>NW_027518695.1:17251666-18570833 GCF_043159265.1 Tasmannia lanceolata
TTTTTGAGTTCGAATAAACCATAGATCAGATCCATTATCTAATTATCCAAGAGTAATGTTATAGTTTTTTTTTGTTAAAAAAATGATATCCTCCCCTCCCCCCCCCCCCCCCCCCCTTTCCTAGCATTTCCACCACCTTTTGGTCGACTTCCTTTTCTTTGTCTTTTTCTGAAAATGACTAATTCAAAGAAAAGACAACTAAACGTGGGAATGCATGAAAGGGGTTGGAAATATCATTTCCCTGCAGCTAAATAATTATCAAAATGTCTCTCAACTCTAGGAAGTTTTCTAAAGCCTAGGCCTGAAACTCAAGGGATAATATATAGCACGTCATTCATACTGTGTTTATCATTGAGAAGTGACCCACCAGGGTAATGGATTGTTCCTTCCACCCATCCCACTACCATTTGAAAATAATTAAGGCAACAAACAACAAGGTTGAAAGTTGAGGCAAGATAGAGATTGAATTTAGTTAAGAGACAAGAAAGCACAAGCTGAGCACTCATGAGTAGAATGCATGTGAAAGTTCTGAGTATAGTCCACAACCTTTTATAATATGTTTTAATCACTTCATCATAATAAAAAAGGCAAAGGGATTATACAGATAGTGAGATAGGTATAAAAGTAGCTCATAGAGAAAAGATGGAACAGGTGGGATCCTTTTGAATTTATGGATTGTAAGCATGGTTTTAAATTTTGACCGAAATCTGAAATTTCGGTGGGGACCGAAACCGAAATTTGGCGAAATTTCGAATTTCGGCCTTTTCGAAATTTTGGTCCGAAATTTCGGTCTGAAATTTCTAGAAAATGCAATTTAAAAAAAAAAAAAGAAATGTTACAAAATTTCAGAATTTGTCCGAAATTTCGGAATGAATTAAATAGTCTTTTTTAATTATTACCAAATTTCAACCGAAATTTTAAACCATGATTGTAAGTATGAAAAGCCATAAAGTCCATTCACGTCTAGTATTTGAGTATCAAAATGTATACAACATAAATCCAAGGCTTTCTACATTTTCCAGATATGGAAGCTCATTATCAACCTGGCCCAGGTTTCATTCCATGTGAAAAGGCCATGATATCTATATCTAGAGTTACCGTCACCCAACTGATATTTGCACTATCATATTTTAATAATTGCACAAACTCAGCTTGTCTTTTCTTTTTTAATTGGCTTTCTGAGAGCATTTTGGAAACTATAAAATAAGCTTTGACAGCTGGGTGTTTGCGAATATCAAAATAAGCTAGGTTGTGCTGATAACACTTCCTGAAAGATGATGAATCGGTTTGAGTTAAAAGCTATGAGACACACAGATACATACACATAGGGCCTCTACTAGCTAGCATTCCTGGCCCATGCTATGCATGAAAGTAAAATGGTGGGCCTGGCTGTGCATGTTTCAGGTGGAGATGGTGGAGCCCATTCCATCAAAACATGAGGTGTAAAGTGGTGGGTCCTCATCATATGCATGGTTTTGGGTGGAGATGATGGCCCCACCCATGGGTGTAAAATGGTGGGCTCTGTCCATAGCATCATGTGTAAAAAATCCATGGGAACTAATATTTCATCGAAAAAAATCCAGGGTGCAGTAGGTTTGCAACTTTCCTTGAAAAAAAGAGAATTTTATTTTAGAAAATAATGTGAATGGAAATAAAAAAAATTATTTGAATGGAAAAATTTTCCAATAAAAAATTCCGTGGAAAAAATTCTAATAAATTTTCTCATAGAAAAGACAAATGATAACAGACATTTAGTATAGATACTAATACTATTGTGCTGCTGATAAAGGCATGACGGTATTTTGAAAATGGGGCGAGTCACTTTGTTTTACAGTTCTCTTATTAGCTACTGATAAAGGCACTATGGATACTATAGAGCATATAAATATAGGGAAAAGTGATTGTGAGCGGCCCCTCATATAAGCTTATATGAGGTGACCACTAAAAATATGGTGGGCCCACATTTTTGGGGTGATCCGAACCGGTCATTTGATAGGCCCTGACGTAGATAAGGGGTGCCCAATAAATCAGCTCCATAGGATCATCCCAACCATTCGTACTGTGGACGGGAAAAGGGGAAAATTGACAGGTAAGTGGGCAAATTTATACCCGGCCATTTTCTCCTCTTTCACCTCAACAGTTCGAAGGGTTAGGATGATCCTATGGAGCTGATTTTTTGGGCACCCCCTATCTATGTCAGGGCTTATCAAATGACCGGCTCAGATCACCCGAAAAATGTGAGCCCACCATGTTTTTAGCGGCCACCTCATATGAGCTTATATGAGGGCCCGCTCACAATCACTTTCCGCATAAATATAATACTTTTTAGGCTACTGATATTTGCGCTACCATGCTCTGATAATGGTACTAACTCACCTGGTGTTTTATTATTTAATTGTCTGCTTAAAGCTTTTTGGGAATTGTAATAGCTTTTGACAGCTTTAAGCAGCCCATTAAATAATAAAAGACAAGGTGAGTTAGTGTAAATATCAGTACCAACTCTTAAATCTTTCTTAATTAATGGCTTCCAAAAGTGGTTTTACTATTCTATTTGCAAAAGAGATTAACTTCAAATAGTTTCATTTGCACAAAAAAAACAGACTAGTTTTTGTAGTATACAAAGAGGCCCATACAGTAGCAGGGAATGGGAGGCTGCAAAACAGTCACAAGCTCTTTGTCTCTCCCTCTTTCCTTTTGACTTCATATATTCTAATGGTTTATCATGACAATGACCATTTTTTCATTAAATACTCTCATTGATTGAAATACCACCAAAACAACCAAATACCTTTCTTGAGTGTGTTCTCTCTCTTTCTTTATCTCTCTGTCTCTCTGTCAAAACACAACAGATAAACCCCTTCACAAGAGGACAGAAAGAAAACACACAAAATAAGCCAAAGGGTCTCTCTCTCCATCCTGCAATTACTACTAGTGTTTCTCAGACATTTCTCCCATATGAGGTCAGCAAAATAGGCCGTACACTTCACCTTCTCTATACCTTTTTATGCTCTTCCTTTCTCTTTATTCTCACCCAACCTTTTCCACTAAACCATGGATGATTCAAACGTCTCCAAAACCAAAAAAAAATACACTTCTAATATAAGGAATATCGGAGGATCAAATACCCCAAATCCCACCACTCTAATGGAGTTCTCAAATAGAAATCACCATCAAAACTATGCTTTTCATAATGGGTTTTCTTATCAGTATCAATACCAGACACACCCAGCTCTTCTCCCTCTCCCTAGTTCTATTCCTCTTCAAATACCCTTTATTCCTCAAAACCAAAACTACAAGTCCAAAACCCACTTGCAGAAAGCCTCATGGAAGGATAAACCTTCTAGTGCTGCCTCCTCAAAAACCCATGTCTTAGTTTCTTCAGCTCCTCAAGGTAATAAGCTCCTCGTGTTCCTCCTTTATCCTCTTGCAAATGGTGTTTTTCTCTTTACAGTTTATATTACATATGGGTTGTTTCCTTTACCTCTCAAAAAAATATTGCATATGGTTGGGTTTGGATTCTGATTTTTGGGTGTAGAAGTTATTGATCATTCAGTTTTGAATGCTTTTAAAAATTCAAAAGATTTAGTTTTGTTTTTAAGCTGTTGCTGAGGGAATAATATAGATCAATGGATGACAAGAGTACTATTTTTAGCTTAAAACAGCCAGACAGCACACCTGAATCTTTTGTAGGTTTGCCCCAACTACATGATGAAAGAGAATACCTCTATTTCCTCAAGAAATGAAGTTTCTTGGCACTCATACAAACCATAGTTTCTAAACTCCCCTGCATCACTGTGGACTCCCCCGAGTCGACTCGCTTTTACCTTGGCCATGTTCTTATTGTAGCCCGCGTTTTGCCCTATAAAAGTCAATGAAAACTCCTTTCACTCTCCCGATTTATGACCGTGTCAACCGAGTACTTGACTGCGCCGTGCCGAGTAGACTTGGATTTGCTCTGGCCGCATTTTGAAACAGTAATACAAACATGACTTCAGTTCGCTGACCTATACATCTGCTTTTGAAGGAAAGCTTAAATTTGTTATATTGATAGTTATTTATACCTAGAATAATGATGGTGGGCACTGAATTTCCATTGCAGATACTAATATTTTTGAGTAATTCTATGGTGCCAGTAAATCATTAGCTTCAAGCTTTCCATATTCTTGCTTCTATGTAAATTACTGGTCATTTTCCTCTGCAGATTGTATATCATTTAAGCGGACCACTTGTTGTTAGTAGTTTTGGGTCCTAAAGCTTTCATAGAATATAATACATAACTTCTCTCAAATTTCCATATTTGTTCAGCTCCCGAGGGATTAGCGCAGAAAACCAGTTCACCCATTAGAAAGGATGATAGTCAAATGGCTAGTCCTCAGTTAGATAATTGCCGAAAACCAGCGACTAATTCGCAGGCACTGGTGGCAGCCAGGAGACCAGATTCCGGTGGCCTAGATGGGTCTGTGATTCCCCTCCTTGCTAACCATTTCTTAGTTCAATTTGATCCCTCCCAACGAATTTTCCATTATGATGTTGACATTTCTCCTCATCCATCAAAGGAAATTGCGAGGATAATCAAGAGGAAACTAGTACAAGACAACCAGGATGTTCTCTCAGGGGCTTTGCCTGCCTTCGATGGCCGAAAGAATCTCTATAGTCCTGTTGAATTCCAAGATGACAGGCTCGAATTCTTCATTAGCTTGCCAATTCCCATGTCAAAATCCATGCCATTGGGAGATATTGACACGTTTGAGAAACGAAAACATAAACTTTTCAAGGTAAGCATCAAGCTTGCTTCAAAGCTGGATGGACAAGATTTGAGAAAATACTTAAGCATGGAGGAGGACTGTGTCCCTCTCCCTCAGGACTATCTCCATGCCTTGGATGTCGTCCTGCGAGAGTCCCCAATGGAGAAATGCATCCCTGTGGGAAGGTCTCTTTATTCAAGCTCTATGGGCGGGATAAAAGATATTGGTGGAGGAGCGATTGGCCTTAGAGGGTTCTTTCAGAGCCTCAGACCAACCCAACAAGGCCTAGCCCTCAACGTGGATTTCTCCGTGACAGCTTTCCATGAGAGTATTGGCATAATCCCCTATCTGCAGAAACGCTGTGACTTTCTGCGAGACCTTTCTCAGAGGAAAACCAGAGGCTTGGTTGGAGAAGAAAAGAAAGAAGTGGAAAGGGCCTTGAAGAACATCAGAGTTTTCGTTTGCCACAGAGATACTGATCAGAGATACCGGGTTTTTAGCTTGACCGACGAAGCTACTGAGCATCTTAAGTTTAGAGATAGGGATGGGAGTGATTTGAAATTGGTCGACTACTTTAAGGAACACTATAACCATGATATACAATTCAAGAACTTGCCATGCTTGCAGATTAGTAGGAGCAAGCCATGTTATCTTCCAATGGAGCTCTGTGTGATTTGTGAAGGACAGAAATTTCTTGGGAAACTTTCCGATGATCAGACTGCAGGGATCCTTCAAATGGGCTGTCAAAGACCAAGAGAAAGAAAAGTGATTATTAACGGAGTCATGGCAGGAGCCATTGGGCCAATGAGGTAATTGTCCTAATTCAATTCATTTTTCACAAAGAATCTGTAATCTTCTCGAAACAATTGCCATGTTAAGATAATTCTCTTCCTGGTTTATACTTGTGTTATTTTCTTCTCCTGAATTCCTTTCATGTGATGTATTTACTGTAGATAAGGGTCACAACGCCTTTGACATTTTGATATGACTGTTTATCATTCATTCTATTCCATTTCTTAGTTTAAGGAAAGAGGAGATGCAAGGATTTCTATGCTTTCTTATTGTTGTCTCACTCAAAGTCTATTTTCAAAAAACAAGCTGTACTCTTTTGCTTGAATTATTTCCCAAGGCCCTCCTTGTATCTCTAACTGCAATCATTTCTTGGCAGTGGAACCAATGCAAGGGAGTTCAAGCTCCATCTAACTAGAGAAATGACCCAATTGAATGGAAGAGTCCTTCGACCTCCCAAACTGAAACTTGGGGACAGTGGTCATGTTACAGATCTAGTTCCAACTCGCCATGACCGCCAGTGGAACCTTCTCGAGAGCCATGTCTTTGAAGGCACAAGAATTGAGAGGTGGGCACTGATAAGTTTCGGTGGCAGCCCAGAGCAGCGCTCTTGCATTCCTAAATTCATAAACCAGCTGTCTCATAGATGTGAGCAATTGGGCATATTTTTAAACAAAAATACAGTTCTTAGTCCACAATTTGAGCAGATCCAAACTCTGAACAGTGTTTCTCGTTTGGAATCCAAGCTAAGGAAAATCCACGAAGCTGCGTCAAACAACCTCCAACTACTCATGTGTATAATGGAGAAAAAACATAGAGGCTATGCGGATTTAAAGCGAATTGCCGAGACCAGTGTAGGTGTTGTAACTCAGTGCTGTTTGTATCCCAATCTCTGCAAATTGGGTTCGCAATTCCTAGCAAATCTAGCCTTGAAAATGAATGCCAAGGTCGGGGGATGTACCGTGGCATTGTATAACACATTACCGTGCCAAATTCCTAGGCTGTTTGGGGACAATGAGCCTGTAATTTTCATGGGTGCTGATGTCACTCACCCACACCCACTTGATGATTTTAGCCCCTCCATTGCCGCTGTTGTTGGTAGCATGAACTGGCCTGCGGCGAACAAGTATATTTCAAGGATGCGATCCCAAACCCACAGGCAAGAAATCATCCAAGACCTCAGTGAGATGGTGAGGGAATTACTGGATGATTTTCACCAAGGAGTTAACAAACTGCCCAAGAGAATTATCTTCTTCAGAGATGGAGTAAGCGAGACCCAATTTTATAAAGTACTAAAGGAAGAATTGCAGGCCATCAGAGCTGCCTGTTTGAGGTTTCCTGGCTATAAGCCCACCATCACTTTTGCGGTAGTTCAAAAAAGGCACCATACAAGACTCTTTCCCAATGAAAATGAAACCTATGGTAGCAGGTCTACTGATGAAAATATACCACCAGGGACTGTTGTGGATACTTTGGTTACCCATCCGAGGGAATTCGATTTCTATCTTTGTAGTCATTGGGGGATGAAAGGAACAAGCAGACCAACACATTACCACATCTTGTGGGATGAGAACCATTTCACATCGGATGAGCTACAAAAGCTGGTACATAATCTCTGCTACACATTTGTGAGGTGCACCAAACCTGTTTCTTTGGTGCCCCCTGCATACTATGCCCACCTCGCCGCGTATAGAGGCAGACTATATCTTGACCGTTCAGATGGCCACACGGCCATTCCCAGAAACTCACTCTCACGAGCCGCTCCTCCTTCGCATGCCACACCGCTTCCAAAACTCCGTGAAAATATAAAGAAGCTCATGTTCTACTGTTGACTCTTTCGCAAAAACTCTTTCGTGTAAACACAGTTGTTTACAACTCAAAGTTCCTACACTAACCCATGTTCTAGAATGCAGACTAACCATTGTGGCCTATTTATGGGTGACTTTTTGAGGGACATTCAACATGATTGTCTGTTAGTATACGATCATTTTACAGGTTATAGACATCAGAATAGCTGAAGATTTTGTAGTGAAATTGAAGTCCCTATAGCAAGCTCATATACAAGAAACTGCGGAGATTTTGTATCCGTATGTCATTCCATAACCATTTCTGATATGTTAAAACTTCCAGATTCCATCTGAATTAACAAAGGGCTTCCAAATGTGATCCATGCTCTATATGTAATCTTGTTGCAGATTATACACACAAGGAAACTATAAGATTTTATGCTGAAACTATACAGGTATGTTTAACTGCCAACTTCTCGTCCTTCCTTTGGGATTTCCTTCTTGATTAAATTCCAAAACATTGATCTATAATATTTATTTAAATGATTGTTGAGGAACTTATACTAGTTGCATTTGCATTTAAGAATTGATGGTAACCTGAAAACGAACAAGTTGATATCTTGGGCCTGGACCAGCCTGGTCCTTGGTGTTCTAGTACCATTGCATGGGTGTCCCTGCCAGCAAAATTACCTGTGGGCTCTAACGCTTGGTTAACCAAACCATTCATTTGTTGGGGTTTACAATGTATGAGTGAAGACAGAAAAAATTCATGCATCAGACAATCCCAATCATCCTCTGGCCTGTCAATGGTCAGAGTGTTGGGAGGATACATGTATTCTTTTCCATGTCAAGTGGGGATCCTCTCTAGTGGTTATCTAGTTTAACTAAGTTTTTTAGAGTCTTCATAAAAGCCAAAACAAAAATAGAGAGTTGTAGGCTTTTGAAACACATAATATTTCAGATCAGGCTTGTATTGCATATGAGAGCTTGAACAATGATTAAGATGTACTACAAACTGTATGCAGTATGCATGTAAATCACTTAGCAGAGAACCGAGCGTAGGCGTTATTAATGGTTAAAGTGATTTTTCATAAACTCTCAGTACGCGTTTCACAGGTGTTCTTAATGGTAAAGTGATTTTTCTTAAACTCTCAGGATGCCCTTCACAATAGATAAAGTTATAATCATTCCATCAAATATTTAGATTCTATTTGTGCATATCCTTACTGTCTTGTACACTACACTTCTCATTAGAACTGTTCCTCCATTATAAGGTTGGGATGCACTACAGGCTCTATGTCGTGTATACTGCTTCACTTGGGATAGGCTTGGGGGTGGCAATGGTTCGGTTTCGGCTCCCAAACCCAACCGCACCAAAATTTGAATCGGTTTGGTTTTGCCAAACCGAAACCGAATTTTCAGTTGGGTTTTTTTTCGGTTCTGCCAATTTTGCCACCCCTTACTCATAATCATTGGAAATATTCGGTTTCGGTTCGGTTTGATCCCCAAACCGAACCAAACCGAAATTTGAATCGGTTTGGTTTAACCAAACCGAAACCAAATTTTCCGTTCGGTTTCGGCTCGGTTCCGGTTCAGTTCGGCCAATTTTGCCACCCCTAGATAGGCTAGTGTTTACAATGCATGTATTTAAAATTTATTTATTCTTTTAAATAAGAAACAATAAGAATCATGTAAAAGATAACTAAATGCATGTGTTTGTAAGATTAGGGTGTAAGTTGAAATTTCTGCAATCTCCTTTTTGGTGAGCATTTAGGGTCCTTTCAAAAATATTTCGAAAACTGTTATCTTTTGGGGCATTTCATAATTTGCAATGACTAATTGAGTAATACTTTGCAAAATATTTCCTAAGAAAATAACTTTTTAGCCATAACAAATTATGAGAAATTGACCACTTATTTGTGAAATTCACATTTAATTAGTAGAATTTGCATTTAATTTGAAAAAAAAATGATAATTTCAATTGAATAAAAAAATATAAAATTTAAAAAGAAGACTCAAATTTTTGGTTATTTTCAATAATTTGAAGAATTTTTTATCTATGGCCCTAAAAATGATATGGGTCTTGCCCATGAAAATTCCAATTGATTCAAAAAATATAAAATTTAAAAAGGAGACTCAATTTTTTGGATTTTTTCAATAATTTTTCAATTTTTTCAAGAATTTTGTAACTAGGGTCCTGAAAATGATATGGGTCCGGCCTACTGTGCCCATTCAATGAATGGTCCTTATCAAATAAAAAGGCCTAGAGGCTACAGAGAAAGACTTATAAGTTATAACAGAAGGTCGTATGGGGGAATAATTGAAAAATGTAGCGTGTTGTATCACTCAGTATGCAAGTCGTCCTCAGCTGCAGACTGCATGGCAGAGATCTAAAGAACAAAAATAAGAGAAAGTGGGGTAGGACCCAATAAAAATACAGCAAAAATAAAATAAAATAAAATATTTATTTACATAAATGAAGCTCAGATAACAGAACAGAGAAGTAATGAGAAACAGAGGGGTGGCTGCAGGCCAAAAAGGGGAGTGGAGAATCAGTCTGTTTTTTTTGGCTTTTTGGACTTCCCGTTTTGTCTCTCTTCAATTTGCATTGCTTTGAATGCTCTCTTCTCTTTCTGTAGTACTCAATTTCAGACCCCAGATTTCCACCCAACACCCCCTTGCCTCTCTTGTTCTCTCTCCGGTCTCTGTCTCTCTCTCTCTCTAATGGGCAGTTTTTTTAGTTCCCCTTTCTTTTACACCTATAGGTGTGTAACCTTTTACCATACTTTGGGCACTTTTTTACTAGACACATGGACATGATCGGGTCCATTGATCTAACCGGGGATCATATATCTGACCTCATTTTGGGTTGGCACTAATCGTTTAGGGTTGTCTTTGGGGTTTATTATAAGGGAATGAAGCCAAAACTAAGACTAATAATGCGGGGGGCCACACATGGGCATGGTCGAGATCATTGATTTTGTGGGCCCTACAAGTTGTCCCATCATATCTGACATTTTTTTTATTTTTTATTTTTTTGGTGAAACCTTTGGTTCGACCGTTAGGATTTGAATTAGTCTGTTCTGAGGTACCTCGGCCCTTATTTTTTCAAATTTAAATAAAGACGGGAGAAAGTACAAGCTTCTTCGTTCAAGTTAATTTTTTTTTCCGTGTGTACAAAAAAAAGTAGGAAATTTTAGGAATAATTTTCCCTTCCAAACTTTTCTAGGAAACTACTTCGATCCAACAGAAATCAATGATTTATATTATGTATCCTATACACAAGATTAAAGCCTACAAACGTGTCAGAGGATATTATGGTTCAGTGTTTTAATAAGCATGCGCTCCACTTGTTTGTCGTGTAGTATTTAAAGGGATGTTAGAGGGTATTATGGTTCTCAAAAAGCTCTTAAATCCCTTTAAATACTACACGACAAACAAGTGCGCGCATGTTTATCAAAACATTGGAGCGCTCAAATCATTTCCCTATTCCAAATAGAATATCTCTTCAGCATGGAACTAGAACCAAATTATGTGCCAACCATGTGGGCTCCACTGTATCTTTTTGTTGGGCGTGCAATTACGTTTGGAGGTTACACTTAGTTACATCGTAATGGTCAATTAGAACTTATTTAGTCAACATGCGTATTACACCAAAGTAGTAGTCTCCTTGTAGAGTAGTGGTAAGTAGTACTTGGTTGTTAACTAAAGCAGTTTCTTGGTGCAAAGAGTCATTACCAAAATAAGGGGATTACAGGATGTCATTATCAAAATAGAGAGCGAAAAGAGAAGAGAAAAGAGCAAAAACGTTATTTTTTTTTCAAGTTGTTTGGTTGGGTACAAAAGTCAATGCTACATGGACAAAAGTCACCGCTAGGAAGAGATAAGGCAAATAATTTGCTAGTTGTTTGGATAAAAAAATAGGTGTCTTTGGTTTCACTTCAGCCAGGATGACATAGGGGTTTTGCTTGCCATTTTTGTGACACGTTAGCAACACTCTGTTGGAAAATTTGTTGGGGGTACTGTTGATGATAGAAAACAGAAACTTGTTGCTTCAAGGCGTGATATCACTTTCCTTAAGATAAGATTCACCCCCACTAGTAGTGTGCAAAGGGGATCCGCGAATTGCCTCCAAGATACAATGAAGCCTAGTAGGGAAGCCCTACTAATGTTTGATGACGCGTAGCACTTGCGGAATCAAACCCGAAATGCCCTTCCGAAATTTCAAGCCTTAGAGAAATCTCTAGATTCTGTTTCTGCAGAAAAACAGTATCCAGAACAGTAAACAAAAGAAAAACAGTATGTAGAAATACTTGGGGATTTTTGTAGGAGTGTAGAAGAGAGTGTAAAGTCTGTCAGAATTGCCAATTCGATTTCTATATGAAATGACCGAAGTTTGCACATTTTTATAGACCATCTGGTATCTTTTCAGTGTGAAAAACACCTCTACAGGGCACCTTTCCAGAATGTTTGAAATCTGACCGTTAGATCGCACCCATTGATATTGAATGGTCCTGATCGATTCTAGAGGTGACTGTTGGTTTGAGTAAAACCTCTCTCCAACCCAGTCATCGTTAGATCAACCATTTATGGTGTGGATCGCACCCCCTTGGCACATGACCGTTGGGGGAAGGGACACAACCCATTTGATCACACCCTTTGACCGTTGGAGTCATGGGCCCGTTGGGCCGACCGTTAGGCCCGAACCAAAGCCCAACCCAACTGAACCATTCGGCTTGATGGGCCTGCGAACCATTTGACCCACCCATCCGACCGGTCCACCTTCATCTTGATCCAACGGTGCAGATCAAATCTTGAAAAATTAAAGGCTCCAAAGTGCGCCTAAAAAAGCGCCAATAAAGCGCCAATATGCGCCCTATAGGCCATTGCCCACGCCGGGCGCGCGCGTGTGCGAATGGTGCGTTGCACCGTCCCGCGGGTCCAACCCAATGTGCAATCAACAAGAGTTAGAAAAGGTAGTGCTTTATAAGCCCTTCTCTTTCTTTTCTCTCATCCGGTACAGGACTATCTTTTCAACTACACTTCTACATCCTTTTGTAAAAGCAAATATTTCCAAGAAAACATTTTCTTTTTCCCAAACGCTTTTGATAAAATATTTTCCAAAACACTAAAACATGTAATATACAATATTTTGAAAATGCAAAATCACTAACACACTCCTTGTTTGGCTGCCAATCTAGCATTGAAATCCTGAGAAACTACTAGAGATGTCTCTTAGTTAATCATTAATGCTCAGTTTGGCTGCCAAAGGCTAAAAGATCAATAGCGTTTTCGAACGCTGCTGATCTTTCAAACATCTTCTGAAACATGTTTAGTTGCCAATTTGCAATGGAACTCCCTTTGACTCTCAGACATGTATGAGATATCATGATTGGCTTTTTTTCTATGCGGTGCCTATGCAGCGGAAATGTTCTCTCCTCAAATCTTCCAATCAATTTTCACCATTTTGATGGAAGAAGAGGAGAAAAATGTCTTGTCTTATTCTCTTCTCTCTAAAAGCCTCTATTTTGGTAATGACACCCCTCTACCTTCTGCTAATCTTCTAGAGGATTGCCGTCCAACCAAAGACACTTCCACTAATCTTCTCTATACATCTTCCATGGTGGTCAACTTTCCTTTTACTTCTTCTATTAATCTCTCAACCACCTTTGAGCAACCAAACAAAGCAGTATGATGTGTCGCCCTTGCCTACTTCCTATAGAATTCAAGCCAAAAGCTACAAAAAAGTGGAATTTTGCCTTGGATTTCATAGGAATGGTGCTCTCTCTCTACTCTCTGTATTAGTAATGACACTCCCAACCACTCCTCTACGAGGTGGACAACCAAACACTATACCACTATTTTACAAGGTAAGTGCCCTACAACTCAACGAGGTAAATACCCGCACCTAAGTGTGCAACCAAAACCAGCTAAAGCACCAAGTGAACCCTGGAATTGTGCAACCAAATACGGAAAGGAGTGTCATTACAAATAATAGGGGATAAAACCCTAATTCTACAGACACCCAGCAGCTTATAAATGTTTTGATGACGATAAAGAGCTGTGTCTTGTGATCTTGAAGAATGATCTCTCGATTCCTAATCTTTTTTCACTTTAGTGGGTCTTGATTTTTACGTTTCAATCCATTTCTGTTATTTGGAATTATCGTTCGTTCTAAAACTTATGGCGATTTGTACAAACAATTGAGAACATTATAAAGAGATTTGGGTAATGAGCAAAACAAAGTTGGTGGCAATACCAAATCCGTGGGTATTGGAGAGTAAGTAGATAATGATGAAGTAAATATAAATTATCCAACACTTGATCTGATTTTCATTTCATGGTGATGTGAGATCATTTACTTCTGAATCTGAGTTTCATCTTTAGTTATGTTTTTTAAAGTCTTCCATCATGTGATTAGGGCACTAGGGCACAGGAATGTAATATTTTTATATAAATCTGTTGACTTAGCTTTCAAATTTATCTGATGTAATATAATTAATGTAACACTTGATCTGAGTTTCATTTCATGGTGATGTGAGATCATTTGCTTCTGAATTTGAGCTTCATCTTTTGTTATGTTTTTTTTTTTTTAAATATCTTCCAGTAACTTGTTAAATTTTAATATCTGATGCTTCTTTTCTTCTGTTCTTAGTTTTGGTAATTTCTGAATTATTAATATAATGGTTGTTCCAACATGAATGTGATTTGAGGAAGACAGCTTCTCATGTTTCTATATATTGTGTTTTAGGATTTTGGGTTGTTGGTGAATTATTCAGGAGCCAGGACAATACTATACTCAGTGATGTTTTTATTTTTCTTTTTGAAACTTCCAGTTGATGGTTTGCTACTTTCTTTTGTTTATTTTTCTTTGTTTGATTGTTTATCTTGGTCAGTTTCTTGTAGTATTTTGTGATATATTTCAAGATGGCAATGAGCCCCATTCTAGTTGTATCTTGAACTAATCTTTTGTTTTCACCAATGCAAGAAAATGATACATGCTAATTTAATAGTGATGTAGAGTTAAAGTTGGATATTTCTCTTTATGGAGATTATGACATACTTTTAATCGTTGTCCTTCGTGCTTAGGAATAGCTTAATTAGAAAATAGGTCGGTTCTAGCATTTTTCTATTTCAAATTTTGGGGGTTATGTGGGTTTAGGAAAATGAAACCTAAAATGGGTAGACGGTGGACTTGAGTTTCATAGGAGACTACCACTGAGGAGATCATCATACTTTAATTTCAAAATGTAGACATGTTTTCAACCAAATAATGAAAGTAGACAGAGACTAGTCATTATCAAGGTTGTAGTAGATTCTCCAAATAAAGTATCTAACTACTATTTTCTTTGCATAACTCCATGAAGAATCCTTCTAGTTGCCCATATTTACATCCAATTGATAAAAATCACTCCAATAGCCCCAAATATTTAGAAAAAATAACCTTGAATGGATGTATAAAGAAAATCAAATAAATTAGGGATTTTAACTCACCGAGTAAAGGTGTGTAATCCATCGTTATTAGCTTTGTTTTTTGATGAAAGAAAACTACTAGAAGTAACAAAATTTGATTATGTTGAACAGTTGGGAGTAAATCACAAAAACAAGATATAAGGAAGAAAGTCCCAAAAATGCAACAACACTCTAAAAAAACCACTCCTAGATCTTCAAATGGGTCCTATTAGACTACATTTAGCCTACCTTAAGCATTAAGCCATTAATAGGTCTTCATGTAAGAAAATACAAAAGAAGGTGAAAATCCAAAAAAATTTGGAGTTTGGGTTGTCAAAGGGGTCCTATTAGAGTACAATTAGCCTAACTTAAGCATTAGTAGGTCTTTTTTTTTTTTTTGAACGGTAAGTATTAGTAAGTCTTCAGTTGAGAAATACAAAATAAGGTGAAAATCCAAAATTTTGGGAGTTCGGGTTGTCAAAGTGACATTTCCTGTGCATTGCTGAAAGGTGTACCACTTTTGTCAGAGGTGTACGCCATTTATTTCTATAAAGATCTTTTTCTCCCAAGGCTTATGCCTTTATGACATTACCGTTGCGCCAAGTGGGCGAGCCTTGGCGCAATGGTAATGTTGCTCCATTGTGACCTGGTGGTCACGGGTTCGAGTCACGGAAACAGCCTCTCTGTAAAGAAGGAGTAAGGCTGCGAACATCTAGCCCTCCCTAGATCCCGCAATGGCGGGAGCCTCGTGCACTGGGCCGCCCCTTGATGCATATTTATAACGCCTCACCTGGGAACATGCCTTTAGGCATACGCCTCTTGTGCTTTTGAAAACAATGATCTGAAGAGTTGCAATTTTGTCTTTCAATCATCTCATACTCAATGGTTTAAAGCTATAGTATCCATCTCTTATGAACCGGCTCTTTATTTGTTTTTTTCTTCACTTTTTTCATAAGTTTTCTGATTTCTTTTGGTTACATTCGGCATATAAATGGAAGATTGCAGTGATGACTCAGAAAATTCAAGCTCAACAGACCGGATTGTAGGTCTCTTTTTCTTGAGAGATTTGCATGTCGACAACCCCGCTGTACTGAGCAATCTTTCTAAGCCTTTTAGGTGTTTTAGTTTTTTCATGTTAAGGTTGTGGTTTTGGTTCATAAATTCATGTTCAACCCTTCCTCTTTTTGGTTAATTTTTCCTTGTTTTGATTTACGGTAGGCATATGAATGGGAGATTGCGGTGACGACTTCAAAAATTCAAGCTCAACAAACCGGATTGTAGGTGTCTTTTTCTTGAGAGATTTGCATGTCGACAACCCTGCTGACCTGAGCAATCTTTCTAAGCTTTCTAGATGTTTTATTTTTATTTTTTTCATTTCAAGGTTGTGGTTTTGTTTCATAAATTGATGTTAACCCTTCTTCTTTTTGGTTATTTTTTCGTACTTTTGATTTACATTTTGGCCTAGGTTTATTTTTATTTTATCCTTTATTTACCATATTTTTATGAGTAGCACAAAGGTTAAAACTCAACTCAACTAAGCCTTTGTCCCAACCTAGTTGGGGTCGGGTCAGTCGGCTAATGAATCCTTTAGAAAATTTTCATGAAGAAGGTGAAAGGATCTACCCGGCTCAAATTGACTAAGTCTAATCCTAACACTAGTTGAGTAGCACAAAGGTTACGAGGAAAAAATGCTCCTTCTGATGTTGATTTGTGGAATTTCACTGGAAGAATCCAACCTTGCCACCACTGAGTTATCTATCTCCCCCTCTTTTCTAGCCATTTTCATTTGCTCAATTTTCTTTCCATTTATAATCTGTGTAATATTTTCCGCTTCAATATTACCTACTTGATTTGATGGTTTGTACTAATCTCTTTTGTTTGCAACTTTCAATGGGTTTAGTTAAAAAAAATTGTTTTAGTTGTTACAGCTTATAATTGTAGCCAATGAAAACATTCTAACTTAAACTATGTTTGGAATGAGAAAACCTTGTTGGTGAGCAGGAGTGCATATCCACTGTTTATTGGAGAAAATTATAGATGAGAATGGAGTAATAGTAATTATCCAATACTTGATGAGTTCCATTACTTTGTGATGTATTGGAGAGAAAGTAGATAATGATGAAGAAAGTATAATTAATGCAAAATTTGACTAGATGTATAAAGAAAAAACCCATAAATTAGGGATTTTAACTCACCAAGTGAAGGATTGCTCGATCACAAATTATTCCACCACCATTAGCTTGATTTTTTAAAATGAAAATAACCTCGAATTGATTTATAAAGAAAAAAACCAATAAATTAAGGATTTTAACTCAGTGCACAATCACAAATTAATCCACCACCATTAGCTCCGTTTTGATGAAAGGAAATCACTAGAAGCGACAAATTTTGATTCTATTGAATGGTTGTGGAGAAGTCACAAAAAGCCTGTATGTATGGAAAAGTTGTTAAAACTCCAAAAACTCTAGAAAACCATTCTTAGATCTTCAAATGGGTCTTATTAGACCTCATTTAACCTAACTTAGAGATTTTTTCTTTTTTGGTGGTTTACCTGGGGTTAGGCAGACACCCCCTACCTGCATTAATAAAGAAAAGATTTACAGGCGAGTATAAGGGGTTCCGATAGCATCGTTAGCTACAAGATCAACAATAGGGGGAGGAACAGAATGAGGCTCTATGAATTCTCCCTTAAAAAGGCAGGTGGACTTAGAAAGAAAGTCAGCCACTTGATTTCCTTCCCTCCAACTGTGAGAAATTTTCCATGATGTGAATGAGTTGAGGATACATTTGATTTTTCCAAAGGTTCCTTTCTTGCGCCATGGGCATTTGAAATTTCCATTGATGATCTCCACAGCTAATTTGGAGTCTACTTCGATCCAAATGGTGCCTGAAGTGACCTTGGCTATGATCATGAGGCCTTTGAGGATTGCTTCCATCTCCAGTCCGTGAATAGATTCAACAGCTACATCAATGGAGTAGTAAGCGATAATCTTGCTAGAATGGTCTCTGACAATACCACCAATAGCTGCTGAGATTTCTGTCAACGACGCATCCGTATTGAGCTTGAGTTCCGAAGAAGCTGGAGCTAACCATGTGCAGAATTGGGGTCAGATGTTGGGTGATGCAGTGGAAGGTTAAAATTGTGTGCTACAAGGTAGGCTTGTGGATCTAACTTTGAGATTAGTAAGTGTTCAGGGAAAAAAAGACAATAGGGGGGGGGAAATCAAAATTTTCGGGTTTTTTTTTTCTGAAAATGAAAATTTTGGGGAGTTATTTTGTCAAAAATGACATTTGATGAGTGCATGCCTGGAAGACTACATGTTTTGTTGGAGGTGACGCCGCATATGCCTTTGAACTCCTTTCCTCCCCAAGGCATACACCTTTTTGGCATTATGCCATTTTAAGTCTTGAGGTGTTCTTGCCTCACCTTGAGACATGCCATGAGGCCTATGTCTACGGTACCGTTAAAAACACTGATCAGAAGAGTTATGTATTTCGACCAGTTCATACTTAGTATCTGGTTCTTTTTCTTTTTTTCCTTTTCACTATTTCATAAGCTTTCTGATTTCTTCATGCTATGTCTGGCATATGAATAGAAGATTGCGGTGATGACACCTAATGTTCAAGCTCAACAGACCATATTGTAGGTTTCTTTCTTGAGAGATTTGCATGTCGACAACCCCGCTGACCAGAGCAATCTTTTTAAGCCTCCTAGACGATTTTTTTTCTCTCAATTAAGGTTGTGGTTTTGTTGCTATTCAAGAGAAAAGTCAAGGTTTTGTTTCATAAATTCGTGTTCAACCCTTCTTTTTGCTTATTTTTATCCAATTATTATTTAATTATTGGCATGGGTTTATAAAAAAAATCCATTATTTCTTATTCTTTACTGTATTTTTATGATGAGCAAAACGGTTACGATGAGGAAAAAAGCTCCCTCTTCTGATGTTAAGAGAATAAGAGTTGAGGAAGATCACTGGCAGAATCGAACCTTGTACTTAATTGCCACCATCAAGTAATCTTTTTCTCCCCCTCTATTTCCAAGCCATTTTGTTTTGCTAAATTTTATTTCCGTTTATAACCTGAGGAATACTTTCCACTTCAAAATTTACTACTTGACAACTTCTAATTGTTCCACATTCTGCTGACCTGAGCAATCTTTTTAAGCCTCTTGGATGTGTTTTTTTTTTTTTGGGGGAGGGTGGGGTGGGGGTGTTCCATGTTGAGGTTGTGGTTTTGTTGCCATTCAAGAGAGAAGTCAAGGTTTTGTTTCATAAATTCATGTTCACCCCTTGTTCGTTTTGGTTGTTTATGTCTAATTATTATCAACTTATTGCCTCTTCTGATGTTAAGAGTTGAGGAAGATCAGTGGCAGAATGGAACCTTACACTTAATTGCCACCACCGAGTAATCTTTTCTCTCCCTCTTTTTCCAAGCCGTTATGATTTACTTAATTTTCCTTCCATTTACATTTTGAAATGTGATATTTTCCACTTCACTATCTCGTTGATTTGATGGTTTGAACCAATCTCTTTTGTTTGCAACTTTCAATGGTTCTTACTTCTTACAAATTGCAATGATTCTTTCCATCCAATGAATACATCTTAACTAAGGTTATATTGGAAATGAAAAACCCAAGTATGTGACTATTTAGTCTTCTGATTGACGTCTATTGTGAGCAGAAAACTATGGGAGACTTTGATAGTGTGTTTGCAGGTAATGGAGAAGAGAACAGAGCATGATTTCATCATCTTTGAAGGAGGTGGGAAGATTGAATTATTTCGCACTGGTACTTTGAAAGTCTCACACCTGATGTTGTTGGTTATATTTGTTCTATTTGTATTCCAAAGATGGAATCCTGAATGAAAGATTTCGTATGTATAAGAAAATGAAAAAGATTGGCATTAGCTCAAATGTTTTTACTCTGGTTTTCTCTGATCAAAGAGGGGTTCTTGTGTTCTTTGGGTGTGGGAAATACCAAAGAATGTATTGCTGATATTCAAATTCATGGTCTTTGTGCATATATCGGATTCCAGTACTTAATATTTACTGCTACCCTTCTACATCTCATTTATCTTTCTTCCCCTAAATACTCCTATCACAACTTCACTTTTATCGATCCTAAGTTCTTTCTTAGAGATGGAGTGAGTGTGAGCTTTTTCTCTTTTACAAATTCTCTGCTACAAAAATCAGAATTTTTTAACTCAAACTTAGCAGAAGCCAAGTTTCCAAAAATTCTCTAATCTATTCTCTATTTCTCCCCATAAATAATGTGGGCCCATACCCGAATCCAAACACTACCAAACGCTTTGGATTCGGGTATTATTTGGATGATCCAAAGCGTTCATTTGATGGGTCCTGACATAGATAGGGTGTGCCCAAAAAATCAGCTCCATCGGATCATCCTAACCCTTCAATCTATGGACGAACCTTCAACCTTAAACAAAACGAAACTAGTGGGAATGTCTTTGTCACTTTTTAAACTAAACTATAGGGGTTGAAGTGAATGTGTCAGAAACTAGAGGGGGTGTAAATGTAATTATTTTGGGTTGAGTTTCTCAAAATTTCGGACGAAATATAAAAAAATCCGAAATTCCGGTAAAATTTAAAACGATTTTCAGCCCATCCTCACACGGAAGAAAGGCGAGGGTACATTGAGTCTACCCCGAAATGCATTTTCATAGGATGGTCCTAACCATCCAATTCAATCTGGAGAGGGATTCCACATTAGGAGGGTTAGGATCATCCTATGAAGATGATTTACTTATTTATGTTGTGGCCCGACAAACGAATGGTTTGAATCATCCTATGAAGTGAGACCACACTACTTTTTGAAAAAAAAAAATAAAAAAAATACTGGACTTCACGTGCACTCACACACACAGCATATAAAATGCCCACAGTAGTATTTGAAAAATACTGGAGTTGAAGAACTCACAACATATAATATCTCCTCACTTTATTAGTATTTTGATGAGAAAAGAGAAATCAACGGTTTAGGATCTCTCAGTGGAACACTAATAGATTAAAGGGTTAGGATCATCCCGATCAGATTAACGGTACCGATCTACATCTGCAAAAAGCCTTATGTCAGTACTTTTTTCACATTTCAAATGTCTCTTCTCCCTCCTCCCTAACAACCCTCCTTTCATTTCATATCTCCCTCCCTCCCTCCCTCTCTCTCTCTCTCTCTCTAAAACCCTAAATTCCATTTCAAATCTGTCTCCCCATTTTCCATGGCGAGAACAAAGCAAATCCCTCCGAGTCGTGGCCGAAGACGCCCTACAACACCATTGCAATCATGTCAGTCCCATCTCATCTCTCTCTCTCTCTCTCTCTCTCTCTCTCTCTCTCATTTCCCTTTTGATTTTTCAAATTCGAAACCCTAATTCTCATTTTACACCATTCAAAAAAAAAAAAAACCCTAATTCTTGTTTTTCTTCCTCTTCCAAACTGCAGCTCCACAATCCAGGCGTTCCCCTCGCAAGACCTCGGTACTAAATCTCTCTCTCTCTCTCTCTCTCTCTCTCTCTCTCTCTCTCTCTCTCTCTCTGTTTCATTGATGGGTTTTTTATTTTCTTTGAAAATAACAAAACCAATTGCAGGAAAATGAAAGAAATGCAAGTGGGAGTGCAGATCGTTCTTCGCAGGGAGGCGAGTTTTTCTTTCTGTATTTTCATTATCAAATTTCGTTATCTCACTCTCTATTTTTCTTCCTCTCTTGAGTTTTGGTGTCTTCTCGGGCTTTGGAACTGCAGAGCCTTCAGGAAGAAGGAAAACCAGGCGTCATCGTTACAGACCGGGAACAAAGGCTCTTCAAGAGATCCGCAAGTTTCAGAAATCATGGAAGCTGTTGATACCTGGAGCACCATTCATCAGATGTGTTAGTATTCTTGCCTATCACTTCCTCCATTTTATTTTTTTCATGTGTTTCCTTTTTTTCTTCCCCTCTTCTTATCTTTTCTGGGGTTTATTGTTATCTCATTGGCTCGTTTCCTATTCAGCGAATCAAACTAGGAAACCATTTTTAGCTTCATCTCCACTGTACAAATTGTCCCCTGTATTGTAATCTGGACTGTTAGGTATTGGTAGGGGTGCAACTCGGGTCGGGTTGGGTCTGGTTGAGGCCAACCCGACCAACCATTTGCTCAACCCGAACCCGACCGACCCGAGTTCCAACCCGACGAGGTTCAACCCGACCCGAGGAACCTTTTTTGCCAACCCGAACCCGACCCAACCCGAGATTTTAAGCGTAAAAAATAAAAAATTATTAAAAATGTCGGGTTGACTCGGGTCGGGTTGCCCAAGACCTCAACCCGAACCCGACCCAACCCGACTTTTTTCTGGGTTGAACACGTCGGTTTCGGGTTGAGCCCGCCCAAGTTGCACCCCTAGGTATTGGGCCCTACGCGACCCAAAACTTGCGACAGGTTTTAACCCTCTCAAATGAATGGTTAATGAAAAGTTCATTTGCTCAAATATTTAAGAGTGTTCAGTTGTTGATAATGGTGTGACTTAGTTTTATATGCAAGCATTGGGTAGAAATTGACCTGTAATGTTATTCCTATTATCAGTTTTACCTTTGGTAATTTCTTGATGATATGGTCCATCCTTTAGAATTTCTTTCGTAAAGACTGAAATAAGAAAATCTGATTAAATTTTAGGAAAGCAACTTCTGGTATTGTTGCTATAGTAGCTTCCTCCTAACAAGAAATTGTTCATCTTATAATTCTTTGTACCAATTCGAATTTTATTGTAACAATGTATCCTGTATATGTTAATATAAGGAAAAAGGGGCACATGTTTTCTCACTTTTGCTGCTTCACATGAATCTTTCTGTATTCTCCTATATATGGCTTCATCCTTTCCGCTTCCCCTCTTCTCATTTTTTCTGTATTATCCATCATCACAAACTCGTTCCATTAAGCATCATTTTTTTATATTCGTCATAATAAAGGAAATGAGAATCCTAAGTTGTAAATGAACCTTTATTCTTTTTATATTTTGCATCGCAAAGGAAATTAGAAACCTCAGCTAGAGAGGGAGGTCTCTAGGAAAGGAGGTAGAGAACAACAACTCTCTCATCTCTTTCTCTTCCATCTCATCTCTTTCTTTCTCTCTTTGACTCATGGAGGATAGAATACTGTTAACATGGTATAGAGCAGACGTAGTGATGTAATTATATCCCCATTTGGGGTATTTTTGTCATTGCACCAGTAACCCTAGTCACACACACATATTTGTTATGAGAGGGAGAGGACAACAACTCTCTCATCTCTTTCTCCTCCATCTCTTCTCTCTTCTCTTTCTTTCTTCCTGTCACTCATGGAGGATAGAATACCTTTAACAACATACATGCCTATTCCGGTGGAATGTATAATTCATGTGTCAAGTGGGGACCAAGGCCCAGTCTGATCAAAGTGGAATTGGGACCATAGGATCCAAACCCATAAATATAGATGTAGTACTCTATAGTTCTCAAATTGGTATTATTCACCACAAAAGGCACCTAATAGTCTATTTTGAAATGTATTAGATGCATTTATAGTTTATGCTAGAATTGGCGTGTGATAATTGTTGCTCATATAAAATTGGTATAGATCTCAAAGCACATCCTACCATTTAAGTCTTGCGTATTTTCTCTTGTCTTTGTTGGATAACTGAGTGCATTTCAGAATGTTGTGAATGCATTTAAACTTGTCAATACTAGTTCATATATTACTTGTGCTCATGGTCAAATGCATTTAAGCTTGTCAATATTAGTTCATATATTACTTGTGCTCATGGTCCTCCCGGTTATTTTAGGTAAGGGAGTTGACTGGATTCTTTTCCAGGGAAGTCAATCGTTGGACAGCGGAGGCTTTAGTTGCACTTCAAGAGGTATTTGAACTGTAAATGCTCTTAGGGAGCACTGCTAGCTAGACACACACAGGTGTATGTAAATTGTCATTTGTTTCTCTTATTAATTGTCGGAAGTTTACCAACACTCTATGTAGGCTTGCAAAAGATAGTGTGTGAAACTTAACTAAATTTATTATTTTGATATTCATAGTGGTTTTGTGGCTAAGCAATTGTGCTTCTAACTTCTAAGTAAATCTCATGAAATACTTTTTCTGTGATTTTCAGTCGCTTCGTTGAAATTGAAAACGTTACCATTATACAGCATTGTGCATGATATACTAATAAGCATAGTGTCATAGTCTTAAATGGTTGGTAACAAGCTTGTGCCCTAGAGAAAATGCCTACATGAAAAATCCAAGAGTGAATTCAAAGTTTTATTGAAAAAATTCCTAAAATCTCATTAATGTAAATAGGGTTTCTGATGTAGACAAGTTTTTAAGAAATAACTTAAAAATTGACTTCAGAAAGAATCGCTAGTTCTAGATAATCAGTTCATTTACCATACCAACACAACAAACTTTTCTATTATGTCACTGATTCAGTTTAAACAATTCACCGATATTGTCTTGGACTGTTGGTCATGTCGAGTTCCAAGAGTAACATGTTTCAGCACAACAAAAAGAACAATAAATAGGAGTATCCCGGTAATACTGCTAGACAAAGGCTACTTATTTGGTCTATAGATTAAAGCAAGGCATGCAGAAAAAAAGAAAAAAAGAAAAAAAAAACTGTTCACGTGCATGTAGTATTATGTTCAAGAATGGTTAACATAATATTCTAGAGTGATGTACAAATTCGACTATCCTTGCCAAATGGTCATCTAAAATCGCTTTCTTTTAGTAAAGCTTCAGTGGACTGCCACGAGGAAATTTCAAGAGGGATGCTCCCATTGCTTAACTGCAATGCATCTACCATAATCATTAAGACATATATCGAGCTCTTCCTGTCTTCTGTTTTAGCTGCATTGTTATTTAGTGACCTCAAGGATTTTATGTCTTGAGAATTTTTCTTTTTTCTTTTTACCATTCACAAAAAAAGAAGTTAATATTTTTTATCGGGACATCTTTTTTGTTGAAGTTTCGCAAGGATGTCTCTTATAGATATGTTATATTTTTATCAACTTTTTAAATGAATTCTACATGTTTCCAACACATGTCTTCATAAATTTGTTTTAAACTCTAATTTTATCCTTGTTTTATTGAAGGGTTGCAACAAGGCATTATTGTTAATATTTCTCCTTGAATTTTAACCTCATATACGTGTTCTATTACATTTATGTGGGGGATGTTTCTGTAGGCGGCTGAAGCTCATTTGGTCAATTTATTTGAAGATGCAATGATATGTGCAATTCATGCAAAGCGTGTTACAATTAGTAAGTTCAATTCTTCAGAATGGGGTCCCCTTTTCCTTTTTCCTAGTAAATTCAATTCTTCAGAATGGGGTCTTCTTTTCCTTTTTTCCCCCTCTGAAATCATTCATAAACATTGATATTTTCTTGCAAACATTTAAAAAAAAACATTTTTAGTTTGTCTGCATTTTAAGTAACTGACTTAGTCGGTTTGGATTGACATTTCATTTCATCAGCAGAATTCCCCTTACAATTTTCTTCCTAACATTACATGTTACATCCATCAGTGAAATAGTAGGTTCTTTATGATATTAACTCTAATGTACATGGATCATGTAGACAACCTATGCCTAGTTAGGGGATTGGCCAGCACTTATACCACCTCATTTGCCCACAATTATTTGAGGCTGTGATGATTGCAGAGAGATCCTAGTGGCACTCATCTTGGATTTTGGGGGAACTGCAATATTGATAGTATCAATACTTGAACATGTTACAAAAGAAAAATAAATCCAGAATGGCCAACCGTTGTTTGCTGTGTTAAGGATTCACCTTATTGAAAGTAAAATCGCTTAGGCGATTTGAACTATCATCCTTAAGGGTCTGCTATCGTTTCTCATCTATGTGCATAGAGTTTGTTACTTTGTTGTAATTCTCTCCCCATTTTCGTTCAAATCCAGGTAGTTTATCATTTCCTTTTCATTTGAATCTTTTTCTATCCTTTTTTCCATCAAAAATATTGCAACCCACCCTTGCTACCTCTCCAGCCTCTTGAGAGTGACTCTTAACCAAATGTTCAGTCACTATGTTCGTGAGCTTATCGATCACCTTCTTCCGCTTGGCATTCGGTAAGCTTAGGCAGTGCATTCACGACATTCATCAAATGCTTTCGTGTTCCCAGTCAAATCTTGCCGGTCGAATTCAATCCCATCCTTACCTCTTGTCTCCCTGTTCACTTCATCAACATTCTGCTTATCAACTTGGTCTCACTCTCTTCTGCAACTTTTGGAAATGGCGATGACCTGTTTGCCACCCAGAATGGGTCCGAATCATCCATCCCATATGATCTGAAAGCATTGCTCTTCTCCCCTCTTTCACATTGAACATATGAAGTTCTAACTTTCAACCGAAGAACATCATGGACAATGAAATTCCATTGAATGATGAAAAATACACAAAATCGGTTTAAAATGATTTGTATCAAGGTGGTACCTTTCTCAAGAAGCAAGGCTTTGGTTAGACCATTTGTTCCTTTGTAGAATGAAGGTTTGCTTTTGGTTGGGTGTTCAGTTATTGTTGCCATGATTCTGCAATAGGAACTGTATGGTCAGGTGAAGGCCAGGAGTTTTAACGAGGCCTAGCTTCTACCCTCCGTTTGTTCTGTACCATTGTGAATATCTTCATCATGTGCTTGATTTTGGTAATGTGTGAAATGTGTACCCTTCGATCATCAGTTTGCGGTCTTATCCCTTCATCTTCATTTCCAATGGCAAACCGTTATAAGTTGCCATGTAGATTGAAGAAGGGTTGAAGACCACATCTATATGTTATGCTGTTTAAACTTACGTGTTAAATTGCATACTGTAAGACCAATGATCACCAGGATAAAGATAGAAACAAAAAAGCAGCTAAAAAGCTGAAGTTCTATGCAAACCCTGTTAGTTTTGTATACTCCATGCATGTGTCACTAGGCTTTCCTATCCTTTGTCATGCTTTTGTTTTGTTACTGTTAAGCTCTAGCTGCACTCAGCTGATGAACATGGCCATTTGTTCATAGCCATTTTTTTCCTGCAGTGATAAAGATAAAAACAAGAAAGCTAGTAGTTTAGTATATTGGATGATGATGAGACGCTGTTTGGGGAAAGCTCAAGTTATATGCAAACCCTGTTAGAAACCAGGATAATGATAGAAACAAGAAAGCTCGTAGTTCAGTATGTTGGATGATGATGATGAAACCCTGGATGAAAAGTCATATGCAAACCCTGTTAGAAACCAGGATAACGATAGAAACAAGAAAGCTTGTAGTTCAGTATGTTGGCTGATGATGAAACCCTGTTTGAAAAGCTCAAGTTCTATGCAAACCCTGTTAGAAACCAGAATAAAGATAGAAACAAGAAAGCTTGTAGCTGCATATGTTGGTTGATAATGAAAGCCTGTTTGAAAAGCTCAAGTTCTATGCTATGTTGCGTCAGTACAGGTACGAATGTCGGAATCCAAAACAGGTATCGAGTGTCGAATTCAATGAGCCACAAAAAGAAAGATTCGTGAATTTGCTAAATATTTTAATCAATTCTCAAATTTTAATTATAACAAGTGATATATTGAAATATTTTATTTTCATATAAAAAACGTACTAGTAGGACGGGTAAATCTCAAAGCATGAGGTAACTGTAAAGTTGTGGTAGTAGTGTTCATGCAAACCTTGTTGCTTGTAGCTGGATGATGATGACACCCTGTTTGACAAGCTTAATTTCTATGCAAACCTTGTTTAGTTTTGAATCTCCATATGTGTGTGTGCCATTATGCTTTTCCATCCTTTTTTATGCTTTTATTTTGTTACTGATAAGCTTTAGATGCACTTAGCTTAGTGGATGAACTTGGCTGTTTGTTCATATCCATTTTTTTTTACTGCAGTGAAAAAGGATTTCGAATTAGCAAGGCGTCTGTGCCAGAGTAAATACCAAGCTTGGTGGTAGTAGCTGGATTGAGAATTGTATATCAGCTGCATGTAGATGTTTAATTTGAGGAGTTATTTCTTGTCCAATGATTAAGAGTGCACATAGAAGTACACTCCAAATTGCAATCTCATTGTACATCCAAATGCAGAGTTAGGTTTTATTTTTCTGGAGTGAAATTTAGAAGGGGTTTGTATAATCCCATTTTTTTAACTTCCCGAGTTGTCCATTTTACACCAATTATATTGGAGGGCTAGGATCATCATATAGTGAGATTTTTGAGGCAGGGGTTGTATGTGGTGGGGCCAATAAATGAATGGTTTAGATCTTCCAAACAGGTGGGCCCATTGTATGTTATTTGTGGTTGGATTGGCCGGGTCAGAATTTTGTACCCTCCCCCGGTGAGAAACGATAAATAATCCCCTGCACCCTATGGTGTGAACAAGGTGTGTTAGAAGATATAGACTGTGCTTTAGTGGGCCCTACTTAGCGATTGCCAAGGCCCCAAAATCTAAAGTCTGTTTCATCAAATTATTATAAACCGTATGTATGGCCATCAAATTTGCAATCGGAAGAAATAAAGACGTCCATCTGTGGCAATTAATTGAAAATTCAGAATTCTTTTGCACGATTACCTGTCTATGGTGGACCCCATCAAATGGAAAATCTTAGATTAATGATATATGATCCCAGCCATTCAATTTATGGACTTTTAATAATTAAATTATTACATCCTTAATTATTTCGATCAAAGTTCAATGTTGGAAAAACACTCAGGGCCCGTTTGGATACCTCAGATTTTGTATTTGGATTTGGAATTGAGTTTTCAGTACAAAAATGAATAGATCTGCCAGGTCATGTTGAAGTAGACAGAGAGGGAAGGAGGTAATTCCTGCTGCAGGGGAGAGGTTGAGAGCCAGCTGCAGGGGAGAGGTTGAGAGCCAAGAGGGTGAAGAAGCTGCCAGAGCTGTGGATTTCCAACTTCTTATTTCCACAGCTTATTTGGAAATCTGATTTTTTTTCACTGTCAGCCGCTGAATTGGAAATTCAAGGATTTGATCGGGATCCAAATGTCAACGCAAAAAGGGCTGCAAATGTGAGCATTCCAAATCAAAATCTTCATGGGATTTGCTAGGCAATTTCGCAGAAAGCCATTTCGCAGCTCACTTTTGCAGGAGAGAACAGCTGCAATTTGTCTTATCTATTTAATTCAAATTAGGTGGCTGTTCTCTCCTGCAAAATTGCCTAGCAAATCCTCAAGGGGAGCACGTTTGTGGTTCCCCTCATTATGTGCATCTAAGGGCAAACACCATATATGTGTTCAAATAAGTTGGAACCCATAAGCTATTCGATTTACACTCTTAAAACCAGTAGACCAAAAAGTCAGGAGGATAGAAAAGAGGGAGCTCTCCTTTCTTGGTTCTCTTGCAACTGGATCCTCCAGAATCGCAAAATCCTTACGGTGAGATTCCAACTCAGCACCTTTTCATTGAGATTATGAGAAGAATAACTCTTTGAAGAGCACAGTTCGATGAAAGTTGTAAACTGTGTTAGGAGGAAGGGGGGCTGCAACTGTGCCATTGAAGCATTGTTTCAGATACCCTGTCCTCATAATCCTTGACACAATCATAAGCTGAAATTTCTTTTCTTCCCTGCTTAAGATTTTAATTACACTTATTGTGGCCTTCCCATGTCTTGCCTCTCCTTTTTCGAAAAGGGAATCACACGAACTGATTAGAATAAAATTGAGCCTGTAAAATTAGTCAAGGCAGCAAAACTCTTGTCACTCATGGAGTAAAACAAACCAAACATCAGACATGAATAAAGTCCAAAATGAAGTAACCCAAAAAGGAAAATAAAAGAAATTCGCCTTTGTTGCGCTTACCATGTCACTATTCTTTCTACATTTTTTGGTTACTTAATTGTAGAGCTACATTTCTGTGGTGTGTTACAGAACTATGCAATTGTATTAGTTTCTCATCAGTTCTTAATGTAAAAACAGCATTCATGGATGGTTAACACAGTAGGACATGAAGCTCTTGGGCACTCAAGGAAACATCAGATGCAATTAATCAGAAGGAAACTAACTTGAGATTCAAATGGGAAATTCGAGAGAAGTCATATTTGAGTTATTTCATTTCTAACAGAATAGTTTGCAAGAAATAAAACAGGCAGGATCCAACAATATAGCATAGCTTTCCGATCGGTCGGGAAAAGGACTAGAGAACCAGAATGCTTCTCTGTGCAATCCAAATCTGGCTTTCATGTGTCACTCCCACGTCTTCTCATGAACCAGAATTATCTCCCTCAACTCAAATAAACAATCTTTACCAGCATAATTGAGATGGACTGACTGTTCTCCAACACAATGTATATAGCTCCTCAATACTGATTCAAGCCTTAGGATGACAAGAATGTCTCACCTTATCCCAAACCAAAGGACACCAACCAAAACATCCAAATTTCAGCAATCTAAAACATCAATGATTTCTACTGCTAGTTTGGAATGGTAATGAAGTCCTCAACTTAGCTTCACTATTAATAATATGGGTGGAGCTGAAGATTGGGCTACTCCAGTTGGTTGACCTATGGACATTTCTCGAAGGAACCCGGTCACTATCTTCTCCACCAGATGGTTCATACCCATCGCTGGTAGACCTTGTGAGTTGAATCCCCCTAGCTGGAAGAGCCGTTAGTCCCCGTGCCTCTTCGGCACCAGATGAAGAAACGCGAAAAGGTGAGTCCAAACTGCTTTCGGGAGAAGAAGCAACAATCCCAGATGAAGACATGGCTCGGCTAGTGCGAAAAGCACTCCTTGCTTCAAGCTGCAAAGGAACCAAGCTCGTCGATGTTTCTGCATTCAGATCACTTCCATTGTTGTCAGTGGCTTTTGATGATATTTTAGCTAGGGGTTCTGTCGGGCCCCTGTTTCGTTTGTTAGCTCGTCTCCTATTCTCGGGCCTTGAAAGCATTTGACCGTGGCTTCTTCCAAAACTGCTGTCTGTTTCTAACACCGTCGGCACTTCCCCCCTCACAATTGGCTGTAAGACTCTGGATTTCTTCCTTGCCTGTGCAGCCGCCTTTGAAACTTCTTCGGCATTTAAGCGAGCCAGAGTCCAAGGACTGATCTTTACGGTTCCATTGTTTCTTTTTCTTGTAGTTTCTTCCGCCATCTTCCTCTTACCTGATGGATTTGCAGGTACACCAGCATCTGGAGGAACTACATCAAACTGGAATAAATTGGAAATTCACAAATCAAGTCACTGACCAAAAAACAAAACAAGTTTTTTCATTAATTAACTGAATTGTTGATTCTTCTTTTGTTTGTTCAAAAGTCAAAATACACAATAAAAGGACGAAAAGCATTTCATAAATTTCTCAAAGAAACTGGAATATTTTGTTTGTGAGGAACATTTCAATTCTCTCTGTGTCATGTTTATTTTATTCTAGCAAGTTGGTGGTGAATTCATCATAACACATAGAACCAGCGTTCCTTTTCCAATGTCCACAAAAGGAAGAGTTACTCAGACGTAATCAGAAATTTTCCATGTAACTTTAAAAGTATTAGTTATTCCAGGAAAAAAGAAAAAAAAACAATCTTAGAATAACATTTATTAGAAAGAAGGAAAAAACAAGAAAATATGATATAAAGATTTTAGAAGGTAAAGCGGTGATCTTCCTATCTTCCCATTAGAAATGATATAATATTAATCATTAGGCACAAAAGGAACATATGTTATAATCTTTATGATCAAAGAGCTGCACTATTTCAAGAAAACAAAAAATTAAATATAAAAAATTGAAAAAGGTTGACAGTGCATGTCATATCTTCCATCAAAATCGGTAACTGGGTTGCATTAATATTTTTATGAAATAGTAAGACAATTATTGAGTACATTTGAAGAAAATCAAGTAAAGATTTTAAGTAGAACTCAACTGCTTGGGAGGTTTATAGCTGTTAGGCCCGTAATCGGTTAACAGATATGACAGTGACGTAAGAGCCGAGCTGGAGGGCCCAAGGAGCTGAAGTGAAGGAAATAGAGTCCGGATGAACTGTATGCTGCATAGAAGCAAACGAGGTCAGAATGACCGACCCGGAGTGTACTCCGGACTGGCCCTTCGACACTCAAGTCAGTATGAACCGGAGTGAAGAGGGAGTTTTAAGAGTCGAGGGTGAGAATTAATACCCTGATTTATGAGCTTTGAAGGCCCTTTTATAGGGAGAAATTGGGGTAGTTGGGGAGTTAATGCTCCAAGACAGGTGTCGACCAGCTATAGGTTCAAGCTCACCTACTCTATGTAATTACCAAACTACCCCTGCTGACGCGGGGTCTGCGGTGGGCCCCTCTCGAGACATGTGTCGGCAGCTAATAGGCTGGTCCGCGGTGGGCCCTCCTCTAGCCACGTGTCGGCAGCTAATAGGCTGCTGTGTTTTTACACCCCATCAGTTGCCCCCCAAGTTCTCCAAGTTATTATGGTGACTTGGGGAAATGTGGTGAGTACATCTTCTGGTTGGTGGCGGTCGGGGTCCGGCCTGTGGGGCAGTCCGGAATTTGGAGCAGTCCGGAACTTGGAGCAGTCCGGAGCTTATCAGTCCAGATTTTGTCAGTCCGGATTTTGGGGCAGTCTGGAACTTATCAGTCTGGATTTTGTCAGTTCGGAGCTTGGAGCAGTCCGGATTTTGTCAGTCCGGAGCTTAGAGCAGTCCGGATTTTGGAGCAGTCCGGAGCTTATCAGTCCGGATTTTGTCAGTCCGGAGCTTGGAGCAGTCCGGATTTTGTCAATCCGGATTTTGGAGCAGTCCGGAGCTTATCAGTCCGGATTTTGTCAGTCCGGAGCTTGGAGCAGTCCGAATTTTGTCAATCCGGAGCTTGGAGCAGTCCGGATTTTGTCAATCCGGAGTTTGGAGCAGTCCGGATTTTGTCAGTCCGGAGCTTGGAGCAGTCCGGATTTTGGAGCAGTCCGGAGCTTATCAGTCCGGATTTTGGAGCAGTCCGGAGCTTATCAGTCCGGATTTTGTCAGTCCGGAGCTTGGAGCAGTCCAGATTTTGTCAATCCGGAGCTTGGAGCAGTCCGGATTTTGTCAATCCGGAGCTTGGAGCAGTCCGGATTTTGTCAATCCGGAGCTTGGAGCAGTCCGGAGCTTGGAGCAGTCCGGATTTTGTCAGTTCGGAGCTTGGAGCAGTCCGGATTTTGTCAATCCGGAGCTTGGAGCAGTCCAGATTTTGTCAATCCGGAGCTTGGAGCAGTCCGGATTTTGGAGCAGTCCGAATTTTGTCAGTCCGGAGCTTGGAGCAGTCCAGATTTTGTCAATCCGGAGCTTGGAGCGGTCCGGATTTTGTCAATCCGGAGCTTATCAGTCCGGATTTTGTCAGTCCGGATTTTGTCAGTCCGGATTTTGTCAATCCGGAGCTTGGAGCAGTCCGGAGCTTATCAGTCCGGATTTTGTCAGTCCGGAGCTTGGAGCAGTCCGAATTTTGTCAATCCGGAGCTTGGAGCAGTCCGGATTTTGTCAATCCGGAGCTTGGAGCAGTCCAGATTTTGTCAATCCGGAGCTTGGAGCAGTCCGGAGCTTATCAGTCCGGATTTTGTCAGTCCGGAGCTTGGAGCAGTCCGAATTTTGTCAATCCGGAGCTTGGAGCAGTCCGAATTTTGTCAATCCGGAGCTTGGAGCAGTCCGGATTTTGTCAGTCCGGAGCTTGGAGCAGTCCGGATTTTGTCAGTCCGGAGCTTGGAGCAGTCCGGATTTTGTCAATCCGGAGCTTGGAGCAGTCCGGATTTTGGAGCAGTCCGGACTGATTTTTGTCGTGTAGCGAGACGCGTCATATCCAGTCCGGCTTGGGCCGGACTGATTTTTGTCTTCTAGCGAGACGCGTCATATCCAGTCCGGCTTGGGCCAGACTGATTTTTGTCGTCTAGCGAGACGCGTCGTATCCAGTCCGGCTTGGGCCGGACTGATTTTTGTCGTCTAGCGAGACGCGTCGTATCCAGTCCGGCTTGGGTCGGACTGATTTTTGTCGTCTAGCGAGACGCGTCGTATCCAGTCCGGCTTGGGCCGAACTGATTTTTGTCGTCTAGCGAGACGCGTCGTATCCAGTCCGGCTGGAGATGACTAAGTTTTATTGAACTTGGGTTTTTGCAAGGGTTTGGTTTTCTGCCAGGGCCCGTTTCTGACTATAAGTGCGCTTCCGATCTTTGTGGAGACGAGCCGTGGCGAACCAAGCAGCGAGTACCCTAGTTTTAGTGAACTGGGTTTCCAAGGAGCTTTGGTTTTTGCATCCGGACTGGTCCCGGACCAGGAGTGGGCTCCCGGTCTTTGCGGAGACGAGTCGTGGCGAACCAAGTGTCGAGTACCCTAGTTTTAGTGGACTGGGTTTCGAAGGAGCTTTGGTTTTTGCATCCGGACTGGTCCCGGACCAGAAGTGGGCTCCCGGTCTTTGCGGAGACGAGTCGTGGCGAACCAAGTGTCGAGTACCCTAGTTTTAGTGAACTGGGTTTCCAAGGAGCTTTGGTTTTTGCATCCGGACTGGTCCCGGACCAGGAGTGGGCTCCCGGTCTTTGCGGAGACGAGTCGTGGCGAACCAAGTAGCGAGTACCCTAGTTTTAATGAACTAGGTTTCCAAGGAGCTTTGGTTTTTGCATCCGGACTGGTCCCGGACCAGGAGTGGGCTCCCGGTCTTTGCGGAGACGAGTCGTGGCGAACAAAGCAGCGAGTACCCTAGTTTTAATGAACTTGGCGGCGGACTTGTCTGGTGGAGCGGTGAGTTCGGTCCTCACCATGGCGCGATGACTCCCCCCGGTGGACATCTGGCCTCTCTTGGGCAGGTCGTGGAGCTTCTGGAGGCGGTTGGGGAGGTGCCTGGAGTAGCTGCTGGTACTGCTCGACGAGAGTCGTCATTTGCTGGAAGAGAGCTTGAACTTGCTCTGGAGTGGGCAGGGGGTTCAGGTGCTCCGAGTGAGCAAGGCTCTGCTCGGCCGTAGCGGAGGCCGCCACTACTAGCGAGGCAATTCGCCCGCTCCGGGTCCTGCGGGGCAGCACGTCTTGGGTAGTCCGTGCAGTGGGGATGCGCGCGCTCTTGCGCCCTGCCATTTTTGTTTGTGAGGGATCTGAACAGCTTTTAGTTCTGGAGTCCCACGGATGGCGCCAATCTGTTAGGCCCGTAATCGGTTAACAGATATGACAGTGACGTAAGAGCCGAGCTGGAGGGCCCAAGGAGCTGAAGTGAAGGAAATAGAGTCCGGATGAACTGTATGCTGCACAGAAGCAAACGAGGTCAGAATGACCGACCCGGAGTGTACTCCGGACTGGCCCTTCGACACTCAAGTCAGTATGAACCGGAGTGAAGAGGGAGTTTTAAGAGTCGAGGGTGAGAATTAATACCCTGATTTATGAGCTTTGAAGGCCCTTTTATAGGGAGAAATTGGGGTAGTTGGGGAGTTAATGCTCCAAGACAGGTGTCGACCAGCTATAGGTTCAAGCTCACCTACTCTGTGTAATTACCAAACTACCCCTGCTGACGCGGGGTCTGCGGTGGGCCCCTCTCGAGACATGTGTCGGCAGCTAATAGGCTGGTCCGCGGTGGGTCCTCCTCTAGCCACGTGTCGGCAGCTAATAGGCTACTGTGTTTTTACACCCCATCAATAGCCAAAATAACAATTTCAACTAAAACTTCCGAAGCATGAAACACTGCAGTATTTTCATATTATTTATTTGGTACTATCCTTCTAGTGTTTTTTCCCATCAGAAAAATAATAAGAAAATACTGTAGTACTTCCAATTTAACGTGGCATTTTTTCCTTTCAAACATCTTCACCATTTACCATGTTAGAACATGAGGTTGTATTTTTACTGATTGTATTAATAAGAACTTAGATTTTTAACAACATATAAAATCCAGATATAATGAAGAAATCAAAACAAAGTAAAAACTGTATATATTAAATGTTGATTTGATGGGGTCAATGGGAGGGAGAGGAGTTTGCAATTCCAGAGTGGCATGCAGACTCTAAGATTCAATACCTGATCCTCAAGAAAGAGGCGAGGAGGAGTACACCATGCACCTCGGTGAAAAGTATTGAACGAACTTGCACTGCTCAAACCAGTAAGGGAACTCGCCAGAGACATCTGAGGACTCTGTTGACCTCCTACACCTTGCTGCTCCTGTTCCCTCAAGGCTATGATGTAATCATATGTGCTGATTCCCTGTCACAATTGAATACATATATGCAATGAACTCCTGATCTTCAAATTTGTCTCATTAGCTTTCACAAAGAAAAAGGAAATGAAAGAATACTAAGCTTCAACAGGAGACACTGACTACAACTTCAACCACAAACCAAAAATAAACTAAGAAATTGTGACAACTTATCCAAACACATGCAAATTTCTTGACTCCATTTCGTTTTAGGGAGCGTTTGGATGTACATCCAAATGCTTGCTTGGCTAAGATTTCAACAAAGCAAAACTGAGTAAAATTACATGCGCAACAATGACTTAAGAGTACAAAAGAAAAGGAACAGAATTCAGTGATTGGGAATTACTTGTAACAATTTTGAAATGACACAAAGTACCTATCAATATAGTACAGGATATATTCAATCACATCGGCGAACTTCCATCCACTGAATGATATGAAGTGAATCTCCTTCCACAACCATATGATGGATCTCACTATGATCAATAAGCCGAATGGCAGGAAGAAAAGCCCGCACCTCTGCTTCATTAGCATCCTAACCACCAATGGAGCCAGAATAAGCCTATTGAGATTCACAATATGGGCTTCAAAGGAGACCCCCCAATCCCAGCAGGACTCAAGTTCTCCAAACCTGATCCATTGAAATTCAAATTAATAAACCCAAGAGGAGACAGAGACTACTAAAAGACAGCTTGTCCTTGACAATCCTACTCGCACAAACTTCCACCCAAGATCTACGGATCGTCGATTCTATAATACTCAGGAAGAACGGCCGCCCAATGCACGATGGAAGAGATAAGAAGTCATTGAATGGAATATATGGACTTATAGATTGGAATTATAGTTAAAATTTTGATTATTCCTCTCTTTCCAAAGAACACAGAGCGAAGCCACCAGGGCCAAGCTCCACATAATACACCCCCTCTTAGGGGCCAAGGGGCAAAGACCCACGCCTCAATCAAATTTGCAATCTGCACTGGGAAAACCCAGGAAATCCTGAACAAGATAAGAACAAATGACCAAACCTCTCTAGCAACCCTACAAAGAATGGCCTACTTATTCCTCTGCTACTAGACACTAGGAACAATGGTTCCCAATGATCACCTCAGCAAGTCCCGAACAAGATGAGAACGAATGACCAAACCTCTCTAGCAGCCCTACAACGAATGGTCTACTTATTCCTCAGCTACTAGACACTAGGAACAATGGTTCACAATGATCTCATTTCGACTCCGTAGATGATCAACGGTTAAGATCTTACTTGGGCAAACTGTCGATCAGAAAGCGCAGACCCGATAAGAAGCAGGAATCCACCATATTCTTCCAGCTGACAAGGGAGAAGCGTGCAGCAGCGGTGGTAGAGAAACTGAATAAAGAACTTCCCATCATGCGCCCAAATCCATATCCACCTATCCTTATCTCCCTGTTTGATAAAGATAGAATCCTCCTATCTTTCCACATTTCTCATGCCATTATAACTATTTCGAAGATTTGATATAATAATACCCATTTGGAACAGAGGTAGTGGAAGTAATTGCAAAAAAAAGTAAGAACGATACACTGGTTAATAAAGTTGAAATGGAAAATAAGGCAACATTGGTGGTCTGTAAGCAATGCTTCTGCTTGAAAAATCAGATCAAAGTCACAGGTCTATGAATCAATATAGTTAAAATAAATTTGTTTTTTGTTAATAGCTCAACTAATGGGCCAGCTCAAAAGTGTCCCGTGGTAACCTATGCGACTTAGACACGGACACAGATTTCAACATAAACATGATGAGGGTTGTGGCATGGAATATCAGCAAGCCACCATTCTGACATCTGTGTACAAGTTATGTTATAATATTTGATTATAAATTACTATGCAAGTAGTTCATATAAGTAGACATCTGTGTACAATTACGTGATAATATTTAATAATAAATTACTATACAAGAAGTACTTCGTATAAGTATGTAACATAAAAAAATTTAGCTATTTATATACAAATACTTTAAATCTATAATAATATTATAATATATAATCCCATAGTACAAGAAAAAACAGATACACAACGGTTATAGATGATAATGTATGAACAATTTGTATAAACACACGCTGGGTTTTAACCAGACAGAGTAACAAGGCAGTCATGTCCACACACTAGCAGGTAATAAATCATCATTGAGTTACCTTTTTAATAAGAAGAACATGGAAGAAGAAGAGCTGAGCAAGCGGCAGAGTAGCAATCATGGCCAAGATGGTACAAGAAGCCTGAAAAAGTAAATTACCATCCTGTTAGTGACAGAATAAGATTTTTTTTTTTGAATCGTAAATAGAATAAGAAATTGCTTATGTAAAATGTGAAGAAGACAAAAAAAATTGAAGACTTACCACCACAACAACAAAGGGCACCAAAGAGAAACTGCTCCCTAACTTAGAGATGATATCCAAAGAGAAATGCTTCCGATCAAGGAAACAGCAAATCAGTACAAGGATTCCTATCGACCACTGTAGAATAAGCTGCAATCTCAAGCCCAAGGTGCACAAACCACGGACACCTGTCAATAATCAACCAAAAAGAAAAATACCTGAAATCAAAAGCTTCCAACATCTGTTGACTGCTGGAGCTTGGGCAAGGGGTAGGCGACACAGTTGCTCAAGGTCAAAGACATGTGAGACATGACATGGGTGATGTAAGATCCCACATTGGAAAGAGAGATAAAGTTCTTGGGCTATATATGTGAACTCTCCTTCTCCCTGTGTAGACATATTTTCAGCATCTCCAAGGGGTGGGCCCCGCGGAGTGGGTCGGGCACGATTAGTGCTGCTGGAAAACAAAACCGGAGAGGGTGGGAAAACCCAGAACCAGACAATATTTACACAGTAGGGTCGGGGCGCAACAGTGGGTCCTGACACACTATCTAAAAAAAGGAAGTGGAGGAAGCCTATGCTTACCAAAAGAAGTGCAAAAACCATGAGGGTGAAAAAGCAGCCATAGTTTTTTCTGCCTATACAGTTGTTGAGCCACTACAAAACAAAGGATGAAGAAGACATTAGAGGCTCACTGAAGGGACAAGGAAGATTCTAAGCAAATCAAGAGATTCTACCCTGCAGTGGTGGTCGAAGCAGTCAACACATTTGTCACAAACTCTACAGTGCTTGCTGTGCTTGAAAACCTGCGTTACATCCATAAAGAAGTTCAACAGCATGACAATCAAACCCACACAAAAACATAAGTATTCAACCATTCATTAAGTCTAGAATGACTGAAGACTATTATCATGACAAAATTTCTGCTGCCTACCTCCACGTCACAAATACTACAGTAAAACATGCCATCCTCACTCATTTGTTGCTCTGAAGATTGTTCGTGCAAATGAGATCTGCTCCATAGAAAAGCAAAAGGACACCATCCTAACAAAACCATGCAAAAAGTTAAATTATGGGAGGATGTGCCATTTTCTTCAACTTCTTTAGTGGAGTCGACCCCAGTATTATCCATATCCGTGCCCTCATCCAGATGTGTCCTTCCAATTGTGGAAGCATTTGCACCATTGATCCAGGAAGTCGATTCTCCTCCTAGATTAGATACCTTTGGGTGAATATGTTTAACATTGTCCGCAATGTTAAGATACTTTTTGGACTTGAAAACTCCTGGATCCCCAGGATCAATAGCCGCACACCAAATGTATAGGCAGAACACACTTGTAACCTGATAAGAGCAGTAGTGAAAACTGTAATTATTTTCGAAAACAGAACATAAACCTATTATACAACCATGTCTCAGCAAGTCAGCATGCATGTATGTGTCCTTTTTTATAATTTATACATAGATAACATATGTATTTCAACTTGAGAAACACAATATAGCGAATTTCAAGTTGCATAAGGATGTTTGGATCCGACATGTAGTTGTAACAACCAACGTTAAAAAAAGAATTCCCCAATTAAGTCTTGTATTCCTGTAATTCATCTGAATGCTTTCATGGTTGATTTCCAGTTTTACTCTTTAATCAATCACTTGATGTTAAGAGCAACATCATTTTACGACTAAGTACCAGATGCTGTGGGTAATAAGGACGGTCAATTTTTAGAAAATTTTCGGTACATGTCCACAGTGCCACTAGGAACTAATCTTTATTCGTCATTTTCATTTTTTTTTTGGAATACTTCTACACTGTCTATGTAGTTTTAATGCATTATTCGTCTAGAAACACACTTCAATATCGAATTTTAGGAACTAATATTAATATATTTGTCAGTTAATGTATTCACCGAGGGAACTTGTTACTTTTCGAACTAGGTTGCTATTGTATTATTGGATTGGTTAGGATAAGTTGGGTCACTAGTAGGAGATCGTTAATGATCATCGTTCTTAACCCAATTGGGTTGCCTGTGGAATATACACATCTAGAGACATGCTTTAGTAGGGGGGGAGCGAGACCTCATTCAATACAATGAGGTGCACTCACTACAGCATAGTTGGTCCCACCTATGATTTATTCAAACCATCCACTTGATAGGTCTTTCTATGGATCTTCTACGGTTCAACACTATGCCAACCATACAGTCCTAGCATCTAATAATATGCATTTTCTCATTGAATGTGAACAGCTGCCTATATGTGTTTTCCATTGCCCATTTTCAATGACAAAAATAGACATTATTTGATATTAGAATTGGATGATTGGCGTTATTTTTAGGCCATAGGAGATCCAAAGCAAGGCCTATCAAGTGCACGGTTCAGAACATCAGATCAATCAAATGTTAGACCCAATCATTAATAGAAAAAACCAAAGGTAAGATCTATTGTGCCATAGTGGGCATGCCTCATTATATTACAATGAGTGCACCCTACTGAAGAGTTTCTCCACACATTTAATATGACAGAAAGCCCTAGGGTAGGTTTTTACAAATCCGGAAATGATCTGCAGGGTGTTTCTGGTACACATTATTTTACATCACTTAATTTATATATCCGAAGCAGGCCACCTGAAGGCACCAACCTCTTCCCCCCAATTCGTGACTTTTCTCCCTCTTATATTCTCTCTTCCTCGCCCTTTTCTCTTTAGCTTGACATGGTATCAAATCCATACAAAGATACAAAGATTATTTTTGCAGATCTATAGGGAAGGGATACAGAACTAAAGCTTTGATCAAGAGAGAGAATTGCTGATGTCGCCAATGCACCATGTGATATCATCTTGTCATACGGATAGTTCTCTTGGGTTAGGAAAAATAGTCCAGATCCTAGTAGATCTGGAATTCAGACAAATTGTGATGATTTTTCTCAGGTATTTTTATATTATTTAGAGGGCTTTTCGAAGGATTTTTATGCTAGGAAATATTTACACCTAGGTCCATTTGAGTAAGGGTGTGATCTAGATTCGAGTTTTTCCTAGTTGGTTCATTTCATGGTGATCCAAGATTTTGTTGATATTTTCTACAGTTCAAATCTGTCACCATCAACACTGGATATCTGTGTGGCAATTACGCCCCGTTCGTTTTGGATTTTGAGAACAGATTGTGAGTCCAAAACTGATTATTGGACTCAAAATTAAATCACAATTAGTTCTCAAAATCCAAAACAGGGCCTTAGTTGGGGTGTCACATACAAAAGGCTTCTGACAGTAAGCACTGATCAAGTTTGGGAACACTGATAAGCTAATTCAGACATTCATGTGGCCACATGATTGTCTTCTTTTTTTCCCTTTTTGAATGATGGATTTTTTAAATTAACAGGCCTCAATCAGTTTAATGTTACTTTTTTATCTCTACTTGGTTAGGTAAGCTGGAATCTAATTGTCCACCTCAAGATTGCAACATATAGTGCACAGGCTCAACTTGAATGTTGTTGATCAAACATATTATGGTATTATACATTCTTTCCAAAACCATGACCTCATGGAAGACTATAAGAACCTCATGGATTTAAATGGACAGCTGGATTTCAGTTTCTTAGTCTAATCTGCGTGACCGGATTCTACTACTCTCAGTAACAAATTACATATCAACAACCATTAAATAGAAAAACACTTCCACTCATAATCAAATAAGTACCAGCTTCACAAATTTGCGAGAATCAGTAAAAAAAAAGAGTAAAGAAAAATAAAAAAGAAAAGAAAGCATTTAAAGAGAAACACTAAAGGAATCAGACCCAAAATCTGAATCAGACAAAAACCCAAGAAACAACAGCAAAACCAGAGGGATCTCAGCTGCTTATAAAACCACACAAACAAGCAAGAAATGGAAAAAGGATAAAGTGGGTTTAAAAGGCTAGTAAAATGTCTTACCAATGGTGTGTAGAGCCCCATCACAACATACTGAAACACCTTCCTTCCAACAAAGGGGACAAAGAAGACATAAAAAGCAAACCCCAGGGCTAGAAAAACAGCCACAGCAACCACCTATAGAGAGAAGAAAACATAAAAAATAGAAAATAGAAAAACAAAGCTTGCACCCAAAAAAAATCAGAAAAAAAAAAGGCAAGTAAGAAACACATACCTGAAGAGGATGGTAAGGGAGCTGCCACCCATGTTTCCTCATTTGGGTTTTGTTCAGATACAATGCAAATACAGAGATGTGACAAAAAAGTTTAGAGAGGAAACTATAGAAGGAATTGGGTTTTCTTTTTCTTCCTCACTAGGCTCTTTTTCAGGAGTCATATCAGTGGAAAAGGAATGAGAAAGTGGGGGGAGGAAATGAGTGATTGGGTTGAGAAAGGAGGCGACATGGAGAAAGTTTGTCCTGTTCACTTCATCATTTGCCCATTTCTTCTCCACAGCTCACAGCCAGGAAGAGGACTAGATGTGGGGCTAGTACTCCTGGTTACCCGTGATCCTAGAACAAAGAGCTGTAATGTGCTAATTTTTCATGATTGTTATTACCAACCATTAACCTCTTTTGGTCTTTTTTTGGTTGGGGGTAAAATTTGGCATCCTATCCGAAGCCGGCACGTGGCACATTTAGGGGTACAACTTGGGTCGAGCTCAACAGGAACCCGATGGGTTCGACCAGATTTTGGCTCGGGGTTCGGTTGTGTTATGGTTGGGAAAAGCCTAACCCAATTTAATTTCGGGTTGGGTTAGAGTTGAGGCATTGACAATCTGACCCAATCTGAACCCGACCTCTCTGCTCTAATTTTATCTTGATTTTCTTTGGGTTATTTTGTTTTTCTGTTTGGCCCAAGGTGATCCTGAACCTACGTCACCCGATTTCGGTTATCTCGGGTTGTGTTTGGGTTGGCCTCAACCCGATCCAACCCGACCTGAGTTGCACCCTTAGGCACATTAAGCTCAAAAGCAAAAGAGGGTAAAAGGTAACTCCAATCAGCTTTCCAAGGCTTCTCTTTGTTCGGAAGTAGGATGTCATCTTCTCAAGAGCCAGCTTAGCACCGTTCATCGCCCATGACCCTCGTTCAAATTTTAGCAGCAACATCTTCCATGATCATCATTACCAACCAGTAACCCCTCTCTCTCTCTCTCTGCAAGCACAACCCAAGTATGTTATTTTATTTGAGAAAAGCACACCAAGAGTTTGATCCAATGATATAGAAGAAGGAATTTACAGGGATGGGTTCCACTTCTTGAATGACATCTTTGCTTTTTTCTTTCTCCATTATCTACATAGCTTGATGTCATGCTGTTCGGTTGAACAATGATTCAAGCAAGACCAACTAGAGAGAATAAAATTCTTTAAATAAATCTTGTGCTAATTAGCATCACAGGTGAAGGTGACTTGAGTTTTATAAGAATATAGTCCTATCACCTCATAGAGAACAAAATCAAAGACCCAATCTTTGATGAAAGCAACATGTTTAAAACTCATCTCTATTAAGACCCACTTCTATTGAAACTAGTTTATTTCGATAGACAACACCAATAGTTTATAACTATGAAGAAAGTTTGCTTGTGTTCTAGGCAAATAGGAACAGGCAAAACCTGGCTATTCATATGTTGTATTCTCATGCCTTAGATTAGGCAACTTGTTAACCTTAATGTTAAACAAAATCAAGTCCATTATCATTGAAATTTAGTAGTATTTCATGCTATTTAAATGCATTAAAGTCAAGGTTATTGGTTGCACCTTGTAAAGAGGACTCCGCCTCTTGGCATTTTCTTGTCAATGTACAGGACTTGATGTAGGGGATGTTACAAATCTAATGGTTGATTTTGTATGACTCCATGTATTTTACTACCTATGTCAGCTTCTGTCTCTTCTTAGTATTAAATTCATTGGATCCCATCTGTTCCCTCACAAGGGCTCACCATTGGCCACGCATTCCCAGGTCCTCTCGCTTTCTCGACCACTTTACACCAAATTTCATCTCGAAAACACCTGTAACTCTAACCCTAACCCGACCCCACAACCCATTTCATATGCCACATCTTATCTATAATGCCCCCACTGCCTTACCTATACAAGGCTACTGATATTTGAACTACTATGCCATGATAATTGCACAAACTCATCTTGTCTTTTATTATTTAAACAAGTGTCAAGAGTTATTAAGTTCCCAAAAAGCTCTTAGAAGCCAAATTAAAAGAAAAAGGAAGCCGAGTCTCAGCAATTTTTCCACCAAACAAGACAAGCTGAGTTTGTGCAATTTTCCACAAAACACATGGGGCGATGATATTTTCACCCCCTGCATTACGCATGCGCCCCCCTTATAACTTGATTTGACATCAAAAAAGTGTTAAAGTTGCCCACTTTTCATGTGACAAATCACGTTATAAGGGGGGCGCAGGTGGAGTGAAAATATACACATTTTCCAAGGAGTTTTTTCTTCTAAAATTGAAAACTTTCCCACTTTTCAAGGAAAACTGCAAAACTACTAGACTCTGGGATTTTATTTTCTATGGAATATATTTTCCATAGAAAATACAATTTTCTTTTCCCAATATCCAGGGTCTATTAGGGTGGCGCACTCACATAAGCATCTGGGCTTACTTTCGCCGCTCTTCTGCTTTCAGAATTTACAGTCAGAGCGACGGGATTGCCCTACATTCATTCATCTCTCTCTGAAGGAAAAAAAAAAAAAGGAAAAAGGCTATTGATATTCACACTACAATATTTTTATAACTGCACTAATTCACATTGTCTTACATTACTTTTTTTGGGATAGGTACTGTCTCATATTATTTATTCAGCTGTCAAACGTTTATTGCAATTCCCAAAAAGCTCTCACAAGCCAATTAAAACAGAAAAGACAAGATGAGTTAGTGCAATTATCAAACATAGTAGAGCCAATCATATTGGCTGGTGCTGCTCTCTTCTATTCGTGGAACAAATGTGTATTGGTGTTTGTTGTTTTCTGATTGATTGCCGGGTTTTTTTTTTTTCCTGGGATTTATGTGGGTAAAGGTAGGAGACAAAAGAGGGGACAAGCATTAATTAGAGAAAGATATTATGATGAGTGGAGAGAGAGGCTAGAGAGAGAAAGAGAGACCACCATTTTCAAGACAAGATTTTGCTGATGTCACCAAGAAAAAGCTGATGTGACCACTAAATATTCTCTCACATAAATCCTAGGAAAAAAAACCCAACAACCAAACGGAGCAAGATTCTTAGAAAAACCCAGTTGCAAAACGCTGCTGAAGTTCACAAAATAGTCATATTTACATGCTTTAATGCCATTTGATGTATTTTTTTTTGGTTTTGTTTGTGGGAGGGATCTGTGTTGTTATTTCCTATTTCCTTGATACATTGCCGTTTGGATACACGGATTTTAGAATCCCGGTTTTTAGTTTGAAGACGGTGTAAAAGAGGGTTCATGATCAAGCAGCTGTATGTTGTTCTGACAGCGTTTCTTGGATTTTAAGTGAGAAATTTAGGTTTTAAAAATCTCTCATGCTACTCTCTTCCTGTCGGAAAGAAGGGCGAGAAGTAAAAAATGATGGCTGGTCCGCTTCTTCTCTTGTCTCTTAGCTACAATTTGGAAGAAATTCCGGATTCTAAAATCCGTGCATCCAAACGGCCCCTCAGGGTTTTGGGTTTCACTTTCAGTGTCAAAAAAAATTCCCTCCTCTATGCTGGGAAAAAGTCTCGCTATTTAAGCTTAGTTTTAAATAAAAAAGCAAGACAAACACTACCTTTAGAGTAGTGGTGTATGTGATCAAAAGGGAGAGGACAAGCTTGGATTTTCCTATCTAGTAGAATAGAGATTAGTGCAAAAAAATCACCTTTTTCTTGGGCTTTTGGCTTGGGTTATTATATTGGAAAGAAAAGAGACGAGGTCGACACATAATTAACTAGGAAGTAGGTGACATTCACGGATTTCAATGTTATATTGACAACCAAACAAGCTGTTTTGCCAACGTGACTCCCAAAATGCAAAGCCCCAAGTTGTGCAGCCTGGTGGAAAAATTCTTCAAATTATTACAAAATAACGGCACTTAAAAGTTTTTTGGGATTTGTCTTCATTCATGAGGTGGCTGCTCTCACATGCAGCCCATCTGCGAAATGCCTTTTGTGATGAACGCTAGCAAATCCCAAAAAAATTTTGTTTAGAGTTTCGGAATCCAAGGCTAATTAGTTGCAAAAGGAGTGCAAAACCCCTCAAAAGTTCTTTGGATGTTTTGGCTTTTGCTTAATTCAAAGTTCAAACATAAAGTCCTATTTTTAGTTACCCTTATTAGATACAGCTCTCCTCATTCTACTCTCATTCTGTATCTGAGGATTCTTTCTGAGAGTGCCTTCTGCAAGTTAAAGATGTCAATACCAAGGTTAACTGTAATAAATTGCTGTCTAATTTATGATTAAGTGTTTAAATTAATTTTTGCAATTGACCACAGGCCTTGGGTCAGAAACCAAATTAAGGGCGGCAATCAAAAGAAAAAATCAATCAGAATCATTGTGATATGGCTTTTGAGAAACAAAACTGAGAAATTTTTATGGGTCTGAATATCTCCTTTCTTCCACTACCTTGAATGGTTCCAACACTCTGGACACTGTCACCAAGTAATCTATACATTGCTGGAACTTGGGGCTTGTTTGACAAATAATATAGGCTAATTTTCACACCCATGTGACACAACACAAATCTTTCACGAGGCATAGGCATGGCTTTTCATTGAGATGCTAGAAGACCCATTTCTTCCTCTTGACTATAAATGAAACCTTCCCCATCTCACCTTCTAGTAATCTGTGAATCCAAACATTGTCATGACCTCAATTTCCTTCACTCAGTTCCTCATTTAGAGTGGCAATGCTGTTCGACCAAGTTCATAGGCTTACTGATCTGAATTCTCCATTTCACCTACCTTGTGTAATGATAATAGTAGTTTAGTCATTTGCAATGAACCTATTACCCGTCGGATTGTTGCTGCACTGTTAAGGCTGTTAGTTTGTAGAGCTTTAGAAACCAAAATCCTGTATCGGCATCTTCGAAGGATTCTCTCTAGTCATTAATACCCAAATGTCACTTTCCTTGCCTTCTCCCTGGAATTGCACACTCACCCAATTAGTATCGAAGTTTTATAAAACTTGCTGAGGACCAAAGTCCAACTCATAGACTCACAGCCATTGTTTAAAAGGACTGGTGTAAACTGATTTTCTTTTTCTTTTTTAAAAAGAGTCCTGGATTAGATAAGCCATTGAGCTTTCCAGGTTTAGAAAAAAAACTGAGTATGCCCTTGACCCTATTCAGATCCAAATGGGCCATGGGTGAGATTTTTATTACTCCAGATAGAGTTCTTTAGTTGCTTGCGCCGTTCTTTTATTTTTTTGGTGGAAGATGATCAGAACAACCGTTTTCCACGTGTATGCATGTTTGAAATGCATCTGCCGCTAGCATTCAAAAATTAAAGAGCAAAAGATATTCAAATTTCCATCCATTCAAAGAAGGAAACAGAAGAAAACAAGGGAACATGAGTTTAGTCAAATTGGCTAATCCAAAGTCACTCTTAAGAGTCTTGGAATATGGGTTTCTAGCAGGACAAAAGAGCATAGGGTGGAAACAAAAAGGAAAAAAAGGAGAAACTACAAACAAGTGCTTAAGAATTACTATGCGCAGAAATGAGAAAAAGGTCGACAATGGGTACCATTCAAAATGCACTTTCTCCTTACCTCTTTGGAACCATGGTCTATGCGCTGCTTGACGGATATGGCGTTCATTCCTTTCTAAGATTTCATCAACTTTACTTGATTGAGACAATAAGGGCCCTGAGAACTCAATCTTGTCTCCTTCATCCTGGTAACCCTGAGAATTATTTTTCAAAAGAAATAAAATTTCAATCTCGTCCTACGGAACAAAAAATGAAAAGATAATCAATATAATTTCATCCATACCAGAATATTTCGCTTCGATGACAGTTCATCCCTTTGGTAAAGAGCAGCCAATAATTCCTGAGAATGGTATACATCAGAGGCATCAAAAGAGTCTAGATGATCAACCTGAGTCCACTGTTTCAGCATTGCACGCTTAACAAACTCGAACGACTCATGGCCTTTGGAATCAATGTGGGCAACACATAACACATCTCTATTTGCCCGCCTCTTCGAGTCTGAAATATCGAATGACTCATGGCCCTTGGAATCAATGTGGGCACCACATAAAACATCTCTATTTGCTCGCCTCTTCGAGTCTGAAATGTTTCTTGGTATAACGATAGTCGAGGCATCTAAGGCACCAGAGACTAAACCTCTTGAACTAGATCTACTGTGTAATCTTAAGGAAGCATTGCCCTCTTTACGTTTCTTTGCCCATGCAAACCCACTAGATGCATTAATATGTAAGGGGCCCGTGAAAGTTAGGTCCCCTTGAGAGGCCTGCTTTGCATGGAAGGCTACTTCTGGTAAATTAACTGCCATCTTTGGTGGCTCAACACATGATCTACCATCATCATCTTGCTTGGGACGATTCAGCTTTGCACTGTCACTTCTACGGATTTCTTGAGCATTGATGTGTGGCTCCTGCAGAGATAAAAATAGTCTCTAGTTCAGAGAAAACTTCAAATTTGTTTGTATCATATTCTCTGCAACTTGAATAATGAATCAAGCAACAATGCATGTGGCAGATAACCGGTGTCTCCACAAGTGTAGGAAAGTCCTCTGGGTATAAATCTTCTCGAAGAGAGGCCTTATTGGTATTCTTGTGGTTTCCCATCTCATTTTGGATTAGCCCTTATCCATAAAACTTTGATGTCATCCCCGTGCTGCAATCTTTTCTGGGTTTTTTTTTTTTTTAAAAAGCAACGATGCATAAGTCAACCAGTTCAATATGGAGAAATTTTCTGAGTACCTGTGTGGGTGCAGCCAATTTACCAAGGCCATTTGCAGGTCTTCTTGTTGCTGGTACTCTTGTTGCTACAGAATTACGCACTCTACCAGCAGCCTTTTTCCTGAAAATGCCAGAGAAAAAGTTGTAACATGAATCATCATGAAACATGGGAGGCATATAAAGGATTTATATTGATCCTGTTTGCAATAAGAACAGGGTTTAAACACCCAAAACTTTAGTCAATGAAGGCTGGAGTCGAAAGTCTAAACTGCCTCAGAACTTGGTTGATCAAGAGATTAAAGGGTCGTTTAGATACGCGGAATACGCGGAATTTAGAATCCTGGATTTCCTAAAATCCTGGTTGGGAGACGAGAGAAGGAGACTATCTGTCGTTTTCTGATTTCTTGACCTTCTCTCCGTCGAGCGAGAGAGTAGGAGATCGGCCCGTGTTTCCAGGTTTTAGAAATCTCAGGATCGGGGAGGGATTTCTAAAACCTGGATTTCTTACTTAAAATCCAGAATAATGGATAGTAAAATCCAGAATTTACCGCTTTCAAACTAAAACTTGGATTCTTAAATCAACATATCCAAACAGCCCCTAAGTGTTTTGAGTTTAAAAGGGTTATTCCAAGTTTTAGTAGAGTTGAGTCAACTCGGAAGAGCTCAATAGAGTTTATAAGAACTAGCAGAGAATAGCTTGTGACAGAAGGGTTAAAGTTACATCGATGATTTGGCCTATCCAGTCTAGTTCCCTATTTAGTGAATTTATTATTAAAATCATTTGAGGAGGTTACTGGAATTGCATCAGCAACTGCATTCAACTCTTCATCTAACGACTAAAATACCGATAATATATAACAGTTTCCTTAGCACTAAGCAAAAAAAAGGGCAGCCCAGTGCACGAGGCTCCCGCCATTGCGGGGTCTGGGGAGGGCTAGATGTACGCCGCCTTAGCCCTGCTTTGCAGAGAGGCTGTTTCGGTGACTCGAACCCGTGACCACCAGGCCACAATGGAGCAACCTTACTGTTGCGCCAGCCTTACCCCTGCTTTTGTGCCTTAGCACTAAGCAACAAAAGCATAAAATCAAATAAGCAACAAAAGCATAAAATCAAATAAGCAACAAAAGCATAAAATCAAATGACCTGGAAACACTTAATGAGATAGGATAACCATCCAAATAGGATATGCTCACCTATGTGCCTCTTCACGACTTTTTGCATCGATCTCCTTGTTAGGCGCATATTTTGGCAAGGTTGATGGATCACATGCATATGGCTTTGTTGTGAAGTACTGAGCATAAAACAACATCAAATGGTAAGTGCAACCATAGTACAATAGAGCTGCTACAGAGACAACTACATGTACATACAAACTCACATCTTATGTATTCTATTCACAACCTTAGGCTAAGGTTTTGCGGTGATGGCATGTTGACTTGACAATTGACTTAAAGAAGAGGATGGAATCCCATCCAAAAACTCACAAGTACATGGTCAAACTAGTCGAGAGGTTTTCCATGATGAATGAAGCATGGTTACCAGTGTGTTGCCACTGGAATTTGGAATGCAGATGGGATAAGGGAATCCCATTAACAATCACAAAAATGGTTTTGTTATAGAAGGAGTTGCGCGTATATTTCGACATTTTGTTGTTCAGTGGTAATTCCCTGATGTTTGTGGGAAGATAGTGATTGAGGATTACACTGTTTCAGTACAGTTCTTATTCTGTATCAATGTCACATGTACCTTCTTCCACTGCTTCCTGATTTTTTTCTCTGGATTTTTATAACAATTACCAGAAAATGAATAATTCAAGACGGACGTGGGACCTTCTGGCAAATATTGTAATCGCAAGGGCGATGGGAGTATACTCAACTCAACTCAACTAAGCCTTTGTCCCAAACCAGTTGGGCTAATGAATCCTTTAGAAAATTTTCATGAAGAAGGTGAAAGGATCTATTTGGCTAATCGCAAGGGCGATGGGAGTATACATGGGATATAAATCAAGACATATATATAACTTGAAATTTTGTGTTTTATAAGTTATGTAATATACTATAAAGAAACATATACTTAGAACTATAAGAAAATTTACTTACACAGTCCTTTGGGACCATATTAGAATAGTAGGGGACCAGTTGGCCCGTTCCGAAGAGCAGAGTCGGAGATTTTCGATCATCTTCCATCTTGAGAGTATTTTTGTTTCATTCTTCTCCTTTAATGTGTATTTTACTTGACCATCTCGGTCCCTTGGTATTTTGGCCCTCTTTTTATTTACTTAAATTTTACCATTTAAAAAAATCAATGTAGAAAAGAACTAGGACAAATAAGAGCAAGATGGCTCAAATATCAAGCAAAAGTTCCACAGGAAGAATAATTTTATTATAAGAACTACCTCAGATGCAAGAGCAGAAGAGGCGGTCCCACGCTTGTAAGGTTCGATGGAAAGAAGAGTTTCTACCAGACTCAAAGCAGTCTCTGGGAAACCTTTACATGTTTCTCCAAGACAACTCTCATAAGGTTGTTGAGGTTTAAAAATTGTTCCATGAGGCCACTTAGATTTCCTCCAGTATTCATCTGGGGGTGAGCCGCAGAGCTTAAAGATTTTGTGTAATTGTTCAACCTGCAGATGGAAAATAACTATTATTTTATAAATTCTAATAGCAAACAAAGATTCTGTTATAAAAGTTACACTAATACTTATGAGGTATGAAATTTCAATGTTTTTCTCCTTGGGAATGCCAAAAGCATAAGTTTGCTATAGGAGTTGGTACCACATAACTCCGATAAATACATGCATATGTATTTGTTAAAGTATAAAAGATTAAATGACACCATCTCCAAAAGCTTAAGCTTGTGGAGTCATTGGTTGTTTCACATGGTATCACATTGGTTGTTTCACAAGGTATCAGAGCCAAGGTTCTGGGTTCAAAACTCCTTGATATTGAAAAATCCACATGTAATGACCAACCATAAAAAGAGGATCTACACGTGAGCGGGAGTGTTAAAGTATAAAAGATTAAATGACACCATCTCCAAAAGCTTAACCTTTTGGAGTAATTGGTTGTTTCACATTCTTTATCAGTCCTGATAATGGTCCTTGAGACCTCATGAACAAGCCTACATGTGTGTTATAAGAGTTGGTAAATTTCAGACTTTTCTCCTTGGGAATATCAAAAACCTAAGCGTGTTACAACTTACAAGTTTTTTTCTCATACACTTCGAGAAAAAGAAAAGCAGTAAAGATTAGATGACAGGTGTGATCACCTCAGTTCTCCCTTGTAGTATAGGCTTCCCGAGCAACAGTTCTGCAAACACGCAACCAACACTCCATAAATCTACAGAAGCTCCATAGTCAGTTGATCCCAATAAAAGCTCGGGTGGCCGATACCAAAGGGTCACCACACGACTGGTTAGCGGTTGCCTATGTCCGGCATTGAAGAAATTTGCCAGACCAAAATCAGCCATTTTCAAAATTCCTTCATTATTGACTAGGAGATTTGATCCCTTGATGTCACGATGCATGATACCTCGCGAGTGGCAGTGCTCGAGCCCAGATAACAACTGGCGCATGTAGCACTTAACCTAGACAATATAGACATTCATAATCACTCGTATCAAGATTCAATAATGTCTTAATCTTAAACCATTCAAAAAAAGAAAGGAGAAAATGTCTTAAACTGCACCAATACTAATTGAGAACAGCAACAAACCTGGGATTCACCAAAATTGATGTCAGGACAAGATGACAATCCGGCAAGGTCATGGTCCATGTATTCAAACACGAGATATATACTACAAGATAATCGAGAAGTAATCAAACCCTCTAGCTTCACAACATTTGGATGGTCGAGTCTCCGGAGAATCAATATTTCTCGTGCCATGAACCTTACACTCTCAGGCTCAAAATTGTCGAAGCGCACTTTCTTCAGGGCAACTATCTTTCCAGTGTCAATATCACGTGCTCGAAAGACACTGCTGTATGTACCTTGTCCTATCTTCCAATGCAATTGGCATAGAAAAACATCTAGTCAGGAGATAGCTAGATTTGCAAAGAATTGAAATTTTAACAATATGAGAGATAATAAGCAATCATTCAAGCCTGCCACCAACAACCAACTGATCATGAAAAGCAAGCAGAGAAAATAAAATATGTAATGGTAATATGAACAAAACTGAAATTTGAGCAATATCATTAATTTCCATACATGTTGTAGTAGACAGTCATTCAAGTCTGCCAACCAACAACCAACCAGTGACTTAAAAAAACAAAAAAACATGCCAAACAATTAAAGTATATTTAATGGAAAATAGGACTAAACTTGAAATTTGAGCAATTTTATCATTTCCATGGAGGTGAACATCATATCCAGAAGATTCTGTTGTTAAGTTAGCATCACAATAGTTGTTAAGGGTCCACTACATATAATAGTTTTTTACCACAAGCACTGACAAACCTCTCAAATTTAGGTGATCATAAATCTTATTAGATAACATATTTTCACTTGAACCATTTTATTTAATGGCATGATCTTAGCTGATTACTTGAATTGTCATAAGGATTATCATCTACCAATCTTAATTTGAACTGCTTTTCTATCAGTTTTTCCAAATAAAATGAATATGAAAACAGACAACTGAGTCAAGAATCTGAAATGGGTTGGCTTGGAATTTTCCATTTCCTTCTTCAATTTTATTCCATTCAATCAACACAACATACACAAAACAAATGAATATAAAAACAGACAAATCAGTCAAAAATTTGAAATGGGTCGGCTGAGATTTAATGAACATTCAATCAACACAACATATAAAAAACAAATGAATATGAAAACAGACAAATGACTCAAAAATCTGATATGGGTCAGTTTGGATTTTTCCATTACCTTCTCCAATTTCTCAAATGAGTCTGCATTAAGGGGAACCCATCCCTGAATGGCTTCTCCAGCCACAGCACTGAGCCAAGAAGGCCAACCCGCGGCAACCTGTTCCCCTTCAATGTATTTCTGCAAATTGCCCAATCTCAAACTTAGAGAATCAGACCCAATAGAACTTCCCCTCCCAGATTCTTCCAATTCACACTTTTTCTTCTCAAGTTCAGCTTGGTTTTGTGCAGAAGGCAAAATGCCCGGACCCTGGGCCCGTAAAGAGCCTGAATAATCAAAAGCAGGGGTTATAGAGACAGTATTCTTTGAGGCGATGCAACCCATCAGTGCAAAGGAAAGAATAGATTGAATTGAAGAAACCCAGAAAGAATTAGATTAGAAATGGAAAAAAAGAGCCATAATTGGGGAAAGGTTTTAGAGATATTTGAAGAAACCCAGAAAGAATTATAGATTAGAAATGGGGAAAAGGAGACACCATTAGACAAAGAGGAATGAATGGTGGGAGGAAAGGCTAAAACACTAGAGATATTTGAGATGGGTCAGGGTTACCCTTTCTAGCGAGATTTGCGGAAGATTGAGAATGACAGGATTTAATGAGATTTTGGATATCTGTAACAAACTGGCCCCAATCAACGCAAACACTCGTGGTGTTCGAATCTTTCTCTTTCTCTTAAAAGAAGCTGGTGAAAGGGGGGCAGTTAGATTTTGATATCAGCACTATCATGTTTTAATGATTGCATAAACTCATCTTGTCTTTTCTGTTTTAATTGGCTTGTGGGTGCTTTTTGGGAACTGTAATAACCTTTTAGGCTGTTTAAATAATAAGAGACAAGATGAGTTAGTGCAGATAATAAAACTTAGTAGTTCCAATATCAGTAACGTTTTCTAGTTTTACTATTTCTCCTCATTTGATTTTTATATCATTAACCTTCACTCTCTTTCATGGACATCGAAAGTTTGTAATTTTGTATTGTTTGGAGGGAATGTTTGTAATCTCTCTCTCATGAGCTATGAAAGTTTGTAATTTTGTATTGTATATTATTTAGAGAAATGTATGTAATTTCTCTATTTCTCTTTGATGATATTTGAAAGTTAGTAATTTTATATTGCATGTAGAAATGCTTGTAGAGCTGGACAATTTGAGCCGCGTAAATCCTTTCACCTTTTTCATGGAAATTTTCTAAAGGATTCATTAGCCGAACCCAACTAATTTGAGACAAAAGGTTAGTTGAGTTGAGTATGGAGAAATGCTTGTAATTTGACTTTTTTCTCTCTCATGTCTCTGACGGTTTGTAATTTTGTGTTTCAGAGAGAAAGAGATAGAGAGAGATGGTACTTTTGTCTACGTGCAGTGGTGTTGTTGAGACTAAGAATTTCCTTTTAGAAGGAGATGGGAAACGACTACTTGTCTTCACGTAGAGTGGTGTCGTTGACACTAATTCTTTTGAGAAGGAGATGGGAAAGGCCTGGAAGGGTTCAAGTCAAAAAAATACACGGAAGCATTGAATAAAGAAATACAGCTCCGGAGGGAGAGAGAGAGAGAGAGAGGCATACGAATTAAAGTCTCCTTTCCATACCTCTACTCCAACACTAGTGGCCCACAACTTGAGTTGTGTTGGGACCCACAATGCATACCAATTAAAGTCACCTTTCCACACCTCTACTCCAACACTAGTGGCCCACAACTTGAGTTGTGTTGGGACCCACACCAACAAATGATCTCTTTCTCTCTCTCTCTCTCTCAACATTTGTCTACATTTTTTGGCAATGGGGAGAAACTTGAGGAATGTGCCAGGGTTCACACTATAGAATTCCAAGAAACAAGAGGAGCACACCTATAGCTATAGTTAAATAACAATCCATGAATGGCTGAGAGAATGGACCCCATCTATCATTAAATAACAATCCATGAATCCTCATCAGCCTGTGAAAACACCCAATAACCAAGTCTCTTGCCTTTTATAAATAACGGGAAACCCTCCCTCAATCAAGGGTCAAGATTAGTTGACTTGGACCCTTGAATGAATGGTTCAAGCCTCCAAGTGGGTTGATATTTTGATGGATTGGCCTTCTTAAATACTAATCTTTTTGCTTCTTAAAAAGAAACAGTTTGAAAAGGTTCAAATTGTGTTCATCAACCTGCACATTTCTCCCCATTTTTATTTTATTTTTGAAGCTTTTTTGGAGTCCCTTCAGGAGATAATGATTCTCCCATTTCCAACTGTTTATTATGTGAGAATTAGTAGTTGTTGAATACACCCTCAATCGTCCAAAATGAATTTCTAAATACACAGATTCATCAGGTTGGACCTAAATTATTAACATGCTCTCCAAGAAGGTTGAAAAGAGCTGATGATATCTTTTTAACATTTTGCATTCATGACTGTACATTCTGTCTTGACTTTTGCATGTGGATAGCAAATTCTCTCCTTGAACTTTGTAAATTCTTTTTGACCTTTGCATGGGGAAATCATATTTCTACCCACTTTTCATCATTTCCACCCCCATTTTGTATAACTTTTCTTGAATATGTTGTCATTTTGGCTCGGGTTGGGTTGGCATTTACTCGGGTTGGCTTGGGGTTGAGGCCTTGGCAACCCGACCTCTGTCCTCTAATTTTATCTTGATTTTCTCTGGATTATTGTATTTTTCTCCGATTTCGGATTAGGTGGGTTGAGAGATTTAGCAGTCGGTTGGGCTACGGTTGACCATCCTCAACCTGAGGCTCAAGTTGGATCGGGTTAGGGTTGAGGGAATGCTATCTCTAGCTGGGTTAGAGTTGGCCTCAACCTGACCCGAGTTGCACCTCAAAGGAAGAGGAGGAAGAGGACATGTTGGAGGAAAGGATAGAAATATCATTTACCCTTTGCATTTGGAGTTGTAAATTCTAGTTTTGACCCCTCTCTCTCTCTCTCTCAAGCAATCATGCTGTCTCCCATTATCCAACGGTCCATGTTCCATCATGGGTGTTCATTCGATTGCATGCATGTGGACACAAGCCAGGAGAAAAAGATCTATTACTTTTGCAAAGCTATCAATGATCTACCATCAAAAGCAAACAAAAATCCATCGGGCAAATATTAGGTTCTACCAAAATGAACAAAACACTCCTCTTTAATGGTAACTTTTCAAATGGAAATTTAACCCTTAAATAAGGGTACTTTGTAATTTACCATCTTAATCTTTATTTTCAAAACAGAGCCCCATTTTAGAAGTGTTTTCCACTAAAGACAGATAGAAGGTGGGGTGGATGAGTCGCTTGGTAAGTGGGCATCCGATCATTATCCCAACAACTTTCCTCTCCACAGACACAGATCTTTTTCCTTTTGTAAGCACATATGAAAACTTGGAAAACCTACCATTGTCCTAACTACTTTCATGTGCACACATAAGGATGCTTTTATCTTTTCTAATTGCATACGAAACATTAGGAATACCTACCCATCTGCCCATTTAATTATAAGGAATGATCTAATGTTGAGCATATTTGGTTGCTATAAGATGATATTGGCACTGCGGATTTCAATAGTGAAGTCCTAATTTTTTGTCATTTTCTAAATTAATATTCTGTAGTGACCTATGAAGTTCGGCCTTACTACATTTTAAGACTGACCAGAGTCTCCACCTAGGACATCGTCTAGGAGTCATAGTCGACTCTAGTGGAACTAAGGAGGAGAGAGGGGGAGAAACTTGAGAGGAAACGAGTGTAGAGAGCATGAGAAATCCCTAAAACATAGGGAGAACAAAAAAAATCACTACTTCAAATTGGGTTTTTTTTCCTGTTTTTTTAGTGGCTTTTCATGCTTCCCTCACTCCCACTCTCTCAAGTCTCTTCCTCAGGCCAGTTCTCACAACTGAAATGGCCTGCTCATATTCCATGGTTGCCAAACATGCCCAAAAAATATGAATTTTTACTGGAAACTCTGGTTGTCAAGGGAAAAAATTATGTTACCAACATGGCCTTAAGAGTAGACACTGTCCACATTTTAAGATGCAGTGAAATTGAATCTACAAGTACCTTCGATGTTTTTGTCAAGCAGAGATAGAGAATAATATATCTAAACTTCTGTTTTAACTTTTGTCTTGGCTGATTAAGGGAATGTGAGTTTTTCATGCTTCGTGGCCAATTGATCTACCATCATGATTCTAATCATCAGAATCAAGAACAATTTCATTTCTCTTCTGCCCAAGTACATATATCTTTTGATGCAGTTAGAACTGATCCAAATAATCAAACTAATAGAAATAAATGCATGGGAATAGAGGGAATCAGCAAAATTGCTCCTCAATGGTTTTATAAATTGACTGAAGTGAAAGTTAAGATAGCACCAGACAAAATATTGAAAAAATTGCAAAAACATTATACACTGATGTAAGCTAGAACTGATTCAAATGAGCAAACTATTAGATTTTTTTATTTTTTTTTTGAAAAGTTCTCATTTTATTTCATGATACTAGAGCACACATCAGCAGGGGACAAGGCATCACCCAATACTATACATATCAAGACCCAAAAAAAAAAAAAAAAAAAAAAAACAAACACCCGATTGAAACCCGTCAAGAGGTCACAGTCAGAGCCGTGCTACCCATTAAGTTAGATTTGGCCAAGCTGACCTTCCGGAGTGGAAATCAGAATGAAATCCCTTAGGGCCCCACTACGAGCTAACTCGTCAGCCGCAGAGTTGGCCGATCTCCATCTGTGCTCTATAGGCCGCAGGATGAGGATGATGTCTCAGATCTCATCAAGAGTAAAAGACAGTCGCCAGGGTCCCGGACATCTGCCCAATGCCCACCCAATGACGTTGGAGGAGCTCCCTTCGATTATGAGTGGTAACTAGTTATTCGTAACGTACCACTTCAAGCCAAATAACAGAGCTTTCGCCTCAGCTTCATTCGCATCGCAGATTCTGATGGGTTCGGAGAATGACATAACCGAGCTACCTTTATCATCGTGTATCACCCGTCAATACCAGCCAATCCCGGATTACCTAAGGAGCTACCGTCAAAATTTAGTTTAAACCATCCCATCGGAGGTGGCTCCCATTTTGGATTCAAAGTCTCCCTGTGTTTCTTTTCCGATAACACTGCTATCCAGTTCCTAAGAATATCTCCAGTTGGATAAGGGATCAATGATTTTGCCTTCGACCACGTTATAATATTCAGTTTAATGTCCAAAGCTATGTACTGCCAGGTTTTAGTTTTACCATTGAATATCCGGTTGTTTCGTTCAGTCCACAAGTGGTGATGGCATAGGGGACCATCTTCCACATGTTTTCGCCAAAACAACCCTGAAAGCCGCCTCTCCAAAAAATTAGTATCAAGTGGATCTGATTTTGTAGGACGGTTGTCATCCCGAAGAAACTAAAGATATTCATCCATACTGCATACGCGTATGAGGCATAGCAGCAGTAGGTGATTGAGTGTTTCCTCCTCATTAAGGCATAAAGCACATCGACTGTCTGGAACTTCCACCAGAAAATGGCCTCACAAAGTTCTCATCCATTTCATGTATGAATATTTGAGGAGCCTCTTCTCTGGAAGACAGGAAAATGTTTTTGAATTAACTTTTATGCAATAAACAGAAATATCATGGTATATAAAACTAGATGAAAGTGAAACTACCAGGCACAAGAATCACAGCTTTTGGCTGTTCTTTTTTTTTTTTTAATGGCTGCTCATTTAGTTAAGTTCTTTTTTTTAGTTCTGGTTATTATCTCCGTTCAAAATGACTATCAAATCAATAACACCTAAAACATAAACAACTCTGGCCATGTTATGCGGATTCTTCTGATTGGGCAAAGTACATTTGTCGGACGCATAGGATTCCAATACTTCGGGCCGTCTCTCTCTCTCTCTCAATGGTGAATTCTAGATCTCTTTTATCTATTTTTTTCTACCTATTACTTCCACAACTTTAAATTACCACATGTTTTGAGTTTTATCATCCTAATACTAAATTTTCAATATATTACTTGTTATAACCATATTATAATTTAAGAAAATAAAATTTGAGAATTGATTAAAATATTTTGGAGAATCTACAAATCTTCCTTTTCTGAGATTTGCTGAATCCGGCAATCAGTATCCGAGTTGGATTCTGACGCTTGTACCAACAGATCTCTAGTGTCAAGTCATTCATTAAACGATGGCATCATCTAACAAATTTTCAGATGCACATGGCATGCATTCTCACACTAATTTACATACAAAATTTAATACAATAAAGCCCAGTACAATATGGTATTCATGATGTGTTTGTGGGTGTAAATTCTAAGACAAAAAATTCACCTTCAATGCCTTGAGAAAACCTTGATTACTTGCAGTTTATGTTTCTTCTGTTTATTCTCTTCCTTTTCTTTTTCTCGCCTAATATGTTCACTTCGTTGAAATACAAATTTTTATGTTCCTTCTTTTTTTAACCTAGTTCTTTCACCTTTTTGGAGCTTACAGAAGATCAGACATGTTTAAAGCCTTACCACAGGTTATGTTCACATTGAAAGGAAACAAATAAAAGAAAACAAGGATGAACAACTAACACTTCATTTGCTTCTTGGTATGTATAGCTCGATGCAATAGCCAAAATTTGTCCATCTTGGTTATACGACATGGATGCCACGCTGTTAGGGTACCTTGGTAACTGAAGAGAAAATACAAGAATGTTACCGGTGCTAAATGAAACATATTCTGGCAAAACCTCATAATAAATACGAGAATGAATAACATTGATGTCCAAACTCGACAAAAATGATCTACAATGATGATGAATCAAAGGAAAATGCTTGATATGGGTCATCAGTACATTTCAGATTAACTTTTCAAGAAAAAGTGATACAATCATACGAGTAGAATGTCGATGGCTATGTTAAATTTCGCAATACTAACAAAGATGCAACCTCAGTTTACATTACTAATACTAATTGAACATGTCACCCGGGCATTTCAAAGCAGGTTCCATATCAATGCAGTGCTCAACATTGCAATTTGAAATGCGAATGTGGTAACTACATCTAATCAAGGTTAGGCTGTCAAGATATTACAAAGCATTGTTCTTATCAGCATGTTGCTGTACACAAATCTAATATGGGTAAACTTAGCTACTTGTTGAATCACAAAGACAGCTACTTATTGAATAAAAAAGGTCTATAACTTCTGAAAATTTCAAGATGACAACAAATCACAGTTCACATCGTCATGTTGCTGTACGCTGATGAATCTAACAGACATGTAAAGTGCAAGCACCAGACTTGAAACCATAAAATATGTAAGAATTACATTGACAACAATTGGGAAGTACTAAAGAATCTTCATGTTAGTTGCGTGAAACATTTTGTTTATTAAAAGCACTCGATTAGATATCAGTCTGTACAAGAGATTTGTAAGCACATTTGGAGAACTGAGAACCAAACAATGCATGACTCACAGTAGACTGGAAGCAATGAGAAAGCATTTATTTTCATTTATCATAATGAATTGATCTCAAAAGAAAAAGAATTAGCATTGACTATCTGATTTTATCAATTCACCAATTAACATGACAATAAATCCATCACCACGGTTATTTGAAATTTCATCAGAAGCAAATGTCCTTAACCCAATCATGTATTCCAGTCCACTGGAACACCATGTATTGTTTTTACTTACGAAACAAACCCTTAAAACATAAAAAAAATAGTATATAATATACAAGTTACCATCGGAATCTGAACAGAATGAAAAAGAAATAACTCAAACACCAACGTGTACCCAAAAACAACAGGAGACAATAAAAACAATACCTCAAACAGTCGCTTCGTACTTCGTCCATCCCAGATAATTGCATATCCTTCATTATCTCCGGTAACAAATGTACCATAGCTGCTAGTCAACCATGTCATGTCAACACAACTTTTAATCCACTCTATAAAAAGCTAGGATTCAAAATGAAGAAAAAACAAAAGCATACCATGGATGAAATGCAATATCATTCACTGCAACCTGATGATACCTCCAATTTTTTGATTTTGGATAACACCGGAAAACATATCTGTTACAAAACAAATCAGTTTATAAGCAATGGTACCATTACAGCCTAGCAACAAGAGTGTCCCAAGCCAATGACATGCTGAATATTCAAAATTTTCCCGTATGAAAAAAGCAGACTAATGTCTATTTTTGGATCGATTGCCAGAAAGAGTCAGTTCAAAAGGTCCCATTGTTGAATCAGACATTCAGACAGCAAAGCTTAAGTATTATTATGGTTACAACATCTAACATTCTCTCAAAATGGACATAGTCCTGCCTTGCTTCGATGATCAATGAACATACAAGGACAACAAATTATTAAATATCAATGCATAAAAAAGCCCACTTTGAGGCCTAATAATCCCTGGTGCAAGACATTTGGGTAGCCAGGAACCAGAAGCTAACCCCCCTATTTCATGTGCATCAGATGGCTCAAAAAACTTCAATGAAACGTGTCCTTCTATCGAACTGACAGCATATCCTGCACAACAAAAAAACATACTGAAATATAATTAAAAGGAAAAAAAACTTTATAGCACTTTACTCATTCACAAAAATGAAAACGAATGTTGAAGTCTGAATATTGTCATAAGATAGAAGCGGATAAAGAATTGAAGAGTAGAACCATGGAATGGTCCAGATAACAGAGAACCTAGCAAGGCAACTAAACAAAAACATGGAATTCATAAATGACATTAGCAAGAACATTGTTCAAAAGCAGATTTGAAAAGAAGGAAGCAAAGACCTTGGAAATTAGGAGATGAGCGGATGCACGCAATCTGATAGTCCATAGAGGATTCATTTGTTTGGACTGGTTGTTCCAAGTTTCGCAAGTCATACATATTTACAGTTGTTCCAGTGGCAACTAGTAAACGAAGCCCAGATAGTGACATTGACTCCACCTCTGCATTTACCATTTTTGAGTACCCAACACTACCATTTGACACCCGCACATCCCAAAAGTTTATTATCTTGTCCAGACCTGTGGTAATGACTTGACCTGATGGAAAGCCAAAAATACTAGTAGTAAGTACTATTTAATGCGAGAAAAATATAACGAACGTGGTAAAGAGCCCTCTTAGAAGAGATGGCACTTCAAGTCGATCCCTATGCATAACAACAATCAATGCACCATAGGAGCAAAATACATGAACAACTGATGACTTGATAAATCACTCCCACCTTTCTCGCAATTGACTTAGTAGTAAGGAGCTTTCAAATATTGACATGTTTTTCGCAAAATACAAAAGTTTGCCCCGTAACTAAAACACTCCAAATTAAATCATTAATACGGCTGAAGAGAGTTATAGCAACTCGACATGACCAATAAGAGATGCATGACTTGTGATAGGCTCTAATTATAAACTGAAGCTCTGATTTTTAACTGCTTGTAAAATGCCGGATGGCCCAGGAAACATAAATATACAAGGAAATGTTCAATTAAGAAGAAATTCAACGGACAGACATTAGATTTTAACAAGATGAGAAACATGTGCAGTGATTACATACTGGTTGCCTCGGAATATTCAATACATGTTGCCAAATCATCATGATCTCCTATTGTATTTTGGATTCCTGAATTCAAGTCGTACCTAAGAACATTTATCCACCATAATAAGTAACAGACAGATTAATAATTAAGTTACATCAAAACAAAGCTGATTATTATGCATTGGCAACCACACCAAAAAAAATGTAAAAGCAAACGGACTAAGCTTGGCACAAGACTAAACATATAGTACAAGATAATCAAATCCAGTGACAGTTCACGACCTCAGTACTCCAAGTCTCTAACCACATTTGATGTCAGAACACCAACCTGTTGGTTTTGGCATCAATACAAACAAACGCATTGCTGACAAGTTTATAGATATAGAAATTACACAAAGCATTACAATGCTGCAACAAGTAGGGTTAAAAATGTTGTCTGTTGTTGTTGCATCCAAATTAAGCATCCCGAGAACTTTGCAACGTGTAGCTCAATCCGATGATTTTATTGTAACAAATTATTTAAACTTGACAAAAGTAGAAGGCAAAGATGCTACAGGAAATACAAAGAACTTCCACAATAAGTTTCATTCATCTGCACAAGCTTTGAGTCCTGGACTTAGTTGTCAATACTGTTTCATTCAACGTTTTGTTTTGGTAAGTGGGACGGTAAAGGTTTCACAATTATTCCCCCAATTAACTGATATAGTCCAGTAGCAGCCATTTTGGCACTGTACAATAACATATAGCACCGTATGTCTTGCACCGAAGTGTGTATCATTCTACATCCCTCAACCTGATTAGTCTTGAGTACAAAAGCTTTATTAAATGGCATTCATGCATCTGGTTTTGTATGCTTAACAAAAAAACATTTCGTGCTCATCATGCTGAGTTCCACGAGAAACTAACCGCTAAACGGTCATGTTGTCAATGAGAACCCTAGGTAAGAGATACATGAAAACCCACGCAGAGAAGATGTAATCAAATGGATGAATGCACGGAATGAAGGGAGAGTAGAGAGGGACGTTCAATTCCAATAAGCAAACAGTTTTGGCTACAGTGGCAGAGGGTTTTCTCCTCCCAACAGGAGGCTTTCGATTGTGTGTTTTCCATATCAATCTCTTAAGAGTAAACGGGATTAGCTTATATACAATCCCTTATCCAAGATTGCAACGGCTAATAACACCCTCTAGTGTAACAAAACATGGAAAGTTACATGTGCTCATTATTCAAATAGTGCCAACAACTTTAAGGCGTCGATGCAATCAAACATCTCTTGAAAACAGTTCCAAGTACCAAGTGTTGGGCAATTTAATTATATGGCAATGTTCAAGGAGCAACCACCAGTACATAATGTATTCCATGAACCTAAAATATTAAATGAAAGTTAGCCCAAAACTAATAAGAGGCATTTTATCACAATATTCCAATAAAAAATTAATACTTGAACTAAATGTAATATAGAAAGGGATTTTCTAAACAATTTCGAGCAAAGCCATTTCGCAGCTCACTTTTGCCGGAGAGAACAGCCACCTAAGACGAATTAATTGAATAAGAAAAATCTACTAAAATCTGTGGCTGTTCTCTCCTGCAAAGGCGAGCCGTGAAGTGGAGTTCCACAAAATTGCCTAGCAAATCCAATCCCATTTATAACTATATGTATATTGTAGTGAATAATAAAAATTGCCTTGCTACAGCACAAATTAAGCTTGAACTTGTAGCATCTTGCACATGAACTTTATAGCATTTCCAAACTCTCCTACCAAATCTTAAGTTCTTAAAATCTCAATTCAATTAGCAACAAAAACATCAATGCACCCATGTACAAGCAAATTAAAAAATGTGCACATCAAAGAAATAAACATTGGTTAGATTAAATTATCAACACACCTCCTGACACGGCAATCTGAACCAACACTGTAGGCAGCCATTTCTCCCTGGAAGCAACAGTCCAGAAGACCTGCCTCACAAGGAGCTTCTAATCTAAGCACTGATGCATCCACATCATATAACCTAAGTGTCTGCAGATAAAAAAAAACTACTTTAAACATATATGATAGAAGCAAATCAACAGATAATCAAAATGATGAGAATCGGATTAGGGACTACTAACGTTATCCCATGATGAGATGAGGAGATTGTTGGATCTAGATGAGAATCTGATTCTAGAAATAGCATCTTGAAAGGGATTTTCGAGCTCCAAAGACTTAGTATTCATATTCGCAACTGAAAAATCAAGGAACAAAGCGCTAAATCCTGGAAGAATCAGTGAGAAATAACTCCAAATTCGCCTCTTTTTCTTCTCCGAATGTAGATTGCCCTAATTTCTTGCAAATGAGTTCTGATTCGAGCAAAACTCGAGCTCGAACTCGATCAAAATGAGTCGCGCTTTTCTTCTTTTGTATCCGATTTAACCCTAACCCTAGGAGGGAAAAAATAGAGGAGAGATAAGAATCCTACGCGCCCTAGTGCTCTTTTAAAATGAAAATGGGAGATTTTATATGGGGACATGATTTTTTCACTCCCAATGTACGATGGATACACCCCCCTTTAACGTGATTTGACGTCAAAAAGCGTTAAAGTCTGCCCACAATTCACGTAACAGGGTGGTGTACCATTATAAAGAGGGGTGAAACAATCATCTCCCTTTATATGGTGTGAGCCCCTTCTACTAAAAAAAAAATACCCCTATAGTCCTAGGGTTTAGGGTTCCCGCTCATGCGAAAGTAAATTACGTAAATAGCCTTGGATAACGAGGGAAAGTAGGTTTTCTAACCTCCCCATTTATTATTTATCATAGGCAATCATATCAAGAGTATTTGCCAAATATTTGTTTGAAGGGTTTTGTTTAAATGTTCTCTTATCTAGTTGAATTTCCTATAGGCAAATTCAACTAGAAGGAGGTTTGGCTTCCGAATTCTTAAAATCATGAACACTACTTTGTTGGGCAAGTGGTTGTGGAGATTAGAAAAAAGATCTGCCGGCCATTACGATTTTGAGACATACATGTCTTGTTTTGGCTTGATTCTTAGTGCAATGAGGCGGCCTCAAAAAATTGGTTCCCAGTTTTTTGGGGAAATGATAAATGAGCCCCGTTTCATTATTTGGGACTGATTGACTTCACATTTGAAGGAATGAAGTGACCTGAATGCCACGTACAATGCAGCTGGGTGTTCCAAGTGATGAAAAGGGGCGCATTTATCCTTACAGTGGAGAAATTAATATTGAAGATTCTTGTAAATGCATAAATTTAGGTGAAAACAGAGAATGACACTTAAAAATTTTTTTCTTTTATTATTTTTATACCTGGATTTTTGTATCCCATGAATATGTTTATGGATATTAATAACCATACCTTCTAAAAATAAGTTAGAAATCTAAATAGAGAAGTAATATTTCAAGAGGAATGCTAAACCCGGGGGCACCCTTGCAAAAATTGGAGGAAAGGGTGTCCCCCATTGGTTGCAACTTCACAAAAGTACAATAAATGCTCTTTGACTTTTACATATTGTAAATGCACTTTGGGAAGTTGCAACCAATGGGTGCGTCCTTTCCTCCTATTTCTGCAGGGCGCCCTTCGGTCTAGCATCCCTCATATTTCAATAGGATAATATGTTGATAACATGTAGGAATGACAAATGCCACATGTTTCATAGTTGAAAAATGAAAATGGTGTTCATTTCAATCCTAATAACGTTGTAATTATTGGGTTACTGTCAAAACTTTGATCTTTGATCGGTGTAAAATGAATGGTTCAGAAAAGTTATATATTTGCTAGGACCAGGGACAACTCAGGTCGGGTAAGGTTGAGCGTTTGCTAAAAAATGAATTGGAATCAACCCAATCCCAGCCTTATTTTATGGTAAAAGCTCAACCCAAATTCCCAAAAATTGACCCAAGTTGCACCCCTAACATATACCCTTAGATATATAATCATTAGAACACAGGATGTCAAATACCCTCTTAGAAACGAAAATTAATTCAAAGGTAAACCATAGAGTAAGTAGATTACTCGAAAATAATTTTGCGGGTTGCCTCCTCATATTTACCCTCACCAGAACAGACCCAAAGGAAATGATATTTCCACCTTTTCCAGCATTTCCACACCCATTAGTTTGTCTTTCCAATAAGTGCCTGCATTTCTACACCCTTTTGTTTCTTTTTTTACTAAAAAAATGTTGTCATTTTTAGGAAAATATAAACAAAATGCGTGGAAACATCATTCCCCTTCCCACAATGACACCAATCAGAGCAACCACAATGCAAATGGTAGAGAAATTGCAACCATCCTGTAGCAAACATTATATATATACAAAAATAAGGTTTTTTTTCAAGTACACAAAGTCCATATAGCCTCAGTGAAAAGCTTCTACTAACAGAAAAAAACAATTTTTCATCTTAAACCCAAAATGTGATGAATTGTTTCCCTTTGTCTTATGCTTTTTTTTTTCATGGGTCCATTGGAGAGAGAATGTAAACACAGAAAACCAAACCCAGATCATTAGAAACTCAATCATTTATTAAGCATTCTCGTTGGGTACGAAGAAATCGAATCTTACATCAACTGATCCGGATTGTTCACCTTTATCTTTGTACTCGATGCTCGTTATTCCCCTGTAATCCTCATCATAATCTTGGTATCCCGCCTTCACACGCTTGACAGGAACGGTTACAGAGTACACAGTTCCAAGGTCCGGATCAGTCGAGACACTCAGCTGAACTTTGTCTTGAGAATCTATCTCAACGAAATCTGATAGAACACCGACAATGTTGCTCACAATCTTTTGCTTTGCTTCATCACTAACCGCGCATCTATCAGAAAACAGGATCATTTTCAGTCGCTGCTTGGCAATATTTGCATTCGAGCTCCTCCTTGCTTTTGTCGATGGGAATAGGATTTTCCAGGCCAAGTTTAAACGATCCAAGAAGCTCATGTTAACAGCATCAAGGAGGAATCCCTCGGCTGCTTGATTTATAGTTCTGGCTGAGAGCTTGTCACTGGCAATCCCAAGACATTGGTGGTGCCGTCTATTACGGCCTTCAAGTTCATTGCATGGCCTTTTGGGCACAATCTCAAGAATTTTAGTACCTCCAGTAAGAAAACCACTAAATCCAACCTGCTCAATGAAGAGAGAAAAGAAAAGCTTAAGGTGAGATCAATCAACATAACCAATATGGAGGAATCAGAGTTGAAGTTAATGATAGAAACCATTTCAGAATGCTAACGTTCTGAAAATATCTTTGGACAACGAGTCTTTGATGTAATAGAGTCCTAAATCACAATTTTGTTAATTTTCTTTAAATTGATAAGAAGATAAGTTAAAAATGAGGAAACAACTTTTTTTTTTGAAATATACTCAATTGAACTCAACAAAGCCTTTGTCCCAAACTAGCTGGGGTCGGCTAAATGAATCCTTTAGAAAAAATTCATTAAGAAGGTAAAAGGAGTCTACCCAGCTCTAATCTTGGTTCTAGTTGTGTTCTTCTACGTGGATCATTTTCTTCCATTCTATCCTATCAAAGGTCATGTTCTCTGTTATGTTCCTAGTTATCAAGTCTTTCCTCACTGTTTCTACCCAAGTTGTTTTCGGTCTGCGTCACCTCTTTTTACTCCATCAATTTGGCATGAGTCGCCTCTTCTCACCGGAGCATCCAAAGGTCTACGTTGGATATGTCCAAACCATCTTAAGCGGTGCTCTCTCATCTTCTCCTCAATTGGAGCCATGCCCACCTTTTTACGAATGTCTTTATTTTTAATTCTATCTAGCCTTGTGTGGCCGCACATCCATCTAAGCATTCGCATCTCCGCTACACTCATTTTATGCACATGCTGCTTCTTGGTGGCCCAACATTCTAAGCCGTGCAAAATGGCTGGCCTCACAGCTGTCTTATAAAACTTTCCCTTTAACTTGGTAGTGATTTTACGGTCGCACAGAACTCCTGAGGCAAGCTTCCACTTCAACCAACCTGCTCTTATTCTATGGTTAACATCCTCTTCAATCTCTCCTTCCTTATGTAGTATTGAACCAAGATAGCGAAAGATATCCCTCTTAGGTATCTCATGTCCAGTGATATTTACTACATCCTCGTCCCTCCTCCTTACATTACTAAAGTTGCATTCCATATATTTTGTCTTAGTCCTACTCAGTCTAAAACCTTTAGATTCCAAAGTAGTTCTCCATAACTCTAATTTAGCATTTACTCTTGCTTTGGTTTCGTCGATTAATACTATGTCATCTATGTCATCTGCAAATAATATACACCACGGCACCTCATCCTGGATACCCTCCGTAAGCTCATCCATAACTAGCGTAAAAAGATAAGGGCTTAGAGCTGATCCTTGGTGCAGTCCTATTGTAATTGGAAAGATAATTGTAAAAAATTGATGAAGTAATGAACTAGATCCAAATAAATCAGACATGGGCAAGAAGTTGATTGAGGTACGATTTTTGTCAAATGGCTTCAAGTACAACTGTGAAATCTTTTTCATAAGATTCAAATCAAAACAGAACCACAAATGCTAGGACTTAAAGCAATAAATAATTAACGACTAAAGGCGTCTTTTGGGAAGAATGCAACAGCTGTCAAAAGCCCACATGTTTTAGGCATGTAAGCAAATCAGAATCAGCTTACCGTGCAAGGATTGGGTCTAATTCTAAATACTGCAGCTCATACCAAGTAGGAAGCTGAACTTTCCCTGATCCAAGCTGCATATCCAGATGATCGTTTTCTTTTGGGAAAAAGATAACTCTATTACAGAAAAGAAGAATACTGGACCAAACAGTTACATGCAGGGCAGAGATTGCCACTCCATTATAAAGTTTCTATCAACACTCCCTTTTGCCAGCGAATCAGCAGTCTCGTTGGCCTCTCTGAGTGTATGGCTGAAGCAAATATCCTTTCCTCTCGATAGGTTAACAATCTCATTGATAATATATCCCATTCGTCACAGGCCCTTGCATTCCCAGTGTTCCAGTTTACAGAATTTTGAGAATCTGCTTCAACCATCAGACCCACTTTAACTTAGAAGAGAAAAATTGCAAATTGGAAAGGCTTTTGCTTCTTCCTTGGAGTCTGTAATTCCAATGGGGCTTGAGAACTCCCATAAAACCACCCGGCTACCATATCTGAACACACTGCCAATAACAGCTGGACCAAGATTCCCCAATGAGCATCCATCAATGTTGAGTTTAATGCAGCCAAGCGGGGGAGGAGGAATCCCAGTCATACTTTCTTTTGCCAGACGACCATCTAAACTCTCCTTCCATTTCCTGAAGTAGCAGAGAATGAGAATGTATAGGTTGAAGGAGGAGGAGATTAAGGAGAGAGGAGAGAAGAACGAACGAAGATGAATAGGGAGAAAGTTAGGGTTAGACTACCCTCTCATCTTATTTAATAAAAATAACCACCCATTATGGCCTTCTCGAGGTTACAACTCCAACTATGCCCCACCAGAATACACTCCCCGCCTCAAGTGGAGCATAGATATCTACCATGCCCAACTTGCTAACTATTGGTTTAAGCTTCGCCCCTACTACACTTTTCGTAACAATGTCAGACAACTGATCTCCAGCAGCCAAAAATAGTAAATAAAATTTGTTGGGAAGCTACCCTTTCTCTGTTTCTTTCTTCTCCTTCTTTTTTGAATGGTACCCTTTCTCTGTTTCTTGCTTCTTCTTCCTTTTTTTGAATGTTATTTCTTGCTTCTCTACATCATCAAATAGCCACCTGTGAGCATATGCAACAACCGGATGTCGACCATCTATAATCAACAAAACCTACCCAGTATACACCAGTAGATGTATCAATTGATAGAAGACCATGGTTGGTGAATAGATGGCCTTTCCCTACTGAGGATTTAAGATACCTTAAATCCTTTATGTCACTTCCAGGTGTCTTGGGAGCATTCATGTACTGAAATGTAAGGCTCCTGGTAGGAGCTGGTTTCTGAAAAATCTCAATAATAACGGAAATGATATATGATTACAAGCCATGGAGGATTCAGGCCTACTCCATGGCCATCCGACCACTTGCGCCAGTCGTACAGCCTGATGATGTCACCAATGCATCAGAGAGTCAAGGCATTGTTTTTCTTCGAAAAAAATGTGAAAAATCCCTTGCTCTGATAGCAAGTTGGAGTTGTGGGAGGTTAAAGAAGTAGAGGGAAAGAGGAGAGAAGAGGAGAGAGAGAAAACAGATGGAGTGAATGGAATTGTTCTCATTATTGGCTATTTTTGTATATTAATGATAAAATCCTACGTGGCATGAAAAAAGACATAAGTAACTAAATACCCTCAAGTACAATCTAAACAACCCTTATTCCCTACAATGGTAAAGGACTACTGATAGGCTAGGGGGAATCTTTCATTAGCTGTGAGAACGAAGATCTTGAAAAGATTCTCAAGTCAATAGCTGAGAGGACTACTAAAGAATGGGTGGAGATTCTTTTATGATGAACGCTTAAAGCAGGCAAATATCATGGTATAGATCCTGATCCACTAGTAGAAGAGTTTAAGAAGGATAGAGGGTCTGAATCTACAAGGGAAGAGGCAAATGCATTGGTATACAGCAACACAATGGAAAAGTTGCTTACTGAAAAATGAAATTCTGAGATGAAGAGCAAAAGAAGTAACAACAAATTCCTCATAAAAAAATGTCATTGAGTGGTGCTAAATGTGGAGTGGTTTCAGGATATTCGTTGAAATGTGGAGTTGAATCCTTGTATAAGAAAGTTGAATGTGTCATGCAGAAGGCTGACGCAGTTTATAAAAATTCATAAAATTCAGTTTGATAGTATCTTGGAATCATTCATAGATATTGGTGAAGCAACCAGGATATCCCAAGGAACTGGCATGTGCCAGCACCTTGTAAGTGAATCCAATCATAAAATATGGTGTTTGAATACTGAAAATATTATAATTGGGCTTGATCGGCTACTGATGCTTGCTCCAGTCCTCATGTTGATGCCCGCTTCGCCCCAGCCACTAATGCCTTTGGTTATTCCCCGCCACCTGGTCTCGAACTAACTGTACCACTGAGATTTACCATCCTTACTGTGAAACTACCAGTTACTCCAAAAGCTTATGCTGTTGGAGAAAGGCGTTATTTAATCTTTTATGCTATAAAACTCCCCCTCACGTGTGGCCCCTCATTGGGTTTGGCCTACAATTGCACATGTACCACTGAGATTTACCATCCTTAATGTGAAACTACCAGTTACTCCAAAAGCTTATGCTGTTGGAGAAAGGCGTTATTTAATCTTTTATGCTATAAAACTCCCCCTCGCGTGTGGCCCCTCATTGGGTTTGGCCTACAATTGCACATGTAGCCCCTCTTTTTGGGTTTGGCCATTGCATGTGGATTTTTGCTATCCAGGAGGTTTGAACTCAGGACCTTTTGGCTCTGATACCATGTGAAACTACCAGTTACTCCAAAAGCTTAAGCTGTTGGAGAAAGGCGTTATTTAATCTTTTATACTTTAACACTTACTAATGGAAGGCCTAAACTAGCTATGCTCCTACTGCAGGTAGATCCTGAGCAATCATTTCCACCATTACTTCAAAATAATGTTACTCGTCGCTAAAAGGGTCAATGGAGGGGTGATCAAATTCCCCGGGTTCAACGTGCACCTCCCTTACTAATAGGGCTAGCCAGTCCCTCAAAGGCTTCTGGTGGGAGTTGGTTAGCGCGTGCCTCCATTCCAGTTTGTCGTAACAGTAATAGACCTGAAGCTGTCTTTACCTTGGTATGTGCTAGGTGTATCCAGTCCATGGCTTTATTCAGTGATCAGTTGGAGGAATGGTACTGTTAGAGCGAGGCCAGACAGGGTCTCAGTCAACAGTCATTAGTTGGACCTTGTACATTCCACTAAGGTAACCCCTTGGACAGAACTTGTTCTGATCAATCCCCTCTCCATGTTTCCATAATAAACGAAATCCATCTTATCGAGAGACCTTTGAGATTTCAACAGGCATGGATCTAGGAGAATGTTTCATGAAAGTTTTTTTTCTGAATGGTGAGGTTTCATGGTAGTTGTAGACGAGCAATGGAATATTTCTGTTAAGGCAGCAATTTAGACGTTCTAACCATTAAGTTTAAATATCTAAAGAGATTGAAAGAGTGGAACAAAGATGCCTTTGGGAATGTTTTTCAAAAGGTCAAGGATGCAGAAGATAGAGTTTCTGGAGCTGAAAATACTTATAACAGCAGTCCTAATTCATCTAATGCTGAAATGTTAGTTATGGACAGAAGAAATCTTCAAAAAATTCTACTCATGGAAGAGGCCTATTTTAGACAGAAATTTAAGGAGAAATGGCTAATAGAACGAGATTGCAAATATGATAGAATTAGGAAAATTTCGGTAAATGGTACCTGGGTAGAAAATATGGAATCATCCAAGATCAGACTGGCGCTTTTTACAAAGTCCTTTGGACAAACGAAGGGGTAATAGAATATCTGGATTTGCTGAATATAATCCTTAATTTGATTAATGCTTACAATGCATATGGAGTCTCCAACAGAAAATGAAGTTTGAATGGCAGTTTTTAGTATGCCAAATGAAAGCGCTCCCAGGCCTGATGGCTTTGACAGAACTTTCTTCACTCATTGTTGGGAAGTGGTGAAGCCAGATGTCACCAAGGCCGCGCAGGAATTTTTGGATGGAGATCATTTATTGGAATTTTACACATCTACTATTATATCCATCATTCCCAAAGTTGAGAATCCCTCAAGTCTAACCGACTACCAGCCCATTAGTTTATGCAACTTCTATCATAGAATCCTATCTAGGCTAATGACCAATCACCTTGCTGCCTTCCTTCCTAAGATAATATCCAAGGAACAATGGGCTTTTGCCAAAGGGAGAAATATAATAGATAATATTAACATAGCCCAGGAAATGATGCAATGTATCAACAAAAAAATCAGAGGATGCAATTTTATTCTAAAACTAGATATGGCCAATGCCTATGATACTCAGTTGGAGCTTCCTTCTGGTCCTTGAGAAATTTGTTTGTGTCCGAAATAGGGAATTTTAATAAGCAAAATGAACTCAAACAGCTGGCTTTCAATTATGACCAACGTGGGGGACAACTGAACATGGAAGCAAGCACATTGGGTAGTGTAGGATAAGGTGTGCAAATTAAAAGATGAAGGGGGTCTGAACTTTAATCCCATAACTGATTTCTGTAAAGCCATTAGACTTGAAGCAGTCCACAACCTGAACAAGAGAGACTCTTGATGGAGTATATTTATGCCATTAGGATTAAAGGAGTCCATTAAGCTTAAAGAAGTCCAAAACATAGCCGCTTTGGATCCCAACAAATTCCGGGTCTTCCACAACCAAATCTGCGTGGAATTTTGTTAGGAAGGAAGGCACAACAAACTGCTGGGCTCAATTCATCTGGGATGGATTACCTTATAAAATAATTTGCTTTCTATTGAGAACTGAAAATCATTTGCTTTCTATGGTGAATTTTTCAAGCGGCAGTTGCAGTCGACAGCAGAATTAAGAACAGCTGGATTAGTGTAGTCTCCAAATGGTCTTGTTGTGAGGTTAGAAAGGAAGAAGATATGGATCATTTTTGGTGGACAGCAGTTTGACTCGTTGCTTCAAAATGCGGATGCAGATCAAAATGCGGCCAAGAAAAATCCTTGTTGACTCGGCGCGGACGCGGCTAAAGATGCGGTTGATGCGGTTAAGTGCTCGGTTGATGCGGCTAAGTACTCGGTTGACGCAGTCATAACTCAAGAAAGTCAAAGGAGTTTTTATTGACTTCTAAAGGGCAAAACACTGAACGCGATGGCAAAACATGGAACGCCGCCAAGGGAAAAGAGAGTCGACTCGGGGAGTCGACGACGACGCAGGGGAGTTTTAAAACCATGGTTTGGCTAATAAGGTTTGGAACTTTTTTTCTAAAACTATGGACATTACCATAGTTAGATTTCAGTTGGCGCAAGCTAGATTGCTCTATTGGTTTATAAAGTCAAAAAGACGTCCACAACTGTTGGTTTATGAAGTAAAAAATACGTCCACAAGCGTTAATGGGTTTCATTATCAGGATCTGCTCAGCTTTAATTTTGTGGGAAATATGGAAGGAAATATGCCAGAGACACATGGAAGGTAATTTCAGACCATATTTCATAGTCATTACATTTAGATCAGTTATATATTGGATTAAGTTGCTATCTAAAATTGTTCAGGCAAAGGAAGGCAGCATATTCACAGAGATCTGACTGTTTGTTGGGCATTGTTATGTCGTCTATAAAGCCAGCTAGACCAATTTTTGTATTGTGGACAAGGACTAATGGCTAAATGTTAAAATTAAACATTGATGGTGCATCTAAGAGTAATCCGAGGCAATTGGGATGAGGGTATTTTTAGAAATAGAAATGTTTTTTTTTCCGAATGGTTTTAATAATACAAATGTTAAACTTGTTTATGCCTTACTACACTTTTATGGAGAGGGTTCTAATGTGCAGGCATAAGCTGAATGTGTATAAAGTATGGATAGAATCAGATAGCTTGTCCCTGGTCAACCTGGTTTCTAGCCAAGATGATCTTCCTTGGACGCTGCATTACTATTGGGACGAGATCAAGAGATTGATACTTGATATTAAGGCTAGGTCGCTAGTCTTACCCATTTATGTAGAGAAGATAACCAGGCTGCTGACTCGTTGGCCTGCGATCACCAAAGTCTGAGAGCCTTCTGAACGTGGAATGAGCTTCCTATTATTACTAGAGCTGTCAGAATTGATTTGCTTGGAATTCCTAGCATCCGCATCAGATGATCATATGCTTGTTTGGTGTTCCTTTCTATTTGTGTGTATGTGTGTGTGTCTCTGTGTTTTTGGCATTTTGCCCTTTTGCTTAGGTTAGGCTTTTGCCACGCTGATTTTTTAGGATATATTTTAATAAAATTTGAAGGGTTTAGCCCGGGGTCATATATGAAATTCCGGGGCAAAAAACATGGAATAAATAAGACTGGACTGGAAATGAACATCAGTCTGGCTGGGGATTTTAATTCTTGAATCTTGTGTTTTAAAGGTGGAGATTTGGGGGCATCTATGTAATTTTTTATGAATAAGAATTTAGGGGATATGGGAGTTTAGTAAGAGAGAGAGGCAACGATCTATAGGAGTTGTTTGGTTAGTGGTGGGTTTGTTAAACTTAGAACAAAAATATATATTTGATGTATATTTATACATTTGGCATGTAAATCCCATAAGGAATAAGATTGTAAACCAAGCTGTCTTTCAATTATGTTTTGTTCAATTAGGCTTTAGATATGAATTTCCTAAATTATATTACATCAGTCAGTTCAAGATTCGGGTTTTAGGGAATTTTAAAATCCAGGTGGTTACAATCTACCTTTACATGAAAACACACACCAGAAGTAGAAATTCAGATATGTCTTAAAAGGATCGAGTGTTATCAATCACAGCAAGAAAAAATTCACAGAAGACCAAAATCAAATAAGCAATTGTCAATTTGAGAAGCTTTTGATTTCCTCAAATCCTTGAATTCTAATCAAAATCTACAACAAGAAAATACCCAGAAAATATAGCTTCAAAAATTAAAAAACCAAAACATAGTCTCTTAAAAGGACCCAAAGGTGAAAAAACTTAAATAGCCCACAAAGTAGAAATTCAGATACAGGCAAAAGACCCAATTGCTATCAATCAAGATATATATAGAAAATAATCAAAACCCAGATGGAAAATGAGCATTTATCTTGAATCTCGTGTTCTAAGTGTAGAATTAGACTAGGGTTTCCAACAAAATGCAGCTTAAAAATATGATGAAAATAGAGAAAATAAAGCATTCTGACAAAGTGGGTGCGCAGGATAAGAATCTGACCTTTAAAGGAGCAAGGTTGGGTCGAAGTGGGTGCGTAGGACAAGAACTCAGCTTCGTATAGAAACTCAAATCTCCCAAAATCGCCATTTTTTTTCTTCGAACCCAAACTACAACAGTCAGGGTAAAAAAGCACCAAAGAAGGGGTGATAATAGTCATTGTGAGAGAAGAGCGAGGGCATTTTAGTCATTAAATGCTACCTTCTGAGATCAACTAGCAAGCTACACGTGGCACTTGTTCAGTGATCGTAATCAAGACCGTTGATTTTTTTAATGGTCCTTCAGTGTGACCTAGTGGGACCCACTCTTGAGAGGCATGGGCTATGGCCTATAGGTACAAGTGGGGCCCAATTTTTTTATGATCCAAACGAATATAGACCGTTGCTTCTTTTTTTTCTAACCGTCCATTTCACTGATACAAATTGGACGGTTAGAATTGTTCAATGAGAGGAGGCATTGGTGTGTGGCCCATCCGTAACAATGCCTAACCGCTCATAAAACGAAATAAGTGGTCCCGGCTCATGATTTTAGGGAAATGATATATTCATCACCTTTTCTTCCCAGGGCCACCCCTAATAGACTATAGCGTAAAAAGAGTAGTCATAAATAGTAAGGGTGCAAATCATGTCGGGTTGGTTGGCCTGAGGTCAACCCGACTCGATTAGAGGAACCCTTTTTTCCAACCCGAACCCGACCTGACCTCAACCAATTTCCAACCTGATGAGGTTCGACTCGACCCGAGGAACCCCATTTTTCCAACCCGAATTCAACCCGGCCGAATCCGAGTTTTTAAGCTTGCAAAACACAAATTTCATAACAAAAATGCGTTGGGAAATGTCAACCCGATCCGACCCGACTTTTTTTCAGGTTGAACCCGACCTGAGTTGCACCCCTGTTAAATAGACCAGATAGACGGGTGGGGTGTGGCCCGGAGAAGACAATGGGGTGAATATATCACCCTTTCTTTCATAGTACTTTATCAAAGGCCACAAAAATCAATCGTTTAGAGGCTATTTTGAATTTTTTATGCATGGAAAATTTTTATTGAAAATTTATTCTATAGATTGGTACACTAATTTTCCATGAATTATTTTCCTAAAATTGAAACTTTTCCCACTTTTCCAGTAAAATTGTAAATCTATGAGCCCATGAATATATTTTTCATAAAAAAATTTCTATAATTCTGTTCTTCGAAAACCTCCTTAGCTTTTCATTGCAAAATCCAGATGAATTTTTCAGCAATACCGCAGAGTTCCCACCTCAGCCCCTGGACATCCCTGGGAGTCGTGTTGGGGTTTGTTGTTTACATGGAAAAGCCCCTAACAATGCCCGGATATTGGCAACAAAACACACCCTAAATGATGCTTGATAGATCATGTTCTAGGATCATTTGATGAAGGTGGGGTCAATAGCAATGGGCCAACTTGTGGTTTACATGGGCAAACCACATCCGCGTGGCTCATGTGACTCAAAACATTGTTGTTAACCCTCTTTTTACCATTTTTCTTTGATTAAAAAGCAAGCACTGTTAGATGGATGGTTCAGATCAGTCAAATGTGGAGCCCACTGTGCTATAGTGTATGTACCCCATTGTATTACGAGGTGGGACATACGGATCTGCTAAAGAATTCCCTTTTTTTTGGGGTAGTTAAGCTGGGATTGAACCTGGGACCTCAAGGTTCAGAAATCAGAAACAAAGCCTCAACCATTGGCTACAGGCCCAAGCCTTGCTAATGAATTCTTGCATACACTTAGACTCACACATAGAGACAAAGGTAGGGTATATGCCCCACCATATATCTATCTCTCTCCCATAGATGTGTGGGCCCGTGCATACACGTTTTTGTGACGGATGTCATGGTGGAAGATAAGTCATATGTCACTAAGTGCCCTAATCATGTATGTTTTGTCTCAACATGTACCCTCTAAGTAGAGGGGGGGGGGGGGGGGGGTCCCTATGTAGGAGGAAGGCAAAAAAGGCTCTCATACGACATAAATGATAAAGCTAAACATAGTCCTCTTCAGGTGGATATTTTTTTTTAAGATGAGGGTTGTGGAAAGGGTGAAGAGAACCTAATTCGTCTAGGAGCAAAATATAAATTCATGGATAAGTGGCTAGGGCAAGAAGAGCCAGAAAAATGGGCCCCCACCCCTTTAAAGAAATACAAAAAATAGACTAAGTGACATCAAGTCAAGAATCAGAATATGGGGAGAATTCTTGTCATACCTCACATGTTTTACTATTTGAAGTGCCCACTAACTCAACAGAGTATTGAGTGTTGAAAAAATAGCTAAAACTCACTCCCTCTCTCTCCATTCCCATTTAAATTTGAGTCTGCATGGAGTGTAAAGAGAGCAAGGTGAGGAAGAGATGGATCATTCTCATGGGAATCCTCTAACAGCCAAGGATGTTTCCCTGGTGGAATTAAGAGATATGCTTGCAGAGTTTGCCAAAGCAAGGGAATGGGATAAGTTCCACAGCCCTAGGAACCTTCTCTTGGCCTTGGTAAGTCCCTTAGAAACTTAATTTAGGCTCCTTTCCTTTGGACATAAAATGGGCGTAAAACAAAATATACCCTCATTTTTTCACTTAAAAAGAGCAAATATTTTACACCCTTTTTTACGTTGAAAGAAACTTAGGGAGTTCGGGCTTCAATAGGGCTTTATTTGCTAATAAGGTCATTTTGAGTTAGAGCGATGATATTTTCACCCCCACCCCTGCAGTACAGTACGCATGCGCCCCCCTTATAATGTGATTTGCCGTAAAAAAAAGAGTTAAAGTTGCCCACATCAAATCACATTACCGGGGGGAGGGCATGCGTACTGCAGGGGAGTGAAAATATCATCTCCCTTTGATTTATTTTGTATTATTTGCAACTGGAACGTCGAGGCCTCTTTGGAAGCTATTTACCATATCATCTTAAATTAAGTCATTATTTGCAAATGAGATTATTCTTCTAATAATTCTGAAAGGGTGTCTAAAGAGCCCAAAATCTGATTACTTGTAAATAGTGCGTCTAATAGTTTTATTAATGGGACCTTTACACCCCCGTTTACAAATAGTAAAAAAAAAGAGGGGGCGGCCCAGTGCACGAGGATCCCGCCATTCTAGGGTCTGGGGAGAGTTAGATGTACGCAGCCTTACCTCGCATGTTTACAAATAGTATCAAATAAAAACAATCTTATATGCAAATAAGGATCAATTCTTTTTGCATCCATAAAGTCCCTTGAGTACAACTAAGCATAGTTCAAAATATCGGTATCGGTCATCGTATGAGAGGAAGGCCTAACCAATATATATCATCCATATCAACAATAGTTATCGGTCATATCGATGAATATAGGCACTTCTGCCCGTTAATATTGCATCGGATATGATACCCATATTTCAAACCACATGCTTAAGTAGCTCGGTTAGTCGTCTGTGTCATTATCTTTTGACACACCTCTACTAATTGTTGTCACCTTCATGTAGGTGGGAGAGGTCGGAGAGCTCTCGAAAAAATTCCAGTGGAAGGGAGAGGTTGCCACAGGACTACCCAACTGGATTTCTTCTGATAAAGAGCACCTGGAAGAGGAGTTATCTGATGTGCTACTCTACCTAGTCCGCCTTGCCGATGTTTGCGGACTTGATCTTGGCCAAGCAGTTCTCACAAAGCTAGTCAAGAATGCCCGGAAGTACCCTATTGCCAAGGCCTCCTCTACTTCATCCTAAAACTAGGGCACCCTTGTAATCGTACTCAACGTCGAACTGAGGTTGTGTGTGAATGGCGTGTTAATGGCTTGAGGCATTGTATCAACTTTCCTACCCATGTGGATATCTCCGTAGAGAGTACTATGAAGTCCTACCATATAACATTTTCAATAATGACACTCCTCTTAGTTTTTCAATTCTCAAATTGGCTCTTAAAGTTCGTTATAATTCCCAAAAAGCTATCAACAACCAATTAGAAACGTGAAACTCACCATATAATAGTGCAATTTCCACTAGGAATATGATAGTTAATTTTGTAAATTTTAGGATCGTGCTATTCAACAAACATACATCTAGAATAAGCCATGATCACATATACAATAGATCTAATCAAATCAGTATTATGGATCTAACCATGCAAATAAATTAGAATACAAAGAAGGATTGAAAACTTCCAATAGGAATATCATAGTTAATATTTTAAATTTTAGGATCGTGCTATTCAACAAACATACATCTAGAATAAGCCATGATACAATAGATCTAATCAAATCAGTATTATGGATCTAACCATGCAAATAAATTAGAATACAAAGGATTGAAAACTTATCTCATCGGCAAAATGGTGATCGCTTGGCTTGAATCTTTTATTGCCTCCTCTGGTTTGGTTTGCCTGATCTATGGTGGGAGAGATTTACTTTGGTTAGGTTCATGGTTTCAAATTTCGGTTTCGGAATGCGTTTTGGTCCTCACCGAAACCGAAATTTCGGCCGAAATCCAACGAAATCGAACTACGGCAATTTTATAGCATACAGAATTTCGAGAAAAAAATTTCGGTAATTTCGGCTGAAATTTCAGGATAATATTAAATAATTATAAAAATATCGATATTTTGGGTGAAATCCCATAAATTTCGAACTAAATTTCGGGGTACTTTCGAAATTTCGGCCAAAATAAACTACCGTTTAGGGTATTGCCGATTTCAGACTCAACCGAAACCCAAAATTACTGACCAAAATTTCAGATTTCGGTCAAAATTTAAAACCACGGTTAGATAAGATGACAGCGGAGACCAACCCTTATTATCCCCAAGTAGCCTAAAATGGCAACAAGAAAATAAATGCTCAAGATAACATTAACAGCGTAGTAATTAAACGAGTAAGACAAACTCCTCTGTTTGGTTGCCGGGTTTTTTTTTGTTCCTGGGAGTTTTGTGGGAGAGTAAGTTAAATTTTGGTCCCATCTCATGTTTGGTTGCCTTTTAGCACTAGGTTTATTTTAATCCCACTCTTGTAATGATTATTTGTGGGGTGAATTTTTTAATCCCACTTTTGTAATGATTGCCTTTTCATCCCATCCCAAGATAACCCCAGGAACAAAAATAAACTCAGGAACCAAAAATAAGCTTGAGAAGAATTTTTTTCTACCCAAGAGTTCAAGCAACCAAACAAAGGTTTTTTTTTCCCACCATATCTCCCAGGGTATTTTTTTCTCCTACATAACCAAGCATGGGATTTTTATTTTACCAGGATACTTCTAGGACTTTTTTTGTCCCACCTACTCCCAGGGTATTTTTTTCTCCCACATAACTCCCAGGAACAAAAAAAACCCGGCAACCATACAGAGCAAAGGGATTTGCTAGCCACTTTTGCGGAAAGTCATTATGCGCCCAGCTTTTGCATGTGATGAGAGCCATGTCTGACGAATTAAATGAGTACGACAAAATCTGCCAAATATCAACATGTGTGGGCTGTCATCACATGCAAAAACCGGGCGCGAAATGGCTTCCCGTGAAAGTGGCTAACGACTCCGTTAATTAAAACATTGAATTGAGTGGCCTTTTCTTTAGGCATTGCCTTCATCCTCCTCCTCCACAGTGTCACCATCTGCCCACAATGTGAGATTTTCCTTCAAAAAGTGGATGATCAGAAGTGTACCCATGTAATATTCTTCACTAATTTTTAGCAATATCAAGCTTGGGAAAGCTACATCTAAAGCTCTTGCTTAGCCAGGTTGCATGCCCTTTCATGCATGTTCACAATTTCATAGTAAAATTCTGAGAAACTCAATGCTAAAGTCAATCAAATTGGATTTTCCCAGGCTTGATATTGAAAAATTTATTGATGACTATTTTGCCTTTTTGGAGAAACATATCGTTCCCGGTAAGTCGATTCCTCTAAAACCCTAAATAAGCCAAGAATTATTGAAGAATATTTTGCCTTTAGTTCGGACAAACAGACCATTCCCAGGTAAGTCGATTCCTTTGAAACCCTAAATAAGTGATGCAAACCGGGATCTTGCTAAGGACTTTTGGGATCCGAGCATGACTCCTTTTCTAGCTGTTTTTCATAGCTTTCCAATTCTATTTACTTTCCAATTTTATTTTTAGACAGATTTTTCTATTTTCCTAGTTGGTTTGGGATTACAGATTTTCTACTTTCCTAGTTTGTTTGCGATTTCTAATTTTTTACTTGAGCTTGTTATTTTGTTAATGAGGCTATAAAAGCCTAGAAACTGATGGTAATAGTAGAGTTTGCTTTTTGGATTGTTTCTTTGATTTGGGGATGAGAAATAAAATTTCTTTTCTTTGGAAATTTTAGACCTATGAATTCCTCTTGGCTTGATGTCTTAATGCTCTACTAAAAATCTAAGCATGTATTGATTGTGATTAGCTCGATTGTTCATTTTTTATCTAATTTCTTGGAATATTTTAGTGAAATCTAACGTCTTACTAGGTTTCAAAAGAAATTCCGATCCATCAGAATTTGATTCGCCCATTTTCTTGTATTTTTGCTGTAATCCTATAATCCCTTGTAGGATTACATCGTCTAGCATTAGGGCTGTAGTTTCAAAGAAGTTGTGTTCTTCTTTACCACCCAGAAGCCTTTCAACTACCTTCTTGTTGCTGTTTTTTCATCAAATCGTCATTCGTCATCTTCCTTTCTTTCTTCCCATTTTCTTTCCTTTTACTTTTTTTTTTCCTCTTCTCTTCCTTTTCTCCATTAATCTCTTTCTCCATTTTATTTAGATATCATCACTATGAATTGAGATGGCTAGGATTGCTCACCAAACCATCGAAGAATCTTAAAACAAGAGAGAATATCACCTCCCAATTGTATGATAAATAATTTTAAAAAGCTATTATTCTGTAGCTAAGATGCAGTTTCATCCAAATTAAGGTGGAATGAAATACACTTCTCTACTTAAATATTTTTCTTCAAATAACCTCTTTCATCGATTTCAAAAGAGAAGCTGATATAGACACTCCCTTGTCTTGATATTGGCACTCCTCTCTTTATTTGACATCTTATCTTACAATTAACAAAGATCCCATGCTCAAGATTGTGTTCAGCAAATTAATCAACAGCTTGGAGACACTTAAAAAGGGCAATCATTTACATCTCCCTTGATCAAGGTTTAGGATCATTCAACCAGGGTGGGACCAGTGGCAATCAAGGGGCCCACACAATATTCACTCTGGTTTCTGACTACTGGTTTCTTTCCAGGATTTCAAACATCAACGGCAAAAACACCAAAATAAATCCAGACCCAGATGAGAAGAAAAAATGAGAATGGTTTCTCTGTTATTTCATCTGCCAAAGGCACAAACTCCCCATTTTCTTCCCATTTGGAGATCCCACTTTCAATGGAGATCTTTCAATCCGTCCATCCAACATCTGCCTGAATCTTTTGAACTTGATAAAACCATGGAGTCAATTCATCTTATCTCTTTAGACCCATGTTATACTTTTTTGCGTCTATGCAACAACATGGGTTCTCTCAAGAAAATCCATACCCAGCTTATAGTTCATGGTCTTACTGAAAACCTGCTCTGTGAAACCAAATTGGTTAGCTTGTATGGATTTTATGGTGATGTCGAGCGGGCGCGTTTGGTATTTGATCGGATACGAAACCCTGATCTTTATTCTTGGAAAGTTATGGTTAGATGGTACTTTTTGAATGATTTCTATTCAGAAATTATTAGGTTCTACAGGTATATGAAACAATGCCTCAGAGAACAGGATAATGTTGTTTTCTCAATTGTGTTGAAGGCGTGTACTGAATTGACTGATTTGGATGAAGGGACGAAAATCCACTGTGAGATTGTTAAAGTGGGAAATCCTGATAGTTTTGTACTAACTGGTCTTCTTGATATGTATGCTAAATGTGGAATGATCAAACTTTCCCGTGGAGTGTTCGATGAAATGTCTGAAAGAAACGTTGTAGCTTGGACTTCCATGATCGCGGGTTATGTGCAGAATGATTGTCCTGAAGAAGGTTTGATTTTGTTTAATCAAATGAGATGGGTGTCAATCGAGCCTAACGAGTTCACAATGGGGAGCTTACTTACGGCATGTTCAAAGTTAGCTGCTTTGCATCAGGGCAAATGGGTCCACGGTTATATGATCAAGAATAATGTGGATTTGAATTCTTCTGTGACAACTGCACTACTGGATATGTATGTGAAATGTGGGACAGTTACCGATGCACGTTCTGTATTTGATGGGCAGTCCACCATAGATCTTGTCTCGTGGACTGCGATGATTGTTGGGTACACGCAGAGAAGCTACCCTAATGAGGCCTTGAAATTGTTTATTGATAAGAAGTGGGTTGCTATAGTACCCAATTCAGTTACTATAGCAAGTGTTATTTCTGCTTGTGCACAGTCTGGCAATTTGAGTTTGGGTAAATCAATCCATATGCTTGGGATGAAACTCGGACTAGATGATGCTCTGGTGAGAAATGCTCTCATAGATATGTACTCAAAGTGTCGTATGATTGAAGATGCTAGTTATATATTTGAAAGGGCATTAAATAAAGATGTTATCTCTTGGAACGCGATGATAGGTGGATATTCTCAAAACGGGTTCGCTTATAAAGCTCTGTTACTTTTTCGCGAGATGAGATCTGGTCCATCCTTTCCAGATGCAGTCACAGTGGTTAGCGTTCTATCGGCTTGTGCTTGTTTAGGATGTCTGCAATTTGGTAGTTCATTTCACTCTTATTGTGTGAAGAATGGATTTTTATCCAATGTCTATGTTGGGACTGCTCTTCTAAACCTTTATGCAAAATGTGGGGATGCGGAGTCGGCTCGTCTCATCTTTGATAGGATTCATGAGAAGAACACCGTGACATGGAGCGCGATGGTGGGTGGGTATGGGATGCAAGGGGACACTAGTGGCTCTCTTGCTATCTTTACTGAAATGTTAAAGGAAAACATGGAGCCCAATGATGTAATGTTCACTAGCATTTTATCTGCCTGTAGCCATACAGGGATGGTGCGTGAAGGATGGAAGTATTTTGATGCTATGGCTCGACAATTTCATATTGTTCCTTCTATGAAACATTATGTGTCTATGGTTGATCTACTAGCTCGGGCCGGCAGGCTCGAAGATGCATTGGAGTTTATAGAGAGGATTCCAGTAGAGGTGGATATTAGCGTGTGGGGAGCTTTTCTTCATGGTTGTAGAGTCCATTCAAAGTTGGAGCTTGGAGAGGTGGCAGTGAGGAGGATGCTGGAGTTGCAACCTGATAGTGCGGGATACTATGTCCTTATGTCAAACTTGTACGCTTCAGATGGAAGGTGGGATGAGGCAACCAAGGTGAGGGAATTGATGAAGGAAAGAGGATTGAGCAAGTCCCCTGGCTGTAGCTTTGTGGAGATGGATAATAGGTTACATTCCTTCTCATTGAAAGAGATGGCTCTCTCATAGAAAATCGGCCACATTACTTACTAGAAGTGGGATGGCAACAGAATGTAGAAAATAAGCTATTTTATGACCTGAAGTGTATGGGAATTTTGAGATTCTGAAGCAGTAGCAGCACCCTAACTAGAAAATTTGCAATTATACCCAGAAAAAAAAAAGGAGCTCTTGGGACTATGGGTAGCTATTGTTTGGAGAAACTCACTTTTGTAGTGAGTGAGAGGATGGAATATGGCAGTTGCCTTTTGACCTTTTTGATAATAGTCGGATTGACACCTCGCCGAGCTTGCCAATAAAGAGATGAGTGTGTATGTCAAGCAAAGATATGGTAGATATGTAATATATCTTCGCTTAGATATGGGGAGCTCTTTCCAATTTTTGACCGTACTCCCACTGAAACTGGCTTCAGACGGCACATCTGCCACATCTGGTCTCATGAGCTTCGGCGGGGAAATCAGGGTTCACTTTCTGGTTAAGTGAATCAACCACTAGCTTCGGATTCCCTACAGGCTATAGGTTGACACAATCTGTGAATCATTGAGATGAGAAAGTCCAGATGATAGCAGCAAGCTTTAGATTCTTGAACTATGAGTATGGTGAAATGGGACAGGAGGATCCTGAATTAACTTAGTTTTAATACTCATCTCTTGCTGCTTGATGCATTAATATGACTGGTGTCTTCTTATCCACATGAACCAGATAATCTGACTAAAAAATGAATGTGAATATACAGAACAATGGGGGTACAAGAAAATTTGTTGGTGAACTGTGATTTAAGAGATGTGGCCATCATTTTTAAACAATTATCATTCTTTGGTGGAGTAGAGTATAGACAGACTCCTTGGAATCAGTATAGTTTCCCCTGTATCATGGAATTATTCTCCAATACAAATGTAAAGGAGTTCAATTATCCTTCCATGTCTGTGTGTGATTATGCATGTAAATCCTTGCAGGAGTCATGAATCAAAATAAGACACAAAATTTTATTCACTATTGTATGGTTTCTCTTACTGTCATACATGACTATAATAATGTGATGAACTTAGGTATCTTCAACCATGGAAGCTAGTCAGATATGAGATGTGTGTTTTCCATGACAATGCACATGTAATGAAACCATGCATCTTCAGCCATGACAATGATGATGATGTATTTACTGGATCATTTGTGGCACATGAATTTCTTGCAAGACACTGATTCAAAATAAGGTCCCTTCATTCCTCCAATGCCTCATTAATTATATGAAAAGTCTATTTGACATGTGATGCCCTCCCATGTCCATGCTATCATCAACTCATGTATCTTCAATCATGGGATTTTAAGTTTTAAATACAATCATTTGGCATTATTTATCAAAAGGGGATAGAAATATCATTTAGCCCTATTTGGATTGCGTGGATTTCTGCAAAATAAAATTATTTTTAAAATTTCCTACTTGTTTACACACAAAAACCAACTTGAACCAACCTAGATTTAGGGGTGCAACTTGGGTCAGGTTAGCTTTCCCTCAACCCTAACCCGAGCCTTGGGTCAAGGATGGCCAATCCTAACCCACCCCGACTCTAAATCTCTCAACCCTAACCCAACCCGAAATAAAACCGGGTTGGCTTTTCCAACCCTAGCCCAACCCAAACTAAAATCGGGTTGACCAGTTGGGTCTGGGTTGAGCCCGACTGCAAACCCACATAGATTAACCATAATCATATCATTTGGGGATTTGCTAGGGACCATCGCAGAAGGAATTCCATGGATAGTCTGTTGCAGGAGAGAGCAGCCACATGGGCTCACTTTTCCACAGATTTTGTCTTTATTCATGAGGTGGCTGCTCTCTCCTGCAACAGACCGTCCGCGAAATGCCTTCTGGCGATGGTCCCTAGCAAATCCTTTTCCAAAAAAACATGGAAAGAAAATATCTCCGTCCAAAATGTTTTTCTAGCAATCCAAAAATTCATGGAAAGAAAAAGGGAAATGTTATCAGGACTACTGAATTTTGATGATCCTACTCCTGACTTTATTAAAAGTTCAGTATGGCCCGCAACATAGGATGATCCAAACCGTCCATTAGATGGGCCACAGCCTAAATAGGTTGTGCCCAAAAAATCATTTCCATAGGTTGATCCTAACCCTCCGATCATCATCAAAATTCAGTAGTGCTGATAACATTTCCAAAGGAAAAATGTTTTTTTCCATCTAAACATAGGTAGCCAAAAAAAAAGACAAGGGATTTTTTTCCCCACAAACGGCTTTCACTTGGCTTTTGGTTTTCCAGGAAAGTTACGAGGGGGAGACTCTCTCTCTCTCGGAAAAACCCTAGCTTTTTAATCGTACAAATTACTTAGTCTGAAGAAATCGCAGGTTCCTTTTCTACTCTATAAAAAGTCTTGATTTTTTTGGAAGGAGCTTCAAGAAAACTGAAGAAATAGCAGTAAGATGAAACTCCTTGTCTCTTTTCTGCAAGTCTCCAATTAAGATATAAGATTTATTTTTCTTTCTAACAGAGAAATGCTTATCTACAAATCTGGGTTTTATTTATTAGTCACAGGCACACTTTGTGTACTATTTATCAACACTCCCCCTTGGGAACTTAGTCCAAAAAACAGAAATTTTTACTGTAGTTTTGGAGAAGGATCAGTTTATCAAGAACTATCCAGAGTGATTTTGTTTGATACAAACCCAATCAATACTCATCAGTTAAAGGTCTTGTTTGGATTAGATAAAAATGCCTCTTTTCTCATCTGGGTTTTGGTTATCAAAAATGAAAATATTCCATTTAGTACCCAACAGGACTCTAAGTTGGAAAATGGGTCCAAAGAAAAGAAGTTTTCAGAGTAGTATTGGAGCAAAAATGCCTGTCTTTGAAGAACTATCCATTGTAGAGAGGTTTGTTTCTTTGTTGGAAACATGTCAAGATGTTGCATCTCTGAGAAGGCTTCATGCTTGCATTTTCACTTTTGGGTTTGAAAGTAACATTTTTTTGGGTTCTAAGCTGCTGAATTGCTATGCTAGTTTTGGATACTTAATAGAGTCAAGAAGGGTGTTCAGTAAAATTATCAACAGAAATATTTCTCTTTGGAGTTCAATCATTGTTGGGTATTTTAAATCCAATCATTCCAGCGAAGTTCTGCAGCTGTATTCAAATCTGAAACAGCAAGGACTGGGTGTTGATAGTTCGGCGCTAACATTCAGTTTGAAGAGTTGTATACAGCTTGGGGCTTTGGAACATGGCAGAGGAATTCATGTGGATGCTTTCAAATTTAGCCTAAATAGTGATAGATTTGTGGGTTCTGCACTTATAGGTTTATACTCAAAATGTAATATTGAGGATGCCCGCCTAGTGTTTGAGGAGATTTCAGAGAGGGATGTTGTTGTTTATACGGCAATGGTTACTGGGTATGCGCAAATGGCTGATGACCGTGCTTCTGAGGCCTTTCGAATTGCTTGCTATATGCAGAACAAAGGTTTGGATCCTAATAGGGTGACTCTGGTGAGCTTACTCCAAGCAGCATCACAGTTAGAAGCACTTGAAGAGGGTCGATTGATCCATTGCTATGCAATTAGAAGAGGAATCAATCATTCTGATGAAGTTCTCGAGACAAGTCTTGTTGACATGTATATCAAATGTGGTGCTCTGAGCATTGCGGTATCCATATTTGACAGAACACAAACGCAAACTGTTGCTACTTGGACTGCGATGATTTCTGGTTATGTTCAAATGGGGGAAGCCTCCAAAGCTTTGGACCTTTTTTGTGTTATGAAGCAAGAAAACCTTGCACCTGACTCGATCACCATAGCAAATTCACTTCTAGCTTGTGCCGATTTGAGGTCCCTTCGTCAAGGCACGAGCATCCATGGTTACATAATTAGGACAGATGTCCATCTTGATCTGGTTGCAGTTACTGCTCTAATTGGTATGTATTCTAAATGTGGTAGAGTACACAAGGCCAAAGAATTGTTCAATAGGATGACAACGAGGGATGTTATCTCATATAATGTAATGATTTCTGGTTATCTCCATATGGGCTTTGCTGATGAGGCCATTGCAATGTTTGGTAGGATGGTCGAAGCAGGTCACAGACCAAACGCTGCTACCATGCTAAGTATACTCTCTGCATCTGCTCTTCTAATGGATGTTAGGAAAGGTAGGTGGATCCATGGCTGCATCATGAGATATGGGCTTGAATTGGATGTTCAAGTTGCCAATCAGATCCTACACGTGTATGCAAAATGTGGGCACATTGACATTGCAAGGAAGATATTCAATCAGATAAAAGAGAAAGATTTGGTGTCTTGGTCATCAATGATGATGGGTTATGTACATCATGGGCATGCAGATGAAGTTCTAGCACTATTTTGGCAGATGAAAGAAGCTGGGGAGGAGCCCGATTCAGTCACTCTTATAAGTCTTCTTCAAGCATTTTCTCACCTAGGATGCTTCAAGCAAGCTAAGGAAATTCACGGGTATGTGCATCGAATGGGCTTGGACACAGGTTTTGCCATCATTAATTCTTTAGTGACAACATACTCAAAGTGTGGAAGGTTAGACATGGCTGAAATTCTGTTCAATAATATGAAAGATCCGGGCCGGACATCATGGAACACGATGATTGCCGCACATGGGATGCATGGGAATTCCGTAGAGGCACTCGAGCTGTTTAATCGAATGAAAGATCAAAATGTTGAGCCAGATGAGTTAACTTTTACTTCAATACTCTCTGTTTGCAGCCACACTGGACTAGTTGAAGAGGGTCAGCGCCTCTTCCATTCCATGACTTCTGAGCATTTCATTACCCCATGCAAAGAACACTATGCGTGCATGGTTGATTTATTGGGTCGAGCTGGTCGACTAGAAGAAGCATATGAATTTTTGAAGTGTTTTCCGTTAAGAGATAGCATTAGTGCATTAAGTTCTTTGCTTGCTGCGTGCAAAGTTCATAAAAACAGTGAGTTGGGAGAGGTTATTGGAAGGAAGCTACTGGATTTAGAGCCTGGAAGCTCAGGTGCTTACACACTGATAGCTAACATGTATGCCGAGGCTGGTAAATGGAGCGAAGTCGCAAGAATAAGAGCGTTAACAAAGGAGAGAGGCTTGAGGAAGATGCCTGGGTATAGTTTGATAGAATTAGATAATCAGGTTTGCAGGATGTGAATATCTTGGAAAATATGTTTGCGCAGTAGCGTCGGCATAGTTCGATAGAAAGAAAGCTTGCGTTCCTTATTAAGATGTTGAAAGGAAGGAGAGACGAAAGAGCTTTACAAGCTGCATTGCCCTTCTTCACTCACGCGATATTGAAATACGGGAAAGAAGTACCATTCAGGTAACCCAAAACCATGGCAAATCATCGCTGAGGACCATCAGTAACCATTTGGATCGAGTTAGAATCTAATTTTGGCTTTGAAATCCAGTAAGCTCCCGATGTTATTGAACGCTATAAATAAGTATAACTGGCCTTGATTTTCTTTTTCTACGAATATAAAGGTGAAAAGTGGCCATCTTATTTGTGGACAGAAATTGTCAGTGTGATATTCACACCTTTGTTCTTGCTCTTCCTACTGATGGTATTGTGGACGCGATAAAGCGGCTCAATATCACTCTTTCCAGCTGACATGGTCTGCTATTTTGGATTCCTAATAGATATGGTTGCTTCACTACTAATTCGGCATGGAGTGTAATAAGAAATCAAGCAGGTAAGAAGGATTTGTCTAAGTTTATCTGGATTGCTTTGCCTTCTAAGATTAGCTGGTTTTTTTTTTTTTGAATGTGTTTTTTTTTAATGTTCTTTTTGTCAAGGCTTTTCAATAAAAATGATTCCTGTAGACAGCTATAAGCAGGAATACATTTTTTCACCTTGTATAAAATACGAAAGTGCAACTGTTGTGCTAAATCATGAGGAGAATCTGGATCACTTATTTATTAAGCATAGTATGGCTAAAGAAATGTGGAATTTCTTCTCCAGGTTGCTTGACATTCCCTTGATTCAATATTAAAGCATTCAAAGAAGGCTTCTTTTTTAGCGTATGTTATCTAAAAGAAGATATCAATCTTTATGTGGCAAAGTGATCAGAATTCAGAAGTAGTCATTCAAGTATTGCTTTGGTGCTATGGAAGGAGAGCATTGTAGAAGAAGAATGGAAGGTATGGCTAAATCAAATTACATTATCAGATTTATTTTGAATGAGATCTAGCTTATTGAATACATTTTAGGCCCAAAAAATATTCTTTTTCATTGAATCTTTGGATCCATTTCAAGCCGGCATTAACCAAATCAAGGTACCTTATTATCAGATTTATTTTGGATGAGATCAAGCTTACTGTAAACAGTTTTAGGACCAGGAAAAAAATGTTTTTTCATTGAATCTTTGGCTCTATCTCAAGACCGTATTAACCAAATCAAAGTACTTTATTCTAAATGTTTCTAGCGAATTGGAAAAAACCTTTAGGGCCCGTTTGGATACCCCTTGGATTTGAATTTGGTTTGGATTTGATTTTCTAAATCCAAATATGATGTTTGGCATTAATTTATTACTTGAGAATAGTTTTGATTTGAAAATATATTTTAAAACTTATTATTTATAAATCCAATAGCAGACCTATTTCATTCGATTCTTCGACTTCTCCGCTCAATTTCTCTACTATGTGGCCTCCTCTCTTCATCGTCCTTGCAACATCTCCCTCAACCTTGGGTCTCCTTCTCCCACCTCCTTCCAGGTAAAACACACACACACACTCTCTCTCTCTCTCTCTGATGACTTCACAAGCTTTTCTAGTGAGAATTTCTATTTAATCCTATGCTATCAATGGCGTCTTTTTATTTTCCATATGATCTTTTAGATGTATGAAGCGTTTCTAATGGGGATCTCTATTTAGTCCATTTCATCCTATGCTATCAACGGCAGATTTCTGTTTTCCATGAGTTTTTGGATGTATGAAGCGTTTCTAATGGATATTTCTATGTAGTCTATTTCATCCTATGCTAACAATGGCTGGTTTCTGTTTTTTTTCTTTTTTTTTCTAAATATGTTAGAGAAAATGTTGAAGGGACTTTTTTTTCCTTTCCTATTCGGGTGTTTGCTCCACTCTTTCTTTTGTTTTTTTTAGCAAAGGGTGTTGGTCATCATAGAACCAAATTTCTGTGTAAAAAATGTAGGGAAATGAGTTTTATTAGTTGAGGCCATTGTTTAAGACATGCATTTTATTCCTAGGCAACATAGAAAGCACACCCGAATTCTGGGTGTATTCAACCATTTGATCTGCCTTCAATTTAATGTATGACACTGATTGCGTGGCCATTAAATGGATTTTTATACATCATAAAGGGTAATGTGTGTAAAATCTTTTGAATCTCTTGTTTGAACAATTGGAAGAGGTTTAACTCATAAAGACAGAGAATCAATGGGTTATGTCTAATTGAGAACTAAATGCAGTGTTCTTGTCAATAGGAAAGAATCTAATTCTTGATGAAGACTGAAGAACTGTCATATGGTTTTCTGTCATGAATTAGGTTGACATGGTTTCGTTTATAGATTGAGACGATTTAACCGAGGTAACACTGCTGCTCTATTGGTTGAACTATGCTGTGCCCTTTATGGTTGAAGTTCACATCTTCCTCTGCAGTATTTTGTACAAGTCATATTTTGTGCTATCTTGGGTTCTTTTTTAATTTGGTTTGGTGAATAGAGTGAGCTGCCTCACTGGCCGATCTAAGGGAAGACTCGTACATTCAAGGAGCTTGCTCCATATGACCCTGATTGGTACTATATCAGAGCTGGTACTGTCTACTCCCTTTTGTGTTTTTTAATTTTTTGAAGAACTTATTCATTGTTATTATCTTGGTTGAATTAGTCAATTAGAAATGTGTATCTGACACCTATTTATCTATTTATGCATTTCTTCCTTCCCAGCTTCTATGGCAAGAAAAATATACCTGAGACAAGGCAAAAATAGGCGGCTTTCAGAAGATCTATGGAGGGCGCAAGAGAAACGGAGGTCGCCTGCCACATTTCTGCAAGAGCACTGGTTCAATAGCTTGTCACATCCTTCAACAACTGCAGAAGATGAACATAATTGACATTGACCGAAAGGGGTGACTCTAACATGATTTTAATACCACTTGATTATGACTCATTGGAAGTATTTAACTCTTTATGGTTGTAGATGGTTATCTAGTTCTCTTTCTCATTCAACAGTACATAGTTGAATACTACTGAAACATTAGGCACTGTTTGGATTGCAGAGAAAATATTTCTGTGGAAATTTTTTTTTCTAAGAAAACTTTTATTCTTTCCAGGATTTTAGAGGGAAATGATACAGTGATATCTTCTTTAGAGCCTTAGAGGGATACCATTATACATCAAACAATAGAAAAGCAAGAAATTCTCCAGAATTTCTTGCTTTCCAAGCAGAGCTTTAGTTACTTCCAGAAATTGTGTCAAACATGTGACCATTACAAGTTTACAACAATGTTTTGGAAAATTAAAAAATGAACCTAGAAATTTTTAAATGGCTAAAAACTGGAGGGCTTTGGCCTTTGAGCTTGGTCCTTTATTGTTAATGATTTTGAAGGATTCTCTTGGTTATTATTGCCATGGTTTTGTAGGGTCCTTTTAGTTTGGATGGTTGGGTAGAAAATAAACCAATTAAGTTTTTTTTTATGGGTTCCTCCCGGACTTAATTGACTACTTGAAGCATGGTTTTGGAACTAAGATTTTATGTATTGAATTAGAGAGGGTCATGACCAGACCCTTTATCTGTCCTGCTTCTATGTTGATTACTAGATGAGTATGTGTGGGTGGCATATACTTGAATAAACTTGTAGTTGGATATTATTCATTGGGAAACGATATGAAAATACTTGTAGGATATGTTGCATCAGTTTTCATATCTTGTAGGATATGCATAGTTTTAAATTTCGGCCGAAATCCCGGCCAAAATTCTGTAAAATAATAATAAAATAATATTTTAATGAAATTTCGACCGAAATTTCCGAAATTACCAACATTTCGGCTGAAATTTGTTATATTTTGGGAGTTTTGGTTTCGGTATTGACTGAAATTTCAGATTTCGGTCGAAATTTAAAACCATGAGGATATGTTGCAGTGCAAGTGTACCACAAAAAGAAAGACTTGTGGATCCACTAAAATAATAATTCTTGCTTCTAGTTGCCTAATCAATATTTGATTAGGCAAACCACGGAAAGAAAGATCTGTGGATTTATCAAAATATATTAAGGGCCACCCAGTGCACGAGGCTCCTGCCATCGAGGGGTCTGGGGGAGGGCTAGATGTACGCAGCCTTACCCCGTTGCTTTGCAGAGAGGCTGTTTCCGTGACTCGAACCTGTGACCATTAGGTCACAATGGAGCAACCTTAATGTCGTGCCAAGGCTTGCCGTCTTACCGAAATATTAATTTTTTTTATATTAATAAAGGTATTAGGGATTTTGTGACGGACCGTCACCGAAGGCATTTTGCGGACCGGCTGGGAGAGAGAAGCCACCTCATATAATAAGACAAAATCTGATGAAAAGTGAGCCCATGTGGCTGCTCTCTCATGCAACACCGGTCCACGAACTGCCTTATGCGATGGTCCCTAGCAAATCCCATAAATACAGCGGACGTGGTTGGTCCAGTGAAGAAAAAGGGGGGCACATTAATGTCCGTACCTTAAAATCCCACACGACTAACCCCCCTTAATTAAGTGCGTGTTTGGCGTACCGTTTAAAACACCGTTTGGCGTTTGAAATACCGTTTTGAGGCTAAACGGCTGTTTGGGAGTGTTTGGGTGTGCAGCCACCGTTTGAAACAGCGTTTTGCAAACGAAGGGGGGGAGGTCCGCTTGCAAAACGCCGTTTTGAACGGAGTTTTTGGGCTATGGGTTTTTACATGTTTGCCCTCACCAAAACCCATTTTTACATAGATGCGTGCGACTTTATGAGTTACGCAAATACCAAAAAAGTTGGGGTGTTAATATCATTCTTGAGGACACAAATTTGTTAAATTGTTAATATTTAATTCAAAACAAGGGGCTGCTGATATCATTATATGATATCTTAATTTTGATTTTTTAAAGACAAAAGAATTAAAAGAAACCCTAGTTTCTTACTTTCTTCATCTACTTTGCAAAGTTGCAAACCCACTGGTCCGCCTCACTGCCTCAACACCTCCACTCGTTCGTCAAATTCGGCAAATCCAGCAATTAAGAAGAAGAAGGAGAAGAACCCCAAAGGTATAGCCATTTTTTTTTTTTTTTTTTGGCAATGATGTTTAATTTTAATAGTGTTTGAATGAGATCCTAATTTCCTTTTAATATTGGGCCTAATGAGAGAAGTTGAGTTACATTGAAGCCAACCAAACAATGTCATTTTTGGTCATTTTACCACTAAAACTCCGTTTTGGGGCATTTACAACCAAACACACAATACCTCCGTTTGCCGTTTAAAACGCGGTTTTGATCTGGCCAACCAAACATGAAAACGCCGTTTGGCAAAACATTGTTTTGAACTGATCGCTATTTCAAACGGTACGCCAAACACACTCTATACGCGGACTACTTAGATCCCAAATCAACAAAACTACTAAAATACCCTCCCTAGAAGGTTTATCTTAAAATCATATATTATTCTGTGGCGCGGAACAAAAAAAAAAAAAATCATTTTCTCCCATATCTGCAAAATGAACTCTTGCAAAACCCTAGTCCGTACACCCCTCTCCTCTTTCCAGAGAAGAACACAAAGAATCCGGCGAAATCTCTCCTCGATCTCTGTTCGAAATCTCAATTCCATCTCTGCAAATTTCTCCAATCAACGGTTCAGATCTCTCGTCTCTCCAAATCAAGGTAATCCCATCTCCTTTCCCCTCAATTTCATCATCTCTCTATCCTCATCCTTACGTTTCTTCCTTTTCAATTGAATGCATTATTCTTAGGGTTAGGGTTAGGGTTTTATCCGAACGGAGCTTTTTCAAGATCGCTTGCTTTAGCTCAAGCAGCTGTTTCAGGAGAAATCACAGATCAATTAGATGAAACAGTTTCAAACAATTCAACAGTAGAGATTATTGATGAATCGACGGAAGATAGGGTTGAGGAATTGCTTGCGAATGCTAATGAAGTTAGCGATTTGATGAAGATGGAAAGAAGGTCTGATATTGTTGATGGAGGGGGAGATGTGAAGAGAAGGCATTGGTTTCCATATCTTGATCTGTTTAGGACGGGAAGTACGAGTTTGACGAGTAGTGAAGTTTTGGAGGCGCTGGATCCGTATATATTGGAGGGGAGGAAGGAGAGGATTAGGGAAGTGGTGAAGAACAGGAGCTATGGTGTTTGCTTGGCGGTTGAAGGTCTGACTGATTTTGGAAATGTGTCTGCGGTGTTGCGGTCAGCTGATGCACTTGGAGTCCAATCGATTCATGTTATCTCTTGCGACGGCACAAAAAGGTGCAACAAGATTTGAGGTGAAAGCCTTCATTTTTGTTTTCTTTTTTCTATTTATTTTCTCTGTGTTATATTATGTTTTAAGTGTTGATTTTCATACCATGATCATTCAAAGTCTATTGGTCAGTTTTTTAGACTTTTGAAATTAGGATTTGGATGGTTTGGACATGGCTGATTTTTAAATAATAGATAAATTGAATTATTTATTATGTATTTATGCTAAAATAAGGTTAAAAAAAAAACTCTGAATCTGGGCATGGATTTGGTGAGGGGACAGTTAATCGTGAGAGACAAGAATGAGAGATATGGGATTTGGTGATTCAAGTGTTGAAGCAGGGCTAACAAGTCCAAGAAAGGGAGACACAAGCAAGGACATGCTTTTGACACTTGTGACATGTTTGACCTTGGTCAAACTAGTTGTGGGCAATATTAGGGATTAAGTGGATTGCCGCAACACATACAGCCCACGTGTGAGAGTTGTTTATATTGATTAGCTTCTCTTTTAATTCAAAGAGTCCAAGTAAGAATTTATTGGGCTATTTTTTTTAAGGATTGTTTATGTTAGGGAGCTTGTTTTATCCAGGACTGTTGATAACTGAGAAGTGTTTTAAGTTAGTTAGGAGTAAAGCTACAAGTCGTTGGGAATTGTCTATATAATGTAAGGAATCATGACCCTCGATTAGAGTGAATGTGTTAATTAAATTTTTGAGATCTCTTGAAGCCCTTCCTCAACCGTGTATCAGCCATGTAGATTCACGGTTTTGATCGATGGTGGATTCTGTTGATAAATGAGCATACCCTTGAGGTGGTTTCCTAGGGATCGAAGGTGGATATATTGATTTTTGAATCGTGATTGAACTCCAATATATTGCTGTTTATGTGATGTAGATTAAGCCGTGCATGATATTTTCTTTTTACATTTTTGGTTTACATGTAATTTATTAAAAATAGTAAAGGTACTGCAAAATCCATATGGGAATAGTGGAGACAAGAAATCTTGGTAGAATATATATGCTAGAGGATCACGATGAATGTTCATCATCCATTTCCATTTATCAATATTATCTATTCTTTTACCTCTTGGAGCATAATTTGTATTACGGAGGTAAGAGAAGTAGACGGCAACAGATGTTTGGGATCTTGCCAAGAATGGGTACATTGTTTGCATTTCAGTTTAATGTTCATCTATCGGTATTCATGTCTATAGGTCCAAGTGAGAGTGGTGACTGTCCCAATTTGATTCCAATACTAAATTTATGAACACAGATATTTCCTTCTGAGAAGTTTAGTTTCTTATGTCTTCTTGAAAGAAAAAAATTATTGCTATTTTCAAGCATGACTCTCTAATTTTCTAATGCCATCAATTGACCCTATTTTGGTTCATTTTTCTATTGCAGACTCTTGGTGCCTTCATTGTTCATGAGATTTTGGGTGTTATGGGGCCCTTGATTTTCATTAGGGAAAGAACTTAAAGCAGGGGGAAAGAAAATTTGTAGGCTGTCCAAAACTATCCTGCTCAATCCCTTCAGCTGTTTCAGGACCCAGGTTTCTGAAAGCACCAGTGTCCATGTTAAGCTTATGATATCATGGTGAAGGTCTGCCCAAGTATAACTCCAGTGGAGGCTGGTCTATATTTGAGATTGGACTATCGAACCCAAGACTTCTGAACACTCTACCATGAAGTCAGAACCTTATCTATGCATGTCATAAAGACCTAATCTTAGGTCTTTTGATTTCACGGATTATTTGATATATTATATGCTAGAACAGATCTGAGGAGGGCATTTTTCTTGGACTTTGATTTTTATGTATTAAAGCTAGTTTTCCCTTTTGAGGATTATCATAGCCTCTTTCCATATTTGTCCCCTTCTTTCTTCCTAAGAGACTGATCCATTAGAGATTGCCCTCTCAATCCTTGTTGATCTTCAGGTCCGGGGAGATCACATTAGCATGTGTGCGGTGATTAGGGTTATTGATCTTGTTGATATTACGTACCTAGGGTGGTGAATAAGTCAGGATCTTATCATGACTATTGTGTTAGTTTTTAGAGTTAGTTAGGGCTCTTTATGATAAGGGCTGTGGATAATGGTTAGTGGAGTTATGGGTCTTAGTTGGATCAGTCACTTTCTGTGGGAGCTGCCAGCCTATGTGGTCTGGTTGTGACCCACCAAAACTGCGTTGATCAACATACACGTGCTATGACCACGGTATATAATTTCTTGTCTAATGAAATCATGATCTAGGCTTCATATGGTATGGAATTTCTATCTCTGAGTCTCTATTCGTTCATAGTAGCTTAAATAGAATGGATCATGGTGTATTCTTCCCACTTGAGTTTGGTAGCACCCTTTTGCGCTATGATATTCTACTTGTTCCCTGGTAGTCTCTTATATCTCTGTGTGCTTATTGCAGGTATAGAGACAATCGCCATGTTAGCATGGGTGCTGAGAAATGGTTGGATATAGAACTTTGGAAGTCTACCCAACAGTGCTTTAAGGTGTTGAAATCACGTGGTTATCGGGTTGCCACGACGCATGTGGGAACAGATGCAGTACTGACCTCCTTTCTATGAGAACCTTTTTGTGTTGGACTATCCATATTTTTCATAAATGCATTTTCTATGCCATTAGCATTAGTTTTTATTTTTATTGTGCCAAATAGCCAGTTACAAATTAAGAATCATATGTTTAAAAGCCATTTATGACTTAAATGTGGGATCAAGTTCACAATAGTTTATATTTTAGAATTGATTCTCTTTATAATTGGGCATGGGATAAAAGTTCCACTGGAATGGTCTTTTCTACATATGTTTAACCTAGCTCGCTGTGAGACACTGGTGTAATTCATAACATTTGTGGGACTCGGATGTGTTTTGGCCATATTTTTCGGATTTTTTTTTCGAATTTTGCATTTGAGGTTCAATTGCTATGAATTAACCCATTTTTGAGTTATACCGTGAGAACACCATATGATGTATTAACTATTTAACTAGTAGACTGGTGGTAAATAAGCAAAATTTTAGTTTTTTATACTGTGGCTACTTAATTTTATTGTTATTGTAATTTCTTAGAATGTTATATATCTACGATGTTGGCACCAAATCTGTTGATATATAATGTTGATCAGTGGTAGATCCATAGTATTTTTATATTGTTTATCCAATTTTCATTTTTTTCTATTAACCATCGGCTAAAATATCATACGAACTAACTAGTATTGTGACAGGTGGACAAGAGCCTAATACTCACTAAATATCATCAGAACATTTCAAATGTTTTATCAAATTTTAATATTTTATCAAACATTTTATACTTATTTTTTATTTGCTCCTATTTTTTTTAATTTTTTTTGGTGGGGGCGGGGGCTCGGAATCACCTTCTTCATGAAAATTTTCTAAACGATTCATTAGCCGACCCCAACTAGTTTGGGACAAAGGCTTAGTTGAGTTGAGTTGAGTTTTGGGGCTCGGAATGACTCCTGAATGTTTTGGTTAGAACTGATGTTTCATGATATGTATCTGTTTTAGTTCACCGTGGTTTGCCTCATTGCGGATGTCAGTGGTTTGAGCCTGCTTATCTCCAGCCCGTGACCGTAGCCCAAAACTTTAGCCAGAACGTTTTGGTTAGAACTGATATGATTCACAATATGTATCTGTTTTAGTTCACCGTGGTTTGCCTTGTGGCGGATGGCAGTGGTTTGAGTCCGTTTATCTCCAGCTCGTGACCGTAGCACAAAACTTTAGCTCTTGAATGTGTGTTTACTGTTCCTCTTCAAAAAGCTTGTCTTTATTGATTCGCAAACATGTCAAGCACTGGGCAAAGAGCTGTATTCCTCCATTTAAGTAATTGTTGTAGTGGTCATTTTCCAAGTTGATTTACTTTTATTATGATTCCAAAAGTCGTCATATGAATATAATATTCGTAGATTCGGTACAGGTCTTGCTGGCATAAAAGCATTAATTCTTAAATCATGATGACATGAACTCTAAAAGATAATATGGGGATTTTGTAGGTTTCTATTTATGACATGGATTGGTCATGCCCAACAGCTATTGTTGTCGGAAATGAACATAAGTGAGTATATCCTTTTAGATATAAGTTCATATTTTTGTGCACCATTATCTGCATGGTGTTGTTTTTTTATGTTCCTTATTATGGCAGGTTGAGTCATCCTGCTTTCAATAACTTTGTTGTTGCATTTTTCATGGTCTTGTTTTTAAAAAAGATTAAATTATACCAGAAATTTTGTCGTCTTTCTTGGATCAATAGTGGTCACCTATGTTTCTTTATTAGGTACCTTCTTGCGTGCTCTCAATCTCAACTGTTAATTTCCATTGCTAATGCATATAGAATCTTGAAGTTACCATCGTAAACTGAAACAAATTATTCTTTACTAGCCAAGCAAGACCTATGAGCCTTATGTGAAAGAGGAGGACTAATGTTAATCAGATTGACTTCTGACCATGCACTTTCTTACCCAGGTAAGGGTACAATTGTCTCGTGCTAACAATACTAGTTACACATGCCAACCACCAAAAGTGAGAGCGTATGGGTACAATTAAATTTCTTCACCATAAGCATCATCTTAATGTATTTGAGAAATTTATTGTTAGCAATTTCTTAGATGAATAATTTTAGAAATACATACATTTTTGGAAATTTTAATAATGGGTTTAACAATACTATTTTATTCTAGCCATCATCTAGTTTGTATTGGTTTAACATGGTTATAGGTGAACTAGAAAGATTGTAAAGTTTTGAACTCATAGAGATGAGCATGATCGTCGTCATCAAAAAAAGAGATGAGCATGATCGATAAATGTCAAATACAGGACAGTTAGATAATGAGGTTTTCATTATTAAAATTAGCAGTGCAACTTTTTCTCCTTTTTATTCAGATATAGTGAGAGAATTGAGCCAACAGGTGTATCCGCCAAAATTATATTAGGGTCAGCATTGAAATTTGTTAGCAACTATAAGTGAGAACCATTTTGGAATGGTTATCATGTCCTTAATGTGTAAGCAAGTCAACCAAAGGACATGTTTAGCTAACAATGTCCAGTCTTACATTCTCTCACAAGGCCCAAGGAAGATCTAGTGAAAACACATCTTGGCATGTAAATCTCATAATTAGTGCTTGATCTTCTTGCATTGACTTTTAAGAGATAATTTACCCTTAAAGATATTTTTTGGAGGCTTATTTAAATGAAAATAAGTGTAGTCTTCAAACTATCCAACATTGCCACTGAAAGTTTGTAACTTAAAGTAGTCCATCACTTTTTTTATCTTGTAGTTGGAGTTGCATGACCAGTTAGTATTTATAAAGGCGGGATGACGTGAAGCATAGGCCTCAAGGCTTCAGGCATAAGTTTCAAGAATTCCTGCTTTTTAAGCAATGAAATCAGAAAAATAAAGAAGCATAGAAAAGATAAAGAAAAATAGCAATGACTTTAGAAATATTTTGTGCTTCCTTTTCTATCACAAATCATCATAAAAAAGGTTAAAACCTCAAACCCATTTTTATAAAGATATAATGTAGTCTGGAATCTTGGGGTAGGGCCTGTAGCTCAATTGTGCGAGGCTTTGTACTTAAACCTTGAGGTCCTAGGTTCTATCCCATCTTACCTATCGACCAGAATCTAGAATCTAGTTCACAGTTCATAAGTGATAAGAAGCCGGTAAGTCACGGTTCACTTCAAAACTACTCAGAAGTTAGAACAACAGAAAAGAATGGAAAATGTTGAAACATGTTGAATAGATTGATTGTAGAAAGAAAAAGGGGTTTTCACTTACCATAGCAATATGTGCTTATTCTCTACAAACTTGACATCAAAATGGTACGTATTCTTGTTGAAAGAAATCACACAGATGTAATTCTAGTCCATGCCCTGTTATGCAAATCCCAAATTACTTTTCTTAGGCATGACATATTATGCAAATGTTCGCTTTGATTGATAAAATGCATCGAAATTATTCTTGTCTAGTTGATGCTACTTAATACCTGATTGCAGGGGGATAAGTGATGAGGCTCTGGAACTGTCTGACTTGCATTGTAGCATTCCTATGAACGGCATGGTGGACTCTTTCAATGTTTCAGTTGCTTCAGGCATCCTCATGCACCATGCTGTGTGTGATAGAATTTCTCGCATGGTAAAAAATGTGCTGCATCTTTTTATTACAACTAAAGGCTTTTTTAGTTTACAAATGGTGAAAAAAATATAAATGTATATAATATCTTACAAAATGGATGATAAATCCATTATGTACTTGTATACATATATTATTCTTACTTGTGGCACAGGCTTGTGCAGTTGTTTTTTTTTTCTTTTTTCCAATTGTGAGAACAGTAGTTTACTGCTGCTGATTTGTGCAGAAACATCTTCTCTGTTGTTTCTCTAGTCTTCTACATGCACAAAACTGATTATATGAATATATGAAACATCTGACTGACGCAATTTAAACTCGTGGAATCAACCAATGGTGTTCAAATCATCATTTCAAAACTTCCCCATGTCATTGTGGACACCCTCGACTCCTTTTACCTTGGCCGTGTTCTTGTCCATGTCTGCATTTTGCCCTACAAAGTCAATCAAAACTCCTTTGACTCTCCCGAGTTATGACTGTGCCAACTGAGTACCCAGCCGCATCAACCAAGTACTCGACCGCATTGTGCTGAGTCGACCGGGATTTGCTTTGGCTGCGTTTTGACCTGCATCTGTGTTTTGAAACACTTATTCAAATTGCTGGAAGTTCTAGCTACTAATTGGAACCCGCCAGCCAGCATGGTTTTAAATTTCGGCAGAAATACCAAAATTTCTGAAATTCCGAAATTTTGGCTAAATTCGAAGTTTTTTTTTTTTTTAAAATAAAAAAATCTCGAAATTACCGAAATTTCGGAAAAAAGGGACTTAGTAGCGTTGACCAAACCAAGTTTCAACACATGCAGGGGTCAGCAAATGAAGAGGCTGATAAGCTTGCAAAAGAAAGGGCAGAAAAGGAAGGAATGTCAACGTCCAAGCAATCTTTAATATCAACCAGTAACTTGATACCCTCACAGGGTATGAGACTTGAAATATTTGTTTCGGGTGCTTTGGCTTTTGGGAACTGATCCCTCTCTGGTAGGGTCTGTACTCAGTCTGTATGGCCGGGCAGTAAAGAATGTCACCTGCCTTTTTTGTAGTTATTTGTCTGTGCTTGGTTTGTAGCATCCAAGGAAGGTGGACTGGCTGTTGGGTTGCTTTGCCAGTGTGGTCTCTTGTGATTCTCTGCATTAGTTTGGGGGGACATCTTACCCTGCCTTTGTATTTGCTTTCTTTTATCAATAAAGTTATCTTTAAAAAAATATTTTTAATTTTTGAATGAATTTTACTGTTCTGGACATGCGCAACAGCGAATCTCACTCGTTTGATATCATTATATTTTTATGGATGATTGTTTTGCTTATGTGATGGTTTCTAAGTGTGTATTTGTGATTGCTCTAACATTTCCTGAAGAATATCCATCTTAAATTTCTTTAATTTGCATTTGTTTCTATGGACTTCCATAAATATCCACTACTACTTTTGTGGGGACCAAAGTCCGAGCCGAAACCGATGTTTGCATCCTTGTACTCATTTGGTTGAGGTGAATCAATGAGTTGTTGCCCTGATGTAGTAACTATGTTTCTTTGTGTTCTGTTCTGTACCTTTTCCTTTGTGGGTTTAAATGTTACTGTTCCAAAAAAAGATATACCCATTATGATAGGTGCATGCATGCCAATCGACAAAAAACAAAAGATTCATATGCATTTACTCCGAAATGATCATAATTAACTAAGTGCTTCTATTTTGTCTACAGGGTAGTCACGGTGACCTAACGGACGAAGAACTTCAGATCCTGCTTGCTGAGTTCTTTTTGCGTCACAGCAAGAGTACAGTCAGCATTGCCCATGAGTATGTGAAACGGAAAGTGGACACGGTCAGATCTAAACTTTGACGGGGTCTAATATTAATACAGACCTAGCTTGAGATGTGTGCAAGAGTTGGCTTTGATCGTGTACCATACAGGTATACGTGCTGGGTATCTGGTATTCGGTAAGTCAAAGCTATTATCACTGTGTTCCTTTCTCTGCAATCATTCTGTTGGCAATAAGTTTTGGGCAGTAATAAATCGACCCCCTAATATCTTAAATCGACCCCCGTGTCTCTCTCTCTCTCTATATATATATATATATATATATATATATATATATATATATATATATATATATATATATAGAGGAAAGTGAAGCTACACCACCTGTGTAGCTAACTTAGCTACACCACCGGCTTAAAATACAATGGGCCCATATTGTTTTGGTGATCCAAAGAATTCATTTGATTGGCCTTCACATAGATAGGGTGTCCACCAAAAATCAGCTCCATAGGATCATCCCAACCCTTCAAACTGTGGAGGCAAAAATGGACAAATTTGTGAAGGTTTTTACACGTCCATTTTTGCCTCCACAAATCGTAGGGTTGGGATGATCCTATGGAGCTGATTTTTGGTGGACACTCTATCTATGTGAGGGCCAATCAAATGAATTCTTTGGATCACCAAAACAATGTGGGCCCATTGTATTTTAAGCCGGCCGTGTAGCTAAGTTAGCTACACCGGTGGTGTAGCTTCACTTTCCTCATATATATATATATATATATATATATATGAGGAAAGTGAAGCTACACCGCCTGTGTAGCTAACTTAGCTACACCGCCGGCCTAAAATACAATGGGCCCACATTGTTTTGGTGATCCAAAGAATTCATTTGATTGGCCCTCACATAGATAGGGTGTCCACCAAAAATCAGCTCCATAGGATCATCCCAACCCTTCAAACTGTGGAGGCAAAAATGGACAAATTTGTGAAGGTTTTTACACGTTCATTTTTGCCTCCACAAATCGTAGGGTTGGGATGATCCTATGAAGCTGATTTTTGGTGGACACCCTATCTATGTGAGGGCCAATCAAATGAATTCTTTGGATCACCAAAACAATGTGGGCCCATTGTATTTTAGGCCGGCGGTGTAGCTAAGTTAGCTACACCGGCGGTGTAGCTTCACTTTCCTCTCTCTCTCTCTCTCTTTCTCTCTCTCTCTCTCTCTCTATATATATATATATATATATATATATATATATAAGCACTGCCCTGTATGGGGGTCGATTTATCACTGCCCTAAGTTTTAAGTCTTCAAGATTACAATAAGCTACATGGGTGCAATTTGAGCTTTTGCTAAAAAAATGAATTGGAATCTACCCCAACCCGTCCTTATTTTATCGTAAAAGCTCAACCCCAATTCCCAGACCCGAGTTGTTTGTATATCTACATAAAAAAACAAGAATTAGATGTGAATAATTAATACGAGAAATTATATGATGAACGAGCGGAGATGCCCGTATTCATCTTTTGACGGAAGTACTGCCCTTGATATTTGATCCAACAGCATCATCTTAAAAACTGTGCTGCTTTCGGATCAAATATCAAGGGCGGGAGGATGAAAACGAGCATGTCCTCTCGTTCATCATATAATTTCTCTAATTAATACAATCCAGAACTAGGGGTAGACCGAAAACAACTTTGGTAGAAACAGTGAGGAAAGACTTGAGGGCTAGGAACATAACAGAGAACATGACCTTGGATAGGATAGAATGGAAGAAAATTATCCATATAGACAAACCCAACTAGTGTCAGGATTAGACTTAGTCAATTTGAACTGGGTAGATCCGTTCTCTTTCTTCATGAAAATTTTCTAAAGGATTCATTAGCCGACCCCAACTAGTTTGGGATGAAGGCTTAGTTGAGTTGAGAATACATCCAGAACTTGCAACAATTTAATTAAGTTGAAACGGACTTGGGAAATGCAGAATGAAGGAAAAAAGAACAATCATGCGGCACAAAAATAAAATTTTAATACAGTGGTAACAGGGTCAAGAGTTTACTATGTTGTTACTATGTTTTAATAATAGTGTATACATTTCTCCAGGAATAATTGTCACCTAAGCTGCTATAATACATAGGATATACTATATAGTATATGCTACGTAATCTGTAAATGGGACTGGTATTTGTTGGGTGTATTTTATGAAGTTTAACATTTCGTAACTTTTTCATGCACATAATTTGTTTAAATATTTCTCTAGTGCATGATTCGGTTTACCATAGGACTCCACAAGTTTGTTTACATACTTTTTTTTTTGTTTTTTTTTTGGAATGGTTGTTTACACATACTTATTGTTTTAAAGTTTCTCCATCGCAAAGCTTGTTTTACAGAGTAAAATTCTATTGATGTTCTTGGATTCTTCACTGCCAATTGGTTATTATTTTTCATTTTATTTGTTAGTTGACTTGTTGCTAAGAAGGGCAGAAACTCGATCATTCTTGGTTGCGAAGACACCTGTGCAAGACTGAGGGATGTCATCACAACAGTGTACTAGTGATTATTTTGTTGTTTCATTTTGTAATTTAGCTTTTCATTAGACTGAATTACAGTCACTGATAAACAGACTGAATTTTCACAAATTTTGAGCTTATATATTCTGAATAGTATTTCAATGATAGTTGAGTTTTATATCTGAACTTGTTACTGTTATTACTTGTTTAATAATCTAGTTTAGTGTTATATGGCATTACTTTAAGCATGACATGCTTTTTACAGATATTACATAACAAAGGCATCATAAATTTCATCAACACTTTCAAATTTCTAATACCAGTGTAAGCATTCATTTTTTTTTGCAGTGGTTCAGTATATGTCATTGTATGCATATGGAAATCTTTTGTTTTGTGTTTCGAAACAATTACAAAATTCTCCCAATAATTGTATAATTCATGAAAAGTTTCCAAAATTTTGATGCTCCCATTTAAACTTAAAAAAATCCCAAATATTGCAAAACATCTTGCATTTCTTGAATTAAATGCATTTTTTTTTTGAATTAAACCCAAAACTTCTGAATTAAATGTGAATTTACTTATGAACTGTGGACGCGGATTCACGACTGTCAACATGGATATGAGGTGTCCGACACGGCAATTCCTATTAGTCTGGTAACAATAACATGCCTGTACATGTACTTACATATAAAATTATTTAGTACTAACCATAATGGGCGATGATAAATTCGCACCCTTTAAAGGAAGGTATTTTAATGCTCTCTAACGTCAATTCACGTTAACAGGGGTGTGACTTATCCTACAAGGGGTGCGCATTTATAGTTACCCATCATAATTTGCAATAAAATAAATATGGGATTTGTTAGGCACCATCGCAGAAGGCATTTTGCGGACCAGTTTTTTGCATGAGCCAGCCACCTCAGGTGAATTAAATGAATAAGACAAAATCTGTTGAAAAGAGAGCCTATGTGGCTGCTCTCTCATGCAACAGCCAGTCCGTGAAATGCCTTCTGCGATGGTCCCTAGCAAATCCCAACAAATATAGTTTTCATTGTAAAGTCTAGGTTTTAAATTATACAATTGAAATGAAAGAGCTTCCACTTTGCATAGACTACAAAAGTATATCAAACGGTCTATAACTGAAATATTATATGGAGGAATGCTAAACTGAAAGGCGCCATTGCAATATGTATTTATAATGGCACTAAAAATTATAAAATTAAAGAAATAATAAATGCATTTATTGTCTCTTCTCTCAAAATTCGTAGAAATGAACATTAACAAGAAATCAATTTCTTCTTGTAGGCTTAGAAAAACCCACTAAAACCCACATGTTACACTTTAAGAAATCTATGTAATTGAATGTCTTGAAATCGACAAGACAATAGATAGAGCCAACCGAGTCATTCATCTACTAGCCCGAGTTGATTCCCTTTTACCTTGTCCAACTTTTGCTTACTAAGTCAATCAAAATTCCTTTATCATGGTCCCATATCAATCCATGACTCACCCGAGTCAACTCACCTTTATCTTGGCTGAAACCCAGTCGGAATTTTGAAATACTGGATAGAACAACTTTAATATTTCAATTCAGAAAACTTAATGATACTGAAACTTGTTTCCTGCACTCGAAAAAAAGCAGGAAACTGTTAGATGACAAAAGCTTGGTGTAACACACAAAACATGTCTGCATGTATAGACTAATCACATCAGAGGAAGAAGTGGATATGAACAGAAACCCCTCCAAAAACAGTGTGTGAGCTGCATTTGAACAGGGTGATCCAAAGGGGTGACCTGAGAACACAATTGAAATGAAAAGGGCCTTTCATTTCATCTCACATGTGTTCTCAGGCATCACTCCTTTGGAGCCAATCTCTGTTAGATAAAAGATAATGTAGTTTCTTTTGCTTCTGTTCTTTTAAAGGAGATTGGTGAAGATGGGTTTGGGCCTTTTGCTTTATAAAGCTTTGTACAAGAGCATGACACAGTCATTATGTTGGCATTCTTCCAACAGAATGGTCTAGGTACAGTATGGCCCCTCTAAATAATAATTGAACGAGGTTAGTTCAAGAAAGTAGGAACTTTAAAAATATTTTTCCTTTACAATCTTTTCCAAACAAATTCCTGCAATCCAAACAGGGCCGTGATATTTTATGTTGAAGTACATTATTTAAAAAAAAAATTACTGTAGGTCCCACTTCATAGGATTGTTCTAGCTGAGTTCATTTGTTGGGCCACAACTTAAATAGGGCATACCCTGCAAATCATCTCCTTAGGACGATCCTAACCCTTCGATCTATAGAGGTTCAGAGGGTTAGGATCGTCCTAAGGAGATGATTTACGGGGTCCAACCTAGTTAAGTTGTGGCCCAACAAATGAAGGGTTTGGATCATCGTATGAAGTGGGTCCCACAAAAATCTCCTTCTCTTAGGGAGATGATTTATGGGGTACAGCCTATTTAAGTTGTGGCCCAACAAATAACCGTTTGGATCATCCTATGAAGCGTGTCCATATTACTTTTTGAAAAATACTAGACTTTGTTGGTACGTACCAGATAAAATCTCCTTATCCTAGGGAGATGATTTACGGCCTACAACCTATTTAAGTAGTAGCCCAACAAATGAACGGTTTGGATCATCCTATGAAGTGGGTCCCAAATTACTTTTTGAAAAACACTGGACTGTGCGGCACATACCTTATAAAATCTCCTTATCCTAGGGAGATAATTTACTGTGTACAACCTATTTAAGTTATAGCCCTACAAATGAACGGTTTGGATCACCCTATGAAGTAGGCCCCACAGGACTTTTTAAAAAATACTGGATTTTTTTACCCCGCGCTAAAAGACACTTATTGGACCCCACTTATGCCTAATTAATGTGATCAGATCCATTGATCCGAATGGAAACCATAATCCGGAAGTGTAGAATCACTCAGAAGAATGGTTGCAAAATGTGGCCTTAGCTATTGATTTTTCTAGTCCTTTATATCAACACTCCCATTGAATTTGATATATAAAATCTTCCTTGGTACACTTTCATCTTTGGAGCAAGGCTTTAAAAGCATCTCTCTTTCAAACTCTCTCTCTCTCTCTCTCTCTCATTCTCTCTTTGCCTTCTTTATCTGCAATTTGATCATTGCCATTCTTCTTATTAACACGTCTAAACCCGATTCGCCCTCCGATTATCAAGAACCAATGTACATTATGACAATCTCCGAGAGGATTGAAGCCGAAAAAGAAGAGAGAAAATTAAGAAGACGTCGAAGAATTCAAAAGGAAAGTAGAAGAATTCATTAACAAAGTCAATAAGAGATGGAAGGCAGAGAAGATGCAAGGACTCCTTGTTTTCAATAGATTTAAAGAGCAAGATTAGTAGTAATTTATCGTTGGTACGTGGGTTTGCTCCTAACTTAGACCCGAGTCACATCAACCCAAGCCATACCTTTGTCCACTCACTAAGGCACATCATTTATCCATAAATCTGGTTACATTAAATCTAACCCAGCCAGGCCACCTGCAGCTTAAGTCAAATCGCCCCAATACAATCCAACCAAGTGGGATCCCAACCCAGCTCAACTGAGTCAACTCTAGCCAACCTCCCTAGTCGAGTTGACCCAACTCTCTAGCCGAGTATGCTCAACCTCTTTAACCGATTGGACTCTCCCCTTAGTTGACTCAATCCAATTCCTTAATCAACCCATCCCAATGCAACCGAGTCGCATTCGACTAAGTTGCGGCCTTCCATGTCACAACCGAGTCATTCCCCTATTCTACTAATGCCCTTTTACACCTAATAGAACTTCCTCCCTTTTGCCTAACCAAGTCATATCCCAACACAATCTGAGTCGCATGTCTGAATCCATTTGGCCGAATCTCATAAACCCGCCCATTTTGAATTCCCAAAATTCAAACCCTTGATGATTCCTATATGCTCAATTCTTTGATGCAAATTCCCAATTCCAAAATCCCATTGCTAAATCAATGTTTCTGAATCTCAAGTCCAATGCTCAAATACAAACCTGATTCTTGATCCAAATACCAATTCTGTTTTCCAAAATCCAAGCAACCTCCCCAGCAGAGTCGCCAGACTGTGGCGCCCCACCCCTCTCGCGGGATCGGGTCCCACAGTCTGGCGACTCTGCTGGGGATCACCTAACTTCATCACAATTCCAAAAGATAATTCATTTGAATTTAATTTAACTGGCTCATAAAAACTCTATACTTGTTAGATTAGTTTGTCTTGTTTTATTTTCTCATCACATTTTACTTGAACTTAATCTAACAAAACCTGAAGGCATCATAGATTGCGCGAACTTATTGCATACACTTACATCACTTGCATCTAAACCCTGCATCTCACATGCACACAAGTCCTATTTTAGGAACCCGGAGTGTTATCTAGCATGGTTGACTGGGATTTCATCACCTGGTGCCTCTGTGCTAGAGAAGCATTCCACCCTTAGCCAAGCACCTGGGACCCATGGTAACTTGAACTTTTTCCTCAGTTTTGTTCTTGTTCCTAGGAGTGCTAATGATTTTGCGGATCACCTTGCTAAATTCAAGGTAGTGAGGTACTCGTTTTACTCTGGGGCTTCTCCCCCCTACGGCGTGAATATGTAATCTCTTATTTTTACTCTTAATATAGAGTTATCTTTTGTTCAAAATGGTAAAATGAGTTAACTCGAGCAAGTCAATGGTTGATGTGGTCAACTTTTCATTAATTCGAGCAAGTCAGAGTAGTTTTTGATTAATTTGATAAGTCAAAACTCGGATTTGGGTAAGAATCGAGCAAGTCAAAGTAGTTTTTGATTAATTTGATAAGTCAAAACTTGTATTTGAATAAGAATTCGGCCAAGGTAAAAAGGAGTCAACTCGGACGGGTGAGTTTTTAAATAGTGGCATCCTATTTTTAAGCCTCAAACCCATTATTGGACTCAAAACAGTGTTTTACCTATTTGTGTTTTTTATGGACAAGCCCAAGTTTGGTCATGCATAAGAAATTATGAGAATTTTAGGGCATATATGGCAAAAGTGAAAAATTATTCCATAGAATACCCAGTAGGCCCAATTGTGTGAGACATGCAGAGTAAAAGAGAGACATGAGAAATCAACAAAAATGTGCTACATAAAATTGGGGTTTTTCCATTCTCCCCTCACACTCAGCCTCTCAAACCCCTCCCTGCCCCATCTTTCTCAACGGGCCCCACAAATATTTCATGAAATATTTTTCATGGATGCCAAACATGCCCTTAGAGTGTTACCTATTAGGCCATGTTTGTCTGCCATGAATTCTTTTTTTTTTTCCCTAGAATAGTTTACCAAGTGTTGAGAGATGTTTTTCTTTCCCCTGTTTTCTGCCACTACACACTCTTCACTCTTGCCCTCTTAATTCTATCCCTCACCTTCACTCCTTGCCCTCATTTGCCACTGAATAAACTAATATTTTGTGGAAAAAATTTCCTTGGCTGCCAAACATGGCTTTAGTGTGTTTATTTTTCTATGAAATTTTTTTCCATGGATTGCCTTCCATAATTTTCTTTTACGAAATGGCCCAATATCAGCCCCCCCAAAAGCTAAAACCTACAAATTCAAATCCTTGAAGAACCATGACAAGATCACTAGCAAAGTGGATCTTTTCTGCACAAAATCTCATCAGTCTAGATAGATGGATTCATTCCTCTTCCATCCACACCTCTGCAATCTCTCCTCTGACAGAAAATCCAACTCAACTTCCCCAACAAAACCTCAACCTCTCCCTATTAAAATCTCTCACACATTTCAATCACACGAGACAGATTCTCTGCCACAGTATCACAAACAACATACCCATCAACCCCTTATCACTCATGAAATTCATAGACATGTCCTTTTCTTCATCTGTTTCTGATTATTGTACCCTTCTCTTCACCCAATTTAAAATTTTCATGAACACTGACTTTTTCAACTTCATGATCAGAACTTACACTAACTCAAACAAGCATCTAGAATCAATTCTAGTTTATACCCAGATGCAAAATCATGGATTTCTTCCTGATTGTTCTACTTTTCCTTCTGTACTTAAATCCGCTGCGCAATTATCACGTTTAGAACTCGGTAAATCGATTCATCGATGCGTAATTCAGATGGGTTTTCACTCAGATGTCATCACAAACACTGCTCTTGTTCATGTGTATTCCACTTGCAAATCTATCAGTGACGCTCGTAAACTGTTCGATGAAATGCCCATTAGAAATTCAGTTTCTTGGAATGCAATGATTACTGGGTATGCTCACAATAGGCAATTTAGGAAAGCTCTTAGCATGTTTCGCGATATGCAGATTTTCGGCATTGAGCCGACTGAAGTTACCATGGTTTCTGCACTTTCAGCTTGTGCTCATTTAGGAGCTTTGAATCAGGGGAAGTGGATTCACAATTATATTAATCACAAGAACTTTAGAGTTAATGTATTTGTGGGCACTGCTCTCATTGACATGTATGCAAAATGTGGGGTTGTTGAGGAGTCTGAGAAGGTTTTTTGGGCAATGAGAGTGAAGAATATCTATACTTGGAATGCGTTGGTTTCTGGGTTTGCCATGAATGGCGATGCCGAAGCTGCTTTGCAAGTATTTTCGGCAATGATGGCAGACAATGTCAAACCTGATAGGGTTACATTCTTAGCTGTTTTATGTGCTTGTTGTCACTGTGGTCTCATTGATGAAGGGAGAAAGTTTTTTGTTAGTATGGAGAAGGAATTTCGATTGGGACCGGGGATTGAGCACTATGGGTGCATGGTTGATCTTCTTGGTCGAGCCGGGTTCTTAGATGAAGCTCTAGACCTAATCAGAACCATGCCCATTAAAGCGGATGCGGTAGTTTGGAGGGCATTGCTATTTGGCTGTAGAATTCATAGAGACACTAACTTGGGTGAGCTTGCCACTGGAAAACTTCTCGAATTAGAGCCAGAAAATGGAGAGAACTATGTTTTGATTTCGAATCTATATGCTCGAGATCAAAGGTGGAGTAAGGTTGAGGAAGTAAGAGAGAGGATGAGCCATAGGGGTATTCAAAAGGTCCCGGGATGCAGTTTAATTGAAATTGATAATGTTGTTTATGAATTTGTTGTTGCAAGTCGGTTGGAGAAGAAGAACAATGAAGATATATTTCAAATGTTGGCTGATATGAACGAGGAATTGAGGTTGGCAGGTTATATTGCGGATACTGACATGGTTTCTTATGATGTTGCGGAAGAGGAGAAGGAAGATTCTCTTATGTATCACAGTGAGAAGCTTGCTCTTGCTTTTGGTCTTCTAAGAACTTCGCATGGATCGAGTATAAGGATAGTAAAGAATCTGAGAGTTTGTAAGGACTGTCATTACTTTTTTAAGCTTGTTTCAAAGGTCTATGGTAGAGATATTACTGTTAGAGATCGAAATCGATTCCACCATTTTGGTGGAGGCATTTGTTCTTGCAGAGATTATTGGTAATCCATTTTTTTATTGTTAGTCAAGAATCTTTCTCCTTCTCTTGGGCTTTTGAGAAATTTTTGAATAATTTTAGAGTTTGTAGGGACTGAAAATTGCTTTCTAAAGCTCATTTCAATGATCTATAGAAGGGGGATCGCTATTAGGGATCAAAATTAGTTGTACTTAATCAGGAGAGGTGTTTGGTCTTCTCAAACTCCATCGGTTGTGAGTCTTGTGACTTTAAGGCACTTGAATTCACTTTGATATGCAAATTGAGAACCATTACTAAGGTAATTATGATGCGCTGTGAAACCAAACATTTTTTGAAACTGAATTCATCTCTAATCAAGTTTCACTTGGTGGCAACCCTGGCAAAGCGGCAATTGGAGGGGTTTTTAGAGATAGTAATGGTCTCGTCGTCTATATATTTTTGGGCCAGTTGGAATAACGACTCTTCCAAAGCGGAGGTTTGTGCTCTTCACTTCAGCATTAGCTTATTTAGGGATCAAATGGAAGGCAAGCTGGAGATAGAAGGGGATTCTTCAAATGCCATATCTTGGGTTCATGGCACGAGCATTGGTCCATGGAGAGATTAGGTAAACTTTTGGATGAGATTAGTTCTATGATCAACGATAGTTTCCTTCTTTTGTTCATGTCCCTAGGATTGCTAATGATGTAGCAGATCGGCTGGCTATCATCTCTTCATAACAGGGGATGAAAAACAAATGGGGAGTGGCATGCTCCAAGGCATGTAGAACAACAACCTCAGAATGGCTAAACAGATCTTTGCATAGGAAAGCCAATGGCAAATAAATACAAAAAGAATTTGAGAACTTGTTGGGGTTGCCTTTGAAACCATTTGAATGCCCATCTCCCACCATTTTAGAGAAGATGTCTATTGTTGCAGAGATTACTATTGTCTTTTCATGTGAAAGTAGCATTCTTCTTTTGCTAAAAACCTCTGCTGACGTTGTGACCTCAATACTTCGATTGGTAGATATCTATTCATAATCCATGTCGTCCTAGAATTACTTAAACAAGCAGATAAAAATTATCGGAGTATCGCATACCCGTCAACTTAAAAACCATTAATTATTGACTTAAAACAACATCACATGATTATATTTCCAACCTTAAAGAGTAATTTTTGTAAGTAAAGTATAAAATTACAAGCTAACTAAAACGTTACTAGTGAATCTGCAACAAATAAAACTCATAGAAATGAAGAAATCTATCACTCATGTATGGTTTGAATGTCCCCTTTTTTTCTTGCTTTCCAGTTTTTCAGAGTGGATGATTTTTCAACCCTGGCACGCACGCACACACACACACGCACACACATTGATAATTCAATGAATTTATCCATGGAAAAAATGGGTTTTAAAGAGTGAAGGGTTGGGTTGCAAGCTGGGTGAAATGGGAGCTTTGAAGAGCATCTTGAAGCCAGTCATCATCGTCCCATGACTCACGGTAAGTTTCCAAATTGGCATCAGCATTTTTCAAAGTTGCCAAAACGATTTCTTTCCTCCATTGTTCCAAACGTGGGAACTCACTGTAATCTCCATACCTATCGCAATACTGCAACAACATAAAGAGCATTGCAGTGAGATTAGTTCCATTACTTACAGACCCTAACATACATACTTAAGAACAAGGTTAGTTCCAGACAGTGTTTAAAAACTTGTCGACTCTACTCGGAACTCGCCCGAGTTGACTCCCTTTTACTTTGGCTCTCCCGAGTTATGCCTGCGTCAACCGCATTCTTGGCTGTATCCATGCCGAGTCGACAAGGATTTTTTTTGGCCTTGTTCCACGTCACATCTGCGTTTTTAAACACTGTTTCCAGTACTTACAGACTCTACTAAAACACTCCTCTTATATCATTATAATGCATGCTTTTATAGCTGTCTATTTGAACCCAAAAGTTTCATTGTGAGAGAGAGAGAGACCTCAAAATTAGCAATCTCATGTGTTTTGTGCTTTGGTATGCCTGCTACATCCAATGAGTGGTAGAACTCCTTGATGGATTTCATCATTTCATCCCATGATGGCAGACTTCTTTTCTTTGACAGTACTTGGGCTATCCATCTTGCTTGTGATTCAAAGAAAGGAAACCCAATGATCTACAACGAAATTAGAGACACTTTTCAAAGACGAGGTTTTAGATACAGATGAAAGAACTTAGTTTTCTTCTTTTGGTTTTGTGAAGATTTTTTCTTCAGTTTCAAACCAACCAAATTTCTAATCCATATGAAATACATTTTAGAATTATATATATATATGTCAAAAATGATTAAATACCTTTCTAGGAATACCCACAAAGGAGAGAGATGGTGCAAGTGATGGGGGGAAAGTGTGCTCAAATAAAGGTCCCACTCTATCATCATCCACCTCCACAATTCCTTTGGTGTCAAGAAATGGTAATGAATATGAATACCTACAAAAGAAATATATTAATAATAATAGAAGATTATGATTAAAATTAGAGAAGCAATAGAATTTATTTGTAATAATTATTGAATGCCTACTATAGAAATTATATTAAAAATGGGATATTATGATCCTGATTAGAGAAGCAATGGAAATTATTTGCACTAATTACCCTGTACAATAAATAATGGAGTTGGCAACAACCCACGAGCCATCAATGAATGAAACCTGCCCATTCTCCTGAAGATAATCTATCTGCATTTCACAAGTTTTTGATCAATGGGTATAATTGAATCATGCGAGATGGCCATTTTGGCCTAATTTTGGGCCGAGTGGGGGCTACAAAAAAAACAAATGTTCATACATATGATATGTATTGAAATACCTCTAGATGAATGTGTAGGTTATGATTATTGGACATGACTTTTGATAATCCCTCCGTGATTTCAAGGGACTTGGCACTGAGATGAACTTCTTTTGCTGCACCCAAAAGCTCCATGGATATATCTTGTCCACTTAGGGAGTTCCCAACTACAACTACCACCTGTAGTGTGCAGAACATCAACATGATTAGTCACAGAGTGATTTGCATATAATCTTATATGAAGTTGGTTTTGAATTTAAGTACTATATCTGTAAATAATGGTTATAATAAGTTCATAAATGATACAGTTAATGGCTTCTACAGAGGCATTAATGTCCCATTTACAAATAAAATTAAATTTAAACATGGTTTTATTTTAGAGAATTTGATGACACATAATTGCTAACTCAAAAACCATATGGTTTAATAAATAGATTAAATAAATTGGGCCATTATGATTTCTATGATTTCTAAAACATCTGTATTTAAGAAAATCAAGGAGCTGGCCCACAACTTGATTGAGTCAAGTAGGCTGAAGGAGACAAGGATTGATTACTCTAATCCCACGAATGAGACTCAAGTGGGTCCTGACTCGGCGAGTCAGGGTCTTAATTGTGGAATGCTTTGATTGACTCACCCAAGTGGTTGATACATGGTCATATTTGTGCAATGTTTGATTGACTCGCCCAAGTTGACTTGGCTTTGGAGCTATTGGTGGGCTCTGACTCAGTGAGTCATGATCTTATCTGTGGAATACTTGATTGACTAGCCTAAGTTGGGGAGTCATGGTTGTATTTGTGGAATGCTTGATTGCCTCACCCAAGTTGACTTGGTTTTGGAGCTTCTGAGGCAACCAAACATTTTATTTACTCTAATGTTAGATACCTTAGCAATACGCCAAAAGCTCCAGAGCTGATGGAACTAGGGTGGGTCCCCACTCAGGACTGTAACATTGCCTCAGTTAATGAAAAATTGGCTGTGTCAATCATTGACGTTCAGTGCTCGATTTTACTTGACCCACAATCCGGGGAAAATGTCAACGAGCAAGTGAAGTCCCATCCTTGTCACCATTGGATTTCAACATGGCACTCATAAATTGATATTTTTCATTAATCAATATGTTTTCCATGTAGGAATTCTAATTTTTTCGCTTACGAATTTCATATGAGATTATTACCCTAATCACATCTAAATCTAATGTTACAATGTTAATTATACTTTACTAGATTGGACACTATCCAGATCAATGGGTCTGGTGCGCAATGTCAATAATACCTTTCTATGTGTTCACTCTTTCAATTTTTTTTATTTTTTATTTTTTGTGAAGGGATGAGATTAAAAACATGTTTTTAGCCAGATTAATCTCAGTCCTGCATAAAAAAGCTAAAGCCTGAATTCGGCCGACACATTTAGTGGCGAGGAGGTGAAACAACCTCTTAAAATATTGCGATATATCAGACCCTTAAAAATAAGCATTGATAGGAAAATCTAATGTAAGATTAGAACAAGAGAAGGATGTTGCATACCTCACCCCTGAATGACTCAGGAACCCTGTAAACATGACTATGTATCTGCCTCCTCCTCCATGAATCCATCCCTTTGTCACACAATGTCACATAACCATCAATACAGACAACAGAAGGTAAGAACCAAAATCCCCAATTGGACCTTTTTTCTCATTGGAGTTGACAAATAAAATTTCATGTTTTTTTAAGAAAGCTCCCTGCGTCCCATTCGTCATTTTTGGTGGACCCGCAAAGGTGGACCTGCTAAACGAACCAGTAGGAGGCTTTATAACACAACTAAAGCGCAGGGACCCCTTTTAAAGGTAAAATAAATAAATAAAAGTTCATGTCGGTTTTGAAAACAGAATCATGGGTTGCTCGGTCGGATTTCAGAATAACATTTGATTCATGAAACTGCAACTTCTTCTCTGATAATTTGGAAAATGACAGAACCAAACAAACAGAAAAAGGGATAAAAAATCATTGAATCGTAGAATAGAAAGAGTTGATACTCCACAAATCTTCAATCAGAAAAATGGGTTGCGCCCAATAGAAAAAAAACTGCACAAACAGAAATAGGAAGCAAAATCATTGAATCTTAGAATAAAACTAATTGAAACTGCGCAATTCTTCAATCAGAAAAAATGGGTTGCCCCCAATTGGAAAAATCTACACATACCTTTAATGCTTGGCAGCCTCGGTTTAGAATAATGTCCTGTGGCCACAACAACAGCATCAAAGACCTCTTGCATCACCTTCTCACTCTTTCTGTCTGTACTTCTGACAACCCATTTCATATCTTTGCCATCTTCATCTGAATTAACCATACCCACATACTCCACCCTAGTGTTAAACCTAATAAACTCTCTCAATCCAAACCAGTCACAGAAGTCCTCAAGATATGACAGAAGTTCTCTGTGACCAGGAAACCTCCTCATATCTCTACCCTTTTTGGCAATAAAAGGGAAGTCAGTGAAGCCCATAATCTCCCTAGAGGATGTGAGCCTAAGTGAGGCATAGATACTACTATGAACTTTTAGGACACTGCCCTTTCCTAATGCGTCCTCACTTTCTACTCTTGGGTCATAGAGCCATTGCCCTCCAACATCATGGTTTTGCTCCATGACCACCACAGTGTGACCTTCTTTCTGTAGTTCCCTGGCGGCGACTAGCCCCGAAGGCCCCCCGCCGATCACGACAACACGTTGGCAGTGATTTTTCTCAGAAACCATGGTAGTTTTCTGATCGAATCGAGCTAGACAGGCAGTTTGATGGCAGAATATAATTGTTAGATGGGTGGTTTTTATAGGTAATGAATGGAGGATGTTGTGTGGGGGATCATGCACATGGAAGGGACAAAATTATGTTGGAAAATAATCCGTGTAGTGGTTGAGAAGAAAATAAGAAGATGCTTCAAGGCGCGTAAAAGCTCTCCTTAAGACGATATTCCCCCCACCAGTAGTGTGCAAAGGGGACCACGCACTCGCCTCCAAGATACAATGAAGCCCGGTTCCAAACTGATTGCTTGACGACGTTCTGCACTGAACAGAATTAAGCCTGAATCACCTTTGAATTTTTCAAGTAATTGAGACCCAAGTGTTCTGCTTCTGCAGAAAACAGATTACTTGAAGAGAACTTCTAAAACAGTAAAAACATAAACTTTGTAGGGGTTTAGAGTGAGAAAATTGTGCTGGAAATAGCAATTTTGGGTATGCCAAAGTAGAAATCCGAATTCTCTATAGAATGAGTATTTTCTACTGTTTTTATAGAGCTTCTGGTGGCTTTTCCCGTTGGAAAACACCCTTTCTGGACATCCTTTCAGCGGGTTTAAATTCTGACCATTAGATCGTGTCTAATCGCGACTCTACGGATCAGATCAATCCTGGAGTGACCGTTGGCTTGTGTAAAAACCCTTTCAACTCCGAACCGCTAGATTGCCCATCCATGGTGCAGATCGCACCATTTGGGCCTTTGACCATTGAGTAGATGGGACACCATCCAACGGTCTTCTTCCACTAGCCGTTACACTACGATCTGACACTTCGGATTGCACCCGCTCACGCAAAGTGCGCCTAAAAAAGCGCCACTATACGCCCTATAGCCCATTGCCCACGCCGCGCGCGCTCGTGCTCGTGTGCGAATGGTGCGTTGCACCGTCCCGCGGTTCAACCCAAGGCTAAGACCCATTGTGCGCCATAATAAAGTAGAGAAAAGAGTAAAGCTTTATAAGCCAAACTTTTCTTTCTTATGAGTCGGTACGGAACTATCTTTTTCACACTACTTTTGCACTCTTCTCTTTCTCTTGCAAAAAGCAACTCTTTCCAAAGAAAAGTTTTTCCTTTTCCAAAACACATTTAGAAAACATTTTCCAAACACTATATTTTCACTAAAAATAAGATTTTGAAAATCAAAATCTAACAAATTATACGATGTAGAGAATGGAAACTGTTTACCTTACAAGGTGACAACTTTGTATATTTAAAATCATGGTTGCATGCTTTTGAGTTACATAGTTTGTCATAAAAAATCCATGTGGCTAAAAGATAAGTTGGGCTTTGCTCTTAAAATCTATGTTCATGATCATCATTAGATGTAGTGAAAACAAAATAATCATATCCAAATGATCTCTTATATAAATAAGGGGTTAGGATCTCTACTTCTCCAAAATTCTAAAGTAGCCATTAAATTCCTTCCACATATATTTTTCCAAAGGAAATGATATCCACATTCTCTGTTTTGATACTTGCACTTCTCACTGTAGTAAACACTGTTTTGACTGGCTATTGATAGCCTTTTTAAGTGCTGGAGCAGCTATTCATAACTAACTAGAAGAGTACAAATAAGGACAGGTGCGAATATTAAAATAATGGAGTGCAAGTATCGTTCTCCTTTGCCAAAGCATGGAATAATAAGGAATGATTCTTTCCATGCATCCAAATGGTTCCTAAGCCTTTGCTTGTTGGCTTTTTTTTTTTTTTTGAAAAATCAAAAGGGTAACTTGCATACTAAAAGAAACAAAATAAAAATAATGGCCTGCCCACTCACGGTGTCCACACATTTGAATGTCCCCTTACAAGCCACGGGAACATCCGAACATGCCGGGCTAAGGGACAAAAAGATGAATAGGACGAGATATCTCTCATGTCTTCTAACTATGCTTATGTGAATCTCCTTTGTTTTTTTTATGTTGCTTCCATAACACAACTGTAGCAAATTGCTTGCACTACACACTCAGGCATGAAGGGGGCAAGGGGTGACAGATGGCTATAAGATGGGTAAAATCGAGGGAAATGTTGCAATCCTGGGGCTTGCCTAAGTATGGGACTAGGTGGGACCCATCCTAGTATGGGACAAGTTTAAAGGGCGTGTTCCATCAGCTCACTGCAAGAAAAACATCCTTCACCATCATTCAACTACCCACATTCAAGAATAGCGTGGCTAATAACTTACATGCACCGACGTTTGCTGAGTAAGATGTTGGTAATAAGTAGATGGGATTAACCTACGGTCATGAGCGTCATAGAATAAATTTACCACCAGCATTATTTTGGAAACGTTGGTGATAGCAGATTGAAACCCACTAAACCAACCCCAGTTCTCTTTTCACTTCTCTTTTCCTCTTCCCACTGGATTTTCTGCTTCTTGCCTCTATGCTTCCGGCGTCTCTCTCTCTATCAGACTCTCTCCCCCCTTTGATTTGGGTTTTCATCTGTACTTTGGTTTGGGGTTTTTGGCTTTGGTTTTTCTCTTCACTTTGGTTCGGTGGGGATTTGGGTTTGGCTTTGAGTTTGGGTTAGGGTTTCGGTGGGGTTAAGGTTCTGATTCCTGTGGATTTGGGTTTGGCTTGTGTTTCAGTTGAGATCAACGGTTTACTTAAAACGTCGGTGATAACCATAACACCAACGTTTTATATTTTATTTTTAATGACGTTCATAAACGCCGGTATAATTGATAACATTGACGCTTTGAAAGAAACATCGGTAAATACCTTTAGGCACGGTAACATCATCAACGCTCACTGAAAGCGTCGGTGTAAGTTACACCGACATTCATTCGCAATCACTTTTCTTGTAGTGGCTCTAGAGCTTTTGAATGCAGAGAGAGAGAGAGAGAGAGAGAGAGAGAGAGAGAGAGAGAGAGAGAGAGAGAGAGAGAGAGAGAGAGAGAGAGAGAGAGAGAGAGAGGGAGGATATATGAGAAATTATATCATTTTTTCCTGCGACTTCCACATTTATATATAAGAAGGGAATTGCTAGCGTCCATCGCAGAAGGCAATTTGCGGATGGTCTGTCGCACGTTAGACCAGCCACCTCTTGAATGGAGACATCAACTTTTGTCCCCATTCACGAGGTGGCTGGTCTGACATGCGACAGACCAGCCGCGAAATGCCTTTTGCGATGGACCTTAGCAAATCCCATATAAGAAATGATATATTCTTCCCTTTTTTTATGACCCCCTCTAGTATATTTATGACCGCTCTTTTACACTGGGGTCGCTGTCCCAATTAAAAAAGAAAGAAAGAATATATTGCTATATATAAGATTTTGCTAGGCAATTTTACAGAAAGCCATTTAGCAGCTCACTTAGCAGGAGAGAAAAAGAAGAATAGATGCCGGAAAAATGAAAAAAAAAAAAAGAGGAAGAAGGAAAAAGGAAGAATGAATGCCGGAAATAATAGGAGTTGCTTGAAAAAATAAAAAAAGAAGAGGAAGAAAAAGAAGAAAAAATTAATCCGTAGGACATTACAAGTGTAAAAAATAATTAATTATTTTTATCATTTAAAATAATTAATTATTTTGAAATTAGGTGAAAATATTATATGAAAAGTTACTTTTCAATGGTGTGTAAAATAATTTTATGCCCTATTTTTTAAGTAGAAAATGGGCATAAAATTTGTTTTACACCCATTTTACATCGAAATAAACAAAGCCTTTAGATGAGCGAATCGTGTCAGTTTTCACATGTTAGGCACGTTGTCACGAGTACCCCCCTCATCGGATGATCCTGACCCTTGATCAAGAACGAAGAAAAGAAGTCCATTAGATCAATTGCCTAGATCACCAAACACGTTTGGCACCTTTACTTAGATTTTGGAATTTTTCGTTAATTGGGATGGTATGGTGTACCTTCTTCAGATTTCATCTCATGTGATTTACTGTCAGGATTTGTCTTTTTTCCCCTCATAACTGTTGGCTGTTGGGATTTGTTTTATTTCCCACCTAACGGTTGGGCTACCTGTTCCTGACGAATGTTTTTTTGGAAGTTTTAGTGTATTTATGACTACTCTTTTCATAGATGCAACTCGTCCGATCCGGCCCAAACTACACCACATATCTCAGCATCTTGGCATGGGTGTCAATTGATCCACTTTGGATCTGAACATCTATGTCTTTGTCATAATCCATTAAGAGCCTTTTAAGGTGCTTCTTGGATCTTACTTTCTGAGTATAGGTAGAGTTAGGGTTGTTAATTGATCCACACCGCATTGGATCTACCTATGTCTTGGTCATAGTCATGATCTGTTCAGATCCCTAATCTATTTGGGCTGTGCATTATTCGGTTAAAACAGAAATAACCGACCGAACCGAATTCGGTGGGTTATTTCGGCCCTGGATTTCTTCAGTTCAGTTTCGGTTACAGATTTCAGCATATATCGGCTTTCGGTTTTTGGTTCGGTTTGTATCCAAAAAAATTTGGTTTAACCGAATAAGATTTCAAAACCGAATCAGCAACAAAATTAAAAGTTTTAAAAGGAAATGATATATTCATTCACCCCCTTTTTTTACTTGGGACGACTCACACTAGAGTAAATGACTAAATGACTAGTAGAAGGGGGTGCTCCGACTAAAAAAAAGAGTGAGTATTATCGTGAACTTTTTTACACGAAATATTAGCATACCAAGTGCTAAAGTGTTCATTATTCGGTTATAACCGAACTAACCGAAAAACCGAAATCGTTTTTCGGTTTCGGCTCAGCTCATTTATCATATAATTCGTTCGGTTTCGGTTGTTTTCTTTAGGTAATCGAAAATTTTCCGTTCGGTTGGTTTGGGTTAATTCGGCTTGATTTTAACCTAATGAACAGTCCTAAATCTATTGGATCCTTTTTCAAAGTGCTTTTCGGATCTTACTGTCTGAGTCTGGGTCATGATCCGTTTCGAAGTGGAACGTTGATCGGAGTGTGATAGGCCTTGCATTGTGGCATAAACTTTCATCCCAAAGTTGGGAGATTTAAGAGAGGACAAGCCCACCTTGTCTACAATAGCTATCTTATGATTTCAATCAATGGACCTCTTGATGTAGGTCCTCCCCCATCTATAATGGCTAATCTATGGTTTCTGTCGACCATCGACCATTTGATATGGGCTCACCTCATCCATCATGGCTAATCCATGATTCCAATCAACCATGGAAAAATATTATGACTTACGTTATGGGTGGGTTATTTTTTGTCATTACAATGACTATTACAAGCTTCCATATGCATTCATTGACAATGACTGATGACAACTTTGAACATTAAATCAAAAGTAAAATAAAATCATGACTGATAATAAGGTTATTTTCTTTCCAATAATTAAGGTCCATTAGGCCAAGGGTATGAGAGAGTTGTACCCATATCTCTCATACCATGATTTATTAATTCCTCTATGACAGCCTCCAAGAAGAAGTCTAGATGGATCTTTCGTAGACATCTGACATCAAATATATTAGTTCTCTTTACTATTTTCTTAGTATCGAAGTGTCCATATCTAACCACGGGATCTTCATATATCACGTACTCTTCTCAAATTATGTACTGAGAAGTTGATCAAATGATGCTATGATAACTCAAGGGAACACGTGAAACAGGTGTTATGTGTGCCATGAGGGGCTATCTAACTGTAGAGGGATGCACAGATGCAGACTGACCAGGCTCATAGACTGATAGAAGATCAACTAGTGGCTATTACACTTTGTTGGAGGTAATCTAGTCATGTGAAAGAGTAAGAAATAAGATGTGGTGGCATGATCCTGTGCTTAGGCTAAATATATGGCCATTGATCATGTGACTTGTATGATTTTTTGGCTTAAGAGACAATCCTCATAAGGATGGGAGTAAGAGCTAGTAGACAATCCTAGAAGATCTACATGATAAACATGAAGTCATTCACATTACCTCTAACTCAATATTTGTTGAATGAACCAAACATGTTGAGGTCGTCTATCACTTCGCGGAAGAGAAGAAGAATTGACGCCGGAAAAATGATAAAAAAAGAAGAGGAAGAAGAAGGAAAAAGGAAGAATGAATGCCTGAAAAACTAGGAGTCGCTTGAAAATATAAAAAAGAAGAGGAAGAAGAAGAAAAAAATAAATTTGTAGTAGGATATTACAAGTGTAAAAAAAAATATTATATGAAAAGCTACTTTACAATGGTGTTTAAAATAAATTTATGCCCTTTTTTAAAGTAGAAAATGTGCATAAAATTTGTTTTACGCCCATTTTACATGGAAACAAACAAAGCCTTTATTTAGAGAGGAATGATAGATGCAAGGGCTCTCTTTATGCAAGGGCAGGAGAAGGGACCTTGAATAGATCAGCGTCATTTTTAAAGTCGGTTGAGAAACTGAATTCGGTTGCACTTAATGATGTGGATCTTTTCAAGAGCCCTTCTTTAGCCCTTGCATAAAGAGGGCCCTTGCATCTATCATTCCTCTTATTTAGATAAGGTGAATCGGGTCGGTTTTCACATGTTAGGCATGTTGTCATGAGTGCCACCCTCATCAGATGATCCTGACCCTTGATCAAGGGCGATGAAAAGATGTCCATTTGATCAATTGCCTCGATCACCAAACAAGTTTGCCACATTAGATTTTGGAAGTTTTCGTTAGTTGAGATGGTATGGTGTACCTGCTTGATATTTGATCACATGTGATTTTACTGTCGGGATTTGTCTTTTTTTCTCACAGAAGTGACAGAACTGTTGGCTGTTGGGATTTGTTTTGTTTCCCACCTAACGGTTGGGGTACCTGTTCCTGACGATATGATTTTTTGGAAGTTTTGTTAGGGAAGTGATATATTCACCTCCCCCCTTTTCTTCCCTGGGCCACCCCTTTTAGTGTATTTATGACTACTCTTCTCAATTTAGGGATGCAACTCGGGTCAATTTGGATTCGGGTTGATTCCAATTCCATTTTAGTAAAAGCCCAACCCAAATTACACCCCTATTGTTTACATTAGAAGGGGGTGGCCCAGGGAAGAAAAGGGGGTGAATATATCATTTCCCTTTTGTTATTAGTCTCGAAGTTTAAATTGTAGAGGAAAATACAGAAGTGTAGGTTCTCATATCTCAGCATCTTGGCATTGGTGTCAATAGATCCACTTCGGATTGGAACATCTACTACGTCTTTGTCATGATCCATTATGCTTTGTTTGGTTGCTGGGTTTTTTTTCCCTAGGATTTATGTGGGAAAATATTTAGTGGTCACACCAGCTTTTTCTTGCTGACATCAGCAAAATCTTGTCTTGAAAATGGTGGTCTCTCTTGCTCTCTCTACCCTCTCTCTCCACTAATCATAATATCTTTCTCTAATTAATGCTTGTCCCCTCTTTTGTCTCCTACCTTTACCCACATAAATCCCACAAAAAGAAAAAAAACCCGGCAACCTAAGCTCCTTTTTAATGTGCTTTTTGGATTTCTTAGTCCGGTAGAGTTAGAGTTGTCAATAATTAAATCCACTTCGGATTGGATCTACCTATTTCTTGGTGATGATCTGTTCAGATCCCTAATCTATTGGACCATTTTTCAAACTGCTTTTTGGATCTTACTATCTAATCTGGGTCATGATGCATTTCAAATCGGATCGTCCATTCGAGTGTGCTAGGCCTTATGTTGTACACATCAATTTTCATCCCAAAGTTGGGAGATTTAGGAGAGGACAGGGCCCACCTCTTGATGTAGGTCCTCCCCATCTATCATGGCTAATCTATGGTTTCACTCAACTATTGACCATTTGATATGGGCCTCGTCTTCACGGCTAATCCATGATTCCAATCAACCATGGAAAAATATTATGACTTTCAGCATGGGTCTGTCATTATTTGTCATTACAATCAAGGTTTCATATTTCGGCGAGGACCGAAACCGAAACGTTCTGTTGACTTACCAACTTCTCCAAAAGCTTAAGCTCTTGGAGAAAGGCGTTATTTATCTTTTATACTTTAATACTCCCCCGCACGTGTGGCCCACTTGGCAAACACGTGGCACATGTGGTCCCACTTTGGGCCGACCATCGCATGTAGACTTTTGCTATCCGGGAGGTTTGAACTCGAGACCTTTGGCTCTGATACTATGTTAACTTACCAACTTCTCCAAAAGCTTAAGCTGCTGGAAAAAGGCAGTATTTAATCTTTTATACTTTAACACGTTCCAAAACCAAAATTGCCAAAATTTTGAAATTTTGGCGAAATTTAAGATGAAATATTAATTTTTTATTCCTTTACATAATTTCAGTAGGACCGAAATTACCTCTGAAACCGAAATTTAAAACCTTGATTACAATTAGGGCTACAACTTGAGCCGGGTTTTACCCAACCCGCATCGACCCGACCCGAAAATAGCCTGGGTCGGGTTCAGGTTTCATGGGTTTCGGGTCGAGCCGGGTTCAGCATTCAAAAGCCCACATGAATCTCGGGTCGAGCTGGGTTTGAAGGGGCCCGACCCGACCCGACCCGAGTTGCATAAGTTATGGTATGTACATTTTTTTCTATTGTTAGTTAAAAGTTAAAGGGATAATTACATTTACACCCCCTCTAGTTTCTGACACATCCACTTCCACCCCTATAGTTTAAAACGTGACAAATACACCCTTGTAGTTTCAATTTGTTTAAGGTAGGCTCCCTCAGCTGAAGGTTCATCCATAGATTGAAGGGTTAGGATGATTCGATAGAGCTGATTTTTTGGGCACACCCTAACTATGTCAGGACCCATCAAATGAACGCTTTGGATCATCCAAACAATGTGGTCCCACATTATTTGGATGATTTTTGGTAGTGTTTGGATTCGGGTAGGGGCTCACATTATTTGGATGATCCAAAGCGTTCATTTGATGGGTCCTGACATAGATATGGTGTGCCCAAAAAATTAGCTCCATCGGATCATCCTAACACTTCAATCTATGGATGAACCTTCAGCTGAGGGGGCAAACCTTAAACAAATTGAAACTGCAGGGGTGTATTTGTCACGTTTTAAACTATAGGGGTGGAAGTGGATGTGTCAGAAACTAGAGGGGGTGTAAATGTAATTATCCCAAAGTTAAAAGTGAAAACCCACGCACCCACTGTTACTGTATGTGAGTGTAATTTCTGCTTCTATGAGATAAGTTGATTCGAGTGTTTGATTCAGCATTGTTTGATTGTAATTACAACATTGTTTGATTACAGCATTGTTTGATTCAAGTGTGATGTGAGTGTAATTACATCATTGTTTGATTCAAGTGTAATGTGAGTGTAATTTCTGCTTCTATGAGTTGAGTTGTCTTGCCAAATAAGAATTTTCCTAAAAAATTTGCGTCAACGTGAAAAAACCCGACCCGACCCGAACCGATCCGAGATTTATCATGGGTAGGGCCGGGTTTGGGAATCGTGGGTTTTCCGAAAAAAAAACCCGACCCGACCCGACTCGAGATATTTCTCGGGTAGGGTTGGGTTCTCCAAAACCCGACCCGCCCGACCCGAGTTGCAGCCCTAATTACAATGACTATGGGAAAATATAATGGTCATACAACCTTCCATATACATTCATTGACAATGACTGATGACGACTTTGAACATTAAATCAAAAGTCAAATAAAATCATGACTAATAATAGAGGAAAGTGTTCCTGCGCAGGGAAGCTCCATGCGCTTAAGCGGCTTAAAAAGCCTCCCATTGGTTCGTATAGCGGGTCCACCTTTGCAGGTCCACAAAAAGTGACCAATGGGAGGTTTCATAAGCCACTTAAGCGTAGGGAGCTCCCTGCGAAGCTGCGCAAGAACACTTTTCATCTAATAATAAGGTTATTTTCTTTTTTCCAATAAAATATAATTAAGGTCCATTAATCCATGGGTATAAGAAAGTTGTGCCTAGAACAAAATGATCAATAAACTGAGAAAGGGAACAAAATAAGACAATATGAATTCAACAACATGACGGGCAACAGAGACAATTAATAATAATAATCTAAAGAAATATCCATCCAAGATAATAGAAAACATTAGCAAAAGAAATATGCACAGATGGTTAAATTCTATAATAGAAAACTTAGGGTCGGGTCGGGTCGGGGCGACCCGAGGTATCAACCCTTAACCCGACCCGACCCTAAGTCAGGGCCTAAAAAATGAACCTGACCCACCCTTAGGGTTGGAAAATCCAACCCAGACCTTGTTTGGGCTAAGGGCGGGTGAGGGCTGACAGGCAGGGGCGGAGGCACATATTAGGGGTGGACATGGTTCGGTTCGGCTCGGTTTTGGGCTAAACCCATAACCGAACCATGTATAATCGGTTCCCTGAAATTGGAACCAGAACCGAACCATATATCTGTGGAACCGAACCGAACCAGAACCATATATAATCGGTTCGGTTCGGTTCGGTTCTGGGTTTACCCAACCTTCACCAATGGCCCTGTTTATATATGAATTACAAGCACTAACAGTAATAGTAATAGGCACAAATTTGGGTAATGAAAAACTTATATGAAGTATGAAGAAGTACAAACAGGTGGGATAATCATGCACAAATTTTGGCTATGCATGAAGCCATGAACTACAAATTTGGGAAATAATCAGGCCCTAATATCCAAAGCAAACATGCCCTCATTAAACCAATTCGGTTCTCGGTTCCGGGATCCCAAACCCAGAACCGAACCGAATTTTCACCGGTTCCCGGATTTTGGAACCGGAACCGAACTATATAGAAATGGAACCGAACCGAACCGAACCAAATGTGCCGGTTCGGTTCGGTTCCTCGGTTCGAACCGGAACCATGTCCACCCCTAGCACATATAGCATGAGGGGGGCCATGGCCCCCCCAATGATTTGCAAAATCCCTTTAAAGGTGTATCATGTATGGGCTGTACATGCAAGCTTAGGTAGTTTAGTGGCCATGGCCCTCCCAATGACCAATGCAAGCAAGTGTAAATTACTGCGGCCCCCAAGTGTAAATTCCTGGCTCCGCCCCTGTGACAGGGCCAAACTTGCACCCCTAGTTGTGCCTATATCTCTTCATTTATGTCAATCAATTATGTTTCTTTTTGTTTACTGCCAAGCAACAAAATTTAAATGTTTCTTAGGATCGAAGTGTCCATATCTAACCATGGGATCTTCATATATCACGCATTCTCCTAAAATTATGTACCTAGAAGTTGATTAAATGATGCTATGATAACTCAAGGGAACACCTGAAAAAGGTGTTATGTGTGCCGTGAGGGGCTATCTAACTATAGAGGGATGCACAGATGCAGACTAATAGAAGGTGCAGAGTGAGCAGGCTCATAGACTAATAGAAGATCAACTAGTGGCTATTACACTTTGTTGGAGGTAATCTAGTCATGTTAAAGACTAAGACATAAGATGTGGTGGCATGATCCAGTGCTTAGGCTAAATATACAGCCCTATAAAGGAGGCCGAAGATCTTTCTTAAGAAGTCCTTTTCTGTTAACTGAACAAACATTATAAAAAAATCAGTTCGTGATTTTGGAGTTTCCACTTTCCACAGAGAGAGAGAGAGAGAGAGAGAGAGAGAGAGAGAGAGAGAGAGAGAGAGAGATGGAGGGTTTTTTCCTCTTCTTCGTCTCTACTCGATTCTCCTTGTCGTTCGATCGATCAATCCCGTGAAAAATAAACGGCAAGATCTCTTCCCAAACTCCTTTAATCGATCCGTTATTTTTCTTCTTTTCTCCTCTTGAAATTAGATCTTTCTGAATGAAATTCTAGGGTTTTGGTTTTATTCGTATGAAATTAGATCATTGATATACCTGATAAAATGCTAGATTCTGCTCTAAATTTCACGTTTCTCTGTTATTGATATTTTGTTTTCTGATTGCTAGCGTTTTGATTGATAGTCGTTGTAGTTCTGAAATTTGTTAGGATCTCTGTATTTCTTTCGTTTTAACTTTTAAATTTCATTTTTTTTCTATTTATTGATATTTTGCTTTCTGATTTCTTTGTCCGCATCATGACAATATGTAGGAGATTATCGTTTTGATTGATAGTCGTTGTGGTTCTGAAATTTGTTAGAATTTTTGTATTTCTTTGGTTTCATTTAATTTTTTTGATTGCTGCCCTGCCAATGATGTTTGTTGACGCCGAAATCCGATATGGAGGATGAACTGATTATATGCTTCATGCTCGTCCTGTGTTCAGAGAATGCAATGTTAGAGGTCTCGGAGTTTAGACTTCGGAAAGACCCTCCGATGCTGAAGTCAGAAAATGGCTCAACAGTGTTTTAGGTACCTAACCAATATGCCAAAAGCTCCGGAGCTAATGGAACACTTTAGGTAAGGCCCTTTAAACCTGTCCCATACCAGGCTGGGTCCCACCTAGTCCCATACCTAGGCGGGCCCCCACTCAGGACCGTAACACATGGAAAAACCGAGCAAAAAAGGAGTAGAGTGACACTGCAATTATAAGAGCTTAGATCACTTGCCTTGAGCGTGGGGGTCCTTTTATAGAGTTGGAGGCATATGGAGCTTAGGAGGGTTGTCTTCTCTGGCGATTTCCTTATTGGGTCAATTTCCTAATGAAATCGGTTTCCACCCACATCTGGGCGATCTCTGAGTTTCCTTAAGAAACTCGGTTTCTAATAATATTCGAGCTCTTGGGAAAGCTGCCGTACAGGGCTTTGAGTCTTTATTTGGAGCTATGATTCTTTCCTATTTAAATAGGATTACTCGAGGGAGAGGTCCGAAATGACCTCTTTGTCCTCGTTTCACTTCGGTGAGTTCAGACCCGAAGGTCAGTCTGATGCCACGTGTTGAGCACTCATAGATGGACGGATTTTACCCCAAACAAAAGTTGATTTTGAGTTCAGTAGGTTTTGTTGTTTATGGATGCTCTTTTCTTCTTCATTTTTATGTGACTGAACATTGCTTATTGGAAAGGGCAGATAACGCTATTATAAGGCCGAGAGGTGCAATTTGAATCTAGAAAGTGATCTGGAATTGATGTTACAATCCTAATTGGTCCTCGGTCCTAGGGCTTTTAGGCACCTAACATTTGGTATCAGAGACACCACCACGTCCCGTGTAGTCACGAAAGGGACTGCATGAGAAAAAGGGCTACCTTGAGCAACCAGAGTGAACACCATCATAGAGTGGGCCACCAAACTGAAGGGGCGACCTATGAAAATGGCTAAGTACCTGGAGAATAATCAGAGTGAAAGTCGTCACAGAGTGGGCTACTGGTGACGTCGGCTATGGAGCATGGTGGGATGTTACGATTCTCATTGGTTCAAGGGCCTAGCCTAACGCGTTCCATCAGTCCTGGGCTTTTGGCATATTGTTTCATTGCCTAACAATAGAGTTTGCATTTTCAGTCGTTTAGTGTTTGTCATGAAATTGTAATTGGAATTCGTTGCAATACTTAACCTCTTGGATGTGTTCATGCTTTATTCCATTTAGTGTCTTTTTTTCATAACCACAAATTATTTTGACTTTGACAAGTTTTTGGATGGGATATGACCTTTAACAATGAATTGTTTTTTATAGAGCCTTCGTTTTTCCAGTCGTGAAAGAGCGGGTAGGGAGGGAGAGAAATTTGAGAGGGCACTAGTGAGGAGAGGGTGAGAGTAATCTTTTTCCCTGTCGTGAAAGAAGGCTAAGGAGGGCGAAGGGGAGAGATTTGAGAAGGTGTGAGTCCCTGTTTTTCAACCCTCTTCATGCTTTGCGAGTCCTTGTTTTTCAACCCCCTCTCATGCTCTCCTCACTAAGGCCCTCTCAAATCTCCCTCCCTCCCGCCCTTCCCACCCCCTAGGAAGCACGGGTACTCTCCCGGGCCTCCCGTACCCGTACCCAACACGTATGGGGTGCGGGTACGCCCTGCGTACGTCCCGGGTACGCACCCCCATAATTAAAATAATAAAAAGCCTTTTTCTTGTACTGGGTGCGTGTCGGTGCGTTGGGGGTGCACACCCACGCGTACCCCACACGTCCTGCTTCTCTTATCTGGTTTGTAAACCCTTCCTGCTTCTTCTCTCTCCTTACCTGTACTTAGTATTTACATGTAAATCTTAAGTAAATGGACAATAAAATAGTAAAGACATTTACTTTAGACCCAAATCTAAATAGTAAAGACATTTACTTAAGACTTAAATGGTTTACATGTAAATAACGGAATATCCCCCATTTGGATCTATTAAAAATAGTTTCAAGACCCAAATCTAAAAGGAACAAAAGTCAACTCTCCTGTTCTAGTACAAAATTCGCAGAAAAAGGATCGGGTCAAAACTTTAACTTTCTTAATTTCCAAACGGTGGGGTATTTTTCAAATTTTAAAAATTTATAAAATTTATCATGTCCAAACATTATTAAATCCCAAAAGCCCGGTATAAAAAATCTCATAATTTGGTCTCTAAAAATTATTCATCTTTTCAGGCACTGGTCAACACACTGGCGACAGACTTTTTTCAAATGAATGATGTATTGATGCCTCATGTTATGAAATATGGAATATTAAACTTATGAAATGAAGAGTAATATTAGAATTTTCCAATTTGGTGATGTTATTGTTATTTGATTGCTGTCCAATTTTTTTTTTATAATTCTTATAAATATATAATAAAATAATAAAATATATTATTATATTCGGCGTACCCAAATGTACCCGCACCCGGTTTTTTTTGAAAAATCACGTACCCACGTACCCGTGTCGTGTCGTACCCACACCTCATAACCGTACCCGTGCTTCATAGCCCACCCCTTTCTCACGATTGAGAAAATGAAGATTCCATGAAAAAAATTTCATGGTTGCCAAGCATTCCCTTAGTGGTGAAATGGATGGTTGCCAACAAATTTCATTGTTGTTCTTAACTGTTTGTGGAGAAATGGATGCACTGGCAAATTTTTGGTAGATTCATGGGGGTTATTCATGACGTGTTTTGGTTGTAATGGATTTAGATACTTACCTTGTCAATGCGTATGGGATTTTGACCCTAAGTAAGATTATTATTTATTATGATGTATATGTTAATACATACCTCTACTTAGTGCACATTATGCAAATATATCACACACTCTAATCTATTAGTCTCACCACACATATTGTGGTAACAGTACTATCACATGTATATTTTACTATGTGTTAGGTTAAGGAACAACTCAACAACATGTGAGTCATTTCTTTGAGTTAGAACTATGTAAGACTAATTTACATGGATGACAATTAAATCACTATCCTCTGAGCGGTCATTTCTTCGAGTTGGAACCACCGGTCGATGAATATTTGATTTTGGATGCGAGTATGGTTATTATTTATTATTATATATATGTTAGCACAAATATGTGCGTATTGCACATTATGCAAGTATATCCCGTACTCTAACCTATGTTATACACACATATTGTGGTAATGATGCCTGCCAATGACCTTTTAAAAAAAAATGATGTGTGCCAATGTATTATCTTATACTATCATAAAATATACTTATGTATTATATGTATGTATTTATTTTGGAAGATTAGGTAAAATTCTTTGTAGACTCGTACCATATGTGTTTGTTTGCCATATTTGGAAGGAGAGAAATAACCGCATTTTTAAAGATAAGAAGAGATCTCTGGGAAGAATAATGTTGGAGATTAAACTTGATATAATCCTTTTAGGAAGGAACGACTAGAATTTAACTAAAAATATTACTTGTGACATTATTAGAAATTGGAAAAACATTACACGGAAAAAAGTTGGAAATATGGAGCTCTTCCAAAGCGGCCACCTCCCCCGTTGTGGATGGATCAAGTTTAACTGGGATGGGAGTTCCAAAGGCAAGTCAGGTCTTGTTGGGGCTGGCGATGTATGTCATGATTTTAATGGGCTTTTATTATTGATTTTTTCCAGTCTGCAGTTGAGTATGATACCAGTGAAGGTGAGTCATCTAATGTTATTGCGTGGGGGGCTAAAAAATTTTGCGGGGCCTTGGAAATTAGCTGGATTTATTTTTGAAAATTTTGATCTATGTTCTAAATTAAAACTGGATTTCAGTGTAAGTTAAGAGCTACAAATGAACTCGTGGACAAACTGGTTAAAGGGGTGGAGAGGGAAGAATTGGTTATTGGCAACTCCATTCCAATCGAAGGCTTGATGACGGATTAGGGTTTTCAATGTTTATCTTGTAATTGCTTTTTTCTACTTAAGGACGCTTCGTCTGTTAGACTTGTGCTATCAGGATTGGTTGTATATTTCTTGATTGCAATAAATTGTTGTTATCTTTCCAAAAAAAAAATGATGACATGCGAGTCCCAAGGTTCATAGTTGAGATTTAGGGGACCAAATTGTGGAACATTGTTCAACTTGTTTATGCTTTAGAGGCTGCGTGGGTTGTGAAGAGAAAAGCTAGCATAAGGACCATCTACCCTGAATCACGCTCACCCCAAAAATTGGGGCAGGTGCTTCATTCACAATTCTTGGGAATAAGCAAGAAAACATGGGCAAGTGGGATCATTTCCCTCTTTCCTATTTCCTATTGAAACCAAACAGTGGATAAGTGGGAACCTAGAATCTACCCATTCTTTCATTTACCCTATCAAAAAGCCCCTTAATTATGCAACACAATTCAATAGGTCCTCCAAACCAAAAATTGGAGATGGTTGACCTTTCATGAAAGAAGATTTTATGATTATTTTGGTGATTCTATTTACATTTACGGAATACTTTCATTCGATTAAGGAAATTCATGTTTTGGGAGAAGATGAGGGCTTGTTTGATGCTTATAGAGTTTCTATTTTGAATTGAAGTTTAAGTTGAAGCAGGAATGTTGATTAGGACTAGTTTATAGTTAAAAAGTTTAGGGAGGAAGTTGTAATTTGCAAGAGATATGGGTTAAATTTCTTTGGAAGTTTTTTTTATATTTATTCTAAATAGCTTGCTTAGGACCTTTTCAAAGTTAGGAAGTGTGTGGAGGTCTAAAATGTTTGGGTTTATTAAGGAAAAGTGTTTTGGATGTGAAAAAATCTATTTATATGACGAAAGACACTCTTTTAGGGGAGTTTTTGAATAATTACAAATTTGAAGTTTATGCAAGAAGTTTTATCACTTTCTCTAAGGCAACACCATATCCTACTCTCATTTCTTTTATTGAGATATTTGTTTGATTCTATTTTGGGTTTGAATTTAAGTTTGGAATTTTTTATTTTTATTTTATTATTTGATGCACCATAATTGGCGGATCAAGTTCGATCTTAGGACTTGTAGTTGGTAATATGACATTTAAGAATCGTGGTCGTGGAAATTTTGGTAAAGTTGATGGAACTTTTAAAACTTTTAATGTTCTGACGAGATAAGTAGCTACTTTGAGGAGACAAATAGATTGTGTTATATGTGAGATTCAACTCTTGCAATACGGATTGGCCAGGCCTTCACTGATGATAGTCAGCAATCCTTTAGAGAATTCCACCAATTAATTGACCAAGTCCAAATCAAATTGGGAGGCAGAAACGATCTTCAATTTGGTGAAAAATTGTATAGAGGTGTTTTGGAAAACCAAACCCAACATGTCAAAGTATAAGATGAAACCTTTGACGAAGAAGAAGAGTTCAACTTCATCAAACATTCTATGGAATATGAAGACACGTGAAGAATTTTTGGATGACATTGATCACAGTTACAACAATCAGCATCAGAGTACCATTCAAAAAAAAAAAAATCAGCATCAGAAAGAAGCAAATGATTTTGAGTTTTATGGATATTCACGCTTCAATGAATATTATGATGAACTTGAGGATTTACAAGAAAATTCTGATGAATCAATTTTTCACAAAGATCATTCCATGGAAGATGATGAAAGCAGTGCTGATGATGGTGAAGTCATGCCATTAATTTTGTGGACTGCAGTCAATTCCAATAATTCAAGACTGCAAGAATCAAAGTTTCTTAACAAAATTTTCATAGAAAATAAGGATTTTCAATGCATTGTTGACAATGATCCTATGAATTCTATGAAGGAGATGATATGCTAGTTTGAAAATTATGTGAGCAAGATTTTTTAAAGTATATATATGGAATATTTTCAAATTTATAGGGCTCTACTCATTCGGTGGAAGGGGTCTCCACAATATCTTTGTTCGGGACTTTAAGACAGTCTGGTAGGGTTATCAATTCAGATTCAAGTTTCTTCAGCCTGGAGAGAATTGATGTAGCACTTACTCATAGGTTCTTCAAACCGAAATTTAGAGAATATTGACCTTTGAAGAAACATATTTTAATAAGTTTTGGTGACTTCATTTGAATTTTGGAATATTTTTTGTTGGGTTTAGAAAGTCCATGTTTTGGGAGAAGATGGGGTTGTTTGATGTTTATAGACTCTATTTTGAATTGAGGTGGTTTACGTTGAAGTGGGAATGATGAATTAGGACTGATTTGGAGTCGGAAAGTTTAGGATGAGAAGTTATATTTTTAGAAGCTATATATGTGGTTTAATATTCTTGGTGGATTAGAGGTTTTGTAGTCCCCCCAAGGAGATTCGCTCAATATTTTGATGAGATCCAAGGCCGGGTGGAAGGATGGTCGATAATTTTCAAGCACATTAGAAGATCCGCCAATAGTGCAGTGGATAGACTAGCAAGGGAAGATGTAGTTAAGTCAGGGTTCGAGATGTTTGATTTCCTCCCCCCTTGATGGCCACCTCTTGTTTGTTATTTGCTTTGTTTTTATCCTTGCCCTCCCTTTTTAATGCCCGGTCATCCCTTTTGCTTTTAATGGAAAATCTTTACCGTACAAAAAAAAATTCTTTGGAAGTTTCTAATTTTATTCTGAAAGAATTCTAGCTTGTTTGTGACTGTTTTAGAAGTGTTTCAAAGTTGGAAAGTGTGTAGGAAAGGTTTAGATTGCTTTTGTATAAGAAAGGAAGTGTTTTGGAAGTGAAAAGAATCTATTCATATTGTAAGACCACTCTTTTGGGAAAATCTTTAATTGATATGAGTTTGAAGTTTATGCAAGGAGTGTTCTGGACTTTTCTATGTTGTTTTCTATTTGAGGCAGCACCATTTCCTATTCTCCTTGTCTTTTGTTGAGGTACATCCTTGGTTTTGTTTTGGATTTGAATTTAAGTTTGGAACTTGTGATTGCTATGCTATTTGACTTGGTTATCTAATGAATCGTTTGATTTGAGTTATGAGCGGAGCATAAATTGTTTGTGTAGTAACATAGTATACTCATAAAAACACAAGTCTTCAATGCTTCAAAAGAGAAAATGCAAAACAATATGATGTGTTGCTTGTGAATAAGAGGATCTACTACGGGGATCTAATAAGGATGCCATGGATCAAGCCTTCTCCAAGTCATATAGAAGTGCCTGCAATGTATCCTTTACCTTATCTTAGTATTGGAATCTAACACGTGTCGGATATGGGTACTTCACCCATTCAGAAGAATCCGTGTAACATTGGTGTTTAGTATTGCTGATGATAGAAAATCATTGATCAAATAGAATTTCACGAGTATGCTTAAAATATTTGTTTGGTTTCACTTTATCCTTCTCTGTCTGGTAGTCCCATGGAAACATCAACATAACTCACTGTTTTGACCTTCTTATAAATTAGTGGTTCCAGCCAGTATGCCATCTTGTGACGCCCTGGTATTTCTAATAGATCAAAGATCCATGCAGATATCATACGAAGCTGGAATGTTATTGGATCTGTTGGATGCTACTTTTTATGTATCATTTTCAAATGGCAGTAGCAAACTATCCCCCTTCATGCTCTGCATAGCTTTTCTAAATACTGATGGATAAGATAGAATATGCATGCTCACATCCATTTTGTCTTCCTTGTTTTTTTTTTGGAAAATGCCAAGTCTCACCAGTATCCATATCCACATCAATCCATATTTGCATGTGATAGATGTAATCTTGCCTTTCTATTATTTTGTAAGTATGTCGATTGCAGATCTTGTTCTGAATTTCTAGAATTTGATATCTTTTACTCGATAACATTTTATTTCTTTTCAGGTTGCACTTAAAAGAACCTTGTCGACTGTCTCGGAGGTTGGATCTGTTTGGACTCAACTGGTGTAGTAGTGGATTTCTTTTTCTTATTCTGCTACCTTACACCGTCACCATGTGGAGTTTTGCTTCAAATGCCATAGCTGGAAGCATAGCCCCAAAGAATGGTCGTCCAGTGTCAACTCGAGCTGGTTCTGAATGCTCAGATGATGAGGTTTCTTCGGGCGCTAGCAGAGAGGAAGGGCTGGAGTGCCCAATATGTTGTGAATCCTTCAATATTGTTGAGAACGTACCTTATGTCCTATGGTGTGGTCACACTCTCTGCAAGAACTGTGTACTTGGGCTCCAATGGGCTGTCGTGAAATTCCCCACGCTACCTGTCCAGTTACCACTCTTCATCTCCTGTCCATGGTGCCACTTATTATCCCTTCGCCTAGTTTACAAAGGGAATCTCAAGTTTCCTCGCAAGAACTTTTTCCTACTCTGGATGGTTGAGAGCATGAATGGTGACAGGGTGAAGTCTCATCCCACCTTTTCCGGGGATCATCAAGGGGTTTGGTCTTCAAACAATGACTTAGCATCAAGAAGTCATTTTAGTCATGGTCACCTCAGAAGGGCTCCTCCATACATGCATCCAGAGCAATTGCAAAACCCAAATGATGTTAACCTCGTCAATGACCACCTTAACGTAGAGAGGCTCCATGCTTCCTTACGTAAATCCCTGCTTTTCTTTGTTCACTTAACTGCCAAATTTCCGCTGGTTGTCATATTCCTTTTGATCGTATTGTACATAATTCCAGCCAGCGTTGCCATTCTGGCCCTGTACATCCTTATCACTTTTCTGTTTGCTTTGCCATCTTTTCTGATACTCTGCTTTGCGTATCCTAGTTTGGATTGGCTGGTGAGAGAAATCATCACTTGAAATGCCATTTATTTCTCCAGTATGGCGCCTCTCTACAGTGTGGTGCATCTCTACATTTCAGTCTCAGTTATGGTGTAATTTGACGACTTGCCTTTCTGCGCTTAGAATCAGTCTGGATCTTGTGAGCTTGCTAAAATGATGTTGGTGTAGGTCTTAAAAGAGTTTGAAGCTTGCTCCATGTGGTTATGCCCAGCCATGTAAATAACAGACAAGGTCCCATTATTGAACTTCTTCTAGGAATTGGGTATTGTGTGTATAAGCTTACTGCTTGTGTCTGAGATCCATGTACTATGTTTGTATCTAGACTTTCTTGAATTTGATGATTTTAATCCAACCTTTGTTTTGTACATTTACTTCTATTGCATTTTTCCATTTTCGCCGGAATCTATCTGATTTTGGCACTGCACTTCTCAGGTTCAGTTTATAAAGTGGCTTCGAACTAAGAGATAATCTACAGTTTTGCGATTTTGCGATCAGCTTGCATGATCTTGAAGTTCAGGTACAAAGCTGTTTGTTATCATAGAAGTATAGGAAATTATAGGGAATTTATAGGAACAAATGAGATCTTACAATGGGTGGTGGTGGCTGCATGAGGGAATTTATAGGAACAATTGAGTATATAAGCGATGAGCAGTATGATGGGGGGCGGGGCGGGGCGGGGGTGGGCTCTGGAGCCAACTAAGCACATATCAAGATACAGGAAAGTATTTATTAAGATGGACGAACTTTCAACAATACACATTGGATCTACATGAGAAACACTACCTACATGGTTGGTTGTTGATGACTACGTTTTAGTTGGTAATGATAAAAACCAGTATTTTCAGTATTTCATGTCAAAAAATGGCATCATTATTTAATTAAAAGTCCATAGTCTAGACCACACTTAACCATATAAAAAGGATTTTTCAACATAAATATGAAGGAAAATCTTTATTGGAGGGCTAATATACTAAAACATTTTTTCTGTTCTTTTCTTTTTTAACTTTCAAATTCATACATATATAGGATTAGCCTACTGAAGCATTAGCCCTAGTTTAACATGCATTAGCCTTCATGGTTAACCCTAAAATGGCTGTTTGGGAGAAAAATACCAACTTTTCTGCAACAAACTTCCAAAAAAGCAACTCCAAGAATAGTAAGAAGACAACCCATCAAACACCCTTCTAACATCTTTTTCTTCTGATAGTTGACAAGTCTTCAAGGATGACCAAAGACTTGTTGTCATGGGTCCAAGAAAAAGAAGTCTTATCTTTCTTGAGAATAGTAGTCTCAGCTGGTTAAGGAATCTCCTTCCATTGATATCTACCAAAAAGACTTAATTAAATATTAAGAAGATTCACTTTAGGGAAATGAGATCCACACTCCTTGTTTTGATAATGAGACTCCTGTATTTTATACTTTTCTAATTAGATACTGACAGCATCTATGTGTGTCAATGGATCCACAAGGTCTCATAGATCCAAAGGATCTGCACCTTAATGGACACGATTTAGGCACAACAATTGGATCTGACCATGTCCATTGGATCCATATCCCATGGCGAAAATAACTTCGGATCGTGATCTAGACGTAGCCACAAAATTTGAGGCCCATCCTAGATCCGAATGGGGGCACCAATGTACCAAAATGCCCTTCACTTTTTTTTTTTCATTTATATGTATGAGGTTATTTTCCATTGACACCCCTAATAGCTTCTTAGGAAATGTAAAACTAGCAGTATGTTAGAGAACTGTAAATGAAAGAAAAGATTGTCATTATCAAACAACAGGGTGCCTCTAACAGTCTGTTAAGGAACTGTAAATCAAAGATAGGATTGCCATTATCAAGCTAGGGGTGTGTGGATATTATTCCTCTAATTTTTGTAATAAGGTGTTCTGTGATTTTACAGCAATGTTGCTGAATCTGAATGCAGGATTAGATTTAAACCTACACTTTTGTTGGAGGGTCACCCTCCACAATTAACTCCCTCTACCTAAAATGGATGGCATATCATTGTCAAGAGAGAGAGAGAGAGAGGGAGATGCCTGATTTAAATCAAAAGATATGGAGAGAGAGAGAGAGAGAATATTCTCCCAAGGTGCTTTCTCTTAATAAAATAAATTATACACCTTATTTCAGAGAGATGATAATCTCAGCCCGTTATTTTTGTAATGACACTCTTCTATTTAGTTGTTCTTAGAATCCAAAAGTAGCTGTCAATAGACAAGTAGGCGTACAACTTGGGTCGAGCTCAACCCGAACTCGATGGGTTCACCATATTTTGGCCCAGGTTAGGATAGCATTTCATTGGGTTGGGTTGGGATAGGATTGGGGAAAAACCAACCTCATCTAATTTTGGGTTGCTTTAGGATTAGGGAAAAGTCAACCTGATTTAATTTAGGGTTGGGTTAGGGTTGAGGTCTTTGGCAACCAGACCTTGTAAAACTGATATTGAGTTGCGTGATTGTAAGTTTGTAGGCTATATATGTAAACTTCTTCTCTCCCTATGTAGACACATTTTCTGGATCCTACGGGGTGGGTCAGCATGGTAGTACTGCAGAGGACCAAAACCGGGGCGGGTTGCGACCCAGAACCAAACATTATCAAAACAATGGGATCAGGGTGTGACAAAATGGGATTAGAGCCGTACCTCCTCCAGTACAGTGTGCCATTGAGGACACTAGGCCCTAAGGGGGGTGGATTGTAAGATCCCACATCGGAAAGGGAGAGAAAGTTCATGCGCTATATATGTAAACCCTTTCTCCCTGTGTAGACCCATTTTCCACATCCCCACTGGGTGGGTCGAGCATAGTAGTGCCGCGGAGGAACAAAACCAAGGCGGGTTGCGACCCAGAACCGGACAATATCTAGACGTCTTCCAACGTGAACACGTGGCTAAGGTGCTGCCGGCTCAAAACCTTGTTGATCACTGACTGTATATGAGCTGATATGGATTACTTTTTACCACAATCAACCATTCTCTACAATCCGGCAAAAGCAAAAACATGTTCTATGTAAGTCCATAAAAGTCTTACAGACCTGATCGTAGACCCGACCCTTTTCCTCTTAATTTTATCTCAATTTATTGCAATTTTCAAAATCTTAAGGTTATGTTTTTTTTTATATATATTTTACATTTTTTGGCCCAGGCCAACCCGAACCCAACATTGTGTTATTTGGAAAATCAGGTTAAGTGGGTTAGGTTAGGGTTGACCCTTCGACCCAAGGCTCAGTTGGGTCGAGTTAGGGCTGAGCTAATACTATATTAGGTTGGGCTAGGTTGGGCTCAACCTTACCCAACCTGGCCCTTAGTTGCACCCCTACAGTCATCCAGATTTGAAATAGAGTGCCATTATCATAACAACCATGTGTTGTTATTATCTACATGTTTTTGCTTCTTCTACCATATATGAGTTCATTAGTTGGACTCCTCCCATCTTTTGGAAGAAAGTCACTTTCTACATGTTTTTGTTTCTTCTCCCATAATGTGTTCATTAATTGAACTCTTCCCATCTTTTGGAAGAAAGTCACTTTCAAATAACCCACTTTTTGGGGAATCATATTTTCCCCTCTGACAGATAAAATCACCCCTTTAACGTTATTCGTTAAGTTTTAAAGGCAAAGAAAAATGTTAAAGGGGGTGAATTTATTCTCAAGCAGTGAGCCATTCTCACAGAAACCGTTAAAGGGGGGGATTTTATCCATTTAAGGGGAGGAAAATATCATCTCCCCACCTTTTCTGGTTTTCTTTTTGTTAGACAAGAGAAAAGGGTTCTTTCATAAGCCCAAAATCAAGAAAATGACATCCGACCAAAAATTCCCAACCACCCATTTCCAAATAAACCTTCTCTTTTCTCATGGTCCCAAACTCCCATCTCTTCTGTTCGTAAAATCAAATAAAAAACCAGAAGTTGGCTCAATAGAGCATGTTTGTTAGGGTCTTCCTTCAAAAGCCCACATGGGATCCTCAATTTTTTTGTACAGTGTAGAAAAAGCAAATGCTACAAAATAAGCACAACATTGTTTGGGAATTATTATATGCACTCTCTTATTTGATAATAGCTCTCTTCACTATATAAGACAATTTTTTGATTGGAAGTGTAGATAAATACAGTGGTGTCATTATTAAAACAAGGGGAAGTGAATATCATTTCCCTATTTTTTAGGAGCTAATACTAAACATCCCTTTTTTGGTAGATAAAACCTCTTTTTTATGGCACCCACTAATTATGAGTTATGACAAAGATACTTCAGATTTGCTAAAGAAGAGTGGTAGATGTCCAACCATTGAGAATGCATTTGGGCTTCCAATTTAAATATTATCTCCTGCAAAAAAAAACAAATTTTATTAGAATTCAAAAAAAACTATGGTGAAAATTACCAAAATACCTTTAATTATGGATAATTTTTTTAACTAAATGCCACCTCCACTACAGTTCGGTCGACACGAGCTATAAATGCCGACCGCTCATTAAGGCTCTGTTTCTTTCGACATAAAATGTGCATAAAATAAATTTTATACTTATTTTTCTCATTTTAAGTGAAAATTTGAGCGTAAAATCTGTTTTACACCCATTTTACATTGAAGAAATGGAGCGTAAGGAAAATAATCATCGGACGGATGGACCCATTGCCATGTGTGCAGTGATCAAGTCCATGAACATTGTTGGCCCCACTTTGATCGGGTGATTCTAGACCTTGATCCAGCATGATGAAAAAGATGCCTTTAAGTCATTAATTTTTGCATGCCTCTTGCAAAAGTGATCTTCCCACATCATTTGACCTGGTTCATCATATCAACGGTCCCGATCATACAGAAGGTTTGGATAAAGCAGAAGCTGCTAGACCGATGATCTAAGGCCCTTTTCATTGCACAAATGCTCGGCATATATTGGAATTTCAAATGCCAATTGTTAACTTACCAACTTCTCCAAAAGCTTAAGCTGTTGGAGAAAGGCGTTATTTATCTTTTATACTATAACAGTGTCGATTCCTTGTTTGGTTGATTCCCACATGTTTGGGACATCAACAATTGCTTTTTTTCCCAAATGTTAAACTGAACGAACAATCCAAACCCTCCAATAATAGATATTGCTACATCGATGGACTCCCTACACCAATCGAATGGCTAGGATCATCCGATTATTGAAAGTTTGTTACACCTATTGGCTATTGAGCAATCCCTAACTTCCAATCAATAGAGATTTGCAATCGTGGAATCGTTACACCGATCGGATGGCTACGATCAACCGTTCGACTCTGATCTACCCATCATGTGACCCACCATATATAATGATGATTCCAATCACGCTTATTTAAGGTGTACCCTAGAGATTAGGGCGGGCTATAGACTTAGGTAGTCCTGAGAACAACTGAACTTGGGACACTGCATAGAGCATTTTGCTAAACGAAGCGTAGTGCTATTATCAAAATATGGTGCTGCGGAAATCAGTCCCTCATCAATCAATAAGATTGTTCTTTTCTCAAAGTGTAACATCAGACATGAATTCCATGCCCCGACATTTTGACTTTCAGTCGAAACATTCAACCGAGAAAATAAAAATATACATTTATCACGATATTTTAGTATGATATTTAAGCGCCCTGGCGGAATTAAAGGAGGGGAATGCTGGAATCAGTATCCCTCCCCCAAGTGGTGCTATTTTGATTCGATTCTACCTGGTCAGGATGAAATTTTTATTGTTTATTTTAATTTTTTTCATCCTATTTTCAAGGTAATTGGAATATGAATTGTAATAAGTTACCCATTCCGATTACTGATTCTAGCAACCTAAATTTTTATTGTTTTTTTCAGTATTATTTTTTATTTTATTTTTTTTCCCTTGATCAGATGTGATCTGGAATAGGATGCCGATTCCAATTCTTAGCCAGGAATACAATTTATCTTCACATGATAAATTGTCGAAAAACTCAGGATAATTTAGCAATTTTTAGGGTGAGAATTCAATTTATCTTCATATGGTTAACTTACGATAAATTGACTTTTAATTTGGCGTGCCGCCAATTGAATCATTCCAACAATAAATCTGTTTCCGAACAGTTTATTTTGGTGGGCCCCACTTCAGTTTTCATCAGTATCTTTCTTTCTAAGATTTCACATTGTTTTGTTTTTGTTATTCCTACAACAAACACGCCATCCCAATTCCCACACGCTTCAAAGCAACGCAGATCGAACCCAATAACAGCTTTGTTGCTTGCACGATCTCTCAAAAGGATTGCATAAAGGTATGATTTTTTATGGGTTTTGTGTGCTTTCTTTTCGTGTTTATTGATTCATTTCACATAGATTTCAAATGGGTTGTTTTTTCTCTTATTTATGGTGTGGAGGATTGCATAGAGGTATGATTTTTATGGGTTTTGTCTTGTTTTTCGATTCTTTTTTTCATGGAAAAGGGATTTCTTTTTACAGATTTCAAATGATTGCTTCTTCTCCTCTTTAAAGGTATCGTTTTGATGGGTTTTTTTTCTTTCATTTCTCCAAAAGAGGAGTTTTTTTTGGTAGATTTTAAATGGGTTCACCGTCTCTGACTTAGGGCTCAAGGGAATTGCAAAAGGTGGGATATTGGTGGGTTTTTTTTTCCCATTTTATTGAATTATTTAGCCAGAAAAGCTAAATTGTTTTTTCTTCTATTTTTGATGGGTTCTTCTCTTAAGTATGGATTAAATTTGTAAAAAAAAAAGGGACCCTTTTTGTAGATTTCACATGGGTTGGTTTTTCTTCTCTTTCTGGTTAAGGGAATTGCAGAGAGATAAGTCTTTTTTAGAGACTATGATTGATTTACTTTTTCTCTTTTTCTCTATTAGTGATAGGAATTTCAGAAAGATTTGATCTTGATCTTTTTTCCCTTCATATTAATTCAAAAGAAATGATCTTTCATAAACTTTGTGTTGATGGGTTTTTCTTAAATTTCATTGATTTATTTTTGGAAAGAAATAAACTTTGATTATGGATCTCTTTGCAAAGGAATGATATGCATGGCAAAGATTTTTCAGATTTTGGTATAATTTGTATTTTGGTGAGAAGTGTGATCCTGATGGGCATTTTTTTATATTTCTGTTCGTAGTAAAAAAATGAATAAAACTGTTTATTCATCTCATTTGTATTAAAATTTGATATGTGTGAAGTTAGCAATCTCATGTATGTTTTGTCATATCGGTTAGCATTATCTATGCTTTTGAGGAGATTGGAATTAAGGAGCTTTTGGGTGATTTAAATCCTATAGGGATTTTTGTAGTCGATCTGGCTTCGATCCTTTTGTTACTTAAAGAATGGCATGATGTTGTTTACGTATTTTAGATCAGAAATTATAAACTATCAGATTAAGGAAAGTTATAGTTGTTGTTTAGATTTTTCCTCTTTTGAAGCTTGCTTTGGGAAAAAAAATTATGGTTTTGCATTTTTTTTTTTTAAGGAAATTTCTCCTGTGATTTAATTTTACATTTCTAATGTTTTGGTCTCAAATTTTAGAAACGTGAGATTTTCAAAATTGTTTTCTTTTTCTAGGTCATTTTGGTGTTTTGTATCCATTTCTTATCATCGAGGATTGGGTTTGATTGGGAATTTTCAATTTTTGATTCACATTACAGATTGAAGTGATGCTGTGATCTTGTCAGGTTTTGAAGCCAGCTCACCACCAAAAAAGCCTTTATTTTACTCGTTTGAGGTAATGTGGTACTAAGAAGGTGTTCTCCATGTCATGTCATTTGCCCTTTTGTTTTCCCTTGAGCAGATCTCTTATAATGGTCTGATATTGAAAAGTAAGGGTTCATAGAATTCTGGAATGGATTTTGATCAGACTTTGGTTTCTACTTTGGTTTCTCCATTTTATCTATATTGCAGATCAAGAAGCTCCTGAAAATCTTGAGTTGTCATGAATCTCTTTTGCCAGAGTAAGAACAGATTAGATCTTGGTGAGTTCTTCTCATTTTGCTTTCCTGTTATTGACGAATCATATATTTGGACTAATGATACAATATACTTTTCACTCGAAACTAGATGAATTGCCCTTATTTTTCTACGTTTTAACATTGGAGAGAGAGAGAGAGAGAGAGAGAGAGAGAGAGAGAGAGTAGAAATGTGAATCGGAAGATGGCATTACTTTCAAAATGAAAGAAAGCACCTGCTATCGTGTCAAATGGCTCTATAATCAATATATCAACAAAATTTGATACAAGTGAAGATCATTTGGTCCCCTGAGTAACGTCAGATATATGGCCTAGGTAATTTCATACTATCATATGCAACGTCGAGGTTTAGAAACTCGAAGCCAAATTGGACTTGATGAGGGCTTGTATCCAAGCCGATTCCGACTCAGTCGAGTACTCAATTGATATATTCATATATTTGAGTTCAAAAAGCTCTATATGATCTTATTTTCAACATTTGTGTACTCTAATGAGTTTCTTGAGCTCTCAATTGAGTTTTTACGGTTTTAAAGAAAACCAAGTGACTTCATTAACTTGAGTATCGAGTCAGATCAAGTTGGCGAATTTCTTGGTATCCAGTTGAGCTGCTAAATATTGTAGAGGTAGAGTCAGATTGTCATAAAGTATTGAATGATATTGTTCCTCTTAGCCTATCATATAAAATTTAAAGATATTTACTAGTGTTTTCTTTTTCATTTCACGCAGCTGAAACTATGATATTCCCATTTATGTTCCCTTTTTTTAGACAGGTTTTCATTTGCTGCAGGTCACGGTTTCTCTGTTTTAATTTGGTATGGACCCACCTCATTGTAACAGAAAGGAATATTATCCTACTGCCTATTTGTTACTGTGAAAAGGATTGAAACGCCCATCGCCTCGCTCTCCCCTGAGAAGATTAAATCTAAAGGAGATAATTTGATGAGACATTCAACAGGAGAAACACTTATGAGAGCTTCATTGTCTCCTCCAAACAGTGAAGAGAAGTTGCTTCCCCATTATTTGAGAGCTTCTACGAGTTCTTGCCATGACTTTTGTAAATATGGAAGAAAACACGCTTTTGAAGCAAAGGGTAGGTGTCCTATTCCTCGTCTAAGCATGGGAAGTTTGACAACCTTGGATGGTCAAAGTCAAGTAAAAAATGTAAATCTTGGTGGAGAAAGGAAAAAGAAAGCAGTGATCAAGCTCAAGCCTAAACTTGAGCCACATGCAACCCCAGATGAAGGCCAAAAAAAGAAAGAAGTGATCAAGCTCGAGCCTACACTTGAACCGAATGCAACCCCAGATGAAGGCCCAAAAAAGAAAGAAGTGATCAAGCTCGAGCCTACACTTGAACCGAATGCAACCCCAGATGAAGGCCAAAAAAAGAAAGAAGTGATCAAGCTCGAGCCTACACTTGAACCGAATGCAACCCCAGATGAAGGCCAAAAAAAGAAAGAAGTGATCAAGCTCGAGCCTACACTTGAACCGAATGCAACCCCAGATGAAGGCCAAAAAGCAATAAAAGATGTAAATCTAGTAGAGAGGAAAATGAAAAAAGTGATCAAACTCAAGCCTACACATGAGAAGAACACTGGCTTATCTGATAAACCCAGAACTATCAAGCAAAAAGCTTTATCACCTGGCAAGAAAATTGATATCCATGTTAAACCAGTGATCGCTTCGAAGCTGAAACCTGTGGCAGCAAAGTCATTATCCCCATTGAGTCTTTCAGGAGGTCGAAGTGGTAGAAGAAACAGTGAGAACAGCCCATCTAATCTTTCAGGAAGTTTAAGTGGTGGAAGAAACAATCCGAGCAACCAATTTAATCGCTCAGGTGGTGTAAGTGATAGAAGGAACAGTGGGGGCAAGCTAGTCAATAACGTGAGCTTGTTGAAAGTTGGAGAAAGAAAAGCACTGAAACCACCACTAGCTTCTTTGTCCCCCAAGCCTATTGTTAATGGAGTTGCAAGCTTAAAACCAGTGAAACATAGGGACGTGAAAGCAGCCTTTCCTATGAATAATCAAAATAAGGTTAGAAAGGCTGAACCCAATGACGAAGAAATCATTGAAAAGACTTTGTATGTCATTGAGCCAAAACCAGAGAACAAAAGTTTGGAACCTATTCAACGCGAAACCTACAAAAACCGTTCACGTCCATCATTGTCATCATCTCCCTCACTGTCTTCACATGAAGATGAGGACTCGGACTCCAATGGTACACTTAGCGAAGCAGATGAGTCTGTTTCTGAACAGGACAAAATCGAAACAAAGAACCAAGTTGAAGTTTCAAAGGGAGGAGACAAGTGGAGGTTGAGGAGTGGCATTGTTCACCCTGAGGATAAAGAGTGTGTGCCACAAAAGTTAAGGTTCAGGAGAGGAAAGGTGGTCAGTCTTCAGTCTGAGAATAATGGCACGAGGAGGCTCAAATTCAGGCAAGGGAGAGTGGTGGGTGAGAATCAAAATGGTAAGGTTGCTCTTGGGAGGAGAAGTTTTAAGAGGAAAGAGTTTGTTGAATCAAATGGTACTGACCCAAAAGCTCAAGCTGTAATGTTGAGGCATCAAGATGTGCAAGGAAAGAAAGAAGAGAAAGGTTTGTTTAATGATGTAATTGAAGAAACCGCGAATAAGCTCGTCGGGACTAGGAAGAGCAAAGTGAAGGCCTTGGTTGGTGCTTTTGAAACTGTAATCTCTCTCCAAGAGAGCAAACCTGGTACTAATTCATGATATGCTTACATGGGGATTGAAATGTTTGTCGAATGACTTTTATACACTGTAAAAAAAATATATCTAAATAATCATGAGTGTGAAATTGGATTTTACAAGTATATAAAGTTGGAACAGTGGAAAAGGCTTGTGCATGTTCTCTGAAGAAGCTTGGATAGAAGGATTGCAGAGTTTTATGTGTAGAAAATTTGCCATTCTACATATCTGTTGTAAAAGGGATTCTTTTTTTTACTAAACTTTACTGATGTGATTCTTATCATACTTACGTCATTGACTACACATATCTGTATCTATACTGAGCTGATCTTGTAATAAATAAGCCCACCTACTTTTGGGTGGTTTAGATTGATCTCTCTTTTTTTCTTTTATCTTAATTTCTTCAATTTGATCAAGAAATGTGTATGTAACCCTTTTTTTTTTGAAAAAGATAATTGCATTGCAAGGATAATATATAAGATATGTTACTAATGAGGAGCTCACTTCGGTCCTCACCTTGTTTTGTGAAAGAATCCGCTTCTGAGATGGCTGATCTCCATAATAATAGACACCAATTTCCAGGGGCCCCCATGCCAAAACCACTTTGAAATCCCCTTCAAAGATGTAACTTCACACGAAGCAACCCACAAATATTCGTAGGTTGGTTCGAAGAGCTCTTGCCTCTGCCTCATTTGAGTCCACTATTCTACAAGGACTTGAAAAGCATTTGAGGGTTCTACCTCTGTGATCCCTAAAGATCCCTCCAATGTCGAAATTCACTTTTATTACATGAAAAGGACGTGGTCACCATTTAGGAGTAGGTTTTTGAATACTCGAGTCCAAATCATCGAACTGGTTTAAGTGAGTTCAAGAGGAGCTCTTGAGCTCCATTCTTCCATTTATGGGTAAAAGAACTGTGCTACTCTCCAACATCAAGATTAGAAATTAAAAATCCAACTGTAGATTGAACTTTGGATAATCAATTACACAATCACCAACTAGCAACTAGAAACTAGCCCAGCTAACCCATTAGAACAATATTTGATGAAATAAAAAAGTTAGAGAGGTCTAATTTTCCAAAAATTGTCAGATTTGAGTTGCAGGGAGTTAGCCATTGAAGGAACCAAGTTTGAAACTTGAAGATATTGGCAGGATCAACCTCTAAATGGGTTTACTTCCATTCATTGATTTAGATACCGCATTTGCAAAACTCCGCTGATGAAGATTTTTGTATGAATGTTCTAAATTGCTTAATTTGGATGGGTGTGTTTGAGCTTTCCCACCAAATAAATCTGTACAAACTATAATTTACAAAAATTGGACTAAACTGAAGAGCCCACAACTTGGGTGTGCTTTTAATCCATAACCAGAAATTCAAGTAAGATTTGGATCTTACAGCAAGTCTCTTGGGCATTTATTAGCATAAATGTTCATGCTTAAATTTGGTTTTCTTTTTGGTAAGCAATTATAAGAAGGGGTATATTATATGTAGCCTCTGGTAAGCAATTACAGCAAGTCCCTTGGGCATTTATTTAAACAGCTGTTAAAGGTTATTACAGACATTACAGTCCCAAAAAGCTCTCCGAAGCCAGTTAAAAAATAAAATACAAGCTGAGTTTGTGCAATTATTAAAAGATGGTGGTGTCAATATCAGTAGCCAAAATCTACCATGGGTATTTTGGTCACAAACTGATGGTACGACCGTATTTGCAAAAATTCATTCAAATCTGATGACTCTGTAAATTGACAAACTAGAAGACTGTTTGTAGAAATAAAGCAAAATATAAGACTTCTTTTGCAAAAACCCTTTACTTCATCTTTCTCTATAAAGGTTAATAAAAGACAAGCTGAGCTTGTACAATTATTAAAAGATGGTAGTGCCAATATCAGTAGCCAAAATCTACCATGGGTATTTTGCTCACAAATTGATGGCATGTCCTTAAATTCATTCAAATGTTACTACTCTGTTTGTAAATTGTCATACTAGAAGACCGTTCAAAATCGAAGACTTCGTTTGCAAAAGCCTGGTACGTACTTCTTTTTTTTATAAAAGTTATTAATAGACGAGGAATGAAAGACTGAAGAATGATAGAATGAAAGGCGCCCTTGCAAAAATCAGCTTCAAGGGCGCCTTTATTGGTTGATTTCTGCAAAGTGCAGAGTCAACACTGTTTCCACTTTTTTAGACGCCATCCACTTTTTTCGGCACAACCATAATTGCACTTTGCAGAAATCAACCAATAGGAGCGCCCTTGACGCTGAATTTTGCAAGGGCGCCCTTCATTCTATCATTCCTCTTTTTTCTAATACAAACTTTGATAGCTTTTAGTGCTTCCAATGGTGGATGTATAGTCTCTCTTTCTACATTTAGAAGGACTCACCTGTCATATGCATGAGTAGTTATTTTCCTTTTTTCTTTGCTTTAACAACAGCAAATTGGTTACTTTAAAAGTACAGGGTTTTGGATGTACTGATTTTATTAAGTAACCTTCTCGAAATTCATTCACATATTATGTTACTGATTTGCTACTAATAACCTCTCAAGAATTATGTGTTAGGCCTAAAATCGGTAACAGATATGGCAGTGACGTCAGAGCTGAGCTGGAGGACCCGAGGAGTCGAAGTGAAGGAGCTGAGTCCTGAGGGATCCGAGTGGAGAGGCTGAGGAGCTGAGTCCTGCACAAGGAGCAAACGAGGTCAGAAGACCAACCCGGAGTGTTGCTCCGGACAGGCCCTTTGACACTCAAGTCTGTATGAGCAGGAGTGCAGAGCTAGTTTTAAGAGTGGTGGGTGAGAAGTTATTACCCATTGGTTTGAGCTTTGAAAGCCCTTTTATAGAGGGTGATTGGATTACCTACCCCAGGACAGGTGTCGGCCTGTTATAGGCTTGAGCTTACCTACTCTGAGGTAATTACCATAATACCCCTGGACAAGTGTCGGCCTGTCATAGGCTTGAGTTTACCTACTCTGAGGTAATTACCATAATACCCCTGGACAGGTGTCGGCCTATTATAGGTTGCTTTTTTTTATACCCCATCATTATGAACATCAACATTTTTCTGAGTTATCATTCCAAATTTTGTTATTCAAAAGGACAAAAAGTTACTCATATTATTGAAAATATGATTTATGTCATGTGTACCGCTTCTAATGTTTGGAAAATATGTGGGTGTTAAGTCATACCAAAATTTTGAATTTGGCAGTGTTATTTTCACATCTCAGCTTCAACAGGTTCAACAGTGTCACATATCAGAATCCAAACTTTTGGAATGTGATGGAACTGGCTCCAGGTTTTATACAAAATCTAAATTATCCTCACTGAAGAATTCCTCAGACGCGATTCTTTTTCTCGTTTTGTGATGTTAAGTCGATTTAACCTCCATTGTTTCATGGATGTTGATGCTGGACCATCCCTTAGCTTTTTCATTCTTTCATATGAGGGATTTGCTAGGGACCATAGCAGAAGGCATTTTGCTGAATGGCTGTTGCATGAGAGGGCAGCCCTATAGGATGAATTAAATCAATAAGACAAAAAGTGAGCCTATGTGGCTACTATCTCGTGCAACAGCCGGTCCACGAAATGCCTTCTGAGATGGTCCCTAGCAAATCCCTTAATATAATATCTTGTTTATCACTTAGTTTCCTATTTCATGCAGGTCGTCGTTGTGTTATTAAGTATTGAATATTATGTTCTCCTCATGGTTCTTACTTGGACTTGGGATGCGACAAAGCTGCAATGGCAATCTTCATCTTCTATTTTCACTGGAGACAGAAAACCAAATTTTATCTTTCCTATGTAAGGTTATAAAAAGAATCTCTCTTTGGGCCTGCAAGCTACAACATGTTGCTCATCCTTCTTTTCTCAATCTACTGAGCTTTTGTGGGCATGATTTTATATTATGTATGCATGTGTACATCTACATCCTATAGTTTGCTCATTTAGTCTAATGGCATTTTTAACATCAGCAATTATACAGAGCCACTTACATGTTTATTTAATCAGCTACCTGTTCTATCTAGAATTAATTTATATATGTATTTCTTTGTGTAGAATACAGAATTTTTCCTGAGGCCAATTAGGCCTGCTATTTTTTTATGCACAGAATTACATAGAAATGGTGAAAGAAATTATTTTTGTGACAAGCAGATTACAGTATCAATCCTCAAACCAACTGGGTTTGTGTAATCAAAAGCAGAAACATGTGGCTGACACCTTCCCCTTTTTTCTGATAAGCTTAGCCTTTTCCCTCGTATTGGACTCGTCATTTCTTTTTCTCTCTTCCATGGTCACTCTTGCCCCGCCTGCGATCTTATTGATTCTCTCTATTTCTCTGTGGTATTTTTTTGTTGCTCTTGCTCTTCTCTTCTCCACTTCGCTCTGCAATTCCCAGAACTGGATGATCAGTACTGATAATCAGAATAAGTTTCAATTAAAAAACTTTAGATGAAGTTACTAAAAACCTCTTTTCTGTCCAATTGCCGTCTTGCTTTTGTCTTCTTTTCGTTCTCCCATGAAAGAATAGTTGTACGCAGTTTTTCGTATCTGAAATCATTTGCTTATTAGCAAGAGAGAAAATCTGAATTCTGGTGCCAGAATTGGTACCATGACTCCTTGCATTTGAAGGAGAGTACTAGTTAATTACCGGTCTTTTATCTTTGCCATCTTGCCCTTCTCCCAAGTGCCTGCCTTTTCCTTGTCACTGGCTGGCTGAACCATAGATGGTTCTGAAGTTTTAGCATTCTGCTTTTGCTCACTTTCAGATTTCATTCTGCTTTTATTATAATTCTCATACTTCTCGGCGAAAGTCGGAGGTCTTCTTAGTGTTGGGTCTTTTCCTTTCTCCATTTGCCGCGTACCCTGATGACCTCTTCTAAACAATCTCTAAAAACCACAAAAAAAAAAAAACAGAAAATTTGAATATCAAATTTCAATCTGAGGGTACCAAGTAGCCATTTCTGTGTGTTGATTTTACACATTTTGGTTTCAAAAAGTCACAATTTTAAACATTATTGGGAATAGAATAATTAACAATTTCTTTAGTAAACTTGAACTAATCCATCCTGCTTTTACTAATGAATACTGAATTTAATTGCTTTTTCTCCATTCCTACTGAAATGAAAAATAATTAGTATGTAGAAAACTCAGAGGAGTTGCTGTTCCTTAAGGTGCTATCGATAATTATTGATACACTATTTTTTTCACCACTGATATCCACACTACCATGTTTTAATAATTGCACTAACTAAGCATGCCTTATTATTTAAACAGCTGTCAAATGTTATTACTGTTCCCAAAAAGTTCTAGGAAGCCAATTTAAAAGAAGAGATAAGTTAGTACAATTACAAAAACGTGATAGTGGCAATATCAGTAGCCTTTTTTCTTATATTTCTTGATGTAATTTTTCATGCTCTCTTAATGAATTCTAAGCTTTTTCATTTTAGAGTTATCAAACAGAAAAAAGAGGATTAATTATAGTAAACACCGTCGCGCTTAGAGTTACCTTATCTGTTTAACAAAAAAAATTATCCTTTCCTTCAAAATGTTGCTATCAATCTTTGGGGTTCTCTGCAGCTTCTGAGAGATGGGTTTGAGGATTTTGAAGAAGAGAACATTGCATGTTTACTTGAAGCAGAAGTGTAAGAGGAGAAGGAAGGTTTGTGAAGGTGGTTTAGGGGTCTTAGATGGTGTATGGAGGAGGGGGGCAAGCAAGGTGAGATATGCTTTGCATACAAGGCTTGGTTTGGATCTAAAGAGCTGTTGGATGAAGAAAAGGATTTTCCCTTTTCATTGTGTAGGTTTCTCTATCTTTTTTTTATATGCTTTAGAGATTTCTTTCCATTAAAGCTTTCTTTGTGGGTAGAAATGTGCTTTTTTCTTAATCACTTTGTCTAAGATAGGGGCTTGGGTGGGCTGTAAAAAGATAAGTTGAAAAGGGATGTGAATTTGTTTTGGGAGTTTGATGCTTATTTTTCCCTTTCACATTGTCTCGTCTTTCTCATTTCTTATTAGCTTTGGAAATGATATCCACACCCCTTTTTTGGATGTTTTTTCGATGTTGGGGATCTCTATTTTTTATGCCTTTTGCAAAATGATATTGACACCAACCATATTGTTATTGGCACCCCCTACTTTAACTTATTGGTTGTGTTACAACTCCCATAGAGCTATCAATACCCCACTATGGGTCCTATCATTTACTCCCATAGGAAGGAGGTGAGAATCAATTCAACACTTATTGGTTCTATTTGGCATCCATGAAATTTTTTTCGAGGAATATTAGTTTGCCAAGATGTGTTAGGGGGAGAGAGAGAGGATATGGTGCTAAGTGGCTGAAAATAAGGAAATATAAAATTCTATTTTGAGTTTAGTTTTTCTTTTCCCTGTTCTTCAGCCACATTTCACCCTCTCCAAACCCATGCCCTCTCAATTCTCTCCCTCTCCCACCCACTTGCCGTTCTCTCGTCACTTGATAGACTAATATTCCATGAACAAAATTTCAGCTGCCAAACATGGCCTATATGTTTGATCACCACAAACACTCCAAATTATTCTAAGACTAAACTTCACTTTTCCAAAAAGTAGGTGAAAAGTAGACTTAACTGCTTGATCCATCAAAAAATCTGTTGAAAAAGAATCATCAATTGACCCACCTAGATTATTCGAGGGACGTTTGACAGTGAAAAAATCATCAAAAAATTGCCCACCTTCATGAAGGAGCTTAAAGATGATAACAGCACAAAACAGATGGGATGTGCAGATGCAAATTTAGAGGTAATTTAACTCTTGGTTGAAAAACTAAAACCAGATTATTTTGTAGACAGCTTGAAAACCTCGAAACAAGACTTCCACTTAAGTTTTTGCAAGTTTGAAGAGTTGTGCCACGATCTCTCGTCTTTTCACGTTTGAACAGCTTTGTTACTCTAGATTGTCTGTGTACAAGTAACTCAAATGAATATAAAACCCCTACTTCTCAATATGGTTTTAAATTTCAGTTTCTGTCGCTACGAAAACGGAAACGTTTCGGTTGAAAATTCCGGTAGAAATCCTGTAAAATCAAGGAGACATGTAAACATATGTAAATCATGGAATTTAATTATGAAACTTCAGGAAATGCTAGAAAGCCTAGAATAGTACAAATACACAATTAGAAACCACCATTTCTAAACAAAATAAAAATACTTAGAAACCATCACATAAGCAAGACCATCATTCGTAATGGTTTAAGACCATTGAACACCTCGTGAATGTCACTATCGCAGGTCTGATAATGTAGTACATACTAAATTTCACATATAATTCATATGAATATTTATATATAATGCATGCACCACATTTTACATGCAATTTATATAAATATAATTATGTAATATGATGAATGATAGAATGAAGGGCGCCTTTGGAAAAAAAGCTTCAAGGTCACCCTCATTGGTCAATTTCAGCAAAGCCAAAGCAATTTCCTATGTTTTTCGGTGCCATCCACTTCTTTTGGCACCATCATAAATACACTTTGTTGAAATTGACCAATCAAGGGGTCCTTGAAGGTGGTTTTTGCAAGGCTGCCCTTCATTCATTCCTTGTGTAATACATGCTAATATATATATACCACTATTACACTTATGATTTGGTTTATAGATTTCAGTCATTTCGGTTGTTTAGGGCCCGTTTGGACATGCAGATTTTAGAATCCGGGATTTCTTCAAAATTGTAGCTAAGATGCAAGAGAAGAAGCGGACCACCCATCGTTGTTGACTCGTTTTTTTACTTCTCGCCCTTCTTTCCGTCAGCAAGAGAGTAGCAGATCCTCCCATATTTCCAGGTTTTAGAAATCTGAGGATGCAGGAGAAATTTTTAAAACCTGAATTTCTCACTTAAAATCCAAGAAACGCTGTAAGGACAGCATACATCAGCTTGATCATGAACCCTCTCTTACACTGTTTTCAAACTAAAAACCTGGATTCTAAAATCCGCGTATCCAAACAAGGCTGCCCTGTTTGGATACTCGGATTTAGAATCAGGGATTTCTTCAAAATTGTAGATGAGAGACAAGAGAAGAAGCGAACCAGACGGTGTTTTCTGACTTCTCGCACTTCTTTCCATCAGCAAGAGAGTAGTAGACCATCCCATGTTTCCATGTTTTAGAAATCTAAGGATGCGGAAGAGATTTCTAAAACCTGACTTTCTTACTTAAATCCAAGAAACGCTATCAGGATAGCATACAACGCTTAATCATGAACCCTCTTTTACACTGTTTTCAAACTAAAAATTGGATTCTAAAATTCGCATATCCAAACTTTAGTATCAGTTTCAGTGGAAATTTAAAACCATGATTCTCTATGTAGTTGTTTTATCATAGTAACTCGTACTCTCCCATTGAAGCAGTTGACGGGGAAGGCATTGGGTCGTGTCCATATTGCCAAAGAATTGCTGAAAACATGATTCACTTGTGTCTTGTCAGATCAAATGAAACTATTTTGCTTAAACACTCTCTCCTGAGCTTTGTGAGGGTTGTGAGTTCGGCAAGGCTTCTCATTCTCTCTCAAAAAACAAGGCGACAATGAGATAATGAGAATCTTCCTACGTGACTTCAAGTCAGAAAATCTTTTTTTTCTGCATATTTAACCTTGCAAGAAGTGAGAAACATGAGAAACGGGCTGTTCCGATTCGGTTCCCGAACTGCATCTTTCAGATTTTTTAATTCTCCGCAACGAAAAATTCGGATTTTTCCATTCCCCACAGAAAAATCAGTTGCCAAACACAACGTTATTAGGATAGTGATATGTTTCAGAGGCGGCTCTCGCTTACTGCTTTTGCACCTGATCAGCTTATTCAGATGAGAATAACTTGTATAAAGGGATTCTTCTGTATTTCCTTTAAAATTTTGTTTTCTTAGATGGATAACGAACAAGGAAGCATGATATGGCAGAATATATGTCATTTGTACAGCTAAGTTAAAGAAGTAACAGGAGAGAACTTCAGAGTTTCATGGTACTCAAATGAAAGCAAACATGAGTATCACAGAGGAGAAACCTTCATTTAGTATTGTCAGTGATGTTCCTAGTTGGATTCATCCTCTGATTCGAAGTCTAATCCGACAATGCTCATATGACCTACATTCACTGCAATTTCAACCCAGCTGTATTAGGAAGATAAATGATATAAATTACCGGGCGGCCCAGTGCACGAGGCTCCCGCCATTCCGGGGTTGGGGAGGGCTAGATGTATGCAGCCTTACCCCTGCTTAGCAGAGAGGCTGTTTCCGTGACTTGAACCCGTGACCACCAGGTCACAATGGATCAACCTTACCGTTGCGCCAAGGCTCGCCCTCTTTATAAATGATATAAGATTATCAGCTGCACATTTGTTGGAAATGCAAAAAAAAAAGGCCTCATTGATCAAGGGGACAACCCCTTGATCAATGAGGCCTTTTTTTTTTTGCATTTCCAACAAATTTGCAGCTGATAATTTTTTCAGGCATTGATCAAAATTTAAAGGGTTGAGATCATCTAATCATGGTGTGCTTACCAACAGCATCAACTCCATCTAGATTCGGCATGAACCGTTTGATATGTTCTTCTGCTGCTTTTTCGGCCTTCAATGTTTCACACTCAAAAGAAACTGAAATCTTGTGTTTTCCATGCTTCTGCTCCACCATACCAACAACATCGGTCTCCCATCTGCATTAATTTGACTCTAAATCACAGAAAAACAACTATAATTTGCAGTGGCAAATCGCAAAAAACTTTGACATTTACATTTATGCATGCATCACCTGCAACACAGGTACTGGTAATGAAAAAAAAATACAGAGGGGGGAGAGACTACCTTGGTACAACTGAGAATATTTCTCTTTTTGCAATCCATTAATAACTTGAATAGATTAAATGGGATAACTCTTTCCTAATTATCTCCCGTGAGAAGAGGATCCCTTTCCCCAATTAATCTAGCCTAAGGGGACAGTTTTCAAATGTTTTTCTATTTACTCTCCTGACATTAGAACCAAGGTGTCACAAATGGAGAAAGAAGTCAAAGGATTCCCCACCAGCCCTCTACAAGCTCCTTGAACGATGCTGGCAGCTGGGAAGACCATTGGATACCAAAGATGCAAAGTAACTCCACACTATAGAATGTCATCAAGATCATTCTTGTTTGCCCAAATCAAGTGATGCACCAGAAATAGAATAATAATCACAAGTTTCGAACTTAAATTCAAGCCGGAACAAACCAAGCATGTACCTCAACAAATGACAAGTAGTAGAGTAAGATATAGAACAGTCTCAAAGAGAAAACAGCAAAGAAAAGGTTGAAACTACTTACAAAGGTTTTAGTTTTTGTAATCCAAGTTACAAACATCTTAAGCTTTCCCTTGCACACTTCCTAACTTTAACACCTTTCTCAAGCAGTCCTAAGCAAACCATAATTCTTTTAGAAAAAAATAGAAACTTTCCAAAGAAAACTAACCCAAATCTCCTCTTAAAATATAACCTTCTATCATAAACTATTTCTAAAAGAATTACAAAACCATAACATAAACTTTTTTTTACCATTAAAAAAAATCATAAACTGTTTCTAATTATAAACCAGCTATGATAAAACCTTCCTACTTCAACTTTGTTAAAGTATAAAAGATAAAAAACGCCTTTCTCCAACAGCTTAAGCTGTTGGAGAAGTTGGTAAGTTAACATGGTATCAGAGCCAAAGCTCTCGAGTTCAAACCCTCCCAGATAGCAAAAATCCACATGCGATGGTCGGAGCACATGTGCCACGTGTTTGCCAAGTGGGCCACACGTGCGGGGGAGTGTTGAAGTATAAAAGATAAATAACGCCTTTCTCCAACAGCTTACGCTGTTGGAGAAGTTGGTAAGTTAACAAACTTCAACCTTCTCATTCAAAATAGAAACTCTAGAAACTTCACACAACCTCATCTTCTCCCAAAACACGAACTTTCTAAAACTCAATAAAAATTATTCCGAAAATTGAAATAAAATCATAAAAATCATCTGTGATGGCATTAACTTAGGGTGTCCAGTTAATGATAGACCACTTAAAAGCCACTCCAATTTCATTACCAATGCTTATAAGTCTTAGATGCCATAAGTAACTGGGTGTTAATTAGATGACCTTAATTGTAGATCTGACATACTAACAGGCACGGTAGTATGCTTAGATACACATGCCATCTGAGTAAGTAGCACTTTCATTTCATCATATCTTATGGTGCCTGAAATATATTTTTCATTCCTTTATTTGTGAGGGAATTTTTTTCATTCAATGCTCTATTGAAACAATAAAAACAAAGCATTGAAATCTAGGCTTGCTGGTAATGCCATACCAGTCATCAATAGCTAGCATACCCGTGTGCATGATCGATGTTATGAAACCGAGCAGCATCATGACCTTTGCACTCCACTACAACCACTCGCTCTTTCTTGCTCTGTAATAGACAAGACCAACTATTGCAGATAAGCAAAAAGATGGAAAAAAACCATAAAAATAAATTGCAAATGTAAATACACTAGTCAAAGAGGAATATCACTGTCAACCGAATCTTACACAATAATCAATGATTGTAAGCTTGATCAAGCGGTAATCCTCGCCTCTGCTGCACTCTCTCTCACACGCCAGTTCTTCCGAAAAAAGAAAAAGAAATAAATAAAGTAATCTTTCGGTACAATTATAACAGAGAAATACAACCAAAAGACAAAATAGTTTTGGCTATGTAAAAATGTTTAGGTGTTGAATTTTTGTATTCACGTGCAGGATCTTGTATTTTAAGAATGGGCTTTTGCAAGTGTTTCATGTAATTTGGGAGAAAGAAGAAAACTTGTTCTAGGAAATTCTTGGCATTTTTTGTATGTTTATATAAGGCAGTTTAGTTATGCGAAATGTCTACAAATTTTACATATATTGGATATCAGTCTGATCGTATATGGGTAAAAAAAGGAGTCGGTCAAAGTTGTTTTGGGGTTTCTTTTGAAATGAGATGGCATGGCTTTGAGAGTTATGTAGCATGTCTACAAAGTGGATGTGGTATTAAAAGGGTTTTATTGAGTTGTGCTCATGCACAGTGTGGGCCACTAGGTTGTGGATCTCTCGTGAATCTGCCCCATGCATTTAAATTCGATTACTGTCTTCATGGCTCCCCCCTAACCAATTCCTAGGTACTTCTGAAATTTAATTTCAAATTTCAAATTTATGGTAAGCTTTTTATATACACATATAGGTGGAACAAATCTTGTGTTAAGCACATTCTATAATTTGTATCACATGTTGCATTAGCTCAATCATAGTGGAAGTGTCACAAATTCCCAACTTGCTTTGAAACCATTGAAAATGCTCTTAGTAAATGCTTTGGTAAATCAATCAACCCATTGTTAAGAAAATCCTTGAGCTATCATCGACTCATTTGAGTCGACACCTTTTTTCCTTGGCCGAGTTCTCGAGTATGAGCATTGCCCTACCAAGTCGATCAAAGACTCCTTTGACTCATCTAGGTTAAAGAAATTTTGACCATGTCTCAACGACTTGCCTAAGTCGACTCTTTTTTTACCTTGGTCAAGTTCTCATGTGAGTACGAGTTTTTAAACACTGCATCAATGAATTGAAGCTAAGAGAGAAAATAGGAAACAAAGTGTCCAAAAGCAGCATTCTCATGAACGAAATGGTAATCATCCATGATTTTAAAGTTCTGCCAAAACCCATACAAAATGACCAAAATGTTTCCGTTTCCATAAAAATCTAATCAAACATGAAAAATGTACCGATGCCAAATTTCTTCTACAGCCTGATTATACCTTTGTGCGCTGAGACGAAGCAGAAGCAAGGCAATGCAATGCTCGAACCCAAGCAATCGTAAGAGCTAGAATCTGAATGTATAGGAAATGAGGAAATTTCACTTGACCTCTAAACAAGTTGTAACTATGCTCCATTTTGGAATGACCAAAATGTTTCTGTTTCCATGAAAATGTAACAATGTCAAATTTCTTCTACATGGTCAATTGACATGGAAAACACAGCCCTATTCTACCTTTGCACAGGACTCAATTGAAATTTCAGCTACCCAACAGTCATATACTTTCAGGAACTACTTTAAAAAATTACTAGTTCTCATGCCAACTACCAAAACCTTAATAAAAACATTTCAAACCAAACAAAAGATCGTCAGTAATAACCTATCAATACTAAAATAAACAGAAAAGGAAAATAACCCATCTGCAAACAACTAGGGTCAAACTGAGTCTACAAAACCCAACAAAAGAAAGAGAAAAAGAAAAAAGAGAAGTAAAACCAACTCCATTAACCGATGTCCAAACAATCAACATCAAAGTGAAAAACAAAACCCACAAAAGGGGGGGAAAATCCTACAAATAGAAACAACAAATAATTGGAATATAAGAAATGCCCAACTAAAAATATTATAGAACTTTGGTTAATCAAATGAAGCAATGTATGAATAAGTGAATAAAAGGATCAAATACCAGTGCCATGAAGGCCATAGCAGACAGAGTCAGGAAGTGTAATGAAATGGCCTGAGATGGAACCACTAGGCAGCAGAGCTATTGAAGCAATCCCTTCCATCTGTTTCTTCATCTTATATTCTCTTTTCTACAAAACCCAATTCAAACATCAAATTTTCTCCATGTATCGTGTAACACTGAAACTCTAAAAATACCCACCAAGACAAAGAAAGAGGCTAGGGAAAGGAAACCCTATTATATAAAAGTGAACTGATATTGGCACTACCATGTTTTGATAATTGTGCAAACTCAGTTTGTCTTTTATTTTTAAATTGGCTTATGAGAGCTTTTTGGGAACTATAATATCCTTGGGCAGCTGTTTAAAAAGAAAAGACAAGATGAGTTAGTGCACTTATCAAAACATGGTAGTGCCAATATCAGTAGCTTATATAAAAATGTTGGATGTACGTACATTGAATAAAGAGAGGGAATTGCTAGCATCCATCGCAAAAGGGTTTTTGCGGCTGGTATGTTGCACGTCAGACCAGCCACCTTGTTAATGAAAACAACAGCTTTTGTCTCCATTCACGAGGTGGCTGGTCTGACGTGCAACAGACCACCCGCGAAAAGCCTTTTGCGATGGACCTTAGCAAATCCCATAAAGAGAAAGGTAGAGTTTCAAAGAAAAGAGTGGGCCCACCCGTCCTGGCATAACAAATAATGTTTGGTGGTTTTTCATGGGATTAGAGTATTTTTATTACTAGTAAAAAGGCACGTGCACCGCACGTGCAGCGTCTTAATGAACTATTCTAACTGAAAATGAATTTAATAATAATAATCTTTAAGCAAGAAAGGCAAGTTTCTGAAGGTCGCACATTTTTTTGAAAAGTATGATACAGAAAAGCCTAAGATGACAATACTCCAAGCATGAAGCGTCACATAAGTGCAATTACAACTTCAAAATAATATGTATCAAAAGCATGTGTAAATTTGTATTCTAATAGAAAGTATTGTTGAAACTACATATGTAATCTGTATTCTAATGGAAATTAATTTTGAAACTACATATGTTCATGGAAATCATGAAGTCACATAGATTTTAACTCACACGCGCTTTGACCTATATATCATACAGAATCTCTTGCTGAACACTTATTTGACCAATTCCTCACTTTTGATGGAAAATTGGTCTCAAAATCTTATAGAGTGCAAGTACAATTTTGGAAGATCGTCAAAATCTTTAGAATGATAAGTTTACAAAAGGTACATGTTCTACGGATCATCATCAAAATAAATTTTTACAAAGAATAGCACATATATAAGTAATCTATAAATGATATTCATTAACTTATCTTTCGAAAACATCATTGTATTCGAAATAAAAGTTTTTGAGCAATAGGACATGATAGAAAACATCATTGTACTGGAAAAAGAAAGTTTTGATAAATAGGACATAATAGAAAACATGTCGTACGTTAGAAAAAGATTAAAAAAAACTGGGCGTCAGCTAGAGAGTTGCATAGGGGCCTCCCATTAGCCCTATTAGTAAGTGATGCTTGCTGCTTGCTGTCTACTTCACGAGCCATCACTGTCCCTTTCGACTTTTCTATCTAGTCATTGTGCAGAGAACGAAAGGATAAAAATACATTTTGAGCACTTTAAAGGATGATAATTTCAATCGAAAAACTTTGTTTGTATATTCTTGCGAAACCTTCACTCTTTTTTAATGTGAAAAGAATTAAGATTGATTTTTTTAGGCAGGAAACATGATGTTTTAATTCATTATAGTGTAAATTCAGCAATTCGAATTGGACATGTTGTATGAAAAACATGTTTTTATACATTAGGGAAATGATTTCAGCACAAACAAATAAATCAATACCCATTACGCCTACAGATCAAATAAATCAGTCTAACATTCCTAAGCTTCAACGCTAATCATCCCATTAGACTCATTGTGCTAATCATCCAATTAGACTCATCGATCAATTGGGTCTATTCTCCACAGGTTAGCAGGCATGAATTTATTTTATCCTTGACAAAACTCATCGTGCTGTGTTCTTGGATAAAAATATTAGCAGAACAAAATTAGTGAACAATAGACAAGATAATCTCATGCACATATAAGGCCAAAACTATCAAAATCCACAACCTGATCTAGTCCCACCATTATATAATATAAAACCCAATGCCCAAAAATCATAAAACAGCCCCTTTTTTCATCAAATTTATAACCTTCCAGTGCAATTCATAAGCTGAAAGCTGATTTCCAAATCAAACAAATAGCTCATCCAATGCATTTGAAAATACCGACCAACGAAAAGAAGAAAATAAAAACGAACTTTGTCAATCTCCAACTCTTCTTATATGTGAAACCTTAAAGCATGCCCCACTGATAAAAGCAGTTACAGTAAATCAAGGGCATAAAAGTCCTTTAAGTCCACACAATACCACCTTTTGATAAAAAGCCTTCTTACTTAAACTCATCACAAAAAAGAAACCTCTCAACAGAAAGCCATAAAAATGCAAAGGAAAGATAGAAAAATGTCTTTACCTTGAGTTACATCGAAGAAAATGTTTCTTTGTTGCTCACCCAACTCTTCTTTTGCACCAACTTGTTCTTCAGGTTGAAGTTCCTTTTCAGTTTTGATCTTTCATGTCCTCACTTTCAAGCTCACGCATTCCTCTACCTCCTCTATCTCTGTTTCCATTGAAAAAAAATGAAAAACCAAAGGCAGAAGAAATGCAGAGAAATGTAAATGCCAACTAAACAGTAATGGGAAAGAAAGCTAATGACAAATGCATTCAGTCTTCCTGAACTGATTATGTAATGGGAAAAACAATAAAAAAGTTAATCTGCAAGTAACTCTCTCTCTCTCTCTCTCTCTCTCTCTCTCTCTCTCTCTCTGATGTTTACACACCCCCATGACCTTTATCAGAGTCATTTATTATTAGGAAAATGGTATAGCACAACCAGGTTTTAATAATGGCACGAACTAAGCTTGTCTTGTCTTTTAAAATTGCTTTTCAGAGCTTTGTGGGAGCAGTAATCACCTTGGCAGCTCTTTATATGGTATAAGACAAGATGAGTTAGTGCAATTATTAAAACATGTTTGTGCTGATATAAGCATAGGAAATTGATTTTATAGAAAATTTCCATTTTCCAACTAAATAACGTAAGTTGTCTAGTAATGAAAATAAGGTGATAGAGATAGAGAATTGCCAATATCAAATATGTTGATTCTAATCCAAGCTTTCTATCAAACCTGAACAATAAAAGGACAATGATATATTGCATTCCCATACTACAGTAATGACTATACTCGTTTTGTACACTTCTCTAATTGAAATAAGCCTAACAGCTCTGAAACTCAGCACTCAGATAGGGTTTGATATCATGCAATCCAAACATGGCTTTTTGTCAATCTTATTGATTTTCCATAAACATATATAATTCTAATATGCCCCTACCATTTACCAAATAAAATAAAATTTTAAAAGTCAATTTAGGACCAAAATAGCAAAATGATCCCAACGGTCCGATCTGTAGAAATTTCCATAATGTAATTCTGATTTATAGCTGCAGAAGTTTAGCGTGTATTTTATTTTGTCATTACCCTATCAGAACCTTTTGGAAAGTGCAATAACCCTGGTGCAATTATTAAAATATTGTGGTGCTGATGTCATTTCGCTTTCAATATAACTTAGAAATTTCAGATCATATTTGGTTGTAGGCCTTTCAACGGAAATTGATGGTTCTAATGGGCGGCTGCTTTTGGATCGTATGGAATAAACCTGGTAAACGGGTAGGCCGGGCCGGGATTGACCCGGCCTGTACGGGTCTGGGGCAAACGGGACGGGTCAAAATGACCCAGGAAATTATACGGGTCACTAAGCTTGGACCCGCACCTGGCCTATACGGGCTTGGTTGACCCGGGGTCAGCCGGATTTTTGACATATTTTTTCAGCTATTTTTTTGTTTGTATAGGGATTTGCTAGCCACCTTCGCCAACCCATCATCTGCAATTGCATGCGATTATGTGATGTTAGCCTATTTATGTTTGTTGACTTTTTGAGACATTTGTGTAATCCTTGACGTGGTGCAAACTGCAAAGATTGGCAGAAGTACCATTTGTGCAAAGGTGAGTAGCAATAAATAATAGCTTGACATATTTTTAAAAAAAAAAAATTTGTTTGTATAGGGATTTGCTAGCCACCTTCACCAACCCATCTTTTGCAATTGCATGCGATCATGTGATGTTAGCCCATTTATGTTTGTTGACTTTTTGAGACATTTGTCTTATTGTTGATGGGGTGCAAACTGCAACGATTAGCAAAAGCAGGATTTGTGCAAAGGTGGGTAGCAGTATATAATAGCAATAAATAATAATCATGCGATACTAAGTTTTAAATGAAAAATTATAGAAAAATGGAAGCAAAGTGGACAAATTACGATAAAACATACGGAAAAAATGTAACAAAATATGACAATGACTGAAAAATTGGAAGTCTCGCCCAAACTGACTTTATGATATGATTGGGTATTTATTGCCCAACATGAATGCCGAGAATACCCCTAAGGAAAATCAGAAATGGCAATGAAAAAGAAAGGTACCGTGGCGGAGGCTGTGATACGTGAATGGAAAAAACGCAAAAGCGAGGATGACTTTAGAGTTTAGCCCCTGATTCACGCTTTATATAAAGTCTAAGGATTTTCCATGACAACCAAACAATGGCAAGGTGTGAATTCTTATCACATATAAAAACACAAAAAACAAAGGGAAATGTTATATTGGCCCCATTTTGTTACTCTCTTTTTTTTCTTTTTTGTAGGTTGGATCCGTTGGGAGAAGCTCCCTCTTGTGTAAAAGAGAAGTGATAAATACGCTGGAGAGGTCAATATATCACTTCCCAAAATAAAAGCCAAACATGTTTATACCAAACGTGTTTTCCATTATCTTTTAGCGAATTGATATCAGCACAACACTTTCCAAAATAAAGCCAAACATGTTTATACCAAATATGTTTTCCCCTATCTTTTAGGGAAATGATATCAGCACAACCTGTTTTGATATTTGCACTAACTCATCTTGTCTTTTATTATATAAAGAGCTGTCAAGGCTATTACAGATCCCAAAAAGCTCTCACAAGCCAATTAACATCTAAAAGACAAGTTAGAATTGTGCAATTATTAAAACATCGTTCTTTTGATATCATTTCCCTTTTTTTGAATTTCAGAATAGGAGCTAATTTCTTTGTAGTCACTGCCCTTGGCTACCAGATGTGCATTGAACATTTACATTTTACATTTGGGGCTGTTTGGATGCCACCGTAATCGGTAAGTTATGGGGAAGAGAGGGGAAATGAAGTCGCATTCCTTTTCCAAACCTTCATATGTTTTTCCATGGCAATGGAACACTGTTTGTCTGGGTGATATTTTCCGAATAAGGGTGTTTTTTTTTTTTTTTTTTTTTTTTCATTTTCCTGCCGAATTGCGAAGAAAACGAATGAAATCAGAAAGGGAAAATCGTGATATAGCTTCATCTTCCTCACCCTCAGTTGTCATTTTTGTAGTATTTATTGCTCAAAGGCATGAAATCACCATTCATAGCTGCACCTTCCTTCCTCTCCATTGTTTATTATCCATTACTAGGATCATCTCACGTAGAATATTTTCTGACGAACCCTCTCTAAGTGTGTTTAAAAACTCCTACAGAGTCAATAAACTCCTTTGACTCTCCTGAGTTATGACCGTGTCAACCGCGTTCTTGGCCGCATCCGCGCCGAGTCGACAAGGAATTTTCTTAGCCGCATTCTGTGCCGTCACATCCGCATTTTTAAACACTGAATCTAAGTATAAACACGATCAACATCCCATCCATGATATTTGATCCAACAACAGCTCACTTTTTGAGGTGCTGCTGTTGGATCAAATATCAAGGATGGTACTTCTATCATTCCACCTTTACGTGTTCATACACCCATTCATCATAAAATTTCTCTGGATCACCCAAACAATGTGGGGCCCACCATATATTTTGGGCTGCACACGCATGCACGGCCGTGCACCATACAATTTCTCTACCATATATGAAGCAAAAATCTCATTGCTTAGCAAGAAATGGCCATTAAAAGCCGCACATTCCTCTCCATCGTTTATTACCCATTTATTATCATTTAAATGGGTTGCATCAAGACAAAATCGCCTTCCAAATAGGTAATTTATCAGCCATTTACTCCCCTACTCTATAAAAGTCCATGCTCAGAGATTTCTAGTTGTGCACGATTTTGTTTTGATAACTTGCTGGTCTGTGAAAGCTAGCAGTGAAAGGAGGGAGTTTTCTACACAAAAAGAGAGGTATAGACTAAATAAAAAGGCATGTAGTCTTGTTATGTTCATGCTGACCTGCTAGGGAAGGGAAATGCACTGCTAATTGGGTTTGGTAAATGGAATCCACTTTTAGTTTTCATCTTATTGTAATTTTCCAAATATTTTCCCATTCATTTTCCTTTTTCATATTACCAAACATGCAAATGTAATTTTCCAAATAGTTTCCCATGACAACCAAGCACCGCATGGAAAGTAACCTTTCCTTTTACTTCACTTCTATTTCAAAATTTCTTGCATCCAAACGGACCCTTGTGGATCCCGCCAAATCATTAAACTTGGTGGTTGCTCTATCTTTGATCAGTAATTCATCGGCCACTAGATTGATGAAGAGACCCATCATCAGCACTTGTAGCAGGTAATAGATCAACACGGGAGGCCATGTTTGGCTGCCATGAAATTTTTTTCAATGGAATTTTAGTTTATCAAGCGGTGAGAGAGGTCTGGGAAAGGTGGGAGATGGAGAAACTAGAGAGGACAATGAGGAGAGGGTGAGAAAAGGCTGAAAATAAGGAAAAGAAAAACGCTAATCAAAATACAATATATTCCCCCCCGCCTTGTAACCATCTCTCTCTCTCACTCACTGCTTGATAAAATATATTTTCATAGAAAAAACATTCATGATTGCCAAATATGGCTTCAATTTGTAGGTCATGTCCGGCAACCATGAATTTTTTGAAGGATCAATTTCCAATGGGGGACAGAAATTTGGTGGAATTATCAACAGGACCCATGCCTTTTAGAAATTATCAACGAGGGACAAAAGAGGTCTTGTCATTAAAAGCTGGACGAAAATGCCCTTTTCTTAAGCAACACGTTTTGCTTTTCCACTTTTCCCTCTTCTCTCTTCTTTCCCTCTTTTTTTTACTTTTTCATTTTCAACTTTGTTTTTTTTTACCATACCAGTCATCTTCTTCATCATTTAGCTACCATTGGAGGCGGAAAAACTCAAAAATTTGAAACGTGAGTTCATTCCCATATCTCTCTCAATATCTAGGTTTTGTTTTTCATTTGTTTTAGGGTTTTGCATTTCTCCTTCTCCCTTTCAATGGAGGACGAGGAAGATGAATTGTACGGTAGAAAGAAAAAAACATGAAAATGAACGAGTGAAAAAAAACAGGAAGTAAAAACGTGTTCAAAAGGGACTTGATAAGCCCATTCGGAATTTGGTAACCCCATTTTGATATTGGATAACCCCAACCCCATTGACTTGAAAACCCCCTTCCAAAACTCCAGTACCCTTAGGCAATTTTAAGGGACTTGATAAGCCCATTCGTAAATTGGTAACCCCATTTTGATACTGGATAACCCCAATCCCAAATACTTGAAAACCCCCTTCCAAAACTCTAGTACCTTAGGCCAATTTTCAGGGACTTGATAACCCCATTCGGAAATTGGTAACCCCATTTTGATACTTGATAACCTCGATCCTAAAAACTTGAAAACCTCCTTCCAAAACTCTAGTACCCTCGGCCAATTTTCAAGGACTTGATAAGCCCATTCAGAGATTGGTAACTCCATTTTTTTTACTAGATAACCTCAATCCGAGAGACTTGAAAACCCCCTTCCAAAACTCTAGTACCCTTGGCCAATTTTTAGGGACTTGATCACCCCATTCCGAAATTGGTGACCCCATTTTTTATACTAGATAACCCCAATCCTAAAGACTTGAAAACCCTCTTCCAAAACTCCAGTACCCTCGGCCAATTTTCAAGCACTTGATAAGCCCATTCAAAAATTGGTAGCCCTACTTTTGAGAGTTACTAACCCCCTTCCAAAGAGTTGATAAACCTCCTATGCTACAAAACCCCCTGCCTATAGCAACTCTTCTAATGGCATTATAATTCTGCTCATGATAGAAATAACAAAAGAAATAGATGTTGTTTTCATTAAATGTGTTTCATGTATTACATCCCAATTTGTGTATTACAAAAAATAATAATTAAGTAAATCAAAAAATGTGTAGCCATGAATATTCATGTATTACATCAACTTTTTCTTATACAACCACTCGTCTTCCAAAAAAGTGAGTGAAGCCATCCATGCATTATCTCCAGAACTCACCCTAAAAAACAAATCGCTTAAACCCTAAACAAGATAAATCAAAAACAAAGGAATGAAAAATAGTGCAAAACCCTAAAAAAAAAAAAACAAAAAAAAAACCTAAATACAAAGAGATAGATGGTAAGAACTCAACATTCAAGTTTTCAAGATTTGCCAGCAACAATGGTGGCTGAACAAAGAGGAAGATGACTAGTAGGGTAAAAAATCAAAAGGGTGATAATGGAAAAGTAAAAGAAGAGGAAAGAAGGAGAAAACAAGGTCAAAACGTGTTGTAAATGCCAAAGGGTATTTTCGTCCAACTTTTATTGACAAGACCTCTTTTGTCCCCCGTTGATAATTTTGCCTAATGTTTATCCCCCATTGGTAATTGGTCCTTTTTTTAAATGATAGATTAGTTTCTCAAGTGGTGAGAGGAGATGTAAGGTGGGTGAGAGGAGAGACTTGAGGGGTCATGAATGAGACTTTAGAGGTCATGAATGAGCAGACTCAATGAAGTGGCTAAAAAAATAAGGAAAAAATCTAATGTAAACCGGAGTGAGTAGTGCCATTATCAAAATATGGAGTGCCGATATCATTCCCCTATGTATTATGTACATGCAGACATCTATCTATGAATGTACATGTAGTTGGTGGGGAGGATATAACGAGGAAGGAATGAAAGTGAAAGGAGATGCAGAGCATTTAAGGAAGGAATACCTCCCTTCTAAGGTTGGTGCAAGTATTGACTGTCCATTAATTAAACTTAAGCATAATTATCTACTAACACTAAATCTCTAATTTATTCATCTTATTTCAAGAGGAAAAAAAACTCATGAAAGAACTGGTATTTCTATCAACAAATAAAATAGCAAAATAGTAAACTCATTTAAAAATAAATTAGTATTCTTTTTTCCTTGTGATATCCATGGTTTTAAATTTCGACCGAAATCTGAAATTTCGGACTGAAATTTTGGATTTCGGTGGGGACCGAAACCGGTATTTGGCGAAATTAGAAATTTCGCCATTTACCAAATTTCGGTAATTTACGAAATTTCGAGAAAATGTTTTTTTTTTTTTTTTAAAGCTTTACAAAATTTCGGAATTTCAGTCTGGAATTTCGAACGAGAGTACCAAATTTCGACCGAAATTTCGGTTTTTCGGAAGTCCGAAACCGGTACCGAAATCGAAATTTTAAACCATGGTGATATCTCATAATAATATTTGTTTTGAAGGAAAACATTTTTACATCCACTTTTGGTGCCCACTGTACCACCTGAACATTATCTGCTCCGTTGATCCTAGCCCTTTGATCCATCAATATCCGTTTTTGGGTTTTGCCAAGAAAAGCTAAATCATTGATTTTTTTTCTGACATTTATCTTAGGTCTCAGTGATATCCCCCTCCCCCCATGATGGATATTTCCGCTCCCTTCGACAGAAATCGTTAACTTTTAAGCCTTTTGGACTTGACGGTGGCACCTCCACCCCTATCTGACCCAACAACTGAATGGTTTTTATCACCCAAATAATGTGGGCCCGAACATATATTTTGGTCTGATCGGATTGAGCTTTTGCTAAAAAGTCAATTAGAATAATCAACCCAAACCCAACCCCAACCCCATTTTATGGTAAAAGCTCAACACAATTCCCAAAAATGACCTCAATTCAATGGCCCATAAGCTACAAATTTTAGCATTTTAAGGTTAGAAAAACATAAAAAACTTCAAAGACATAATAATCGAATGCATAAAGGAGAATTTATACGATGTGTGGCCGTGAAAACCCGTGAAGTCTAAAAAAGTAGGTACGGGCCAATTTATTTTTTTTATGATCCAAACCGTTCATCTGTTTGGGCACAACGTAAATAGATTGTGCCCCAAAAATCAGTTCCATAGCATGATCCTAACCCTCCGATCTGTAGAAGATTCCGTAAATGATTTTTGGAAATCTCCATATTCACAACCTATTTACGTTGTGCCCAAACAGATGAACGGTTTGGATCATAAAAAAAAAGTGGCCCGTACCTTTCTTTTTAGACTTCACATGTTTTCACAGCCACCCATCATATAAATTCTCTGCATAAAGAACACTTCTTATATTAAAAAAAAAAAAAAAAAACCTTGACTAAAGACTAAATACATCATAAATGGAGCAACCCAAACAATAACTTATCACATAATAATCGCCTCCACGAGTAGCCAACTAGCCACTAACCCAAATAACCCTATGCTAAGTTTTTATTTTTATTTTTTTATTATTTATTTTTAATGTTTTTACTAAAAACATGCAGGAACAAAGATACCATAATGACATATGACGCAATGAATTATTGTTGAGGATAAATCAGAATCTTAAACATATCTTATCAGGTTATCATAAAAAAAATCATAAGACTCCACTATTTTAACTTTGTTGCCCTTGCTTAGCTATGTTAGAGAAATTATATGTTTTTTCATCTGTCAGGAAAAACCTTTGCTTCTTAGAGCAGCAAGTCTGATGAGGTACAACAAACACCTCTTTCAGAAATGGCAAAGTTTTTATTCAAACTGACAGATTTGAGGACAGCCCAGCAGATAAAAATGCTCTCTCATAGTACAAAAATTCCTGTTTTATGCTGACACCCCTGTGCTAAAGGCCTCTCCAAATCTAGCAAGAACCAGATGAGTCATTAAAGGTGATTGTTTCTGTCTCTAAATGTTTGTATCATTTTGGGTTTTTCTTAAAATAGTCTAGATTGTTTGTTGGCAGCTCTAATTTTTGTTCCTTTCATGTCTGTTATGAAGATAATGAAAAAAGACAGATTTTATTAGGGGAAGAAACTTAAATTTCAGCACAAATGTTTGAACCCAATTTTGTTTCTGCTGTAGCTTTGGTTTTACTTCTTAAATCTGTTATGAAGAAAAGAAAAGGCAGATTTGTAATTGTGAAGGGAAACAGAATTCAGAGAGAATCTCTCTTCTTTATAAGTTTACAGTCTAAATTTCCAAACACATTTTGGGTTTTGATTGGTAGAAGAAATTCTGTTTTTACTTTTGTTGATTTTGCTAGACTCCGCTGTAAAATGTTTTTTGTTGGTGAGAACACAAATTTCAGTAATAATTTCTCTTTAGAGTCCAAAATTTGGACCCTTTTATTGATGAGAGCTTTGATTCTGTGCATTTTTTTATCGGTTAGAAATTCATAATTTTATGGGCAAAAAGACAAACATGCTTATCTAGTGCTAAATATGGCAATTTGAATTAAATTACTTGTGTCACTTTTATTGTCTTATCTTTCTCATGCCTATCTATTGCTAGATTTGGCAATTTGAGTTTAGTTAGTTCTGTATCTTTCTTTTTTGGGGCATTTGGATTAGATGGTTAAACTTATATTTAATTTACTTTTTTTTTTTAATCTCTGCAGATTATTTAATTGGGTTGCCTCTATTGAAACTGTAATTGTTGTAGATATGGGAATGGGTCTGCGAGTGTTCTTGCTTGTCTTTCTATGCTCTATTCCAGAGATTTTGGCCCAAGACTTTGTTGACGAAACCATTGAAGTCAGTGGGGTTACCCCAATAGCTGAGACTGATGATATTTTTGTTTGTGCTACTATGGATTGGTGGCCACCTGAAAAATGTGACTACGGTCAATGCCCATGGGGGCAATCATCTGTTCTAAATCTAGTGAGGATTCAATACATGTTATTTTGAGAAGTTTCTTTTGTTTATTGTTGAATATCATCTGCTCTTTAAGAAATTAAAGCACTCCTATGTGTTTTTTTCAGGATTTGAACCAGCCCTTTCTTGCCAATGCCATCAAAGGTATTTTGTCTTGACTACTTAATTCAGATATACTTTCTTAAAGTCATTTTGGTATTCATTTATCGCTACTATCCCACCATTCTGATAATGATACTCACTTTGCTTTTGTCTGGTTTATGTGAAATTTCTTTACTTGGATTTTGGAATATTCAAGTTGTTTGCTTGGGATTTCTGGTTGATTTTTGGAGCGATGGTGATAATCATGTTTGTTATAGAGTATACATCTTTTACAGTAATAAAAATGTAGCTCCCGATGATCCCGGCATTTTATTTTGAATAAGTAAACAATTTTTTTTGAAAAAGAAAGCAATCCTGTGAGGGGTTATCGTTTGGATTGCTTAATAGATGCTAATACTATCTTTATGTTTCTTTGTTTCTGGAATTGTAGGTTTTGACAATGGTTTGAGAATAAGGATTGGAGGCTCACTCCAAGACCAGGTATTGTACGACGTGGGAAATCTGGGTCCTCCATGCCAGCCATTTAGAAAGTTGCCAGGCGGGTTGTTCGGATTCTCCAAAGGTTGTTTGCCCATGGAGAGGTGGGATGCACTCAACTCATTTTTCATCAAGACAGGGTAATGGTTTTATTTCCAGAACTTAATTTTTTTTTTTGACTGTTTAAGCATTCGGGGTATATTACCTAGACTAACACAATTTTAGGCAAAATACATGCATGGTTGATAGAAGTATTGAGTACTCACCTTTCTTACTCATTAAATATAATAATTATCAACCAATAGGCTTTAGCTTATTGCTATAAGTTCCAAACATTTAACTTGTTTGTAGGCAGTTATCATTTGCTATAATAGCTCATAGAGATACATTAAATGAAAGCCAGTTGTTCTGTAATAAATCTGGATAGTTGTGAGCAATTGTTGCTACAGAACTAATGAATTTTTACGAAAGATTTGTGTGCTATGTATGGGTTTTTAATCCCATTTACATTTTTTCCAAGGGAGAGATCTTATACTGAGGAATTGTGCTTTCTATACAAATTGAACACATAGGAAAACTTGATAGATCTTCATTTAGAAGTTTATACCAGTAAAAATTGGTTAGGCCATGTTCGTTTTGGATTTTAAGAAGTGATTGGTCCAAAACTGGTTATTGGACTCAAAATTGTGTTTAATTTTAAGTCCAATAATCAGTTTTGAACTCAAAATCGATTCGCAAAATCCAAAACGAACAGGGCCTTATTGTTACCAAAACCGATGGTGTGTTTGGTGTCTAAATCTTGTGATTGCAGAGCCATTGTGACATTTGGTCTTAATGCACTGAATGGGAGGCATCAAATGAGAACGGGCGTTTGGGGAGGTGCTTGGGACTCTAGTAATGCTCAAAGTTTCATAGAGTACACCATTTCAAAGGGATATCCAGTTGATTCATGGGAATTTGGTACTTCACTTTATAAATTTGTTGCTTCATCTCTTTCACTTGAAAAATCTCAATGTGGTGTTCTCTCACCATTGCTGCATCCTTTACCTGATGTTAGGAAATGAGTTGAGTGGGAGTGGCGTTAGTGCAAGTGTTAATGCTGAAGAGTATGGAAAAGATTTAATTGGCCTGAAAGCAATTCTCAATAACCTATACGATGGGTCCCGCTCAAAGCCATTGCTAGTGGCACCTGGAGGATTCTTCGATCAGCAATGGTATACTCAGCTTCTTCAGTCTTCAGGTTCAGAGGTGGTCAATGTCATGACACATCACATATATAATTTAGGCCCAGGTGGGTAAGGTTTGACTCATTCATCATGGATAATCCAGATTTTCGTTTTGGACACACACCAATCACAATTATCAGGAGAAAACTTTAGACCATGTTTGGCAACCATGAATTATTTTCATCAAATATTAGCGTACCAAGTGTTGAGAGAAGGGTAGGGAGACTGGGAGATCCAGAGAATTGAGAGGGCATGAATGAAGAGATGGTGCTAAGTGGCTGAAAAGTAAGGAGAAATAAGTAGAGTTTTTCTTTTCCCTATTTTCCTGCCACTTCGCATCATCTACTCACTCATGCCCTCTCAATTCTCACCCTCTCCCACCACTTGATAAACTAATATTTACTGGACAAAACTTTCATGGCTGCCAAACATGGCCTTAATGTGTATCCCGTTTCATGTTTTTGCGATTACTTTGTCACTTTTTATATCATCATGTGATTTTATGTAATTGGATTCATGTTTCTTTCGTACTCAAACATTTATGCAAATAATATATCTTTCAATATTATCATATGAGATGACCGTTGAATACAGACATTCCTAGCATGTGATACAGATATGTCTGTCCAAGTCTGATACAGATATACATGTGCATGTCTAAGTGACAGTATATATGGCTGTATCCTTTTATTTTTTGAGTGCTGATGGCATCTATAATTCATCTTTCTTTTTCAGGCGTTGATCGTAATCTTATAAGTAAGATCTTGGATCCCCATTTTTTAAGTCAAATAGTTAAAACATTCAGAGATCTCCAACTCACCATACAACAATATGGCCCATGGGCTTCTGCTTGGGTTGGGGAATCTGGAGGTGCCTACAATAGTGGTGGCCGTTTGGTATCAAACACCTTTGTTAACAGTTTTTGGTACGTTTTCTATTGTCGTTCAAATTCTCGGTTTGGTCTTTTCTTTTTCTATCATCCTAACTGTAGGGGTGCAACTTGGGTCGGGTCAGGTTGAGATTTTGCCAAAAATTGAATTGGAATCAATCCGGACTACCTAGCTTGTTCATTTTCATCTTAATCCGATTTTATGGTAAAAGCTTAACCTGAATTTCCAAAAATCGACCCAAGTTGCACCCTACCTAACTGGCTTCTTCATTTTCATCTTGAGATTCAATGCAAATTCTAAGAGATGTATATAATGTAGGTACCTAGATCAGCTCGGAATGGCATCCAAGTATGGTACTAAGGTTTATTGTAGACAGAGTTTAATTGGCGGCAACTATGGGCTTCTCGACAGAACGACATTCATACCAAACCCTGATTACTACAGGCAAGAAGCACTTATGTAACCCAGAGCTATAAATTTCATTCTTGAAGGACATCTTATGCTGAACCTGCTTTTGTTGGCTTGGTTTTAATCAGTGCACGGCTATGGAATCAATTGATGGGAAAAGCGGTTCTTGATATTGATTTCAGTGGGTCTCCATATTTGCGTGCCTATGCCCATTGTTCAAGAAAACAGGTATGGCTAATCTAATTTATTGACTTTGCTCCCGAATTACCCCTGAAATGTTGAATTATGTAGCTATTAATTGGCTGGTTGTCAAGGTTTATTAAAATCTTAACACTTGACTTGGATTCTATATTGCATCAGTATGGGTATGAGTGTTGGATTCAACAAACCTCAAAAAGAAAGATTCGTGAATTCGTCAAAATATTTTAATCAATTCTCAGATTTTAATTTTTTACATAATATGGTTATAACAAGTAATATATTGAAAATCTATACAGGTCAAGTAAATATAATGTTTTACTTCCATATAAACACTTAGTATTAGGATGGATAAAGCTCAAACATGCCGTAATATTAAGCTGTGGTAGTAGTATTCCGAAAAGACAGATAAAAGAGACTGAAGTGTCACAGGGAATCCTAAAGTATTGGAATCCAATGCGGGTACCTAGTCCATTCAGAAGAATCTGTGTATCATTGCTTGGTTTCTTACTGGTGTCAAATTGAGTTAACTAGATTGAATTTTGAGTTATATTGACCAAAATTTCAAGTTCTCCGAGTGCCAAGGCAACCTGTCAAGAGTTCAGCTGTGTTTGTCATTCAGCTAATGCTTTTCAATCTGTTTACTTCTGGTCAAATACTTGAGATGCAAGCTGCAAGCATTCCCATTGTTTGAAAGGAAAAAGAATGAAACATCTTGATTTTTCCTCTACACTATCCTTTGAAACATCAAGTACTGTTCCCCAACTGTTGGTTTTGACTTTTCCTTGTGGCATGTCTGTCGTCCATTTGGCATGGCTGTCTTGCTTTGATTTGTCTTGATCAGGAAGCATAGGTTCGGCTTCCTGAGCGCGTTCATAGCTGTCACAAATATTTGTCTCGGGGATTTCTCATAAAAGTGTGTCCTGATATTTTAAATTTTTTTGTTGTTTTCAGGTTTATATCTGAAAAAAAAAACTTAAAAATAACATAGATAAAAATATAAAATTTAAGAACAAAATTAGGACAACATATAATATTGTGAATTTATCGGGGTATTTTCGTGATATTTTTTGCGATAAAAAGTAAAATGTGAAGGTATCTCACTGATTTTTCAGAATTTTGGGTAATTTTTGGGATTTTATTTTGTTATCAAAAAATTGCAAAATATCATAATATTTTCAAAAATACGGAAGATATTTGTGATTATGATTTATACCCACAAAAAACAAAAAAAGGTGTTGTGGTGTTTCTAATAGCAACATCCTCTTTCTGCAGGTAGGTGTTACTCTACTTCTGATCAATCTGAGCAACACCACTGAGTTCAGAATTACGGTTCAAAGCAGAACGAACATCGGTCTGCAAGTAGGACAGACCACTTACAGAGAAGGTTCTTTGATGCATGGCCTTAAGAGAAGAGTTTCATGGGTTGGATGGAAAGCATCAGATGGTGCAGCACAGAGAGAAGAGTACCATTTAACCCCGAAAGATGGCGACATTCAAAGCCAAACCATGCTCCTCAATGGGGTTCCTTTGAAGCTAACTGTGGATGGAAACATCCCCAATTTTAATCCTGTTCTTGTTGATGCAAAATCTCCTATATCTCTTACTCCATTGTCCATTGCATTTGTCAGATTGCCAAACTTGGAGGCTCCTGCTTGTTATTGATCCCTCAAGTCCTCTGCTCAAGAGTTGTATGGTTGTGGTAGAGGAATTAAAGCTTTGACCAAATAGCTCAAGAGTTGTATGAGCATGACTCTGAATTTATGCATGTCTCAACTTGGGGGAATAATCTCTTTAGAGTTGTCCACACCTTGGATTTGAGAATCATAGGCAACCCCTTTTGCTTACATTGTGAAAAGAAACAAATAGAGAAAAGCTTTAAGTACATTTTCGAAAGCTTTTAAATGATGAGAATATTCATGTCTGTAATAAGCACTCTGATTTAATAATATAATGCTTTGTTGCTTATAGACTGTTCCTTTCTGATGCATTCCAAATCCCACCTACAAAGTACTTGTTTCTTAGAGGTAATTTGTGAAAAGAAGCTCACGGGTTGGTCTAAGTAACTAAGGAGGAGAAGATGCCGACCCCAAACTAATAATTGGTTCCACTGTGAAAGATAGCATTTGGAGAAATTATATGATGAAAGGCTGTATGAACAATTAAAGGTGGTGTACCACCCTTGATAGGAGCTGCTTTTGGATCAAATATCAAGGATGGGATGATGAGTACGTGTTCATAAGGCCCTTCATCATATAATTTCTCCAAACTAGTAATTGGTTCCACTGTGAAAGATAGCATTTGGAGAAATTATATGATGAAAGGCTGTATGAACAATTAAAGGTGGTGTACCACCCTTGATAGGAGCTGCTTTTGGATCAAATATCAAGGATGGGATGATGAGTACGTTTTCATAAGGCCCTTCATCATATAATTTCTCCTAGCATTTGTACCCTATATTACTATGTACTTTAGTATGTATTAAAGCTTTGATCAAATAGCGTTTGTGCATGTCTCAACCTATGGAAATCATCTCTTTAGAGTAGTGTACAAATTTTGAGTTAAAGCCACACTCCTTGGATTCGAGAATGAGAGACATCTCCATTTGCTTACCTAGGAGAAAGAAACAGAGAGAGAGAGAGAGAGAGAGAGAGAGAGAGAGAGAGACTCTAAGGCCATTTTCTAAAGCTTCTAAATGATAAGAGTATTCATGGCTGTAATAAGCCCTTTGATTTAATAATTTAATGCTTTGTTGCTATCCTTTCTTATGCATTGCAAATCCCACCAAAAAAGTACTTGCTTCTTAGAGGTAAGTTGTGAAAAGAAGCTCACGGGTTGGCCTAATTAACCAAGGAGTAGAAGATAGAAAGAGTCCCCCAAGTAGTAATTGGTTCCCACTGAAACATAGTAGCATTTGTATCCTATATTCCTCTGTACTTTATTTATGTTTGTTTATATCATAGGATAGACTTTTCCTTTTTCCCTTCTGTCATTGTAAATCACAGTGATTCACTTAAAGGGCATATTTTTAAATTGCCTTTTGATTAATTTGAGAGGGGAGGAGACAAGTCATTGGGTAAGACTTCCAACTCCTATTCCCAAAATTTGTGTGGGTTGAGTTGGGTTGTATTCTCAAATCTTTCTTATCTATTACTTCTTCCTTCCACAGTTCATTGATTGTTTTTTTTTGGGTGCTTAGTTCATTGAGTGTTGGCATGGTATCAGAGCAAACGGTGATGAAGGAAAGCAGTTTGCGAATTATCCCTATCCCATGGTTAAAATGTCAAAGGTTAAAATGTCAAAGGCTGTCAATTATTTACACACATGAATGGTAACAAATATCCTAAAAAATTGCCCACAAATTCAATGGGCTCAGTAACACAGCAATCTCCATGAAACAATTGGGAGGAAATGGAAGAATAGGAAAAGAAATGAAATGGAATCTAGAGGATTCGAAAAAGAACAGTTCAAACTGTTCTTGCATCCATGCGATTGAATCAAGCAGCACCTTTCTGCACTCTAGCAGTCTTGATTATGGGCGCATTACTACCTGTCCGGCATCCAATTCTCTTCGCACCGAAAAATGGGTAATGGAGCTGTCCCCTCAAAAGAGTATGAATCAAAGTCCCCTTCAAAATAGAACAAGGATAGCTATGTTAAAGATGAAAGAATCTCTCATGACACCAGTAATGCAATCCTCTGCAGGTGGGGCAATATCTTGGTTCCTCCATATCACTTGCATAGCGAGTTTATTGTTTTCCTTAATGAGTATCAGTAAATCTCCGCGACCCAAAACTAACTGTAATCTAAGTCTCCCTCTTTCTCTGTTGATCTACTAAGGTTCCCACGATATGGCAGTTTCTTACAAAGTCATTGGAGTAGTTTACATGCTTTGTTCACAATGGCTGCAGATGCTCAAAAGCAATCTCTAACCATGGCTTCCACTGACCATTGTAGTGAATTACAGCAGCCTTCCTCGCAGAGGTCTGTGTTATTTTGGTAGCCTAAGCCAAGCATGTGCCATGATGGGTCGATAGGATGAACATTGCCCCTGAATGTAATCAGAGCTGGAGGTAAGAGTCCCAAGCCTCCACATCGTCAAGTTCGACTTTAGATTCTGCACCCAAAAATAGTTCTCAGAAACAGTGACAAAGGACCAAGCAATCCATCGACAAAGAAAGGCAAGCATGAAAACTATTTTTAAATTAGGAAAATGGGTTGCTGTTAATCCATAAATCTTCTCCTTTTCCATTCTTCATAAATCAGATCTAAGAAGTATTTGAACTCCTAGAAAAGTTTTCCAACTCGAACCTCACCCACTCTTTTCAAGTCGGCTAGAAAAAATCAGACAATTACTCAACCAAATTGACCAGAGCGAGAAAAAGTTCCAAATGATTTGGAGGAAAGAAAAGTGGACATGATATAAGCTGAAATATATAAAGGATGTATCGTGTTAGTTCTTAGAGTTAGGAGGGCTCTTTATGATAAGGGTTGTGGATAATGGTTAGTGGAGTTATGGGTCTTGGTTGGCCTTAGCCTTTAGGAGTTTTACTTTTATAAGATTGGGTTTGTTGGTTGTCAAGTAGTTTTATTTGGTATAAATAACTTATAATCATCCATTTTTCAAATCAATGAAGAATTTCATACCCAAAACTGTGTTTCTACTCACACAGGACCGACCCTTCTCTTTAAGTGGGTCGAGATGCTGATCTTCCCTCTAAAAGGATCAATAACATTACGAACTGATTTGGGTTCATAACATATGGTATCAGAGCAGCATGATACAGCCTTTGTAAAAGCAAATTGGAGGAACAATGATCATTGGGAGGTGAATATGAGAGAGATTAGAAGGCATCTAGCTTCTATAAATACCAAATTCAATAAGATGGCACTGTCGCTCATCATGAAGATAGAAGAACCTGTACGTATGAAGAAGCTAAGTGAAGAGTTCCATGAGAGCACCGTCGATAAGGTTTGCACAGTGAAAAAAGAAAACAGTAAATTGAATAGGGGAGAAATGAAGAAGAGCTAAAGGCATCGATGATTTTCAATGTTGTCTATTTTGACATGGTCGTCTCTAGAAAAGCTGTCATTCCTCTCAGATTGTCAAACACCATCGAGAAGATCCACACCCACATTCATCCATGCATCACCATCTTAATCGTTCAAATAAAAAAAACACGAGGGTGCTTTGATGAACGAAATGATAAGATTAGTTTGAAAATAAAACTGCCCCAACCTTGATGATGACATACGAAATGGTGACTAATTGGAAGGAGAAGAAGAAAGGGAGGGAGAAAGAAAAAGAAGAAAAGGGAGAAGAATTTTGGAAAGTCTTGCACGAGAAGATATCCTCAAATTGGAGTCAAGAGGAGTTTGGGTTCAGTACATGGGGTGTCCATTGTGACGGTGAGAAAGATCTTAACCGAGGAAAAGGCTCATGGAACTCCTTAACAACTATCAAATGCTTAATCTCCAACCCTGAGAACAAGGTTGATTTCAAGGCAGGTAAAATGTTACGTACCTAGAATGGTGAATAAGTTATGATCTTATCATGAATATTGTGTTAGTTCTTAGAGTTGGTAGGGCTCTTTATGACAAGGGTTGTGGATAAGGGTTAGTGGAGTTATAGGTCTTAGTTGGTCCTAGCCTTTAAGAGTTTTGTAGGATTGGGTTTCTTGGTTGTCAAGTAGTTTTATTTGGTATAAATAACTTGTAATAAGCTTTTTTTCAAATCAATGAAGAATTTTAAGCCCAAAATTGTGTCTAGTCTCTACACAGGAAGGACTGACCCCTCCCTCGAAGTGGCTTGAGAGGCTAATCTTCCCCCTGAGTTCAATCACCTTACGAACTGATTTGGGTTCGTAACAGTTGGACACCAAACCGTACTAGTCTCTCAAGCCTCACAATGAATTGAGTATCCTAACCTCTCAATCATGGTATGCAAATGGCAGCTCTTGACATTTTTAGTGAAAACCCCAAAAAACCCCTTTTATCAAGCTGTTTGGATCAGTCACTTGCTGTGGGAGCTGCCAGCCTATGTGGTCTGGTTGTGACCCACGAAATCAACTGCCTTGATCAACATACACAAGTGCTATGACCATGGTATATAATTTCTTGTCTAATGAAATCATGATCTAGACTTCATATTGTATGGAATTTCTATTTGTTCGTAGTAGCTTAAATAGAATGGATCATGATGTATTCTTTCCACTTGCGTTTGGTAGCTCCCTTTTGCACTATGATATTCTACCTTGTTCCCTGGTAGTCTCTTATATCTCTGTGTGCTTATTGCAGGTATAGAGACAATCGCCATGTTAGCACGGGTGCCGAAAAGTTGTTGGATATAGAACTTTGGAAGTCTACCCAACAGTGCTTTAAGGTGTTGAAATTAAGTGGTTATCGGATTGCCACAACGCATGTGGGAACGGATGCAGTACTGACCTCCTTTCTATCAGAACCTTTTTGTGTTGGACTATCTATATTTTTCATAAATGCATTTTCTATGCCATTAGAATTAGTTGTATTTTTATTCTGCCAGATAGCCACTTTCAAACTAAGGATCATATGTTTCAAAGCCATTTATGACTTAAATGTGGGATCAAGTTCACATCAGTTTATATTTTAGAATTGATTCTCTTTATGATTGTGCATGGGATAAATGTTCCAGTGGAATGGTCTTTTTTACGCATGTTCAATCTAGCTCGCTGTGAAACGCTGGTGTAATTCATAACATCTGTAGGACTCGTATGTGCTTTGGCCATATTTTTCGGATTTTTTTTTTTTCAAATTTTGCATTTGAGATTCAATTGCTTAAGTACTAACCCATTTTTGAGTTATACCGTGAGAACACCATATATTGGATTTTGTACTAGATTGATGGATCTATGATGTATTAACTATTTAACTAGCAGACTGGTGGTAAATAAGCAAAATTTTAATTTTTTTATACTGTGGCGACTCTTTTTTTTTTGTTATTGTAATTTCTTAGAATGTTATATATCTACGATGTTGGCATCAAATCTGTTGATATATAATGTTGATCAGTGGTAGATCCATAGTATGCTTTATATTGTTTATTCAATTTTCATTTTCTTCCATTAATCGTTGGCTAAAATATCATACGAACGAACTAGTATTGTGATGAGTGGACAAGAGCCTAATACTCACCAAATACCATCAGAACATTTCATATGTTTTATCAAATCTTATCAAACATTTCATACTTATTTTTTATTTCCTCCTATTTTCTTTCTTTTCTTTTTTTTTTTTTTTGGGGGGGGGGGGGCTCGGACTCCTGAATGTTTTCGTTAGAACTGATGTTTCATGATATGTATCTGTTATAGTTCACCATGGTTTGCCTCGTGGCGGATTTCAGTGGTTCGAGTCTGCTTATCTCCAGCTCGTGACCATAGCCCAAAACTGTAGCCAGAATGTTTTGGTTAGAACTGATATGTTTCACAATATGTATCTGTTTTAGTTCACTGTGGTTTGCCTCGTGGCGGATGTCAGTGGTTTGAGTCTGCTTATCTCCAGCTCGTGACTGTAGCACAAAACTTTAGCTCTTGAATGTGTGTTTACTGCTCCTCTTCAAAAAACTTGTCTTTATTGATTCGAGAACATGTCAAGCACTGGGCAAAGAGCTGTATTCCTCCATTTAAGTAATTGTTGTAGCGGTAATTTTCCAAGTAGATTTACTTTTATTATGATTCCAAAAGTTGTCATATTAATATAATATTCGTAGATTCGTCACAGGTCTTGCTGGCATAAAGGCTGATTTATGAAATCTAAAAGATAATATAGGGATTTTGTAGGTTTCCATTTATGATATGGATCGGTCATGCCCAACAGCTATTGTTGTCAGAAATGAACATAAGTGAGTATATCCTTTTAAATATAAGTTCATATTTTTGTGCACTATTATCTGCAGAGTGTTTTTTTATGTTCCTTATTATGGCAGGTTGAGTCATCCTGCTTTCAATAACTTTGTTGCATTTTTCATGGTCTTGTTTTAAAAAAAAGACAAGAAATTTTGTCATCTTTCTTGGATCAATAGTGTTCACCTATGTTTCTTTAGGTACCTTCTTGCATGCTCTCAATCTCAACCATTAATCTCCATTGCTAATGCACATAGAATCTTGAAGTTACCATCTTGAACTTAAACAAATTATTCTTTACTAGCCAAGCAAGACCCATGAGAGTTATGTGAAAGAGGAGGACTAATTTTAATCAGATTGACTTCTGACTATGCACTTTCTTACCCAGGTAATGGTACAATTGTCGCATATGATAACAATACTAGTTACACATGCCAACCACCAAAAGCGAAAGCATATGGATACAATTCAATTTCTTCACCATAAGCATCATCTTAATGTCTGTGAGAAATTTTTTGTTAGCAATTTCTTACATGAATAATTTTAGAAATACATACGTTTTTGGAAATTTTAATAATGGGTTTAACAATACAATTTTATTCTAGCCATCATCTAGTTTGTATTGGTTTAACATGGTTATAGGTGAACTAGAGAGATTGTAAAGTTTTAAACTCATAGAGATGAGCATGATTGATGAATGTCAAATACGGGACAGTTAGATAATGAGGTTTTAACCATTTCATTATTAAAATTAGCAGTGCAACTTTTTCTCCTTTTTCTTCAGATATAGTGAGAGATTTGAGCCAACAGGTGTATCCACCAAAATTATATTAGGGTCAGCGTTGAAATTTGTTAGCAACTGTGTGTGAGAACCATTTTGGAATGATTGTCATGTCCCTTGATGTGTAAGCAAGTCGACCAAATGACATGTTTGTTGGTTAAAATATGTCCAGTCTTACATTCTCTCACAAGGCCCAAGGAAGATAACACATCTTGGCATGTAAATCTCATAATTAGTGCTTGATCTTCTTGCATTGACTTTTAAGAAATGATTTACCCTTAAAGATATTTTTTGGAGGCTTATTTAAATGAAAATAAGTGTAGTCTTCAAACTATCCAACATTGCCACTGAAAGTTTGTAACTTAAAGTGGTCCACCACTTTTTTTTATCTTGTAATTGGATTTGTATGATCAGTATTTATAAGGCGGGGATGACGTGAAGCATAGGCCTCGAGGCTTCTGGCATCAGTCTCAAGAATTCCTGCTTTTTAAGCAATGAAATCAGAAAAATAAAGAAGCACATAGAAAAGATAAAGAAAAATAGCAACGACTTTAGAAATATTTGGTGCTTCCTTTTCTATCATTAATCATCATAAAAGGGTAAAAACCTCAAACCCACTTTGCACAAAGATATAATGAAGTCTGGAATCTTGGGGTTGGGCCTGTAACTCAATCGTGGGAGGCTTTGTACTTAAACCTTGAGGTCCTAGGTTTCTATTCCATCTTACCTCTCGACAAGAATCTAGAATCAAGTTCACAGTTCATAAGAAGCCGATAAGTCATGGTTCACTTCAAACCTGCTCAGAAATCAGAACAACAGAAAAGAATGTAAAACATTAAAACATGTTGAATAGATTGATAGGGTATTCTCGGTTCGCTCCTTTTCAAAATGTTACTTATCTCCTTTCCGCGAGGACGTGTGGATATGAATCCCTGATGTTGATGGGGTATTCTCGGTTCGCTCCTTTTTTAAAACGATGAACGAAGGCGGTGACAATCAATCTAAGAAGGCACGTGTATGGTTCACAACGGTCCCTCCTAGAGTTGTTGCATTTGCGTGGACCGTTGAAAAGAAGGGGAATCCAGATGGCGAGTAGGTGCGTCTTATGCAATAAGGCGGAGGAATGCATTGATCATCTATTTATTTGGTGCCCGTATGCTTATAGATTGTGGATGGCCATCATGAGATCGTTCAGATGCTGTTGGGTGTTCCAAGGAAGCATATGCGATACAGTGCTGAATTGGCGCGGTAGTCTTAATGGTTGTCTGGGTCAATCTTTATGGAAGGCAATCCCTATAGCTGTATTGTGGCACTTAAGGAGGGAGAAGAACAACTGAATCTTCCTAAACAAAAGTAGGGGATTCTATCATATCGCGTTAGAAGTAAAACTTTCACTGATTGCTTGGATAAAGGCTAAGGGTGGACTTCCCTATCCGGTTAGCATCATCCTTAGAAACTGGAATCAGGTGATGTCAGAAAAAAAAAGTAATTCTTGTATCAAACCTATGTGGTCCCCTCCCCCCTGCGGATGGCTAAAGCTTAATTTCGACGGTAGTTCGTTAGGCAATCCGGGATTGGCGGGCTTTGGCGGGATAATCAAAGACCCGGATGGTAGAACAATAATGACGTATGCGAGTTCGGCGGGGATTTGCGACGCAAATGAAGCCAAAGCGAAGGGCCTCCTATTTGGATTAAAGTGGTTTGCAATGAACAATCTTGGGCCGCTGATGATCGAGGGTGATTCTAGCAATGTCATCGCATGGGCACAAGGGAGATGTGGCGGTCTATGGCGTCTATGTCAGATTATAGACGAAATCAGAGATTTGATTCGGGTTTTAAAACCGCTGCTTAACCACAAGCACCGATCTACAAACTCAAACGCAGATGCTTTGGCTACGGCGGGAGTTTTCTTAACGGAGCCAAGGGTAGTATACCTTTCTGCAGATGAGAATGAGATGTAATTCAGTATGATTTTGGGGCCATTTGGTGCCCATGCACTCTGTACTGTTTCAACTTGTGGGACATCGTGTCTCCTGATTTCAAATAAAATTCGTTACCTTTAAAAAAAAAAATTAAATAAAAAGTAGAAAGAAAAAGGGGTTTTCACTTACCATAGCAATATGTGCTTATTCTCTACAAACTTCACATCAAATGGTACGTATTCTTGATGAAAGAAATCACACAAAGGTAATTCTAGTCCATGCCCTGTTATGCAAATCCCAAATTACTTTTCTTAGGCATGCCATATTATGCAAATGTTCGCTTTGATTGATAACATGCATCGAAACTATTCTTGTCCAGTTTTGTATGAGTAGTAGTTGATGCTTGCTTAATACCTGATTGCAGGGGCATAAGTGATGAGGCTCTGGAACTGTCTGAGTTGCATTGTAGCATTCCTATGAAAGGCATGGTGGACTCTTTCAATGTTTCAGTTGCTTCAGGCATCCTCATGCACCATGCTGTGTGTGATAGAATTTAAAAAATGTGTTGCATCTTTTTACTACAACTAAAGGCTTTTTACTACAACTAAAGGTTGCTCCATTGTGACCTGGTGGTCACGGTTTCGAGTCACGGAAACAGCCTCTTTGCAAAGCAGGGGTAAGGCTGCGTACATCTAGCCCTCCCCAGACCCCACAATGGCGGGAGCCTCGTGCAATGGGCTGCCCTTTTAAAGGCTTTTTTAGTTTACAAATGGTGAAAAAAATACAAATGTATATAATATCTTACAAAATAGATAATAAATACATTATGTTTGTGTATACATGTATTATTCTTACTTGTGGCACAGGCTTATGCAGTTGTTGTTGTTTTTTTTCCCAATTGTGAGAACAGTAGTTCACTGCTGCTGATTTGTGCAGAAACATCTTCTCCTTGGTTTCCCTAGTCTTCTACATGCACAAAACTGATTATATGAATATACGAAACATCTGACTGAATGCAATTTAAACTCGTGTAATCAACCAATGGTGTTCAAATCATCGTTTCAAAACTCCCCCATGTCATCGTGGATACCCTCGACTTCTTTTACCTTGGCCACATTCTTCTCCATGTCTGCATTTTGCTCTACAAAGTCAATCAAAACTCCTTTGACTCTCTCGAGTTATGACCGTGCCAACCAAGTACCCAGCTGTGTCGACCAAGTACTCGACCGTGTTGTGCTGAGTTGACCGGGATTCGCTTTGGCTGCGTTTTGACCCGCATCCGCATTTTGAAACAGTTATTCAAATTGCTGGAAGTTCTAGCTACTAATTGGAATCCACCAACCAGAATTCGGCTGAAATTTTGGAAAAAAGGGACTTAGTAGCGTTTATCAAACCCAAGTTTCAACCCATGCGGCGGTCAGCAAATGAAGAGGCTGATAAGCTTGCAAAAGAAGGGGCAGACAAGGAAGGAATGTCAATCATCCAAGCAGTCTCTAATATCAACCAGTAACTTGATTCCCTAATGGGGTATGAGACTTGAAATATTTGTTTCGGGTGCTTTGGCTTTTGGGAACTAATCCCTCTCTGGTAGGGTCTGTATTCAGTCTGTATGGCTGAGCAGTATTCTTTACTGGTTTTGTAGCATCCAAGGAAGGTGGACTGGCTGTAGGGGTGCTTTGCCAGTGTGGTCTCTTGTGATTCTCTGCATTAGTTAGGGGGAACATCTTGTCCCTGCCTTTGTATTTGCTTTCTTTTATCAATAAAATATCTTCTAAAAAAATATTTTTGAATGAATTTTACTGTTCTGGACATGTGCGACAGCGAATCTCACTCGGCGTTTGAAATTATTATATCTTTATGGATGACTGTTTTGCTTTTGTGATGGTTTCTAAGTGTGTATTCCATCTTAAATTTCTTTAATTTGCATTTGTTTCTATGGACTTCCATAACAAAAAATAAAAGATTCATATGCATTTACTCAGAAATGATCATAATTAACTGAGTGCTTCTATTTTGTCTACAGGGTAGTCATGGTGACCTAACGGATGAAGAACTTCAGATCCTGCTTGCAGAGTTCTTTTTGAGTCACAGCAAGAGTACAATCAGCATTGCCCATGAGTATGCCAAATGGAAAGTGGACACAGACACAGTCATTTCTAAACTTTGACAGGGTCTAATATTAATACAAACCTAGCTTGAGATGTGTCCAAGAGTTGGCTTTGATCGTGTACCATACAGGTATACGTGCTGGATTTCCAGTAATCGGTAAGTCAAAGCTATTAACACTGTGTTCCTTTCTCTGCAATCATTCTGTTGGCAATGAGTAAGTCTTCAAAATTATAATAGCTACATGGGTGCAATTTGAGCATGTCCGCTCGTTCTGATTTTATGGTAAAAGCTGAACATGAATTCGCAGACCCGAGTTGCACCCCTATAGCTACATAAAAAAACATGAATTAGATGTGAATAATTTATATGAGAAATTATATGATGAACGAGCGGAGATGCTCGCATTCATCTTATTACTGAAGTACTGCCGTTGATATTTGATCCAACAGCATCATCTTAAAAACTGTGCTGCTTCCGGATCAAATATCAAGGGCGGGATGATGAATACGAGCATGTCCGCTCGTTCATCATATAATATCTCTAATTAATACATCCAGAACTTCATTATCCAGCCCCAACTAGTTTGGGACTAAGGCTTAGTTGAGTTGAGTTGAGAATACATTCAGAACTTGCAACAATTTAGTTGAGTGGGAACGGACTTGGGAAATGCAGAATGTGGAATTTTAATACAGTAGTAACAGGGTCAAGAGTTTACTATGTTGGTACTATGTTTTGATAATAGTCTATTTCACCACGAATCATTTTCACCCTAAGCTGCTATAATACATAGCATATACTATATAGTATATGCTACATAATCTCTAAATGGGACTGGTATTGTAACTTTTTCATGCACATACTTAAATATTTCTCTAGTGCATCGTTCAGTTCACCATTAGGATTCCACAAGTTTGTTTACACATACTTATTGTTTAAAGTTTATCTTTTAGAAGGCTCGTTTTGCAGAGTAAAATTCAATGGATGTGTTTGGATTCTTCACAGCCAATTAGTTATTACTTTTCATTTTATTTGGTAGGTGACTTGTTGCTAAGAAGGGCAGAAACTTGATCTATCTTGGTTGCGAAGACTCCTGTGCAAGACTGAGGGATGTCATCACAACAGTGTACTAGTGATTATTTTGTTGTTTCATTTTGTAATTTAGCTTTTCATTAGACTGAATTACAGTCACTGATAAACAGATTGAATTTTCACAAATTTTGATCTTACATATTCTGAATAGTATTTCAATGAACTTGTTACTGTTATTACTTGTTTAATAATGTAGTTTTGTGTTATATGGCATTACTTTAGGCATGACATGCTTTTTACAGACATTACATAACAAGGCATCATAAATATCATGAACAAATTTCAAAAAAAATAATATCATGAACACTTTTAAATTTCTAATACCAGTGTAAGCATTCAATTTTTTGCAGTGGTTCAATGAGGGTCATTGGAGAATTTATATGATGGGTGGCCGTGAAAACACGTGAAGTCTAAAAAAGAAGGTACGGCCCACTCCATATGATGATCCAAACCGTTCATCTGTTTGGGCACAACCTATTTTGCAGTGGTTCAATGAGGGTCATTGGAGAATTTATATGATGGGTGGCCGTGAAAACAAGTGAAGTCTAAAAAAGAAGGTACGGCCCACTCCATATGATTATCCAAACCGTTCATCTGTTTGGGCACAACGTAAATAGGTTGTGCCCCAAAAATAATTTCCATCGGATGACCCTAACCCTCCGATCTGTAGAAGATTCCATAAATGATTTTTGGGGCACTCCATATTCAGATCAGTTCAGATCAGAGGGTGATGAAGGTGTGAATTATCCCTATCCCATGGTTAAAATGTCAAGGGCTGTCAATTATTTACACACATGAATGGTAACAATATCCTAAAAAATTGCCCACATATTCAATGGGCTCAGTAACACAGCAATCTCCATGACCACTAAAAATCACCAAATGAATACAGAAACAAAAAAAAACAATTGGTAGGAAATGGAAGAATAGGAAAAGAAATGAAATGGAATCTAGAGGATTCGAAAAAGAACAGTTCAAACTGTTCTTGCATCCATGCGATTGAATCAAGCAGCACCTTTCTGCACTCTAGCAGTTTTGATTATGAGCGCATTACTACCTGTCCAGCATCCAATTCTCTTCGCACCGAAATATGGGTAATGGAGCTGTCCCCTCATAAGAGTAGGAATACAAGTCCCCTAACAAGGATTGCTATTTTACAGATGAAAGAATCTCTCATAACATCAATAATGCAATCCTCTGCAGGTGGGGCAATATCTTGGTTCCTCCATATCACTTGCATAGCGTGTTTATTGTTTTCCTTAATGAGTATCAGTAAATCTCCGCGACCCAAAACTAACTGTAATCTAAGTCTCCCTCTTTCTCTGTTGATCTACTAAGGTTCCACGATATGGCAGTTTCTTACAAAGTCATTGGAGTAGTTTACATGCTTTGTCCACAGTGGCTGCAGATGCTCAAAAGCAATCTCTAACCATGGCTTGCACTGACCATTGTAGTGAATTACAGCAGCCTTCCTCGCACAATCGAGGTCTGTGTTATTTTGGTAGCCTAAGCCAAGCATGTGCCATGATGGGTCGATAGGATGAACATTGCCCCTGAATGCAATCAGAGCCGGCGGTAGAGTCCCAAGCCTCCACATCGTCAAGTTCGACTTAAGATTCTGCACCCAAAAATAGTTCTCAGAAACAGTAACAAAGGACCAAGCAATCCATGGACAAAGAAAGGCAAGCATGAAAACTTTTTTTTTTTTTGAAATGGCAAATGATTAAATTAGGAAAATGGGTTGCTGTTAATCCATAAATGTTCTCCTTTCCCATTCTTCATAAATCAGATCTAAGAAGTATTTGAACTCCAAGAAAAGTTTTCCAACTCGAACCTCACCCACTCTTAGCAAGTCGGCTAGAAAAAATCAGACAATTACTCAACCAAGTTGACCAGAGCAAGAAAAAGATTGACATAAGATTATAGTTCCAAATGATTTGGAGGAAAGAAAAGTGGACATGATATAAGCTGAAATATATAAAGGATGTATTGATGGAAATGAAATTGGTAAAAAACTGAAGAATGCATTAAGAGAACAGAACAAAAGAGGACATTAAGCCAAGTCAACTGGGGTTTTGGTGAGGAGAAAGGAAGATAATAAATTTCGGTTAAGTGAACAAACCAATAGAGCAGATAAAAATAATAACAGCAAGGGATTAGAATGTAAGCAATTCTAAATTTGAAATTTGAGGGTACTAGAGGAATCTTCAAAAAGAGATAACCCATCCATCACCAATTCTAAATTGAAATTTTAATGCATGTGACTCAAGATATTACCTCCTTCACCCAGTAATGGTACGTGCCTCTGATACTTGTCTTCCTCCAGGCAGCTAAGTCGAAAACGTTCATCCCATAGGCCCATGCACACTCTTCTGGATCTAGATTCTTTGCTATGAGGGGTTGAGAAAAATTGAAGTAATTCTTGAAGCGCTTTGACATTACCCACTTATCTTTGCCTTCACAAGTTTCTACAGCGCCGTTTACCTTGCCATCAAGGTTGATCTCCCACAGTGGTGAGAGGTCACGCTGAATTACAACGTCGTCATCTAGAAAGACCACCTTGTTGAGGTTCGGAAAGAGCTGTTCACATACATCACATGGTGGCTTGTCACTGAAATCTGCATAATGCTACCCAAAGTAATAAAAAGAAAGCTGCCCTAGTTGATGGCATGGTGTCGGGAAAAGAAAAATATAGGTAAAAAACTCCAAAAGTGAGATATTTCATCTGCTTGGGAGGAACTTCTGGTTTTTTGAAAAATATTGGCAATTAGATTATCAAATTCAGACCTCATAAGCCGGGTCTATGAACGTAGGATAGATAATGTATATGTTGGGCTTGCACTTTTTTTTTCCTTTCCTTTTGTAAAGAAGGTTTGCATTTGGGATTGAGCCTCTAGCTCGATGGTTAAGGCTTTGTTCTTTGACCCAGATGTCAGAAGTTCAATCCCAGCTTACTTACCAAAACAAAAGGTTTGAATTAGTAATTTTGAACACTCTGCACCCCTAACCCAACCACTCAAAAAGTCTCCCTAAGAGAACCCAAATCCTTCTCTTTCTTTCTTGGTTCACCCTAACCTAGCTTACTTGATCTTTTTCTTCTGATTATTTTCCTCAAGGACCTCAACCATTTTCTTTGACACTCTATTTATCTCTTTCCTTTTTCAGATTTTTGCAAAGTTGGCATTTATTTTCCTTTTTTTCTAACTATTTTCTCTCCAACCAAGACAAGTTGGTATCTTAAATGTGAGGACTGATTTCCAGACCATTTTTAATCTTCTTAGCACTGCTTCCAGGTTTAAATTTTAGATAACATAGACTTTATTCTCCACAACAAAGAAAAGGCAAAAAATCATGTCATATCTGATTACCTCTGGAAGGTAAATGCGGAGATGGTTGAGTAGTGAAATGTACTTTGGACTCCTGGCCAGCAATCTTGAAGCAACAGACCTCGGACTTTCACTGAGATTGGCCCCACTAATGTGGTTTCCATGGTAGTAATTTCGAATCAATTGATGCTTCTCAACAGCTTCAAGCACAGGTACATTTTCTCTGGTTAACCATTCAAACTGGTGAACACCTTTCACCTCAACAATGGCGGGGGGAAGAGGGTTCAATGCAAACCACGAGTGCATACCCGCATAAGTTTTCTTGTCAGTTATGACATGAAAGATAATCTTTTTAGGGTTTAAAGATGATCTTACGGTAGAGTTGACCACAACTGACGCCGCAAGGATATTATCACTAGCTATAATAAAATGGCAGTAAGAGTTATCTGAAAGCAAGGGTAGTAACTCGGGAGATGGCAACTGTTTACGTGCATGAGCGTTGGATGAATATTCATCGGTCAAACGCAAGGAGAGACAGTGGATGCCTTCTGGAATAGCAGTTGCGGCAAAATGCTTGTGGGTTACCTCTAGCAGCTTAGATTCCCTGGCCTCATTCTCAAGTTTCTCAACCTGCGTGTGATGTAACAAAATACTTTGTCAAACTTTATTTTCCACTAATATCAGATTAAATTGATTAATATATAAGAACATACACAATGCAATTGTAGCTCTATAATTTTTAATTTTTATTTTTGAATAGTAGCCAATTTTATTCCAAGAGAAAAGGGACTGAGATGGTCAATACAGAAAGCAACACAAACAACGAAAGAAAAATAAGAAAAAATACAGAGTATAGATCAAGGGGGAAGAGAATCAAATTGTAACTCTATAAATGAAAACAAAAATATAGTGATACGATCAATAATCCTTTGGCAAAGAATAATTCCACAATTTATAGGGCATAAATATGAACAAGAATTTGAATAAAAAGGACCAGGGACTGAACCATTTTTTCAGCATGAATTTCAATAAACAGTTTATGCAACTCCTGGACTCCGTCCAACCAAGCTATTCCATAAGGGTCTGTCTGGATGCATGTAGTATAGAAGTAAAAGAAAAGGAATATGAGTTCTCATTTCTTTACTTTTCTTTTTTTTCTCCTGATTTGAGAGAAAAGTCAAAATAGTACAAAAGATATTTAAAACTTTAAAATCAATTGAAATATATTGCTGAATCCACAGATCTATTTTTGGGGTTTTCAAGCTCAGCTCTTCGTAACTACGTTGAATTATGACAGTTGCAGCCATGCCCAAGCAACATACTCAACTCAACTCAACAAAGCCTTTGTCCCAAACTAGTTGGGGTCGGCTAAATGAATCCTTTAGAAAAAATTCTTGAAGAAGGTAAAAGGAATCTACCCAGCTCTAATCCTAGTTCTATTTGTGTTCTTCTACATGGATCATTTTCTTCCATTCTATCATATCCAATGTCGTGTTCTCTGTTATGTTCCTAGCTATCAAGTCTTTCCTCACTGTTTCTACCCAAGTTATTTTCGGTCTGCCCCTACCTCTTTTTACCCCATCAAGTTGGCATGAGTCGCCTTTTCTTACCGGAGCATCCAAAGGCCTACGTTGGATATGTCCAAACCATCTTAAGCGGTGCTCTCTCATCTTCTCCTCAATTGGAGCCACCCCCACCTTTTTAAAAATGTCTTCATTTTTAATTCTATCTTGCCTTGTGTGGCCACACATCCATCTAAGCATTCGCATCTCCGCTACACTCATCTTATGCACATCCTGCTTCTTGGTGGCCCAACATTCTGAGCCGTACAGCATGGCTGGCCTCATAGTTGTCTTATAAAACTTTCCCTTCAACTTGGTAGGGACTTTACGGTAGCATAGGATTCCTGAGGCAAGCTTCCACTTCAACCAACCTGCTCTTATTCTATGGTTAACATCCTCTTCAATCTCTCCTTCCTTATGTAGAATTGAACCAAGATAGCGAAAGATATCCCTCTTAGGTATCTCCTGTCCAGTCATATTTACTACATCCTCGTCCCGCCTCCTTACATTACTAAAGTTGCATTCCATATATTCTGTCTTAGTCCTACTCAGTCTAAAACCTTTAGATTCCAAAGTAGTTCTCCATAACTCTAATTTAGCAATTACTACTGCCTTTGTTTCGTCGATTAATACTATGTCATCTGCAAATAACATACACCACGGCACCTCATCCTGGATGTCCTCTGTAAGCTCATCCATAACTAGTGTAAAACAATAAGAGCTTAGAGTTGATCCTTGGTGCAGTCCTATTGTAATTGGAAACTCACTAGACGTTCCATCCGTGGTTCTGACACTAGTTACTGCTCCATCGTACATATCCTTAATCACATCAACATATTTAGTAGGCATTTTTTTCCTTTCAAGGACCCACATTTTGTCATAACCACCTCATAAGTTATCTTATTTTGTTTAACAAAAGTTAGCGTTCTTAGATACAACAAAAACAATTTGTGCATACCAACATATTAACTTGTACTCAAAACTATGCAAAAGCAAACGGACTAAGATGTTTGACATTCTATAGACGTGTCATTCAGTGTTTTCAATGTTGCTAGAAGTGTATACCTCAAGTCGCGCCTCAGGGCCAGGCGTTAAAAAAACACATCTAGCTTGGCCTGAATGGTGTAAACTTTTGGGAGAAAAGCATAATAAAAGGCATTGAAAGGTGTATTTGGCCCTCTGACAAACAACCACTAATTTTACGACCGAAACCTCCAACATTTTGGATTTTCACCATTTTTTGTCTTTTCTTCTCTAGAACACCTACTAAGGTGTAATAGGGTAAGCACGTTCTTATAAGACCCATTTGAAGATTTAATATTTGTTTTTAGAGAGTTTAGAGATTTTTCGGGTTTTAAGGAGTTTTTTTCTTACATCTTGTTTTTGTGATTTCTGCCCAATGGTCAAAAACCATTGTTTCCGGTGGTTTTCTTTCATCAAAATGAAGCTAATGGTGGCGGATTAGTTTTCGATTGTGTATTCCTTGACTTGGTGAATAAAAATCCTTAATTTGTTCGGTTTTATGCATCCATTCAAAGTTATTATTAACAAATATTTGGGTCTATTGGAGTGATTTTGATCAATTGGGTGTAAAAATGGGTGATAAGAAAGATATTTTATGGAGATATGCAACGAAAATCCGGAGGGGAAGGGAGCAAAAAAGGTGCTTATTAGATGTCTGTTTTGTGATCATCGGTGCGCCAGAGGTATTAGCTGCCTAATACCTCTTGCAGAAAATTGGGGAATGCACCAAAAAACTGTTAATCTCTCTAGCCTCTAGCTGTCTACTTCGTAATATTTGGTGGGTAACTTGGTAATCATTGTTAGATACTTTATTTTGTCAGTGTATTTTCGATGGATGATAATATCTTTTGACCAAAAAAAAAGAATATATATTTTTTAAATTTTGCAGTACTTCTTATATTTTATATTTATTATTTTAAACAAATTAAAAAATTGTAAGGCTTTGGACTCACACCTCAACTTTTACACTTCACGCCTCAACAAGAAAAATGCCTAACCTTACGCCTTTGTCTCTAAAAACACTGTCATCACTAAATGCTAAGATCTAAAAGGTGCATTACTTCACTCATACATCGTAAACCCAGTTTCAACATTTTATTTTTTTTAAATTATGAAATCCATAGCAGATCATTCTGCATGTTTAGTTACACCAGACTGTCATCATATGAATGAAATAATTAGCGACATCATTACGAAGATATCTTGAAAACAGATATCAAATAAATTAGCTTAAGAGTACAGGATATATAAAGAAAGAGGCATACCATCGCCTTTAACCTGATAGCAAATGTCTTAGCATCACACTGGTTATTCTTCATTTCAGCAACAAATTCACTGAACGATGCTGGAAGCTTCGTTCCATCTGGGATTTCCTCAGAATTCACTTGATTAAGGATCTTGTATAAGTCTCTAACCAGCCTCTGTACAACGGACACCAATGATCCGGAATAAGACTAGAATATACCTAGTTCTTGGCAACTAAGCTATTCCATTGATCATAAAAAAGAACAATTATTCAAAATTTTCAAATATATCTAACAAGAAATAGATACCATTGAATCATCTGCCCTACCAAGAAGCCTCGGTCCTAATCGCCTGCCCAAACAATCTGAAACAAAGGAAATACTACAGATGAAAAACATTCACAATCATGTACAACCTAGTTAACAAAACACTACAATAATCTGAATTCTTTCCCAAACAGTGCATAAATGAGAACCAGGACGTGCCAAAATGACTAGCACAAAAATCTATGCACCAAAACATGTTATATAAGATCAGAAAATACACCAAAACCTCCTGCAGAGAAATGTTCTTGAAAATCTAATGTCAACCAAAATCAAGAAACGAGCTGGAATAAACAACCCAGGCATGAACAAAAGAAAAAAAGAGTGAAAAAAAGACAGCCAAGAGAACATTGGATGCACGACTTTGGAATTGTGATGACATACAGGGCCTCGGGCATCGTCTGCAGTAGGTCTCAAAGAGGGGGAAGAGAGATAGCTAGAGTATAGAGGTAAGGGCTGATCTCAAATAAGATAAAGAGAGAAGAATATCGAATCAAGAACAAGAAAAAGATCAAAATCAAGATCAAGAAAGAAATCATGATCAAAGAGATCAGGAGGATCAAGAAGACATCAAGACCAAAATTTAAAAAAAAAAACGGAAAGATAAAGGTGCAAAGGGGAGCATTTTATGAATCCAACCGAGGGGGAACGGTTTATTAAACCAAACAAGGGAGAACAATTTATGAACCCAACCAAGGGGGGTAAAAACCAAGATTTTAAATTTCGGTTTTGATTTCAATTTCGGTCGGCATGGAAGCGGAAACATTTAGGTTTTGATGGAAATTTTGGTGGAAATCAAGTAAAATCACGGAAACATAAGGAAACATATGCAAATGATGAAATTTTAAGATGAAACTTTGGGAAATGCTAGAATAAGCACAAATGCTTACTTATAAACCATCACATAAGCAAGAAAGCTATCCATAATGGCTTAATCACATTGAACACCTAGTGTGACATGCGTCGTCACACATATCTGGACAGTAAAGTCAATAAAGAAGAACAATGTAATGAAGTATAAGAAAGTACAATGATCAGTCTCCCCTCCAAGGATCCCAACTCTATATCAATACCACGTAGAGTTATGAGGTATTATTGGTCTCTTGACGACATGACATCCCATGCATAAGATACGGTTGCTTTTTTGTTGTTGTTCCATAATGTTACCTACCAAATATCATTCTCTACATTAATGAAATAAAATGAAATGCAAATCATAACATCTTTCCCTTTTTGTTGTTTTGACCATTTCGATCGAATTTCAGGAATTTCAGTAGGAATTTCGACGGAAATAATGACGTGGAAGGAATTCATTGAGAATTCGTCGAAGTGGGGATGAAAACAGAGACATTTTGGTCGTTTCGAAAAAAAATTGGGGAAATTTAAAACCATGGTAAGAATAAAAAGAAAAAGAGAAAATGAGGTGAAAAGAGAAATGAAATCACAAAGAACGAGACAAAGAAGAAAGATAGGGAGTTGCAAGAAAAGAATGTATGAAGAGAAGAAGATGATGTGATGGGTGGTGGAAGGAGAGGGAGAAGGGAAAAAAAGAAAGAGATGAAGAGGGAAAGATGTAGAGGGGAGGGAAGGTCGACCAAGGGGGTTCTCTTTCACATTTTTCCAAGATTGGGTCTTAGAGAGGATTTGATGTGTGTTTATATAGAGCAGTATACTTTTCCAAGTCAAGTGATGGGCCCAAGGCCAGCCAAAATAGAATGGAGGAAGATAAGTTTACGGGGAGTAGGGTTTCATCCGATAGGATAAAAGGGTATGCGAGGGCTCATATGCAAAATGTTATAAATTATGGTTTTTTAAGGGTAAGCGGGCCAAGGGCAAAATGTGGACATCCCTACATCTAGGCTAAATAAATGTCACAAAATCAAAAGAAAGGCCTACATAAATGAAAAATAATGCATGTCCAGCAACCCCTTTAAAAGAAATCACCTACCTAAATACGAAGAGTACACTTAGTTAAAGGAATGTATGTTTCAAGTTAGACTAGAAGCAAGGATCTAATTGATAGGAAATGCACTTTGCATTAACTAGGAAGGATGCATGATTCTGATTAATTAGGAAGTGCTATTCTTAGCCAATATGAACTGCAATTCCTAAATCTAGAAGGGTGTATGAAGCACAGTAAATTTTGTGAGCAAGAAGAGTTGAGCTTCTGAAGTGAGCTTTTGAGTTCTGGCTCAATGACCCCGATTAGGGTGCGTTTGCTAACCATGCAAAAGACAATTGTAAAAATCTAATACTTCAAGATCAAGCAATAAGGTTTCCACAAGATGTAGTTAGACCTATGACTCTTCCAAGAAAATAGTGCTGCAAATAGAAACACAGTTTCAGAATCCAAAAATAAATCCAATTAAATAGCAAATTCAACAAAGTAGGTCAGTCACCTGTTAACATTAGTAATCCATGATTCATTACTCCAAAGCAATTAAAATCCAAGTGTAAAAGCCCAATAAATCGAAACTCAATCAACGACAAAGATTAATAACAATGACGGAAACAGAAAACAAGACTGAGAACACGACCCAACTCAAAACCCAAGAATTCAAAACACTCCCAATAACCATAAGTAGAAGAGGTTGAAAATGCAACAATTCAAATTCAATCAATCGAAAGAAACAAAATCCAATCAGTTCAAACCTGATAAGATAGGGAGTTCAGGACCCAGATCGAAAACCAAAGATTCAAATCTAATCAGGTTACGCGTAACAAAATCAATCAAAATTCAAACGGATCATTACCGAGAGAGAGAGAGAGAGAGAGAGAGAGAGAGAGAGAGAGAGAGAGAGAGAGAGAGAGAGAGAGAGAGAGAGAGAGAGAGAGGAGAATGCACCCAACAACCATGTTAGAACCCGATTTCCTTATTTAGATTGCTTTCCTTATTTATGTTATTTCCATATTATATTAGATTTTCTTAATTTTTTTCCTATTTTGCTGATTTATAATGTAGATGTCGTATGACTATTCAGCAAGGAATACTCACAATTAGTGCAATTAACACTGGAGGCCTGAGTTCCCTCGAATTAACTCATTGTTTTCCTCTTTCTCTATCACCTTCTTCTCTAATTTCTGTTTTGATAGAACAGCGTTCTATTAAATTAAACCGACACTAGAAAAACAATTTCAACACAGATCAAAATCCAACAATTCAAAATCAAATCCAATAAAACCAACAAAACTTATATCAGATCCATCTCTCTATAACATCTTACAACAAGCCAAATAGCTAAAAGACCTAAAATTCATAGCAATAGAGATGCCAATAAACAAATGGGTATACAATTAAACAAAGAGAGAGTAATATATATATAGAATCAAAAGGCGCGGATAGTACCGAATGAAGAGCACTTATTGACGCCTTCGAGAGTGACGAGAGCGGTGAGTATGAAAACAAAGGGCAATAAGAAGGCAAGAATGAGGATGGTGTGGAAAACAGTCCGATAAGAGATGTGACGAGCTAAGACTTTGATCTTCATCAAGTCAAAAAACCCATTGTTGCTTGATATTGTGATGCTTCTCATGCTAGGAGAGATATGAAGCTGCATGGTTTTAGATAACCCTAAAAACCGAATTCAGAAATTTCATGAAATGAACCAAAAAAATTAGCATCGGGGAGGAAAGAGGAGGGAATGTTTTATGGGTTTTTTCTAGGATTGGATTTTTGGGAATATTTTCAAATCCGGTATTGGATTTCTAAGATGGGTTTTGGGTTTGCTTCAGTTCAAAGATTGGGAAGAAACAGAGGTATTGTAATGGGTTTGTTTTGTCCGGATTTCTAAGATGGGTTTTGGGTTTGTTTCAGTTCAAAGATTGGGAAGAGGTAGAGGTATAGTAATGGGTTTGTTTTGTTACATGAAGAAATATGAGAGAGAGAGAGAGAGAGAGAGAGAGAGAGAGAGATTTTTCCTTTTTTTCCCTCCCAAGATGGGCTTTGTTTTGGGGAAATCAAGAGAGAGATTTTTCCTTGATTTTTTTTCTCCCAAGATGATCTTTGTTCTGGGGAGAGAGAGATATTTTTCCTTTTTTTTTCCTCCCAAGATGGGCTCTTTTTGGGGAAATTTGATTTTTCCTCCTGTCACTTTTATGATGTGAGGTTTTAGCTTTTGTTTTTGGGCTAGAGCATTTGATTCATTCTTGTGTTGACAATTATTTTTTTAAGGGATTTGCTAGGGATTATCGCAGAAAGACATTTCGCAGCAGGGCCGTTGCATGTGAAAGTAGCTACACAGGCTCAGATTTTGTCTTATTCATTTAATTTATCCGAGGTGGCTGCTCTCAAATGCAACAGCCCAGGCGCGAAATGCCTTCTACGATGGCCCCTAGCAAATTCCTTTTTTCAAAGAGATGAGAGAGAAATAAATGGAGGTGGCATTTACATGGAGGCTACGAGGATGAAAATGAAGATAGAGGATGGATTGGGATCACATTTAGAGGGCTGCTAACTTTGGTGAAAAGGGGAGGAAAGTGAAGGTGAATTGGGGGAATATCCTTTAGCTGGGGAGAATGCTCCAATTATTTGAGAATGAAAGGAGAGAGGCCTAGATACCTCTAAAAACTTATATGCAAATGGTTTTGAAGTTAAATATGATTATTTGCAAATAATTATTAAAATAGTCTTTGAAATGATATAATTAATAGCTTCCAAAGAGACCTTAATGTCCTAATTGCAAGTAAGATTAAATTAAAATAATTTCATCTGCAAAATAAGAACTGATTGTGGAAGTATTCAAAGAGGATTGTCAAGCTAGGTCTGAGGTGAATATCATCTATAATCCCACACAACATCATGTTATATGTATAGCTATTGCTCAAGTTTGTGCCAGTGAATAAATTGTTGGCATCAAATTGTAGAGTGTCCTATTATTTTGGTATCAATGAACAAGTGCAGAAGGGTGTAAGTTATAAGGGATTTGCTAGGCAATTTTGCGGAAAGCCATTCTGCGGCTGACTTTTGCACAAAGAACAGCCACCTCAAATGACTTAAATGAATAAGACAAAATCTGCTAAAAAGCGAGCCTGTGTGGCTGTTCTCTCATGCACAAGTCACTGTCGAAATCGCTTTCCACGGAAAAAAACACTTTCTGCACATCCAAGCATTCCCTTAGGAAAGCCATTTCATCAAAAATATAGTTTTGAGGGTTCCCAAAATGCCCTGCATTAAAACTATATTTTTAGGGGAATTTCTTATATTTTTTTTAAAATACCAAGGGCATTTTAGGCTTTGCTGAGAAAGTAGGAAAAATATTTGTGGCAATTGGCAAATATGGGGAATGATATATTTGCCCCCTTTTCTTCCCAGGCACCCCTTTTTGGTGATAGAAAAGCACCAGAAATACATGTTATTTTTGCCCATCAAAAAAAAAAATACATGTTAATTTACCTACGCAAAAAAAGAAAGAAAAATACATGAAATCCTATGTCAGGTAGTAGAAAAAGCCTTAAACTATTGGAGAAATGTAAGAATATGAAGCAACTGAAGCAAACCCATTCACAGATTATCATTGGAGGGCTTCAAAAAGACAGTTTTGCCCTCAGCAGGCTCATGGCCTTCTGCTCAGACCCAAATCATGGAAGCCTAAGCTATGCAAGACTACTCTTTGAACGAATAAAACACCCCACAATCTGTATCTGTAACACCATGATCAAAGCCTTCTTACTAAAGGGTGAGTTAAAGAAAACCATAGAAATTTATAGTCACATGTTTAAGGATAGTTTATACCCTGATAATTACACACTTCCCTATGTCTTGAAGGCTTGTTCTAATTTGAAAGATTGTCAATTAGGAGAACAGATTCATACCCATGCTGTGAAATTAGGATTCGGGTTTGATATCTTTGTTGGGAATACTTTGATTCTAATGTATTCAGTGTGTGGTGAAATGAAAATAGCCAGGAAGGTGTTTGATGAAATGCCCCATACAACTGCAGTGTCATGGACAGTCATGATTCATGGGTATTCAAAGAAGGGTGATGTTGACGAGGCGCGTTTGATGTTTGATGAAACGCCAGTGAAGGATAGAGGTATATGGGGTTCCATGATTTCTGGTTATGTGCAGAATAATTGTTTCAAGGAGGGGCTACATATGTTTAGGTGGATGCAGTTGGGAAATTTGGAGCCTGATGAGGGAGTTTTAGTGAGTGTTCTTTGTGCTTGTGCTCAATTGGGAGCTCTGGAAATTGGGATATGGATTCATAGATATGTGGAGCGAATTGGGTTGTCGTTGGGTGTTAAGTTGGGTACTGCTCTTATAGACATGTATGTAAAATGTGGGTGTTTGGGTTTGGCAAAGAAACTTTTTGATGAAATGCCTCAAAGAGATGTTGTGTGTTGGAACGTTATGATTTTAGGATTGGCAATGAATGGGGATGGAGAGGGTGCGTTTAAGCTGTTCTCGGAAATGAGGGAAGTTGGAATTAACCCCGATGACGTCACCTTCATTGCCATTTTTACTGCTTGTAGTCATTCGGGCATGGTGGACAAAGGGTTGCAGGAATTTAACAGAATGAAGACTGTGTATGGCATTGAACCCAAGGGAGAGCATTATGGGTGTGTGATTGACTTCCTAGGTCGAGCTGGACTCTTTAAAGAGGCAAATGAAATCATCCAAAAGATACCCAGCTCAATCAGCCCATCAGAGGAAGCTATTTTGTGGAGGGCGTTACTAAGCGCTTGCTGGAATCATGGAGAAAATCAATTGGTAAAGATTGCATCCGAGCGCCTCTTCCAGTTAGAACGTCACAGTGGAGTCTATGTTTTACTCTCAAATATCTGCGCAGCTGACGGGAACTATGATGCTGCAAGAAAGATGCGAAAATTGATGAAGGACAGCGGTGTGCCTAAAACACCGGGTTGCAGCTCGATTGAGATTAGAGGATCTGTTCATGAGTTTGTTGCAGGCGAGAAAACACACCCTCAGATGGAAGAGATACACATGTTATTGGTGAACATGAACGAGCAGTTCGAGTCTGCAGGGCACCAAGCAGCTTCATTCTGTGTTAGAGGGGAGCAGTACTTTTAAGCATGGAGTGTTGAATTTTGTAATCACTGCCCCTTTGAGAAGGTTTCAGAGCATAAAATTTGAAGTACTGGTCGTTAGAACTAAGATGCCGAACCATAATGCTCATTTTCTTCCTTTGGTTTTGGAATTTGCAACACCTTGTGTGTTTTGAAGGTATGTTTAAGCATACGGGGATTTTGAGTGTTTACTTTCATTGAAGGTTTTCATTTCATTGTTTCTTGCTTGCCAGATATATATTTGGGGAACGAGGTTTTGCTCGTCTGTAAGATTTACCAGTGCCTCTAAGGATATTATGGTTTTATGGCCAAAGATGGTGGTGGGATTTATTTTCTTCCACTTGCTAGCCATGTGCCTGGTCTGGTATGTCAATAGATTCTCCCTTTTACTTCTTTATAAAAATTGTGTATTCTCTTGTATGAAATTCTGATTTAAATATTCATGAAATCATGATATCTCAATTTAGAGTTTAGTAGATTTGTCCATATTGAGCAATTTTCAAATTAACGTGAGATTATTCTTGTGCTTTTGTGCCTTCATGTCATGCACATTGCTTAATAAGTATGCATCGGATTTTAAGGCGATTCATAAAACATATTGGTACAGTTTTGCTGAATTAGTTTAATACATTATTATTAATTTTGGTCTATAGCCTAATCGTCACCCTCCTCTTGTCTTTAGCTCATTTTGCCTCTCCTACTCTGCAGGGCTACTCTTCTCAGTCTAGAGCTTTCATCCCCTCCCTTCACGGCTTTTCAGTATTTCTTCTAATTTTTGTCTGGGGTAGAAAATGATATGCATTGTCATTAAAATTGAAATATCATACGACATGTATCCGATGAAAAGATTACTATTAATTTTGATCTACAGCTTAATCGTCACCTCTCTATGCTCTTTTGCCGGATTTGCCTCTCCTTTTGGGCGGGGCAACTCTTCTCAGTCTGGATCTTTCACCCGCTTTTTTTCAGTATTTGTTCTAATTATTGAGATGTCATTTTCCTAGAATTGGGTGATGTTTTGAAAAGTACTAGAAATTTGCATTGCTATTAAAGTTGAAAGTGTCCTATGCAGCTTATGTGAGTCTAATGAATTTTTGAAATGGGTGTGTGCATTTGTTTTTTGGTATGCTTAGTATTTTTTCGTTGGCTCTTGTGGAGTAGATTGAGCAGAAGTATCAAATTTGTCTTTCCCATGTGTGGTGCAGAGTATGGCTACTGTATCATAATGAGAAGTCCAAGTAGACTTGTATGCTCATGAGACTTTAATATAAGTGTACTCTGCCATCAGGAGATTCAGAACAAACTATTTCTCTTGCCAGCTAATGAGAAGTCCAATTAGTCCATCTTCTCATGTATAGTGGCACAAATCTTCCACTTAAGGCGTAGCTCCTACTTTAAATCTTACAAATGCACACATCTCAAAGTCTTAAAATTTAGCATTTTTTTGTACTTTTTGTTGCTACTATGAATTCTTCCACTCCTGGTGCTAGTAATTACTGCTCAGTGAGTCTTTGAACATTCTCTATCTTTGCATCCAAATTTGGGTTTTATTTTTGTGTATCAGATGGACTTAGCCAATGTTTGACTCTGGCAATTGGCAAATGGTAATATAATATGTGCATTTCCTTGGTATCTAAAGCTCTGTTGGTATTCCACTGCCAAGGAATCACATCAAGCTTCATTAGAGCATGGTTGAGTCTTAGCTTGAGAGTATGGTGAAGGCATGGGCAAACTGATCATTAAATTATTTATATATAGTAATTGCTAATCAGTCAATTGCTTCAATGCAACCTTTTGTATTCGTCATTCTTGGATTGGTGATGTTTTAGAGTCAAGGAAGGTTGGTGCTTTTGGTAGGCATCTTTTATAGGTTCCTTTTGCCATGGCCACTCATTGAGGTCAGTTTTTCTGTAGATAAAGGCAAAATATGTATATCACTAGGTGGTAAGATGGGCCTCTGACTCACAACGGTCAAATGGATACTTGTGATAAATGAGACATTGAGGTCATTTTTTCTGTAGATAAAGGCAAAATATGTTTATCACTAGGTGGTAAGATGGGCCTCTGACTCACAACGGTCAAATGGATACTTGTGATAAATGAGACATATCTACAAAGTGAAGATCATGAACAAAGGAAAAAGTTCAGCTACACAAGAAATGACTCGATAAACTTGTACCTGCTATGCCTATCTCTGCTCCCTTTGCAGTCTGTCTTTTCTTCATTTGTTTATAATGTTTTTATTTACCAGTTCAGAAAAAACAGGGTCATTTGACCCATTTTAAAGTGATTATGCTTGGGGATTAGAGTTCATTTGTGTGACAATAAGATGGATAATTTGATCATCTCATTCATGGATAATTCATTAACATCCAATGAATAGGATCATTTTGATCAATTAGTATCAATGCCTATGGAGTTTGATGTTTACCAAGAAATGTCTTTATTTTTATTTTACTCTTCAAGATTCAGCTGTGCAGATGTAGACAACCAGAAATGCTATTGTTTCTATGTTGAGTTAATTGTAGCTTGCATTTGAGAATTTCAAAGAACTAACTGTGCTAATCTAAAACAGGAAGCTGAAAGTTATATGCAGAGAGGGATCAATCTGTAATCCTCCAACACATTGAACAAAGAGCCTAAAAAGTGCTGAAGTATAGTGGGACTAGTGTTGCAGAACTGTTGGGAAATCTTGTGTTGGATCGACAAATGGAAGGTATCAACAAGTTCTACAAGGAGGTAATCACCATTCTACAGGGTGGCAATCAAGTTGCTGACGCGCTTGTTTAGTGATTAATGTTATACTTCTTACCCATTCATCCTTCTCAACCCAGTTGGGTCCGAAAACTGTGTGTGACCCGACCGTTGGGCCCGACCCGCTATTTAAGTGAGTTGGGCCTGGCTCGGGTAAGCTTGTTTTGACCCACTATGTATTAGGGGTTTTACGGCTTATATTCGTTTTCTAGTTTTCAGAAGAGGGTCGAGAGCTCAGAATAGGTGAGAAGGGTGTACAACGGTTTCTGGGTGGGTTTGGTGAGAGAGACTGATTTTCTCTCGTGGTCTCCAGTTCTTATAGACAAAATGATCTTCCCATAACCCTTTGATGAGGATGCATCAATGCCCTCTGATTTCGCTATCACATATATAATGCATACTACATTTTAGCATGTACTCTTAGTTGCACAAAATCATTTTGGCTGTTAATTTACCAGTGGATATGCTTATATATGTAGATGAAAAAAATAACAGCTGATTTTGGACTTAAAGTGATTTTACGATGTGCAGTCTATCTGTGAAGCTCTATATCATGTTTTCAATCTAGGATTTGAAGATCATTCATTCACAAAATGATATTGTTGATGTTACTAGAGGCGTGTTTTTCGCTTATGAACTACAACATGGTGGTTTTTGTTAAGGCTGCCAAAGAAGTTTGAAGATGAGAGCTGTGATTGTTCAGGCTTTTGGAGCCGCCGGATTCTGGATTCCTAAAGTTCAACTTTGATGATTCTAGCTTTGGAAACTCGCGGTTATAGGGGGTCCTTATGGATGAAGAGGGAGTAGTGAGGTGGGCCCTTGTGGGCCCTATTGGTGTGGCCTTTTTGGGCCTTATTTTTCCCATAACGCTAGCAAATCCCAATTAAGGTTTTAAAATCATCCAATTATGATGGGAAAGTTGTAATGGGTTAGACTTGATGGTTGCCCATCTTTTGATTCAATTATGTACTCGGGCCGTGACACATGGGCCTATAACCACCTCATTTTCTCTTTTGCTTGTCTTATTTCTAAAAGAGTTATGATATTTTCACCCCCTCTTCCAGTATTTCCATTCCCTTTTCACTCCCTTATTCCTTCTTTTGAGTGACTTTATTTATAAGCGTAAAACAAAAATTACACCCATTTTTTCACTAAAATTGGACATAACATTAGTTTTGCTCATGTCTTACATCAAAAGAAACAGGACTGAAAATACAAACAAAAGGAGGTGAAATGCTGAGAAAGGGACGAAATTATCATGTTTTCTAAGAAAGCTCCTTTAACTGGTGCATGGGAGGCGGCAATGGAGTCAATTTTAGGAAAAGACAAACAAATGGAGTAAAAATGCTAGCAACAAAGAAGAGAGATTACAGTGCAGTCCTTATGCAAGGAATTTTTACATGCATATATTTTTAACTAGGCAATTTCGCGGAAAGTCATTTCGCAGATGACTTTTGCAGGAGAGAACAGCCAACTCATATGGATCTCAGATGAATTAAATCAATAACACAATCTGCTAAAAAGTGAGCCTGTGTGACTGTTCTCTCTTGCAAAAGTCAGCCGCGAAATGGTTTTCCGTGAACTTGCCTAGCAAATCCCATTAACTGATCCAAATTCCAAAGGGAAACAATATATTTGCCCCCTTTTCTTAACAGGACCACCCCTTGTAGTATAAAAATAGTAATCATAAATACACTAGAGCGGGGTGGACCTAGAAAGAAAATGGCCTAATATATCACTTCTCTTCATTTGTTGGAGCAAACATAAATAGGCTGTGCCCAAAAAATCATCTCCATAGGATAATCCTAACCCTGTAAACTGTACAGGTTTCTATAATCTGCCATCCCTCCACGGATCGTAGGGTTAAGATCATGATGAATTTCTCAAGGGCTTGGCCTATTTATGTTGGGGGCCCGACAAATGAATGGTTTGGATCATCAAATAATATAATCTTCTAAAAATAAGTGCTCCCTCTACAATAGAATAATACTTTCAAAATTAATCTAACTAGCATATAAGTAAATTTACAATTAGAGAAAGCAATGCCCATCTGCCTCCATTTCAAGAGTGTACTAACCTCATCTTATATAAGTAATCCAATTGTGTAGAAAATTTTAACATTTTTTTGCTCTTGACACCACCACTACTCTTTAGAGTTTAGGCTGATACCAGCAAGCATCCGTTTAGGCACATTTTTCGCAATAGTGAATGAAGTCTAAAATGATGAAGGTTGCCAATATCAAAACAAGGGCTTCTTAGTTTTTGCAAACCAAAAGAATGTGTAGAAAGAATCATTTCATTTGGAAGTGTCATTTCATAAGTGGTATGGTAAAAATATAATACCTAAACTGAAAGAATAAAACAATGTGCTCTAAAATAGGAACTCAGAGTCAGAGAGTTCAAGCACGTTGTGGACACCCTTAGGGTTTACACCTGGCTTGAATTGGTTGCCTTCAATATACCTGCACCAGCATGGAGAGTTCTGTTTAGTTTTCTTCGAGAATTTCAATCGTGTTTTAAAGTCTTTCAAATGATTTCAGGAACTCACATTTCTTTCAAGAAAGGGTGTTTATAGAAGGCATCTGGAATCCTTCCTGTGAATAGGTTGTGATCCAAATACCTGAAATTGCATGATGAAGAGGTGAGTGCAAGGAACAACAATGATTGGCCAGTCACAAATGGGTCATGAGTATATAGATATACAAAAACATACATATTTTACATGGAAAATGTTACGGTCCTAGGTGAGGGCCTGCCTAGGTATGGGACTAGGTGGGACCCAACCTTGCATGGGACAGGTTTAAAGGGCTTGGCCGAACAAGTTCCATCAGCCCTAGGGCCTTTTGGTGTGCTGTTTTTTTTTTTTTTTGAATGGCCCTTTTGGTGTACTTATTTGGTACCTAACACTTGGTATCATAGCAGCCACCACGTCATGGGTTCGAGTCACAGAGGGGGCGACCTGTGGAGAGGACTACCTAGATGGAGAGGACTACCTAGAAAGGGCAACCTAATAAAAAAAAGCCAGAGTGAAAATCGCCACATATTGGGCCGCGAAGATGTTAGACGAGGAAGCGTGGTAGAATGGTTAGTCCTGGGTAGTGGCCTGCCTAGGTATGGGACTAGGTGGTACTCAGCCTTGTATGGGAAAGGTTTAACAAGGCTTAGCCTCGCACGTTCCATCAGTCCTAGTGCTTTTGACGTATTGGTTAGGTACCTAACAAAAAATTATCAAAAGTCACTAAAGTGTTCAGCACTTGTCAAATCAACTCGGTTTCGCCCAGGCTTCTAGTATGGAGTTGTCTGGCTTTAATTTTATAAATAAATCAGCTGAATGATTTTCTATATAATTGGCAAGTTTTGCAATGGCTGGACCAAGTTGAATTCAGAAATTGCAAGCCATGCATATGTACAAAAATGCATTTGCATACAAATACATGCATACATATCAAACATTGGCATGTCCTTCATAGTTCCCAGCTTAAGTTTGCATAAAACTCTATAAAGACGAAGGAAACGCAAAAGAATATGAATTACAATAGGGGCAGAGAATGCCCCACAAACAAAGAATCCGTGACTCCTTTAGGGTGAGAGTCCGCAGCCACAAAGATTGCCCTACAAACAAAAAATCCATGACTCTTGAGAGAGTCCAGAGCCTCATTAGAACTAAGATGTGTATGACAAAATGAAAAGGCACTAAAGTTACAAATCTCTACTATTTCATCAATGATCCCTGCTAATCTCTAAGGACCAGAAGAAATCTTCATGTACACATATTGGAGATTTGAGTAGAGCTCAAAATTTGGAAGAAATACATATGCACATACATGCCAACCTACAGAATTGCATGCATAAGTACACATGGATAGACACAACCCACCACCCCCAACCATCAACACAGAAACACAGGCTGAGAGAACTTAAACAAATATTCTCTCTGTTGGTCTTTTCCTAAAAAAAGAATGACATTCCTAAATTTATATTCTGAGTTTTTATATGGTGTTCGGGTGTAGTTGCATGTAATCAAGGTGCTCCCTTGATATTTGATCTAACAACTGTCGCTGGATCAAATATGAAGGGGAGCACTGTTGTTGAACCTCCATTATGCCATCTACAGGCAGACACCATATCATTTCTCATGTTCTCTTTTGTTTATCTTTTCTTGAAAATGAAGTCACCCCAAGGACACCTTCAACATCCAGGGTCATAGACCCACCACCTATCCATTCTCAAGCACCTCTAGCAGAAATTCAGAACTCACAATCAATCCTTTACCAATCTCCCCACCTACCAGAAAGCCTCTTCGCCATAACGATAGAACCTCACAATTCTTTTTTTAAAATTCTTCAACTCAGTTAACAATGCTTTCATCTCAACTTCATTTGAATCTTCAACATCAATGGTCAACTTGACAATGATTCGGTGCGTGATAAAAATCTATATGCGAGAATAAAGCCCATAAACTCGTCTTTAAAGTCAAAAGACTTGTTATATTCTTAACAATATAATGTATATACATATATGCACACACACACACACACATGCAAAATATGTATTTTAATATAAAAATACCTCCAATTTATATCTAAGTCAGGAGTTACTTGGTCAAGTTGATTCTTATTTTAATATAAGAACCCCTCCAATTTCTATCGACTCAACATCGATTCAGTAGTTACTCGGTCAAGTTGACTCGACTACACTCATTTTTTGGTTAAGTTTCTGAACTGTGAATGAACACAGCTGACAACTAACAAGTAATCATGAGAAGCACATGGATAAAAATCCATGGTTGTTCCATTCAACATCAGGGGCAAAACCAAAACAAGAAAGCGAAGATCCTATTTCAGAAATTAAATTCAAGAGTAGATAATAAAACTCACAGGTAAGTCAATTTAGAAATATGGGCAAGCCCGGAAGGTATCGTCCCAGACATCTTGTTGTAGGACAGGTACCTACAACCGAAACATCAAGAAACTTAAGAGAATCCACTATTGCAAGAAGCCCAAGAGAACGATTTCAGGCAGAAAGCAGTAGAAGAAAACGCTTAAGCAATTATTCATTTGACATCAAAATACTTACAAGATTTCTAGATTTGTCAAGTTTGCAAGCTGTGCTGGTATCCCTCCAGTTAAGTAGTTGTTATTTAGGTACCTAGATATCAAAAATGAAGGATGAATCATCTGGAAGTTCTTAAAGTATGTAAGGGGGTTGCTTTGCAATATTAAATATTTGCAAATATTACAATTACGAGTATTTGCTTCTTCAAAGAAGGAAACTAAGGAAATCTTTGCAGGAGGTCAACAAGTAAAATAAATAGAAGAGTAATTCCTGGTGTTTGGTGTTTAAATGGAAAAAATCTCTCACAAACTTAATTGGTGTCTGGTGTTTTGAATGATATCAAAATCTAGAGAGAAAAATGACAACCAAAAATCATACAATTGGAATTAAGAGATGTGGATGTGCCTTTGGTGTTTAAATGGAAAACATGTCTCACAAACTTAATTAGATGACACTGTTTTGAATGATATCAAAATCTAGATAAAAAAATGAAGACAAAAAAATCATACAATTGGACACTAAGAGATGTGAATGTGCCTGAATAACTTGGACATGAACACATTTATCTGTATCTCGGTGTCAGAGAATGTAAAGTGTCGAACTCAAACACAACAACCTAATCAATCTCGATATGACACGAATATAGACAGTTAATTTGTAAATATGAAGGATATATTATTAAGACAAAATCAGTTCATAACATACAAAATGCATTTGGATAAATATTTATGTATATTGTATTAAACTAGTTATGGATAAATAGTAACACAAAACTAAACTTACACATGGACATGATGTGACGAGTGGGAAACAAGGGGATCTAGAAAGCCCAACATGCTGGCACGTATGTGAAAGTACATAGTGATAACCAGATGATATCTTCAGATTTTGGTCCATAAAGGCATAAAGGTGTAGAAAAATGTATTTAGAAAACTACAAACATAATAGAACTAGGGTGATGATATTTTCACCCCCCCTGCAGTTCGCATTCCCCCCTTATAACGTGAACAGTGGGCAACTTTAAGGCTTTTTGACGTCAAATCACGTTAAAAGGGGGGCCGAATGCGTACTGCAGGGGGGGTGAAAATATTATCGCCCTAGAACTATACAACTGGCATACAAATAAGTATGGCATGTGTCGGGCACAAGCAATTGAAATGAAAAATGTTTGGAATGAGTGTCCTTGTTAACAGATATCTATGTGTTTACCAAATAGAACACTTCCACTCACATGCCAATATTGACATGAACTTACAGGTTGCGCAGTGAAGGAAAGCTGCCCTCAACACGGATGAGCTCCCTTATAGTTCCCACTAAATGGTTGTTACTAACATCCCTGAGAATAGAAGGCTGCAGATTAGCAAATTGCAAATCTATAAAAGACCTAAGATATACAAGTTTACAATAGTGAGAAAAAGATAAATTATAAGATACAAAAATCATGCTGATATATGGAATCCAGCTCAGAGAAGACAGAGTACAAGTGCCGCAGGTTTGGGAGATTCCCCAATTCAGCAGGAATTTTGCCAGTAAAGCGGTTCTCGTGAAGATAGAGATAACGAAGCTCTGGTAGATTTGCAAGCTCCTTAGGAATTTCCCCTTTAAAATTATTGAAGCTCAGATACCTGGAAAATGTTCCAGTTAATATCCCTTGAAGATACTTAAGTTAAAGGATTACATCAATTAGGTAATTTGTGTGAAAAAGGTCTGAAATACTCACAGATTAGTCAGCCTCTTCAGTTCTCCAATTTCAGGAGGAATGACATCTTGTAGCTTATTCCACCTCAAATTTCTATAAAGCACAGGATAACAACAAAATTATAACCGGTTAGGAAACAAATTTCTTTTGCATCGATCTTCTATTGGCAACATGAAACAGTTTATGCACAACGGGAAATTAAATCAAAACATGAAGAATTATTTGCTCAAGGATGCAAACCAGGATATCCCTAGGAGTACCAATGATTTAGCAAATAAGGAGATCTTGCATGAAGGCAGCCCATGCCCCCATTGTAGTCTTTTTTGCCTTTCATTAATCAATATCTTTTAAAAAAAAAATCAAGATTTAACAGGTGTGTAAGTATAGAAGGGACCAAAATTGTCAAATATGAGAAAGATACAGTCAAGAGTTATGACGTTCCCCAGGTTTTTCGCATTTTCTTGCTTCAAAGGACTCACTTGCTATGTTAAAGTATATGCGTATGACATAGGTACATATGGGCATGGCTTTACACTTCAAATTGAGGAGTCCATCATTATTCTGACATCTATTTTAGATTGTTTAGGGTAACATGGCTTCTCTGGCCAGATGCCAGTGGCTCTTAACTGTCCAATGCAAACAAAGTTTGAGAACAACCCATAAACTATGATTAAGAGACAAATTCGATATTCGAGGAAGATCTTCGTGCATGCGTCACACTTGCTATGTTCCTAAAACTAGTAATTCTAATCAGTCGTGAAGCCTTCTTTACCACTTGTAATCCTTACCTAAGTTAATCCAAACCTACTATAACACTACTCGCTCTATACATTTCTTGTTTGATTCCTATGAGGCTCATTACATCCTTCATGTTCACTTCCAATGACGCTTTCTACACATTTCTTCTTTACTTTCTTTAGAGCTTTTCGGTTCTTGTATTTTCTCTCTTCTGAACCCCTCACTTCGTGCTTCTCCCGCATTGCTTCTCGCACTCGCTTCCCACTGTTGCAACTATGGTCGACTAAAATATAATGATGCCTCTAACAGGGATGAGTACAATTTTTTTCCTATTTCAGAAAGAGTCAATGTTACAAATTGATATCAAATGAAAGCTTAATGTAATCATCCCAAGACTACTACACTTATAGTGGTTTCAATCTTGCATACTTTACATGTAGCGCATGTGCAGGATGATTAGTATTGCCCAAAGTTGTGGGCCCATACCAAGCATTGCACTAGTCAATTATTCTAATCATCTGATCAATGGATTTTTGCCCATTTAATGTGGATCTGTATCCACATTTACCACATTTACTTTTAAATGTACACAAATGGTGATCCTTTTCAATTGGTGGAGTCAGATCAATGAGCACATTTCACGTGCATGGTGGGTTGGCCTTTGAGAGTAGAGACCACCACGTCAATGCAAGAAAATATCCGTTTGGCTCGCGCAATAAAGGATAACGAGAAACATAAAAAAGAACTGCATGTAATTCTCAGCCATTCAAAAAAAAAAGATGCATGTAATGCCCTAAGAACAAATTAAATAAGAACACTTCACAAGTGAATAAAAGCCTATGGAAGAGGGTAGAAAGTACAATGTTCTAAGACGCTTCAGCCGGCCGATTTCAGTTGGGATTGGGCCAGTTAACTTGTTATTGTGAAGATCCCTGTCATTTAGGCGCAAGAAAACATATTAGGCATTTGTTTGAAGAAAAGAATAAATGAAGAAAAGAACAATTTGATGGACTAAAACAACATTAAAATTTAAATTGCCCTCATATAGTTAGATATAAACTAGTAAGATGATTTCTTTGTTGTACATGTAAACATGGAGGTTTGTCACAAAGAAATGCAGACCAAATATTTTCTTTTGCAAGCAAAAAATTTTCTAAGAGGACCAGCATTGCCAAGAGCTGAATGAATGCTTAATAGAAAGCAGCCTCTTACGTTGTTGAAAATGAGTCATCCTAATTACATAAATACACAACTATTACAAGCTGCTAGGGAAAAAAGCATTTGGAGCCCAATCCCTCTTGTATGGACTGATCTAAATACTACACATCCAGTCCCTATTCTCTGCACCAAGGCAACTAGTTATATATCTCAATATTACAACCCACCAGGCAACTATCGTTATTTATAAAATAAACATCTATTTCCTACCCAGTACATCAAGGAAATAGGATTGCCTCAATGTATATTGCTTTGTACAATTCTGTACACTTGCATAAAACAAAAAGTAAGATATTTGGCTGATAAATTGTCATGAAAGCCAAAATGCAATTAATAAATAGCATAGGGATTGCACATAAAATTAATGAAAGCCTCCAATTACCATGATAGCCAGCAAGCATGCATAGCATTCATGCAAAGTACTGATAGATTTGTAATTGATTAGGTTAATAAAAAAGAAGAGTGCACTGTCCGTATTCATCTTTTTAATCAGTTTTTTAACTGTCCCAAAAAATTTATTGGAGTTTAAATCCTATATTTTCAAATCTTCCATAGTAGGTTACTAAAAACATGAGTACATATGTTATACCATAGTGATGGGCTTAATTCATAGATACTATAGATAGAACTAGAAGACTGAGGGTTCTTACAGCCTTGTCAGATCCAGCAGATTGGTCACTGCAGTGGGAAAAGGCCCAACAATTGATACTGCATAAACTTCCCTGCAAGTAAAGAATGATTGTAATAAGCACCCTACAACTCTCCCCTGGCAATCATCTCAGATTTGACTCTCATTATATGCATCTTCAATGTTTAGAAAACGGACGTGACACCTTTAGTGAAGATGCTGATTAAATTGCAAAGAAGTCTTTAATACGCAAAATAAAACTTTACAAGAAAGATTAGTCCTCCCGACCATAGCACATACTGATTGGAATGAATCTTTAAAATCACATTTCAAAAGATTGATAAAAAGACAGATGAAGGTAACATGGATGCTTTTTACTTATCCACCAAAAGAAAGATTTTAACTTACAGTTCTGTTACTACCCTATAATCTCCTTGACTGGAGCATGTCACACCAGACCATGGTGGTAGGTCACCGTCTCCACACGGATCATCTCCAACCCATGCATATACCACCCTCCATCCTAGAGATGCTTTTATTTCATTCAAGGCTTTAACTGCAACCCGAATAACATTCTTGAACTCATGACAAAGCTCTAAAATTTCTTTTCATTTTCTTTACAAACATCAAATCCATTTATGCCTCTTTAATTCCATATTGAGTAATGAAAAGAAAAGAAAAACACAAAAAAGAAAGCATTGCACATCACATAAAATTGATTAGTTGACAAGGCAATTGACAATTTCCACATTATACCAAGAAAATGACATCAAATCCAGATCTGTTCACTTTCATCACAACATGCAACAATTAATACAAAATGCAACACAATCATGCAGTTGCCACAGTTGCCATAGAAAATGCTCCATCGACATTAATGCAGCGGATAAGTGAAAAATAATGAAAACAAAGCCATTGAATTCAAAAGTAATTATCATGACGAAGTCAGTACACAATATATTAAATTCTATAACCTATGATAGCCAGATCCAACGGTATGTTCTCTGTGAGATCTTTGTTTTGGTTTCTCTCTTGGGGTGCACAACACTTCGTTCCATTGGATGCACTTGCGGAAATCTCATGTCCTGCCTAAGATGTAAAGTTTTTTGTTGGACATTAGCACATCAAAAGATAAACATTGTCGATGTTTTAAAGAGAAAAATGTGTCATATGGTGAGTCGTTGTGTGTTGTACAAGGTGGCTAAAGAATCGTGCAAACATATCTTTCTTCATTGCCGGTTGGAGAGGGAGGTATGGAGGTTGATCTTGAGTGTATTGGCATTTGTTGGTTTTTCCCATATTTGTTCTCGGGCTTGTTGGAGGAGACGAGTGGAAGTGTCGACACTCATGGGATAAAGGTTGTGTTTTAAAGCTCATGATCCCATATGTGGTTGTTTGGGTCTTCTAAAATGAACGACACTGAGCATTATTGAAGACAAAGAAAGGTTGGTTGCTCGGATCAAGCCACTTAAGAGTCTCGTGTTCACATACGCTATTGTGAGAGATAAATTTAGAGGCCATAATACTCAAGATACATATATGTATGAAATGCGATGTGATACTCATGGATAGAAAGGGAAAGAAGAAGAAAGCTAAGTGGAGTCCTCCACCTCCTAATTCCCTCAGGCTTAACTTTGATATCTCCTCGTCGGAGAACTCGAGTCTGATGGGTCATGGGTGATTGAGGAGTGGTTTGGAATCATTTGGGGAATGTTGTGTTGTCCTTTTCCTGATTGATTAGATTAAAGAATTCTAAAGAAGTGGAAGTACTAGCTCCTTTTGATCTGTCTTAAGCTCTGCATCGTCAATGTTGGTGGAAGTCTCCGTGTGGAGGAGCATTTGCTGAATGTTATTTCATGAATTAAGAGTTATTATATGGATCCTAGGAGATAAGTGGGCATTACTGAGTGGATTCCCCAGTTAAAGGTGGAGACCAGAGATTTTGTGTATGTGGGGTAATCTCTGCCTCTTGTGCAATACTTTTCCTTTTTATTCCTTTGCTCAAAAAAATCTTCTAGCAAAAAAGGTCTAAAACCTAAGATAGTTCATGGTTTACTAGCTGCTATACAAAACCCTTTTCTATCACAATTCCATCATTATTGATGTCAAATCATATTTGGCTTTCTTTTATTCACAAGAGGATTTTACTTACATACCAAATATAAGAACCTAAAATGCAAAGCTAGTCGGTGTTTCACCTTCCTTATTTGTTTAATACAATGCCTGAATTCACGTATAATTAGACCCAAAATCAAACCACATAGTAACTAAGCATAAAACGGAACACTGTAGCGCTGTGCAAAATGGTTTGGGTTCTGCAAAACAAAAGAATAGTATTCAACTAGTCAAACTCCAAGCTTCTATACAATCGACCTAATCTTTAAGCATATAACGATCTATAGATACAAAAAAACATAGCCTCACAATTCAATAACTAACCCAAACATTTAACACAATATTAATTTTCATATTCTAATCATCTGCCAACAAATTTCCTAAACTCAGTTGAAATGACATAAAAAAAAACCTACCTTAAGGACTAAGAGAGATAATTTGGCAGCAGAAACAGAAGAATTCAAGTCAATTGACTCAGAAGAAACTAAAACACAAATTAAAATTTCTTGCCACAGAACGAAGCCCTACGAGGCCCTAATTTCAAGAACTGTCTTCAACCATTAATCCAATCAATTTGTATACTTCAAAATGACACTGATTTTAAGCATGTCAAAGATCAAACCACAAAAGAATGGCTGAGTTCAAATTGATTCACTGGTTAGAAGCCAAACAAGAAAAAATTTTACTAACTTAAAGTTTCAACCATACCAATTGATATAGCAGAAAATCCTACAATTGAAGCAAGTGATCAATCCACAGACAATAACATGGCAGAATTCAAGTCCATTTATACTATATAAACCAGAGGGTGAACTAAATCACAAAACCCTAACCTCGAAAACTGACTGTTTAACTTTAACGTCAATCCAATAAATCACAATACCATAAAAGCAAGAATTTTAAGCATGTAAGAGACAATACTAGAATAAAATGAGCAACTTCAAGTCAATTAACTGGAAACCAAAACAGAAACTAAATTTTCTCTCTGCGTTACCCAAAATAATAATAAAAGAACTGACTAATCACAACCTAATCAGTTGAAATAACGCAAAATCCTTATTCCCAAGCACGTCCGAGATCAATCGACAGAAAAATGTCAGAATTCAACTCAATTCAGAAGCAATAAACTAAGCAACAAACTCAATTTTCTCAGGCTGAAAAAAACCTAATCATCTAACTTCAAATTTCAATCCAAAGTCAAAACGAAGTGAATTCACTTGCCACAATACGAAAACCTAAGATTCAAAACATCGAGTTTCGATTTCAACAGTAAAACTCTACAATTAGAAGCGATTGAGAGATTACCGTCTCTCTTTAGGGTTTTGCAATGAGAACAAGTGAGTAAGAGACTGAGGCAGCAGATAAAAGCAAATGCCGATTGAGACGCCATGGAGATCCAAGATCTTTATGTACAGAGATCGATGGAAGAACGGATCTGAGATTTCATTTCTCGATCTGAAGGTCCGAAAACCCTAATTTTCTCTCTCGGATCTGCAAAATCTCTGTTTAAACTTATTCCTTTCGTACTCTCAGATCTTTTCCCCAGTTTATCTTTCTTTTCCTCTTTTTAATTTAGGGCAATGATAAATTCGCTTCCCCTATAGGATAATCCGCACCCCTTGATACGTTAAAAGCATTAAAGTCTGCCGCATAGGCGCATACGGCATACCCGCCTTTACAGGGGTGCGAATTATTCTGTAGGGGGTGCGAATTTATCAGCGTCCTAAATCTATCGCTTCTATATTTGAAAATGTTTCGGAAATTACCCGCGTTTCCAGGAAAAGAAAAACAGAGGGGAGATTGATAAATTCAACCCCTTTTCTACTTGGGACAGCCCCGTCTTGTGTAAATGACTAAATGAGTATTCATAGATGGACTAGAAGAGGCTGTCCTAAGTAAAAAGTGAAGGCGAATATCTCACTTCCCAAAGCAGAGGGTTTTTGCTCATCTGGGCCCCCCCAAATAAATTTGGGCCCATCAAGCAAGATGATCTCCAACCTATTAACGGCCTGTTCGTTTCACATTATGACAACCGATTGTAAGTCCAAAACCTATTATTGGACTCAAAGTTACATTTAAATTTGAGTCCAATAATAGGTCTGAAACGAACAGGGTGTAAATGTTACAAAGACAGGGCCTGTAAGGCCCCTTACTAACTAACACGTTTTGGGCATAGCTTATGCCACATGTGCATGATCGGATCCGTTGATTCCAACGAAAATCATAAGTTCAGACAAATGCAGCTGAAAACACCTTGATCAGATGATTCTAAGCACTTGATTCATCGAGCCTCATTTAGGTTTATGCTAAGAAAAGCTAAACCTTGATTTTTCTTCGCCTTCGATTTTTCCAGCCTCAATTTCCTTTTTATTCCTATTATTCGTCCTCTTTTGTTTTTCGTTTTGCTTTTTCTTCTTTCTTTTCCTCATCTTCCAAGTTGCAGTGATGGTCATTGGGGGGTTTTTCGTTGGTATCTTTCTCTTTTTCATCGTATGGCACCACTGTTCGTGCCAGCAATATACACTACCAGCCCACCCATATAATGCAATATAAAATCTTCCTTTCTTTAAAAGTTTGGTAACTAGGCAATTTCAACCAAGTTGGTAGCTTTTTCTTATTTTACTTCATTTTCGGTAAGGGAAATGATATCAACACAATTATGGGTGTTCATTATTCGGTTATAATCGAACAACTGATCTGAACCGAATTGGTTTGGTCGGTTCGGTTTGGTTTTTTCTCCTTCTGGTTCGGTTTCGGTTTTTTTTTTTTTTTCTGGAAATTCAGTTATTTGGGTTCGGGTTCGGTTATCTAAAAAAAAAAAAAACCGGTTAACCGAATAACTGAAATTATGGATAAAAACCATTATTTTTTCCAAAACAATGCTATATGGGTACTCCATAGGATGATCAAAACCGTCAATTTGATTGATCACAACTTAAATAGGCTGTGCTAAAAAAATCATTTCGATAGGCTAATCCTAGCCCTCCGATCCAAACCGAGATTTTGCTTTTTTTTCCTCTTTTTCTCCCTACTATTCAGTTATTCGGTTATAACCGAATTTCTAATAGGTTCGGTTTTGGTTCGGATTTTAGAAATTTCGGTTCGGTTTCAATTTTCAAAATTTGTTATCAAATTTCGGTCTGTTTGGTTCGGTTATAACCGAACAAACACCCCTAAGCACAACCATGTTTTAATAATTGCACAAACCTAGCTTGTCTTCTCATTTTTTTAATCAGCTTGCGAGCTTTTTATAACCTTTTGTCAGCGGTTTAAGTATTAAAAAACAAGATGAGTTAGTGTAAATATCAAAACATAGCTGTGCTCTTATCAAATCCATTTCTCTAATTAGCTAATAAAGTTTATTATCATTTGGCAGTGACCCATCAACAAGAACCGAAGATTACTTGACTTTGAAGATCGAAAAAAGAATATCCCATATTCTCATATGACATTGTCTGTCCATTCTTATCTCCATCTACATTGAAACCCATGAAAAAAACCCCCCACCAAAGCCCAATCAAAATTTCTCTCTCTAAAACTCTTCCTACCATGATTTCCCTCACCCCCCTTTCTCCCCCTCTCCCCCTCCTAACCTTCTTCTCCACACTCCTCCTCACAGCATTCTCCTCCCCTGTTTCTCTCAACATCACCCCCGAAACCCTAAACAAATCCCTCGATTCCGTTCAAATCCAATGGAATGGAATCGATTCTCCTTCCAATCTCGACTGGCTTGGAATCTATTCTCCCCCCAATTCATCCGATTCCGATTTCATCGGTTACAAATTCCTCTCCTCTAGCCCTAATTGGAAATCCGGATCTGGGTCCCTCTCTCTCCCACTCATCAATCTCCGGTCCAATTACGAATTTCGGATCTTTCGATGGTCCGAAAACGAGATAGACCCTAAACGGGTCGATCATGACCACAACCCATTACCAGGAACAAAGCATTTCTTAGCAAAATCGGCTGAATTAGGGTTTTTGGTGATGGGTCCGGAGCAAATTCACTTGTCGTTTACTTCGAAAAATGATGAGATGAGAGTGATTTTTATTATGAGAGATGGGTTTGAGAGCTTTGTGAATTATGGGGTTGAGGAAGGGCAGCTTGATCAGATTGTGAAGACTGAGGTTAAAAGGTATTGTTAAAGTATAAATGATTAAATAACACCAACGCTAAAGACCTGTTTGCTTTAGATTATGGCAACTGATTGTGGAGTCCCCACCCGATTATTTGACTCAAATTTAGTGCAATTTTAGGTCCAATAATCGGTTGGGGACTCTACAATCGGTTGTCATAATCTAAAACAAACAGTTAGCTTAAGCTTTTAGAGTAATTAGTTGTTTCACATTGTATCAGAGCTATTGCTGGGTCAAAACCCAACAACTCCTTGATATTAAAAAGCATTTGAAGTAATGGGTTGTTTCATTAACAGGTATGAGAGGTCGGATATGTGTGATTCGCCAGCGAACGATAGTGTTGGGTGGAGAGATCCGGGGTTCATTCATGATGGGGTGATGAAGAATTTGAAGAAGGGGGAGAGGTATTATTACAGGGTAAGGTGGACAATTTTTCGTTATTGTTTTTTGAATTAGCATTTGTTTTGCTTTTGTTACTGTTCTGGAATTCCTTTTTCTTATTTTGTTTATGTAATTTGTAGATCTTTTATCATGACTTGGAGTCGGTTTATTATGTTTTCTTTTTCTGCTTTTGGACATATTGGGGTATGTGGGTTTCTTTGATTATATGATCCAATATAGTTATATGGTCTGTTCGTTTGTTTTCTTTTTACTTTTTTATTGAATTAAGTGGGTTTCTTTTCTGTAGTTTGCTTGTCATAATCTTGGATTTTTTTTTTTCATCTTTTATCGGGTATATTTTTTTTGATGTGCTGTTGTATCATAGCATATGATGGAATTAGTCCTTTTCGTCTCTTGGATAAGTCTTTCTTGTTTGATTAGATGATTTCACTCAGCTTTGGCATAGATTTGTTCTGTTTCTGCTTGTTTTTCTTTTTATGAATGAGGATAACTTGCTTGTCGTTTGGACGTTCTATCGCCATGTATGTTGATCCTTAGTATCTAGAGTTGGTATGATTGATGGTAAGGTGTGAGGATCAGTGGATCTAGAAGAAGAATGGAGGAGTTTGAGAAGAACATGTGTTTGAGTGGTTTGGCAAGAGAAAGTAACAGGAACTCTCACCCAAATCAGGCTTGGAAACCAGCAACCATTGAAGATAGGTGGGTTTAAGAGATCACGGTGTCCTTGGAAGTAAGCGAAACCAGGAGATCTGGAAGGTGCAAAGGAGTAGGCGTGAGGAGTGATTATTAAGGGTAGCAAGGAGAAGGAAGGCAGACTGGGGGATTGGAAATGCTCAAAGTGTTTAGTCGTCAACTTTCGGAGGAGGCTAGAATGTCTGAAATCTGAAGTGCCAAAAAATCTGGTCGGGCTTTGATAAGAACTTCCCTCTGAACTTCCCTCGAAAAGAAAAAAGTTGCTTGTCGATGTGCTTCGGGTTAACCTGTTCATTTCTTGAATTGGGTGTATATTCAGTCATTACTTGTTTCTCATAGGTTGGGATTAATTTGTGTTAAAATTATTTTCAATTTTTCATATAATCTTGTATGCGAATGGTTGTGAGGTTGTATGTGATCATTCACAAATAATGCTTATAATATGCTTTAGAAATAAATACTTACTGGCTTCCAAAGATGCCTTAATATCCTATTTGCTAATAAGATTAAATTAACATAATCTTATTAGCAAATAAAGACCAATTTTGGTGGCATCCAAAGAGGTCCTTAGTCTTTTTCATTTGAATGGTAAGTGGCCCTTGGTTTTCCCACTATAAATCCTATCCTGTAAAACATTTTTCAATGTCACCAAGAATCATGATTTTGCCATAACGTTCAACATTAAAAAAAAAGTCACTAAATTGTAACTATGTTACAAGTAGAAATTATGTTTTTTTTTTTTTTTTTACAAAATGTCCTTTGTGCAACTCTAAAAGCATGGTTTTTTTCCATGAAACTTGTTTTTTTTTCTTATGAAGTTTATTCATTTTAAATATAAGTAGCATTATGACTAGTAATCTTAGGGGAAAATATCACAATTTTAGATTTTAGATGTCAATGGAAGGCATTTTGATCAACAATGGTAAGGTTTAGTGTTTATGAGCAATTTGGAATTATTTTTCAAAAGCTTGAACTTTTTGTCCGTTTCATAATGACTAATTGAGGAATATTTTTGGTAAAAAAAATCCTAACTTTTGAAAGGGAGTTAGCTGTCTTTGTTTAATTTGTTTATGCTGTTTGTCTATTTTCTTTTTTTATTTAAGTTTTTTTTTGTGGTTAGTGATTTGTAATAGCGTGGGATCTCTCTCTCTCTCTCTCTCTCTCTCTCTCTCTCTCTCTCTCTCTCTCTCTCTCTCTCTCTCTCTCTCGTGCGCCTTAAGCATCCTTCATGTCATTGGGTTAGTGGGCTCCATTTATAGACGTTCTGGAAATATTTTTCAGAAGGTTGAACTTTTTGTCCATTTCATAATGACTAATTGGGAAATATTCTTCAAATTAGGGATTTGTTTGTAAAAAGCCTTTACTTTTTGAAACGGAGTTTCAAAGGGACGACAGGGGGTCGAAAAGGTGGGCTTTCTCTGGGCCAATCGGGATTACAAACTCCAATGAAGCTGGATTAAGATCGGTCGTATAAGGTACCAGAATAGTGGATGAAGGTATTCTTAGTTCTCTGACTGTTGAGGGAGATTCCCTTAATGTAATCTGGTGGTTGTGTGGAAGTCATTCTCATGCTTGGAGATTCGTTGAGTTGATAGATGAGATTCAAGAGAGAATTGGCGGTTTTGGTGCAAGGTTTCAGCATGTTAAAAAATCAGCCAATGGAGAAGGTGATAGGTTGGCCCATGCTAGGTCGGGAGGGCTGAGTTGGAATTTTGTGATTGTTTACTTCCATGATGTTAGTTCCTCGTGTTTTTTGTATTTCCTTTTCTTGTAGCCTCAAAATCTTGCCCGTTGGCCCTCTCATTCTTTTGAATAATATTTTGCTCTTAGCCATTCAAAAAATACTTTTTTCAGACGGAGTTAATTGTCTTTATTTGATTTGTTGATGCTGTTTGTCTTTTTTTTAAGTGCTCTCTGTGTGGGTAGTGGTTTATAATAGCGTCGGATATCCCTCTTTCTCACGCCTTAAGTAGGTTTCATGTCTTTGGGTGAGTGGATACTGTTTTGTCTCCATGTGATAAGAGGAGGTTTTTATTATGAAGGAATCCTAGCATTCACATTCAAAAGTGCTAGAAAGAATTAATCTCAGGCACAAAAGTTGACCAAGCCAGACATTTCAGTTAGTTATCACTCACCACTTGCCAATGATTTTCAAAGTTAGCTCCAAAGATCCAGCAACCTTCCGAGGGCTCATTTCATGAAGTATTACTTATTTCTTAGACTAACCAGTCTTGTGCATGTTTTAATTCCTCTTCGTTAACGCCATCTTTAATCTTACTCTTTCGACCTACTCGGATGTCTCAATATATTTTATCATGCATGGGCGTACAACAACATGCATTACTTTTCTGTTTTATAGTCATGCAAACTAGAAGCCGCAAATTATCACTATTGTTGGCATCAACTACTAAAGTGCAACTGAAAAATAAATCCAAAATACTATAACTTTTTAAAAGTTACTCTTTAGGTTTCTGGATCTGTCTTTTTTCAGTTTTCTTTTTATTGCTCTAAATTCTGATAGAGAGATTTTCTCCATAAAAGTTGACCGTTCATATTATAGGATTGCAAGTTACCTTTCCTGTCATCTGTTGCCACTTAATTTGCATTACCAGTATATCCTTTTTTTCTTTTAAATTTATATACAAACATCCTTAACTGTTATAAATCTTTTCTATAAGGAGAACCCTTTAGCGATTCATATTTACTGTTAAGCTTCCCCAATCATTTCTCACAATTCATCTTCTTGTCATTTGATCCCAAGCTTGATATTAGGTAAGTAAATGAGGCTTATAACTTACCACCAAGCCACGTAGTATTTACAAGCTGATAGCCAGTGCCAATCTTATCCTGTTACAATCTATTCCCTTGTTTTTCCTTTCAGAGAAGACCCATAGTTAAACCAGCCATCCTTCTTGCCTTACCTTCGGACAAGACAAGTAGCTACTTTTTGGTTATGAGTAAGCTTCCCTGCTTTTAGTTCATTACAGTTTTAAAAATAAAAATCCAATTCTGTTGAGCCTTCATCCGTAGTTCACTGGCAGGCTGCTTGCCTAGCTCTATTTCTAATTTTTGACATTGTACCAGCAGAGTATGTGTATGCAATTTGGCTGGTCATTTGTGTGCACATGCTTGTGTTGCATTTGTATATATGGGTGTTCATTTGTATAGTCTTCCTAGTGTTTTGCTGTTGTCGTGGGTTTTTTTTCTCAATTTTACCATTGGTTTTCGAATTCTCATTGCTGCTCATCTTGGCTTTGCTACCTTAGTCTAAAATTGATACGGGAAGTACCTTAATACTCATCTGTTTTTGTTTTGATTTGTAAACCTCATCTATGACAGGGTAAAGGCACACTCATGTCTGTGATTTACAGTGCCGGTCTTAAGTTATATTATTTCATTCATACTGCTGCATTGAGACTAGTTTAAATGATTTTATCATAATAGAACCAGGTTATCGCTTCTCTATTTAATCATGCCGTTCTTATCAATGAGAGAAATCTGTTTTTCCATATCCAAATTCAACCTTTGTTAATTTATCATATTGTACATCCTTCTTTTGTTTGATGCGTCACACCTTCAATTCTTATCTTCGGGTTTCTGTAATCTGAAGATTAAAAAACAGCCTGTTCATTTGCATTTATATTTGTAATTAGCATAAAAATGGCCTAACTTCATAATACTATATATTCTCCATTTTTGTAATGTCAGGTTGGTAGCAATGCAGGAGGTTGGAGTGCGACTCATAGCTTTGTTTCTCGGGACAGTGACTCTGATGAGACAATTGCGTTTCTATTTGGAGATATGGGCACTTCAGTGCCATATGCGACCTTTATCCGTACCCCAGAAGAAAGCATATCTACAGTGAAGTGGATTCTCCGTGACATCGAAGCCCTTGGTAATAAGCCCGCCTTTATTTCACACATCGGCGATATCAGTTATGCAAGAGGCTTTTCATGGCTGTGGGACGCCTTCTTCACTCAGATTGAACCTCTCGCTTCCAAGGTCCCATACCACGTATGCATAGGCAATCACGAATATGACTGGCCATCACAGCCATGGAAACCATCGTGGGCTGCATACGGTACAGATGGAGGTGGGGAATGTGGGGTCCCTTACAGTCTCAAATTCAACATGCCCGGAAACTCATCTTTACCAACTGGAACTGGGGCTCCCGACACCCGGAACCTTTACTACTCGTTCGATGCAGGGGTCGTCCATTTCGTGTACTTATCGACTGAAACTAATTTCCTTATAGGAAGTGACCAGTATAATTTTCTCAAGCATGATTTGGAGAATGTCAATAGGAAGAAGACCCCATTTGTTGTCGTCCAAGGGCACCGTCCTATGTACACAACAAGCAATGAGATCAGGGATACCCCATTGAGACAGAAGATGCTTCAGCACTTGGAGCCTCTGTTGGTCAAGAACAAGGTGACCCTTGCACTGTGGGGACATGTCCATAGGTATGAGAGATTCTGCCCTGTAAACAACTTTACTTGTGGGGACATGGGCATGGGCTTACCAGTGCACATTGTGATTGGGATGGCGGGACAAGACTGGCAATCCATCTGGGAGCCGAGGCACGATCACCCAACGGACCTAATCTACCCGCAACCCAATTGGTCGATGTACCGTGGGGGCGAGTTTGGATACACTAGGCTCATCGCAACTCGAGAGAAGCTAACGCTTACTTATATTGGAAATCATGATGGCAAAGCCCATGACGTGGTGGAGATCCCTTCTGGCCTAAACCTGAGAGGGGGCAAGGCTTTCGAATTCTCATGGTATGTTGAAGGAGGGAGTGTTTTGTTGCTTGGGGTCTTTTTGGGTTATGTTCTTGGGTTCATATCACGTTCCAGGAGAGAAGCCGCTTCAAGAAAGAACTGGATTCCAGTGAAGAACGACGAAGCATAAGCGAACAACCTGTCTGCAACTGATGCCCTTTCGTCGATCCAACAGCTCAGTGATCTTAATGCAAATTGATTTAACTAAGCATGTGGAAAATAAGTTTCTTAGTACTTAACGGGAACTTTACTTATCTGGGTAAAGGTTGGATTGAACATGACTCTGTGGCTGGGGCTTGATCTCTCTCTCTCTAGGAGCTTTGTAAATACTAAATATATGTATATTTGTGTGTATGTGAATCTCAGACCTTATGGTTTTATTGAAGCCGAGGATAGAGTACAGAAGGAGATATAGTAAAGATTATGTATATTTCTATGTTAGAAATGGGCGCTGGTATCTGGAATCCTGTTCTGATACTGGCACTCCTTCCTTTATTTTACACTTTCACAGGCTGTCAACGGCCAATAAGAGTCCGATTGGAAAGATGAGCATCGTCTGAGGCCTTGTTCTTTAACCCTTCTTGGTTGTGCTTCTGCACTTTTCCTATATCAGAGAAAAGAGAAAACAGAGAATGGTGTATCTGACCCGTTCCACCCGTTCTGATTTCAGAATTGTGAGCGGTATTTGGTTTGGATTTGTGCCAAATTCTGGAAGCAAAGCAGTCGTTTCAAGCAATTCTGTTTGACCTGTTAGGCAACTGATTTCTTAGTAAATTTAAGTTGATTATGGTTGGTTCAAGTTATCTCTTGACCTGCTAATTCTGCTTGTTTGGATGTGCTGGTTTTGCTTTCGCTACAAGTTTTAATTTAAGTTGCGTTGATTGGGCCCGTTTGGATACCTCATGCATTTGTATATTGATTTGGATTTGAGTTTTGGATACAATACACATCAATCATCTTCATGATCATGTTCTAAGAGAGAGAAAGAGAGTTGATTGGGCCTGTTTGGATACCTCATGCATTTGTATATTGATTTGGATTTGAGTTTTGGATACAATACACATCAATCATCTTCATGATCATGTTTTAAGAGAGAGAGAAAGAGAGGGAGGAATGTCTCGCTGCTGCCGGAGCAACATGAGGGAGCAGCGATGGTGACTGAAGTTGCCACAAATATTTCCAAATAATGTCTTGCAGAAAAGATTTGAAAATCAGAATTTTTTGCACTGTTGTAGCTGATTTGGAAATCTAAGGATCTGATCCGGTTCAAAATATCAACTAAATCCAAATCTAAATCTTGGTGGTATCCAAATGTGGCCTAAAGGCACTGTTTGGATTTCAAGATTTCCTAATTTTTTTGCACAGGTCAAGAGATGACTTGAACCAACCCTGTTCAATTTTTATTTAGGGGTCCTTCAATTTAGGATGATATTTCCCTCTAAATTGTGAAAGGGAAAATAATTTTCCATCAGAAATTTTTTTCTTTTAATCCAAATTTTTTTCAGGGAAAACATTGAAAAGTTTTCCCTGAATCGTGACCGGGAACCAGTAATCGATCAGTTGGTATGATCTCCCGCGCTCTCTCTCTCTCTCTCTCTCTCTCTCTCTCTCTCTCTCTCTCTCTCTCACATGCGCACAAATAGACACAATTCCATTTCGTTTGCTGTTTGCCAGAGAAGAGGAAGAAATCTGTAAATGTCATTAGACAATTCCATTTGGTTTACTGTATGCCAGAAAAACGAAGAACCCTGTAAAATATCATGAGACCCATCTAAAATGGCAGTATAACCAAATTCTAGACAAGCATAAAGAAATCAAGTGAAGCTCAGCAAAAGTAGCTGAAAACCAGCTACTGCTCTTCAATCAATGGTCTATTTCCCGAGCAGACGACGCCCACGTTGGGTTACACCTTTCACTCTGAAGTTCAATTCCTCCACATCATCATGTAGATGATCCAGACCTGTGTTCTGCCTGCAATTATAAAAGAAACAAAGACATTTCAGAACAGGATCAGAAATGAAACAAATAACAGTGGCTGAATACAACTTTGAAGATATAACAAAGTGAAGCCAATCCATGACAAGCTCTTATTGGCACCCTACAGTTTTGTAAATAGTATGCTGAGTTGCAGGTTTTTTCTTTTCTGGGAAAAAAGAAAAGAAAATAATTATAGAAAATGAGACACAGATCTGAAAGATGTTATCAAACTGAAGGACAGAAAAACCAAGAGCTCGATTGAACTTTAAAGAGATCCTCTCTCTTGATGGTACGACCAATCAACGTGTAGCTATGTAATGTTTGGTGATCCAGTCCCTCAATGGATCCAGTTCATGGATCCAGTTCTCAACCCAACTGATGTTTACTTAAAACCAACAGAGTTAAAATACTGTCGTATAATCCTCTGCATTATGTGTGTTTTTTTAACTTTTAACCTAGTTTTATATGACTTGCAAAAATTGAAGATACAGATTAAGAAAATGAATTTCAACTGTATGTAGAGACATATCGATTAGTCGAACCCTTGATTTTGTGTATGAATCACTCAACGATAAACAATAAAACAATTATCACCTTGGGTATTTAACGAAGGGTTGATGAGAACATCCAACATTGTATCAATATTTTCTTTTCTTTTTTTAAATTGCAAAATATCAATATTTTCTTCAAATTCATAATCACAAAAAGAACAAATAAAACAATAAATTAGAATGTCTGATATGTATACACTAGCATGATAGCCAGATCAAGGATTATCACAGTATTCAAGGGCAATAGCTTCTCACAACCATGGTTTTAAATTTCGGTTTCGGTATGCGTTTCAGCCCTTCGAAACCGAAATTTCAAAATTCCGGCTGAAATCCGACGAAACCATTAAAAACAATATTTTATTTAATACAAAATTTCAGCCGAAATTTTGGGAAAATATTATACAATTTAAATAATCGAGATTTTTGGGTTGAATTTCCTTAAATTTTGGACACAAAACGATTTTTCATTATTTCGGCCAAAAACCAGTAACGTTTTGGGTATTGCCGATTTCGGTTTCGGGTCTGACTGAAATCCGAAATTTCGGATTTCGGTCAAAATTTAAAACCATGCTCACAACTGATGATTCTATATTTTGGATTATGAAAATAGCAGCAGTTAGGAAATAGCTAATCGCAAATGATGATTCTATATTATGGATTATGAGAATAGCAATGGTGGTCACAAAATCTAAACTACAACATTATTTATTGTGTTCTTATTGTTAGGTTTTTTTTAGGAGTTCTGTTTTTGTTTCTTCCATTCTGTTCCAAGTAGTCTTCCTACCGTTGGGATTGATTGGATGAAAAAGGTTTATTTGCTCAGGAGCATCTTTGAATCGATAGGGTAATTTCACGTTATCATGAGATTCATGACTTGTTAAATGAATAAATGGAAAAGGATGTTCTGATTTCATCTCATGCAAAGGAACTGACCTTTCTATCTCAGATCCCATATCAACAGCCATATCCTTCAGCTGACCCAACACATTGCTTAAATCAGAAAGAGTATCATCTTGCTTTGCCTTCTCTACCTGTTATTAGAAAAAAATAGAAAAGAAACAAACAAGAGAAACAGATAAATCACACAAATATTGTTGTCCTTTATGCTCCCCTAATGCATAAATAAATAGTGATCTAAATTTGATATAATCAATAAAAATACCAACATGGACCTCAACTTTCTCTAGTGCATTTGATGGTTCAGAAGAATATTGTCGAGGATTTGATTGCCCCATAGGAGCACTCCGTCCTATTCCCAACCTTTCCTTCTGCTCTAAGTGATTTCCTTTTCTTTGGATTGGATCATCTGCAAATCAATCAACCGAAAATCAAATACAAACATTGATAGGGTAAAACAAATTCACCCCAAAAGTTCTAATAAACTTACCTCGTGTGATCACAGGGCCAGAAATTGTACGAGTTTTCTTTGGCTTCCATGTCTTGGAGAAAAGACCCCCAAGACTTCCCAAAAGTTTCTCGCCCTGAAATAACATCAAAAAATCAGGAAGTGTTCCCTGTTATGAATTATAAATGTTGGGTATTGTTATTAGAAAGCCAGATTTTAGCTGCTAGCAAGGACATGCATTTTTTTGAAATAAGCTTCTGAGGCGGGCAGCTTTAACAAATAAACGCGCACATTTATAAATAACAACAGAGTTTTGTCTTTTGTACCATAACTACAACAGCCTATCCAATAAAACTTTACAAATAACGCATAACTAAACAAGCACATTTATGAATAAACAACAGAATTCGTCTTCTGCAGCCTAACTACAACAGCCTATCCAATAAAATTTTATAAATGATGCATAACATTTAGGCCAAGTTTGGCAGCCATGAATTGTTGAGTTGTTGAGTTGTTGAGTTGAGTTGGCAGCCATGAATTATTTTTCATGGAATATTAGCTATGATTTGGCCGACACTTTATTGCCGACTCACGTGTCTTGCCGTGTCCGACACGACACCCGTGTCCATACGTGTCGACACTCCTTTGGACACTTTTACTAGTATTGCTGGAAGTGTTAGACTTAATGTGGGTGTGTGGACATGTTTTTGTACCGTGTCAAGTGTGACATTCTCTTTTAGGCAACTCGTATCCATGTTGAAATTGGACACATAGATCCATATCCACATATCACGATTTCATATACTTTCTATTTTAGCCATGTCCCCGTTTCTAAAGCTTGGGGGTTTGCCGTGTCCGACACTCCGTGTCTGTGTCGACACTTGACACTCGTGTTTGTATCCACAAATCATAGAATATTAGTCTATCTAGTCACGGCAGATGGACAAGAAGGGTGGGAGAGGGACAGAGAGGACATGAGTGAGGAGAGGATGAGAAATGGCTGAAAAACAAGCAAAAGAAAAACTCTACTCAAAATAGAGTCTTTATCCCTAATATTTTATCCACTTCAAACCATCTTCTCACTCCCGTCTCAATTTCTCCCTCTCCCACTCTCCCGTCCTCTCAATTTTTCTCAGAACTTTCCAATACCTGGAGTCAATGACTTTTTTTTTTTTTTTTGAAAATTGACAAAAATATTCATACTAGCAAAATTTACAATGGGGACCAGTAGTCCCACCGGATATACATAGTATGAATTGCCCAGGAGCATTCTCCTTGGCCCAAAAGAAAAGCCCATTACCCAATAGCCTCAATTGTAACGAATTCAACAAAAAGTGCCATATTGTGGGGCCCACCAAGTCAAGATCGTGACCTGCCACAGACTTCTCCACCACATTCTGAATTTGATTTTAAAAAATCCCACTCGAGAGCCCAGAGCTATTGTGCGCCCCTAACGTGCACTATAGCCAACCACCCAACAATACTGTCGGATCTCCGGCTGCCTCCACCTCATACCACCACCAAAACCCAGCGGGTCATCCTCCCCGCCAACGACCACCCCTTTCTCCACGGTCACCACCTCCAATCCCTTCTACATCTCCTCCACAAAAGTCATCTTCGCCGGGGGAGTCTCAGCCACCACCATCGTCATCAAGAATCCGGCCACCTCCGTTGCCATGGGCCATCACACCCGTCCTCAGGCCACCACCCACGATCTTGATTCCGAAGACCACAGCCTCCTACGGTCAAACCCATCAACCCCATTGCTAAGTCCGGCGATCCACAGCCTCCCAGATTCCCCATGGCCTCCAGATTAGGGGTGCAACTCGGGTCGGGTGGAGGCCAACCCAACCTAACCCAAAACTTCAACCCCCAACCCAACCCGAGTTTCAACCCGGCTTGGCTAACCCAACCCAACCCAAATTGATTTTTCCCTAACCCGAACCCAACCCAACCCAACCCAACCCGATTTCCCAAGTTGGGTTGGGTTTCTGTTGAAATCTTAATGAAAAAAATGCCTCTTTAAATCAGTTACCCCATCAAATGCCTTTTTAAATCTTAATTGAAAAAATCGGAGAGAGAGAGAACCTTGTAGGTCCTGTGGCGGAAGAACCGAAAAAGAATGAGAGATAGTCCGATGGAGGATTGGAGGCTGCTGGCTTCTCTCAAAGAGAAATAGAGAATAAGGATTTCTACTTTCTAGGTTAGGGTTTGCCTTTACTTTTTGTTTTTGACTTTTTGATAAGTATATAAAGTATACACTATTATATTTTCAAGGACAGAAAATTAGAAGGTAGAAAAAACAACACGTTAAAAACTAAAAATGTCAAAAAGTAACGTGTTAATCTTATTCTTTGCCGGGTTACGGGTTGGGTCGGGTTGCCTGATGCCCAACCCAACCCAACCCGAATTTTGGTCGGGTTGCCAAACCCCAACCCGGACTCGGACCCAACCCGAATTTTGTCAACCCACCCCGCCCAAAATTCGGGTTCAACCCGACCCAAGTTGCACCCCTACTCCAGATCCGATAATCCACGGCCTCACCACCTATAGCTGGCCTTCCACAACTCCAGGTCCAGCACCCCACTGTCTTTCACGACCTCCGGCAACCTCCACAGTTTTACTCGGCTCCAGGTCCAGCTTCACGGCCTCCATGACTTCAGATCCGGCCTCTACGGCTCCTAATCCAGCCTCCACGTCCCCAGATCCTACCTCCACAGCCCTAGATCTAGCCACCACGGAAGAGGCATACTCCAGATCTGGCCTCCACTGCTCATCTTTTGCTAACAATGGGAGAGACGAGAAAGAGGAGGCGAGACTCAAAAAAGCACCAATGGGGAGAGACGAGAGGGCGAGGTTCCAGAGAGAGAGAGAGAGAGAGAGAGAGAGAGAGAGAGACTACCTCCCTCCCTAGGCGGAAGCCCTAGGGAGGGAAGCGCACAAAGTCGACCTTTTTTTTTTCGCCTCAGAGATTGCCTTTTTTTCGCCTTGCTATTACCATCCCGCGCAGAAAACTCCTGATCGGAGTCAATGACTTTTTAAACATGATGATAACTTCAGATCTAAATGATGGATCACTACAGAATCAATTAACAATGTGGAACACATAAATGTGAATATCCACATTATCCATATAGAGACAAATGAAACACATGTACACAGGAAAATTACAATGGTTACCTGAGAACATTAGAGGTACATAAAAGAATCCGACATAAAAAAATATAATTACATGAGAACAAGAGGAACACATAAATGATGGAGTCAATGACTTTTTAAACATGATGATAACTTCAGATCTAAATGATGGATCACTACAGAATCAATTAACAATGTGGAACACATAAATGTGAATATCCACATTATCCATATAGAGACAAATGAAACACATGTACACAGGAAAATTACAATGGTTACCTGAGAACATTAGAGGTACATAAAAGAATCCGACATAAAAAAATATAATTACATGAGAACAAGAGGAACATGAAAAATCCTCCAATTTAAAAAGGAGTGACTATGATGCTGCACCTCCCTGCACTTTCACAGTTAAGGGCAGGATAACCAAAAGCTCAAGCTCCTATATATGGAAGAGAAGGTATTGTAGGACAACAAAAGCATTGGAAAAGCATAATACACAGTTAAACACCACATCCATATACCAGTTAATGCCTACCATATGAGCCTGAGAAGCTGCGAGTTTGAGCCAATCTTAAGGCTCTTTAAGTCAACATGACAACAGGAAACTAGGATGTATGGTCCCTAATATCAAATCAAATTTCATTTACACATTTTTAGAAAGAATGTCAGTTCCTGAAACATAGGGAGAAACAACTTCTGAGCAGTCCGATGAGGAGCTTCCATTGTGCTCTTAAAGGATAGGGATTTTGGAAATTCATTGGGTTAGAAGCTGAGCTTTTTGAACCCAAAACAATAGAAAGAAGAGAGATCCATCCTAAATTGGGGTTACACAGAGTGAATTGACATTTTGGATAGCAGAACGCGCAGACACAGATTGCAACAGCATAAGAGCTAGGAAGTAATAATGATAACTTGGGGTATAAACATGATTGCTTTGGCTTAAAAAACACATGAACCAAAGTCACAAATCAAGGTGAACCGTAATATTTAGAAATAAGAGTCTCTACAGTAGCATTCCTTAAGCAACTGATGAGCGGTGAACATTTATTAATCCATTCCTGTGAGAATGATCCTTGTAATATTTATTACTCCACTTCTGCGGGGATGATTAGCTACTGTTTAAAAAATGATGATTTAGATTTGAAACAACTCCCAAATCCCATATCAAAATGGAAGAAACTATTTCTCAGTTTAAATGAAAATAAAATACAACCACAAAACAATAACAAAGGACAACAAGTAATACCTTCTAGTCAATTACTTGACACTGTAGGCACAAAGGGAAAGAAAAAATAAACAGAAAATATATTAACCAAACAGTACTCCCTTTATTGGTCTGCATCAGACATGGACAGCAGGTGTCATTCTCGGCAATCTCACTAACCGCACTCAGACATCTGAACTCTGAATTGTTATCTTGGAAGAGGTATTATATCAAACATTACAGAAATAAGAACATCTGAACTCTGAAGTGATATCAGGGAAGAGATAATTATAGCAAACATTACATAAATAAGAAGTATGGATGTGTACCCTGATAAATAGAAATGCATTAGAACTACATAAACAATACCAAAAAACTAGAAAAGTGGAAAGATAGAATAAAGCATTATCCTAGAAGCTGTGTTAAATTCTCAATGCATGTCTCAGTTGGCAATCTTTCAAAATATGGAATTTCAAGTTACATGGATATACATGGTTGCATAATTCCTTGTTCAGCATGCTATAAATATATAACACAAGATTGAATTAAGGAAAGAGAACATTACCCTACTGAGATCATGATCCATGTCGGCAGCAACCATATGGGTTCGCGTAATTTGCTCACCCTGTTGATGCAAGGTTATCAGAGTCGTCGTAGCATCTTCTCTAATATCTTCAGCAATCTTCAGGCAACTGTTAACTTGCTTCGTGGTCTCTTCTGCCTTATACACTGCATAACCTTCCATTTCTGTCACAGTCTGGTTCTGTAACCCACCCCAGTCACGAAAATCATTCTTGTATTGGTTTTTTGCAGCCAAAGAAATTGAATGTGAAGACGATGAGGCAGAGGAATAAGCACCTCTCTCCTCTTCTTCATTGTAACTAAGAAGACTGGTTCTGAGATTTTCTTTACTGGGAACATGAGCAGATGTTCTTGTGGGTTTTAAAGTTTGATTCTGATCAGAATCAGTGTCAGAATCAAAAGGGTTAGAACCAGTTAACCCGGGATTGGCAGACTGTTGATTTGTGGTTTTATTCATAGCTGTTTTCATTATCCCAGTTTTAGACATGTGATGGTCAAAAGAAGAGATTGCAAAAATCAAATAGGAGTCCTCGAATTCTGAAACTTGAACCAATGCAGTAATCTTCAAGGGTACCTAAGAATATCAATGAGATAAATTAAACAGCAGATAAACAAAAAGAAGATACAATGCTCAAGAATCAACACAAAAGATAATGAAAAGAAGACGAGAAAAATAAAAAAAAAGAAGCAGGGAGAATAAACCCCAATCTGAATTTCCTAAAACCAATGGGATGGAACCCAAAAAGAACAATTTAAAAAATAAATTGTAGAAATAAACATAAAAGAATACCATAGTAAAAATTCAAAAGCCAGAGAAAAAACTGAAATGAAAGGAGATATTAGAAAAGAATTCTTGAAATTCGCAAACGGGTAAGATAGAAAAAGGGACTATGGTATTTTTGCCCATCAATGGTGATAGAAAAGCACCAGAAATACATGTTATTTTTGCCCATCAAAAAAAAAAATACATGTTAATTTACCTACGCAAAAAAAGAAAGAAAAATACATGAAATCCTATGTCAGGTAGTAGAAAAAGCCTTAAACTATTGGAGAAATGTAAGAATATGAAGCAACTGAAGCAAACCCATTCACAGATTATCATTGGAGGGCTTCAAAAAGACAGTTTTGCCCTCAGCAGGCTCATGGCCTTCTGCTCAGACCCAAATCATGGAAGCCTAAGCTATGCAAGACTACTCTTTGAACGAATAAAACACCCCACAATCTGTATATGTAACACCATGATCAAAGCCTTCTTACTAAAGGGTGAGTTAAAGAAAACCATAGAAATTTATAGTCACATGTTTAAGGATAGTTTATACCCTGATAATTACACACTTCCCTATGTCTTGAAGGCTTGTTCTAATTTGAAAGATTGTCAATTAGGAGAACAGATTCATACCCATGCTGTGAAATTAGGATTTGGGTTTGATATCTTTGTTGGGAATACTTTGATTCTAATGTATTCAGTGTGTGGTGAAATGAAAATAGCCAGGAAGGTGTTTGATGAAATGCCCCATACAACTGCAGTGTCATGGACAGTCATGATTCATGGGTATTCAAAGAAGGGTGATGTTGACGAGGCGCGTTTGATGTTTGATGAAACGCCAGTGAAGGATAGAGGTATATGGGGTTCCATGATTTCTGGTTATGTGCAGAATAATTGTTTCAAGGAGGGGCTACATATGTTTAGGTTGATGCAGTTGGGAAATTTGGAGCCTGATGAGGGAGTTTTAGTGAGTATTCTTTGTGCTTGTGCTCAATTGGGAGCTCTGGAAATTGGGATATGGATTCATAGATATGTGGAGCGAATTGGGTTGTCGTTGGGTGTGAAGTTGGGTACTGCTCTTATAGACATGTATGTAAAATGTGGGTGTTTGGGTTTGGCAAAGAAACTTTTTGATGAAATGCCTCAAAGAGATGTTGTGTGTTGGAACGTTATGATTTTAGGATTGGCAATGAATGGGGATGGAGAGGGTGCGTTTAAGCTGTTCTCGGAAATGAGGGAAGTTGGAATTAACCCCGATGACGTCACCTTCATTGCCATTTTTACTGCTTGTAGTCATTCGGGCATGGTGGACAAAGGGTTGCAGGAATTTAACAGAATGAAGACTGTGTATGGCATTGAACCCAAGGGAGAGCATTATGGGTGTGTGATTGACTTCCTAGGTCGAGCTGGACTCTTTAAAGAGGCAAATGAAATCATCCAAAAGATACCCAGCTCAATCAGCCCATCAGAGGAAGCTATTTTGTGGAGGGCGTTACTAAGCGCTTGCTGGAATCATGGAGAAAATCAATTGGTAAAGATTGCATCCGAGCGCCTCTTCCAGTTAGAACGTCACAGTGGAGTCTATGTTTTACTCTCAAATATCTGCGCAGCTGACGGGAACTATGATGCTGCAAGAAAGATGCGAAAATTGATGAAGGACAGCGGTGTGCCTAAAACACCGGGTTGCAGCTCGATTGAGATTAGAGGATCTGTTCATGAGTTTGTTGCAGGCGAGAAAACACACCCTCAGATGGAAGAGATACACATGTTATTGGTGAACATGAACGAGCAGTTCGAGTCTGCAGGGCACCAAGCAGCTTCATTATGTGTTAGAGGGGAGCAGTACTTTTAAGCATGGAGTGTTGAATTTTGTAATCACTGCCCCTTTGAGAAGGTTTCAGAGCATAAAATTTGAAGTACTGGTCGTTAGAACTAAGATGCCGAACCATAATGCTCATTTTCTTCCTTTGGTTTTGGAATTTGCAACACCTTGTGTGTTTTGAAGGTATGGTTAAGCATACGGGGATTTTGAGTGTTTACTTTCATTGAAGGTTTTCATTTCATTGTTTCTTGCTTGCCAGATATATATTTGGGGAACGAGGTTTTGCTCGTCTGTAAGATTTACCAGTGCCTCTAAGGATATTATGGTTTTATGGCCAAAGATGGTGGTGGGATTTATTTTCTTCCACTTGCTAGCCATGTGCCTGGTCTGGTATGTCAATAGATTCTCCCTTTTACTTCTTTATAAAAATTGTGTATTCTCTTGTATGAAATTCTGATTTAAATATTCATGAAATCATGATATCTCAATTTAGAGTTTAGTAGATTTGTCCATATTGAGCAATTTTCAAATTAACGTGAGATTATTCTTGTGCTTTTGTGCCTTCATGTCATGCACATTGCTTAATAAGTATGCATCGGATTTTAAGGCGATTCATAAAACATATTGGTACAGTTTTGCTGAATTAGTTTAATACATTATTATTAATTTTGGTCTATAGCCTAATCGTCACCCTCCTCTTGTCTTTAGCTCATTTTGCCTCTCCTACTCTGCAGGGCTACTCTTCTCAGTCTAGAGCTTTCATCCCCTCCCTTCACGGCTTTTCAGTATTTCTTCTAATTTTTGTCTGGGGTAGAAAATGATATGCATTGTCATTAAAATTGAAATATCATACGACATGTATCCGATGAAAAGATTACTATTAATTTTGATCTACAGCTTAATCGTCACCTCTCTATGCTCTTTTGCCGGATTTGCCTCTCCTTTTGGGCGGGGCAACTCTTCTCAGTCTGGATCTTTCACCCGCTTTTTTTCAATATTTGTTCTAATTATTGAGATGTCATTTTCCTAGAATTGGGTGATATTTTGAAAAGTACTAGAAATTTGCATTGCTATTAAAGTTGAAAGTGTCCTATGCAGCTGATGTGAGTCTAATGAATTTTTGAAATGGGTGTGTGCATTTGTTTTTTGGTATGCTTAGTATTTTTTCATTGGCTCTTGTGGAGTAGATTGAGCAGAAGTATCAAATTTGTCTTTCCCATGTGTGGTGCAGAGTATGGCTACTGTATCATAATGAGAAGTCCAAGTAGACTTGTATGCTCATGAGACGTTAATATAAGTGTACTCTGCCATCAGGAGATTCAGAAAAACTATTTCTCTTGCCGGCTAATGAGAAGTCCAATTAGTCCATCTTCTCATGTATAGTGACACAAATCTTCCACTTAAGGCGTAGCTCCTACTTTAAATCTTACAAATGCACACATCTCAAAGTATTAAAATTTAGCATTTTTTTGTACCTTTTGTTGCTACTATGAATTCTTCCACTCCTGGTGCTAGTAATTACTGCTCAGTGAGTCTTTGAACATTCTCTATCTTTGCATCCAAATTTGGGTTTTATTTTTGTGTATCAGATGGACTTAGCCAATGTTTGACTCTGGCAATTGGCAAATGGTAATATAATATGTGCATTTCCTTGGTATCTAAAGCTCTGTTGGTATTCCACTGCCAAGGAATCACATCAAGCTTCATTAGAGCATGGTTGAGTCTTAGCTTGAGAGTATGGTGAAGGCATGGGCAAACTGATCATTAAATTATTTATATATAGTAATTGCTAATCAGTCAATTGCTTCAATGCAACCTTTTGTATTCGTCATTCTTGGATTGGTGATGTTTTAGAGTCAAGGAAGGTTGGTGCTTTTGGTAGGCATCTTTTATAGGTTTCTTTTGCCATGGCCACTCATTGAGGTCAGTTTTTCTGTAGATAAAGGCAAATAATGTTTATCACTAGGTGGTAAGATGGGCCTCTGACTCACAACGGTCAAATGGATACTTGTGATAAATGAGACATTGAGGTCATTTTTTCTGTAGATAAAGGCAAAATATGTATATCACTAGGTGGTAAGATGGGCCTCTGACTCACAACGGTCAAATGGATACTTGTGATAAATGAGACATATCTACAAAGTGAAGATCATGAACAAAGGAAAAAGTTCAGCTACACAAGAAATGACTCGATAAACTTGTACCTGCTATGCCTATCTCTGCTCCCTTTGCAGTCTGTCTTTTCTTCATTTGTTTATAATGTTTTTATTTACCAGTTCAGAAAAAACAGGGTCATTTGACCCATTTTAAAGTGATTATGCTTGGGGATTAGAGTTCATTTGTGTGACAATAAGATGGATAATTTGATCATCTCATTCATGGATAATTCATTAACATCCAATGAATAGGATCATTTTGATCAATTAGTATCAATGCCTATGGAGTTTGATGTTTACCAAGAAATGTCTTTATTTTTATTTTACTCTTCAAGATTCAGCTGTGCAGATGTAGACAACCAGAAATGCTATTGTTTCTATGTTGAGTTAATTGTAGCTTGCATTTGAGAATTTCAAAGAACTAACTGTGCTAATCTAAAACAGGAAGCTGAAAGTTATATGCAGAGAGGGATCAATCTGCAATCCTCCAACACATTGAACAAAGAGCCTAAAAAGTGCTGAAGTATAGTGGGACTAGTGTTGCAGAACTGTTGGGAAATCTTGTGTTGGATCGACAAATGGAAGGTATCAACAAGTTCTACAAGGAGGTAATCACCATTCTACAGGGTGGCAATCAAGTTGCTGACGCGCTTGTTTAGTGATTAATGTTATACTTCTTACCCATTCATCCTTCTCAACCCAGTTGGGTCCGAAAACTGTGTGTGACCCGACCGTTGGGCCCGACCCGCTATTTAAGTGAGTTGGGCCTGGCTCGGGTAAGCTTGTTTTGACCCACTATGTATTAGGGGTTTTACGGCTTATATTCGTTTTCTAGTTTTCAGAAGAGGGTCGAGAGCTCAGAATAGGTGAGAAGGGTGTACAACGGTTTCTGGGTGGGTTTGGTGAGAGAGACTGATTTTCTCTCGTGGTCTCCAGTTCTTATAGACAAAATGATCTTCCCATAACCCTTTGATGAGGATGCATCAATGCCCTCTGATTTCGCTATCACATATATAATGCATACTACATTTTAGCATGTACTCTTAGTTGCACAAAATCATTTTGGCTGTTAATTTACCAGTGGATATGCTTATATATGTAGATGAAAAAAATAACAGCTGATTTTGGACTTAAAGTGATTTTACGATGTGCAGTCTATCTGTGAAGCTCTATATCATGTTTTCAATCTAGGATTTGAAGATCATTCATTCACAAAATGATATTGTTGATGTTACTAGAGGCGTGTTTTTCGCTTATGAACTACAACATGGTGGTTTTTGTTAAGGCTGCCAAAGAAGTTTGAAGATGAGAGCTGTGATTGTTCAGGCTTTTGGAGCCGCCGGATTCTGGATTCCTAAAGTTCAACTTTGATGATTCTAGCTTTGGAAACTCGCGGTTATAGGGGGTCCTTATGGATGAAGAGGGAGTAGTGAGGTGGGCCCTTGTGGGCCCTATTGGTGTGGCCTTTTTGGGCCTTATTTTTCCCATAACGCTAGCAAATCCCAATTAAGGTTTTAAAATCATCCAATTATGATGGGAAAATTGTAATGGGTTAGACTTGATGGTTGCCCATCTTTTGATTCAATTATGTAGTCGGGCCGTGACACATGGGCCTATAGCCACCTCATTTTCTCTTTTGCTTGTCTTATTTCTAAAAGGGTTATGATATTTTCACCCCCTCTTCAAGTATTTCCATTCCCTTTTCACTCCCTCCCTTATTCCTTCTTTTGAGTGACTTTATTTATAAGCGTAAAACAAAATTTACACCCATTTTTTCACTAAAATTGGACATAACATTAGTTTTGCTCATGTTTTACATCAAAAGAAACAGGACTGAAGATACAAACAAAAGGAGGTGAAATGCTGAGAAAGGGACGAAATTATCATGTTTTCTAAGAAAGCTCATTTAACTGGTGCATGGGAGGTGGCAATGGAGTCAATTTTAGGAAAAGACAAACAAATGGAGTAAAAATGCAAGCAACAAAGAAGAGAGATTACAGTGCAGTCCTTATGCAAGGAATTTTTACATGCATATATTTTTAACTAGGCAATTTCGCGGAAAGTCATTTCGCAGATGACTTTTGCAGGAGAGAACAGCCAACTCATATGGATCTCAGATGAATTAAATCAATAAGACAATCTGCTAAAATGTGAGCCTGTGTGACTGTTCTCTCCTGCAAAAGTCAGCCGCGAAATGGTTTTCTGTGAAATTGCCTAGCAAATCCCATTCACTGATCCAAATTCCAAAGGGAAACAATATATTTGGACTAGTTCTTGTCCAATCATGAGTTTAAAACACTGTTAATTCCCAAATCCTCTTCTTAGTTTTTGCAAACCAAAAGAATGTGTAGAAAGAACCATTTCATTTGGAAGTGTCATTCCATAAGTGGTATGGTAAAAATATAATACCTAAACTGAAAAAGAATAAAACAATGTGCTCTAAAATAGGAACTCAGAGTCAGAGAGTTCAAGCACGTTGTGGACACCCTTAGGGTTTACACCTGGCTTGAATTGGTTGCCTTCAATATACCTGCACCAGCATGGAGAGTTCTGTTTAGTTTTCTTCGAGAATTTCAATCGTGTTTTAAGTCTTTCAAATGATTTCAGGAACTCACATTTCTTTCAAGAAAGGGTGTTTATAGAAGGCATCTGGAATCCTTCCTGTAAATAGGTTGTGATCCAAATACCTGAAATTGCATGATGAAGAGGTGAGTGCAAGGAACAACAATGATTGGCCAGTCACTAATGGGTCATGAGTATATAGATATACAAAAACATACATATTTTACATGGAAAATGTTACGGTTCTAGACTTCTAGGTGAGGGCCTGCCTAGGTATGGGACTAGGTGGGACCCAACCTTGCGTGGGACAGGTTTAAAGGGCTTGGCCGAACAAGTTCCATCAGCCCTAGGGCCTTTTGGTGTATCGTTATTTTTTTGTTTTGAATGGCCCTTTTGGTGTATTGGTTTGGTACCTAACACTTGGTATCATAGCAGCCACCACGTCATGGGTTCGAGTCACAGAAGGGGCGACCTGTGGAGAGGACTACCTAGAAAGGGCTACCTAATAAAAAAAGCCATAGTGAAAATCGCCACATATTGGGCCGCGAAGATGTTAGACGAGGAAGCGTGGTAGAATGGTTAGTCCTGGGTAGTGGCCTGCCTAGGTATGGGACTAGGTGGTACTCAGCCTGGTATGGGAAAGGTTTAACAAGGCTTAGCCTCGTACGTTCCATCAGTCCTAGTGCTTTTGACGTATTGGTTAGGTACCTAACAAAAAATTATCAAAAGTCACTAAAGTGTTCAGCACTTGTCAAATCAACTCGGTTTCGCCCAGGCTTCAAGTATGGAGTTGTCTGGCTTTAATTTTATAAATAAATCAGCTGAATGATTTTCTATATAATTGGCAAGTTTTGCAATGGCTGGACCAAGTTGAATTCAGAAATTGCAAGCCATGCATATGTACAAAAATGCATTTGCATACATATCAAACATTGGCATGTCCTTCATAATTTCCAGCTTAAGTTTGCATAAAACTCTATAAAGACGAAGGAAACGCAAAAGAATATGAATTACAATAGGGGCAGAGAATGCCCCACAAACAAAGAATCCGTGACTCCTTTAGGGTGAGAGTCCGCAGCCACAAAGATTGCCCTACAAACAAAAAATCCGTGACTCTTGAGAGAGTCCAGAGCCTCATTAGAACTAAGAAGTGTATGACAAAATGAAAAGGCACTAAAGTTACAAATCTCTACTATTTCATCAATGATCCCTGCTAATCTCTAAGGACCAGAAGAAATCTTCATGCACACATATTGGAGATTTGAGTAGAGCTCAAAATTTGGAAGAAATACATATGCACATACATGCCAACCTACAGAATTGCATGCATAAGTACACATGGATAGACACAACCCACCACCCCCAACCATCAACACAGAAACACAGGCTGAGAGAACTGAAACAAATATTCTCTCTGTTGGTCTTTTCCTAAAAAAAGAATGACATTCCTAAATTTATATTCTGAGTTTTTATGTGGTGTTCGGGTGTAGCTGCATGTAATCAAGGTGCTCCCTTGATATTTGATCTAACAACTGTCGCTGGATCAAATATGAAGGGGAGCACTGTTCTTGAACCTCCATTATGCCATCTACAGGCAGACACCATATTATTTCTCATGTTCTCTTTTGTTTATCTTTTCTTGAAAATGAAGTCACCCCAAGGACACCTTCAACATCCAGGGTCATAGACCAACCACCTATCCATTCTCAAGCACCTCTAGCAGAAATTCAGAACTCACAATCAATCCTTTACCAATCTACCCACCTACCAGAAAGCCTCTTCGCCATAATGATAGAACCTCACAATTCTTTTTTTAAAATTCTTCAACTCAGTTAACAATTGTTTCATCTCAACTTCATTTGAATCTTCAACGTCAATGGTTGATTCTTATTTTAATATAACAACACACACACACACACACACACACACACACACACACACACACATGCAAAATATGTATTTTAATATAAAAATACCTCCAATTTATATCTAAGTCAGGAGTTACTTGGTCAAGTTGATTCTTATTTTAATATAAGAACCCCTCCAATTTCTATCAACTCAACATCGATTCAGGAGTTACTCGGTCAAGTTGACTTGACTACACTCATTTTTTGGTTAAGTTTCTGAACTCTTGAATGAACACAGCTGACAACTAACAAGAAATCATGAGAAGCACATGGATAAAAATCCATGGTTGTTCCATTCAACATCAAGGGCAAAACCAAAACAAGAAAGCGAAGATCCTATTTCAGAAATTAAATTCAAGAGTAGATAATAAAACTCACAGGTAAGTCAATTTAGAAATATGGGCAAGCCCGGAAGGTATCGTCCCAGACATCTTGTTGTAGGACAAGTACCTACAACCGAAACATCAAGAAACTTAAGAGAATCCACTATTGCAAGAAGCCCAAGAGAAGGATTTCAGGCAGAAAGCGGTAGAAGAAAACGCTTAAGCAATTATTCATTTGACATCAAAATACTTACAAGATTTCTAGATTTGTCAAGTTTGCAAGCTGTGCTGGTATCCCTCCAGTTAAGTAGTTGTTATTTAGGTACCTAGATATCAAAAATGAAGGATGAATCATCTGGAAGTTCTTAAAGTATGTAAGGGGGTTGCTTTGCAATATTAAATATTTGCAAATACTACAATTACAAGTATTTGCTTCTTCAAAGAAGGAAACTAAGGAAATCTTTGCAGGAGGTCAACAGGTAAAATAAATAGAAGAGTAATTCCTGGTGTTTGGTGTTTAAATGGAAAAAATCTCTCACAAACTTAATTGGTGTTTGGTGTTTTGAATGATATCAAAATCTAGAGAGAAAAATGACGACCAAAAATCATACAATTGGAATTAAGAGATGTGGATGTGCCTTTGGTGTTTAAATGGAAAACATGTCTCACAAACTTAATTAGATGACACACTGTTTTGAATGATATCAAAATCTAGATAAAAAAATGAAGACAAAAAAATCATACAATTGGACACTAAGAGATGTGAATGTGCCTGAATAACTTGGACATGAACACATTTATCTGTATCTCGGTGTCAGAGAATGTAAAGTGTTGAACTCGAACACAACAACCTAATCAATCTCGATATGACACGAATATAGACAGTTAATTTGTAAATATGAAGGATATATTATTAAGACAAAATCAGTTCATAACATACAAAATGCATTTGGATAAATATATATATGTATATTGTATTAAACTAGTTATGGATAAATAGTAACAAAAAACTAAACTTACACATGGACATGATGTGACGAGTGGGAAACAAGGGGATCTAGAAAGCCCAACATGCTGGCACGTATGTGAAAGTACATAGTGATAACCAGATGATATCTTCAGATTTTGGTCCAGAAAGGCATAAAGGTGTAGAAAAATGTATTTAGAAAACTACAAACATAATAGAACTAGAGTGATGATATTTTCACCTCCCCTGCAGTACGCATCCCCCCCTTATTACGTGAACAGTGGGCAACTTTAAGGCTTTTTGACATCAAATCACGTTAAAAGGGGGGCCGAATGCGTACTGCAGGGGGGGGTGAAAATATCATCGCCCTAGAACTATACAACTGGCATACAAATAAGTATGGCATGCGTCGGGCACAAGCAATTGAAATGAAAAATGTTTGGAATGAGTGTCCTTGTTAACAGATATCTATGTGTTTAACAAATAGAACACTTCCACTCACATGCCAATATTGACATGAACTTACAGGTTGCGCAGTGAAGGAAAGCTGCCCTCAACGCGGATGAGCTCCCTTATAGTTCCCACTAAATGGTTGTTACTAACATCCCTGAGAATAGAAGGCTGCAGATTAGCAAATTGCAAATCTATAAAAGACCTAAGATATACAAGTTTACAATAGTGAGAAAAAGATAAATTATAAGATACAAAAATCATGCTGATATATGGAATCCTCCAGCTCAGAGAAGACAGAGTACAAGTGCCGCAGGTTTGGGAGATTCCCCAATTCAGCAGGAATTTTGCCCGTAAAGCGGTTCTCGTGAAGATAGAGATAACGAAGCTCTGGTAGATTTGCAAGCTCCTTAGGAATTTCCCCTTTAAAATTATTGAAGCTCAGGTACCTGGAAAATGTTCCAGTTAATATCCCTTGAAGATACTTAAGTTAAAGGATTACATCAATTAGGTAATTTGTGTGAAAAAGGTCTGAAATACTCACAGATTAGTCAGCCTCTTCAGTTCTCCAATTTCAGGAGGAATGACATCTTGTAGCTTATTCCACCTCAAATTTCTATAAAGCACAGGATAACAACAGAATTATAACCGGTTAGGAAACAAATTTCTTTTGCATCGATCTTCTATTGGTAACATGAAACAATTTATGCACAACGGGAAATTAAATCAAAACATGAAGAATTATTTGCTCAAGGATGCAAACCAGGATATCCCTAGGAGTACCAATGATTTAGCAAATAAGGAGATCTTGCATGAAGGCAGCCCATGCCCCCATTGTAGTCTTTTTTGCCTTTCATTAATCAATATCTTTTAAAAAAACAAATCAAGATTTAACAGGTGTGTAAGTACAGAAGGGACCAAAATTGTCAAATATGAGAAAGATACAGTCAAGAGTTATAACGTTCCCCAGGTTTTTCGCATTTTCTTGCTTCAAAGGACTCACTTGCTATGTTAAAGTATATATGTATGACATAGGTACATATGGGCATGGCTTTACAATTCAAATTGAGGAGTCCATCATTGTTCTGACATCTATTTTAGATTGTTTAGGGTAACATGGCTTCTCTGGCCAGATGCCAGTGGCTCTTAACTATCCAATGCAAACAAAGTTTGAGAACAACCCATAAACTATGATTAAGATAAGACAAATTCGATATTCGAGGAAGATCTTCGTGCATGCGTCACACTTGCTATGTTCCTAAAACTAGTAATTCTAATCAGTCGTGAAGCCTTCTTTACCACTTGTAATCCTTACCTAAGTTAATCCAAACCTACTATAACACTACTCGCTCTATACATTTCTTGTTTGATTCCAATGAGGCTCATTACATCCTTCATGTTCACTTTCAATGACGCTTTCTACACATTTCTTCTTTACTTTCTTTAGAGCTTTTCGGTTCTTGTATTTTCTCTCTTCTAAACTCCTCACTTCGTGCTTCTCCCGCATTGCTTCTCGCACTCGCTTCCCACTGTTGCAACTATGGTCGACTAAAATATAATGATGCCTCTAACAGGGATGAGTACAATTTTTTTCCTATTTCAGAAACAGTCAATGTTACAAATTGATATCAAATGAGAGCTTAATGTAATCATCCCAAGACTACTACACTTATAGTGGTTTCAATCTTGCATACTTTACATGTAGCGCATGTGCAGGATGATTAGTATTGCCCAAAGTTGTGGGCCCATACCAAGCATTGCACTAGTCAATTATTCTAATCATCTGATCAATGGATTTTTGCTCATTTAATGTGGATCTGTATCCACATTTACTTTTAAATGTACACAAATGGTGATCCTTTTCAATTGGTGGAGTCAGATCAATGAGCACATTTCACGTGCATGGTGGGTTGGCCTTTGAGAGTAGAGACCACCACGTCAATGCAGAAAATATCTGTTTGGCTCGCGCAATAAAGGATAACGAGAAACATAAAAAAGAACTGCATGTAATTCTCAGCCATTCAAAAAAAAAAAAAGATGCATGTAATGCCCTAAGAACAAATTAAATAAGAACACTTCACAAGTGAATAAAAGCCTATGGAAGAGGGTAGAAAGTACAATGTTCTAAGACGCTTCAGCCGGCCGATTTCAGTTGGGATTGGGCCAGTTAACTTGTTATTGTGAAGATCCCTGTCATTTAGGCGCAAGAAAACATATTAGGCATTTGTTTGAAGAAAAGAATAAATGAAGAAAAGAACAATTTGATGGACTAAAACAAAATTTAAATTTAAATTGCCCTCATATAGTTAGATATAAACTAGTAAGATGATTTCTTTGTTGTACATGTAAACATGGAGGTTTGTCACAAAGAAATGCAGACCAAATATTTTCTTTTGCAAGCAAAAAAATTTCTAAGAGGACCAGCATTGCCAAGAGCTGAATGAATGCTTAATAGAAAGCAGCTTCTTACGTTGTTGAAAATGAGTCATCCTAATTACATAAATAAACATAAATACACAACTATTACAAGCTGCTAGGGAAAAAAGCATTTGGAGCCCAATCCCTCTAGTATGGACTGATCTAAATACTACACATCCAGTCCCTATTCTCTGCACCAAGGCAACTAGTTATATATCTCAATATTACAACCCACCAGGCAACTATCGTTATTTATAAAATAAACATCTATTTCCTACCCAGTACATCAAGGAAATAGGATTGCCTCAACATATATTGCTTTGTACAATTGTGTACACTTGCATAAAACAAAAAAGTAAGATATTTGGCTGATAAATTGTCATGAAAAACAAAATGCAATTAATGAAAGCCTAGGGATTGCACATAAAATTAATGAAAGCCTCCAATTACCATGATAGACAGCAAACATGCATAGCATTCATGCAAAGTATTGATAGATTGGTAATTGATTAGGTTAATAAAAAAGAAGAGTGCACTGTCCGTATTCATCTTTTTAATCAGTTTTTTAACTGTCCCAAAAAAATTATTGGAGTTTAAATCCTATATTTTCAAATCTTCCATAGTAGCCTAGTAGGTTACTAAAAACATGAGTACATATGTTATACCATAGTGATGGGCTTAATTCATAGATACTATAGATAGAACTAGAAGACTGAGGGTTCTTACAGCCTTGTCAGATCCAGCAGATTGGTCACTGCAGTGGGAAAAGGCCCAACAATTGATACTGCATAAACTTCCCTGCAAGTAAAGAATGTTTGTAATGAGCACCCTACAACTCTCCCCTGGCAATCATCTCAGATTTGACTCTCATTATATGCATCTTCAATGTTTAGAAAACGCACGTGACACCTTTAGTGAAGATGCTGATTAAATTGCAAAGAAGTCTTTAATACGCAAAATAAAACTTTACAAGAAAGATTAGTCCTCCCGACCATAGCACATACTGATTGGAATGAATCTTTAAAATCACATTTCAAAAGATTGATAAAAAGACAGATGAAGGTAACATGGATGCTTTTTACTTATCCACCAAAAGAAAGATTTTAACTTACAGTTCTGTTACCACCCTATAATCTCCTTGACTGGAGCATGTCACACCAGACCATGGTGGTAGGTCACCGTCTCCACACGGATCATCTCCAACCCATGCATATACCACCCTCCATCCTAGAGATGCTTTTATTTCATTCAAGGCTTTAACTGCAACCCGAATAACATTCTTGAACTCATGACAAAGCTCTAAAATTTCTTTTCATTTCTTTACAAACATCAAATCCATTTATGCCTCTTTAATTCCATATTGAGTAATGAAAAGAAAAGAAAAACACAAAAAAGAAAGCATTGCACATCACATAAAATTGATTAGTTGAAAAGGCAATTGACAATTTCCACATTATACCAAGAAAATGACATCAAATCCAGATCTGTTCACTTTCATCACAACATGCAACAATTAATACAAAATGCAACACAATCATGCAGTTGCCACAGTTGCCATAGAAAATGCCCCATCGACATTAATGCAGCGGATAAGTGAAAAATAATGAAAACAAAGGCATTGAATTCAAAAGTAATTATCATGACGAAGTCAGTACACAATATATTAAATTCTATAACCTATGATAGCCAGATCCAACGGTATGTTCTCTGTGAGATCTTTGTTTTGGTTTCTCTCTTGGGGTGCACAACACTTCGTTCCATTGGATGCACTTGCGGAAATCTCATGTCCTGCCTAAGATGTAAAGTTTTTTGTTGGCCATTAGCACATCAAAAGATAAACATTGTCGATGTTTTAAAGAGAAAAATGTGTCATATGGTGAATCGTTGTGTGTTGTACAAGGTGGCTAAAGAATCGTGCAAACATATTTTTCTTCATTGCCGGTTGGAGAGGGAGGTATGGAGGTTGATCTTGAGTGTATTGGCATTTGTTGGTTTTTCCCATATTTGTTCTCGGGCTTGTTGGAGGAGACGAGTGGAAGTGTCGACACTCATGGGATAAAGGTTGTGTTTTAAAGCTCATGATCCCATATGTGGTTGTTTGGGTCTTCTAAAATGAACGACACTGACCATTATTGAAGACAAAGAAAGGTTGGTTGCTCGGATCAAGCCACTTAAGAGTCTCGTGTTCACATACGCTATTGTGAGAGATAAATTTAGAGGCCATAATACTCAAGATACATATATGTATGAAATGCAATGTGATACTCATGGATAGAAAGGGAAAGAAGAAAGCTAAGTGGAGTCCTCCACCTCCTAATTCCCTCAGGCTTAACTTAGATATCTCCTCGTCGGAGAACTCAAGTCTGATGGGTCATGGGTGATTGAGGAGTGGTTTGGAATCATTTGGGGAATGTTGTGTTGTCCTTTTCCTGATTGATTAGATTAAAGAATTCTAAAGAAGTGGAAGTACTAGCTCCTTTTGATCTGTCTTAAGCTCTGCATCGTCAATGTTGGTGGAAGTCTCCGTGTGGAGGAGCATTTGCAGAATGTTATTTCATGAATTAAGAGTTATTATATGGATCCTAGGAGACAAGTAGGCATTATTGAGTGGATTCCCCGGTTAAAGATGGAGACCAGAGATTTTGTGTATGTGGGGTAATCTCTGCCTCTTGTGCAATACTTTTCCTTTTTATTCCTTTGCTCAAAAAAATCTTCTAGCAAAAAAGGTCTAAAACCTAAGATAGTTCATGGTTTACTAGCTGCTATACAAAACCCTTTTCTATCACAATTCCATCATTATTGATGTCAAATCATATTTGGCTTTCTTTTATTCACAAGAGGATTTTACTTACATGCCAAATATAAGAACCCAAAATGCAAAGCTAGTCGGTGTTTCACCTTCCTTATTTGTTTAATACAATGCCTGAATTCACGTATAATTAGACCCAAAATCAAACCACATAGTAACTAAGAATAAAACGGAACACTGTAGCGCTGTGCAAAATGGTTTGGGTTCTGCAAAACAAAAGAATAGTATTCAACTATCTGATTGTCAAACTCCGAGCTTCTATACAATCGACCTAATCTTTAAGCATATAACGATCTATAGATACAAAAAACATAGCCTCACAATTCAATAACTAACCCAAACATTTAACACAATATTAATTTTCATATTCTAATCATTTTTTTTTAATAAGGTTTTTCATATTCTAATCATCTGCCAACAAACTTCCTAAACTCAGTTGAAATGACATAAAAAAAACCTACCTTAAGGACTAAGAGAGATAATTTGGCAGCAGAAACAGAAGAATTCAAGTCAATTGACTCATAAGAAACAAAAACACAAATTAAAATCTCTTGCCACAGAACGAAGCCCTACGAGGCCCTAATTTCAAGAACTGTCTTCAACCATTAATCCAATCAATTTGTATACATCAAAATGACACTGATTTTAAGCATATCAAAGATCAACCACAAAAGAATGGCTGAGTTCAAATTGATTCACTGGTTAGAAGCCAAACAAGAAATTTTTTTACTAACTTAAAGTTTCAACCATACCAATTGATATAGCAGAAAATCCTACAATTGAAGCAAGTGATCAATCCACGGACAATAACATGGCAGAATACAAGTCCATTTATGCTATATAAACCAGAGGGTGAACTAAATCACAAAACCCTAACCTCGAAAACTGACTGTTTAACTTTAACGTCAATCCAATAAATCACAATACCATAAAAGCAAGAATTTTAAGCATGTAAGAGACAATACTAGAATAAAATGAGAAACTTCAAGTCAATTAACTGGAAACCAAAACAGAAACTAAATTTTCTCTCTGCGTTACCCAAAATAATAATAAAAGAACTGACTAATCACAACCTAATCAGTTGAAATAACGCAAAATCCTTATTCCCAAGCACGTCCGAGATTAATCGACAGAAAAATGTCAGAATTCAACTCAATTCAGAAGCAATAAACTAAGCAAAAAACTCAATTTTCACAGGCCGAAAAAAACCTAATCATCTAACTTCAAATTTCAATCCAAAGTCAAAACGAAGTGAATTCATTTTCCACACTACTAAAACCTAAGATTCAAAACATCGAGTTTCGATTTCAACAAAAAAACTCTACAATTAGAAGCGATCGATAGATTACCGTCTCTCTTTAGGGTTTTGCAATGAGAAAAAGTGAGTAAGAGACTGAGGCAGCAGATAAAAGCAAATGCCGATTGAGACGCCATGGAGATCCGAGATCTTTATGTACAGAGATCGATGGAAGAACGGATCTGAGATTTCATTTCTCGATCTGAAGGTCCGAAAACCCTAATTTTCTCTCTCGGATCTGCAAAATCTCTGTTTAAACTTATTCCTTTCGTACTCTCAGTTCTTTTCCCCAGTTGTTTATCTTTCTTTTCCTCTGTTTAATTTAGGGCAATGATAAATTCGCTTCCCCTATAGGATAATCCGCACCACTTGATACGTTAAAAGCATTAAGTCTGCCTCATAGGCGCATACGGCATACCCGCCTTTACAGGGGTGCGAATTTATCATCGTCCTAAATCTATCGCTTCTCTATTTGAAAATGTTTCGGAAATTACCCGCGTTTCCAGGAAAAGAAAAACAGAAGGGAGATTGATAAATTCAACCCCTTTTTTACTTGGGACAGCCCCGTCTTGTGTAAATGACTAAATGAGTATTCATAGATGGACTAGAAGAAGCTGTCCTAAGTAAAAAGTGAAGGCGAATATCTCACTTCCCATAAGTTCAGACAAATGCCGCTGAAAACACCTTGATCAGATGATTCTATGCACTTGATTCATCAAGCCTCATTTAGGTTTATGCTAAGAAAAGCTAAACCTTGATTTTTCTTCGCCTTCGATTTTTCCAGCCTCAATTTCCTTTTTATTCCTATTATTTGTCCTCTTTTCTTTTTCCTTTTGCTTTTTCTTCTTTCTTTTCCTCATCTTCCAAGTTGCAGTGATGGTCATTGGGGGTTTTTTGTTGGTATCTTTCTCTTTTTCATCGTATGGCACCACTGTTCGTGCCAGCAATATACACTACCAGCCCAACCATATAATGCAATTTAAAATCTTCCTTTCTTTAAAAGTTTGGTAACTTGGCAATTTCAACCAAGTTGGTAGCTTTTTCTTATTTTACTTCATTTTCGGTAAGGGAAATGATATCAACACAATTATGGGTGTTCATTATTCGGTTATAATCGAACAACTGATCTGAACCGAATTGGTTTGGTCGGTTCGGTTTGGTTTTTTCTCCTTCTGGTTCGGTTTCGGTTTTTTTTTTTTTTTTTTTCTGGAAATTCAGTTATTTGGGTTCGGGTTCGGTTATCTAAAAAAAAAAATAACCGGTTAACCGAATAACCGAAATTATAGATAAAAACCATTATTTTTCCCAAGACAATGCTATATGGGTACTCCATAGGATGATCAAAACCATCAATTTGATTGATCACAACTTAAATAGGCTGTGCTAAAAAAATTATTTCAATAGGCTAATCCTAGCCCTCCGGTCCAAACCGAGATTTTACTTTTTTTTCCTCTTTTTCTCCCTACTATTCAGTTATTCGGTTATAACCGAATTTTTAATAGGTTCGGTTTTGGTTCGGATTTTAGAAATTTCGGTTCGGTTTCAGTTTTCAAAATTTGTTATCAAATTTCGGTCTGTTTGGTTCGGTTATAACCGAACAAACACCCCTAAGCACAACCATGTTTTAATAATTGCACAAACCTAGCTTGTCTTCTCATTTTTTAATCAGCTTGCGAGCTTTTTATAACCTTTTGTCAGCTGTTTAAGTATTAAAAAACAAGATGAGTTAGTGTAAATATCAAAACATAGCTGTGCTCTTATCAAATCCATTTCTCCAATTAGCTAATAAAGTTTATTATCATTTGGCAGTGACCCATCAACAAGAACCGAAGATTACTTGACTTTGAAGATCGAAAAAAGAATATCCCATATTCTCATATGACATTGTCTGTCCATTCTTATCTCCATCTACATTGAAACCCATGAAAAAAACCCCCACCAAAACCCATTCAAAATTTCTCTCTCTAAAACTCTTCCTACCATGATTTCCCTCACCCCCCTTTCTCCCCCTCTCCCCCTCCTAACCTTCTTCTCCACACTCCTCCTCACAGCATTCTCCTCCCCTGTTTCTCTCAACATCACCCCCGAAACCCTAAACAAATCCCTCGATTCCGTTCAAATCCAATGGAATGGAATCGATTCTCCTTCCAATCTCGACTGGCTTGGAATCTATTGTCCCCCCAATTCATCCGATTCCGATTTCATCGGTTACAAATTCCTCTCCTCTAGCCCTAATTGGAAATCCGGATCTGGGTCCCTCTCTCTCCCACTCATCAATCTCCGGTCCAATTACGAATTTCGGATCTTTCGATGGTCCGAAAACGAGATAGACCCTAAACGGGTCGATCATGACCACAACCCATTACCAGGAACAAAGCATTTCTTAGCAAAATCGGCTGAATTAGGGTTTTTGGTGATGGGTCCGGAGCAAATTCACTTGTCGTTTACTTCGAAAAATGATGAGATGAGAGTGATTTTTATTATGAGAGATGGGTTTGAGAGCTTTGTGAATTATGGGGTTGAGGAAGGGCAGCTTGATCAGATTGTGAAGACTGAGGTTAAAAGGTATTGTTAAAGTATAAATGATTAAATAACTCCAACGCTAAAGACCTGTTTGCTTTAGATTATGGCAACTGATTGTGGAGTCCCCACCCGATTATTTGACTCAAATTTAGTGCAATTTTAGGTCCAATAATCGGTTGGGGACTCTACAATCGGTTGTCCTAATCTAAAACAAACAGTTAGCTTAAGCTTTTAGAGTAATTAGTTGTTTCACATTGCATCAGAGCTATTGCTGGGTCAAAACCCAACAACTCCTTGATATTAAAAAGCATTTGAAGTAATGGGTTGTTTCATTAACAGGTATGAGAGGTCGGATATGTGTGATTCGCCAGCGAACGATAGTGTTGGGTGGAGAGATCCGGGGTTCATTCATGATGGGGTGATGAAGAATTTGAAGAAGGGGGAGAGGTATTATTACAGGGTAAGGTGGACAATTTTTCGTTATTGTTTTTTGAATTAGCATTTGTTTTGCTTTTGTTACTGTTCTGGAATTCCTTTTTTCTTATTTTGTTTATGTAATTTGTAGATCTTTTATCATGACTTGGAGTCGGTTTATTATGTTTTCTTTTTCTGCTTTTGGACATATTGGGGTATGTGGGTTTCTTTGATTATATGATCCAATATAGTTATATGGTCTGTTCGTTTGTTTTTTTTTTACTTTTTTATTGAATTAAGTGGGTTTCTTTTCTGTAGTTTGCTTGTCATAATCTTGGATTTTTTTTTCATCTTTTATCAGGTATTTTTTTTTATGTGCTGTTGTATCATAGCATATGATGGAATTAGTCCTTTTCGTCTCTTGGATGAGTCTTTCTTGTTTGATTAGATGATTTCACTCAGCTTTGGCATAGATTTGTTCTGTTTCTGCTTGTTTTTCTTTTTATGAATGAGGATAACTTGCTTGTCGTTTGGACGCTCTATCGCCGTGTATGTTGATCCTTAGTATCTAGAGTTGGTATGATTGATGGTAAGGTGTGAGGATCAGTGGATCTAGAAGAAGAATGGAGGAGTTTGAGAAGAACATGTGTTTGAGTGATTTGGCAAGAGAAAGTAACAGGAACTCTCACCCAAATCAGGCTTGGAAACCAGCAACCATTGAAGATAGGTGGGTTTAAGAGATCACGGTGTCCTTGGAAGTAAGCGAAACCAGGAGATTTGGAAGGTGCAAAGGAGTAGGCGTGAGGAGCGATTATTAAGGGTAGCAAGGAGAAGGAAGGCAGACTGGGGGATTGGAAATGCTCAAAGTGTTTAGTCGTCAACTTTCAGAGGAGGCTAGAATGTCTGAAATCTGAAGTGCCAAAAAATCTGGTCGGGTCTTTGATAAGAACTTCCCTCGAAAAGAAAAAAGTTGCTTGTCGTTGTGCTTCGGGTTAACCTGTTCATTTCTTGAATTGGGTGTATATTCAGTCATTACTTGTTTCTCATAGGTTGGGATTAATTTGTGGTAAAATTATTTTCAATTTTTCATATAATCTTGTATGAGAATGGTTGTGAGGTTGCATGTGATCATTCACAAATAATGCTTATAATATGCTTTAGAAATAAAATACTTACTGGCTTCCAAAGATGCCTTAATGTCCTATTTGCTAATAAGATTAAATTAACATAATCTTATTAGCAAATAAAGACCAATTTTGGTGGCATCCAAAGAGGTCCTTAGTCTTTTTCATTTGAATGGTAAGTGGCCCTTGGTTTTCCCACTATAAATCCTATCCTGTAAAACATTTTTCAATGTCACCAAGAATCATGATTTTGCCATAACATTCAACATTAAAAAAAAAGTCACTAAATTGTAACTATGTTACAAGTAGAAATTATGTTTTTTATTTATTTATACAAAATGTCCTTTGTGCAACTCTAAAAGCATGCTTTTTTTCCATGAAACTTGTTTTTTTTCTTATGAACTTTATTCATTTTAAATATAAGTAGCATTATGACTAGTAATCTTAGGGGAAAATATCACAATTTTAGATTTTAGATGTCAATGGAAGGCATTTTGATCAACAATGGTAAGGTTTAGTGTTTATGAGCAATTTGGAATTATTTTTCAAAAGCTTGAACTTTTTGTCCGTTTCATAATGACTAATTGAGGAATATTTTTGGTAAAAAAAATCCTAACTTTTGAAAGGGAGTTAGCTGTCTTTGTTTAATTTGTTTATGCTGTTTGTCTATTTTCTTTTTTTATTTAAGTTTTTTTTTTGTGGTTAGTGATTTGTAATAGCGTGGGATCTCTCTCTCTCTCTCTCTCTCTCTCTCTCTCTCTCTCTCTCTCTCTCTCTCTCTCTCTCTCTCGTGCGCCTTGAGCATCCTTCATGTCATTGGGTTAGTGGGCTCCATTTATAGACATTCTGGAAATATTTTTCAGAAGGTTGAACTTTTTGTCCATTTCATAATGACTAATTGGGAAATATTCTTCAAATTAGGGATTTGTTTGTAAAAAGCCTTTACTTTTTGAAACGGAGTTTCAAAGGGACGACAGGGGGTCGAAAAGGTGGGCTTTCTCTGGGCCAATCGGGATTACAAACTCCAATGAAGCTGGATTAAGATCGGTCGTATAAGGTACCAGAATAGTGGATGAAGGTATTCTTAGTTCTCTGACTGTTGAGGGAGATTCCCTTAATGTAATCTGGTGGTTGTGTGGAAGTCATTCTCATGCTTGGAGATTCGTTGAGTTGATAGATGAGATTCAAGAGAGAATTGGCGGTTTTGGTGCAAGGTTTCAGCATGTTAAAAAATCAGCCAATGGAGAGGGTGATAGGTTGGCCATGCTAGGTCGGGAGGGCTGAGTTGGAATTTTGTGATTGTTTACTTCCATGATGTTAGTTCCTCGTGTTTTTTGTATTTCCTTTTCTTGTAGCCTCAACAATCTCGCCCGTTGGCCCTCTCATTCTTTTGAATAATATTTTGCTCTTAGCCATTCAAAAAATACTTTTTTCAGACGGAGTTAATTGTCTTTATTTGATTTGTTGATGCTGTTTGTCTTTTTTTTAAGTGCTTTCTGTGTGGGTAGTGGTTTATAATAGTATCGGATTTCCCTCTTTCTCACGCCTTAAGTAGGTTTCATGTCTTTGGGTGAGTGGATACTGTTTTGTTTCCATGTGATAAGAGGAAGTTTTTATTATGAAGGAATCCTAGCATTCACATTCAAAAGTGCTAGAAAGAATTAATCTCAGGCACAAAAGTTGACCAAGCCGGACATTTCAGTTAGTTATCACTCACCACTTGCCAATGATTTTCAAAGTTAGCTCCAAAGATCCAGCAACCTTCCAAGGGCTCATTTCATGAAGTATTACTTATTTCTTGGACTGACCAGTCTTGTGCATGTTTTAATTCCTCTTCGTTAACGCCATCTTTAATCTTACTCTTTTGACCTACTCGGATGTCTCAATATATTTTATCATGCATGGGCGTACAACAACATGCATTACTTTTCTGTTTTATAGTCATGCAAACTAGAAGCCGCAAATTATCACTATTGTTGGCATCAACTACTAAAGTGCAACTGAAAAATAAATCCAAAATACTATAACTTTTTAAAAGTTACTCTTTAGGTTTCTGGATCTGTCTTTTTTCAGTTTTCTTTTTTATTGCTCTAAATTCTGATAGAGAGATTTTCTCCATAAAAGTTGACCGTTCATATTATAGGATTGCAAGTTACCTTTCCTGTCATCTGTTGCCACTTAATTTGCATTACCAGTATATCCTTTTTTTCTTTTAAATTTATATACAAACATCCTTAACTGTTATAAATATTTTCTATAAGGAGAACCCTTTAGCGATTCATATTTACTGTTAAGCTTCCCCAATCATTTCTCACAATTCATCTTCTTGTCATTTGATCCCAAGCTTGATATTAGGTAAGTAAATGAGGCTTATAACTTACCACCAAGCCACGTAGTATTTACAAGCTGATAGCCAGTGCCAATCTTATCCTGTTACAATCTATTCCCTTGTTTTTCCTTTCAGAGAAGACCCATAGTTAAACCAGCCATCCTTCTTGCCTTACCTTCGGACAAGACAAGTAGCTAGTTTTTGGTTATGAGTAAGCTTCCCTGCTTTTAGTTCATTACAATTTTAAAATTAAAAATCCAATTCTGTTGAGCCTTCATCCGTAGTTCACTGGCAGGCTGCTTGCCTAGCTCTATTTCTAATTTTTGACATTGTACCAGCAGAGTATGTGTATGCAATTTGGCTGGTCATTTGTGTGCACATGCTTGTGTTGCATTTGTATATATGGGTGTTCATGTGTATAGTCTTCCTAGTGTTTTGCTGTTGTCGTGGGTTTTTTTTCTCAATTTTACCATTGGTTTTCGAATTCTCATTGCTGCTCATCTTGGCTTTGCTACCTTAGTCTAAAATTGATACGGGAAGTACCTTAATACTCATCTGTTTTTGTTTTGATTTGTAAACCTCATCTATGACAGGGTAAAGGCACACTCATGTCTGTGATTTACAGTGCCGGTCTTAAGTTATATTATTTCATTCATACTGCTGCATTGAGACTAGTTTAAATGATTTTATCATAATAGAACCAGGTTATCGCTTCTCTATTTAATCATGCCGTTCTTATCAATGAGAGAAATCTGTTTTTCCATATCCAAATTCAACCTTTGTTAATTTATCATATTGTACATCCTTCTTTTGTTTGATGCGTCACACCTTCAATTCTTATCTTCGGGTTTCTGTAATCTGAAGATTAAAAAACAGCCTGTTCATTTGCATTTATATTTGTAATTAGCATAAAAATGGCCTAACTTCATAATACTATATATTCTCCATTTTTGTAATGTCAGGTTGGTAGCAATGCAGGAGGTTGGAGTGCGACTCATAGCTTTGTTTCTCGGGACAGTGACTCTGATGAGACAATTGCGTTTCTATTTGGAGATATGGGCACTTCAGTGCCATATGCGACCTTTATCCGTACCCAAGAAGAAAGCATATCTACAGTGAAGTGGATTCTCCGTGACATCGAAGCCCTTGGTAATAAGCCCGCCTTTATTTCACACATCGGCGATATCAGTTATGCAAGAGGCTTTTCATGGCTGTGGGACGCCTTCTTCACTCAGATTGAACCTCTCGCTTCCAAGGTCCCATACCACGTATGCATAGGCAATCACGAATATGACTGGCCATCACAGCCATGGAAACCATCGTGGGCTGCATACGGTACAGATGGAGGTGGGGAATGTGGGGTCCCTTACAGTCTCAAATTCAACATGCCCGGAAACTCATCTTTACCAACTGGAACTGGGGCTCCCGACACCCGGAACCTTTACTACTCGTTCGATGCAGGGGTCGTTCATTTCGTGTACTTATCGACTGAAACTAATTTCCTTATAGGAAGTGACCAGTATAATTTTCTCAAGCATGATTTGGAGAATGTCAATAGGAAGAAGACCCCATTTGTTGTCGTCCAAGGGCACCGTCCTATGTACACAACAAGCAATGAGATCAGGGATACCCCATTGAGACAGAAGATGCTTGAGCACTTGGAGCCTCTGTTGGTCAAGAACAAGGTGACCCTTGCACTGTGGGGACATGTCCATAGGTATGAGAGATTCTGCCCTGTAAACAACTTTACTTGTGGGGACATGGGCATGGGCTTGCCAGTGCACATTGTGATTGGGATGGCGGGACAAGACTGGCAACCCATCTGGGAGCCGAGGCACGATCACTCAACGGACCCAATCTACCCGCAACCCAATTGGTCGATGTACCGTGGGGGCGAGTTTGGATACACTAGGCTCATCGCAACTCGAGAGAAGCTAACGCTTACTTATATTGGAAATCATGATGGCAAAGCCCATGACGTGGTGGAGATTCCTTCTGGCCTAAACCTGAGAGGGGGCAAGGCTTTCGAATTCTCATGGTATGTTGAAGGAGGGAGTGTTTTGTTGCTTGGGGCCTTTTTGGGTTATGTTCTTGGGTTCATATCACGTTCCAGGAGAGAAGCTGCTTCAAGAAAGAACTGGATTCCAGTGAAGAACGACGAAACATAAGCGAACAACCTGTCTGCAACTGATGACCTTTCGTCGATCCAACAGCTCAGTGATCTTAATGCAAATTGGTTTAACTAAGCATGTGGAAAATAAGTTTCTTAGTACTTTACGGGAACTTTACTTATCTGGGTAAAGGTTGGATTGAACATGACTCTGTGGCTGGGGCTTGATCTCTCTCTAGGAGCTTTGTAAATACTAAATATACGTATATTTGTGTGTATGTGAATCTCAGACCTTATGGTTTTATTGAAGCCGAGGATAGAGTACAGAAGGAGATATAGTAAAGAGTATGTATATTTCTATGTTAGAAATGGGCGCTGGTATCTGGAATCCTGTTCTGATATTGGCACTCCTTCCTTTATTTCACACTTTCACAGGCTGTCAACGGCCAATAAGAGACCGATTGGAAAGATGAGCATCGTCTTAGGCCTTGTTCTTTAACCCTTCTTGGTTGTGCTTCTGCACTTTTCCTATATCAGAGAAAAGAGAAAACAGAGAATGGTGTTTGGTAATTCTGACCCGTTCCACCCGTTCTGATTTCAGAATTGTGAGCCGTATTTGGTTTGGATTTGTGCCAAATTCTGGAAGCAAAGCAGTCGTTTCAAGCAATTCTGTTTGGCCTGTTAGGCAACTGATTTCTTAGTGAATTTAAGTTGATTATGGTTGGTTCAAGTTATCTCTTGACCTGCTAATTCTGCTTGTTTGGATGTGCTGGTTTTGCTTTCGCTACAAGTTTTAATTTAAGTTGATTAAGTTGATTGGGCCCGTTTGGATACCTCATGCATTTGTATATTGATTTGGATTTGAGTTTTGCATACAAAACACATCAATAATCTTCATGATCATGTTTTAAGAGAGAGAGAAAGAGAGGGAGGGAGGAATGTCTCGCTGCTGCCGGAGCAACGTGGGGGAGCAGCGATGGTGACTGAAGTTGCCACAAATATTTCCAAATAATGTCCCGCAGAAAAGATTTGAAAATTAGAATTTTTTGCACTGTTGTAGATGATTTGAAAATCTAAGGATCTCATCCGGTTCAAAATATCAACTAAATCCAAATCTGAATCTTGCTGGTATCCAAATGTAGCCTAAAGGCACTGTTTGGATTTCAAGATTTCCTAATTTTTTTGCACAGGTCAAGAGATGACTTGAACTGTATTATTGGATTCCAATTAAATGCATCAATTAGACTGCGAATCTCATTCCCATAAATTTTTGTTTAGAGGGTCCTTCAATTTATGATGATATTACTCTAAATTAACCACAATCATATTATTTCTCTCTAAATTGTGAAAGGGAAAATAATTTTCCGTCAGAAATTTTTTTCTTTTAATCCAAAATGGAAAAGCTAAAAACATTGAAAAGTTTTCCCTGAATCGTGACCGGGAACCAGTAATCGATCAGTTGGTATGATCTCTCTCTCTCTCTCTCTCTCTCTCTCTCTCTCATGCGCACAAATAGACACAATTCCACTTGGTTTGCTGTTTGCCAGAGAAGAGGAAGAAATCTGTAAATGTCATTAGACAATTCCATTTGGTTTACTGTATGCCAGAAAAAGGAAGAACCCTGTAAAATATCATGAGACCCATCTAAAATGGCAGTATAACCAAATTCTAGACAAGCATAAAGAAATCAAGTGAAGCTCAGCAAAAGTAGCTGAAAACCAGCTACTGCTCTTCAATCAATGGTCTATTTCCCGAGCAGACGACGCCCACGTTGGGTTACACCTTTCACTCTGAAGTTCAATTCCTCCACATCATCATGTAGATGATCCAGACCTGTGTTCTGCCTGCAATTATAAAAGAGACAGACACATTTCAGAACAGGATCAGAAATGAAACAAATAACAGAGGCTGAATACAACTTTGAAGATATAACAAAGTGAAGCCAATCTATGACAAGCTCTTATTGGCACCCTACAGTTTTGTAACTAGTATGCTGAGTTGCAGGTTTGTTTTTTTTCTGGGAAAAAAGAAAAGAAAATAATTATAGAAAATGAGACACAGATCTGAAAGATGTTATCAAACTGAAGGACAGAAAAACCAAGAGCTCGATTGAACTTTAAAGAGATCCTCTCTCTTGATGGTACGACCAATCAACGTGTAGCTATGTAATGTTTGGTGATCCAGTCCCTCAATGGATCCAGTTCTCAAGTACCTCCATAAAGAAAAAGACCCAACTGATGTTTCCTTAAAACCAACAGAGTTAAAATACTGTCGTATAATCCTCTACATTATGTGTTTTTTTAACTTTTAACCTAGTTTTATATGACTTGCAAAAATTGAAGATACAGATTAAGAAAATGAATTTCAACTATATGTAGAGACATATCGATTAGTCGAACCCTTGATTTTGTGTATGAATCACTCAACGATAAACAATCAAAAAATTATCACCTTGGAATTTAACGAAGGGTTGATGAGAACATCCAACATTGTATCAATATTTTCTTTTCTTTTTTTAAATCGCAAAATATCAATATTTTCTTCAAATTCATAATCACAAAAATACAAATAAAACAATAAATTAGAATGTCTGATATGTATACACTAGTATGATAGCCAGATCAAGGATTATCACAGTATTCAAGGGCAATAGCTTCTCACAACCATGGTTTTAAATTTCGGTTTCGGTGTGTTTCAGCCCTCCGAAACCGAAATTTCAAAATTCCGGCTGAAATCCGACGAAACCACTAAAAACAATATTTTAGTTAATACAAAATTTCAGCCGAAATTTCGGGAAAATATTATACAATTTAAATAATCGAGATTTTTGGGTTGAATTTCCTTAAATTTTGTACAAAACGATTTTTCATTATTTCGGCCAAAAACCTGTAACGTTTCGGGTATTGCCGATTTCGGTTTCGGGTCTGACTGAAATCCGAAATTTTGGATTTCGGTCAAAATTTAAAACCATGCTCACAACTGATGATTCTATATTTTGGATTATGAAAATAGCAGCAGTTAGGAAATAGCTAATCGCAAATGATGATTCTATATTATGGATTATGAGAATAGCAATGGTGGTCACAAAATCTCAACTATTGTGTTCTTTTTGTTAGTTTTTTTTTAGGAGTTCTGTTTTTGTTTCTTCCATTCTGTTCCAAGTAGTCTTCCTACCGTTGGGATTGATTGGATGAAAAAGGTTTATTTGGTCAGGAGCATCTTTGAATCGATAGGGTAATTTCACGTTATCATGAGATTCGTGACTTGTTAAATGAATAAATGGAAAAGGATGTTCTGATTTTATGTGATGCAAACGAACTGACCTTTCTATCTCAGATCCCATATCAACAGCCATATCCTTCAGCTGACCCAACACATTGCTTAAATCAGAAAGAGCATCATCTTGCTTTGCCTTCTCTACCTGTTATTAGAAAAAAATAGAAAAGAAACAAACAAGAGAAACAGATAAACCACACAAATATTGTTGTCCTTATGTCCCCTAATGCATAAATAAATAGTGATCTAAATTTGATATAATCAATAAAAATACCAACACAGACCTCAACTTTCTCTAGTGCATTTGATGGTTCAGAAGCATATTGTCGAGGATTTGATTGCCCCATAGGAGCACTCCGCCCTATTCCCAACCTTTCCTTCTGCTCTAAGTGATTTCCTTTTCTTTGGATTGGATCATCTGCAAATCAATCAACCGAAAATCAAATACAAACATTGATAGGGTAAAACAAATTCACCCCAAAAGTTCTAATAAACTAACCTCGTGTGATCACAGGGCCAGAAATTGTACGAGTTTTCTTTGGCTTCCATGTCTTGGAGAAAAGGCCCCCAAGACTTCCCAAAAGTTTCTCGCCCTGAAATAACATCAAAAAATCAGGAAGTGTTCCCTGTTATGAATTATAAATGTTGGGTATTGTTATTAGAAAGCCAGATTTTAGCTGCTAGCAAGGACATGCATTTTTTTGAAATAAGCTTCTGAGGCGGGCAGCTTTAACAAATAAACGAGCACATTTATAAATAAAACAACAGAGTTTTGTCTTTTGTACAACAGCCTATCCAATAAAACTTTACAAATAACGCATAACTAAACAAGCACATTTATGAATAAACAACAGAATTCGTCTTCTGCAGCCTAACTACAACAGCCTATCCAATAAAACTTTATAAATGATGCATAACATTTAGGCCAAGTTTGGCAGCCATGAATTGTTGAGTTGTTGAGTTGAGTTGGCAGCCATGAATTATTTTTCATGGAATATTAGCTATGATTTGGCCGACACTCTATTGCCGACTCACGTGTCCTGCCGTGTCCGACACGACACCCGTGTCCACACGTGTCGACACTCCTTTGGACACTTTTACTAGTATTGCTCGAAGTGTTAGACTTAATGTGGGTGTGTGGACATGTTTTTGTACCGTGTCAAGTGTGACATTCCGTTTTTTTATTGAATATTGTGTTTACCTCTTTTAGGCAACTCGTATCCATGTTGAAACTGGATACACAGATCTATATCCACATATCACGATTTCATATACTTTCTATTTTAGTTTATCCAGTCACGGCAGATGGACAAGAAGGGTGGGAGAGGGACAGAATTGAGAGGACATGAGTGAGGAGAGGATGAGAAATGGCTGAAAAACAAGCAAAAGAAAAACTCTACTCAAAATAGAGTTTTTTTCCCTAATATTTTATCCACTTCAGACCATCTTCTCACTCCCGTCTCAATTTCTCCCTCTCCCACTCTCCCGTCCTCTCAATTTTTCTCAGAACTTTCCAATACCTGGAGTCAATGACTTTTTTTTCTTTTTTCTTTTAAATTGACAAATATATTCATACTAGCAAAATTTACAACGGGGATCAGTAGTCCCACCAGATATACATAGTATGAATTGCCCAGGAGCATTCTCTTTGGCCCAAAAGAAAAGCCCATTACCCAATAGCCTCAATTGTAACGAATTCAACAAAAAGTGCCATATTGTGGGGCCCACCAAGCCAAGATCGTGACCTGCCACAGACTTCTCCACCACATTCTGAATTTGATTTTAAAAAATCCCACTCGAGAGCCCAAAGCTATTGTGCGTCCCTAACCGTGCACGATAGCCAACCACCCAACAATACTGTCGGATCTCCGGCTGCCTCCACCTCATACCACCACCAAAACCTAGCGGGTCATCCTCCCTGCCAACGACCACCCCCTTCTCCACGGTCACCACCTCCAATCCCTTCTATATCTCCTCCACAAAAGTCATCTTCGCCGGGGGAGTCTCAGCCACCATCATCGTCATCAAGAATCCGGCCACCTCCGTTGCCATGGGCCATCACACCCGTCCTCAGGCCACCACCCACGATCTTGATTCTGAAGACCACAGCCTCCTACGATCAAACCCATCAACCCCATTGCTAAGTCTGGCGATCCACAGCCTCCCAGATTCCCCATGGCCTCCAGATTAGGGGTGCAACTCGGGTCGGGTTGAGGCCAACCCAACCCAACCCAAAAAGTTCAACCCCCAACCCGAGTTTCAACCCGGCTTGGCTAGCCCAACCCAACCCAAATTGATTTTTCCCTAACCCGAACCCGAACCCAACCCAACCCAACCCGATTTCCCAAGTTGGGTTGGATTTCTGTTGAAATCTTAATGAAAAAAATGCCTTTTTAAATCAGTTACCCCATCAAATGCCTCTTTAAATCTTAATGAAAAAACTGCCTCCTTAAATCTTAATGAAAAAAATCGGAGAGAGAGAGAGAATCTTGTAGGTCCTGCGGCGGAACAACCGAAAAAGAATGAGAGATGGTCCGATGAAGGATTGGAGGCTGCTGGCTTCTCTCAAAGAGAAATAGAGAATAAGGATTTCTACTCTCTAGGTTAGGGATTGCCTTTACTTTTTGTTTTTGACTTTTTTATAAGTATATAAAGTATACACTATTATATTTTCAAGGACAGAAAATTAGAAGGTAGAAAAAACAACACGTGAAAAACTAAAAATGTCAAAAAGTAATGTGTTAATCTTATTCTTTGCAAGGTTACGGGTTGGGTCGGGTTGCCTGATGCCCAACCCAACCCAACCCGAATTTTGGTCGGGTTGCCAAACCCCAACCCGGACCCGAACCCAACCCGAATTTTGTCAACCCACCTCGCCCAAAATTCGGGTTCAACCCGACCCAAGTTGCACCCCTACTCCAGATCCGATAATCCATGGCCTCCACGGCCTCAACGCCTATAGCGGCCTTCCACAGCTCTAGGTCCAGCACCCCACTGTCTTTCACGACCTCCGGCAACCTCCACGGTTTTACTCGGCTCCAGGTCCAGCTTCACGGCCTCCATGGCTTCAGATTCGGCCTCTAGGGCTCCCAATCCAGCCTCCACGTCCCCAGATCCTACCTCCACAGCCCTAGATCTAGCCACAACGGAAGAGGCATACTCCAGATCTGGCCTCCACTGCTCATCTTTTGCTAACAATGGGAGAGACGAGAAAGAGGAGGCGAGACTCAAAAAAGCACCAATGGGGAGAGACCAAGGTTTTAAATCTCGGTTTCGGTTTCGGTTTCGGAACGAAATTTCGGACGAAATCTTGTAAAAATTTCACCGAAATTTCGGTGAAATTTTGGAAATTTCCGAAACGTTTCACCGAAATTTCCGAAATTTCACCGAAATTTCCGAAATTTCACCGAAATTTCCGAAATTTCACCGAAATTTCCGAAATTTCACCGAAATTTCCGAAACGTTTCACCGAAATTTCCGAAACGTTTCACCGAAAATTTCCGAAACTTCACCGAAATTTCCGAAATTTCACCGAAAATTTCCGAAACGTTTCGGCGAAGTTTGGTACTTTTCCGACTCACAGTGAATTTCGTTTCGGTTTCCACCGAAACCGAAATATTTCGGCCGAAACGAAATATTTCGGCCGAAACGAAACGTTTCGGCCGAAATTTAAAACCATGGGAGAGACGAGAGGGCGAGATTCCACAGAGAGAGAGAGAGAGAGAGAGGCCACCTCCCTCCCTAGGCGGAAGCCCTAGGGAGCCTAGGGAGGGAAGCGCAAGAAGTCGACCTTTTTTTTTCGCCTCAGAGATTGCCTTTTTTTCGCCTCGCTATTACCATCCCGCGCAGAAAACTCCTAATCGGAGTCAATGACTTTTTAAACATGATGATAACTTCAGATCTAAATGATGGATCAATACAGAATCAATTAACAATGTGGAACACATAAATGTGAATATCCACATTATCCATATAGAGACAAATTAAACACATGTACACAGGAAAATTACAATGGCTACCTGAGAACATTAGAGGTACATAAAAGAATCCGACATAAAAAAATATAATTACATGAGAACAAGATGAACATGAAAAATCCTCCAATTTAAAAAGGAGTGACTATGATGCTGCACCTCCCTGCACTTTCACAGTTAAGGGCAGGACAACCAAAAGCTCAAGCTCCTATATATGGAAGAGAAGGTATTGTAGGACAACAAAAGCATTGGAAAAGCATAATACACAGTTAAACACCACATCCATATACCAGTTAATGTCCTACCATATGAGCCTGAGAAGCTGCGAGTTTGAGCCAATCTTCAGGCTCTTTAAGTCAACATGACAACAGGAAACTAGGATGTATGGTCCCTAATATCAAATCAAATTTCATTTACACATTTTTAGAAAGAATGTCAGTTCCTGAAACATAGGGAGAAACAACTTCTGAGCAATCCGATGAGGAGTTTCCATTGTGCTCTTAAAGGATAGGGATTTTGGAAATTCATTGGGTTAGAAGCTGAGCTTTTTGAACCCAAAACAATAGAAAGAAGAGAGATCCATCCTAAATTGGGGCTACACAGGAGTGAATTGACAATTTGGATAGCAGAACGCGCAGACACAGATTGCAACAGCATAAGAGCTAGGAAGTAATCATGATAACTTGGGGTATAAACATGATTGCTTTGGCTTAAAAAACACATGAACCAAAGTCACAAATCAAGGTGAACCATAATATTTAGAAATAGGAGTCTCTACAGTAGCATTCCTTAAGCAACTGATGAGCAGTGAACATTTATTAATCCATTCCTGTGAGAATGATCCTTGTAATATTTATTACTCCACTTCTGCGGGGATGATTAGCTACTGTTTAAAAAATGATGATTTAAATTTGAAACAACTCCCAAATCCCATATCAAAATGGAAGAAACTATTTCTCAGTTTAAATGAAAATAAAATACAATCACAAAACAATAACAAAGGACAACAAGTAATACCTTCTAGTCAATTACTTGACACTGTAGGCACAAAGGGAAAGAACAAATAAACAGAAAATATATTAACCAAACAGTACTCCCTTTATTGGTCTGCATCAGACATGGACAGCAGGTGTCATTCTCGGCAATCTCACTAACCGCACTCAGACATCTGAACTCTGAATTGTTATCTTGGAAGAGGTATTATATCAAACATTACAGAAATAAGAACATCTGAACTCTGAAGTGATATCAGGGAAGAGATAATTATAGCAAACATTACATAAATAAGAAGTATGGATGTGTACCCTGATAAATAGAAATGCATTAGAACTACATAAACAATACCAAAAAACTAGAAAAGTGGAAAGATAGAATAAAGCATTGCCCTAGAAGTTGTGTTAAATTCTCAATGCATGTCTCAGTTGGCAATCTTTCAAAATATGGAATTTCAAGTTACATGGATATACATGGTTGCATAATTCCTTGTTCAGCATGCTATAAATATATAATACAAGATTGAATTAAGGAAAGAGAACATTACCCTACTGAGGTCATGATCCATGTCGGCAGCAACCATATGGGTTCGCGTAATTTGCTCACCCTGTTGATGCAAGGTTATCAGAGTCGTCGTAGCATCTTCTCTAATATCTTCAGCAATCTTCAGGCAACTGTTAACTTGCTTCGTGGTCTCTTCTGCCTTATACACTGCATAACCTTCCATTTCTGTCACAGTCTGGTTCTGTAACCCACCCGAGTCACGAAAATCATTCTTGTATTGGTTTTTTGCAGCCAAAGAAATTGAATGTGAAGACGATGAGGCAGAGGAATAAGCACCTCTCTCCTCTTCTTCATTGTAACTAAGAAGACTGGTTCTGAGATTTTCTTTACTGGGAACATGAGCAGATGTTCTTGTGGGTTTTAAAGTTTGATTCTGATCAGAATCAGTGTCAGAATCAAAAGGGTTAGAACCAGTTAACCCGGGATTGGCAGACTGTTGATTTGTGGTTTTATTCATAGCTGTTTTCATTATCCCAGTTTTAGACATGTGATGGTCAAAAGAAGAGATTGCAAAAATCAAATACGAGTCCTCGAATTCTGAAACTTGAACCAATGCAGTAATCTTCAAGGGTACCTAAGAATATCAATGAGATAAATTAAACAGCAGATAAACAAAAAGAAGATAAAATGCTCAAGAATCAACACAAAAGATAATGAAAAGAAGACGAGAAAAAAAAAGAAAAAAAAAGAAGCAGGGAGAATAAACCCCAATCTGAAATTCCTAAAACCAATGGGATGGAACCCAAAAAGAACAATTTAAAAAATAAATTGTAGAAATAAACATAAAAGAATACCATAGTAAAAATTCAAAAGCCAGAGAAAAAACTGAAATGAAAGGAGATATTAGAAAAGAATTCTTGAAATTCGCAAACGGGTAAGATAGAAAAAGCATAAATGACCTAACAAAGAGGAGAAAGTGGATTTCTTTAAGGAGATAAGAGCACAAATACAAAAGTACTTAAAATTAAACAAGAGGCTAGAAAACTGAAATTGGCCACACTGAAATCAGGGAATGTAATACAACTAGTACTAGATTACAGAGTTGAAAGAACCAATATAAAAGAATACAATAATCAAAACCTAGAAACAGAAAACAAAATTGAAATTTATGCTTCCTAGAACAAAAACAATCAAACAACAAAAAAATGGAACCCTAAAATTCCCAAAAAGGTCCAGATTGCAGGAACAAAAACAATCAAGAGACAGAAAAATCAAAGAAATTTGGAAACCCACAAAGGAAATTAAGAAAAAAGAAGGATGCAAAGATTAAAACGAAGAAACAAAATTGAAATTTATGCTTCCTAGAACAAAAACAATCAAGCAACAAAAAAAAGGTACCCTAAATTTCCCAAAAAAGGACTAGATTGCAAAAACAAAAGATTTGGAAACCCACAGAGGAAATTAAGAAGAAAAGAGGAAGCAAAGATTAAAATCTCAAACAACCCACAAATAAAAAGGGTGGAGATAAAAAAAACAACAAGAAAAATCACAAAAAAAAAAGATGAAAGAGGGGTGAAATCAAAACCCAGAAGCAGAAAAAATGAAATGAGAGAGGATGGTTTAGAAAAGGGTACCTGAAATCCTCAAGAGGAGAGGATTGTAAGTAATAGGAGAGAATGGGATAGATGAGGCAAATGAAAAAGGGGAAGAGGGTTCACCTGTTTTTAGGCAGAAATTTAAAGAGTTTTCTTCCTTCGGATGAAATGAGATGGTGAGAACAGAGAAGGAACAAGGAAACGTGGGAGCGTAAAAATATAGATTTATCGGTGAGAAGAATAAGACCGTTTGGCTCTTTTTTTATTGTATTCTTTCTTTTTGTGTATATAAGGGAAAATGCGAAGTAAATATTTACAGATTGCTGGTGGTTCCAACTATATTGAGCCAAGAGGGGCGCCATGTGGTCTAAAGACCATTTTGCCCACTTCATCTCTTTTTTCTTTTTCTTTTTATGTGTATTTTCATTTCCACTGGTATTCGGTCGGCCATTTGACATGAAAGAATAAGAAAAGCAAGAATAAGAAGAGCAAGGGAAGAGAATAGAATGAGGTTAAATTTTTTTAAAATGGGTCACCTCAGTAAAATAAATAGGGTTAAATCAACAAAAATCAGGTCAAATCAATAAAAATCAAATCAAATCGGTAAAAATTGGGTCAAGTGTTGGCAAAAAAAACACATTATAGTTCCCAATTTGATTTTGTGTTTGCTAGTCGACCTGATCTTTTGCGAGTCGGCTCGTTTTTTGTGAGCTGATCCAATCTTTTGAAAATGTATTTTTTTTTTCTGTTTTTTCAATGCTAATTCTTGGTTTTCCTCCTTATTTTCTTTTGAGTTGAAGTGGGAGTAGATCATCCAACAAATAAAGTGGGATGAAAAATAATCAAGAAATTTAGTAATGTAAAAGGGTAAAATGGTCTTTTGGTATGTACGGTGCCTCTCGAAGGTTAATAAAGTTGAAATTACTATCTATCCGTAAATTCACTCTTTGATCCTTTTATTTCGTTTAACTTCTGGGAAAAGAGAAAACGTGTCGGGAATATCCCGAATAAAATGACGAGCTGATTTCGTCCTCAGTCTAGATCTTCAGCAAACTTATTACCACCGTACACGTGTCGGTCACGAAAAATGAATTATCGTATTAACTAATGGGATATGATAAATTCGCGCCCCTGGAAGATAATTCGCACCACTGTACCCGGAATTGACGTCAAACAGCGTTGAAAAGGAAGGGTATGTGGCAGACTTTAACGCTGTTTGACGTCATTTGACGTTAAAGGGGTGCAAATTATCCTATAGGGAGTGCGAATTTATCAGTACCCTAACTAATTTTTCCCACGCCATGCGCAAGTAAGATATGATCCAAAAACAAAATTCCCACTTGAGACCTGTGGGCGTCAACGCGGTTAGATCCGCATCGTCCGTCCAATAAGTTGAAATTCAACAATCTAGATCAACGGTCCCAAACACTCGAGGAAGGGGAGACATCGAGCCATAGTTGGGATCATTTTCACGGTCCCACTAGGTGTAATCCAGGCCATTGATCCTCATGAAGAAAGCCACATGGTTGATAGATAAAGGGTTTGAGATCATACTTATGGCCACTGATCGGATCAACGGATCTAATCATCCATCCCAGTCCAGATGTGCCCAAGAGCCTAATGGGTTGAGGTTTAGTTCCCGATTATAAGCTAGGGGTGCAACTTGGGCCAGGCTCAACCAGAACCCGATGGGTTCAATCCAATTTCGGCTTGGGCTGGGAAAAGCCAACCCGATTTAATTTTGGGTCGGGTTAGGGTTGAAGCCAGCCCATTCCCTTAATTTTATTGCGGTTTTCAAAACTTTAGGATTATTTCTTTGTATCCAGCCGAATTCGGAAAATTGGGTTAGATGAGTTGGGCTAGGGTTGAGAGATTTAGGAGTGGGTTAGGTCAGGGCTGACCCTCTCCACCCAAGGCTCAGATTGGGTCAGGACGGGTCGGGCTTGGGTTGAGGTAATGCTAGCTCGGGTTGGGCTAAATCCGACCCAACCAGACCCATCTTGCACCCCTATTATAAGTTGTTTGGTTACCCTGAGACAGCAGGAATTAGAGCATATTGCTATTCCCACTTTCCTACCCTCAAACTTATATGGCTTTCTCCTGCTTACAGAACAGAGGAAGAAGCTCATGGCAAATCATTGATAAACTTGGATATAATATTTGGCAAGAGAAACAAAGAAAGAGGTAGATAATTGAAATGGTTACATTGATCTCTTACCAAAATAGTATCAAAATGATAGATCATCCAAGCCTACTTTCCATTAAAAACAGAGAGGAAAAACAATGTATCCTAGATACTTGTTTCCTACCCTGGAAATCCATCTCAAGCAAAGGCCACCCCTTCCCCCTGTTTCTTCACCAGGGCAATATGTTTTCGCCCTAAAAGGTGGTAATTGAACACGGACTCACTATTGCAAACAACATTGCAAATTGCACACATTCTCACTGAATCTGCACCAGTCCCGCTTTGCATTAGTTTCTGTCTCTTGGTCTCCAATTCCTCCCCAGCCTCTGATCTTAGTGCCCCTTTCCTCGTTTCTGATCCCCCAACATCTTTTCCCTGCTCCACCAGCGGATTTTCCCTCTTCTCTGCATCCGGGTTACTAGGCTTTGCTGCTGTATCGGCCTCTTTCTTTGGTTCTTCTAGTTTTTCAAGATTCTTGTTGTGTTTCTTCCCTAATCTGTGCTTGACAAGTGCGTCTTGGCTGTTGCAATCGATCTTGCAGATATCGCACCATAGGGATTGCAAAGCCGGGTTACTAGGCTTTGCTGTTGCATTGGCCTCTATCTTTGATTTTTCTAGTTTTTCAAGATTCTTCTTGTGTTTCTTCCCTAATCCGTGCTTGACAAGGGCATCTTGGTTGTTGCAATCGATCTTGCAGAGATCGCACCATAGGGATTGCACAGCCGGGTTAGGAGGCTTTGCTGTTGCATTGGCCTCTTTCTTTGATTCTAGTTCTTTAAGATTCTTCTTGTGTTTCTTCCCTAATCTGTGCTTGACAAGCATGTCTCGGCTGTTGCAATTCATCTTGCAGAGATCGCACCATAGGGATTGCACAACCTTATTTTTCTTTCGGCCCTTCTTCTTAGCACCATCGGCAAAAGGGGGAATCATGTGGCCATTCCAGTACATTTGATTTGGATTCACAGCAGCCCATTGGTCAATGCTATTTGGAGGTCTAATGACCTGCGGGGAATCAAGAAGAGATTAATCTGAAAGCAATGCAGAAGAAATGGGTAAATGGTATCCACATTCCTTGTTTTAGAGTTTTCTAATTAGCCGTTAAAGACTGTTACAATTCCCAGAATGATATCTACCACCAATTAGAAAAGCGTCCAACAAAAGTGGGGAATGCCATTATCAAAACAAGGGAGTGTGGATATCATTTAACAAGAAATAAGATAGCAAATTAGTATGAAGTATGACATGTATACATAAACTCTACACATGCATATATACATATGCATACTTGCTTATTCCGGCAAAAAAAAACTTTCCATGTTTCTCTTTCGTAGATGAGGCATGCATTTGTTCACCCTCATACAAACCAATGCATAATTCTTTTTCTTTTTTTTTGAAAAGAAGTAACTTTATTGATAATGAAGATCCATCCATAGATGTTTACCTTCACTGTTGGGGTCGATGGTTGAAGCTTTGTATTTCAACCTTGAGGTCGCAGGTTCGATCCCAGCTTACAACCCAAAAATAGTAATAAATAAAAAAGATCCATACAATCGGATGGCAGGACAAGATGTCCCCCCATCCCTAACTGAAGTACACTTATGAGACTTACAAAGCTACGAAGCTTCCTCCCTAAAACAAGGCCTAGCACAATTGAACGAAAGAGTGTTTTTTTTAGAACGGCATTTCATGTCATTAAAATAGACCGAGATGGTTGAATACAAAGAAAGAATAGAGAAGAAACAATAGCAAGAAACAAAAGGAGAAAATCAAGGTGGTAAAAAATCAAAAAGCTCAAAATTTTCCTTCTCCACCCCTTCCTTAGCAAGCCTGCCCAGTGCCCCATTCACGGAACACCGCACGTGCCTGAAGACAACAGATGAGGACGAAAGAGGGTTGTATCACCTCCACACGCATCTTTCTTTTCTTTTCTTTTTGAATGGTAGCAGATTTCATTAAAAAACAAGCAAGAACGAGATGGTCGAGCCGGAAAGATACAAAAAGGAAAAAAGCAATAGAACAATAAAGAGATCAAAGCAAGAGAAAAAAACATCCTCAAGGGGGAGGAAGGTAATAGACCTCCACGCGCATCTTAAAATTAACTAGGAAAATAGTTCATTTTACCTTGATCCACATCCTAAAATGAATTCCAGTTCCCATCTTACCTTGATCTCAAAAGAGCAAGAAAATTAAGAACAATCTAACACTCCACCCATGCATGCATACATACACCAAAACTCATAAACACATACATACAATTTAAATACACAATGGACTTGCAAAATAGTATTATTATGATACTTGAGAAGGCCATGTATGCCACCATACAAGTGGTACATGTGCTTGGTGATCAGTACTAATGATCTCATAGTTCATCACCAGGCGACCCAGTGGAACCAGGCCCCATGCCAAACGTCAATTACATTAAGATTAAGCCATACAAACAGCCAATGGCTTAGACAAGCCTAAAAGAATGCCTTTGGCGACCCAGTGGAACCAGGCCCCATGCCAAACATCAATTACATTAAGATTAAGCCATACAAACAGCCAATGGCTTAGACAAGCCTAAAAGAATGCCTTTTTCATCACCCATGAACAAGGCCTACGATCACCCAATGACGGAATGACCCGGGACGATGAGTCAGAGGCCGACAAGATTTACAGAACTAATCACGGTACACATGGGCACATGGCGGTAGACCCATGCCATAGAGTTCACCATTTTCCTTAATGAAAGCATTGATCATCTAAAAAGACTCTTTTAACATTGATGTGATCTGAGTTACACAATAATATGCAGATTTCCTATTAAGTAAGAAAAAATAAAGCCTAATTTGAAAGCAAGTAGCAATAAATGGGTAACTCAACAGTAAAAGATGCACTCTTCGTAAAAAAGAACAAAACGCAAAAGAGAAAACCAAAAACTACAAGTTGTTTTCTTTTCAACTGAATTGGGAAAAGCAATTCGGGGAAGGAACAGCAGTCCACTATTATATGATTCAAGTGAGAATTCATTTTTTAGCTATAAATCTAAAGTGAGTACACTTCATAACTCCGGATGAAGACTGCAAACGAAAAGTTTGAACACGTTAATTAAAAGAGGGATTATAACGATCTAATTGACTATAAGACATCAGGAACCAATTGCTAAGTGAGGTGGAAAAGGGTCTACTAGATAATGTTGAGGAGTCATTTTCCAGTAATCTATGGCATAGATCTAACACTATCATGAAATAATTGGCTTTAGTCTACCAACACTGACCCAAATGCTTGGCAATCATACTGCAATATTAGGTTTTGTATTATTTGGATAAATGTAGTCAAGAGGGCAAAAAATATGAATTGCTGCCTACATTCAACAGAATACATCTCACATAAATTAAGGCACCAGCAATCTTATGGATTCCTGCCCAAAGCTATGCGCCAACAAAGCTTGTAAGCAGAAACACCTTCACAACATCGAGATCATTCAAACTCATCATCCACCATGAATGTTTTGCAAAATCATTTTGCTTGAGGCTGCTGCCATGACACTGTATTTCATTGACAGAAAACCTTAATCGTTATAGCTTTTCTTAAAACCCCTAGTTAGATATAGGGTGGGAAAAGGTGAGAGTAGAATCATGGCCAGGAGAGTCTAGTATGTTGCATGCTTTTCCGAACTTATACCTCCTAGAGGCAAATAGAGATGCGTGAGTTTCTGATTATCTTACCAACGGAGGAGATGGAAGGGTAATCTGGGATGCTAGACTTAGGTGTAATCTTAAAGATTAGATCACCAATTTCGCCTTTCTCATAGTCTTTGCATTCCCACTATTGCTCTCCCAAACTTTCAGATGAGAGAGTTTGGAGTCCTGACCCTCAAGGATTATTTTCTGTCCGTTCTTTCTTGTACAGGTTGCATGCAAGCAATGTGAGATCTTCTCGGTATGCAAAAATTTGGAGATCCGTAGCCCCTCCAAGGATTAAAGCTTTTACTTGGACTATGGTTAGTCGGAAGATTAGCACTTGCAATCGGTTCAAGAAAAGAAAATTTTCATATTGGAAGCAGGTGCATTTTATGCAAAAAGCAGGAAGAGACACTGGGCCATATCATTGTGCATTGCTCTTTCTCCTATCGAGGTAGACGCCATTGGTAAACTGTATCAGCCTATCATGGGTCCTCCAAAGGCCGATTAGCAAAATCTTCTCAAATTGGTGTGCGAGTCCCTTTGGAGAAACTGGCCAAGCATTATGGAAGGCAGCCCCATACGCTATCACATAGCACATTTGGAAGGAAAGGAACAACCACATATTCAAGGACACGAGAAGGACTTGGGGAAGGATGCTACTAGATGTGAAAATTGATATAATCTTATGGGGGTGAAAGGATAAGTTAGGAGGAACTTACCAAGTGAGAGATGTGCTGAGAGAGTGGCAAGCAATTGCACAAGAGAATAGACCAAGACCAATTGTTGCTCCAAACTGGCAGCCACCTCTTATTGGTTGTCTCAAACTGAATTTCAATGGGAGTTCAAGAGGCAAACCGGGCCCATCAGGGATCAGTGGAATTATTCGTGACTCAAAGGGAAGGCCAATAACGTTGTATTTAGGATCTACTGGAATATGTGACTCAAATGAAGCCAAAGCTAAAGTGTTATCATGGGGCCTTAGGTAGTGCATGGAAGCTCGTCTCGTCCCTCTAATGATTGAAGGAGACTCAACCAATGTAATAGCATGGGCATCTAAGAAGGCAAAAGGCCCATGGAAGTTGGCATATATCATTGCTGAAATTAGGGACCTCATTCGTAACGTTAACCCTCAAATTCAACAAATGAGGAGATCAACAAATGAATCGGCGGACGCATTGGCAAAACAGGGAGTGGACATGGCTGAAGAACAAGTCATGGTAAATGTGTTAGAATAGTCTTAAATGTCACCAGCAGAAATGCTTTGATATTTCTGTCCTATATGTCACAGGGCATTCAATATTTTTGGGGGTTGTTTTCAATGTTTATGGATCTAACCATTGGGTGTGGGGCTTTGGGTTGGCGCTGCATGTTGTCTTTTTTCGAGTAGCATGATGATGTAAATGTCTTGATATCGGTGGGATGCCTCTTCCCCGATGATGTATTTCAGTTAATGCCATATTAATAAAATTCTTGTTACCTTTTTTTTTTTTGAAATAATGATAATTTCATTAAAGGAATAAAAGAGGGCCCATCGTTATGGTCAGAGCTACGAGAGAAGCAACTAAGAAAAAAGAAAATACAATAGAAAGAAAGAAAATTGTTAGCACTGGAATTTGGAGAAGGGCAGCAATGAAGTATGAAGTTATGACTGTTCCTACTGCCTCTACCATAAGTTATTTTGAACATCCTAAGGCCCTAAGGAGGTCAGGACGTTTGAAGAGGAGAAGACTCTGAACTTGGCTAGGGCAAGGAAGTATGACATGATTGTAATTGTGTGTAGCATGTATGTTCATAAATTGTAAAGTGTACAAGTGCATTGTGTGCCACATCATCAATGTGTGGGCCGTTAGTGAGCTGGCATGACAGCTAAGCATGAGCTGTCATCCACTAAAGGGGCTGGGATTTTTCTATAAATAGGGTCTAGTATAGAAGTCTAGTTTGGTTTTTATAGTGATTTTAATTTTTGGAGTTTGTAGAGTCTTGGAGGGGTTCCAAGAGAGGAGGAGGTTTCTTCTGTTGGACATTTGCACGGCTCTTGCAGCAGTGCAAGTTCGCGTGAGGTTTTGTAATTCCTATTGTTAAAGTATTAAAGATAAATAACGCCTTTCTCCAACAGCTTGAGCTTTTGGAGAAATTGGTAAGTTAACATGGTATCAGAGCCAAAGGTCTCGAGTTCTAACCTCCCGGATAGCAAAATTCCACATGCGATGGTCGGCCCAAAGTGGGACAACATGTGCCACGTGTTTGCCACACGTGCAGGGGAGTGTTAAAGTATAAAAGATAAATAACGCCTTTCTCCAACAGCGTAAGCTTTTGGAGAAGTTGGGAGAAGTTGGTAAGTTAACGCCTATTACTTCTTGGAGTTCTATCTTAGATTTCTCTGAAATTGCACTCTTTTCTTCGTTTCTACACCTAGATCTATGCATTTAAGTTTGTATCTTTGAGATTATGTTCTTTGATTTAATTTTCACTTGTAGTTTGAGAATTGAATAAGAAATTTCAGAATTGCTTCGAATTCCAGCCAAAGTTTCTCTGAACGTCAGTCCAGTTCTCTTCGAGAATCCTGCAGATTTTTCTGCAAGTTTCAGATCTGAACTTCAATTTTATAGATCTAAATCAGATATGAATTTTAATTTCAATTGTCCGCTCGCCGATCCACACCAGACTAGGTATCAGAGCATACCAAGTCACGGATAGAGCTTGAGTTTTGCTTCCCGCTCCACATCACAGTCTCCCACCCACCCACATGCCGCCTCATCCTAGAATCCTGTCGAAAGCCGCCTAGGGGAGCTCACTAAAGGATGGCAAGAAAGGGATGAACTTCAGTTTGAATAAGCAGTTCAGATTGACCCCATTTTCACCTCTTTTTTCAATATATGGATCATATCTTGGCCCCATTTGCCTCTGTGACATCTGCTGATTTACGAATTTGTTGTCGGTCCCACTCGAACTATTAAGAAACCTCGATGGCAACTATCAAGAAATCATGGTGATACATTCAATTATCATAAATAATGTTATCCCACATCACTATGCCAATAATATTAAGCTAAATCAAATTTATTAACAATAATCATCACTTAGCCACCACCACTTCCCCAAGAAAATGTTAATATGGACTCCCACCTCCTTCCATCATTGGCTTGCATAATCCTTCCAGCCAATTGCAAGAAAGATCATATGTTCTTCAACCCCCTTCCCCCCCTCCCATTATACAAAAAAACATTAAAAAAAAATAAAAAAAATTGAACCCCCTAAAGTTGTTGATATCTTTAGAGACCAACAAATAGTGAGGTTGGAATGAAGTAATTTTAATAGCGAAAATCACCCAGGAAAAGATAACCTACACATGTGTGGTGCCAACTTTGAAAGATTCTACCATACAAGTATTCTCCAACCTCATACAAATATTAGTTTTTTTTATGAAAAATCATAGAAATATTAGATGCGATGGCTTTAAAATTAGGACACAATAATTTAAAATCACTGAAAGATTTGCTAATACCAAATTGAAATTGAGTAAATCCTCATATGCTAGAATCTTGATCCCATTTCATTGTCAGTGGATGTACATTTCTCCTTCAAATTTAACAAATGTTCTCCAAATCAACCATTTATTTGCACTTTTAAGAATTTAAGATTTAAATAAGATCGCATCTTTGAGATCAATATATTAGCTTAAGATTCAAAATCCACTTATGATTTCAACAAGTACCATCCAAATAATAAAACTTTATACCTAGCATATGAAGCCTTAAACAGGCATCCTCATTTCCATCAAAACACTAATAACTGTCATACCAGGATATTGCACCGATGAACAAAGCAGTTCACTGAACACAACTGAGAGATGGAACATAGCCAGAATCATCAATATGAGTGCTCTCAGAGATTAAACATGCTTTTAAAAAAAAGTAAATGACAAGAGAAAAAATAAGGAAACAAAATAATTGATGAGAAAAAAAATAAAACAGTTTGCAACCCACAGATTAGTTTTGGAGTAAGAAAATCTATCCATCCTTGGCTAATTGTCAGGAATAAGAGATACGAAGTAATGTAGCACATAAAAGAAAGAAGAAAACCCAATAAGTCTAGATTGAAAATCAACAATATTCATACAATAAGCAATTACTAAACAGAAGAAAGAACCACCCATGTGCTCCAAAGTCTTGATAAGATTCACCATGATACTCCTGTCATGCCTGGATAAATAATCAAGCCACTCTAGCAGCAAAAATTGAACAAAAGAAAGAAATACAGTGCATGCTACAATCAATACTGAAAAAAGGTTCATACGTACCCAAATGTAGGGAAAAATAAAAAGAAGCAAACCACTTACCCAAATGTAGCATCACAAAGTATCAAACCAATAATAAAACAATGTCTTATGATCAAGGTTTTAAATTTCGGTTTCGGGGTCAATTTCGGTCCTCACCGAAACCGAAATTTCAGCCGAAATCCCGGAATTTTGTATTGGGAGCTCGAAATTTCATTTTTTGGGCCGAAATTACCGAAATTTCTGTTATTTCGGCTGAAATTTGGTAAATGATTAAAAAATTAATACTTTTCATGAAATTTTGGCGAAATTAAATTTGGTGCGTTTCGAAGATTTCGGGTTTCGTTCGTTTCGATTTCAGTGTTGACCGAAATTTCGGATTTCAGTCAAAATTTAAAACCTTGCTTATAATACACAATAGAAGCAATTTACCACATAAAATGTTTGTTAAACGTCAAATGCAGTAAGCAAATAACCCGTACCTCTGCAATTAACAAACCACGTACTCGTATTGATTGTTTAAGATTTAAACCCATCTGTTGAGGACATAAACTTGGATAGGATAGAATGGAAGAAAATGATCCACGTAGAAGAACCCAACTAAAGCCAAGATTAGAGCCGGGTAGATTCCTTTCACCTTCTTCATGAAAATTTTCAAAAGGATTCATTTAGCCGACCCCAACTAGTTTGGGACAAAGGCTTTGTTGAGTTGAGTTGAGTTGTTGAGAATGATTGCTTGTAGAGAAAAAAAAACCATGCTGTCCCAGCAATTTTCTTGCTCTAAGAAAACATGAAACTCATCACCAATCAAGGTCTTGAATGTAACTACCCATTTATACCAAAACCACATAAAAATGAGACTAGTCACACACTAATCACTGAAAACCCAATTGCAGAAAAGTATTCACTCCAACATACTCCAGATAAGAAGAATCAAGAGCATCCCAACAAAAAATAAAACAAAGGAACACAATTTCCAAGCAAATAGACTATCGGCAGCAGGTCCAGGGCCAAATATAATAACCAATTTGCTCTAACCAAATCCTTATTTGAGAAATGAAGAAAGAAAAAGTATTGAAACCAAACTCATTAAGCATAAATTTAAATACGAATAACTAAATAAATATATAAATAAACAAAATTTCAAAACCCATATGGATGGAACCATTTTTCATATCAAATAATATCAACCATTTTTCATATCATCTCATCAAACAAAAAAGGAAAACAAAAGAACCCCACAAAAATAAAATATAAAAATATCCTAAAATGCAGAAAAGAAAAGGAAAAAAATCGGGAAGGAGATCATCACTTACAGATGATCATGTCAAAGCATACTAAACAAGAGAAGTATAAATAAAAATAACTAAATGAATACTAAAAAAAACTAAACAAAAGTAGTTTAAATAATAATAAATAAATGGATAACCTAATACACAGTCCATACACCAATCAACAACTAATTTCAGCTCCAACCCATTTCATCTCATCAAACAAAAAAGAAAAACAAAGGAACCCCACAAAAATAAAATACAAAACTATCCAAAATGCAGAAAAGAAAAGGAAAAAAAATAAGATCACTAACTTACAGATGATCATATCAAAATCATACTAAACAAAAGAAGTATAAATAATAATAACTAAATAAATACTAAACTGCACAAAAAAATACTAAACAAGAGAAGCACAAAAAATAGTAACTAAAGAAATAACACAATCCAGTCCATACAACATTCAACAACTAATTTCAGATCCAACCCATTTCATATCATCAAACAAAAAAAGAAAAACAAATGAACCCCACAAAAATAAAATACAAAAAAAATATTCCAAAATGCAGATTTTTTTTTATTTTTTTTGAGGAATGAGATCATTACTTACAGATGGATAACTAACAGGATGCTGAATCACATGCTGCTGGTAGTTGGGGGGGTACTGAACACCTTGGCCTTCAAAACCCACTTGGGAATAGTAAGAATTTGAATCTGGTTGAGGGTATGAGGGAATAGGGTTAGGGTTTGGGTTTGGGTTTGGGTTTGGGTTTGGGGGGTAGTATGTGTAATTGGGGTAGGGAGGAGGATTTGCAGTTTGGAATTGGGCGTATGGTTCCATTAAAAATGCATTCGAAAAACAAGGGAAATGATTTCTCTGGTTTTCCCGAATGGGTAAACAAAGAAAAAGTTTGCTGTGTGTAAAGGAAAAGAGGTGATGGTGGATCTTAACATGAGCTTGGGGTGTGATGGAGCTTAAAGTGCGCACTCCTTTTTAAAAGGCAGAATATTATGGCTACAGTGAAATTTGAAAACTTACCAAAAAAAATAGAAAACGGTTTCTACACACCGGTGTAAATAACTTATCTACACACTAGCTTAAAATACAATGGGGCCCATATTGTTTGGGTGATCTAAACCATTTATTTGATTGGCCCTCACATAGATAGGGTGTCCACAAAAAATCAGCTAGGATCATCCCAACCCTACGATTTGTGGAGGTAAAATGGACGTGTATAAACCTTCACAAATTTGTCCATTTTTTGCCTCCACGGTTCGAAAGGTTAGATGATCCTATGAAGCTGATTTTTTAGGCACACCATAGTGAGGGCCCATAAAATGAATGCTTTGGATCACCCAAACAATGTGGGCCCCCACTGTATTTTAAGCTTCTGTGTAGATAACTTATCTACACTAGTGCGTGTTTTCTCAAATAAATTTTGGATTTATGAATTCGCCCGCGGTTTTTTCTTTCTTTCTTTTTTTCGCTGGGGGGGGGGGGGGGGGGGAGGAAGAAGACCTCTAGTTTGATAATTTTGCAGACAAAACCATGACATTTTAGTGACTTTGGTGACTTTTACATATCACATAGCCATCAATTTGTGCAAAATGTCCTTTTTTTGAATGACGATACCAAAATGTCTTTAGATGTGAAAAGACAAAAAATGGGAAGTGATATATACACCCTTTTGATTAGCTGGCACACCCAGCAGCAATGTATCAATGACCACAGAGGGGCTGATATACTTCACGTCAGAAGGATTCAATGGGGCTGATTGCCACGTACACTACTGCTAGGTAGACCTAGCAATCGGGTGGGTCGGGCAAGGTTTCACCCGACCCGTACTGGTCCGGGTCATACGGGCCGGGTAAAAAATGACCCGGAATTTTACAGGTCACCAATTGGTGGACCCGGACCCCACCTGCACAGCCAGATGGACCTGTGGGTCACCTGTTTCTTTTTTAAAGAATCTAACGAATGAATGTTTTTTATCAAATTCTATGAAATATGGATGTTTTTTTTTTTTTTTTTTAATATAATGGAGAGGTACTTTGGTCATTTTTTATGAGATAGAACCTTCATATTTATGAGACAAGCATTTTGGCTCTCTCTCTCGCGCCCGATTTCGTCCTTATCTATTTATTTTTTCCTCGTGTCCTTATCTTGTTCCTCATTTTACATTTTAACGGCAAATGGAAAAAAGCCTAAAAAGTTAAACTTGCTTTTTTATGGGTACCCTCGGGCACCCGCGGGTCCACCCGACCCGACCCAATTTTGACGAGCCGGGAGGACCCACGAGTCACTTGCAAACGGGTCACTAATCATTGACCCGAACCTGTAATTTACAAGCGGTCAATTTTAGCTAGGTCTATTGCCAGGTGTCCCAAGTATCCAAAAGGAGCGGATGTATCATTTCCCGACAAAAAAATTACCTTCCAAAAGACCAAAAAACCCATGACATTAATGATACGCTTGGAATGAAGGTAGTGGTCCCACTATATATACTAACATTCTTGGCCCATGCCATGTATGGGTGTAAAAAAAGAATGGGCCCTCCTCATCAAAACATGAGGTGTAAAATGGTGTGTGCCACCCTATGCATGGGCTTGGGTGGAGATCGTGGGACCTACTCCATCAAAACACGAGGCAAAATGGTGGGTCCCACCCGATGCTTGTGTTTGAGTTGATCTGGTGAGATCCACCCTATCAGAACATATTGTTGGGCATCACCTAGTGGTCATGGGTTCGAGTCACGGAAACAGCCTCTTTGCAAAGCAAGGGTAAGGCTGCGTACATCTAGCCCTCCCCAGACCCCGCAATGGCAGGAGCCACGTGCGTTGCACTGGGCCGCCCTTTCTTTACTAGATAATTTTCATCTTTTTATACACAAGGACATATTGGTCTTTTTATGAGTGAAAAATAATCGACCATGAGTATCTTGATCACAAATCGATGGCAAGACTAATTTACAAAATTCAATCAAATATGACGGCTATTTGCAAGCGGAAATGTTATCAGCGCAACCATGTTTTGATATTTGCACAAACACAGGTGTCCTTTCTTCTTTAATTGGCTCATGAGAGCTTTTTGAGAAATGTAATAACCTTCTGACGGGGTAAGGCTGCGTACATCTAGCCCTCCCCCAACCCCGTAATGGTGGGAGCCTCGTGCACTGGGCTGCCCCTATGGTTGTGCTGATATCATTTCCCTTTGCAAATTGTCAAACTAGAACACTGTTTTTGCAAATAAAGCAAAGTAGACGACTGGTTTTGTAAAAACCCATTTTTTTTTACTTGGAACAGCCCTTCTACTGTAAAAGAATAGTCATAAATACACTAGAGAGGGCTGTCCCAAGTAAATTAAAGGGGCAGATATATCACTTCCCTAAATGTTTCCGAAGTTTTTAGTCTTGAAAAGCATTAGTAATAGTAGAAGTGGGAGATACAATGGATGAGTCTTTTTTCCTAAAAAACATCCTCATTGAATGATCCTAACCTTTTAAATTGTGGTAGACATTTCAAAAAGAAAAAAACAGAGAGAGAGAGAGAGAGAGAGAGTTAATAATATAAAACTCTTTAGTTCAATTTGGTTGAAGAGGTTATTTAGGCTCTATTTGATTGCAAGTAATTACCTTGTAGAGTAGTGGTGTTAGTAGTGAACGGGAAGGAGACAAACATTGGATTGACCTGGAACTTTCCCTGAGATTTCTTTCACTCGCATTAATCCAAAAGCAACTATCGGTAGAGTCATCTGGAGTCTTTGTGTAAAATAATAGAAAATTATATTAATCTTGGATGATTTAGGGTGTGTTTGGCGTACCATTTGAAATAGCGTTTAAAATACCGTTTTGCAAAACGGTGTTTTGCCAAACGGCCTTTTCATGTTTGGTTGGCCAGATCAAAACGGTGTTTTAAACGGCAAAAAGAGGCATTGTGTGTTTGGTTGCAAATGCCCCAAAACGGAGTTTTAGTGGTAAAATGACCAAAAATGGCATTGTTTGGTTGGCTTCAATGTAACTCAACTACTCTCTCATTAGGCCCAATATTAAAATGTCATTAGGATCTCATTCAAACACTATTAAAATTAAACATCATTGCAAAAAAAAAATGGCTATACCTTTGGGGTTCTTCTCCTTCTTCTTAACGGCCGGATTTGCCGAATTTGACGAATGAGTGGAGGCGTTGAGGCAGTGAGGCGGACGAGTGGGTTTGCAACTTTGCAAAGTAGATGAAGAAAGTAAGAAACTAGGGTTTCTTTTAATTCTTTTGTTTTTAAAAAAATCAAAATTAAGAGATCATATAATGATATCAGCAGTCCCTTGTTTTGAATTAAATATTAACAATTTAACAAATTTGTGTCCTCAAGAATGATATTAACACCCCAACTTTTTTGGTATTTGACGTAACGCATAAAGTCGCACGCATATATGTAAAAATGGGTGTTGATGAGGGCAAACACGTAAAAACCCACAGCCCAAAAACTCCGTTCAAAACAGTGTTTTGCAAACGGACCTCCCCCCTCCATTTGCAAAACGCCGTTTCGAGGGTTCAAAAAGGCGTTTCAAACAGTGGCTGCACACCCAAACACTCACAAACGGCCGTTTGGCCCCAAAGCGGTGTTTCAAACGCCAAACGGTGTTTCAAACGGTACGCCAAACACGCACTTACAATAGAGCTCAAGGTGTGCTTATATTGAGCACATACATGATAAACATAGAAAGAGATCAAGCAGACTATGGAAAGAGATAATGATGGAATATTCTAATCTAATCTACTTACTAATTAAATCTAGCTGCATATTCTAGTGGGTTGCCTCATTAACTAACTTGCCTAATCTCCCACAAGAAGATCTACACCTAATCCAACGGTGGATCTCACATATTCTAACAGTTTGTTTTGGATTTATTAGAATTGTTTTTTTTAGTTCAAAACTGATTCTAAGCACAATTCATTTTGGTTTCTGATAATTGATTTTGCATTCAAAACTGATTATTAGATTCAAAATTAAATTCAATTTCGAGTCTAAAAATCAATTTTGGACGCAAAATTCATTCTCACAATCCAAAAAGAACAGGGCTTTTTTGCAAATTGAGGTGTTTAGAATCGATTTTTTTACTCAAACTGACTCTACATTCCAATAGTTTGTATATTTTTGTAAGGATTTAGAATTGTTTTGAGTCCAAATCGATTCTACAACTGCGAACCAAACACCCAATTTTTCCAAGTATCACTTTGAACTCAAAATTGATTCTCAAAATCCAAAGGCCCTGTTCGTTTTGGATTTTGAGAATTGATGTTGAGTTCAAAGTTGATTCTTGGTCTCAAAATTGCATTTAAATTTTAGTCCAATAATCAGTTTTAGACTCAAAATCAATTCTCAAAATTTAAAATGAACAGGGCAGAACAAACATGGTCTTGGGAAACTATGGGATCCTTTCTAGTGAGTTAAAGATTTTATTTTGAGATGCCTATCTTGTAGTGTGTGTATGCCTTCCCTTTATTTGGAGTTTGGATTTTTTTTTTTGTATTTTTCTTCCTTTTTTATAATGCAATTTTGATTGATAAATAATATTGTAAGTTGAGATTATGCTCCAATTGGCCAAAAGGATGAATATATTCTTTGGGGCATCGTAGCGATAAATGCTTTGGGTGTGAAAGGACTCAGCCTACGCAAATAAAATGAAAAATATTCCAAGACTTACTTTTGATATTAGCGCCCTTCATCTAAGCAGCGTATGGGATAATTACATTTACACCTCCTCAACCATGGCCAAATTCCACTTCTGACCCTGTGGTATCGATTTCACCAAAGACACCCACTCATCTTTCAATAATGCTTGTAACGTGATGTGGTGGGCGGGAACAAAGAAATTGTTAAGGGTGTTTTGATGAATTTTGAACTATAGGGTGAAAAGTCAGGGGGGTCTACTTAAAAATGTCAGAAAGTTGAGGGGGTTGTCTTTGGTACCTTAATCAGAGGAAAATTGTTGCAGTCAAAAGAATTTCTTTCAAATTCATGCAAAAACTTATAGAAAGCATTTTTACCAATATACCAATTTATGACATCTATAGCTTATTTTGAAGATAATTTAATGATCTACAATTAATGGATTTTGTAAAGATTAGCATTTTGGGCTACAAATTGTGGATTGAAGGTCAGTGATAGAATTAGTAACAAAAAATCAGAGTTTTAATTGTTTTAGTCTATAATTTTAAATCTAGTTAACAAATGTCTCTAATTTTAACTTTAGAAATCTTTTTCTTTACGAAAAGATCAGAATAATTAAGGTTAACTATGGCTAGTATTGGGAAACGGGTAGAACTCACCCTTTAAAGTTAGCCATTGAGAGGAGGGTGCCCAAGTCCTTATAAGCCCTTCCACATCCACTCACTTTTCCAATGTGGGATCTTTGCTTTCGTGTGGAACCCCCAATAGTTAGAACTTAACTCGGTGTTCATATAATACTATACGAGTGATCAGATATCTCTATTTCCCATATCCACCCAGAAGAGAATTAGAGAGCTGATAAGTTGGCAAAATACTAATACTCGGGGTTGAACCCTTAGCTCAATTGCTCAAGCCTTTATGCGTCAACTTTGATAGCTGATAAGTTAGCAAACTACAATGAAGGTAACCGTTCCGCTGATTTTGAAGAAGATTTCAATGAAGCAGAGACCAGATGGGCTAACAACCTCGTGGGCTATTTCATAGGGGAGCAACCTTCATGGCTTTGCTAGATCACCTTTCTAGAATATGGCAGTTGAAAGGAGACCCGCAACTTTTCGCCCTAAACAATGGTTTTTTCCTCTTCAAGTTCAACAATGGCGAAGATTGTTCCCAAGTTCTTGAAGCTGGGAACCATTCCTATGGTGGTCGTCCTCTGATCCTCAGAAGATGGAACCCAGATATAGCTCTCGAAAGATCATCTATCTCCTCTATCCTAGTTTGGATCCGCCTGCCTAATCTTCACCTAAAATTCTGGGCGACCAAAGGGTTAAGCAAGAGAGCCAGTGGGTTTGGGCAAACCACATACATGGACTCACAAATGGCATAGGTCTCTAGTCTAAGCTACGCTGGAATCTGTGTGGAAATAGAAGCCGGCTCTCTCCCTCTTCCTGACTTCATCGAACCGAAGACACCCTCAGGACCAGTGAAACAACTAGTTGAATACGATCGGAAACCAACAAGGTACCCAACTTGCAAAGACTTCAGTCATACATTCCGCACCTGCCCAAAAAAACCCTCATGAATGCCGACACACCAAGCCAGAGCAGGAGTGGAGGCCTGTTGCTCCAAAACACCCTACATATGAGACATAACCTCCCCTGAAAATCCATTCAATGGACAGCCCCCAAAAGCCAAAAGACAACAGAACAAGGGAAACGACATTAGCACAACCATGTTTTGTTATATGCACTGTCCTAGCTTGTCTTTTAGTATTTAAAGAGCTGTTAAAAGGTTATTACAGTTCCCATGAAGATGTCACAAGCCAATTAAAAAAAGAAAAAACAAGCTAGGACTGTGCATGTAACAAAACATGGTTGTGCTGATATCATTTGCCCAGAACAAATATCTCTGGGGAAAGTTCATCTCAAGGCCTCCTGCCCCTGAAATCAAGCTTAAAAACACTATCAGTTTACTGGAGGAAACAGAAGATCCGGAAAGTGAAAGATTTGGGTCTGAAATAGAGTACTCCTCCTCCATAGAAGTGTCAGAAGCTGGGAAAGAAGAGCACCCCCAACAAAAGAAAAGAAAACCTCTCCATCAAAGTAAAACAGAATGCACAAAGGTTCAAGAGTTGAGGAAGAGCCAGAGAATACCGAAGTATAGCCAGAAGATGATAGACCTCCTGAATCACAGTAAGCATCGCTTCACCTGAGTATGGAGACTTGCTCTAGGGATCACGTGTCTCCCAAGCCCCACCAATTGCACAAATCCTGCTAGTGTATTTTCTTTTCTCTTGCTTGTTTTGAGTTCGTCTTCAAGGGTATCATGACCCTGGTTGTTCTGGCCTCTTCCTTGGACATTCTTCTAAGGATTGGACAGTAGTCTTGTTCCTATATTGTATCATCTTTCTTTATTTAATACACTAGTAGGGGTCCGCCTAACCCTAGCTTACCCATAAAAAAAAGTTAGCAAAATACTAATACTTGGGGTTGAACCCTTAGCTCAATTGCTCAAGCCTTTATGCCTCAACCTTGAGATCACAGGTTCAATCCTGGCTTACCCACCAAAATAATTCAGCAAAATATTAAGTTTGACTGTTCTCATCTAACAGTGTGGGATGCAATGTCCAATCGTAGGTGGCTTCAGTGTAAGAACCTGTCACATTTTTTTTTAAAGATTTTGAGTTGTTTTTCAGCTAGTTGGTCGAGCTGGTGCAATGTATATTTGTTGTTGTTCTTTTCTCTCTCTTTTTTTAAATATATATGTTAATTGTTTGACAAAAAAAGGTTATGTACCCAAACCGACTTGACCTAATCTTACTGTGACCAATTCCATTTGGGTTGGTTCCAGCAACCTTGGATCCAACTGCATGTGATTTTTTTAGTTAAGAGTTCACAGAGCCCATTAGAAACACTGCTGATTACTTCAAAGCTGTTATTACTAATGGGTTTTGGAATCCCATTTAGAAACAGCGTGCCTAGAAAGATTTAGACAGAGATATGACCTTAAAACAAAGAAAAATGGAATACAATGTACTTATGGGAACTGACTGTTTAATTAAGATCATGGGTCTTTTTCAGGACATAACATCCATTCATTCCTGAAGCAAAACCATTCACAAGAAATGAATCCTAAGCATCTTTGTACAGTAAAACTCTCACCGTGCAGCTGCATTTCCAACCTATCTATCTATTAGTATTCCCTCTATTCTTAAAAGAAATATCACAAAGGTGACTGAATTTCCAACCTATCTATCAATGGACTGGATTTACAGTAAGTCACAAAGGTGACTGAATTCACTGTATCATGAGGCTGAAATGAGAATTAGGGTTGCATCTTGGGTCAATTTTTGGAAATTCTTGTTGAGCTTTTGCATAAAATCTGGTTGGATTGGCTTTAATTCCTACTCATTTTTGGCAAAAGCTCAACCCGACCTGACCCAAGTTGCACCCCCTAATGAGAATGCACTCACATGGATTTAATAGAAAAACAACCAAGTGATTTGGGCCAGCACACCTGATTACTTAAGGCAGCAATAACTTGTGAGGATTCCTGGAACCCTGCCTAATGAGCTCAACTAGAACAAGTCACTCAAAGTATTATGGCTGGAACTGCCATCAATGACCTTTGTCCTAACAATTTAATAGTGAATCTAGAATGAAACAAGATATACCACATACACTTGAGCATATAAATTCTCTCCCAGTAAAAGAGGGTAGTGTAAGCTGAGTTCATGTAAATCTCTTTTTGAGTAGATGAACATACATTTCATGAAAAAAAGAATTCAGTTGTAGTATCATAGTTTCAAACAATAGACATGTCATGATTGTCTCAGTGTAAATTTATTCTCAGACTTAAAATCGAAAAGAACTCGAATGTGAAAAAAAATGCTACTTAGAGTATTAAGCAGCGAATGGAACTGTTACCTCTTCGGCAATGTGAACCCGTAAAGAATTAATGAAAAAAAAATCCATCAACTGTTTCTACACTCTTGCATCTTAACGAAACCATGGCTAGCCGGCGTCTCAATTGGAGATCAGACCCGTGAGTGGCTCGTGCTTGTGGTTGCTTCCAACCCACCAAGAATTAAAGCCATGTCCATTGTCCTTATCTTCGTTGACAGGAGTGGGGAGATTAAGATCAAGTAAATCTTGAATCTCAGGCAGCTGTTGCTGAATTACAATGGCATCTGAATTTCCAATCAAATGTGACCTCTTGTGGCCTCCTAGAGCTTGGCCGGATGAGAAAACCCTGAGACAGATTGGGCATTCGTGACCTTTGATCTTCTTTTGTCCATTACTAGTTTCTCCCCCTCCTCCCTTGTCAATCAGATTCTCAATTCTGGATGGCTTGAGTTTGTCAACTGCTGTTGAGAGAGGGGAAACATTGGTTTCAATGCTGTTTTTGCTGCCCTCCATCCTCGGCGCAGAGCATCCTTTGATCTTCATGTGGCTTGCCCTGTGACCCCCAAGAGCCTGGTAAGAGTGGAAAATTTTGTTGCACGTCGTGCACTTATATCTGCTTGTCTTGTACTGATCCTTACCCAATTCACTTCCATCATACATGATTTTCTTATTGGAATCCCTCCCTAATTCAGTATCATAAGCATCATATTTAGCTCTCTTGCTTGAATTCCACTTCCCCAATTCTGAATCAAACCAATTGGACCTAATTTCCTTGGTTGAAACCTTGCCCAATTCAGTGTCAGAACAATTCAATTGAGCCTTCTTACTAGAATTCCTCCCCAATTCAATATCAGACCAATCAGTTCTTCTTTTCTTACAGAAATTCTTCCCCATTTCTTCATCTGAAACTTCAAGTCCAGTCTCTCCACCCGCGAATTCCGAATCAGAGAAATCCAGCTTACTCTTCTTAAACTCATCACCCCTCTCAAACCAATCAATATAAACATCTGATTCAACCTTCTTGACCATATCCCTCAAAACCCTAGATTCAGAAACATCAAATTCAGATCCCTTCCTTCCAAAACAATATTTCTGTTTCTGCTTCTCTCTTTGAAATTTCACCTCCTCCATCTCGTCGCCACCACAATCAAAATCCCCATCTCCTTTCTCAGTAATTCCCTTAACTAGTCCCAATGACCTAACCCCCAAAACCACAGAATTATTATCAGAAGACTCCGCAACTGAATTTACTCCACCCCAATTAGACCCCACATCCCTAGAAAGCATCATCAAACAAATGGCTACATCTTCCAATTCCTGTTCAATCTCACAAAAAGAAGAACAAGCATTGGTAACAGACAAAGAAGAAGTCTCAACATACCTATTTCTTCTCAATCTCCTCCTCCTCGGCGCCGTGCATTCGTTGTCAGATTGGCTATCCAAAACCATCCTTTTGTTCTCTCCACTCCAAGAATTTTCTTCTAAGCTGTGAGGCAATCTTTCTGTATGACATCTCATATGACCAAAGAGAGCTTTCAATGACTGAAATCCCTTCCCACATTCCTTACAGACCTTCCTTTCTCGCAAATTCTTGTTGTTCAAATCCGAAAGCCTCCATGTTTTTTTGGGGTTTTCTCTAAGGCCATAACCAACCTTACCATTAGCTTCAAGACCCATGTAGTGATTTCCGCTACTCCCACCATTAACAGAATTCTTTCTTTTTTGCAACTTCTCATTTGTTTTGGCAGAATTAAGGGTCAAATGTGACCTCACGTGACCACCCAAAGATCTGCCACATTGGAACTTTTTGTTGCAGAACTTGCAGAAATACTTAAATTCTTGATCTTCTCCCATAAATGGAAATTCAAATGTAAAAGAAATAAAGGAACCCACAAAAAACCCAGATGAAAAACCAATTAAAAAGATCTAATCAAACAAAAAGACATACAAGACTGATTCTGTTCTTGATCATAGATGGTAATCAAATGTTAAAGAAAAAAAGGAACCCAGAAAAACCCCAGATGAAAAACCAATTAAAAAGCACAGATCAGACAAAAAGGCTATTGTTCTTGATCTTCTACCATGAATTGAAATCCAAGTACCAAAGAAACAGAGGAACTAAGATACCTAGATCAGAAAACCAAGGAAGAACTCAAATCTATTGAGAAAAATCCAATCAGCTTATGGGTTTTCTTGCTGTCTTTAGGAAAGAAACCCATCTCATACTCTGTCTCTCTGTCTCTCCGTCTCTCTCTCTCTCTAATGTCTGAATAATAAAAACCCATGCAAGGAAGCAAAGATAAAAGGAGGAAAGGAAAGATAGGAGCACGTGTGCTCAACTGAGAATCCTACAAGACCAATTCCAACGGCCAAGATCTCTCCTCATCCCATACATTTTGGGCATCTCTAAGTAAAGGGTCTGAACTAACCGCCTCTAACTATTCCTTCCTTTGTCTTGCTGTTAGGAAGCCACAAAGGTGTAGAGTTCGACCCTCCTACCGGTATTCTTTTGGACTTTTCCCATTTTCTTTAAGGGCAATGATAAAGTCGCCTCCTTCTATTACCATATTCACCCCCTCTTTTTCAAAATGGACTCTACAGCCCACACCATAGGATGATCCAAACCGTCCATTTGATGGGCCACAATGTAAATAGGTTCTTCCCCAAAAATAATTTCCATAGGATGATCCTAGCTGTCCGATCTATAGAGTTTTGATTGTATGGATCTCTATAGATCGGAGGGCTAGGGTCATCCTATGGAAATGAATTTTGGGGCACAACCTATTTACATTGTGGCCCATCAAATGGATGGTTTGAATCATCCTATGGTTTGGGTTGTACTGTCCAATTTGAAAAATAGGGGATGAATATGGTAATAGAAGGGGGCGAATTTATCATTGCCCTTCTTTAATTTTACTCATATAATACTCGAAAAAAAATTCCTTACACCCACAATTAAAAATAAAAATCAGCACCTTGGATTACTTTGTATGCATTCACTAAAACCCATGTCATGCATTATTTTATTGATTTTAAAAAATATCTTCTTCATTAGAGGGACCAAGTCAGGATTCAAGGACATAGCCCCAGCTACTGTTGTGGCCTAGACCGAGAACACCAAGACTGTGTCTTGCTCAGGATTTTAGGATTTTGGGTTTTCTTTTTATAGTTTAATCCAAAGAGATTTGGATAGTAGTTTACAACTGGCAATGGTGCCAGCCTTGTTCCAGCTCGAGTTGGCTCATCACACTAACTATTCTGCCAGTGTGTTAGTGTTTATTAGGTAATATTAATCACATTTGGGTTGCAATTAGTCGCCAATAACCACCCATTGCCCGCAATTTTCTTGGAGTGTGCAGCTGTAAGTTGTTTTGAGTTGGAGATTCTTCATGTGTGTGTAACTGTGTATCATTTGAGTGCGAGCTTATAGCAATAAGGAATTATATTTATATTTAAATGTACGTATGTATATGTGTATGTATATATATATATATATATGTACGCACGATTCATATTAACTGAATCAAGCGAAAAATCCACCGAATCCAATGGTTATCTTTGATTCGTGTTGAGATTTGCTTATGGTAAAAATAGAAAAGGGTATACTTGAGAAAAAAAAATTAATAGATTTCACCCTTAAGGAGAAACCATGGCCAACTATGATTTACTTAAAAATAATAATTAAAATAAAAGTACTTGCAAAATTTTGAACATGACTAAATCAAGTGCAGCTTATTCAAGACCCATTTTCAAAGCAAATTAATTGGGGCAATTTTATTTTTTATTTTTTATTTTTTACTTTTGGAAATAAATTCTCATACTAAATGTTAATTTTGTTCTGAAAATTTTGAATATATATAATAAACAAAATTAGCAAATGAATTTTCTGATTTCAATGGTGAAACACACTCATAATTATAAATTAAACCATGTAAGTATAAAATTAATTCTAGCTTAACTAGGAGCCAAGTGGCGCATCGAGCAAGTGGCACTTTGGTGGTGAAGAAATTTCGGTAGAACAATGGCGCTATTCGGGCGAAGGAGCTTCGGGTTTGTCGGGATTTCGGCAGCACAACAACGCTATTCGGAGAAAGGGGCTTCAGGTTTGTCTGAATTTCGGCATAACAACGACGCTAGTTGAAGGATGTCGCTTCGAGTCTTCGAAAATTCGGTAGAGGGCCAAAGCCCAGTGTGAGCTATCTAAGAATTTTTCTACTTTCTCTCTTTTAAAGCAAAGAAACTAAAACTTTTTGGACAGTAACTTTTTTCAGAAAGGGTTTGAAAAGCAGAAAACTAGAATTTCTATGAGTGAAAACCTAATTTAGAACTATAAAAACTAGAAAAGTCTCTAATGTAAATTCTCTCTGAATTCAACAACTTCTGAATTCTTCTTTACTTCTACCCCCCCCCCCCCCCCCCCCATATATAGGAAGTCGGGCAAAATTTTCACACTTTGCGAAATTGGACTTGACACTTGGGTGTCAATGTCAGGTCGGCAAGATTTCAAAAAATGTGATTTTTTGTCTTTTGTGGGGGATTTTGGGGGAGTTTCGGCAGGCCATAACTCATCCGTTTGGACTCATAATTGCGCGATCAGATTTGTTGGATTCCTTGTTCCGAGGAGATTCCAACGAGTCTAATATCGCTAGCTTTCAGAACGTAAAGTGTTTTGTGGATAAAAACGTATGTTTTTTACTCAAAGTTAAATTCTTGGTTGAAATGTCGTGTGGGAACGGGCTTTTGGCTGTGCTGTAAAAGGCGGGTGTCATGTAAAGACGGGCTTTTTATTGTACCTCTGGGATAAAATCGTTTTCGAGAAGTATTTTCCTGTTTCAATAACCTAGAGAGAGAACCCTCAAAGAGAAATTGAGAATGTTGTTTAGATAATTTCTTTCTCAAAATCCCAATCCTCCCCAGGTGATAGCATCGTCACTTGGTGTGAAGTTAGAAGAACTTCTATTTCTGCAGAAACCAAGTGAAAAGTTCAGTAAGGGCACCGTCGATAAGGCTTGCAGGATAAAAAAGAAAAGACAGAATAGAAAAAGCAAGGAAAAGAAAAAGAAAGAAATAAAACATATCACAGAAAAAGCAAAAAAAGCCAGAAAAGTAAGGTGTCAATGAGTATTAGCCTTGTCGAGTCCGGCAAAGTCGATGTCAAAATTTTTTTCATTCCTCTCAACCTTTCCAACACCATAGAGAAGATCCCCACCCACAACCATTCGTCCATCAATGCCATAATCATTCCTAAAAAATATATCAAAGAAGCTTTCCTATCTGTCATGATTTATGTCTCCTAATTTACAATCTTCAATTTCTATATAATGTAGGTGCCGTATGACTTTTGAGTAGGGAATAATCACAATTAGTGCAATTAGAGCATTAGAAGATGAGTTTCCTCGAATTAACTCATTTGAGGCCTTTTCTCGAATTAACTCACGTTTTCCCTCTTCCCCTATCATTTTCTTCTCTAATTTCTATTTCGATTGAATGGTGTTCTATCAATTGGAGGAAGGAATAGAGGGTGGGGATTTCATAATCAAAGGTGAAAAGTCCCAAAGAAGGGATTGAGATTGGCATTCTCCACATTTCTCTTTTCGTTTAGAGAAAAGTACATAATGCAGGCCGATGTTTAGTGAGATTACGGATTGCGGGCACCTTTTAAAACAAGAACAAAAAAGGCCTAAACTTCAAAATCGGGTGGTCAAAAGACCTTGATACCCTTCTGACATCGACAGAGTTCTCCTTTTTCATTACTGCCTCTTAAATTAGCCCGATTCACGAGGTTTCTTTTGGTTCATTTAAATGTGAATTTGAACCGAGAGAACCTTGGGTTCGTTTTTATCTTGGCCGTCGGAAATAAATAGAGACGGATGGATCTTGACATGTGTTGGAAAACTTTTTGGAACCCCGACGTTATTGTACTTTTTAGAAAACTGACGTTATCTTTTCTCACTTATCTTTTGGCTTAGAACGGTAACGTTATTGAATACATCTCTTTTGGCTTAGAATCTTTTGAAATAATGAGTACGCTGGCGGAAATAATAAGGTATGCCGGCAGAAATAATGGGTACGCCGGCAGAAATAATAGTTACAGAGAGGGAAATAATGGGTACGCCGACGAAAATAATGGGGCGGAAATAATGGGTATGCCGATGGAAATAATGGTTACAGTGAGGGAAATAATGGGTACGCTAGCGGAAATAATGGGTACGTCGATGGAAATAATGGTTACAGAGAGGGGAATAAAGGGTACGCTTGCGGAAATAATGGGTATGCCCATGGAAATAATGGTTACAGAGAGGGGAATAATGCACCGGTGGAAATAATGGGTACACCGATGGAAATAATGGTACAGAGAGGGGAATAATGGGTACGCCGGCGGGTATGCCGGCGGAAATAATAGGTACGCCGATGGAAATAATGGTTACAGAGAGGGGAATAGGAATAATGGGTACCCCGGCGGAAATAATGTGATGGGTACACAGAGAGAGGGGAATAATGGGTACGCCGACGGAAATAATGGGTACGCCGACGGAATTAATGGGTACGCCGATGGAAATAATGGTTACAGAGAGGGAAATAATGGGTACAGAGAGGGGTATTATTAGAAGACGCCACCATTTCATATTTATGTCCACGTGTTGTGGATCCGACCGTCTATTCATATTGGCGACGACCAAGATTTAAAGGAACCCAAGGATTCTGGGTTCACAGAAAGATTTCAATCCAAACCAAACCGATTATGTATAAAGCCGCTAGCATTCCAAAAAACTTTTCAACACGTGTTAGTTATCCATCCGTCTCTAGGTATTTCCGACGGCCAAGATAGAAACAAACCAAGGTTCTGTCGGTTCAAATACCAGACGAACCAAAAGAACCGTGTGAAACACGCCAGTAATAAGAAAGGAGGCTGAATGACGTTTATGTTGTTGTCAGAAAGGGTATCACCGTATCAGGGTCTTTTTCCAACCCGATTTTGAAGTTTAGCCCTTTGTTTGTTCTTGTTTTAAAAGGTGCCCGCAATCCGTAATTTCACTAAACATTGGCCTGCATTCCGCACTTTTCTCTTTGGTTTATCTCCTTCCCTTGTGTCAGTATTTCTTGTTAAAAAGGTGAAGGTGAGGTGTTTAAAACCTTGCATTGCATGTGACTATGTGAGTGTGATCAAGACTGTTGATATGTAGGCCACCACTTGCAGACAAACATGTTCTCAAGATCAATGGCTATAAACTCACCATTAGCAAAATGATGAAAGATTCCCAAGTGATCAAGATTCTAGGTTATGTAATAATCACAATGGATCAATGGTTATAAATGTAGGACCCATGGGAAGGTATCTAAATGTTGATTGTAAGTAGGCCAAAAACAAGGTAGGCCCACTTATTCGATGATCCCAGCCATTCATCTGTTGATCTTTCCTATTTATGGGCCATCTCAACGGTGACAATACATTTATGTGCAATCGAGACCGTTGATCTTATATAACATAATGAGGCAACCCACATGATCTTCCTGGTCTCATTCAGAGAGACTGAGAGAGACTAGGGGTGTAAATGGATATTCAAAAATTCGATTACCGTCCGCAACCGAATCCGTTTAAAGCGAATATTATCCGAATCCGTTTATTAGATATCCGGCTCTTAGCGAATGCGGATCTGGTAAATGGTACATCCGATCCGTTTAACATCCGAATCTGAGAAGTACATCCGTTTATCCCGAATATCCGCATCCGCATCCGTATCCATATATCCGAATTCGTATTCGAATTCGATATTCGGATTTGTTTTATTATTTTAAATATAATTTTTAATATTTATTATTAATAATATAATCAAATAAGTGAAATAACAAATAAATCCTCAAATATAATTATATTTACATTTTTGCCATCGATATATATTTATATTTTAATATAAGTTCCTAGCTTGCAAAATAATTGGTAGTTAGTTTTTAAGAATCACGTAATATCTAAAGAGTCCAGTATTTTTAAAGGGAGCTGATAAATATGCCCCTTTTAATTATGTGGACACCCGATTTGATACCTTGTCCCTAGTTAAAGAACGTGGCCAGTTAGACGTAGTAAGTCTGTTTTGAAAATGACCAAAATACCCATAAAAGCATCTTAATCGCTAACTCTCCATTTGTCTCTCCCACACCTCTCGCCCGGATCAAGCAACCAAATCCAGCGCCCAATCTCTCTCTTTCAAGCAATTTTAATTTGGAAGGGAGCTGAATGCTGAGTTCTCCTCTCTTGTACAGGTAGACGTGCTAAGGGAAACAAACCTACAACAACGATCCTTTGTAGATACTTTTCAAAAAACCAAGAAAAAAAACCTAGAATGGAGAGATCTTCTAAGCTGGATTTGGGCGAGACGCCGCTGGTTTTGGGTGAGAGATGGACGTGTGGGAGAGAGAGGGTTTAAGGGTTTGGGGAGAGATGGGTCCATGTCATGGGTATTTTGGTGATTTCCAAAAGTACTTTTGTGGTATATTTGGCTACCTTATTTAGCCGGTTTGGTGGCGTGAAAACGGTGTCTGTAGAATTAGAAGGGGCGTATATATCAGCTCCCTTTTTAAAATAGTTGCTAAGAAATCCCAATAACAAACTAACGCTAATTTTCTCACTAAAATTTTTTAAAATGACAATTTTGCGGTCGAACCAATAACTCGTTTTTAACTCATCCTTCAAGACTTGTGACATCATTTAACTGCTAACTCTTTCGAGAAAAGTTCTAATGAGTAATGACAATCGAAAAATAGTATCTCTAAAAACTTTCAAGTATTTGACGTTATGGTGCCGTATAAGTTATAACTTTAGGCTCGGTTTTGATTGGAAGAAAAATAACTATGCACATATTTTTTTCTCCTTTAGGCCATGTTTTGGATTGTAAGAAAAACATTTCTGATGGAAAAGTGGGCAATTTTATAAATGTTTTTCCTTTCCAAAATTTTCACAAAATTACAAGTTTACAACAATCCAAACAGGGAGTTAACTTTAAATAGAAACCAGTTTCTTAGAAATAATTCTGATAGAAATAATGTTCTTAGAAATAAATCCAAAATAACTACAATAGATATAATTTTCATGGAAATTATTTTCTCTTCACGTTTTAGAGGGAAATTAAATGAATATGGTTACTTGGAGCCTTTCGGAGGGCTAATGATTTCTATCTAAAGTTAATTAGCTCGGCCCTGTTTGGATTGTTGTAATTTTGTGGAAAAGAGTGTCAAGGAAATATATTTGTAAAATGAGATTTTATATGGTGTAAGTCATTATAGTCCCGTATTTTTCAAAAAGTACTGTACGGACCACATCACAGGATGATCCAAACTGTCCATGTGATAGAACACAACATAAATAGATTGTTACCCAAAAATTATTTCCTTTGGATGATCCTCGCCCTCCAATCTATAGAGGTTTCCAACTTGGGATCATGCTTTGGAAATGATTTTTTGGGCAAAACATGTATACTTTGTGGCCCCTGCCCCTCACATGGTCGGTTTGGATGATCACAGGATGATCCAAACCGTCCATGTGATAGAACACAGCATAAATAGATTGTTACCCAAAACTTATTTCCATTGGATGATCCTTGCCCTCGAATCTATAGAGGTTTCCAACTTGGGATCATGCTTTGGAAATGATTTTTTGGGCAAAACATGTATACTTTGTGGCCCCTGCCCCTCACATGGTCGGTTTGGATGATCACAGGATGATCCAAACCGTCCATGTGATAGAACACAACAAAAATAGGTTGTTACCCAAAAATTATTTCCATTGGATGATCCTCGCCCTCCAATCTATAGAGGTTTCCAACTTGGGATCATGCTTTGGAAATGATTTTTTGGGCAAAACATGTATACTTTGTGGCCCCTGCCCCTCACATGGTCGCTTTGGAATTTTGGACCATCCTATAGTCTGGTCCGTACGGTAATTTTTGAAAAGTAAGGGACCATATAATTTCTTAAAACCCTACTGTTTGTTGTGGAGTGTGGACAGCCCCATTTACATAGTGTAAAATACAAAAGGGGAGTCATAGATACACACTGAATGGGGGGCTGCATGAAGTAAAAGTAGGAGGTAATGGGGTAAATATCACTACCTATATGATATACATATCCAAATGAAAAGAAACATGAAACCCTAATCGATTCATATTCTGGCTCTCCACACGAATCCTAATCAGCGGCGCCTCTCTCCGAATGCCCACACCAAACCGGCAAACCTTAATCGGTGGTCTTCCCCAACCCATATCACCGACGTTCCTCGCCTCTCGCTCGGTACTCACTCCCCCTTTCTCTCTCTGACATGTTTTTCTTCTTCTTCTTCCATTCTCTCTTTTTTTTTTTTTTTTCAGAATAGGGTGGGTTAGGGTTTTCATACAAAAAAGGAAAAGATTAGGGGTGTCAATGGACCGACAATCTGATGTATTCAAAGGATCTTAATGTTAATGGATGTATTAGAGAATAAAATCAGATTTGGGGTTTTGATTTAATCACTGTTTAACTTTTGATTCTACAGATTTGGATTTTAGGGTTATCGTTTTTTTATTTTACACATTTTACAGATTTGAGTTTTAGGGTTTTCGGTTTTGATTTTTAAAATATTTTGTGTTTTTGGCATTGATTTTATTGAGCTAAGGCTTTTATTAAGGCTTTGATGTTACTAATTTACAGATTATGGTTTTGATTTAGGGCTTTTTGAATTAGGGCTTTTTTATTTACCAAATTCGAATTCGGATATGAATTATTCAAATTCGGATATGAATTTTTCGAATTTGGACATTCAGATCTGAATTCGGTTACTAAATTCGGATTCGGATTTGAATTCGGACATTCGGTTATGAATTCGAATGTTCGACTTTACCGGATAGTCGGATACTAATAATATCCGAATTCGAATATTATCCTTCGGATTCGAATTCGGTAATAGAAATTAAGTATCCGCCGAATTCGAATCCGAATTCGGATAGTGGAAATTATAATCGAATTCGAATTCGATCCGTTTACACCCCTAAGAGATACCCTACTAACCTTTCGAAGAGGTCTTGCTGTCCATTTTCCACAAATTAGAAAACTTGCTGGAAAAGTAATCAGTTCTTATCTTTAGCTGTCCCGAAAACCTACTATTTTTTTTTTCCTTTTCCAGAAAATCGATGGTGATGCTGATAAACTCATATTGAAGCATTCTTTCAATGGTGATTGTGTCCATGTGGTTTTGCTCAGAAAGAAGAAGAAGAAGCTGAGAGTTCGAGTTCGCTCAATCTTTCCCTGGTTGTAAAACTCACTAGGACTTCCGGGATTTCTTTGGTATTCTATTGCGTTGCGTCTTCTACACATATCACCTTGGATAAAATGCAATTCCAGCGCGATCATACTGATGCACATATTCCTACTACGGTTCAATTCTTCACCTATTCCAGGGGAACCAAGGCTCTTCATTTATGAGCGTCAAGCATTAAGCCTAAGAGAACAAAATGATCAATAGTTTTGAATTACATAATCAACTAATTTTCAAGGGGTGAGATGGGCTGTTTGTGAGCGCTTTGTTTGGCCAGATTTTCTTGGTAACTTCCTGCCAATTTGATTCTCCAAGTTCTGAGGTCTCCTCTATGTTCGACTTGAATCAGGTGGACTTGATTGAGTTCTTCTGCCCACGATACATTTTTTTTTTGGAGACTCTGGGGCCTTATTTATGCTTGTTTGATTGTCCTCCTTTTCTGGAAAAGATGCAAATGAGGGCTTCAGGGTCAAAGTAGTCCTCTGATCTAGTATCTTCTTCAGTCTCTTCGTCTTCCGTCTTTCCATTTGAATCTTGTTAAACATTGTCTTGTATGGCTTCATAGTTTGAGTGCTTCAGATTTTCTTCATTTTCCATACCTTCCTTTGAATCTTGAATGTTTTCCTCTTCTTGAGTGTTTTCCTCTTCTTCATTTTGGAGGATCGACTAGGGATTGAATGTCTGGATGCTCAGGGGGGCTGGAGGGGTATGAATTTTGGACTTTGAGCTTTCAGCATCGTCTGTAGATTTCCTTGGGGAATTTTCCTTAGGTCCAGGGTAGGAGTATCTCTCAGTGGGCCATGGGTTGCTCTTTTGGAAGCTCTTTTTAAACGGGCCTCCATTATTTTTTGGGGGTTTTGCCTGAAGTTTTCAGCTGTAAAGGGGCAGATTTTGGTGGAATGATCAAAGGTATGGCAAGAGGGACAAGAATGGGGTTTCCAATCATATTCCACTTCCTTGTAAATGTTGCCTGAGGAAGTTCTGATCAAAACAGAGTCGGGGAGGTTGGCTCCAGCCTCAACTTCCACACAAATTCTGGCATAGAGTAATCTTGTGGCTTCAACAGTTTGGGAGTCTAAGTAGAGGGGTTTGCCCACTCCGCTTGTATTTACAAACTTAATAAAAAAACAAAAAAAGAAAAAGAAGAAAAAGACTAAACTTGATTTCAGCTATTCCTCCCCACCATCAATCTTCTTCCTTCATCTTCGAGGTACCATATTTTCGGGCCAACAGATTCCTACAAAAATAAAAATATATAATAAGAATAATAATAAAAAAAAAACAACTTACTCATATTCTTCAGAACCAAAACACCTATTCTGATTTGGTTTCGCTTGAAACCTCTCCAGAAAAGCATTCCGACACACGGAATAAAAATGTTTGTGGTGTTTATGCTATTCTTTTGAATGATCCAGAAGTCATTTATTTGAATGGAACCCTTTGCTAAAGCTCTCGTGCTCATCCTTTAAACAAATCAAACATTGATATTTGTTAATGTTTCCACCAAAGGTAGAAGCATAACTTCTACATTTAAAATAATTGGTGACGAACTTAATAAACAAGGAAAATTTTGAAGCCATCAGAATTTTGTGGGTTTTGGAAGACGGCTTTTGAAATTCACCTATTTTTTATTTGAATTTTTCTTTATGTAATTTTTTTTACAATCATCACAGTTGTATAAAGAAATGTGTGGCCGATCCCTACAAGTGGTTCTTAAAGTCATGATCCAATGAAAAGGAAGGATGTTTTCCTCTTGAAGATGGATAGATTTAGAGGGAGGCAAGTGTTTTTTTCCCCTTGTGTTAAACAACCAGTTACTCCAAAAGCTTAAGCTGTTGGAGAAAAGCGTTATTTATCTTTTATACTTTAACACTCCCCCGCACGTGTAGCCCACTTGGCAAACACGTGGCACATGTGGTCCCACTTTGGGCCGACCATCGCATGTGGATTTTTGCTATCCGAGAGGTTTGAACTCGAGACCTTTGGCTCTGATACCATGTTAAACAACCAGTTACTCCAAAAGCTTAAGCTGTTGGAGAAAGGCGTTATTTAAGAAATAAAAGAGAGTAATGGCCGGGCGGACAACTAGATTGGCCGGGCGGACGTCTAGATCTGCCGCCCGCCGGAGAAGGAAGCTTCTTGTGTTGTGCTCAGGCTAGGTCCAATCGACCTGCTTTGATACCATGTAAAACAACCAGTTACTCCAAAAGCTTAAGCTGTTGGAGAAAGGTGTTATTTATCTTTTATACTTTAACACCTTGATTGTTAAAACTCGATCAAATCAAGATGGATATATTTATGGTTCTGGAAGCTTCTTACTGTAATAGAACTGTAAATGAAGAACTATTTATCTTATACCTCTCTCGTCTTATGCATGTATGGTTAGATCTCTGACTCCATCTTGCGAAGTATCTTGGTTTTTTGTGGAAGTGATTATTTTTCGTTCCTTTTATGTGTCACCGAATTTTCTTTAGATTATCATGCAAACTTTGGTAATGGACAAAATTGTAATGGGACTTAAATTCAGCAGTCAGATCAATGGAGGTATATATGACATTCAAAATATATTTTTTAAAAAAACAAAAAAATGGGTTATTTTAATAAACAGATGAGATCATATGAAGATGGATATATGCAGCTTCAACAAGAAACATGAAAGCTCTAAATTGAATCCTACTGATTCCAAGTTACTGAGGTGCCCTTTTTCATTTCACTTCAAAAGCAAATAAAGCCTCCTTTTCATTACTAATGCAGCTCTTTAAGTTTGGGATTTTTAGCTCAGGCAACAATCAAATATAAAAGAATCCTCTAATTTTAGTCTTATGTATGCTTTATATCTACATGTTTTAATTTGTGGAGGTGTATAGGTATTGCAAATTAAATGTTTTTTTAGAGATTGAGATAAGATGATTGTTGGGATTGAAGATAAATTAGATGATTAGAAGTGTGTGAGATTGCATGTGATGGATACAGAAAAGATCACATCCCGCTTTGATTTAGGTCATACACGCTGCAATAATCATCGGTTTGTATCTTTTTTTATTGAATGCCATTATTGGTTTATAACTTCATCCAAGTAAGAATCACAAGATCTGAATTTATAACTTCATCAGGTCTATTATATTAAGGAGGAATCGTCAAAATACTATTCATGCTGACGTGTCGGCGTCCCCGTTCGTCTTAGCATATATTTTCTGTGTTTTTGCTTATTCAAAAAGACTAACTTCCCTTACGTGTCAGTCTCCCATTCGTCTTCACAGATAGAATAGAAGCCAAAAAAAATTACTCGCTATTTTCTCCCGATATTTTCTCGCTGTCTTTGTGAGATTTTCCCCCGATATTTTCTCACTTTCTCTTTCTCTCTCTCTCTCTCTCTCTCTCGATTTTAGTTCGTCTCCCCGCGAACCCTAAAAAAAGTCTAAAAAGGAACGTCATTAGCTTCACTAAATATGGAATTCCAAAAGCCGTCTATTCCTAATATCGTTGTTTCTTTATCTTCCTCCAAAAAGCAATATACAGTCAGGTATTAGTCATTTCCATTTCTACAAATGAATGTTTTTTTAATGTTTCTCTTATTTGTTTAGAAATCAAATAAATAGGGTTTGAGGCTGAGATTTGACGATGGTGTTGGATTCGGTACGGATTTTACACTGTTTGGAGGTTCGGATTTTCCGCCCATGTTGGAGATTGATCAAAGGTTCTTTCCCCCTTCTTCTTCCCCTTTCTTCTTCTGTTTTCTTTGCCTTCTCCTAGGGTTTCTTCTTTAAACCCTAAGATATTTATCTTAATTTGTTTGATATTTCTGTGTTCGTACGGGTTTTGAAGTCTCTCCTCTTGCCCTGCTCTGCTCAAGGAGGAACGAGACAGCAATCAAAGGTACTTTCCCCTTGTCCTTCTTCCCCCTTCATCTATTTTGTTTATCTTCTCCTAGGGTTTCTTCTTTAAACCCTATGATATATCTATCTTAATTTGTTTGATCTTTGTGTATTCATATTCTTTTTTGAAGTTTATTTGGGGTTGAAGTTTATTTGGTTATTTCTGTGATTTGCTATTGATTGATTTACATTGGCTTGCATATCATTGAACTCCTTGCTTTTTAAATTCGATGAGCTTCTTGCCTTTTGAAATCAGCATTTAACTTGATAGTTCTCTAAGAGTGTATTTGGATGAACACCCCCACTGTTCATAACGGTATGTATGATGATTGCTCTCCGTTTTATCAATTTCATCTTCTTTTCTCGATTTCTTCTTCTTTATAAATGGAAAAATTTCCTCTACCTCTTGGGTTTGGTAACATGAAAACCTGTTTAACAAAAACAATTGATTATGCCAACATATTTGAGTAGTTCATGAAGAGGTAATGTTTCATGATTTTATTCCGACTGATACAATTCATCTTAGTTTCTTGAATAATCCATGGTCATGACAACAATTAGCAAAAAAAGATTGACATGCTATTTTTAAAATGGGTACGTCAAAACTTTTTATGGAAATTCTGGATTATTTGGTTTGCCATGCTATTTTTTCCATTTTCTTGATCTTGATTGGCTTGACATGATGAATTTCTTGAATTTTCAGAAGAAGGTAACGTCTTTTTGTTGGGTTTCATTGATTACCCCTGTTTCCAGTTTTGAGTTTTTTTGTTTTTGGTTCTCTTTGATTGTAGATGGTTCTCTTTGATTGTAGATGGGTGTGGTTATTTGACGCTTGCACTGTTGGTTCTCTATAGGCGTGGAGATTGTGTGGAGTAGCTGAAAAATAAGGGGGAAAATGTATTTTGAGCAGAGTTTTTATATTCCCTCTTTTTTCAGCTACTTCCAGCCCTCGGCTGACTCATGACCTCTAATTTCTCTCCATCTCACACCCTTCCTATCCCTCTCCCACCGTGTCAATAATCTAATATTCCATGGAAAAAGCTTTCATGGCTGCCAGACAAACATGGATGCCAAACATGACCCATTCATGACCCGAACATGGATTCCATTAATTTCTTATGTTTTTTAATTTCTTATAGAGGTTTCCATAACTTGCAGTCTCTTTAGATCCGAGGGCTAGGATCATCCTTTGGAAATGATATTTTTGAGGTGCAACCCATTAACGTTGTGGGCCATCAAATGTATGGTTTGGTTCTACCTTGCTCACATATTAAAATAAATTAATTGTTGGGCCCACCAACTGTTCATGCATGTTGGAGAGAGAGAGAGACCAGATGGAGTACACGGTACAGCGTACACCATAGGATGGTCCAAACCGTCCATTTGATGGGCCACAACGTAAATAGATCGTGCCCTAAAAATCATTGCCATAGGATGATCTCAACCGTCCGTTCTATAGAAGTTTCTATATTGTGATTGTTTCTTCAGATCGGAGGGTTAGATGATAATGATTTTTTGGGCACAGTAGCTGAAAAGTCAATCCGTAGCTTGCACGTTCCACTCTATTCTCTAGTATCACTATGTACATGTATTACTGTAGTTATATAAAGGACATATAAGTATATTACCTTTATGTAGGTGTGTGGTTTCAATAAATATGGAAAGAACTCTTCGTTTCCTATGGTGTTGGACCATTTTCGCCTGGATGGTTTGGATCATCCTATGGTTGGGCCTACCTTGCTCAGATATTAAAATAAATTGATTGTTGGGCCCACCAATTGTTCATGCAAGTTGGAGAGAGAGACTGTTGTACCGGTAACAAGTAGATTGGAAACTTGCTTTATATAGGTTAGGTCTCACTTTTCCCATTAGTGGTATCAGTGCCCTAAAGATGCCATCCTATTAGGTGTCACTTGCTTTATAAGTTTCTATTTCTGCCTGAGAGAGAGAGAGAGAGAGAGAGAGAGAGAGAGAGAGAGAGAGAGAGAGAGAGAGAGAGAGAGGAGAGGGAGAGGGAGAGGTTCTCAATAAAAAAAAGTGCAATTTATGAGGGAGATAAGGGACATTGAGCGAGAGAACCCATCCAATAACCAATTAAAAATTTGGCATGCAAATCATTGCGCCAGAACCCTTTTATTTTAGTATAAATAGAATCTCATATCTTTCTTACTTGAATAGAAAAAAAGAAAAAGAAAAAGAAAAAAACTGCACTCGGTTCAAGCGATTCCTTCTCACCACCATCAATCTTCTTCCTCCTATTTAGACGTACCATACTTTCGGACGAACAAGTGATGACAAGTTTAGCAATAATAATTAGCACTTTATCTTCTTCTCTAAGTTCACGAAAATCTGATGGCTTCAAAATTTTCCTTGTTTATTAAGTCTGTTATTACATGTAGAAGTACATGTAGAAGTTATGCTTCAGTAGGTGGAAGCATTAGGAAATACCAATGTCTGATTTGTTTACATGATGTGCACAAGGATTTTGGCAAAGGCTTCTCTATAAAGAATGGACTTATCGATCATTCAAAAGCATTGCATAAAGCGTACAGAGATTTTGGTCCCACGTGTGGGAATGCATTTATGAAGAGGTTTCAAGCAGAACCAAAAGAGCATAGCTGTTTTGGTTCCGAGGAATATAAGTAAGTTGGTTTTTTTAATTTTTAATTTTTTTAGTTTTTAGTTTTCTTATTATATATATTATTTTTGTAGGAACTTGTTTGTCCGAAAGTATGGTACGTCTAAATAGGAGGAAGAAGTTCCTACAAAAATAATATATATAATAAGAAAACTAAAAACTAAAAAAATAAAAAATAAAAAAAACCAACTTACTTATTTTCCTCTATGCTGTTTTGGTTCCGCTTGAAACCTCTTCATAAATGCATTCCTACACGTGGTATAAAAATGTCTGTACGTTTTATGCAATGCTTTTGAGTTTTGAATGATCGATAAGTCCATTCTTTGTAGAGAAGCCTTTGCCAAAATCCTTGTGCACATCATCTAAACAAATCAGACATTGGTATTTCCTAATGCTTCCACCTACTGAAGCATAACTTCTACATGTACTTCTACATGTAATAACTGACTTAATAAACAAGGAAAATTTTGAAGCCATCAGATTTTCGTGGGCTTAGAGAAGAAGAAAAAAAGGTAAACTATTATGGCTAAACCTGTCCTCACTTGTTGGTCCGAAAGTATGGTACGTCTAAATAGGAGGAAGAAGATTGATGGTGGTGAGGAGGAATCGCTTGAACCGAGTGCAGTTTTTTTTTTCTTTTTCTTTTTTTCTATTAAGGTAAGAAAGATATGACATTCTATTTATAATAAAATAAAAGGGTTCTGGCGCCATGATTTGCATGCTAAATTTTTAATTAGTTATTGGATGAGTTCTCTCGCTCAATGTCCCTTATCTCCCTCATAAATCACACTTTTTTTTATTGACAACCTCTATCTCTCTCTCTCTCATGAATCACTCTCTCTCTCTCTCATAAATCACTCTCTCTCTCTCACAGGCAGAAATAGAAACTTATAAAGCAAGTGAGACCTAATAGGCTGGCATCTTACGTGTCAGTCTCCCATTCGTCTTCACAGATAGAATAGAAGCCAAAAAAAATTACTCGCTATTTTCTCCCGATATTTTCTCGCTGTCTTTGTGAGATTTTCCCCCGATATTTTCTCACTTTCTCTTTCTCTCTCTCTCTCTCTCTCTCTCTCTCGAGATTTTAGTTTGTCTCCCCTCGAACCCTAAAAAAAGTCTAAAAAGGAACGTCATTAGCTTCACTAAATATGGAATTCCAAAAGCCGTCTATTCCTAATATCGTTGTTTCTTTATCTTCCTCCAAAAAGCAATATACAGTCAGGTATTAGTCATTTCCATTTCTACAAATGAATGTTTTTTTAATGTTTCTCTTATTTGTTTAGAAATCAAATAAATAGGGTTTGAGGCTGAGATTTGACGATGGTGTTGGATTCGGTACGAATTTTACACTGTTTGGAGGTTCGGATTTTCCGCCCATGTCGGAGATTGATCAAAGGTTCTTTCCCCCTTCTTCTTCCCCTTTCTTCTTCTGTTTTCTTTGTCTTCTCCTAGGGTTTCTTCTTTAAACCCTAAGATATTTATCTTAATTTGTTTGATATTTCTGTGTTCGTACGGGTTTTGAAGTCTCTCCTCTTGCCCTGCTCTGCTCAAGGAGGAACGAGACAGCAATCAAAGGTACTTTCCCCTTGTCCTTCTTCCCCCTTCTTCATCTATTTTGTTTATCTTCTCCTAGGGTTTCTTCTTTAAACCCTATGATATATCTATCTTAATTTGTTTGATCTTTGTGTATTCGTATTCTTTTTTGAAGTTTATTTGGGGTTGAAGTTTATTTGGTTATTTCTGTGATTTGCTATTGATTGATTTACATTGGGTTGCATATCATTGAACTCCTTGCCTTTTAAATTCGATGAGCTTCTTGCCTTTTGAAATCAGCCTTTAACTTGATAGTTCTCTAAGAGTGTATTTGGATGAACACCCCCACTGTTCATAACAGTATGTATGATGATTGCTCTCCGTTTTATCAATTTCATCTTCTTTTCTTGATTTCTTCTTCTTTATAAATGGAAAAATTTCCTCTACCTCTTGGGTTTGGTAACATGAAAACCTGTTTAACAAAAAAAATTGATTATGCCGACATATTTGAGTTGTTCATGAAGAGGTAATGTTTCATGATTTTATTCCGACTGATACAATTCATCTTAGTTTCTTGAATAATCCATGGTCATGACAACAATTAGCAAAAAAAGATTGACAAGCTATTTTTTAAATAGGTACGTCAAAGCTTTTTATGGAAATTCTGGATTATTTGGTTTGACATGCTATTTTTCCCATTTTCTTGATCTTGATTGGCTTGACATGATGAATTTCTTGAATTTTCAGAAGAAGGTAACGTCTTTTTGTTGGGTTTCATTGATTACCCCTGTTTCCAGTTTTGATTTTTTTTGTTTTTGGTTCTCTTTGATTGTAGATGGGTGTGGTTATTTGACGCTTGCACTGTTGGTTCTCTATAGGCGTGGAGATTGTGTGGAGTAGCTGAAAAATAAGGGGGAAAATGTATTTTGAGCAGAGTTTTTATATTCCCTCTTTTTTCAGCTACTTCCAGCCCTCGGCTGACTCATGACCTCTAATTTCTCTCCATCTCACACCCTTCCTATCCCTCTCCCACCGTGTCAATAATCTAATATTCCATGTAAAAAGCTTTCATGGCTGCCAGACAAACATGGATGCCAAACATGACCCATTCATGACCCGAACATGGATTCCATTAATTTCTTATGTATATTAATGGATTATAATTAGAATGTTCTAAATAATCTTTCATTGTTTATTTCATGAATATGACTGTCATTGGCTGTTCTTGCACAGGATGCTTTTTAATCTGAATTTCATCAATCCGAGTTATGATTTTAATTAATTCAATTGCCTTCTGCATTGCTGACTTGGAACATAATGGGCAAATGCAATGTTAGTTGTGGTAGAGCTAAAACAGTTAGGTTTGCTTCCTTCTCAAGGATTTGATTAGTAATTTGTAGGATTTGAGAAGTACTATAGCTTCCTCAAAAAAAATTCGGCTCTAAAAAATTATATAGTTTATTCTTCTCACAAATATCCTTATGAGCATGCCATGTAAGTTATCACTAAGGTCCTTACTATTATTGGGTTTCCTTTTACTTGAAATCGGTATTTTGTTGGCTTATATTTATCAAAAACAAAATAAATGTCGATGCAACTTATTCCATTCTCTTTTTCTTTTTTTTTTATGCTTTGTATCTTATAATATGTTTTCTACTAATTGGAACTGAGAAGTAGAGGAATTTTGAGCTGCTTTTTTCCTCTTTTTTTCTATGGTTTGCATCTTATGATATGCTTCCTATGTATTACATAACAGGGAAGAAGTACGGGACTTCAAGGCTGTTTTTTAGCCTTGAAAAAGAAGTTAAAGAGATATTTTATGGAAGGAGATGCATTTCCAAGATATCTGAGATTATTTATCTGTAGGGGCGTTGCAAATGGATTGAATCGAGCATAAAATAGGAAGATAGACTCTCAAGATCAGGTAGTTTTGAGTGTTTGAGTTCATTCCTCATGATCCCTAGGTGCGGTCGACCGCACAATCTTATTCCTCATATATATCAAAAAGAGAGAAAACTTAATTCTAATCAGACTCAAACTGGAATTAAGAGTAATTCCAACCATACCCCCCAAAATCTCTATACATGAGGAGCACCATAGGAATTATCGTTGTCTCATGAATAAATCTCTTAAATGCAATTAATGAACATGGCATACTTGTATGCTCCATAGGTACCATACAAGTATGCCATCAATAAACAAATAACCTTAATATTTAAAATATTCACAATAATGCAATTATCTCTTAAAATGTTAAATATCAATGTGCTTTCCAATCAAACCGATAGCACAGACTAAATCCTAATGAGCACCCGATCAAGCATCCATCTCTGATCCCTCTTAGTGGGGCCTAAATAGGTGACACCTCCGGATTCCATTACTTGCAGTTTATGCCCAAAAATCATTTCCATGGGATCATCGCAACCCTCCAGTCTGTAGAGGTTTCCATAACTTGCAGTCTCTTTAGATCCGAGGGCTAGGATCATCCTTTGTAAATGATATTTTTGAGGTGCAACCCATTTACGTTGTGGGCCATCAAATGGATGGTTTGGGTCATGTACATAGTGGTAGTAGAGAATAGAGTGGAACGTGCAAGCTACGGATTGACTTTTCAGCTACTGTGCCCAAAAAATCATTATCATCTAACCCTCCGATCTGAAGAAACTTCTATAGAACAGACGTTGAGATCATCCTATGGCAATGATTTTTAGGGCACGATTTATTTACGTTGTGGCCCATCAAATGGACGGTTTGGATCATCCTATGGTGTAGGCTGTACTGTGTACTCCATCCGGTCTCTCTCTCTGTCCAACATGCATGAACAGTTGGAGGGCCCTACAATTAATTTATTTTAATATGTGAGCAAGGTAGACCGAAACCATCCATTTGATGGCCCACGACGTAAATGGGTTGTACCTCAAAAATATCATTTCCAAAGGATGATCTTAGCCCTCGGATCTAAAGAGACTGCAAGTTATGGAAACCTCTATAGATTGGTGTGGAGGGTTGCGATGATCCCATGGAAATGATTTTTGGGCACAAACTGTAAGTAATCGAATCCGGAGGTGTCACCTATTTAGGCCTCACTAAGAGGGATCAGAGATGGATGCTTGATCGGGTGCTCATTAGGATTTAGTCTGTGCTATCGGTTTGATTGGAAAGTACATTGATATTTAACATTTTAAGAGATAATTGCATTATTGTGAATATTTTAAATATTAAGGTTATTTGTTCATTGATGGCATACTTGTATGGTGCCTAGAGAGCATACAAGTATGCCATGTTCATTAATTGCATTTAAGAGATTTATTCATGAGACAACGATAATTCCTATGGTGCTCCTCATGTATAGAGATTTTGGGGGGTATGGTTGGAATTACTCTTAATTCCAGTTTGAGTCTGATTAGAATTAAGTTTTCTCTCTTTTTGATATATATATATGCGGTCGACCGCACCTAAGCTTAGGTGCGGTCGAGGGCCCAACCACATGGGTCCCACATTTTTTGTGCTGATCAAAACAGTTCATTTGCAAGGTCCCATCATAGACAGGGTGTGTACAAAAAATCAGGTCCATTGAATCATCCTAACCCCTCCAAAAGTGGAGGGGAAAAATGGGCAGATTTGTGGCAAGCGGTGTCTGTCCATTTTGCCCTCCACTTTTCCATCCAAACTCGGCATGGTTTCATTTCCCCACCGAAAAACATACGAAAACCGAAACCTACAACATTGCTTAAATCTCGCCTTCAAATCCTTTTGAATAGTGATGTGGGCCATCAAATGATCATGGATTGTTCGGCAGTCACAACTATGGGCTTTGGTAGGGTCCATCGCAGATGGTCTGTTGCATGTCAGATGACCCACCTCATGAATGAAGACAAAAGCTGCTGTAAATTGAGCCTGTGTAGCTGGCCTGACATGCAACATACCATCTGCGATGGACGCTAGCAAATCCCTTGATTCTGAATATTTTATTTATAGAATATCGGGTTATAGGCATTCTTGCACAAATTAATGAATGGAGTAGCAAGTTAAATGGCCTTTTTAATATATAAAATTTTGTTTCAATTGACGGGCTAACATATTGGTGAAACTGAAAAGGGTATCTTTATAATTTAGAATCTTTTGTTTTCCTCAATTGTTGGCTATAATCATTTTGAAAAGAGGGTGGCAAACGGAGGGGGACTGAGATAGTCACCACAAAGCCAAAGAAAGGTTGGAAATTCATCTAGTGGCTAGATGGCCACATCAAGGGCGATATTCAAAGATCTCCGAGGTGTGTCTATTGACTCTTGACCGAGCTAGCTGCCCATCATCATTATTGGCAACTCTCCAAATATGCTTGAATATGACTGCATGTCCCTCGTCTGTGTTAAGAATTTCTTTGGTTGCAAATGCACATCTCCATGGATAATTTGTCATGATTTTTATCCAATTAATAATAGTCTTAGAGTATCCTTCCACTATGTTGCGATCAAGGTCAATAGTGTCCATCAAGCCAATACCTTCTAGAAGAGCATGTACCTCCGCATTGGTTGCATATGTCTGTCCCAGAGGCCTCGAGTAGGCTTATCTCTTGGATTTGTTGTGCTCACGAAGAAGGCCTTCAACACCTGCCAACCCAAGATTCCCCATGCTAGAACAATCAAAGTTCAGCTTAAAGTGGCTTTGGAGGGGGAAGAACCCCATCTGGGTCATCATTCTCTGAGGTATGGTGATTAGATCTCATCCCATGATCTTCTAATGGCATTTTCCGCAACTCCCTTGAACTCTGAGTGGACACCGGTCCATCGAATCGTCAGAGAGGGTATACAATATTGGCAGCTACATACACCTTTGGAAGTTCTCTGAAAAATTCGGCTATTCCTTTCTTTTCATAAACACCAGGACACGATGATCAGCACCAGTCTCCATAGCACTTGATTCATTTTAGGCCAAGGGACATAGAGCCAACAATGGTTTTAAATTTCGACCAAAATCCGAAATTTCGGATTTCAGTCGACAACAGAACCGAAATCTCATATACACGAATGGTCGTTTATTTCAGCCGAAATTTTGGTCGAAATTTTGTTTATACCGGAAATTTAAGGGATTTCACCCAAAAATCTCTATTTTAGACAATCATTTAATATTTCCCGGAAATTTCAGTTTCAGTGAGGACCAAACTGAATTTGAAACCATGGAGCCATCTATTAAAAAGGTTCGCTCTGTGAGCCAAGAGAGTCCATGAGATATCGAACATCTGAAACACAAATGACCAGATTGCCTAGCAAAGGCTGCAACATATGAACAGGTGATCTACAGACTCTTACCTTAAGGCAGAGAGCACAATAATCTACGATGTTTGTTCTCCAATTTCTCAAATGGTCCACCGTGAGGATTTTGTTGAGGCTTGTCCAGGCGAATGCAATCTACGTGTGTGCTCTTAGGCTGAAATCTGCCATACTTGTTGTTCTTACTCCTCCTTCGAATAAGGTCTCTGGAAATTAACTTTCAAGTGTAGTCAGAATAGTCTTTTAGAGAATATACCATCGATTCTCCAGTGAAACCGTGATTCCTGATTGTTTTAGGTGACCTTTAGAGCTCCTGGAATTTTCGATCTACAATTTTGAAGTACTTCTTGTTCTTACTCCTTCGAGTAAAGTCTCTGGAAATTAACAAGTGTAGTCAGAATAGTCTTAGAGAATTATACCATCGGTTCTCCAGTGAAACCATGATTCCTGATTGTGTTAGGAGACCTTTTGAGCCTGGAATTTTCGATCTTCAATTTTGAAGTACTGTTTCGATTTTCTATTTCACATCATTGGCTGTGCTATCTTGGATTGGATTGGTACCAGTGCTTTCACTTTTTATTTCAAAGATGGCTTGGCTGTCATGATCTATACTTTGCATGTTTTTCTACCTTCAAATATGGAACTGAACATGTGTAATATCACAAGCAAGGTGCTATCCCTTCAACTTCCCTTCAACTTTGCATGTTTTTCTACCTTCAAATATTGAAGATACAGCATGCATTATGGATTGAAACTCCCACTAAAATCTCGGTTGTTACTTTAAGCTTCAAGGTCCACAGAGGAATCATAAGCTATATGACAGTGCTCCTCATGTGTGGGTTTTACTTTTCCTTGCCGAGCTATTAATTTCAAGTAGAGTGCAATTTAGAGTGGAGAATGTAACTGTTAATGATTGGCTTTAACTTCTTTGGAGCGGGAGATTGTTCCAACATTACATAGTTCTTTTTAATCTTGTTCTTTTATAGTTCTACATCATTACATAGTAAGAAAGAAGCCAGGGACTACTCTCAGCCTTGGATCTGCTTGGCTTGAGATTAAGTGACCTGAAGCCACCCTTTTAGAGCAGAAGCCGACCCTAGCTTTGACCTTGGTTACATCCTTTAATTTGTTCAGCCATAGATTTACAGTTGGTGCTTGGGTAATTTGACACTAGAAGCACAGTGATCTGCACCTACAGTGTCCTCTATCATGACATGTGCAGAGCATCCCTGTGCCACTTACCTTGCATCAACAGTGTCCTCTGTCATGACATGTGCGCAAACAACAGAAGTTGAGAGCGCGTATCCACATAAAGGCAAAAGCGAGAGAGAGAGAGAGAGAAAGAGTGTGTGTGGGTGGTTGAAAGTGGCCTAGTCGATCTGTCACTTCCACCCCTTCTTTATTTTCAACACGGGAACCGGTTTAGATACAACAATGGTTATAACTAATTGGGACAGCAGCTCTTGTCACTGTGAAGGGAAGAAAATAGAATATTTTTGAGGTGCAACCCATTTACGTTGTGGGCCATCAAATGGATGGTTTGGGTCTACCTTGCTCATGTATTAAAATAAATTAATTGTTGGGCCCACTAACTGTTCATGCATGTTGGAGAGAGAGAGAGACCGGATGGAGTACACAGTACAGCCTACACCATAGGATGATCCAAACCGTCCATTTGATGGGCCACAACGTAAATAGATCGTGCCCTAAAAATCATTGCCATAGGATGACCTCAACCGTCCGTTCTATAGAAGTTTCTATATTGTGATTGTTTCTCAGATCGGAGGGTTAGATGATAATGATTTTTTGGACACAGTAGCTGAAAAGTCAATCCGTAGCTTGCACGTTCCACTCTATTCTTTACTACCACTATGTACATGTATTACTATAGTTATATAAAGGACATATAGGCTTTATAAGTTTCTATTTCTGCCTGAGAGAGAGAGAGAGAGAGAGAGAGAGAGAGAGAGAGAGAGAGAGAGAGAGAGAGAGAGAGAGAGAGAGAGAGAGAGAGAGAGAGAGAGAGAGAGAGAGAGAGAGAGAGAGAGAGAGAGAGAGAGAGAGAGAGAGAGAGAGAGAGAGAGAGAGAGAGAGAGAGAGAGAGAGAGGTTCTCAGTAAAAAAAAGTGTGATTTATGAGGGAGATAAGGGACATTGAGCGAGAGAATCCATCCAATAACCAATTAAAAATTTGGCATACAAATCATTGCGCCATAACCCTTTTATTTTAGTATAAATAGAATCTCATATCTTTCTTACCTTAATAGAAAAAAAGAAAAAGAAAAAAAAAAATTGTACTCGGTTCAAGCGATTCCTCCTCACCACCATCAATCTTCTTCCTCATATTTAGAAGTACCATACTTTCGGATCAACAAGTTCCTACAAAAATAATATATATAATAAGAAAACTAAAAACTAAAAAAATTAAAAATAAAAAAAACCAACTTACTTATATTCCTCGGAATCAAAACATCTATTTGGTTCCACTTGAAACCTCTTCATAAATGCAAAAATGTCTGTACGCTCTATGCAATGCTCTTGAATGATCGATAAGTCCTTTCATTGTAGAGAAGCCTTTGCCAAAATCCTTGTGCACATGCTTCTACCTACTGAAGCATAACTTCTACATGTACATTTTATTTGGTCCAATTGCATGTAGCTCACACAGCACAATTAATTTCCCTCTGTTGTACTATAGCTTGTTTTCAACCCTACGATTTGTACCAAATGTGTATATTTTGGACGCGCACATATAGAGAGTATTTCTAAAAGGGGAATGATTTCAGGACAACTATGTTTTGATGCATGCGCTCATTTATGTTGTCTTTTAGCATTAACTGTCACGTAAATGCTTTTTGGGGACCGTAAAAACCCTTTCACGCTCTTTAAATATAAAAACACAAGAAACATGAGCGTCATGTATCAAAACATGTATATGTTGAAATCATTTCCCTCCTAAAATTTCCTAATTTTTTTAACTCTAAATCATGAAAAGAAAAAAAATTTGTAAAAAAGATTTTAGTCATAAATGTTTTTCTTTAATGTAAAGAGGGCTTACCGAGAGACTTCTTTCTTTGTTGGTTTCCTCCAATATCCCACTCATGTCCATAAATCATCAAGTTCATTGCCTAAGCCACAAACTAAAGTGAATAAGAAAAGTTGCTTATAGGCATACATATACACACATATATACATCCATCACACACGCCAGATGCCTTTTTTAGTCACATTTAAGGTGCATGCCGAATCATGAAATTGGCATTCATCACAGCACACCAAATACCTTCTGTTTTTACTCGCATTCTATGTGCATGTGGAACCATAAAATTGGGATGCTTGTGGATTCAAACATCCTCCTTCAAAGAAACCATATGATATGGTATGCCCACCTAAAATAAAAGCAGTAAAAGTTGAACCATTTGTTAAATGATCCGAAAACATCATTGGGCAGGGTAGACCACACCGCATGTCCCAACTCTTTCATACTAAATCTGGATTGTACGCTTATATTGTTTTAGCAGCGCCAACATTTTGTTGGCCATTGGTCGAAGTTGAGATCATTTGAAGGGAAAATTTTGGGGGCTACCTATGGTAGGGCCTAAAATATGAATGGGGCCCATGGCTTGGTTATGGCCAAAATTGCACCAACTCGATATTTCTGATTAAATTTAAAACACAGGAACTTGTCAACCAAAATACACATGAAAATAGAAATTCTTTTAGACTTACCTGCCATGGCTGAAAACAAAGAACTTGAAGTAAGCCTTCAACTCAATCCTCCTGCCTTATGCTCTTGCTTCAATGGATCAGCAATCCTAATGAGCATGAGATTAAATAGAGATAGAGTTGGGACATATGGAGGGCAAAATAACAAATACGTGCAAGGAACGTGAGCAGATCATATTTCTGCTCTCTCATTTCCCTCTTTCTCCCACCAACAAATTAAACACCCTTTTCAACCCCCCTCCTTTTCCCTCATTTCCTCTCCTCCTCAAATATTTTCTTCAAAACCCTAGAAAAACCAATCCCTGTTTTTTTTTTTTCTGTTTTTTTGTTTTTTTTTGTTTTTGGGTAAGCTGGGGTTAGGCAACACCCCTACCGGATTTATTAAAGAAAGAAAGATAAAGATAAGCATGAAAAACATACCCTCTACAGGCAGAGGGGAACAAAGATAGAGAGACAAAGGATCTAAAAAGACAACACAGAAACTCCCAATACCCTGTTCTACAGGGTTGGGGATATTAGTAATGGAAGGCAGAATGCTGAGGAGCAGCATTTTTCTGGACCGAAGCTTCAGCATCAAAGTCGTTTAAATCAAGTCCCTGTTTTCTTAGAGAGAAAAGATCAAACGTGAGAATCGAAAGAAAAGAAAATTCCCAATCTCTCTCTCTTTCTCTCTCACTATTATTGTTTATGGCGATAAACTCTCTGCAGGTCAATTTTTTCTGAAGCTGTTCGTTTCCCAAGATCCTACTTACTTGTCGACCGTCCATATTCAGAGTAGTAAATATATTTGGATATTAAGATTGTCTCATTGAGTCCACTTGAAAAACAATTCAGCTCTCAGACCCATCATATGCTGGGTCGGTGGGTCAAGGACTCAAGGCCTATCTATAGGCTATAGCATGGGCAGAAACGTTGTTACCGAATTGTAAAATTTAGCAGCCAATGAGAGAAATTGATTTATACGGCAAGATTTTATATATTGTAATCCAAAAAAATCTGATATTTTCACAGAGTACTGTAACGCTTACACCATAGGATAATCCAAACCTTCCATTTGATGGTCAGATGATCCAAACCTTCCATTTGAGGGGCGGAAACGTTGTTCCCAATTGGAATTGTAAAATTTAGCAGCCAATGAGAGAAATTGATTTATACGCCAAGATTTTATATAGTGTAATCCCATAAAATATGGTATTTTTCAAATTGTAGCAGCCGATGAGAGAAATTTCGCCAAAATTACCGGGATTTGGGATTAAAAAAATATTATTTTTAATGGTGTGACGAAATTTTGCCCAAAATTTGGTATTAAAAATAATGGCTTTTTAATTGTGTACTAGATTTCGTCCGAAATTTCAAACTTCTGGCTGAAATATCGGTTTCGCTTATGGGCGAAACTCATACCGAAATTTAAAACCTTGGTTGCAAATACATACATCTAAAATTACTTAATATTTTTCTAGATGATCACCAACAATCTCTGTTTGTTCATGGTCCCCCAAAGCTCTATGTACCTCCGCCCCTGACACGCATTAAACCATTTCATCATATGCACCAAAAAAAGAAAAAATTCAAAGACCACTACCAACACCATCATCTATCGCCGCCGTCTCTCTCTGTCTCTCTCTCTGCCTTTGTTTTAAAAGGAAGAAGACGATCTCCTAAATTCTAGGGTTTGAGAGTTAATTTTGAGTAGAGAAGATAAAGGTCTAGTTTTAGGGTTTGGAAAATTCATTCGAGAAGTAGAAGGAGAAGAAAGATAAAGTGCTTCAATAAAATGTTCTAATTTACCAGATAAACGGATACGGATAATATCCGAATTCGAATAATATCAGATGGAATCGAATTCGGTAATAGATATTAAATATCCGTCAAATTCGAATTCGGATAGTGTATCTTGTAATCGAATTCGGATATCTGCTCCGAGTTCGATCCGTTTACACCCTACTTTTATCATACCGCCCACACTGGACTTCACGGCCAGGCACCATATAAAATCTCCTAAAAGAAATGTGACCGGTAGGACAAATGATATGTGCATCACACTTTGTCTCTCTCTTCCACTTCTTCTGTATTGATGTATGTCTCTCCCCATTGTCCCCTCTTCATTTTCGTCTTCCTGTGCATGGCACAGGGTTGCTCACTAATAGTATATACATGTGTTTGAGGTTCAAGCATCAAAACGAACTTCAACGCCTTTATTTAGCAATGCTCCACATGAAACAAAAAGCCCGTGATCATGAAATATAGAAAATCACACGTCTATGGTGAGCAAGGTTTTAAATTTTGTCAGAAATCGAAAATTTCGGTTAAGACCGAAACTGAAATGCACCGAAATTGAAATCGGCGAAACCTACAAAATTTAGTTTTCAGAAAAATATTAATTTTTAAATACTTTACCAAATTTCAGCCGAAATTACCAAAATTTTGGCCAAAAAAATGAAATTTCGAGTCTCTTTACCAGATTTCGGGATTTCGGCTGAAATTTCGGTTTTGGTGGGGACCGAAATTAACCCCGAAACCGAAATTTATAATCTTGACAATGATGATGTTGGCTTGCTCTATGCTCATTCTTCTGAGACACGTGTAAGCTTTGCATTTTCAGACCTTGCTTCTGTCAAGGTTATCCCCAATAGCACTCCCATTTTGCTTAGTCTAACAGTAGGGATGTATTTCTAAGTTTATCAAATATAAAGGGCCATTTTTTTTTTGGCCCCACCAAGTTTTAATAATGGGCCGATCTCAGCTTGTCGTTTCTTTTTTAATTGGCTGCCTAGAGCTTTTGGGGAATTGTAATAGCCGTTGGGAGCTGGTTAAATGATAAAAGACAAGGTGAGTTCAGCCCATTATAAAACTTGGTGGTGCCAAAGGCCTTTCCGTTGATTTTCGGCCTCCAAAGGCCTCTCCGTTTTAAATCTAATTGATAATGAGACCCTAATTATTCGATAGCTCCTCTTATCTTAAAGAATGTCTTTTTTTAATCATGTTTGATCAAGGTCTAGAATAATCGGATCAGAGTGTGACCAAAGGCAATAGGCCGGCTTTTCTATTTTTAATAAAATCAATGGACCTCGTAGGTATGGTAATGGGTCGTGCCAATATTGAAACAATGGAGTACCGATCAAGGGAAGACCCGGCAAACGGGCGGGGCGGGTCAAAATGACCCGAAAATTTTTAAGGGTCACTGAGCTTGGACCTGCACCCGGCCCCTATGGGCCGGGTCGACCCGTGGGTCACCTGGATTTTTGACGTATTTTTTAAGATTTTTTTTTTTTGGTATAGGGATTTGCTAGCCGCGGAGGAATACCGAAAGAATATTCTAAAATATGACAATTACGGAAAAAACTACAAAGAAAGTTAAAAAATTATGACAATTACGAAAAAAAAACCAAATAAAAACTTTCCACCCGCGGGTCAATTTCAGGGCCTTAATTTACGGGCGGGCCGGGTGTACCCGCGGGTCCGGGTCACTTTTTACCTAGTCTAATCAAGGGGCCAGAATCATTCAATTGGTGTAGGACCATAAAAATGTGCTGACGTTATGATTGCCTGCTAGATCAACGGTTAAGATCAAGTTTAATATCACACATGCGACCCAATAGTGATTCTTAACATATTTCTTCTGTTCACGAGGAGACAAAGTATTTCTTCTAAAATGCAAAAAAGTTCCGCTGAAAAAACACAAATCCAACAGTATAAAAAAGTAGAAATGATACTTTTTTTGTCTTCTTTATTGCCTCTGAGTAATCAAATGATTACTCACCTCTTTTCCTTCCCGAGATCCTGCCCCGTCAGGCTACATAATATAAAGATTCAAATAGAGTAAATGTTATCGGCACTACTGTATGTTGATGAGGCCACTCCTCACTTTATTAAAAGTACTGTATGGCCTGCACCATAGGATGATCCAAACCGTCAATTAGATGGGCCAAAGTCTAAATAGGTTGTGCCTCAAAAATCATTTCCACTAACCCTCCGATCTGAATGTTAGAGGGTTAAGATCATACTAAGGAGATGATTAGCAGTTTTATGAAAAAAAAAAAAAGAGATTTCTTTTTGGGAGATGATATTTTCACTCCCCTGTATTACATTACGTGCACACTCCCTTATAACGTGATTTGACGTCAAAAAGCGTTCATGAGACAGATGCGATAATTGACACGTAACGGGATGGTAACAAAAAGCGTTTAAAACCGGTTCCCGATAATGAGTTGGTTCCAATGAGGCCTCCTTCTCTCGCTCTTCAAGCAAGGCACCCTTGTCTCCAAGAAATGAAAAATACAAAAGCAGCAACACAAATCTCCTTTCACTAACTTGCCGAGTCAAATTGGACAAGAATTCGAGTTGTCTCGACGAACCATAGTTACAAGGGTGGGAAACCAATTTGGAAAATGAAATGTGAAACGGAAACGGAAAACATATGAAAAAATATATCGGGGAAACGAGAAACAAGCAACGACAGAAATTCATATGAGAAACGTCTTGGGAAATGCATTAGAAGCATTTCAGAAGCCATAGAAAATCCACACATGAAACACAAGGAAAACACAAAGTTTGTGGTTTTGTAGATTTAAATTTTATTAATTTCAAATTTCTATTTGAATTTTTCTTGTTTTTAATTTTAAATCATAAGAACTGATTACTTTTCCACCAAGTTTTCTATTTTGTGGAAAATGGACAGCAAGTCTTCTTCGAAAGGTCCACCCGGCCTGACCCAGTTTTGACGGGCCGGGTGGACCCGCGGGTCAATTTCAAACGGGTCAATAGGTTGATCCCAACCCTCCGATCTGAATGTTAGAGGGTTGATCACTTGATCCTAACCCTCTATAGATCGGAGGGTTAGGATCAACATATTGAGATGATTTTTGGGGCACAATCTATTTAGGCTGTGGGCCATCTAATGGACGGTTTGGATCATCCCACAGTGCCGGCCATACCGCTCTCATCAAAATCCAGTGATAACATTTCCCAAAATAAACGACTGTTTGAATTTGCGGATGACCCGTGGGTTGACCCAGCCCACCCGCGGGTCACCTAAATTCTGACCTGCAAAAATGCGGGTCATTTCCTGACCCGACCCGCACCCGCATCACCCGCGGGTCGAGCCGGCCCGGCCCACCCGTTTGCCAGGTCTAGTTTTAACCACCTCACCTTCACCTTTTTAAGGAAATTTGGTCAACAGGGTCAAAAAATAGCGGAAATAGTGAAACGGTACCTCCACATTTCAAATTTGTGAAATGGGTCCATTTTACTTTTCCTGACATGTTTTTTTACCTAAATACCCCTCAGACGGTTTTGTTTATTTTAAAAATATTACAGGCTTACGACCATCTTTTACCTGGAAGGGGTTACCAAGTCAAGGAAATTGAGGGTATTATATATGAAAATGGGGTGACCAAGAGATGAAATGGGGATCACACCTGGAAAAGAACAGCAAGTCTTCTTCAAAAAATGGACAGCAAAAGTCTTCTTCAAAAGTCTCTCTCTCTCTCTCTCTCTCAATGAGACCAGGAAGACCATGTGGTAGACCTGGCAATGGAGTTGCCCGTGGAGTAGGCGTTGTTTGGCCGAACCACGTTAAAAAAGTCTATTGTGTTGTATTGTGTGTGTTCTTATTTTGTTGTGTGATCTTTGTGTGTGCAAACTTGAGTGGCTGACTAGTGTAATGCTAGGCCATCATGGACAGCCCTTTTATCAAAGGAATTTTGATTTTTGGTGAGTTGCCCCGTGACACTAAGCATGTTGTCTTTTCTTTCTCAACTGGTTTCAGAGAGCTATTAGCGGTCGATAACGAAACCGAAATCGATTTAAACCAAAACAGTAGTTTATTTCGACCGAAATTTCGAAACCAAAATTTTGAAATTTCGGTCGAAATTTTGTTTATCCCAAATTTCGTCCGAAATGTTAAGGGATTTTACCTAAAATCCGTTATTTTTATAATTATTTAATAATATTCCGAAATTTCAGCCAAAATTTAAGAAATTTCAATAGAAAGTGTAGGAGAAAAAATAGCCGTTCAAGAGATTTCGTTGGATTTCGACCGAAATTTCGGTTTAGGTGAGGACCGAAACGCATTCCAAAACCGAAATTTGAAACCTTGGTTGCAAGTAACATGAAAAAGACAATAGGTTTTTAAAGTTGAAACAGATGGTAAAAATTTCTACTTGTTATATCTTGTTTCTAGAAAAAATGGTTGGTATACTAAAAAAAGCTATAGTGACTAGTGCTTTCAACTCACTGACATATTTGACACTCCTTATTCAATCAAAAGGTTGGTGATTAGGGCCTCTTAATCTTCCTGTAATTCGTGTATCAATTCCTTCATTGCTTTCTTTACTAGACCCTCTGCGTGAAAATTCATGTAGTCGAAGGCCTTTCATCATATAAAAACTCATATAAATGATTATGAGCTCAGAATCCCTCTAATTTCAACAAAATTTAGTTCGAAACGGGCATTAATTGCCAAAATAATTTGCAAAATTTCACGTAGAGGTTCTAGTAAAGAAAGCAATGAAGGAATTGATACACGAATTACAGAAAGATTAAGAGGCCCTAATCACCAACCTTTTGATTGAACAAGGAGTGTCAAATAAGCCAGTGAGTTGAAAGCACTAGTCCCTATAGCTTTTTGTAGTACACCAACCATTATTTCTAGAAACAAGATATAACAAGTAGATATTTTTACTATCTGTTTCAACTTTAAAAACCCAATGTCTTTTTCATGTTACCTGCAACCTGCAACCTGCAACATAAGATTTAATATCAAAAGATGTACTTGAAGGGAAAAGATGAAGGAAATCTACGTTTTAAAGGGTTCATAAAGGATCCAAATCGGCTGGTAAGCAATCTTTAACCACCATATTTTTTTATTTTGAATGACAAACTTTAGCCACCATTCTTTGCTTAGAATTGTAGGACCCATAACCAGTACAATATGCATTTAGTTTGCTTAGAAGGATTCTCATGCACACAAAAGAGAAGGCTTATAGAGAACAAAGAATGGTATCCTATGCTTTTAAATCTAGTCTGAAATTTTTTGTCTATCTTATTATGCATACAGAAATTTAGTGCTTTGCTGATACTGAGGAGGAGAGATGGTGGGATTCTTTTACTACAATTTCATTTTATTATGTGGAAAACATAGCAGAAAGACCATTGAAGTTTAATGGAGTCAGTGAAACCATACTGCACAAAACCTAACATAAAAAAAAAGCACATTTAAGAATAGGAATTGTCTTCAACACTAGACTTCAATAGAGAGATGAAATGTGCCTTCAATTAGACACTACATCCCATCCCCTTTATAAAACTTCCAAACACATCCTCTTCCCAAGAGAGATTTCCCAAGAGAAAAAATGGAGGGTTGCCCTAAAAGGTTGCAGGAGTGAATTCACAAATAGCAGATTCCATGAGAGTAACTTGAAAAACTCATGGAAACCAACCCCACCATAATAGAGCTTGAACTACATTTTACAATGAAAGCAGAACTTCCATCTTCCACTGCAAATGTACAAGGAAATTGGACAGCCCTATGCTCAAAGAAAGAATACCCTCGCCAACATACCTGACTAACACTAGAATCAGATACCTTTGGTGGTTAAGAGAAACTCGCCTCACTACCAAGATGAGATAGGTTGCAAGGAAGGGATAGCCCTCGCTGAGGTGAAATATTCCAGCTTAGCTGACACTCAGATCATTCCTTGACTCACTGTTATTCCAGGCTTCGTCCCCAAACACTTCTTGAATCACATTGCATGTAGGTAAGAAGTCAACATCTTTCTTTGGGCCAGTGAGAAATTGAACATCCCAAACTTTCGCATCATAAGGCTCCAAGGTGTATCCATGATCAACCACGGCACCAAAACTGTCGTTTCTGTAGTCATGGTACACACGTTTATGGTCTGTCTCAATTTGACTCTCTTGTGTCGCAGCCACATCAGAAGATGTGCATGAGTCCTCCATGCCATGATGATGATGATCAACAACGCCATCATGATGATGATGATGATGATGATGATGATGCTCATCATCATCATCATGGTTATCCTCCTCGTGGGAATCATCATTATAAACACCATCTTGATCAGGAAGAGATTCCACCACAGAATCCTCATCATCTTCTGTCACCGCAAACTCATCACCATCGTCACTTCCTTGCCACTCATCATTGTCGCTGTCGATATTCATTGGGTCCAACCTGTTCTGCTCAGCCCTTCTCCTAAGCATAAAGACATTGAAATAGTAACTGACAAGGTCATTCTTGGTTTTGGAAGGGAAGGCCATTGAGAGATGATCCCAGAAGTTCTTGCCCAGTGATGCGGGATTTGAGAACACAACTTCTTGGAACACCTGTTCGTCTTCTTCGCTCCATTTTTCAGATACATCCTCTCCCATGTTGCAGAATCCCAACTCCACAAATCTCTCCTGCCCAAGCATTCCCCTTAGTTTTTCTCTTGCCTCCATCACATGTAGTCTCACACATCTAATCGAGCCCTCGTCCAAGCACCTACAATCAGTTCTACCATGCCCAACTTTTGGGCCATCAGGAGCTGATGAGTCAGCATCAGGCATTGGAATGATGCAAGTCCCCATGAACTTCTCCCCATTGTTGCCATAGTTCATGGTATTGTGTAAGGCACATATTGGAACATCTGCTTGATGATCTGGTCCAATAGAAACAAGTTTCCGAGGAGGAAAATCAAAATGAATTGAATAGATATCCTCCGACAGTGTTAATGCCCTTGAAGGGTGGTCATGCTCAAATAAACTGGCGGAACAGGATATCTGTAATGCTGGCTCTGACCTGAAATCTCCTTCACTACTGCTGCTTGTTACCCATGACAAGCTGGAGACACTGCTAAAACCACTGCTATCAATATCTTTTTCACCAGCAACAGAGAGTTCCGCAATGTTGTAGTTTACAAGCCTATCCCCACCTTGAGATTTGTTCAAGCATTCTTCACCTTCACCGACTTTGTATCAGAATTTGGTCAGGCTATGAAGATAGATCAAACAACCATTTTCTATAATAACGATACATTTAACCTTTTTTTACCTGAAGGGTGAGGTTTCTCAGGGAAACCATTAGATATTCCTACAAATGGAGCCAGATGCCTGCTGAAATCCAATTGTCTTGGCTGCTTATAAGAAAGTTGGCATGACTCATCATCACTGAAAGTCCGCTTGTTTTGCTTAAATACCATGTTTGACCTGTAACAGAAGCTATTAAAGAGTAATTAATAATCACCATGATTTATGTTATCAATCATCCCACAGCTTGCAGAAACAAGGACCAATCAAGCCATATATATCAAAGGGAAGTAACGGAGTTCTGTTGGCTGAAGCTCAAACACGGATTAGAAAAAAAAAAAAACTTTACATGAGATTGAAATAGGGCAGTTATAATCATGATTCCCAACCATGCATATATTCCAGAGAAATGAATGTCGGCAAAATAGAGATAATGTAACCAAGAAGACAAACCAAAGATTTGTGTTGAGCAATACAAAAACACAAATTGCCATGTTTTTTTTTTTTGAATTGTAGACACACTGCCATGTTCCACCATGAGGATTTTTATTTCAACAGGACCCTTCTTATATAGCTAGTATAGTTCAAATTGCAGCGAAATTTAAATCTCAGTGACCATTTGAAAAAAAAAGAAGCAAGGGCCCTAAAAAGTGAAATTTAAAATGTGTATATGGTTGAGGAAGCGATACGGGAGAAGCATGTGGAAAAACACCCAAGCATGGTTTTAAATTTCGGCTGAAATATTTCAGATTTAACCAAGGCCCAAACGAAATTTACATGAAATCGATTTTTTACAAGATTTCAGCGAAATTTCGCCAAAGCTTTAAAAATTTCTACCAAAATTTTATGATTTCCATCTAAATCTTCACTAAGAAGCAATATGGTAAGCGGACAAGAAGCACAACGGAAGCAATATGAGAAATGAAAGTGCGGTCGGCAACACAGTGAGGTTGTGTTCCTTAACACTGCTCCGCAGCACTTTTGCGCCTTTTCAATGCAGAGAGTAAAAAATTGAAAAAAAAAAAAACAGAGAGAATGGAGTGATTTCGTCAACCCCGACCCGTTCAAATCTCCCTGTATTCAAGTTTGGGAGCCCCGCATAGGGGCCTCCTCAAGCTTAATCTTGATGGTCTAGTCTTGAAACCCGGGTCCGGCCGATATTGGGGGAGTTCTTAGGGATGAAGAAGGTGTAGTGAGGTGGGCTTTTGCAGGGGGGCTATTGGAGTCGCCAACTCTAATGAGGCGAAGGTGCGGGCAGTTCATCAAGGTATAAAATTTCTATTAGGGGAAGATTTTAATCGAGTGGTGGTGAAAGGCAATTCATTAAATGTGGTTCGTTGGTTATCTGGCACTCACAATTCTCCTTAGCGGTTTGCGGACTTCTTTAACGAGATTATGGATATCGTGGGCAGTGCCTCTATCTCCTTCTATCACATTAGAAGATCGGCCAACGAAGTGGAGTATAACCTCTCTAGGAGAGGGATTTTATGAGTCCTTTGAACAATATAATGTTCTTCCTCGACTTTTCATGGTGTCTGTCTCTATAAGTATAGTCTTCTGCTCTTTTCTTTGTTAACTATCCCTTCTTGTATTATTTGACCCTCTCGGTCCTTTTAAAGAATTCTTTTTACCTCTACAGAAAATGACGTGTTATTTTATGCTCAACATGGACTAGACGTGGGGGTAAGAGACAACACTTTTCTTTGACATTATAGAAATAGAGTAGATGGATGCTTCAACAAATCATACTAGATGTGATGAACGCATAAAGAGTAGATGTCCACTATAGAGTATTAGAGATTGTTCTTATCGTCTACGGTATCTTGGCCAAGAGTCTGTGATGTAGGATGGTCTTGCTATTCCTTGAGCTTTTCTACTTTTTGAGTTTTCTTGGGGAAGAAGTTAGAAGTTTCTAGAGTTTCCAGACTAATCATGATTTCTAGGCTATTCTTTAGTTTCTAGAGTATTCTTGTCTTTCTATTTTGTATGCCATTAGGGCCTATAATAATAGGGTGTGAGAAGTGTATTAATCATCTTGGAATTGAAAAAACTTAAGTTCTTATTTTCTCTTGTGGATTCAAGAGTGTTTTCCATTAAAGAAGATGGTGTTCTTCATCTTCCGCACGCCTCCGCCGCGTCAAAGTGGTATCAGAGCAGGCGAAGATTCCTGCGGCTTCCATCGAAAGTTCAGTTTTCCAGGACTTTCTTCAACCTCCATCGATTAAGATCAGTCTTCCTGATTCGCAAAGGATTGATCAGGGAGAGCATGAGCCCATGCGTTGTACCAGTCTTGTTAACACCTAAGAAGGATGGAAGCTGGTGCATGTGTATCGACAGTCGGACCATTAATAAGATCACTGTGAAGTATAGGTTCCCTATACCACGATTGGACGACTTGCTAAATATGTTACACGGATCGACTGTGTTTTCCAAGTTGGACCTGCAAAGCGGTTATCACCAGATCAGGATTAGACTGGGTGACGAGTGGAAGACCGCTTTCAAGACTAAGGACGGTCTATATGAATGGCTAGTAATGCCGTTCAGTCTTTCTAATGCGCCCAGTACCTTCATGAGGCTGATGAACCAAGTTCTTAAGCAGTTTATTGGACGGTTCGTGGTGGTATATTTTGATGACATCCTGATCTATAGTCGTAATGATGAGGAAAATGTTGGTCACCTCAGACAGGTACTTCTCACCCTCAAAGAGAATCAACTTTACTTAAATCTCAAAAAGTGTGGTTTCATGACAGATAAGCTATTATTTTTGGGATACGTTGTGAGTTCTACGGGCATCCAAGCAGATGAGGAAAAGGTAAGGGCCATCCGAGAATGGCCTACACCTAAGACTATCAATGAAGTACGGAGTTTTCATGGGCTGCCGACTTTCTATTGTCAGTTTGTGAGAAATTTCAGCACCATTGTAGCACCAATCACAAACTGCATGAAGAAAGGAAAATTCCAATGGACTGAAGCAGCAGAACAAAGCTTTGCAATAATCAAAGAGACGTTATCCTCTGCCCCTGTTCTAGCCCTACCGAGCTTTGAAAAGTTGTTTGAGGTGGAGTGTGACGCGTCGTATGTTGGTATTGGGGCTGTCCTTTCTCAAGAAGGAAGACCTGTATCTTTCTACAGTGAGAAGTTAAGTGATGCGCGCAAAAAGTGGTTGACATATGAGTTAGAGCTTTATGCAGTCATCCAAGCTCTACAACATTGGAAGCACTATCTCATACAACGCAAGTTCATTCTTTAGACGGATCACCAAGCTTTGAAATATATTAATAGCCAAAATAATGTGAATCGTATGCATGCCTGTTGGATATCATTTCAACAAGAATTCACCTGTGTTTTGAAGCACAAATCTGGTCAGCAAAATAAAGTAGCTGATGCGCTTAGCAGGAGAGCTTCGTTATTGGTTTACCATGAGTAATGAAGTTGTGGGGTTCGAATAACTCAAGGAATTATATGCTGAAGATGATGATTTCAAGGATGTGTGGGCTAGGTGTCTGATTTCGCCGATTGAGGATATGCACATACATGATGGTTTTCTCTTTAAGGAAAATCGATTGTGTATTCCAAAGTGTTCATTACGTGATCGCATCATCCTAGAGCTACATGGAGGTGGATTGGCTGGACATCTAGGTCGTGACAAAAGTATTGCTCTTGTAGAAGAGAGGTACTGTTGGCCTCAGTTGAAGAGAGATGTTGGAAGAGTAGTACAAAGATGCCATATTTGCCATCCAAGGGGACATCTCAAAATACTGGTCTTTATACCCCCTTGCCAGTACTAGAGGCACCTTGGGAGGACTTATCGATGGACTTTGTGTTGGGTCTTCCGCGGACTCAACGAGGCATGGACTCGGTGTTTGTAATTGTTGACAGGTTCTCTAAGATGGCACACTATGTTCCGTGCAAGAAGACGATGGATGCAACAAATATATCCAATCTCTTCTTCAAGGAGGTTGTGCGCTTGCATGGTGTTCCAAAGACAATCACCTCAGATCGTGACACAAAGTTCTTAAGTCATTTCTGGAGGACATTATGGAAGCGATTTGATATACTACCTTACAGTACAATAGTGCGTATCATCCACAAACAGACGGCCATACATAGGTAGTGAATCGTACTTTGGGGAATATCATCCGATGTTTGTCTTCAGATAAGCCCAAGCAGTGGGATTTTTCTTTTGCTCAAGCTGAGTTTGCTTTCAACAATATGATGAACCGCTCTACGGGCAAATCTCCTTTCGAGATCGTGTATGGACGTGCACCAAAACATACATTAGACCTAGTATTATTACCAAAGCTTCCAGGAATGAGTGTTGCTGCTGATAAAATGGCTGAGAGGATTGTGACCGTACATGCCGATGTTCAGAAAAAGTTGCAAGAAGCTAATGCCAAGTACAAGAAGGATGCTGATCAGCATAGGCGTTTGAAAGTAGTGTTTAAAAACTCGTTGACTCGGCTCGGAACTCGGCCGAGTCAACGCGGGATGGTGGTGACCGCGTCATGGAGTTACAGACTCGGGCAAGTCCGCGCCATCTCGGTCGAGTTCATACCTAGTCAAACAAGAATCCATCCTTTTATTGGATGTGATCGACTTTGGCAACCATTTTTGCCCATCCATGGACCATGACTCCTCGGACCTTTAATCTTTCCAAATACTGCTTGTTATTCAAAAGAAAAAAAGTTCTCTGTAAAAAAAATCATACCTATAAATTTGGGTCAATGTTGATTCTCATTCAATCTGTGCAAAAGCTCGACAACCTTTGTTTTATCATCAAACCATTTTTGCTAGTAGGTTACTGATTATCTGAAAGATTGGTGTTAATGTCTCATTTATGGTGTTGCTACTTGGTTTATGTTCTACTGTTTCTTGTTTCACAAATGGTTGGTTTTTGTTTCTCAAGGTAAGAAGAAGACGATGACCTAAGACCAGAAAGTTATACCTTTATTTGTTTAAAAAACAAATAATGGTTAAAAGGTGTTTGAAATCTTAGCCGTTGGATTAACATATGCAAAACCCAAAATTTCTATGGATGGAAAATGAAATTTAGAAGGTATAGATATGATATGTTATATTCGCCCCTTTGTTACGTGAGACAGCCCCATGTATTATAAAAGAGTAGTAAGAAATACAGCAGAGGAGGCTGTCCTTAGTAAAAATAAGGGTAGAATATATCACTTCTATTGTCCTTTATTATGGCAGACACAACTAGAGAAATAGATAGAGTGATAAAGCTAGCTATATGACAGCTAGTATGTTGTCTTGTCTTAAAGCTGGCATCTCTCTCTCTCTCTCTCTCTCTCTCTCTCTCTCTCTCTCTCCTGCCAAATTTAACACTTTTTCCATTTGTTAATACTGCAGTGCCCTATTTTGATAATGCCACCCCAAAGTTTGTCTTCACATTCGAATTTGAATTTGATAGTGCATCGAGTATTGTAAATTAGTAATAGTCATGTGCTGATATCATTTGGCTAAAAGTTTCTTAAAAAAGAGTTATATTGCCCATACCATAGGATGATCCAAACTGTCCATTTGATGGGTCACACCAAGGGCTAGAATCATCCTATTGAAATGTTTTATTAGGCACAACTTGTTTATGTTGTGGCCCATCAAAAGGACGGTTTAGATCATTGGATCATCCTATGTTGTGTGTATCCGGTCTCCTAACTTATACCAATTGTTTTTTTTTTTAAGTTAGATAAATCTTTTACTAAAAAAATCTATATTCTGTAAGATAATCAATCTGACTAACATTCACTAAAGTAGTCAATTCATTAAAATTAACTAAAAGAAGTTACATAAATCCTTTTCTTTTTCATTTATTATTTATAAAAATTACAACTCATCCGACTTAGCCGCATCAACCGCGTTCTCAGCCGCCTCAACCGTGTTCCGCGTCGAGTAGACAAGGATTTTCTCTGGCCGCGTTCCGCGTCGCATCCGCATTTTTAAACACTGTTTGAAAGTATTTAAAGAAGGCGATAAAGTGATGATTCATTTAAGAAAAGAGCGTTTTCCAGTGAGGACATACAATAAGCTAAAGAACAAGAAGATTGGTCCCTACCAAATAGTCCAGAAGATTAATGACAATGCATATGTTATAGATCTTCCAAAAGACAAGGCAATTTCGCGAACCTTCAATGTTGCAAATCTATTCGAGTACCATGAGCCAGATCCAGATAATAACTCGAGGGCGAGTTTCTTTTCAAGTGGAGGGGATATGATGTAGGATGGTCTTGCTATTCCTTGAGCTTTTCTATTTTTGAGTTTACTTGGGGAAGAAGTTAGAAGTTTCTATAGTTTCTAGACTGATCTTGATTTCTAGGCTATTCTTTAGTTTCTAGAGTATTCTTGTCTTTCTATTTTGTATGCCATTAGGGCCTATAAATATAGGGTGTGAGAAGTGTATTAGTCATCTTGGAATTGAATAAAGTTAAGTTCTTATTTTCTCTTGTGGATTCAAGAGTGTTTTCCATTAAAGAAGATGGTGTTCTTCTTCTGTAAGTTGAAGACGGTGTTCTTCATCTTTCGCACGCCTCCGCCGCGTCAGTCTGGCATTGGATAGTGGCATTTAAGACTTACAAATTGTCATTTATGATGCTTTAGTTTATATCACTTGGTCACTCTATAGTTTGGGGGGTCTTGACTGACACGTAATCTAAAATTCTATGCTTATTAATAATCATTTAGTATGAAGTATTCAGATATTTCTTGTTTTCTTCATTAGGTTCCAGTTGCTACTTTATTTAGTTGATTATGATACCTGATTACATTTATAGTTCAATAGTTCAGGTATTTTTAAAAAATTTATCATATTTTAGATTATGTTACAGAAAGTGTTGAGACTTACGCCTTTTGCCACTAAAAGCCTTGACACAAACAAAATGTCAATAATTTCTAAATAATGACCACACTTGCAATGTAAGATTTCATAAATATAATTGGCACATCGAGCAATCAATCCAACATACATTAAACTGTCCAGAGAAGGCAACCCTGCAATCAAAAAAACTCACATTCAACAACATAGGAAGAACTAAACTTCCATTATTTCAATGCTGCATCCTTTTTCCTTTGTATGGTGAATTAGAATCATAAATAAGCTGTCATTAATATAACAAATAGCATTTTTCAGCCAAATAAATTCAAGAAAAAAACTACAGCAAAGATGGTTACTACATTCAAGAACCCCATTCAAACACAAAGTAAAACACTGTATGACCCTCTAAAAAATTAGTAAAGTATTCCCAAGCCACTCTTCCCTTCCATACTGAATTATCACTTTGTACAATAAAGATTAAGTACATAAACAAACTGCTTCCTATACATCCAAATAAATGAAAGAACAGGGCTATCATGGAAGATGATTATTGAAAGTAAGACACCAGTATTGACAAACTCCCTCCTGCTACCGTTTACGTATGAGTGCGCGCGCGCGCACTATATGTATGGAAATGTTATCAGCACAACCATATTTAGATATTTGCACAAACCCAGCTGTATTTTCTTCTTTAATTCTGGTGAGAGCTTTTTAGGAAATGTAATAACCTTTTGAATGCCCTTTAAATACTAAAAGACAAGACGGTTTGTCAAAATATCAAAATATGGTTGTGCTGATATCATCTCTCTACATACACACACATATTTATGAATGGACAGGTGTATTGCAGAAAGACATAAGAACCCAAATGCAGAAATTTAGAAAGATAACTTTGCCTAGCCTAATTTGAGAAGGTATCAAATTGAAGAAATAGAGTATTCGTCAAACCATAATCTCAACTAAAACAGCATAAAAATCATTTAAATATCAGGAGGTGGTGCTTACCTCCGAAGAGCCTTCCAACTTTTGAAAAAAAATAGATGGAACACAGAAAAATCAAAGATCAATAAAACCCTAACCCTAAATCCTGAAATTTAAGCAAACAAACGCCAATTAACAAGAGATCAAAAGGGTGAAACGTCTATTAAGGATAAAGTGTGCTATTCCCCCAAGAAAATTCAACCAAATCGGGCAAGACGAGAATTTTACGAAACCCTAACCCTAGAATTACGAGAATTCAGCGGAATCAACAAAACAACGACCGATCCAAATAGGGAAAGATTGCCAAAGAATATTAATAGCTATTTCCAGACAAGAATTACGGATCGATGTTACGCATGCGAGTTTCGAAAACCCTAGCCCTACAAACCCAAAACGATCGCGAAAAAACACGAAATTTCAAGCAATTCGAAGAGGGGAAAGAGAAATGATGGAACAAAGATTTAATCAACCTAAAAGATCTACCGATCGGGGATCAAAATAAAAAAATTAAAAAAAACTGGTATTCTTGCAAACCCTAACCCTAGAATCGCGAAAAGGGAACGGCCTCAGACAAAATTAAGATCAATCGGTAGAGGGGAAAAAGGGCGATCGGGGTGAAGGTTGATTCGAAGATCTGGTAGGTTGAATTTGAGGAGAATCGAGATGGAGATCTGAGAAATTTTGAAAAGGGTGGGAAGACAGAAAAACAAAAAAAAAGGGGTAAAGCCAGAGATCGTTGTTTTTTGTATTCGTGCGAAACCATTTTCACACGAAGATTCTTAGCCCCATTTATAATTACCAAAACAACCCTAGTTATTTCCAAATATTACATTATTTTAAAAGCTTCCTTTTTTACTAGTGCAGGGACTTTATTGTACATAGAGATCTCGGATCTAAACGTTTGCCTGGCATACAAGTGGAACTTTGTAAGAAGATCAACACCATCCAAATTGTGGGGCCCACTGTTGATTGAAGATACATAAGAAATTGTACAGGTGGAGTGTGATCCTAACCATCCGATGAAAGGATTTTTAATTGTTTCATTTAGGCCATTGTTTGGTGGGGCCCACAATAGATGGCCCAAATCAAACACTCCTAACCATCCAATTAAAATGCCTTATAAATGTGAAAATTTCTTTATAGTTATTAAAATATCTGATACATGTAAATTTCTCTATAGATAATATAAATACATTATAGATGTAAATTTCTTTATAGCTATTTAATATTTTACATTTTTAAGCTCGGGCTCTGTTTTTACCTCATAAAATTTAGTCATAAAAGCATATATTTTATATGGGACTTGCTAACGTCCATCGTAGATCGTCTGTTGCATGTCAGATGAGCCACCTCATGAATGAAGACAAAAGCTGCTGTAAAGTGAGCCTGAGTGGCTGGTGTGACATGTAGCAGACTGCGATGGACGCTAGCAAATCCCATTTTATATAGGTATTAATACTTTACATTTTTAAGTTCGGACCCTATTTTTACCTCGTAAAAAATTAGTCATAAAGGGCACACCCGGCTCCCAAGGAAAGTTTTTCCTTACACCCGAAGTGTAAATTTGGAGAGAAATCAGGAAACAAAATCCCCGAGACAATTCTCCAATGAAGAGAAGTTGCTAAAAACCACAAAACGATTGATCGGGTTTTGCGTAGAGATTTCCCTTACCGGATTTTTGGCAACTTCTCTTCATTGGAGACGTCTTCTCCGGGATTTTGTTCCCATATTTCTCTCCAATTTACATTTGGAGATGGCAATTTATTAGGAAAAACTTTCCCTGGCAGCCAGACCTGCCCAAAAGCATATATTTTTTAGGGAAATGATATCACCACTACCGTATTTTGATGTTGCACTCCTCACATTATTAAAACGTACGGTATGGCCCGCACCATAAGATGATGCAAACCGCTCCTCACATTAGATGGGCCACAGCCTAAATAGGTTGTGCCCTCAAAAATCATTTCCATAGGTTGATCCTAACCCTCCGATCTTAGAGGGACTGAATATTAGAGGGTTGATCCTGATCCTCTATTGATCGGAGGGTTAGGATCAACCTATGGAAATGATTTTTGGGGGCACAACCTATTTAGGCTGTGGCCCATCTAATGGACGGTTTGGATCATCCTATGGTGCGGGCCATACCCTACATTTTAATAATGTGAGGAGTGCGATCATCAAAATATAGTAGTGGTGATATGATTTCCCATTTTTATAGGTATTAATACTTTATATTTTAAAGCTTGGGCCCTATTTTTACCTCGTAAAAATTTAGTCATAAAAGCATATATTTTTAGAAAAAATAGTAGGTACTCCCTCCAGTACATAACTTATCTACTTCCTAGCTTAAAATAACAGTTGGGGCCACCTTGTTTGGGTGATCCAAAGCATTCATTTGATTGGCCTTCACATAGATAGGGTGTGCCCAAAAAATCAGCTCGATAGGACGTGCTCTATTTTTTTTTTCTCAAAAATTTTAGTCATAAAAGCATATATTTTTGGGTGAATATTTGTTCACGCATAGCACATGCTTTTTTCTTGTAGCCCTTTAAAGAAATTTCTTATCAAATACTTTATAGATGTAAATTTCATCATAGCTATTAAATATTTTACATTTAAGTCGGGCTCTATATTTATCTCAAAAAATTTAGTCATAAAAGCATATATTTTTGCATGAATATTGTTCATGCATCGCACGTCCTTTTTTCTTGTAGCTCTTTAAAGAAATTTCTTATTAAATACTTTATAGATGTAAATTTCATTATAGCTATTAAATATTTTACATTTAAGTCGGGCTCTCTAGACCCCCAATTTTTGGTGATCCCCTATCGTCCTGCACAAACACGGGAAAAAACCAGCTCTCACAAGAATAGATTTTTGTGTGAATATTAAATACTTTACTTCTTAAAACTTTGTTTCTATTTTTATATGAAAAATATTTAGTCATAAAAGCACATATTTTTGGGATGAGTATTGCTCATGCATAACACGTGCCGTTTTCTTGTAGCACTATAAAGAAATTTATTTATTAAGAATTTGATTTAGAATTTTTTTTTTTGCATTTATAAGGTTTTAAATAACTCCAAGAGGTACACAAGCTTCCCAATAATTACATATAGTATAGAGATATAGTACAAATAGGTTGTCACAAATCACAATTAGCAAAAACCTACCAACACCCAGTTAAAAATGGGTTTAATAAAGTGAGGTGTACCTACCAAAAGACTGGCATGTGAAGAAAAAAAATGAGTTTTTATATGGTGTGTGGCCATATAGTCCGATAGTCCAGTATCTGGACTACTGTTCGGCCCACTCCATAGGATGATCCATACCGTCCATTTGTCGGGCACTTGGGCCTCAACGTAAATATGTTGTGCCCCAAAAATAATTTCCATGGAATTTTAGTTTATCAAGTTTTTAGAGGACGAAGGAGGGTGGAGGAGAGATTGGAGAGGGAATGTGTGAAGAGAGGGTGAGAAAAGGAGAAAGAAACAAGGAAAAGAAAAAACTCTAATCAAAATACAATTTATTTATTTTTTTCTCTACTTTATGGCACCCTTCTTAGTTCTTACCAGCCCTTGCTCACCACTATAGACTAATATTTCATGGAAAAACAATTCATGATTGCCAAACGTGGTCTTATGATCCAATCAATCTATGTCTGCTTCCTGCTTATCGGATATAGAAATTTAGGTTTCGAAGCGTTTCGGTCCTCACCGAAACCTTAAAATTATTATTTTATCCCATACCAAATTTTAATTTCGGTCAAAATTTCGGGTAAATATTAAATAATTAAAAAATCGAGATTTAGAATTTCCTTAAATTTCATACGAAATTTCAGAAAAAATAAGAATTTCAAAGAAATAACGTAACGTTTTCGGCAGTCGAAATTTAAAACCATGATATTACCGGGTTCTGGCCCAAATTTCATGAGCATATAGCATATGGACGTATGTACACGTACAAATACATGTATATACATGTATAGATGCTAGTGTGGATTCATGTATTTGACATTGTGTTTAAGAAGAGTGTAGAACAATAGGGCCTCTTTGGATATCCCTAAAATTTGAGCCAAATTTGCATATGGAATTAGGTTTGGTGTATAAATTGGGAAAAAGTTGTATGTTTTGGTTGCCATAAATAAATTTGTTTAAAGATGATTTTATGTCACATAAGTCGGCCCTGTTTGGATAGCAAGAAAAACATTTCCAAAGGAATTTTTTTTCTTGGGAAACTTTTTTCTTTTCATAATTTAGAGAAATGATATGATTATAGTTAATTTAATAAGATATTATAAGAAATTGAAGGCCCCTCTAATTAAAATTGAATAGGGTTGGTTCAAATCATCTTTTTTTCACGTGCAAAAAAATAAAAATGTTACGAACCCGAATGGTTCGTAACGTGATTGATCTTCTTAGAGTGAAGATCAGCCTCTTGATCCACTTCGAGGGAAGGATCAATCCTCCTTTGTGCAAAAATACACAATTTTTAAGATTATTTCTTCATTAAATTATAGAAAAGCAAATGAGTGTTTACTCAAGGAATGAACATAGAAAGATCTTATGATAACAATAGAAATAACTAAATAAAGACTAATCTAATCTTTGCTAGAATCCAAATCAATTCTAGTTACTTAATCCACCCTACTTGCTTAATCTACTGTACAAGCAATCTAATAAAAAGATCTTCAAAGATTTGACATATCCTAAATCCAAACTATTTTACATAACAAAAAATAAAAACGAACACGCCTGAATCAAACAATTTAGGTGAATAAGATGTTGTTTTAGCATTTAAAAAGTTATTAACATGAACATGATGGCATATGGAAACCCTTTATTAAGAAATATAGAGATTGTTCTTCTAAGCATGGAGTCTCTGATTAATTCCGATTTTGCAGGTTTAAGTGAAAAGAAGCAATTTTATGAACTGGAGAGCCTAGGAATCAATAAGATGAGAAAGGTGGCCAACCATCCTTTGTAGAAGATTTATGCAACTATAGACATGTTTTTGTCCATACACTCCCTCTACAAATGTGCAGATGATGGGCAGATGAAACTTAATATAAAATACAGTGGGGGCCACATTGTTTGAGTGATCCAAAGCATACATTTGATGGGCCATCACATAGATAGGGTGTGCCCATAGGATCATCCTGACCCTTTGATTTGTGGAGGCAAAAACCGGACAGATGCCTCTGTTAGGATTTGATGAAAGGAGTTGATATATTTGCCCTCTTTCTTCCTCAGGTAATGTGGGCGTGTATTTACTGATGGGCACACTTGTTTGGAGGATCTAAACCTTTTAAGGCCCTGTTCATTTTGGATTTTAAGAATTGACTTTGAGTCTAAGACTGATTATTTGACAATTGGTTCTCAAAATCCAAAACAAACAGGGCCTAAGTTTTTTACCCCCGCCCCAGATATGTGATAGGTCATGCCCAGAAAATCTTCTCCTTGGGATGATGCCAGCCCTACAATTTCAAAAGGTTTCTATACCCTGTTATGTTAACCACAAGATCATTTCATTTCAAGAGAGGAAAAGTATGTTCTAAATTGAAATTCTCCCAAAAATGCATACAACCAACAGACATGTGAGAACCAAACAATAAACCAGAACTAACACTGGAACATTAAGAGCCAGAGAGTGGTGTATCATGAAATAAAAACAAAATTAAAGGAAAAAAAAAGAGAGAGAGACAGAGATCTCACACTAAAGACCAAAAAGAAGGCTGTTTAACGTAGAAAGGATTTAAAAACACTCAACTGGATTACGAATTTATTTACCCAATCGCGATATCTATCTTCTGATGTTTGTCTTTCTCTACGCGACTGCAGGCATGTCCTTCATCCATGGATCCAAAGGCTTTCCTATCGAGTAGACTATGAATCCAATCTTCCTTAGCTTCTCCGCATCAACTATGTTACGCCCATCAAACACAAATGCTGGCTTCTGCATATTCTCGTAGATTCTCTGATAATCGAGAGCTTTGAACTCATCCCATTCAGTCAAAATGCAAATTCCATGAGCACCCTTTGTAGCCTCATAAGCATCCCATACCACTCGCACTTGCTTCACGGAAGAAGGACTCATGGGTTGGGGTTGGAGGTGAATTGGGTGATCCCAATCAAATTTGTTCATGGATAGATCCCTTTGAATCTGATCCTCAGTCACCTGCGGATCGTAGACGCTGATATTGGCCTTGTCTTCTAATAGCCCCTTACACACATCAATTGCAGGTGTCTCTCTAGTGTCCCCTGTGTCTTTCTTGAATGCAAATCCAAGCACCGCAATTTTCTTCCCCGAGACAGTGTTGAACATTGAAGAAACCACACGGTTTACAAACCGGTTCTTCTGATAATCATTGATCTTAATGACTTGCTTCCAGTAATGTGCTACCTCTGGGAGCCCGTTACACTCGCAGATATAGACCAAATTGAGTATGTCCTTTTGGAAGCAAGAACCACCAAACCCAACACTGGCATTTAGGAACTTAGGTCCAATCCTCGAGTCCTTCCCGACGGTGTAAGCAACCTCTGTCACGTCAGCTCCGGTTGCCTCGCAGAGTGCAGACATGGCATTGATAGACGAGATCCTCTGAGCTAAGATCGCATTGGCAGCAAGCTTCGAGAGCTCAGCAGACCATAGGTTGGTGGATAAGATCTGATCCTCTGGCACCCAATGAGCATAGACATCCTTCAAGGCTTTAATGGCTTTCTGACCTTCAGGAGTCTCCCTGCCTCCTATAAGAACCCGGTCTGGTTTGAAGAGATCTTGAATTGCAGTCCCTTCGGCAAGGAATTCAGGGTTTGAGAGGATTTGAAAGCTTATGCCTTTGCTGTTGTGGGTAAGGATCTTTTCGATTGCTTCGGCTGTTTTCACGGGTACTGTAGATTTCTCAACTACAATCTTGTCGGATTTGGATACGTCAGCAATCATCCGAGCAGCACTCTCCCAATAAGTCAAATCAGCAGCTTTTCCAGCTCCAATACCTCGAGTTTTTGTTGGGGTGTTGACAGAAACAAAGATTATATCTGCTTCTGATATGTGTTTTTCTATGTCAGTACTAAAGAAGAGATTCCTCCCTCGGCATTCTTTCACCACATCATCGAGGCCTGGCTCGTAGATTGGAAGTTGGTCACTGTTCCAGGCTGCAATCCTAGCTATGGATATATCAACAACAACCACTTCAATGGATGGGCATTTGAGTGCAATCACGGCCATGGTTGGGCCTCCAACATATCCAGCACCGAGGCAGCAGATCTTCACCATCTTTTTTCTTTGCTTTCTAACGTAAATCTGAAAGCAGAAAGAAACAGCACAAATCGATAAGAGCATATGGCAGAACACTTGCACTATAATCTAATTTGTCATGTTCCAAATGTCACCCAATGAAGCATTCCAGAACAACCTAGGCTCTGAGAATTTTCTTGGCAATTAGTTCTATTCAATGAGGACTTGTTTAAATTACTGTTTGGAAGAAAATTTTACCCAAAGTTAAGGTCAGACAATATATAAATTTTGATGATACACTAAAAAGGAATCCTAGTACTGAATTCGAATATTTGATGGATCATATAAAAAACGCAAAATTGAATTTAATAACATAGAGAAAGAAAATCAAATAATTCAAGTACAGTAAAATTGAAACAAGAAAAATAATCAATGCAAATCTGAAATGAACAATGCAGCAATCCTTCTAACTACATGTAAGTAGAATCTATCAAACCACGCTGATACAGAGAAGTCATTTATTAATTCATATAAATATTTTATCGTAGGTTTACACATAAAATATGCATCAAAAGCCAACTCATTCTTTATAAAAAGGGGCATGATAGGATTAGAACGACCATACTACACATGAACAAAAGCATTTTGTGTAAATCGGAATCAGAGAAATAGTAGAAACTGAGGAGGAAAAAATTTGAAAGACCATTCATTTGTTGGCCCCGACGTAAAGAGGTTGTGCCCCGAATATCATCTCCATAGGATGATCCTAACCCTTCGATCTAAAGGTTTCTATAATATGTCATTCCACTACAAATTGAAGAGTTAGGATCATCCTATGGAGATGATATTCGGGGCACATCCTATTTACGCCGGGGCCCAACAAATGAATGGTTTGGATCTTTGAACAAGGTGGACCCCACCTTTTTTAAAAAATTCATGCACCTGCGAGCAACAACATACAAAAACTTGAGTGCTTCCTCATCTCTGTCTATTAGTAAGTGTTTTGATTGCAAATGGAAAAATATGAAAGGTACGGCTAAGCACATTTACAACTTAAGCCCTGTTTGGATTGCAAGAAATTTTGGGAAAAGTTTGGAAAGGTTACACACGAACAAAAAGATAACTTGAACCGAACCTATTTAATTTTGATTTAGAGGGACCTTAAGTATGTAAATGCCGTTTTCTTTTTGGGCATGGTGTAGCTGCTGTTCACATGAGTGTGATGCCTCGTCCCGGTTGTTGTACTACAATTATTGCCATTTTAATAGATATTGTTATCTTTCAAAAAACAGGTGTAGCGAATGGAAAACCTCTTCATAAAGAGATCAAAGAAAGCAAGATTATTGCCCAAAAGGATGATATAGTCCAGGTAGACAAGAATGGCAATGATGTTGCCTTTGTAGTCCGAGTAAACAGAGATGGATTGGCCATGCTCCCCTTGAAGCAAGGGAGAGGAGAATTTAGCTGAGGAGGTGATACCATGCGTGCGGTGCTTGTTTGAGACCATAAATAGATAGCCTTAAGAATTTTATAGACATGATGAGGCAGCATGGTGTTGACAAAACTGGCCGTCGACTTCATATAGATTTCTTCTTGAAGAAGTCCATGGAGGAACACATTTCCAATGCCTAGTTGATGTATGGGCCAATGTATGGAGATAACAATGGAGAGGACCATTAAGATTGTGCCAGGATTGATGACATGACTAAAAGTTTTGTCATAATCAAGACTGGCTTGTTGGTTGAACACTTGAACTCTTGGAGACAAGACATGCCATGTAGCATTTAGTACTTCTGCTTGCAATTTGCTTGATCTTAAAAACTCATTTTCAACCAAAATAAAGTTATGTTTGGTGTGGGGGGGGGGGGAAAGAAACCAAGTTCTATTTTTTATCAAGGCGTTGAACTCGTCAGCCACAGCAATACGCCAGTTTGGGTCTTTCGAGGCAATAGTATAACATGTGGGCTCGGTTCGGCTACAAATGGAGGTGGAAAGACAATGAAAATTGGATGCTTTGTGGAAATATGGGCTGCATAGAATTTTTTGTCAATACCAGATTTTGATTGAGCCATCATGATATGAATGTTGGTAGGGCATATTGAGGGAGTGATAGCTGATGTTGTGGTGAGTGAGATGATGGGGCATTCACAATCGCAGGAAGTGAGTCATGAAGTGTGAGTCGAGGCACAACCAGGTGTAGTGGTGAAGGTGAATGTTAGGTGGAGAACAGAGCGAAGGACTCCAGATATGTCCTAAAGACGGTGCTGATAAGGTGTTTCTTTGTATCAGCCGAGACAGGTTGATCACAGGCACCTAGTGAGGCAAAAGGCCTGGTATTAGAGAACCATCCACTGTGAAGGGGTGGTAGGGGACCCAATATTGCCAGTTGTCGTGGAGTGGAGGAGATTGAAGCAAGGAAATAAAACCAAGTAACAAGCACATATGTATCCTAATCAAAGAGGGCATGTACGGAGATTTAGTCACACCCTGTGTTAGGATCCATGAACCTATAACCTTTATGATCGGAGCTATATCCTAGGAAATTGCATTGCATGGATTTCATCAACAGCTCGTGTCTTGTAGGAATTAAATATGGATAAGATGCACATCAAAAGTGCTTGAGAAAGGTGAAGTCCTGCAATCTTTGAAACAGCAGTGCATATGGGGACTTGTAATGCGGGGTGACAGCAGAAGCCAATTGATGGCATAAACAAAAGTGAAAATCACTGAATCATTTCATTGGCGAGAAAATCCTGTAAGTTATTACAGGTGAACTCACCACTGCTATTGTTTTGTAAAATTTTGAGGGTTTTGAAAAAAGTTTCTCTACCAGTAACTTAAATTCTCATGAAGTTAGACAAAGCATCGGATTTCTTAGCAAGCAGAAAAATCAACATATAATGAGTCTTGTCATCAATAAGACTTATGCAGTAACAAAATCTAGAATTTGAAATCATATGAGAGGGCCCCATAAATCACAATGTACTACATGTAAAGCATCTGGAGCAAGGTGCTGGGGCTAGGGAACCATCATTGTCGTTGTTGCAGCAACTAGGATAGCTTTTGCATCCTTGTCCTCTTCCTCGGAAGGTTGACACACAACACACACGAGAATCTTCCGTGCATACATTACCACGGCCAACATTAGAGGAGGAATGACGACCACCATGAGAGGGGGAGGAATGGCAAGGATTGGAGGGATACTGATATCGACCCAAGTGGATGAGAGAGCGACATTTTAAGGGGTAGATTGATGGTGTATTCATTGGAGAGGAAATTGCTGATGAAAAAGCAGATCTTGAGTTTAGCAAACAAAACTTCAGTGGCATGGATGTTAATGGAGGTGACAAGTAGATTCAAGTTCTTCAAGAGTGAAGGTGATAAGAGTGTAGTCAGAGACGTGATGATCGGCATCCCAAAGAGTCATTGATAGGTTAGACATTATGCAGTTAAATAGAAAGAGATTGAGAAGACGGTTTGCCCAGGATATGAACTTGGGAGCTTAGGTGCATGACCCGATAATGAGAATGTGAAGAGAACATTCATTCCAGAGAGGACTAGACAGCTTGTGAAGTTTGGCATCCCCATTGCGATCAGCATTAGCAAGGGATAGTAGCTGCGCGGGAGGGGGGGGAGGATCACAGGAATGTCAGGCGACTCAGGCCCTTTGATGGGGAACTTGACTTTCAAAAGCATATCAGCCGGGCTATTACCTTCCCTCCAGCAGTGCGAAACTTTCCAACTGTCAAAGCTCAATAGAGAAGCTTCAATGACAGAAGCCAAGTTTGTACAGGTCCAAGGGACTTCTGATTGTTTGGAGATTATATCCACAGCCAACTTGGAGTCGGATTCAATCCAAATCCTTGAAGCCCTCAACTTTTTTGCCAGAATTATACAATGAAATGCCGCCCAGAGCTCGAGGATGAAAATGGCTTCCATTTTAGTCTTCTCAGAGAACATTTGAAGAAGCATGCCCTTATCGTCTCTAAGAAGCCCCCCAATTCCAGCACAGTCAGATTCAAGATAAGCATCGGAATTTATTTTAACCTCACCCTTATCTGGTTTTACCCAGCTACAGAATTTGGGTTCATCGACCTTAACAAAAAGATTTATCAGGCTGTAACTGTCCATCATATGGGCATATTTTGGTTTTGTTTTTTATGCTTTTCTTTGTTCTTGGCTGTTGCTGGTCCTGTTGGGTGCATACCACTAGATTGTTGGCTTTCGAGCCCCCTTACTTTGTAGTTTGTACTTTTCTCTTCTTTTATGATATCTGGTGGGAGTCCTGCCTAATCCCAGCTTACTCATCAAAACAGAAAGTTTGGTATCCCACAACATGAGCCAAGGCAGATTCAGAGAGTGTGGCATTGAGCCAACTTAAGATCGTCTGATCCATTTTCACCCATTCAACGTAGGTAGGATTCATGGAGGGTGGCTCATCTATGTTGCTTGAATCGGAGAAGTGAGTTGGAGGTGGGGAACGAGACCCATCAACTAAGGTGAACATATCAAGAGTTTTCAAAATAGAAACAATTTGGCTTTTCTAAAGCCAATGATTAGTCCTATCAAGCTTCATAGAAACTAAGTGAGAGAGGTGTTGGAGAATGGATTGATGGAGAGAGTCGACATTGGCGGGAATGAGGAGGAAGGAGGGCAGGTTGGAGGAGTGAGGGAAATAGGAATAGAACTGACGGCAGGGGAGGAGTGGGCTTTGGCTGTGGTGAAGATGCGGGAACAAATGCACAAAACACGTTCAAGGAGAATCACAAGAAGAGGAAGACACATATCCCAGATCCTCGAGAATGGTTTAAACTTATGATACCATATAGAATGTTAGATTTTGATTTTCAAAATCTTGTGTTTTTGGTAAAAAATAGTATTAGGAAAATATTTTGTAAGTGTGTTTTGGAAAAGAAAAATTATTCTTTTTGGCAAAACTTGCTTTTTTACAAGAGAGTGCAGAAGTGGGAAAACAGTCCCACATGGGAAGTGGAGAAAGAAAGAGATGGGATTATATAGCTTTACACACATCTCTTCTTTGTTTCATTGCACATTGGGTCTTAGCTTTACACACATCTCTTCTTTGTTTTGTTGCACCGTCCCCATACGCTCATGCGGCATGGGCAATGGGCTGTAGGGTGCCAGTGGCGCTTTTTTATGCACACTCTGCACTTCGCACGACACATTGTCACAATGAGCAATTGGAGCACTAAATTTTTTTCAGAGTCGATCCGGACGGACTGCCCGATCAGAGTTGGTGTGGTCAGTCAGGCTGAGTGACCGAATGGTTCGGTCAGATTGGGCCATGGGTCGGTCCGGCTAGATGACCGAATGGTTCGGTTGGATTGGGCCGTGGGCTCGGTTCAATGTGCTCCAATGGCTAGTGCACAAGCGGGTACGATCTGAACCATCGATCGCAGGGTAACAGCTAGTAGCTGAGGACTGTTAGGTTGTGTCCCATTGTCCCAGCGGTCAAGAGCCCAAAGGGTGCAATCTGCACCCTGGATGGTTGATCTAGCGGTTACGGGTTGGAGGGAGGTTTTACTCAAGCCAACAGTCACTCCAGGATCGATCTGGACTGTAGAATCACGAACGGGCGCGATCTAACGGCCAGAATCAAACCTGCTCTGAATTGATAAGTAAAGGTGTGAACCAAACAAAAGTCACCAGAGACAATAAAAACAGAAGAAAATGCCCATTCCAGATAGAATTCGAAAATCTACTTTGGCAGACCCAAGTTGCTGATTCTAGAAGCATTTTCACACTCTTACACTCTCTTGAATACCCTACAGACGTTTTATTTACTGTTTTTCGAAGTTCTCTTCAAGTGTATTGTTGTTTTGCAGAAACTGTCACTTGGGTCTCACATACTGGACAAATTCATGGGTGATTCAGGTTTGGTGCCGTTTAGTGCAAAACGTCATCAAGCAATCGGTTTGGAACCGGGCTTCATTGTATCTCGGAGGCGAGTCCGTGGTCCCTTTTGCACACTACTGGTGGGGGCGAATGTCGTCATAAGGAAAGATTTATGCGCCTTAAAGCATCTTCTTTCTTGTCTTTTTACCATCACCACTGTACAATTTCTCCAACATAGAATCTAAAGGAATGTTGTTTCCTATGTAAAGCACTGTGATGGGGTCTTCCTTCTCTCTCACTCTATTAATATGTGTTGCGATTACAAATATATAAGTATAAATGGTACAGTAAAGCATATTTCCAAATATTAAACATAATTTAGAGTCTAATAATCACATTTGGGCTCACAATCGGTTCTCAAAACCCAAAACAAACAGAGCCATAGTGATGAGATCACCAAGGATTCGAACAATGAGATAAATGGCTATCACCTGATAGATCTGAAATATAACATAAGCATGTCACTGTCCCAACTGAAGCCAAGCATCTAACAAACAATTCCTTTCTCAATCCTTCGAATTGATGATATTATTAAATTCAGACAACAGTAAGTAGATTGATAGTATCAAACCCAAAGGATAATCAAATTAATGGTCATCCCAAAAGAAAAAAGTGATAACTACAAAAGATTAAGCATTTTTTAACAGATCCCATCATTAAATAAAACAATTGTCATTCAGATCACAAGTCAATGGACAAATTTGGGCTGAATCGACATAAAGGAAACATCCCAAATTCTAAAAAATCAATTAGGAGATAACACAAACAAAAACAATAGACCATATCAATATAAACTGACTGTATTCTTTGCTACATGAACAGTTTACGTTACAGAGCAATAAATGAAAAGTGAAACACCATTTAAAAAGAAAAGAAAAAAGAAAAACGAAAAAAGCAACCAAACTAACCAAACACACAAAGCAAACAGATCACGGTCCAGGTAGTGGAATTAGTTCAGAGATGTATCAGAACTGGAGATCAGCATTGCCTTCTGGATTACTCCATTCTCCTCTTCACCCAAGCCATGAGAGAGAGAGAGAGAGAGAGAGAGAGAGAGAATTGGTGGGTGTTTAGATCATCATAATGGAAGAGAAACCAGATTTTCTTTGACTGCAAGACTAGGCGAGGTCAGCCTCATTAAATACTCAAACATGGAGAAAATGGTACATACACAGGCTCACTTGCACATGAATAGATCATGAATCTGGATCTCTGGAAGAACCCTTGCAATAGAAAAGTAGGTAACCAGAGGCAGGAATTGATTTTGAGAAAATTATTCACAGGAATAGGTGTTATAAGTGATCTAAATAGATGGGGAATGACATTAAAGTCAGTATTTCAAAATTCGGACTTCGGCAAGAAGACAGCCATGGTAAAAAGGAGTTGACTCGGGTCAGTCAAAGATTGAGTCAGTTAATTTTACATTATTTGGAGTGAGTAAAAGGAGTTTTAATTGCCTTAGTGGGAAAATTCAGACGTGGATAAGAACTCAGCCAAGGTAAAAGAGAGTGGACTTGAGTGAGTGGACGGTTGACTTGGGAGTTTTTAAACAGCGATAAAATAGCAAAAAATGAGAAGCTACATTTTAATATGCTGATGTCACAAATATTAAACTATAAAAGGGTCGGAGATTGCAAAGGCTTAGTTGAGTTGAGTTTAAGAAGGTCAGGCAAGCAAAGGGTTGGAGATTACATAAATATTTAAGATTCACCATCCAATTTGACAGACCATATAAAAACACAAAATTGGATTTGATACCATGGAAAATGAAAATCATATGAATCAAGTGGAGTAAAGGGTTTCAACAAGAAGAATCAAGGCAAAGATCTGAAATGAAGACAATATATCATTTAAGTTTTAACTACCGGGGAAGAAGGATCTAACCATTTACGCTGATACACAAACAAAATGTCAACTCAATCTTCAGGAAAAAAAAAACACATAATAAGATCAGAACAAGCATACTACATATGAACAAAAGATTTTGTGCAAATCGGAATCAAAGAAATCTACAAAAATCCCAAATTGTAACTTGGGGCCATTTGTAGATTTCAGATTTACACATAAATTGCAATTTGTTTGTACATCCAAATGTGCCCTATGGAACTGAAATGTATCATAAGCCAGTCACTATCGTAGACTTTCTGAACACAAGCATCTAACAAACAGTTTTCTCCTTTGGAAATGAAGCTTGTTTTTACCAAAACATCTCAAAACCAGCTTTTTGGTAGGCACTCTGGGAGGTTGAAGAACAAAGCCTTGACCATTGAGCTAGAGGCTCAAACCCTATCTCAAAAGTCAAAACCAGTTTAATCCTTTGAATTGATGTTTATTCATAAAAAGCAAATGGGGCATCAGTAAGTGTAGAATGACAGTATCTAAACCAAAAAAACTCATCAATGTAGTGATCACACACATCAGATCCAGAACCAGGAAAAAAAAAGAAAGCCAGAACTACAACAGACCTAGGCATTTATGTTCAGATCTCATCAAGACATGAAATAGTCTCAATTCAAATCATGAAAAATCAAAGTAGAGAAATTTGAACAGAGAAAACCCTAGATTCTTCAAAAATCGACTCAGATCAAGAGAGTACAAAAAATCAAAATCAATCGACAAAATCAACAGAAACCAACTGAATCCTTCTCAACATGAACAATTCACATTACAAAAAAAAAAAAAAAAAAAAAGACGATGAGAATTTGGGATCAGCATTACCTTGGGTATAGATCTACAAAATAGGAGCAGAAACTAGATTTTCTTGTGCAGCAAAACCAGGTGAGCTCAGCTTCTTAAATACCCAAACTCATCTCAGATCTAACAACAATTGAAAAGGAGAAATGGGGAAAAAAAAAATCGATTATTATAAAGAAAATAAAAGGAGGAGAGACGAATAATAATCAGAAAAATCAAACAGTAAAATCATACCTTAGAAAATAAGTCAGATTTAATAGAAAAAACAATTAAGAGGAATAATATTCAACACGTTGTCACCATACCTGACACTAACAAACAATGTGAGGGGTAGAATAGGAAAATCATCAGTATGCTGAAACGAAAAATACACAGAGATGATACTGTTTTTCGCCCCCTCCCTGTAGGATAATACACTCCCCTCTTAAAGTGATTTAACGTCAAAAAAACGTTAAAATCTGCCCACAAGGCCACAATTGACTATTATCTGCCGTTGGGGCGAAAAAAAAATTATCTCCCAAAATATAGACCTCAAATTAAGCGATATATCCCCCCTTTTTCTCACTTGAGACAGCCCCCTCTAGAGTGCGAAAAAAAAAAAAAAAAAATTCCAAAGGATGATCCCAATCCTCCAATATATTTGGTATTAAATGGACGGGCCCACCATGATTGATATGAACCAACCATCCCATGAGATCGCATGGCACATGAATCCCACCATAGATCAGCTATCTTTTGTGCATTAACTTATCCTATATATACACACTAGTAAAAAACCCGTGCGATGCACGGGCCGACAAAGAACGGTACGGACCACGTGATAGGTTGATCCAAACCGTCCATGTGATGGAACACAACATAAATAGGTTGTGCCCCAAAAATCATTTCCATAGGCCAATCCTAGCCCTCCAATCTATAGATGTTTCCATAATTCCTCTTATCTTAAATCGGATGGTCAAGATCACCCTATAGTTTTTTAATTAAAAAACCATAAAGGAGGGGGGTAAGATCGAAATTATACGGCTCTAATGGGTGCCTTTGTTAAAAGCATAAAGGAGGGGTAGGACTGAAATTATATGATCTAATGGGTGCCTTTGTTAAAAGCATAAAGGAGGGGGTAGGATTGCAATTATATGAGTTGAATGGGGGCATTTGTTCAAAAAAAGTCAAAAAATGTGAGGTGTAATTCTCATGGATTTTTCAAAAAAATCGAAAAAACTCTCTCTTCTCATCCCGGCTTATTACAGTAGATAGCTACTAATATTTGCGCGGCCATGTTTTGAAAATGGGTGAACTCTACACTCACTTTCCATTTTATTAGATTCATATCCAATTTCCATGATGCTTTATCTAATGTCTGTTTGGATAATGTACGTCGAATCTTGTCTTGTTCAATTTAGTGATTACATTGTTTTATTTTCTTTCTCGAGATTATTACATTCTTCTTCTCTAGTCCCATAAAAAATGTAATTTAACCCAAAAAAAATCCAAGGGAATGATACCATTTTGGAGGGGTGTTTTCCATGTGTGGGTTTCTGTTAAAAAAACGACGGAAAGCTTCAAAACCCAGCAAGCAAGTGATAGGTGTACTCGAGAGCAGTTGAGTGAGGTCGAAGTCATGGTGAGGGAATGATATCCACACCCCTGTTTTTTATAACGGGACTTCACAATTTAATGATTTATTATTGACCCCATTTTCCTGATTACCCGTTTGGTTGCACCGGGAAAAAAAAAAAGGAAAATCAAAGTAAAGCTACAACTTTTTTCCACTGTGCACTAATTTTCAAGAAGTATAGTCGGGCCCACTTCGTTGGTTGATCCAAACTGTTCATTTGATGTGCCACAAATATAAATAGGTTGTACGCTGTAAATCATCTCCATAGGATGATCCTAACCCTCTGATTTGTAGAAGTTTCTATAATGTGTTGGGCCCCTACATATCGGAGTGTTAAGATCATCCTATGGAGATGATCTATGGGGTACAACCTATTTACGCTGGAGCCCTTACCGAAGGGAGAAAAGAGCTTCCCTATAGAGAAGCCAGAGCGTAGGGCTACCTTCCCGTCTTCCTGAGATAGGAGATAGGGTTTGTTAAAGTGTACTGAACTGGTGATAGGGGTCTTTGTAATTTTCAAGAAGTATAGTGGGGCACACTTCATTGGATGATCCAAACCGGGTTCATTTGTTGGTACATAAACATAAATATGCTATTCCCTATAAATCATCTCCATAGGATGATCTTAACCCTAAGATTTGTAGAAGTTTCTATAATTCTATGGCCCCTATAGATCGGAGGGTCAGGATCATCTGATGGAGATGATTTATGGGGTACCTAAAATACCTAAATTCCGGATTTTTAGTCTGACTTCTAACATATTTATGTTGTGGGCCAACAAATGAAGTTTGGATCATCCTATGAAGTGAGCCCCATTGTATTTTTTGAAAAATACCGGACTTCCGTGTGTGCACACAACATTTAAAATCTATCATAAGACATGCCTTGTGATTGTGAATTTTCAAAATGCAAACGAATTTTTTAGGGAAATGATAAATGCGCCTCTTTTCATCACTTGGGACACTGAGCAGCAGTGTATCAATGACTGCAGAGGGGCTGATGTACTACACGTCAAAACAATTCAACGGATTTGATTGCCACGTACACTGCAGTTGGTTGTCCCATGTGGTGAAAAGGGGCACATTTATCATTTCCCATTTTTTAATGTTCGACATTCCTCCCGAAATCAAGAGAAAAAAAAAGGGGTCGGAACCTCTAGCTCAATTGGTAAAGACTATGTTCTTTGACCTTGAGGTCGGAGGTTCATTCCCAGCTTACCTACCAAAAAAATTAAGTGAAGAAATGGGAAACTATGTTCTTTCCCTTCTACGTCTATATTGTGTACATCCAAATGGGCCTTGGAATTAGTAAAGTCTGGGATTCTAAAATGTGGTTGAGAGTGCAGAGCTGTATTAAGTCAAGAGGATAGCAAGGTAGCCAATTCCAAGAACAATTTATCCAAGCAAGGTAGCCAATCCCAAGAACAACTTATCCAAGGACTTTAGTCACAGAACGATTGAGGATTTCTTTTTGCAGAGTAATATATTTGACTCCTTTTCTTCTCCCGGCTACCCTCTCTAGTGTATTTATGATGACTCTTTTTACACTAAAGGTCTCTCCACCTAAGCTGCATATGAAAGGCCCAAAGCCAATCCTAGGGAACAATGAAGCTTCATAGGGTCTTTTTGTCCACGTACAAGTAATCCGCATCTTCACAAACATGTCTATTTCACCGACCCTCTCTCCAAAGAAAATGCCTAGATGACGCCGTCGGAACTTACCCAACATGGAATTTCACTATCTTAGGACCGTTGTAGTACTGCCTTTCATTGTGGATGACGCCGTCGGAACTTACCCAACATGGAATTTCGCTATCTTAGGACCGTTGTAGTACTGCCTTTCATTGTGGCTTTAGTTGCTGGCTCCCCTGTAATCGCATAAAGAGGGAATTTTTTGTTACAATAGAACCAGAACTTAAGGGGATTATTCAAGAATCGAAGTCGATTTGCTTTATAAAAAGAAGATATCAATAAACTTCTATGAAATGGTTCACGAGATTCACCCAATAGTCTAGAAAGGTGAAATTGTTCCTCCATTGGTCGGGGAAGAAAAGGAGGCAACTCAGAGGGTGGCCAAGTGGGTGCAAATTTGGAGCAGAGATCTCATTTGCAAGATTGAGGAGTGCAAAAATCAATGTATTAAAGGCATCATGCTTAATCAAAGGCCGAGAATCAACTGATGGGGTTGTAATTGCCAACAGTATTCGTGGACCTAATTTTGCAAGATTGAGGAGTGCAAAAATCAATGTATTAAAGGCATCATGCTTAATCAAAGGTCAAGAATCAACTGATGGGGTTGTAATTGCCAACAGTATTCGCGGACCTAATTACTAACACAGTGATGATTGTTTTCCTTAAACAAAGAAAAAGCTATAAAAATGGAGATTTGTTTTCTCAATTGAAAATGGATCTCCATTTTTTGAATTTTATTTAGGAAAGTGATAGTTTAGTAAAAAGGAGAGTAATATTTACGCATGCAAGATCAAATGGTTTTTAGGAGAATGATAAACTTCATCTCACCTTTGTTACTTCTCTCCCAATCCCTTTGTCCCTTGTGATTGTGCCTTATAATTGGTAAAACTCTCTCTCTCTCTCTCTCTCTCTCTCTCTCTCTCTCTCTCTCTCTCTGTGTAGCCAGGAAATTAGCCCTTCACACTTTTGTAAACGGCTGACATTAAAGAACAGACCTTTTAGTGAGATTAATCTGAGCCCTTTGTAAGAAACTTTTCAGAACATAGACAAACAGCTTGTGACCAAAAACAAAGGTGGATCCGATCCAAAGTGGATCCAATGATACCCCTACTCCCAAAACTCTAAACCAACACACATTTGAGAACTGATTAATATGTAAGAACTTCCACTTGAACAACAGAGACAAAACACTAGTATATCCTGAAATACAAGCAAAGTAAAAAGGGGGAGATATAAAAAGAGCAAGATATCCCACCTTTCATAAGATGCCAATCCTATCCAACTGAAGTGAGGAGAATGAAAAACATCAAAAGAACATTGTTTTAAGGAAGAAAAGACTAAAATGAATCAACTCGTTTCTTAATTTAATGACCCAATAAGGATACCTACCTTCTTCATATTTCACTTACTTTATGCCACAGCAGGCATGTCCTTCAACCATGGGTCCAGAGGCTTTCCAATTGAATATACTATAAATCCAATCTTCCTCAACTTCTCTGCATCAACGATATTGCGCCCATCAAACACGAATGCTGGCTTCTGCATACTGTCAAAGATTTTCTGATAATCGAGCGATTTGAACTCTTCCCATTCAGTCAGAATGCAAATACCATGAGCATCCTTTGTAGCTTCATATGCATCCCAAACCACACTCACTTGCTTAACAGCAGTAGGACTCATGGGTTGAAGGTGAATTGGGTGATCCCAATCGAACTTTTTCATGATCAAGTCCCGTTGGATCTGATCATCGGTCACCTGAGGATCGTAGATGCTAACATTTGCCTTGTCTCCCAATAGCCCCTTGCACACATCAATCGCGGGTGTCTCTCTAGTGTCACCAGTGTCTTTCTTGAATGCAAATCCGAGCACCGCAATTTTCTTCCCCGAGACAGTGTTGAACATTGAAGATACCACACGGTTCACAAACCGGTTCTTCTGATAATCGTTGATCTTAATGACTTGCTTCCAGTAATGTGCAACCTCTGGGAGCCCGTTACACTCACAGATATAGACTAAATTGAGGATGTCCTTTTGGAAGCAAGACCCACCAAACCCAACACTGGCATTGAGGAATTTAGGTCCAATCCTCGAATCCTTCCCAACAGCGTATGCAACCTCTGTCACATCAGCACCTGTGGCCTCGCAGAGTGCAGACATTGCATTAACAGATGAGATCCTTTGAGCTAAGATTGCATTGGCAGCGAGCTTCGAGAGCTCCGCAGACCAGAGGTTGGTGGTTAAGATTCGATCCGATGGCACCCAATGAGCATAGACACCCCTTAAGGCTTTAATGGCCTTCTGACCTTCGGGTGTCTCTCTTCCTCCAATTAGAACCCGGTCTGGTTCGAAAAGATCTTGAATTGCAGTGCCCTCAGCAAGGAATTCGGGGTTTGAGAGGATTTGAAATTTTATCCCTTTACTATTATGGGTAAGGATCTTTTCGATTGCTTCAGCTGTCTTCACGGGGACAGTGGATTTCTCAACCACAATCTTATCAGATTTGGAAACATCGGCAATCATTCGAGCAGCGCTCTCCCAGTAAGTCAAATCGGCAGCTTTACCAGCTCCAAGGCCACGGGTTTTAGTTGGAGTGTTTACTGAAACAAAGATTATATCTGCTTCGGCTATGTGCTTCTCTGTGTCAGTACTGAAGAAGAGATTCCTCCCTCTGCATTCTTTCACAACGTCATCAAGGCCCGGCTCGTAGATTGGAAGTTGTTCACTGTTCCAGGCAGCAATTCGAGCTACGGATATATCAACAACAACCACTTCAATGGATGGGCATTTGAGTGCAATCACGGCCATGGTTGGGCCACCAACATATCCAGCTCCGAGGCAGCAGATCTTCACCATCTTTTTTTTTCTATGTAACCTGAAAGCCGGAAAAAAAAAAAAAAAAAAACTGCACAAACTGAGTAAGAGCATATGGTTGAGAATTTCCAATATATTCAAATTTGACAGGTTCCAAAGCCACCCTTGAGACATTCCCGATAAAAAGCTATACGCTTTCACTAATTAGCTCTATTTTACAGAAATGCTCAGAAGAGAAATGGTATACTTCACTCAGATAATCTGATTCTGAGATTCCATGTACTCAAAACTCTTTTAAGTAATACTGTGTTTTTTCAGTTTTTTGAGTACTCGATCCGATTTTGGGTCTTACACATACTTGTTCAATTTCCTACAGGTTTTATGAAAAAAAAGCTACTCTGCCTGATATTAATCGAATTGAACTGACTAGGTGTGTATTCCAAGCACTCAACTGAGGCTTTGGACACTGATCAAGCCATGCTTAAATAACAAGTTTAAAGTTATAAGAATGAGAAGGGACCCACATTTTTAGATCTATAACACGTCAGAATATGAAGGATCAACAGAAGACGCAGGCAGAATCTAGCAGAGTAAGGATATAAGATCATGAATCTGGATTACTGAGACAACACTTCCAAGCAAAAGGGGAAAACCAGAGGAAAATTTTGATATTGAGACAAAAACTGGTAGGAATAGCTTGAGCCCGGAGTTCTTTGAAGGGATTTGAACACTTTTACTAAGCAAGACATTTAATTAAGAAAAAAAAAATGAGAAAGCAGGTATGCATACAGATGAATCCTACTATAAAATTCCACTAATCATATGAAAAACATAAAATTGAGTTTAAATAAATGGAAAAAGAAAATCAAACGAATTGAATGGGATACAAGGGATTCAAGAAAGGTAATTTAGGCAAAGATCCAATATCAATACATGATAGCAATTTTTTAACTACAGGGGAAGGGATCTGACAATCTCCTCTGATACAGAGAACTTACATAAAAAATGGAAACCCTTTCTTTAAAGAAGACACACCAGGATCAGACAAAAGCATTTTTAATGGATAAAAATCAAGGAACTAGCACTGTTGTATCGGGCAGAAATGTATATTCAATTCAACCCAAGCAGAAGGATTTTTGAATACTTACTTTTACTGTAACTGCCGATTTACATTGTTATATCAAACAGCTGATCCTGTTTACTCCGGAGGACCTCTTGCCCCCTCGGTTGTAATCGTTTTATGTTAATAATAGTTATCTTTCAAAAAAAAAAATATATCAAAGAACTAGCAAAACTTGACAACAATAATAAATTGGAACACCATAGGCGCATTTGGGTGTACACCCAAAGTGCAATTGGGCTTTTTCAGATTGCAGCATACGCGAAAACCCAAAATCAATAAAAAAAGCCAACTTGTAATATGGGTGTACATCTAGATCTAAAATATATCATAATCTTGTGACTATCCCAGACTTGCTGAAGACAGGAATCTAACAAACAGTTCCCTCATTTCGAAATGATGCTTGTGAAGTCTTCCAGAAAAATTAATTCATCTGAGTTTTTGCCAAACCTCTAACAAAGCAGTTTAATCTATTGTTGATGTTAATTGACAAGTAAAAATGAGCTGAGATGATACAACTCAGACATGAGAAAGTACAAGGGCCACCACATTAGATTCAAAACAAATAAGGAAAAAGGCAAGAACCACGAAGATCTAGCCATTTGCAAACAGATCTTGTCAATACATAACAGTCGCAATTTGGATCATAAAAATCAATGAACAAAATTTGGAGCCAATCACAGAAAAAGAAAACCCAAATTCTTCAAAACCCAATTCAGATCTGGAGAGAACACAGAGAAAAACAATGTATCAGATCAACAAAACCCAAGTCTACTCTTCGCATCGTGTTACCGTAATTAATGTATCAGAACTTGAAATCAACAATTCCCTTCTGGATTACTCCCTTCCTCACTTCTCTCCCCCAAATGATTAGAAAAAAATAAGTAACAAGAGAGGGAAAATGGTGGGTCTAGAGATCTTCATAATAGAAGAGTACCCTGATTTCTTATGCAACAAAAGTAGGTGACCCCACCCTCCTTAAATACTGTTACGCTTCTGAGATCTACCCCTGTATTTCCCTGAACTAACTAAGCAGAGTGAAATTTAACAGCTGAACAGAAATAGCCAACACTTTTCCGAGCATCTATTCCACTAACAAGAGAGAATAATAGTCCAATTTCAATCATAAAAGGCTGTAAAAATGAAAATTTTCCAAAATGAAACAGAAAAATAGAAAGTCAAATGATAAAGAAAATTAAAATTCCATGATAACCCATAACTTAGAAGAAAAGAAAGATTATGAAATCAAGTAGAATATTCAACACGGTTTCAAATTTCAACCATATGTTTCAGTACCAAAACAAATTGAGTGGGGCCAATGCTAACTATCAGTTTGTGGGGTCCCACATGATACATGCGTGTGTAATAGAGACCCTTGATCTTGTAGATCATCATGAGGCAGCCAAAAACTTAAAACTTCAGCTTTTCTTCTGTAACCCTAAACGAAGCTGTATGGATCAAGGGACTAGGATCATTTGATCAAGTTGAGATCAACAGCAATGGATTGGAATTGTGTTCTCCTGTTGGATCAATGGGCCTGATCACGCCCACATAGCACATGCGGCCCCAGAAAGTGCTTATTAGGAAACAGCCTAACATTTCTTTTTAAAAATTTCCTAAGATTAGACCTATATTTTAGCAAAGCCCAAAACATAAATTGGAATCATTTTTCTGCTAAAAGTGAAAACCTACGTGCAAAAATGAAATGCAGTTGAGTACTCAGTTGACGCGGTTGAGTCCTCAGTTGACACGATCATAACTGGGGAGAGTCAAAGGAGTTTTGATTGACTTTGTAAGGGGAAATGCGGACTAACAAGAGCGCGGCCATGGAAAAAGGGGGTCGACTCTGGGAGTTATCAAACTATGATAATACCCATAACCATGGTTTTTAATTTCGACAGAAATCCAAAATTAAATTTCGGATTTCGGCATAGAGTACGGACGAAATTGAGTCATTTCAGCTGAAATTTAAAGAAAATAAAAAATTGGTTTTGGTAGGGTCCGAAACCGAAACCGAAACCGAAATTTGAATCCACGCCCATAACACATAAAAATAAAAAAAATCATAAAAAAGGGAAACTCAAATAAAATGCATATGTTATGATCCTAAGTAATTTAAAGGCAATGAGAGTAAAAGCCATCACAGAGTAGAGTCCACCACTAACAGAGTAGCCTCCAAGGGATGTTGGCTCGTAATGTTATGAACTTATGATCCTAAAGTGGTTTGAGGGCATAGCCTAATTCATTCCATTAATCTGAGGGCTTTTGGCATATTGTTTAGAGACATAACATATTTCAAATTTTTTTTTTTTTTTTTGATGGGTAAGCTGAGGTTAGGTGGACCCCCACCTGATATATTAATAAAGATAAAAAGATACATCAAGAAGAACCAAGAAAATCCCTAAGCAGTAGGGAAACAAAAGACAACCAGTAGGTAAACAAAATCCCTAACCAGTAGGGAACCAAGAAAATCCCTTTGGATATTTCAATTACTATAGAACTTGAGAAAAGTTTTATAATATAAAACCCTAATACAAAAGTTCTATATGAAAAAAAAAACATAAAATAAGTTGAAACCCTAATATAAAATTCCTATATAAAAAATTAAAATAATTTAAAAATGGGCAAATTCAAGAAAACTAATATGAAACTATTTTCAATAATTCCCAATTCTAAGATCCCACCAAATAAATGAAAGGTCTAGCATAAAACATATATTCCAACCCAAAATAAAGAAATAAAAGGACAAAAATTTTCCAAATAAATAATCAATATGCCATCAATTAAATGAAAACTCAAGCATAAAACATAGTTTTTTTTTTTTTTTTTTAAGTCAAGTTTTCTAGGCTGAAAATAAATAAATAAAAAAAAACAAACAAAACCCATGTTCAGTGAAATGCTGAAAGCTTCAAAATATCCATTTAAAATCCATATTCCAACAAAACCCATGACCCATAAACTTAAAAAGAAAAAAGGAAACAGAAGACAGAAATAAAGGGTATGGGTGGTAATTTCCATGTGTTTTTGAGTGGTGATTTCCATGTGTTTTAGGGTTTTAACTTTTGATCTAACACGAGATTTTTAAATATTACTGATAAAGAAATGCTGAAAGCTTCAAAACCCAGAAAGCCATTGATTAGCCTACTCGAGAACAGTTAAATGAAATCAAAGCCATGGCACGAGAGATCGACATTTAAAGAACCCACATTCCAAAAAAAAAAAAGGAAATAAAATGGAGTTTTAACGTGGAGAGCCGAAGGAAATGTCACTAAATCAGCAAAAAAAGAGCATTGAAGGAAACGTGAAGAACACTACAATGGCGAATAGAAAAGAAGAGATAGAGGAAATATTTTACCTTTTTATGGGTTGGTTTTAGAAGAAAAGAAGAAAGCTTGTTTATGATTTCGAGGGTTTGCCTTTTTGCATTTTTATAATAGGTTGAAGGGTGAGAAATCGAGTAGTCTCGAATTTAAGATAGAGTTATTTTTAGGAGGTGTAATCTCAAGAAAATCTTTTCCAAAGATTGTTCTTTATTTTTTGGGCGATGATATTGTCACCCCCCCTGCGTACGCATTCGCCCCCCTTATTAATGCTTTTTGACGTCAAATCAAGCCAAAAGGGGAGCGAATGCGTAATTTAGGGGGGGTGACAATATCATCGCCCTATTTTTTATGGAAACTTAAACAGAAGTTTTATGAAGAATGCAAAATGAAGGGCACCCTTGCAAGAATGGAGTGAAAGGGTGCCCCATTGGATCCACAAATGACAATCAAGTGCCTTACAAATAGGGCCCGTTTGGATGCTTTGGAAAAGAAAAAAATTTCCTAGAAAATGAACTTTTCATCACTTGTTCCTCTATTGCTCTGTTTGGATGCTGGTAGATGTTGGGGGATTTAGAAAAGAAGAAGTCAAAGGGAAATCAAAAGGAAATCAGTCAACGGGGAGATTGAGAGCAAATCTCCCAGACGTTGTTTGGTTGCGTCCGGAGATGTGAAGGAGGTTTTTTTCCGTATTTTTTAAGATTTTTTTTGGGAAATGTTATCAGCACTATTGCTTTTTGATGAGGGCACTCCTCACTTTATTAAAAGTACGGTATGGCCCGCACCATAGGATGATCCAAACCGTCCATTAGATGGACCATAGCCTAAATAGGTTATGCCCCAAAATTATTTCCATAGGTTGATTCTAACCCTCCGATCTATAGAGGGTTAGGATCAACCCTCTAACATTCAGATTAGAGGGTTAGGATCAGCCTATGGAAATAATTTTTGGGGCATAACCTATTTAGGCTATGGCCCTTCTAATGGACGGTTTGGATCATCCTATGGTGTGGGCCATACTGTACTTTTAATAAAGTGAGAGTGCCCACATCAAAAAACAGTAGTGTTGATAATATTTCCCTTTTTTTGTAAAGGAATTTGTTAGCCAACTTCTCCGAGGCCACTTTTCTTCTTGCGCCCCATCCTTTGTGCAAAGATGGCACATGGGCAACGGTCCCTAGCAAAAACATAAAAAATGAAAAATAGTAATCATTAGGAAAAAATAGTAAAATAGCAAAGTTATAAAGTTTTAAATGAAAAATTACGGAGAAATTGTTACAAAGTTGGAAAATTATGAAAAAAAATACCATGTAATAACATATATGACAATTTACCATATATGACACAATGAAAACTATAAAGTTATGACAATTACAGGAAAAAGGAATTTGCCTGAGAAATTCTCCCATTTTTTCTTCGATTCGGGGAAATTCATCGGGCGAATTTTGAGGGTTCCACGTCACCAACAAGCGCCTGACATCCCCGGCGGTCAAACTCCCCAATATCTTTAAATTCCCAACCAAACACCCTTCTGAGAATTAGTAGAATTACATTCCCTGCTATTTTTCTCAAAACAAGAGAACCAAACAGAGCATATGAGAATCTCATTCTACTCTCTCTACAGAGTGGGGGAAATGCTTAGAACAGAATCACGATTTTGGGTGTAGTTAGAGAGGGCTTGGAATCTACTAATATAGAGACAATAACCATAGTTGATAAAGATGTTCTACTATAAAGCAAAAGGAAGTAGAACTCAATAGGATCTCATCTCTCTACTCCCCATAACGAAAAGTCCCCAGTCGGTTGAGCGAGGGGCTTTCTTTGGCAAGTCATTTGTCAGCCATATTTAATAAGACATTGATCTAATATCAGACGTCTAGGGTGCTCCATTGAATTTTGTGGCTACATCCAGTTCCCGATCCAAAATAATTTCACACCTTAGGATATAGATCCAATGGTCACGGTACTGATGTGGCTGGTGTGCTCAAATCTTGTTTATTAAGGTTCGGATTCTTTAGATTCATTGAAACCCCCTAGGCCCTGCTTGTTTTGGATTTTGAAAACCGATTGCGAGTCCAAAACCGGTTAATGGACTAAAACCTAAAAGTAATTTTGAGTCCAATAATCAGTTTTGGACTCAATCGCTTCTCAAAATCCAAAACAATCCGGGCCTAATAATTACACATATCAGGCCAAACCATCTGACAGTTATTTGCTCTCTCTCTCTCTCTCTCTCTCTCTCTCTCTCTCTCATACATAATCTGTATTTTTCTTGATACCATCTTATATCTCTCGTACATTGTTCTAAAGATTGGGGAGTGGTCTTGTTTCTTTTATTGTATCATCTTCGTTTAGTTAATATACTTGTAGGGGACCACCTAACCCCAGCTCACCGACAGAATTGTATCTTTCTTGAGGATTGTATACTGGTAGGGGTCCGCCTAACCTCAGCTTACCGACAGAATTGTCTCTCTCTCATACATTATCTGTCTCTTTTTTGAGGACATACCATCTTGTATCTCTCTTACATTGTTCTAAAGATTGGGGAGTGGTCTTGTTTCTTTTATTGTATCATCTTCGTTTAGTTAATATACTGGTAGGGGTCTGCCTAACCCAGCTTACCGACATAATTGGGTGGGACCCAGCCTGATATGGGACAAGTTCAAAGGGCCTTGCCTAACGTGTTCCATCAGCTCTTAAAGCTTTTGGAGTATTGGTAAGGAACCTAACAAGTCCTCTCATTTTTTGTCTAATTTTCTCACTAGGTGCTTTGTTAGAACCGTACAAGAAAACGACTTATCTAGGAATACGTTGGTTGTTAGGTAACTAAACAAAGAGAAATTATATGATGCCAGACCGGCAAGTCACGTGAAGGTGGTTCTTCAAAAGTACCACCCTTGACATTTGATCCAACAGGCTGTTGGATCAAATATCAAGGGCGGTTTTGACAGGACTTGACGGTCGACACCATATAAAGACTCCCTAAACAATATGCCAAAAAATCCCAATACTAATGGAATGTGTTAGGTTAGGACCTTAAACCACACGCTCTGTCATAGGTTGACCCTTCCGTTGGGTGGTCGACTATGTGGCTCTCACTCAGATTGGTCCAAGTACTCTTTTCACAAGTTGACCCTTCAAGGGGTGCACCTCGGGTCGATTTTTGAGAATTCGGGTTGAGCTTTTACCTTAAAATCGGGTCGGGTTGGGGCTGATTCCAATTCATTTTTAGCAAAAGCTTAACCCGACCCGTCCCAAGTTGCACCCCTACCCTTCAGTGACTCAAACACATTACAAAGCGTTCGCTTTAAGTACCAAAACCAGATGTTAATTACTTTTTTTTTATGGGTAAGCTGGGGTTTGGCAGGACCCCTACCAGTGTATTAGATCAAAGAAGAATTTACAATCTAACATAATCACTCCATTAGAGTCCTTTGATACAATTTCCAAGAGGGGAGAGAGAACAAGATGGAGTGGAATTCGGTCTGCCTTACAGGAGTCGTCAGTTTCTGATAAGATGTTAAGTACCTATCCAATAGCCAGTATAAAAGTGTAGGCTTTAATACAAAGTGTTGGCTTCTACCTATGGAAAATCCTGATTTGTTTATGGGTCGTTTAGAAACAAAAAGTATTTACTAATGGGGTGTGTGTGTGTGTGTGTGTGTGTGTGTGTGAGAGAGAGAGAGAGAGAGAGAGAGAGAGATATGGTATTTTAATTTAAAAAATAAGAGACCAGAGTGTAATTTGGTTTTTTATGAGGCAGCACCACATAATAACTCCAAAACACAAAGGCTACTTATAGGCACTACCATGTTTGGATAATTACACTATCTCTATCTGTCATTTCTTTTTTTGAATTGATTCCGACAGTTTTTATGGAATTGTAATAACCTTTGACAGCTGGTTAAATAATAGAAGACAAGGTGAGTTAGTGCAAGTATTAGAACATAGTAGAGTGAATATGAGTATCCCCCACTTTAAAAAACCTTCACCTCACCTAACCCCTTCCTGCCACTGGTAGAGAACAGCCACCTCCTAGAATATTTTGTCTTATTCATCTAATCCGTTTGATGTGGCTGTTCACTCATGAAAAAGTGAACCTCGAAATGGCTTAATGAGAAATTGCCTAATAAATTCCTCAAATTATATTACTAGATTGGTTTTTATAATGAGATTTTTGGTGAATTGAAGCCCTCAATTATAGGGCCCACTAGATGAATGAGTTAGATCATCAAAAATACTTGACCGCACTTGATCATCAAACACCGGAATCAGAATAGGATACCAATTCCAGGGCCTGATTCTGGAGATCCAAACGCAAGTGATTATGACAGATCCCCCAGAGTTGTACAAGACACTGAAAGAAGTTTAAAATAAAGAGGGATTTATGTAAATTATCACACCCTATTGAAGGAAAGGAGAAAGACAAACCAGCATTCAAATGAGAGAATGAGAGGGACGTAGAACCCTATGCAACTTCCTTGTAAACAAGAAAATCATAACGTATGCAGAGAGACACCCACATTCAAAAAGTTCCATTGAACCCAAGACAGAAAAACCCACATCAAAATCCCCTCCCATTTCTCCAAATGGAGAAAGCTTTGGACAAAAGAGATCACCCACTACCTAAGGAAGTTTCAATGGAGAAGAACCACCTATCCTTGACCCCCACCCCACCTCATCTCCGCCGCCAGTCTCAGACCCCACTGTGGGGATGCGGAGAGAGCACACTGTATGATTCGTACGAGCTCAGGGCCGTCACCAAACAGCTCGATCAGACTCTAAAAGCTACACAAGGACACAAATCTCCTTACCCAAGTTACCTGACATCCCCCTTCTATCCATATCAACGGCGATGTCTAGACCGCCTCTATAAGAAGAATGCCAAGAAATCAAAGAAAGTTACGTACCCATGTGCGACTCCCAAGCCTCTCGACACCAATGTGACGAATAAGAGCAACAGAGGGTTCATATCGCGGCTATGGAAGAAGCTGAAGCGGAGCATCCTAAGGAGTGAACAAGCACAAGGCTAAATGTGATAGGAATCAAAAGGCGCTCAAGATTTACTAGAGGTGGTTTAAAGGCGTCGGAGGAGAAACTGGATGTAACAATCCATCTTGTGTAGGTAATCTCGGGTTCATTCGAATGGTACATGTGATAAATTATCAAAAAATGTATACATTCATGTATAAATGTGTGAAAGTGTGTGTATGAATGCATGGCTAGATCTGTGGAGCATGAATACATGTTTCAAACCTTGAACCAGCTTTAACCAGCGACTATGTTGCATGAGTGCCGGATTCGTCAAACCTCGAAAAGAAAGATTCATAAATTCGCCAAAATATTTTAATCTATTCTCAAATTTTCATTTTTTACATAATAATATGGTTATAACATGTAATATATCAAATTTTCAAATAATTTAAATAAATATAACGTACATCTAGCCCTCCCAGACCCCACAATGGTGTGAGCCTCGTGCACTGGGCCGCCCCTTTTTATTTTATTTTTTTATAACGTTATATTTCCATAAAAATTGCTAATAGGATAGATAAAACTCAAAACTTGCGGTAATTGTAAAGTTGTGGCAGGAGTATTCATAAAAAATCGATAAAAGAGATCTAGAATGTTGCAGAGAATCCTAAAGAATTGGAATTCGACATGTGTACTTTGCACATTCAGAAGAATCCATGTAAAATAGGATATCGATGAAACTTCACATAGACGTTTGGAACCACAGAAATCAAAGAAGAAAAGGAATAGGAGAGATATTATGAAATGATACTGACAGAGTTTATCACTTAAATATAATACGCACCTGATCACAATATACTATAATGATGTTTACAAATGCCAACAAAACAAGCAAAAACAGAGGGGATAGAGAGATGTCTAGGATAGCTTGAGGGCCATTTCCTGAAGGAGAGCCCGCTTTTGAGCGGCAGTGATGACACGGTTAGTTTCAGCATTCTCAAGAACATCAGTGATGATGGCAGCTGCATGACCAAGAGGCTCTTCGGATGCCCTCCTTAACATGAATGCCTTTTGGAATCAAACGCAATAGACAAAACATTAATTTTCAAACAAAATTCAAAAAATGTGGAGAGCATTTGGTTTCCTAACCAGTTTCCTTTCAAAATCAAGTGAAAATGGATGTTTTTTTCCAGCAGTTGAAAAAAAAAAAAGGTAAAGAAATCAAAGCATCGAAACAGGGAAGGGGTTGTTTTAAAAGAATAACTTATGATAAACAGAGGAGTAAATGGAGAAGCCATTCAGTATTCAGAAGGTATGCCCTCATTCACCAACATCTGTTCTCATTTATCAGGTCTCTGGAAACAATAGTAAAAACTGCAAGCACATATATAGGGAAATGATATCTGCTACCCTTATTTTCATAATGGCACTCCTCACTTATTGAACACCTGTGGGTGGCTGTTACTGTTTGAGAACTGTAACAGAATAACAGCCTTTAACAGCAAATTCAAAGTGTAAAATGAAGAGAGAAGTGCCATTATTAAGGAGGAGTGCGGATCAGTTCCCTATACACATGCAAACAGATTTAGACACACACACACACACACACACACACACACACACACACACACACACATATATATATATATATATATATATATATATATATATATATAGAGAGAGAGAGAGAGAGAGAGAGAACCTGGCCATGATGCGATATTCCTAATATGCATGGTTCCTGAAACCAAGGTTCTCCATCAACCTGAACTGGCAAACCAACAAAAAGCTGGATCTTGATGGATTGGCCTTGTGCCAGCCTCCTAGCTCGAGACAATCCCACCTGTCCCCACACACATAGCAAGTCTCATTAAACAATTTATTCGTACATTACGAATATTCCGCATTAGATAGTTATTTTTAGATAGCACTAGATTCTGCTCCAACAGTTGCAAATTGTTCAAGAGGCTACAATCATCCATGTCCAACAATCCCATTTTTTCAAACTATTGCCAATGATGTATCTAATCCATTAATCAATTGTATATGCTTAAGCATATAAAGCACCCAGCAAATAGCCCATGTACAGACATTAACAGCAAAAACAGTATCATGTAACAAAAGTTTAATGCAGAGGAAAGCTTCAAATCTACCAATCATATAAGCTAACATGTTGAATGGGTCCACAGCTGCAGCTATGGAATTTCCGCTCCACTGGCATGGAAAACATATGGAACTGTAATTTGTGCAATTGAAGGAACCATAATGACAAATGAAATTCCATGACAAATTACGGTTTTCTATTTTTGGATGAGACCATAATCTGTAAATTTATTCCATTCAAATGTTAAATTAAAAAAAAAACTATTTTCCACCACAGCCATTGTTCATGGACAACTTCAAGAGGCTTTTGAATCCTTTCAACCACTGTTTGATCTCAACTCTTGACCCAGACTGAGTGAGGTCTGATGGGCTATGGCCAATAAAACTCAAAACTTATACAAGTACCTGATCATGGTTGTCAAATTTGAAGGGCTTCATATGTTGATCGGGCTTTCCAAGTACTTATCGGAATTTTTCTGAGTTACGATAACAAGATACCCTCTAAATTGACCTAAGTCTTGCCAATGGGCTATGGCCAAGAAAACTCAAAGCTTAGACAGGTAATTGATCAATTTTGTCAAATTTGAAGGGCTTCATATGTGATCGGACTTTCCAAGTACGTAATTGGATTTTCTTGAGTTAAAAAAGATAACAAGATACCCTCTAAGTTGACCCGAGTCTTGATCAAGTTGGCTGAATTGGGTGGATTTTATGAAGTATTAAATTGAGTTTCTAAAAACTTCTTTCAACGCGAAAATCATTGTTCCTAACATTGGCCTTTAGGTGACCAAGGCCATTAAAAACCTTCAAATTAAAGGAAGAAAGGGAGAAACAATAACTTAAATCAAGCCTAAAAGAAACTGAGAATTAGACACATTTTGAATAGTTAGGAAAAGAAAAGCTCTATATATTCCCATGTACTCGAATAAAACGTATCGATAACCACATCATACCAGGTAGCAAGTCTAGCCAGACTACCATGAACCAGATTGGTTTGGAGAAAATATGAATTCGAAGAAATTCCAACGGGAAAAATGAAAATAGTTAAGCAATGTGATAACATCTGACAGAAAAGCTAAAGCAAAAGAAAAAGTACACCATCTTCGAAAAATAAATTATTCAAATTAGGAGATCTTAAACAGGGAATTATTTCAATAGCAACTCATGTAACATCCAGTCAGAACCCCCATGATTGGGCATATCTACACGGTATCACCATAATCCATAGTTTTCATCCAATGAGCTCAATCATGGATTGAAAATTGCCCAAAATTCTCTCAAATTGGGCAGTTATAACTTATAACCATCCAACTGGAGGATATTTGTCTGTTTAATATGGAATATTGAAAACATAGATAGCAGACCACTCACTGATGATTAGGATTGTGTGATTGGGGCAATTTTGGGTTATAGCCAACCCATAGATAAACAGTCCTGGTCATAGTGGGCATCATGTGGGTCGGCCCAATGAGAGGTGTTGACCAAACAGTCCACAAAAGTGGTTTGAAAGTGGCTTCACACTTAAAAGCTGTGTTGCATGGATTCAGATTCGCATGTCGGGATCCGACACAGATTCGAGGTGTCGAATTCGGCAATCCCCAAAAAGTAGGATTCGTGGATTCAGTAATTTTTAAATAAAATTATATATATATATATATATATATATATATATATATATATATATATATATATGAGAAAAGAGAAGGTACTCCCTGGAGTAGATAACTTATCTACTCCCTACCTTAAAATAACAGTTGGGCCACATTGTTTGGGTGATCCAAAGCATTCATTTGATGGGCCCTCACATAGATAGGGTGTGCCCAAAAAATCAGCTCGATAGGATCATCCTAACCCTATGAATTGTGGAGGCAAAAATGGACGTGTATAAGTCTGCTGTATTGAAATAATTCAATGGGCCCACTGTAGAAGTCTCTCTCTCTCTCTCTCTCTCTCTCTCTCTCTCTATATATATATATATATATATATATATATATATATATATATATATATATATATATATATATATATATATATATGAGTTAAGTCAAGCTACACATACGTGTAGCTAACTTAGCTACACCGATGGCTTAAAATACAGTGGGCCCACATTGTTTGGGTGATCCAAACCATTCATTTGATAGGCCCTCACATTGATAGGGTGTGCCCAAAAAATCAGCTCCATTGGATGATCCCAACCCTTCAAATTGTGGAGGCAAAAATGGACAGATTTGTGAAGGTTTTTACACGTCCATTTTTGCCTCCACAAATCGTAGGGTTGGGATGATCCTATGGAGCTGATATTTTGGGCACACCCTATCTATGTGAGGGCCCATCAAATGAATGGTTTGCATCACCCAAACAATGTGGAGCCCACTGTATTTTAAGCCGTCGGTGTAGCTAAGTTAGCTACACTTCTCTCTCTCTCTCTCTCTCTCTCTCTATATATATATATATATATATATATATATATGTATGTATATATATATATATATATTCAACAACCTATATATAAATAGAGTAGAGTTGATGCGCTCGAGCACAGAAACAGGGGGGGCCACATTTTTGGTGGGATCCAAAGCATTCATTTGATGGGCCCTTTCATGGTAGGATGTCCACAAAAAATCAGCTCCATTGGATCACCTTAGGGTGTCCATTTGTGGGGCCAAAAATGGACAGATTTGTCTCGTTGAATCAGTGTGCTTTTGTAAGCCAGAGGCAGATATTGGATTGCTCTCTGGTGGCCAATGAGACGGTGGATTGGATGATCAAGTCGGGATCTGCGGGGGTTGTTTGTAAACTCGACCTGGAAAAAGCGTATGATAGAGTGGAGTGGCAATGTTTGGATCATTTCCTTAGTAAAATGGGGTTTGGGAATCGTTGGAGAGGGTGGATACAGAGTTGTGTCTCGTCGGCTTGGTTCTCCGTCCTCATTAATGGCTCTCCTAAAGGTTTTTTTCGATCTTCTCGAGGCTTGCGGCAAGGGGACCCTTTATCTCCTTTCCTGTTCGTTATCGTAGCTGAAGTTTTGAGTCTCTTAATGGAGAAAGGAAAATCCGTGGGTCTAGTTGAAGGTATCCAATGCAGTCCGAGCGGGATAGCGGTGTCTCATCTGCAATTTGCTGACGATACTCTTTTATTCAGCTCTCCCCAGATATCCAAATTAATGAACCTTAAGGCAGTATTGAGGTGTTATGAAGTCATCACGGGTCAAAGATCGAACTTCTCAAAATCCAGACTGTACGCAGTGAATGTGGGGGAGGAGGAAGCAAGGGGTTTGGCGAATCTAATGGGCTGTCGTTTGGACAAATTCCCTTCTTCTTATCTTGGCCTCCCTTTGGGAGGTGGTAGACCGAAAATAGCTTCATGGGCACACATTGTGGAAAGAATTGAAAGGAGACTAGACACATGGAAAAGGAATTTGGTATCAAAAGGAGGTAGATTGACATTGATTAAAGCAGTGCTGTCAAATCTTCCTATTTACCAATTATCATTATTCAGGTGCCCTGTTTCTATTGCAAAGCGAATCGAACTAATTCAGCGGAGGTTCTTGTGGGGCGGATCTTCAGGGAAAAAGAGCTTATCCTTGGTATCCTGGGAAGATGTATGCAAGCCGGTACGTGGCGGAGGTTTGGGAATCCGTAAAATTAACCAAGTAAATGCCGCCCTTTTGGGGAAATGGCTGTGGAGGTTTGGCGAAGAGCAGTCTCAGTTATGGGCGAAAGTTATAGGCAGTAAATATGGAGCAGATGTGGGTAATTGGAAATCTCTAAATCGATATAGGAAACCAGGAGTGACTCTGTGGAGGGATATTTTGCGTTTGTGTCCATCTTTCGACCGCGGCATCAGATATAGAGTATACTCGGGGGATAGAATCTCTTTTTGGAATATGGCCTGGTGCTCTGTTATCCCTTTAAAAGATATGTTCCCTGATTTATATATAGTAGCTAGTGACAAACAAGCTTTAGTCAGAGATTGCTTCGAGTTCCGGGCCAATAAGGTGATATGGAAGCCTTGTTTTCGCAGAAATTTCTTCGACAGGGAATTGCTCTCGTTGGTCTCTTTTCTTCAGGTCTTAGAAGCCAACTACATTAGTCCTTCGGGGGCCGATAAAAGGATATGGATGTGGGAAACATCGGGTTACTTCTCGGTTAAATCCTTCTACTCAGGATTGTATCCGTGTGCAGTAAATCGATCGGTGGCAAAAGTGTGGCAGTTGAAGGTTCCTCCTAGAATTTGTTTTTTTGGGTGGACGGCGATTCTCGGCCGTATTCAAACGGTAGATTTTTTGAGGGCCAGGAATATGATCATAGTTAATCATTGTGCCATGTGTTTCGAAGACGGAGAATCCGCCGCGCATTTATTTATTCATTGCAAAGTCGCTCGGGAGGTGTGGGGCAGGGTTCTAGCAAGATTCGGCATTGAGTGGGTTTTTCCTTCCGAATTGAAGGATCTCTTTGAGGGGTGGGCCTTTTCTCCTTGGAAGTCAAAAGGCAAGGTATTGTGGTCAATCTCTCTAATGGCTACGCTGTGGGTGTTATGGTCGGAAAGGAACAATAGGCTGTTTGAAGGGCGATCCAATTCTCCCATTACTTATATATCAAGGTAGTTGTCTTATCGATTTCATGGGCAAGGGCGATGCCGATGTTCAAATTTATTTCGGCTTTCGACTTATGGGCGGGCTGGAAAGTGGTATGTAACAGCCAAGTCTCCGTTCCTAGAATCTCTCAGCAATGGGTTAAACCTCCTGTAGGTTTTTCTAAGCTGAATTTCGACGGATCAAGCCTGGGTAACCCCGGCCCAGCAGGGATCGGGGGCGTGTTAAGGAATTCAGAGGGGGAGGTTGTAAAGGCTTTTTCTGGGCCATTAGGTGTCGCTGATTCTACCGAAGCCGAAGTCAGAGCTGCGTATCAAGGATTCTTGGTGATTGGTCGCGAGAGGTTAGCGCACTCGGTGGTGGAAGGAGACTCTGTCAACGTTATAAGGTGGCTTAAGGGTTCGGTCTCTCCTCCTTGGAGATTTCTTCGTATTTTTTACGAAATAAAGGACTTATCGGTCGGATGCTCGGTTGACTTCTTGCATGTAAGGAGATCAGCCAATGATATTGCTGATAGGCTGGCTAAAGAGGGGGTGGTCAAACAGTCTCTGGAACTTTTTGATTATCTTCCCCCCTAATTGTTTATTATTGTTTCGTTTCTTTTCTTTTCTGTCAGTTTGTAAGTTCGGCCCAGTGGGGTGCGGGAGGGTTTTTCGATCCTCCCTTATAATATAATCAGTTACCATTCAAAAAAAAAAGAAGGGTTGAGGCCTTAGAGTTTTTATTAAGAGAGTCGAAGAAGAAGGAATGAAGGGGGGTCGATGTTCTGGGTCGAGGCGCTAGGGTTTTTATTAAAAGAGTACGGGTTGTGCTTTCATATAAAAAAAGCTAAGAAGGAAATACGTTTAAAGGGAAAATATACTGGATTCACATTTTAAAAGAGTCAATGATGCGTTGGATTTGTCCGAAAAAATAGGATTCGTGCGGGACACAGCTACGACAAGAATTCGGGTGTGTCCCATGTGAATCCATGTCCGATTAACGTGTGGAGACGTGTCAACACGGATTCGGCGAGTGAGTGTGTTTGGGGGGGAGGGGGGAGAGAGAGAGAGGAGGAGATGCAACACAGGTTAAAAGTTACAAGTTTCTGGTTCAAACTCAAAAAAATTCAACTAGATTTCATGCATTACATAAGATTTCTAAATTCCACTAATATATAAAATAAAACAACCAAAGAACAGGACTTAAATTTTTTAGGATATTAGAAAAAGAGAAAGATAGAGGGCGAGCCTTGGTGCAACGGTAAGGTTGCTCCACTATGACTTGGTGGTCACAGGTTCAAGTCACGGAAACAGCCTCTTGGCAAAGCAGGGGTAAGGCTGCGTACATCTAGCCCTCCCTAGACCCAGCAATGGCGGGAGCCTCGTGCACTGGGCCGCCTTTTTTAGAAAAGGAGAAAGATGAATAATAGAGGAGAAAATTGAAGACATAAAACAACGAGTCCTGTTGACCGTAAGTTATTATAGTTTCCTTATCTTACAATGATTTCGAGTAACTGGAAGCCAACGGGCACTTTCCCGGAGAGAGGCTTGGTGAAACAAACATATGTGAAGATGCGGAATACCTGCAGTTAATTATGAGGACAAGAAGAACTCATATGTTTATGTATCCTCGTTACAAGTAAAAAGGGACCAAGAGATCTCCTATAATTAAAATATGCCCTAAACTCCTTAAGATGGATTTTCAAAAAATAAAAAATAAAAGGCAAACCAATAGTACAATCCCTATTTTAGGTCTTTGTTCAAACTAGATTGGAGAAGAATAAGTGGCTACCTTAGTATATTTATGTGAAACGAGCTGTTCTGTTTATGCATATCTTAGAACAAATCGGATAGTTCATATCAGTGTTACTCAGATGAGAAGTCTGCCAAGGTAAAACGGAGTGGATTTGGGCAAGTCAATGACTGGCTAGGGAATTTTCAAATAGTGGTTCATAATCCTTCAAAAAGCAGTAAACCATTTCTGAGGACTGAATATATGGTCATATTGAAATGAAAGTTGCAGTCGAATCACATCCATTGGCTGCTCTGGTTTGGTCTTTAAAACACGAGGAATGCTAGATTCACAGGCGCCCTTGCAAAAAAGGGTCTAAAGGGCGCCCTCATTGGTAAATTTCTATTTAAGATGGAACAGAAAAGTACAATCATAACTGTCATAAATGAAAACTGACCAATGGAGGAGCACTTTACTTTCTTTTTTGCAAGGGCGCCTGTGAATATAGCATTCCTCTTAAAACATTGAATACAATATCATCAGTATGTTTAATGTGGAAGTGGATCCAAGCCATTCACATCTTAAATATCAATGACAACTACCACAAATTACCTGAAGCTTTCCAAGGTGCCACGCTCCAGATATACTGACAACCTCCAGTATCTTGTCATGCATAGATTGAGGGTCAAAATTGTCATAATTTTCATCCTCATTTTGCCACAGATCTACTCCTCCCATGTAGCTTCCAATGTTAGCAACAAGCACGCCTTCCGCATCCTGCAACAGTTTGAGACACATTGCTAGAGACATGATAATTTCCAGCAGATGATTTTAAACCTTAGCAAACGCACCTCAGGAACCTCGATTTCCACCCCATCCACCTCTAATCGTATTTGCCACGGAAAGTCTGCAAAAGTCCTATCCATGATGTTCTTCGCACCTTCTCTTGCATAAAGCACTTTATTCAGAAACTGCAGAAAAATTGCCAACTTTTCAGCTAGACAAAACTAGAAAACTGCAGCCAAAAGTCAAAACAGTAACTTAGCTCGGACAGAGACTGATGACGATATTTGCAGCATGAGAAATGGTCAAAAGATGGTGACCCCATTAGGGAATTTCCTAATGATAATTTTTTTGGACCCCACATGCACCTTGTGGACATGATTGGGTCCATTGATCTGACTGGCGAACACAAGTCCGGCCCGTTGTCGTTAGCCCCACCTTGATCGAATGATTTGTGCCCACTAAAAGGGCCAAATGGGACCCTCTTGGTAATAGAACCAGTGATTTTGTATCACCAACTCAACAAAAAAGGTAACCATTGATTCTTGCTTCCCTGTTCCATTATTGATAGAAAATATAAGGATTCTATTAGGTGACAGTGTGATACGTATTGACTATGTATGCTTTCCAACTATCACTTGGGCGCCCATGGCAATACAATTGACAAATTGTTCAAACTCATGAGAAAAATACTATATGGAAGGATGGTACTAACATAAATTTGCTATATTAACATAAGAATCCATTCCAAGGTTTAAGAATGGATGAAAGTCTATTGTTGATCTCAAAGGTTGTAAAAAAGAGTACCTGGCTATAGAACTTCTCTGGGTTTTCTTCCCGCAGATTATGGATGTCCAGGGCAACCTTTGCATCACACCCTATTCCTGTTGAAATAATTAATTTAGTTAGTTAATTTAAATTTCTAATATACATTTATGTCATTTAGGGAAAGTTTTCATAGCAAACCAAGATAGTTGTTCATAAACTTTGTGTGTTGACCATGCTTAGCCTGTTGATTTCTTATTGTTATTTTCCATCGATCAAGAATGGTAACTGCTGCATGCTCTATGTCATGCAATATTGTGCACAAGCCTCCCTGTCTCTCCACGGCACCAAGACCACCTCCCCACGATAAAACTCGAGCCAGATCATTACCAGTGCCAGCTGGAAGGATTGCAACTGGGGGAGGAGATTCAAAATTTAGCTTGTCAATCGCATCCAAAACCCAACCGACCGTACCATCTCCACCACATACAAGAATTCTAAAGTTTGGCACGGTTCTAAATAAAAAGAGACCGGTCTCTGGTCCATGTGTTGAGCTCAACTCAAAGACCTAAAAAGAACATCTAGTAGGTTAAGCTTTAAAATAATAAAGTACAAATCATACAGTTACCTGAAAAATTAAAAAAGGAAGCAATGTAAACAGAAAATATACATATGCAACGATAATAAGGAACCATCCCTAAGTGCATTGGACTAAGCAATGGTGAGCTTTTTCGTCGTCTTGGCCAAGTCCAGCTCAAAAATACCAGTTTCTGGCTCTAGTTTGAGTTTTTGGATATTGATGGCAGGGAAGCTTTAAATTGACAGATTAAGTAACTAGAAGGCCGGACAAGGTCATCTACATAAAATAATTGTCGCTTTAAGTGTTGAAGTGATTTAGATATGGCCCACTGCATTCCTAGGTCAATAAGATTTAAGTCAGATAGTCTGTTTATTTGATAGGGCCCATTATTGAATGTCCTAATGGCACTTTTGTAACTCTTGTTAGTGAGACATTATAAATGCATTGAATTCGTGGGATAGGAGTCAATTACACAAATGAATTCTCTCCTCTCCCACTCCCTTCCTCGCTTCTCCTTCCATAGTTTCTTTAATCTTCTTACAATGCTGACATAGTATCACAGCATAGGTTTCAAGAAGAACAAGAAACCTAAGATGTAAGTTTCCCTTCCACCTTGATGGGGATCCCATCTTTTCTCTCTCTATTTTAATGCTTTCTTCTTTAAATAAAACCAAGATCTGAAACTGCTTCCTCCTTTATTGGGCACTACATTCTTTACATCATAAAGATTCAAGTCATTCTTATGGTTATTTGACATTGCCCATTCATGGATGGCCCTAAAGCTGTGTTGCATGGATTCTTCGCCCACTATGCCGACACGCGAATCAGACATGGATTTGCGTGGGACATATCCGTATTCTTGTCGGAGTCCTGTCCTGCAAGAATCATGTTTTTTCTTCCGACACATCGTCGTCTCTTTTAAAATGTGAATCCTGTATATTTTTCCTGTAAACGTGTTTTCTTCTTAACTATTGCTCTTATAAAAGCACAACCCATTTTGTCTTCATAAAAACCCTAGCGACATGACCGTCCACCCTCTAACATCAACCCCCTTCCCCCTTCATCTTTGATTCTCTTAATAAAAATCCTAAAGTCTTGACCCTCCACACTTAAATTTTTCATACATATATATTTATGAGAATAGAGTTCCTGCGTTCGAGCGCAGCTAAACTTAGCTGCGCTCGAGCACACAAACAGGGTGGCGCCACATTTTGGGTGGGATCCAAAGCATTCATTTGATGGGCCCTTTCATGGGTAGGGTGTCCACCAAAAATTAGCTCCATTGGATCACCTTAGGGTGTCCATTTGTGGGGCCAAAAATGGACAGATTTGTGGACAAACAGTATCTGTCCATTTTTGGCCCCACAAATGGACACCCATTGGTGATCCAATGGAGCTGATTTTTGGTAGGCCCCCCATCCATGATGGGGCCTTCCAAATGAATGGTTAGGATCACCCCCCCACCCCCTGTTTCTGTGCTCGAGCGGCGCTCGAGCGCAAGAACTCTCTCTCTCTCTCTCTCTCTCTCTCTCTCTCTCTCTCTATATATATATATATATATATATATATATATATATATATATATATATATATATAATTTTGTTTTGTTTCATAAAAATTGCAGAATCCACGAATCCTACTTTTTGGGATTTGTCGAATCCAACACCTCGAATCTATGTCAGATCCCGACACGCGAATCCGAATCCATGCAACACTGGCACTTCTGTAATGCTTGTAAGAGATTATAAAAATAAATAGAATCCATGGGGTGGAAGTCAACTACACAATCATGACTTCTCTCCCCCCCCCCCCCCCCCCCTCTTCTTCTGTCTTCTCTTTTACTCTCTTCTCCTTCCTTCGTTTCTTTCTTATTCTTCTTTCCTACTTCTATGAGTGAAGATTGACAACGTTGACAGTCAGAATGCAAGAATAAAAAATACATAATGTAAATATGAAACCTCATCAGAATATGCAGTGCAAGAAAAATGATGAATATTCATTATCAGTAGAGATTATGTACTAGCTCTTATGGTGTTTTCTAAAACTGTGAGAAAATGCAAAATTGTTATGCATTTAAAGGTGGCAGTTAATAAAAATGGAAACACAAGCTAAAAGATTCAATACATAGAGGGCTGACCTGGACGGGATTCAGAAGAATATTTAGACGGTGCCGAAGCGAATCCCCACGTTGGGCCCCACTTTTCTTGTTGATGAAAACTAGGAGTGGTCTGGCATCAGGAGGTAAATCTATGAATTCATATGTTTGCTTCATCCCCAAAATTTGAGAATAATCACTTCGAGGAGTTGACACACTTCTTTTCGTGCTTGAATTCTCCTCCGGCTTGTTATCCATTTCAAAACTACCATCCACATTCCCCACATTCTTGCTACCATTACAATTTTCATCATTTCTATGAGAACCAGCCAATGTCTGTTGAGCATCAACATTGCTCTCTGTAGATGAGTCAGCACCACTAAAGCTATGAGCTGAGTCAGCAGACGTCTCAGTACCCTGCTTGTGCTTTTTACTCTGGCTCCTAATACATCCACGTACAGAGGATGCCAGCTCATTCGCACCATGCGTGATTGAGCTCAAAAATCCACTTGAACCTGACCTGCTCAATTCCTTAACAAAGAGAGGAGATAAAATCAGCCTCCTATATGGCCCCAAATCACAAAGATCGCCACTTTGATTATGCATGCTTGCATGGCACTCAATGTGAACTAGCCGCTGACACCACAAACAACACCAAATCGGAGACCCACCTAGAAAAGATCCGCTACACGGCTCTTCGCAATAACTACAGAAAGGAGTTTTTTCAGGTCTATCAGCTACATCCGTCCATCGAACAGCCCATTGGTGGATCACGTGCTTATAATTAATCATCGATACACATTTGCAATCCTTTTGTGCGCTTGAAGAGCAGCTCAAATGTGCGGCAGCACCACAAACATGACAACGGTGAATGAAATAATCTGAAGCCATCATTTGGCCTAGTGGTTGAGGTGGTGACACAGATTTCATGCACACACAACAATTTAGACCTTTCCCACGAGACCCAGACTCTAAGCTCCATGTATGGGCAGCGACAGGAACCTTATGCTTAGCCTTCGGGTTCTTCTTTGATCTTGCTACAGCTTTCATCCAAGTTAGACTAATATTTTGCCTCCATTGAAAAATAGTGTATGCTATGGTCAATATTCCAACCAAGGCAGCAGTAAGACAACCAATGAAGAAAAGATGGGATTCCTTCATATCAGACGGCTTGTTGCTCCACCTGGGGAGCAACATCCGGAAATTTTCTCTGTAATTATCCATTCTTCAAGGTGAATTTTTCAGTACTCTACACATCATTCGGAGAGGACTCGGAAATTCTCAACCCAAGAAAGCATTTAGGAGTTTACGCACCAACTAATCACCAAAATGAAACATGGAAATAGAAGGAAGGAAATGAAACTTAAGGCAGGTCACATTAAAGGCCTCTTAAATCTGCTTTAACCATAAATGAGATGCCAATATTACATAGGAATCACATAAAAGGTACTTGTGATATGGTTGTAGTTAACCCACTTAAAAACAGCCCTTAATCATCCTGAGGGATTTATTAGTCACCATATTTCTCTTAGCTCGTAGCTCCCCCGAAAAGAACAGTAAATCAAAGCTGGATTTTACTAAGAAAATCAGAATAATCACTTCGATGGAATCTCATCACAAGTGGGTTACGCATTATAAACTCGATATTCACTGACATGACAGAGCATATAGCCTTTGTTTCTGCAGTGACATTAGTAAATGACACAAATGGTTATCTCATCTACAGATATTCTCTATTTTACACCAACAGGGGACACAAAATCTCAATGCACAGGAGCATAAATGCCTGTAGATCAATCCTGGTTGTAACTGGAAAGGAAATTCAAACACCAACGAGAACTAGGAAATTCCTGCAAAATCCAAGAGTCATATCAATATACAAAAAGTTAATAGTCTAGAGAATAATAAGGTTCGGAGACACCAAAAGCAAATTGTTTTGGAAAAAAAAAAATCAATAGCAACCTGCAATTTCAATGGCAAAGAAAAGCAAATTGTTTTGGAAAAAAAAAAAATCAATAGCAACCTGCAATTTCAATGGCAAAGCAAAACAAAACAGACAAACACACAAAGACACAAAGATTTACGTGGTTTGGCATAAAGCCTACATCCAAGGCAGAGGCAATGAGAAAATCCAATATAGGAACAGGAGATTACAAGAGAAAATCGGTATCTCTCACCAAACCCACCCAGAAACCCTTGTACCCCCTTCTCACCTTTCTAAGCTCTCAACCCTCTTCAAAAAAAAAACTTAAAATATGAAATAAGCCCAAAAACCCCCTTATACAAAGTGGGTAAAAACAAGCGCACCCAAACCGGGTCGAACTCAAATACACGTTTTTCGGACCCAACCAGGTTGAATTCAAGACACCCAATTCAACACAAATCATAATAGAAATTTCATCCATTTTGCAGTCAATGATTGAAAATAAAAATAACAGATTGCAGAAATCACTTACATTGATCACCAAACATATCTAAGAGTTAATCTTTCAGAAAAAGTTGCAATTTCCCCTATGTTAGGCTACACCTACCCAAGATTCAAGAAACATCAACCTTTAATTTCTTTTTTTTCTTTTTTTTTTTGTAGGTAAACTTTAATTTCCACCAAATACAATGACAGTATGGAATTTAACGCTTCAATTCGAATGCAACTGAAAAAGACAAAGCTCTTAGTGAAATTATCAAGAATATATGTCCAGGTGAAAACTTCATCAAACAGAATTTCTAGGCTAAAAGTAGAGTTGGGATTTCAAATAAAATTACCAGAATTTTGATAACAAAAAAATGAAAACAATAAAAGAGTGATATAAAGTGACCCAAATATCCTTCAAACATCCCAACAATCATCACCCAAATAAAGGAAAGATATAAAAAAAAAAAAAAAAAGCAAAAAACAATATTAAAATTAGAGTATTATATTCAAATCACAGGTGACATTACATTAATGATTTATTCAATTGCAGGCAATAAAAAATCCAAGTAAATCTGGGACAAATAAAACAACATTAAAAATCATGATCCAAAAGAAAAGAGGTTAAACGCAACAAGTTAAAACCTAAAAAGAAAATTTCATGAAACAAACTAAAACCTAGAAAAAACAAATCAACAATTCAAAGAGGTGTATTGCAAAAAAAATCCATGGAAATCTACAGAAAACAACGTGGATTTCCTCAAAGGACAATGAGACTTACATCCGAGCAATCGAAGATCGATCTTGAGAGAGAGAGAGAGAGAGAGAGAGATTGCTCGCGTTCGTATGAAAAAAAATGCGTTAATCTCGAAACAAAAACATTAGAAAGGAGAAAGTTACCGGGCTCAAATGGTCTTTTTGTAGGGAAATGATTTTTTCGCCCCACTATAGGATAATGCGCCCCACTGTTAACGTGAATTGTGGGCAGACTTTAACGCTTTTTCACGTCAAAAATACGTTAACGCTTTTTCACGTAAAATCACGTTACAAGTGGGGCGTATTATCCTATAGCGGGTGAAAAAATCATCGCTCTTTTTGTATTGCATTTGGTTTTTGGGCCATTTGCAAAAGAAACCTCGTGTTGTGGTGCATTTGCAAAATGGAGGCCGATTCGTAAACGGAGATGATTTTTTTGCCCCACTGTAGGATAATGCGCGCCCCCTCTTTAATGTGAATTGTGAGCAGACATTAACGCTTTTATTCCTTGTTTTAAATTTCGACCGAGAATTTCGGATTTCGATGGAGACCGACACCGAAATCACTAATACCCAAAATGGTATTTTATTTCGTCCGAAATTTCACCCAAAAACCTGTCTTTTTTTTAATTAAATTAACATTTTACCGAAATTTCTGCCGAAATTACCAAAATTTTATATGGAATAAAATAGTGTTTTTTCTGGTTGCTTCGGATTTCGGTCGAAATTTCAATTTCGGTGGGGTCCAACCGAAACCGAAATTTAAGAGAAGTGATATTTACGCCCCTTTTAATCACCAGGACACCCAGAATCAGTGTATTAATGACTTAAAGGAGGCTAATGTACTTGATGTCAGAAGAATCCAGAGGTTTTGATTGCCACGTACACTGGCGCTAGGTGTCTCCGGTGATCGAAAGGGCCGTAAATATCTCTTCCCAAATTTAAAACCATGCGGTTTTTCACGTAAGAAGGGGGCGCATTATCCTACGGTGGGGCGAAAAAATCATTGCCTGCAAAAGGGAAGTGAAAGGTGGGCAAGATATATCACATCCTTCTGCAGAATGGGTTATCATACGAGTGCTGCTATGGAGACTGAGAGCAGGACCGAGAGTGTAACCTAACAAATCCCCACATGTCACATGGCCTGGGAAGGGTAGTTTTGTCATTTCCATAGAGAAAAGGCCAAAAATCAAGGCAAAGATTGATAATGCGTTAAGAGGCTATTCGTTCGGTTCTACTCTCGGTCCCAACTCGGTTACCGTATCATTATTCTTATCATATTTGGCCAAAATTTCCAAGTGATCAACATCACTAGAAGAATGCTTCAGTAGGGCCCACCTCATTGTCAAAAAACAACTGAATAATGGCCCACTTTTGATTTACAAGAACCGTCCATCTAATAGGCACTATCGTGGATCTCTAGATAGCCCAAAATCACACCAATTAGAAAAGAGAAATGCTAAGAAGCCTTAATATTAGGTTCTTGCCTGGCTTAACTATTTGGGCCCCACATGGACGCAATCTGTCCGTTGATCCAGCCAGCAAATGGGTTAATTTTCCTAGGTCACACCTTGATTTGATGATCTTATCCCTTGATCAATTGGCTAAATGCATAAGGAGGAATAAATCTCTCATGTATTTGGCCTTTTAACACTTGCAAACTTCTTAAAATTCCTTCTAAACAACTTTCCAAGAGAAAACTAAGGGCCCGTTTGTATGCACAGAAGAATTTGATTTAGATTTCTCGCATTTACAGCCCTTTTTGCATTGTAATTTGGATCCGATTAAATTCTTGGATTTCCAATTCAGCAACTGACAGTGGAAAAATTCAGATTTGCAAATAAGAAATTGGAAATCCACAGATCTGGCAGTTTCCTTCACCCTCTTTGCTCCTCAACTTCTCCTCTCCAATAGGAAGTACCCCCTTCCCTCTCTCTCTCCCCCTCAACATGAGCTGCCGGATCTATTCATTTTGTATTCAAAACTCAACTCCAAATCCAAATACAATATATGAGGGATTCAAACAGCCCTGAGGGTACACACCAAGCATCCCGAAAAAAAGAGTTTCACCATGTTTCACCATAACAACTCCCTAAAAGATGGGATTTGCTAGGGACCATCACATAAGGCATTTCGCGGATGGTCAATTGCATGAGAGCATTATTAATATAAGGGAAAATGATATTAAAAAAAAAAAAATGGGACTTTTAACTGAAATTATGAAAAAAAAGGGGTTGAGTTTGCTAAATTCTGAGAAAGAGGTGAAACGCATCCCAAGGCATGTTTTAAGACAAGAATGCCCTTTACTTGCTTTTCCCTCCATCTTTTTGAGAAACGCATCCCAATGCATTTCACAAACCCTATTCACCTATTTTACCTTCTTCCCCACACCAAGTGTTGAAAGCCTTTCTAGGATGAATTCAATTGTACAACCCCCTTCTAAGATGAATTCAACCCATATTTTTCAAAATGGACTATACAGCCCACACGATAGGATGATCCAAACCTCCCAATTGATAGGCCACAATGTAAATAGGTTGTGCCCCAAAAATCATTTCCACAGGATGATTCTAACCATCCGATCTAAAGAGGGACTCAGATTATGGAAACTTCATAGATTGGACGGTTGGGATCATCTATGGAAATAACTTTTGGGCACAACCTATTTATGTTGTGGCCATCAATTGGGCGGATTGGATCATCCTATGGTGTGGGCTGTACATTCCATTTTAAAAAATACGGGGTGAATTTATCAGTGCCCTTCTAGAAATTGTGTTCAATTACATAAATACGCTTGGCTTTTGACTTCGTGGTAGGGAAGACCTATTGTTTCTTCATGAGAAAGAGTTTTTATAAGATGTAAACCCGTATACTCCAGAATTTTTCCCAAAAAGTATTGTACGGGTCACAGCATAGGATGATCCAAACCGTCCATTAGATGGGCCACAATGCAAATAGGTTGTGTCCAAAAAATCATTTCCATAGGTCCAATCCATAGAGGAAATTTGGATTATGGAAACCTCTGTGGATTGAAGGGCAAGGATCAGCCTATGGAAAAAATACTCAAAACTTCAAACAACATTTCATGTTCTGTATTTTTGTTTGGATAAAAATTGTCCATCCTCTCGAGTTTCTTTCCACTTTCTCTTGATCCCGAACTCTAAGCTCTAACTATGTACAATATCAGTTGGACTTAGGACACTTTGATGGATGGTCCCACTCGACTCAAAATATACTGTGACCTAGACTTAGAAATTAAGATCCGAAAAGCACTCCAAAAAGGATAATGGATCTAATGAAATACTATTAGAATGTATGAACCACTATTTATACCTTGGAACCACTATTTATACCTCGGAACCACTACTTAGTAGTAAATAGTAGTTCTAAGGTATAAATAGTGGTTCTCACTGTATAATTAGTGGTTATGAGTATTTAAACCACTATGTATACACTCATTCTCACTTTTTATAGTGGTTTTGACTATAATTGTAGTTCCTTGGAATCTTGAAACCACAATTAGTACTTGGGAGGATTTAATTGTTGTCCATTTCATCTAAACGTGGTTCTGAGTGTTCAAACCATTGTTTATAAATTCATGACAACTTTGAGACCCAATAAAATACTATTAGAATGTATGAACCAATATTTATACCTCGGAACCACGATTTATACCTCGAAACCACTACATAGTGGTAAATAGTGATTCCTATGTATAATTTGTGGTTCTGGGTGTTTAAACCCCAATAAATACAATCATTCTTACTTTTTATGGTGGTTTTGACTATAAAACTTTTTTATTCTCACAATTTCTACTCTCGAAACAAGTATTAGGCCTTCTAAACTATGAACCACCATAAAATCTGGGTGTTTAGACAACTATTTTAACCACTATTCATAAATTCATGACAACTTTGACACCTAATGAAATACTATTATAATGTGTGAACCAATATTTATACCTCGAATTCATAGGTCTAATTAGTGGTTCTGAGTGTTTAAACCCCTATTTATACACTCATTCTCACTTTTATAGTGGTTTTGACTGCAGAACTTTTTATTCTCACTATTTATACTCTCGGAACCACTATATAGCGGTTCAGAGGTCTACATAGTGGTTAGGACGGTATAAATAGATTATCTAAGTGTTTAAATAGTGGTTCTGATCTTCTACATAGGGTCGTCAGTGTATCTCCACATTCAGAACGACTATTCATACCATTGGAATCACTACTTAGTGGTTGCAATGACTAAATACTGATTCCCACATATCAACAGTGGTTCTGAGAACTAAATATTCGTTCTACACATTTAAATAGTGGTTCTGATTGTATATAGATAGGAGTTTCAACCGAGTTTTACTCTAAATAGAAACATAGATGGCGAGAGAGAGATAGAGAAATAAAGATAGACAGATGATGACAATACAACATAGCATTGTAAATATGATGATGACAATAACAAAACCATAAAAATCCCTAACAAATAAAGATTATGATGACAATACACCATAGCACTGTAAATAATATGTTAAACCTAAACAAATGTTTGACAATGGACCTATCAGAGAACCTTATGTTTCATAGCCGAAGAAAATAAAGAGAGCCAATAAAATCTACATGTTCTTAAGGGGAGATTCACCAGTCTTCAATGGAGTTTTGCAAAAGGCAATGGTGATGTGAGGAAGAAGAAGATAAAAAGGTGAAAAGGATTGGTGAAATGCATTGAGATCCGTTTCTTACCTTGGAGGGAAAAGCAAGTAAAGGGCATTCTTGTGTTAAAACATGCCTTACGGTCCGTTTCGCCCCTTTCACAGAATTTAGCCAACTCAACCCTTTTTTCATAATTTTAGTTAAAAGTCCCATTTTTTTTTATCATTTTCCATTAATATAATGCTGCTCTAAAATACAACAACCCATCCATGAAATGCCTTCTGCGATGGATGCTAGCAAATCGCATAAAACATTATATTTAAGGAAATGATATCTTTATAACCACTCTTTAATAATTGCACAAAAGCAGAATGTCTTTTTCTTACTAATTGGTTTGTATGACGTCTTTTTGTGAACCATAATAACCTTGAACAGTGATTTAAATAATAAACAAGATGAGTTAGTGAAATTATAAAAATATAGTAGTGCTGAAATCATTTCCCTATATTTACTCAGTCTATTTAAATATTCAATTTATGATTACAACCTGTGCTATTCTGAAAAAAAAAAAAATTTGAAAATTGTTTAAAATATTTTGAGGAATCCACAAATCTTTCTTGAAGGCCAACCCTCAACATCCATGTCAAATTCTAGATTCCGATACTCATACAAGTATCCTACAAGTACAAGTTTAAACAAACACACATTTATAAAAAAAGTGACCCCATCCACTTAGAAGCAAGACAGATGTAGGATCTTGACCCTCTCTATTTCAATACATAAAATCTGACTTCAAAAACCATGTTTCAAGTAGTCAGCTAAGGAGGAGGAAAAAAAAAAACTTAGTTAAGTTTCTCTATAACCATCTAAACTAGATAGACCCTGCAAAATCAGAGTAACAATAACCAAGAGAATCCTTCAAAAACAGTAACAGTAGCAGCAGTCAACAATAACTGAGTCATGGAGTAACCACAATACGGCCGGCGACTTGATCAAGATCTCGCTGACCACTGGATGTAATTCTCCTCCCACTGGAATACACCCAAAATAAATAGATAAATTAGTGATTGATACCATTAATTCGTTCATCGTTCTTTATGAAGAACATAAAGCAAAGGGAAATGATTTCAACACAAACATGTTTTGATACAAGAGGCTCACGTTTCTTGTCTTCTATATTTAAAGAGCTGTAAAAGGGTTTTTACTGTCCCCAAAAAGCACTTACCTGACAATTAATAAATGCTAAAAGACAAGATACATGAGCGCATGCATCAAATCATAGTTGTGCTGAAATCATTTCCCAAAGCAAACATCAACACATTCAGAAATCTTTTCTGTTGCTTATCAGGTCTGTGAAAGCGAGAGAGAGAGAGAGAGAGAGAGAGAGAGAGAGAGAGAGAGTTCCGGGAAAACATATGAGAAGGAAGATGCTGACACACAGGCCATGTTAGGCAGCCATGAAATTCTTCCCCATTGAATATTTGTTTACCAAGTGGTGGGGGAGGGGCAAGGAGGGTGGGAGAGGAACATAATTGAGAGGGCATGAATAAGGGGATGGTGCATAGTGGACTAAAAAAACTAGGCAAAACAAAAATTCTATTCAAAATAGAGTGAATGGAGATTTTGTTTTCCATATTTTCCAGCCAATACACACCATATCCTCAGTCTTCCATCTTAATTCTATCCTCCCACTCTCCCTACCCCTCTTCTCCCAACACTTGGTAAACTAAAATTCCATGGAATTCATTCATGGTTTCCAATCATAGCTCAAGGAAAAGGGGATGAAAACAAACAAGAATTGCAATTTGAGAGAAATTTAGGTCCAGTTCTTTAACCATTCTTGGCAGTGCTTTTGAGTGCTTTCCTGTGAGGATACTGAAACAGATTTAGAATGGCAAGGTTGACCTGTTTCACCCACTTCTCCAAATCTAGAGTTATGAGCAACGAGACCCGATGAATTCTAGCAATTCTGTTCCACCCACTCTGAAAGTCGAGAGTTGAAGAATACATCCTTAGAAAACATTCGGCTGCCTCCACTAGAGAAAGAGAGTAAGACCCCTAGTGATGAGAAATCATTAAAATGGTATGGTTTGGAAAAATATGCGAGATGGAAGGATGCCTACAGCTAGCAGGGAGGGGAGTGAAACATCAATTGCAAGCAATTTGGGAGAAAAAAGAAAAAAAAATGACTTGTGGAAAATTTAGAAAATAGCCAACTGCCTCCAATGGATAAAAACAGAGAGAAGCACCACTAGTGATGAGAAATAAGATGGTGACCTTCAAGGCTTCAATCCATTTAGATAGGAAGGAGACAATCTAGAAAAAAGCTATGATTTGTGGACACGGACACAATTGTCGCATGTCGACACGGACACGGAGTGTCGGACACGGCAAACCTTGCTTCTGTAATATTCACCTATGGACTGTTGAACGAGAAAGAGAACTAGATAACCATCAACAACCATAAAGAATTAAATACTTTCAATGACTTTCAATCAAGTGGAAGTAAAATCACAATGCTAGACTCACCCCTTTGGATCAATGTCAATTATGTTCATCTTCTGAAGTTGTTGAAGGATGTGACGAGCTATGGAACCACTGCTCTTGCAGAAATGTGGTGGGCGACTCCCGTTTCTCTTGCGCCCACCATAGATCTTCTGAAACCCACCTACTCCAATACCTTGTCTGAGGTATATTTTTCTTGCCATAGAAGCTGGGAAGAAAAATGCATAAATTCGTAAATATGTGTCGGACATTTCTAGTGGACTAATTCAACTGAAAGATAATAACAATGAAAAAGCTCTGCATAAATAAATAAACATCAAAGGGAGTTGACAGTACCAGCTCTGATATAGTACCAATCCGGGTCATATGGAGCAAGCTCCTTGAATTTACCAGTCTTCACTATATCGGTCCAGTGAGGTAGCTCAACCTATTTACCAAGCGAAAATAAAAAAAGAACCCACATTAGCACAAAAAACGACTCGAACAAAATATTAAAGAGGAAGATGTGAACTTCAACAATAAATCGCAAAGCATAGCTCAACAAATAGAGCAACATTGTTACAATGGTATTCCCATAGTAACAAGTGCTGATATCCTCTTAAGCCAAAACAATTCAAATTACAATAACATTACAAGTTGATTAAAAAAAAACTCAAGAAGTCTGTTGAAGGGTCAATGGCTCGAATCAAGTGTTCCTTACAACACAATTTTACGTCGGGCAAATCGACTCAAAAGTCTAAAAATCAAACCATGTCAACCTAAATCATGACAGCAAAACACATGATAGTTCTTCAGTCTTCATCAGAATTAGATTATTTCCCATTGATAAGAACAGTGCATTTAGTTCTCAATTAGACATAACATTATCCATTATGATGTAGAAAGAGACATTCAATGGCCACACAATCAATGTCAAGTGTTAAATTGAAACCAATTTGAATGGTTGACAGCAGCAGGAATTCGAGCTGCAGGTGGCCAATCATAATGGATGCATCTTCCAATGAAGTTCTCGATGTGTAATAGAGTTCATACTTATGTGTGTGTGGCATACTTTATACTATTTTAATGTGACTTAATTATCTTACAACAACAACATATAACAGGGTAGGCAACTAGTCAGGTTTGAAGAGAAGTAAAATTAACATGTTGACAATCTCATTGCCCATGCCTGACCAAGAATGTGTTATGTGTCCAGGTGTTCATGTGCCAATCACTGTTAACAAACCCTTACCCGGATGAGAACATAGCCAAGGCAAAACAAGTCAACAGTTCACACAATCAGTTTTCAAAGTCCGGTAGAGATAACAGTTTTATAATAAGTAAAGTCAAAAGCAAGTAGACTCAAAATCAACGGTTGACGAGTTTTTGAACAGTGATGCTACTGCACTTGGCACTTTTTTTTTTTTGGTAACGAAGGGTGTCCCCACCCCCTTCAGGGGTAGGACTATTTCCCTACGGATGCGCGCAATCACCCAGAAACCACGCGCATCGGGTAAGCAAGAGGGGATTCGAACGCTCGTCCCTGGGGAGCAAACCCATGACTTTACGCCAAAGAGCCACACCCTTCCGGGTTTACTTGGCACTTTTTGGAATTGTATAAAAAGAAAAACAATTCTAAAACGGGATCCCACGATAGAGGATCGCGTGTTTTTTATTAAATGGATTTCCATTTTGCTAGGCCTCTGTATAATATATCTCCATGGATTTGCACTGCATACCCACCGATGTTGCAATTAGGTTTCCAAAAAGAACAGGAAAATTTTCTGATGATAATGATATTGAACCACAAAACAATTAGCACAATAGTGCAAACAGGTGAAGATGTTTCCAAAGGCAACAATAAACATACTTATGGGTTATTCAAATCACACAACAGAGGCGTCCATTTTTCCTCCTATTTGTGTTCAATCATTATTTCAAATAGGCACGACTAGCCTGGCATCGATGTGGACGAGAATAAATTCATAGAATCAATGTTGGACTTGGGGTCTTCCATCTAATTGTTTCATAATTCTGACGTTGTTGTAACCAAAACTCATCCAGAAACTGCACATTCTATACCCTAATTCTACAAAGATGAAGCAATTAACCATTTTAACACCATATGGACAAAGAATAAAACCCCAAATACACCTGTATCTTCAGAGGAACATCATCTTAAATACAAGTAAAACATAAAGATGCGCTAACATAACACATTGATTCAAACACTTCAAAAAAAAATTATGACCAGCAGAAAAAGAAAAACACTCATATGAGCCTCAGTGTGAAACAGATCTATATGATGGGATGAGAAAGACAGCAATGTAGAAGTCCAAATCAATGTTTTGAAAATTAGAATCGAATCGTAAATCGTAATCGGGGTCGAATCGTATCGGATTGTAAATCGTATCGTAAATCGTAAGATTCATTCAAAAATATAAAAAAGTATGTATGATAAAAAATTATAAATAAGTTAAAAGAATAAAAATGGCCAATTATTCATTTTTCATCGAAATTCATTAATTCAAACAGAAACTACCATGATTAGCATTCAATATCGTAATATGAATTGTTTGCTGACAAACTTGACACATACTAATCATCTCATTCTCATCCAAACCCATGCATCTTGGTTAATAATCTTTAAAAAAAGACACAAGATCATATCAATTCTCAAAGTCTCAAACATCAAATGACAAACATCAATCATAAAAGAAGAAAATCAATGTTGTCCTTATTATGGTAGTCTCCCACCTCGATGTGAGTAATGCCCTCAACAAATGCTTTGTGCTCGACTGGTTCGATTCGTTCAAAGTCCTACTCCTCCTCTGTCTTCTTCCTTCTAATGAGAGGAATTTCAAAGGCTTCTTGTAATGTAGAAAGGAAATGAGGTCTTTTGAAAGAAAGACATATTTTCTTTTATACAAAACTTAATTTGGATAAATCGCATAAATCGTATGAATCGTACGATTTACTATCGAATAGTAAGATTCAATAAAAAATCGTAAGATTCATACAAATTAAGATTCAATCATGGGATTCAAATCGTTTTGCCTAAGAATCGTAAATCGAACCGTAAATCGTAAGATTTTCAAAACAATGGTCCAAATCATAAATCCTACAAAAATTACAGCCTTACATTCAACAAATTTGTGTGTAAACCAGATCAAGAAACAAATAAAATAGAGAGAAGATTATTAACATCTATGAGCGAATTAAACAGATAACAATGAAAGGGGGCAAACCAAAAGATCGAAATAAAAATTAACAAGAGATCTATAGCAAAGTCCAAAAAAGTACTCTGATGAGAACTCAGGTACGTTAAAATCTAGTAGACTCGGGCAAGTCACTGATTGCAGCGGTCATTTTTCACTAACTTGGACAATTCAAAGAAGTTTTCAATTGCTAGAGCAAAACCCAAACTCGGCCAAGTTATGACCTAGTCAACTCGGGGAGTTGGTGAGTAGCTCTTAGTTTTTTTTTGAACAGCAACCTAAAGACTACAAACCACGGAAAATAAAAAGTATAGCTAGTTCACCATGCAAGAAAGGCAGTACGGAAATTATAAAAACTTTAAAACAATAACAAAACCGATATAACCCACAAGGGCACAATCACTGATTGCAGCGGTCATTTTTCACTAACTTGGACAATTCAAAGAAGTTTTCAATTGCTAGAGCAAAACCCAAACTCGGCCAAGTTATGACCTAGTCAACTCGGGGAGTTGGTGAGTAGCTCTTAGTTTTTTTTTGAACAGCAACCTAAAGACTACAAACCACGGAAAATAAAAAGTATAGCTAGTTCACCATGCAAGAAAGGCAGTACGGAAATTATAAAAACTTTAAAACAATAACAAAACCGATATAACCCACAAGGGCACAACACCCCAACTTGCATCCTGTAGATATAAGAGTTTACATTTGCATAGATTCTACATGCAAATCTAACAGTACCAACACACGCAAGTAGGGATGGATCATTCAAATAAGAACAGAAACTAGGCAAAATGCATATTAAAAGATCAATTCAAACGCTAAACAGTATCCTATCAATTAAAAAACAAATAACAAAACCAGTACATACACATATGTGCACATGTAATTGGACAGTGATCAATGACCAAGAAGTGCCACTGCTGATATAAAAGTCGCCTGTACAGTGGAGATTAAAACAGCCTACAAAGTTTGGTAGTCCTAAAATTATATCCCTTTCCCAGCTAGAAATGTAGAACACAGCGACACGAATCCACATGACAGTGGACCAACAGAAACATCAATACAAGCCCAAACCACAACCCTAAGCCTTACAAAAAGAATCTGCTTAACACCTAAATATCCATCCAAATCCAGAAAACCCAAAAACTAAAAAAAAAAACCCTAGAAAACATAATAATAAACTAACTTTAAACAAAAAATTCAATCCTACGACTTACAAAAAGAATCTTCAAAACAGCTAAATATCCATCCAAATCTAGAAAACCCAAAATCCTAAAAAAAAAAAACCTAGAAAACATCATAATAAGCTGATTGTTAAGCAGTTGTATTGTAGAGGGTGATTCGCTTAATGTTATAAGGTGGCTCAGGGGCTCTTGGTTCCGCCGTGGAGATTTCTTCATTTCTTTAATGAGATAAAAGACATATCGGAAGGGCTTTCAATCTTATATCAGCATGCAAGAAGATCTGCTAATACTATTGCAGATAAGTTGGCAAAAGATGGAGTTTCTAAGCAGGTTTTAGAGTTTTTTATTTTTTACCACCCTAATTGTATAATTGTAGGGTTGCAGGGTTGTCTCTGTTTTCTTGGTTTGTATATGTGTATTTGTACTTGAGGGGGACCTTCTCAGTCTTCTTTTTAATGAATTCTGTTACCATTCAAAAAATAATAATAATAATAATAGGCTGATTGTTAACCCAAAATCCTAAAAAAAAAAACCTAGAAAACATAATAATACACAAAAACCCTAGAAAACATAATAATGCACTACTTTTAACTGCAAAAAACAATAGGAAATCGATAGACTATAGAATAAAATTGTAGGAAAGGATCAAAAGAAACCACCACAGTGAAAAGACAGGAGCAATCAATACAAACAAACCCTAATTGTCAGAGCTTAAACCCTAAGAATTATATTACCTAAATAGAAAAAACACCCGACTCAGATCATGCGACCCATTCAGATCATAAACCACAGCCACAAACCTTAAGAAAATCACACATACGAAGAAATAGGGTTTTCGAAAGAGAAAAATTAAAACGAGAGAATCGAAATAGAAAGCCTTTTACCTTTCCCGATCTCTTGAGGTGAGACGAATAGGCCGTCACAAAATCGCGAGGCGTAACATCCTTCACAGTTCTTGGAGCCTCCATGGCTGTAAGTGAAAACTAGGGTTAGGGTTTCTTGTACTCAGCCCTTCGAGCCCAATGGAGATTTGGAAGGGAAAACTAGGGTTAGGGTTTCTTGTGATGTATATGAGCTCCGGGAAGGAAATTACGGTAATGGCTCTGGCTTTTTAAGTTTCGACAAATTTTATGACCTGAATATCTTTGCTTATTTGGGCAATTGAAGGGGCTATTTGTAAATTCTCTCATTGGACGATCCTAACCCTACGATTTATGGCTGTGATCTCTTTGTTTTTTTTTTTTTTTGACCCGCTTATCTCAACACTTAGTAGACTAATTTTCTAGGGAAAACATTTTCATGGTCGACAAACACGGCATAATATTTCATGGAATATTTGTGGTTGTCATATTCGAAAACGAACTAGGCTTAACAAGATTTAAAAACATTCCGAGTCAATCATTGATCCACCCGAGTTGACTCATTTTTACGTTGGCCGAGTTCTCATTCAAGTCTAAGTTTTGACTTACCAAGTCGATAAAAACTACTTTAACTTGCTCGAATTAATGAAAAGTTGACCACATCAACCATTGACTTGCCCGAGTCAACTCATTTTACAGTCGGCTCCGAGTTTTTAAACATTGAACATCAATAATAAGAACAACAAATTACTATTACTCTTTCATTGCAAATTTATTAAAAAAGGCGTCCTTGCATCTTCTCCACCTTCCATCTCTTCTTATTGACTTTATCGATGAATTCTTCTACTTCCTTCTGAATTCTTCGACGTCTTCTTCATTTTCTCTCTCTTCTTCTCCAATTCAATCCTACCCATGATTGTTGTAGATGGTGCGTTGAGTTCTTGATAATCGGAAGGCGAATCGGGTTTAGGCCTACTAATGAGAAGAGTGGCAATTATCAAATTGCAGATAAAGAAGATGAGGAGAGAATCCAATGATAGCTCGGCTGTAGATTGAAACATGGCGGGGAGAGTGAGAGAGAGAGAGAGATGGATAATCTTTTAGAAAGAGAGATGCCTTTTAAAGCCTTGCTCAAAATCAATGAGAGTTGTGCTGTGAAAGCTGTAGTTTAATGCATGTGTTTGAGTAAATGAAAAGTAAGTTTATTATACACAAAGCACACATGTTGGATAGTCTAAACCATTGATTTGATCGGAACTACTGAGTGAGATCTTATTAAGTCTCATGTTAAGTGAGATCTTAGTCTCATGTTAAATCGAGATCTCATCAGTTAGATAAAGGATTAGAAAAATAATAGCTAAGGCAAAATTTGGCAAACATTCTTCGGAGTGATTCCATGCTTCTTCTATCTCTCCAGAGAATCGGAAGTCTCGTTGAATGACATTTTTAAAGAGTCACTCACACATAGTCCTGGCGCCATTGGCAATATTATAGACCAATCCTGGATTTTACAAGCTAAAACCTGGATTCAGTAAGGTAAAACCTGAATTTTATAAGCTAAAACCTAGATGGGAGAAATTACATGGTGCCTGATCAGGAGCCTACACTAGCGGGGCATCTGTCCTTGATATTGATACTTGATCCAACAGCAGCCTCTTAAAAAGTTGGAAAAGTGGGCTGCTGTTGGATCAGATATCAAGGGTGGATGCCCAGCCAATGTGTACGTGCCTGATCATGCGTGTTTCAACTGATTTGATCACATAAATTAGGCAGAAGTGGGGCCCAATAAGTGTCTTTCAGGAAGAAGTATAAAAGTGACTTCTTTATAGCATTTTTTAGATTTTATCATGGTTTTAAATTTCGACCAAAATCCTAAATTTCGGATTTCGGTGGAGACCGACACCGAAACCACAAAAAACCGAAACGGTCATTTATTTCGGCCAAAATTTCGGTTTTTCCGAAATTTGACCCAAAAAATCTGTTTTTTTTTTAAAAAAAATTAATTTAATATTTCACCGAAATTTAATATTGAATAAAATATTAGTTTTGATTTTTGTACCAGATTTCAACCGAAATTTCAAAATTTTAGGGTCCGAAACCGGTACCAAAACCAAAATTTTAAACCTTGGATTTTATATGTGTGCATGCATGTGAAGTCCAGTATTTTTCAAAAAATACAGTGGGGCCCACTTCATAGGATGATCCAAACCGTTCATTTGTTGGGGGTCACAACTTAAATAGGTTGTACATCTCCCAACCATAAGTAGGTTGTATGCGCTGAGCGTGCATGTGAAGTCAAGCATTTTTCAAGAAGTGCAATGGGGCCATTCCATAAGAAGATCCAAACCCTTCATTTGTTGGGTTACAACTTAAATAGAATGTTTAAAATTAATCATCTCCATAGGATGATCCTATCCCTCCAAACCCCTATAGGTAGGAGGGTTAGGATCTTCTTAGGGAGATGATTTGCCGGGTACAACCTATTTAAGCTGTGGCTCAACAGATGAACGATTTGGATCATCCTATGAAGTGGGCCCCACTGTACTTTTTAGACAGCATATAAAATCACAAAAGCATTGTAGGAAATATTGTATGTACCTAGATCATAATGTTGGAAGAATGTCAACATAATGTTGGAAGAATGTCAACATAATGTTCTTGTACAGAGCTTTATAAAGCAGAAAGCCCAAACCCATCTTCACCAATCTCCTTTCAAAGAACATAAGCAGAAGAAACTATAAATCTTTTATCTAACAGAGATTTTCTGCAAAGGAGTGACCCGAGAACACAGGAGCTATAAAATAGAGGCAAAAGAAGCCCTTCTCATGCACTTGTGTTCTCAGGTCACCCCTTTGGGGCACCCTGTTCAAATGCAGCTCACATTATTTTTTGGAGGGGTTTTTGTTCTTCCTCTGATGAGATTCGTACTATATATGCAGACATGTTTTGTGGGTTACACCAAGCTTTTGTTGTTCCCTTACAATTTCTTTTTTTTTTTTTCTTTGGTTGCAGGAAACAAGGTTCAGTTTCATAAAGTTTTCCTGGAATCAGATGCTGAAATCTGCCAAGACGAAAGGTAGTCGACTCGAGTGAGTCAAGGATTCACACAGTCAAATTTTCATTTAACTCGAACAAGTCAAAAAAGTTTTGATTGACTATGTAGGCAGAACTCAGACTAGGCCAAGGTAAAAGGGAGTCAACTCGGTCAAGTAGAGGTTTGACTCAGTCGTGTTTATCTATTATTCTTGCTGATGAGTTCTAGTCGTTTTTTGAAATGATGAGTTCTACCATTTCAAGTCTTTTTTTTTTTTTAAATGATGGGTTCTAGACATTCAATTTCTGCTTCCACATAAGTTCACATGGTTTATTTATTGAAATGTAAAGTTATATTTGTTTGAAATATAACTTTAGGCTACTAGAAAGGCAACTTCTTTGGTAGTGTTCAAGGAATTTATGATGCCTTTGTTATATGATCTATAGCACATGTTCACTGTCTTTGGGTATGATATGATTATATTGTCTGTAAAATGCATGCTAAATGCCAATATTAAAGTAATGCCATATAACACCAAATTAGATTATTAAACAAATAACAGTAACAAGTTAAGAAATTAAACTCTATCATTGAAATATTATTCAGAACATATGAGCTCAAAATTTGTAAAAATTCAGTCTGCTTATCAGTAACTCTAATTCATTCTAATAAAAAGCTAAATTACAAAACGAAGTAACCAAATAATCACTAGTACACCTGCTGGGAAGACATCGCGAGTCTTTGCAACCAAGAATGATCAAGTTTCTGCAGCTCATTCCAGCAAGTCACCTATCAAACAAATGAAAAATAATAATCAATTGCAAATTTGCAATGAAGCATAAAAAACATTCAAATAATTTGCCATGTAAAACGAGCCATGAAAACAACGTTATGAAATATGTATGTAAACAAACTTGCGGAATCCTAATGGTGAAATAAACCGTGTGATAGGGAAATTATTTAAACATTGGCTATGTTTGGCAACCATGAATTTTTTTTTCATGGAAAAATAGCTTACTCAGTGTTGAGAGAGAGAGAGAGAGAGAGAGAGAGAGAGAGAGAGAGAGAGGACATGAGTGTGGAGACGATGCGAAGGGGCTGAAAAATAAGGCAAGCAAAAACTCTATTTGAGTAGAGGTTTTCTTTTCCCTGTTTTTCAGCCACTTCTCACCCATTTCTCATTCATGCCCTCTCAATTCTCTCCTTCTCGCACTCTCCCTTCCCCTCTCTCAACACTTGGTAAGCTAATATTCCATAGAAAAGACTTTCATGGCTGCCAGGCCATAATGTGCATGAAAAGTTACGACATATTAAAGTTCATAAAATATACACAACAAATATCAGTCTCATTTACAGATTAGCTAGTAAATAGTATATACTATTTACTATACCCTATGTCTTATAGCAGCTTAGAGTGACAATTTTTCTTCGTGAAATGCATAGACCATGATTAAAACATAGTAAACTCTTGAGCCTGTTAACACTGAATTAAAATATTATTTTTTAAGCCACATGATTTTTTTTCTTTTTTCTTCATCATGCATTTCCAAAGTCCGTTCCCACTCAAATAAATTGTTGCAAGTTCTGGATGTATTAATTATTAACAACTAATTCTTCTGTTTTTTTAATGTACCAATAGTAGTGCAACTCGGCAGGGGTGCAAATAGAAAGATTATTGCCAACAGAAAAATTGAAGAGAAGGGAACACCGAAAACGGTACACGATCAATATCAACTCTTGCACACATTTCGAGCTAGGCATGTATAAATATCGGTCCCTGTCAAAGTTTTGATATGAACATGTCCACTTCCCGTTTCGCATACTCATGGGCAATGCTGATTGAACTCTTGCTGTGACGCAAAAAGAACTCTGCAAGTAGGATCTTAAGTTCTTCGTCTGTTAGGTCACCATGACAACCCTATAGGCAAAATTGAAGCACTTAGTTAATTATGATCACTTCGGAGTAAATGCATATGAATCTTTTGTTTTTAGCGGATTGGCATACACCTTATCATAATGGGTAAATCTTTTTCTCTTGGAACAGTAACATTGAAATTTGATATAATCATAGAAAGCCACCATGACAAGACAACATCACATAGGCAAGGCAACCATCCATAGAGATTTAATAATATTAAAAACCTACTGACAGTCATTGTCACGCATTCCCCAGAACAGTAAAGTTTATTCAAAATAGTGATATTTCACATGTTTTGAAAGCCGATGATCGTGTCATTTCTTTTACTGATGGAATGGGGATTAATGTTTCCTAGACATGAGGTTTATTGTTTATGTGGGTGCATGAAATGAATCAAACTTTGGACTTCGGCATGGATTTACTTTGGACCATGGTCCCCACTGAAGTCGACACTTGTTGATCGAAATTGACACGTGTTGAGGGAAGTTTAAAACCCTGAATGAGTCTACCTTATCATTGGCACTCCAAGGGATCAGCTTGAGAAAGAGCACCAGGATTTTACAAAGATCAAAAGTCAACAATATCCTACATAGTATTCTCCTAGCACTGTAGGCCAACTCACTTCGATGCCAAAAGGGGATTACATTCAAAGAGTCCCCCTTAATCCATAGTAGACCAGAGAGATGCACCTTAAGTAATCAAAGACCAGTTCAAAGTGTTGAGGCTTTTGCTTTCCTAGAGTTGTTCACGCATACACGCATGGAAAAAAACTTTACTATCTCCCACTGATTTCCTTATCTCACCACCAATACCAGTGGGACCCAGATTGCCACTCAAACTTTCATCAAAAGTCAACTTTAGGGTCCATCTAGCCAACTCTAAAGCTTAGAACAAAATAATGTTGATTTATCTAGATCTTGCAAGCAATGGATCTCAATGCCCCAAGCACTTGGCGATCTTTTTCCAAGTAGCGGACCCCCATGGTTTTCGATTTCCACCAAAACCGACATGAAACGACCGAAATGTTAGCGTTTCCATCCCGACCAAAACGAAATCTAAATGGATTCCTTCTACTTCATTATTTCCACCGAAATTCCCAAAATTTGACCAAATTTTCCAAAATTCAATCAAAATGGTTGAAACGACATATATATATATATATATATATATATATATATATATATATATATATATATATAGGGAAATGTTATCAGCACTATTGTATTTTGATGAGGGCAGTATGGTATGGCCTGCACCATAGGATGATCGAAACCGTCCATTAGATGGGCCACAGCCCAAATAGTTTGTGCCCCAAAAATCATTTTCATAGGTTGATCCTAACGCTCCGATCTGAATGTTAGAGGGTTGACCCTAATCATCTATAGATCGGAGGGTTAGGATCAACCTTTGGAAATAATTTTTGGGGCACAACCTATTTAGACTGTGGCCCATCTAATGGACGGTTTGGATCATCCTATGGTGTGGGCCATATCATACTTTTAATAAAGTGAGGAGTGCCCTCATCAAAATACAGTAGTGCTGATAACATTTCCCTATATATATATATATGAGAAAACTGTTGGTGAGCTTAAGCGCACCAAACCTATGGTGCGCTTAAGCTCCCCAATCACATGGGTCCCACAGGTTTGGTGGTGATCCAAACCATTCATTTGCAAGGTCTTATCATAGATAGGGGGTGTATCAAAAATCAGCTCCATAGGATCATCCTAACCCCTCCATTTGTGGAGGACAAAAATGGGGCAGATTTGTGTCTGTCCATTTTTGTCCTCCACAAATGGAGGGGTTAGGATGATCCTCTGGAGCTGATTTTTCGTACACCCCCTATCCATGTAAGGGACTTTAAAATGAATGCTTTGGATCACCTAACAAAGTGGGCCCCCATGTGATTGGGGCGCTTAAGCTCACCAAAAGTTTGGTGAGCTTAAGCGCACCAACAGTTTCCTCATATATATATATATATAGAGAAAACGGTTCCTACACATATGTGTAGAGAGTTCTCTACACACTAGCTTAAAATACAGTGGGGGCTCACATTGTTTGGGTGATCCAATCCATCCATTTTAAAGGCCCTCACATAGATAGGGTGTCTACAAAAAATCAGATCCATAGGATCATCCCAACCCTACGATTTGTGGAGGTAAAATGGATGTCTTTAAACCTTCACAAATTAGTCCATTTTTTGTCTCCACAGTTCGAATGGTTAGGATGATCCTATGGATCTGATTTTTTGTGGACACCCTATCTATGTGAGGGCCTTAAAAATGAATGGTTTGGATCACCCAAATAATGTGGCCCCCACTCTATTTTAAGTTAGTGTGTAGATAACTTATCTACACATATGTGTAGGAACCGTTCTCTCATATATATATATATATATATATATATATATATATATATATATATATATATATATATATATATATATATATATATATATATATGTATAGAGAGAGAGAGAGAAGGCATTTCTTTTCTTTTTTTCTAAGAATTACAAGTCAGCATTAGTATTTACATTTCTTGCCATCCCCAAATTTTCTCCCCTATATTTTTTCTTAGGTAGAAGAGAAAAGGAAAGATTTTGTTCATTTATTTGTAAATTATGTTGATTTAACACGTCAAAGTCATATATATTTACCGTTTACTGCCCTCGCCAGCTTTCTATCTATACTTACATCAGAGGATAAAATCATCTTTTCAAAAGGGCAAACAGGCTGTCGAGCGTCGTTCCACTCCAACCAGATATTTTTTCCTTTTATGGCACGTCAATTTTCATCTCTATTTTAATATAAAAGAGAAAGGCCTTGATTTTTCCAAGTATCGCATCCTCTCATTCGACTCACCCACGTGCCCTCTTCTCTCTCTCTCTCTCTCTCTGAAAATTTAGACGAGTCATGGCCGCCCCCTCTCGATGGATGCTGCACGTGACCGCCGCCCTTTCTCTCAATCTCCCGTCTCCGCCTCGATTCCCCATTTCTGCGTTTTCCTTTCTTCGTCTCTCTATGCCTTCTCCATTGAAGACGGGTTCGGTAGTTAGTAGTTAGGGTTTTCCTGATGTGTTGATCTCTCTCTCTCTCTCTCTCTCTCTCTCTCTCTCTCTCTCTCTCCAAAATCTACAATCTGCTCAAGAAGATCACGGTATGGCTTCTTATTTGTTATTCTTCTTTGTGGTCATTTCAAGAGGTACCTAGGGCATTTCTTCTTCTTACAGGTCGTTTTCTGTTTTGATTTCCTTTTATTGAATTGAATCAGCAAAGTCCAAATTTATGAATTCAGTTTTCAATCGCCTTTTTAGAAGGTCATTTCAAGAGGTACCTAGGGCATTTCTTCTTCTTACAGGTCGTTTTCTGTTTTGATTTCCTTTTATTGAATTGAATCAGTAAAGTCCAAATTTATGAATTCAGTTTTCAATCGCCTTTTTAGAATTTTTTTCATCCTAATTTATTCTGATCATTTCTTTGCTAGCTTTAATTTTAATTACTTTCAACCAATCCATGTTTTGATTCTGAAATATGAGTTAACGAATGTCTAATTTTAGTCTTGGAATTGCAGTCTTACTACTTCATGTTTTAGTTTCATTTTTGGGTTTTGATTTTTTTTGCTCTGTTACTGTATTCCAGGGGATCACACTGGATTTCCTTTTCTCGCAAGCTTTTACGGAGAATAACAGCTATGTACTCGAAGAATAGAAGAGCAATAGAGATGAAAGTATGAACGCTTTTAAAAGGTAGTCTCTCACTGAAATATTTTCAAATTATTTTTGAATTTCCAATCCCCTAAATGTAGTTATGAAACACATGATTTTCATTGAAATGTTTTCAAATTGTTTTTTTCTTCATGTGTGTCTATGAGCTATGAACTTGCAATGATCTTTTTGGTAGGAAACTAAGAAGAGGGCTCCATAGAAGGAGATGGCCATAGCTCACTGGAAAGATGCTGAAATATGCTTGATGAAGGCCAGAGCTCCACAGCAACATACCTGGGCATGGATATAAGGAGCTTCAATAGGATAGATACAAGGTCATGGCATTGTTGGCAACAACTTTACGGATTTCTCCTCTTCTTTGACATATATGTATCTGAGTATCATTGGCAATACCTTCCTTTCAATCCCATTAATATTAGCTAACAGGGGTTCCACTTATATTTTATATGTATTATGTTCTTGGATCTTATTTTTCCAATTTGTAGCTAATCCCAGATGATATGGAGTTCCAGTCTGGAGACATACCAAATTATACAACAACAATGGATTTGCATGTTTCTCCTCGACTTCTTTTCAGGTCTAATTTGTCATATATTTCATATGACATGACAATACCATTTTATGTCATTTCATTTTTGTTTATGAAACAGGTCCAACATAAATTTGGGTAAAACAGCGCCATCTTTCAGATTTCCATTTGATTTATGTAGACTATGTTAAAGTTTGGTTGTGAATGTGTTTTTTTAATAGTAGTGGAAGTTTGTTTGTGAATGCTTCTGTCAGTAACTTTGTTTCTCTTAGCCGATATAGGAAACCAAATAATTTTTATGTCAGAGAAAGATTCAATCACTTCAAGTCCAATATCATCTGAGGTGAATATGTTTCCTTATTGCCGTTACGATATCGTCTGATGTTTTGCTATGGATCTCTTTCTCAACAAATATGTTTTAGAGCAAGATGAGAATAGCGTCAAAGTTTCTTATTTTCTACTTTTGTTTGCTATGCCTACATATCTTGATTTTCTACTTATTTCCTATCCCGTGCATCGCACGGGGTTTTTTACTAGTATATATATATATATATATATATATATATATATATATATATAGAGAGAGAGAGAGAGAGAGAGAGAGAGAGAGAGGAAATGGTTTGTGAGCAGCTGCTCAGATAAGCTTATCTGGGCAGAGCTCACAAACCATAGGGGGGTGCACAGTTTTGGGGGGATCCAAAGCATTCATTTGGAAGGCCCTTCCATGGATAGGGTGTGTACCAAAAATCAGATCAATAGGATTATCCTAACCCAATCAAAGGGGGAGGGGGAAATGGACAGACACTGTGTGTCCATGTTTCTGCCCATTTTTTCCCTCCACAAATGGCAGGGTCAGGATGATTCTATAGGGCTGATTTTTGGTACACACCCTATCCATGGAAGGGCCTTCCAAATGAATGCTTTGGACCCCCCTAAAAATCTGGGGCCACATGTGTTTGTGAGGTCCTGCTCAGATAAGCTTATTTGAGCAGCTGCTCACAAACCATTTCCTTATATATATGAGGAAACTGTTGGTGAGCTTAAGCTCACCAAACTTATGGTGAGCTAGCTTCCCCAATCACATGGGTCCCACATTTTGGGGAGTGATCCAAACCATTCATTTGCAAGGCCTTATCATAGATAGGGGGTGTACCAAAAATCAGCTCCATAGGATCATCCTAACCCCTCCATTTGTGGAGGACAAAAATGGGGCAGATTTGTGTCTGTCCATTTTTATCCTCCACAAATGGAGGGGTTAGGATGATCCTATGGAGCTGATTTTTGGTACACCCCCCATCTATGTAAGGGACTTTCAAATGAATGCTTTGGATCATCCTAACAAAGTGGGCCCCCATGTGATTGGGCAAGCTAGCTCACCATAAGTTTGGTGAGAGTTTCCTCATTTCCTCTATATATATATATATGAAAAGATGTGATGATTTACAACATATAAAGCTATTTTTCTTAAAACCCAAAAAAAAAAAAAACCGTGCCCTAATCCGCTATAAATCGAAAAACACTGCAAATCAAAGAAACTATTTTTTTTCTGCTTTTCCATGGAATTTTTTCTGGAAAACCCTATAGAAGAATATTTAAGATATAAATCTTTGTCAACCTGCTTTGTGGGCCCATCCTAGTTTAATCAAAGATGGATCCACTTTTCATTTTAATGTGAAGAGTAACCAGAATTTGAAATTTGAAAACCTAAGCATCATACACATGATGAATGTTTTTTAAAGCCATTTTACTTTGCATTTTATTTCATTTCATTTCAATAATGTAGAGAATGATATATGTTAGGTTGGAGGGCGTAATGGTAATCTTGTTTTCTTATACTTCATTACATTTTTTTGAAATGGCTTTACTGTTCCAAACATGTGCGATTTAGTTGTTATTCGATTATCTTCCTCCTTGAGTTATTATTCCCCCTTTTGCTCTTCTTTCATTTCTAATCCTCTTTCAGTTTTTATGTAGTTTTCCTTTCTTCGCTTGCTCTTTGTACGGACCATCTCGGTCCTTTCTGTTTTCTCCTCAGTAAAATTTCTACTATTCAAAAAAGAAGAAAAGAAGAAATGTGATCTATATTGAATTATCGGACACACGTGACAATGATGTTAATAGGTGTTAGATGTTGTTAAACCATTATAGGTATTTTTTGCTTATGTGACGGTTTTCTAGTGCACATTTGTGCTTAGGTTGGCACTTCCCAAATTTTCATCTTGAATATTCATCATTTGCATATGTTTTCACATGTTTCGTGTTTTTAAAGGATTTCCATTGAAATTTCAAATTTCCATCCAAAACCGGCATGTTTCCATTTCTGTCATAACCGAAAGGAATACCGAAACTAAAACCTGTAACCATGCTAGAAAGTCCCTCAAGTAGCTAACTTTGTATGGAATGCATGTATACAATCTGATTTCTTTCTAATTTGAGATAGTACAGTACTGTTTTATTTACAATAGGGCAGGAAGTCTAAACTGAGCTGGTCTAGTGAGTTTGAAGTTTACCTTTTGTCCAGGAAGTACTCTCAGTTTAGATTTAGAAAATTGATTTTCTATTTGACTGTTCAAGAGTATTGGGACTTTTCTTTTAACATGTATCCAAGACATGAACAGCTCACTTTTTTTTTTCTTATTGTTATAATGCTGCTGCACAAATATTCAGATCCTTCTTTATCTAATATCAAGCGACTGATTTTTCTAGTCTTTTATTGCAACTCATGTGGATTGTCCGCTTGCACCAATTCAATTCCATAGCAAATTTCAAGTTCTTGTTGGTGGGTTCCAATTAGTAGCTTGGATTTCCAGCAATCTGAATCGGTGTTTTCAAATGCGGATGTGAGTCAAAACACGGCCAAAGCAAATCCTAGTCGACTCGGCACAACACGGTTGAGTACTTGGTTGACATGGCTGAGTAATCGGTTGACGTGGTCATAACTCAAGAGAGTCAAAGGAGTTTTGATTGACTTTGTAGGGCAAAATGTAGACTTGGACAAGAACGAGGCCAAGGTAAAAGGGAGTCAAGGGAGTCCACGATGACGCTCCCGGGTGCCAAAGCTCGTGTGGGATCGATCGATCAGAAGAAGGCGGACTTCGCGCGCGCCCCTAGTGAGTTTTGAAATGAAGATTTGAACACCTTTGGTTGATTTGACGAGTTTAAATTGCACCATGTCAGATGTTGCCTGTATTCATATAATCAGTTTTGTGCATGCAAAAGACTAGAGGGAAAAAAAGAGAAGATGTTTCTGCACAAATCAGTTGCAGTAAACTACCATTCTCACAAATGAAAACATTGGATAAGCCTCTGGCGCAAGTAAGAATAATACATGTATAGAGACATAATGGATTTAGCAACCATATTGTAAGATGCAATATGCATATATATTTTCATCATTTGTAATCATATAAGGCCATTATTTGTACTAAAAAGATGCAACACATTTTTTACCATGCGGGAAATTCTATCACACACAGCATGGTGCATGAGATGCCTGAAGCAACTGAAACATTGAAAGAGTCCACCATGCCTTTCATAGGAATGCTACAATGCAAGTCAGACAGTTCCAGAGCCTCATCACTTATACCCCTGCAATCAGGTATTAAGTAGCATCAACTAGACAAGAAGAGTTTCGATGCAGTTTAGCAATCAATAGTCAGTTCCTGAAGACAACATTCAAGTAAACATTTGCAAAATATGGCATGCCTAAGAACAGTAATTTGTGATTTGCATAATAGCGCATGGACTACAATCACATCTTTCATCATTGTGATTTTTCTCATCAAGAATACGTACCATTTTGGTGTGAAGTTTGCGGAAAATAAGAATGTATTGCAATGGTGAGTGAAAACCCCTTTTTCTTTCTACTATCAACCTCTTCAACAAGGGTCAATGTTTCCATTCTATTCTGTTATTCTAAGCATGGTTTTAAATTTCGACCGAAATCCGAAATTTCGGATTTTGGTGGAGACCGACACCGAAATTGACCAAAACCGAAATGGTCATTTATTTCGGCCGAAATTTTGGTTTTTCCGAAATTTGACCAAAAAAAACTGTTTTTTTAATATTAATTTAATATTTTACCGAAATTACCGAAATTTCGGCAGAAATTTAAAATTAAATAAAATAATCATTTCGGGTTATGTACCAGATTTCGACCGAAATTTCGAAATTCCTTGGTCCGAAACCGGTACCGAAACTGAAATTTTAAACCTTGATTCTAAGTAGCTTTGAAGCAAACTGAGTTGTGACTTATTGGCTTGTTATGAACTGCTAGCTAGATTCTAGATTTTTTTTTGGGTGACAGGTAAAATAGTATTGAACCTAAAACATCAAGGTTTAAGTACAAAATCCCCCACAATTGAGCTACAGGCCCAACCCCAAGATTCCAGGCTTCATTAAATCTTAGACACAGTGGGTACCATTCAAAAAAAAAAAAAAAAAAATCTTTAGACAGAGTGGGTGTTTGAGGTTTTTTCCTTTTTATGACAGTTTATGATAGAAAAAGAAGCACAAAATATTTCTAAAGCCATTGCCAATTTTCTTTATCTTTTCTATGCATTTCTTTACTTTTCTGATTTCATTGCTTAAAAGCAGGAAATTCATGAGGCTTATGCCTCAAACCTCGAGGCCTATGGTTCCTCATCCTCGCCTTTAGAAACACTAGTCATACAACTCCAATTACAAGATAAAGAAACATAGTGGACCCCTTTAAGTAGCAAACTTTCAATACCAAGTTTGGATAGTCTGAAGACTGTATTGTCATTCCAATAAGCCTCAAGACAATATTTCTAAGGCAAATCATCTCTTAATATATTTTCCAACTGTCTTGTATTTGACATTTATTTTCCAACTGTCTTGTATTTGACATTTGTCAAACATGTTCATAACTTTTACAATCTCTCTATTTACAATCTCCCTAGTTTACCTGTATTCATGTTCAACCAATTCAAAAGGGATGGTGGCTATAATAAATTAGTATTCTTAAACCCATTGTTAAACTGTCCAAAAAGTAATGTATAACTAAAATTATTCATATAAGAAAATGCTAATAATAAATATGTCAAATAAATTAAGAAGCTGCCTAAGGTGAAGAAATTTAATTGCACCCATATGCTTTCTCTTTTGGTGGTTGGCATGCGTACCTTGTATCGTTATCATACACGAAAATTGTACCCTTAACCAGGTAAGAAAGTACATGGTCAGAAGTCAATATGATTAACATTAGTCCTCCCCTTTCGCATAAGATGCATAGGTCTTGTTTGGCTAGTAGAGAACAGTTTGTTTCAGTTTTTTTTTTGTGGAACGGTAACAGTTCGTTTCAGTTTAAAATAGTAAGTTCAAGATTCTATGCGCGTTAGCAATGGAAATTAACAATTGAGATTAAGAACATGCTAGAAGGTCATTTCTGATATAATTTCATCTTTTTAAAAAAACAAGACCATAAAAAAATGTGACAACAAAGTTAATGATAGCAGGATGGCTCAACAAGCCATAATGAGGAACAGAAAAAGTCCACACGATGAAGATAGTGGAGCACAAAAGTATCAACTTATACTTAGAAGAACATACTCACTTACGCTCATTTCCGACAACAATAGCTGTTGGACACGACCAATCCATGTCATAAATAGAAACCTACAAAGTACCCATAAGATCATTTAGAGATCAGGTCATCATGATTTAAGAAGTAAAGCCTTTATGCCAGCAAGACCTGTAATGAATACACAAATATTGTACTAGTATGACAACTGCTGAATTCATAATAAATCAGCTTGGAAATTACCACTACAAGAATTACCTAAAGGAGGAATACAGCTATTTGCCCAGTGCTGACATGTTCACGAATCAATAAAGCTTACCTTTTTGAAGAGGAACAGAAAAAACACATTCAAGGACTAAAGTTTCAGGCTACGGTCACAAGCTGGAGAATAGCGGACTCGAACCCCTAATATCATCCATGGGGTAAACCACGGTGAACTAAACGCGATACATATAGTGAAACATATCAGTTCTAACCAATCTGTAGTCATTCCTTGCCAAAAAATGAAAATAGGAGGAAATAAAAAACAAGCATAAAATGCTGGGTAAATTTTGATAAAAAAAAACATTTGAAATGTTCTGATGATATTTAGTGAGTATTAGGCTCTTGTCCACTCGTCATATAGTCATATAGTACTAGTCAGTTTGTAGTGATGTTTTACTCATTGATTAATAGAAGAAAAAATTGAAAATGGGATAAACAATATAAATATACTATGGATCTACCACTGACCAACATTATATATCAACAGATTTCGTGCCAACGCCATGGATTTATAACATTCTAAGAAATTACAAAAACAAATAAATAAGTAGCCACGGTATTAAACATTCACATGTTTCATGTTGGGATTGTTTAAAAACTCAAAGAAGGGATTGGTTTCCACTATCTCAGCCAATTTCTTCAAAATAGGTGCTGAAAGAAAATGGGGCATGTATTTGAATGACTATGGGCAATTAAAATGAGAAAAATGAGGATTTAAACAAGCCAATAGTTGACTGAAACATTTGACCGGTTCTTTGACGAGATTCTTAATTGGTTGAGATCTTCATCATTGGTGTTTCATCATTTGCGAAGATCGGCCAGCTCTTTCGCTGATGCTCTTGCTAGAGATGGTGCATTTATTGAAGAGCTGGCACTCTTCGATTCTCTTCCTCCTTGATGTTTGTTTTGCTAGTGTCTTTCACTGATTGACTAATAGTAGTGTATGCTCCTTCCTTGTACTCGATCACCTCGGTCATTTTTAATAAAAAACCGGCTATTATTTAAAAAAAGAGTGGCCAAAACACATGCAAGTCTTACATATGTTATGAATCACACCAGTGTTTCAGAGCAAGCTAGGTTGAACACAAGTAAAAAAGACCATTCCGGTGGAACTTTTATGAGTTTATCCCATGCATAGCCATAGAAGGAATCAATTCTAAAATGTTTATATGCAAATTAATGTGAAATTGATCCCACATTTAAGTCATAAATGGCTTTTAAACATATGACTCTTAATTTGTAATAACTGGCTATATGGCACAATAAAAACAACAACTCATTCTGAAGGCATAGAAAATGCATTGATGAAAATATCGATAGTCCAACACGAAAAAGTTCTGAGAGAAATGATGTCAGTACTGCATCAGTTCCCACATGTGTCGTGGCAATCCGATAACCACGTGATTTCAACACCTTAAAGCACTGTTGGGTAGACTTCCAAAGTTCTATATCCAACCATTTTTCAGCACCCATGCTAACATGCCGATTGTCTCTATACCTGCGATAAGCACACAGAGATATCAGAGAATAGCAAGGAACAAGGTGGAATATCACAGCGCAAAAGGGCATACCAAATTCAAGTGGAGAGAATCAAAGAATACATCATGACCCATTCTATTTAAGCTAATATGAACAAATAGTGACACATAGATAGTAATGCTATATACCAGATGAAGCCTAGATCATGATTTCATTAGACAAGAAATTCTATACCACAGACATTGCATGTGTATGGTGATCATGGCTGTTGATTTGGCGGGTCACTACCAGACCACATCGACTTGCAGCTTCTACAGCAAGTGGCTACTCCAAACAACTTGATAAAAAGGAGTTTTTTGGGGGTTTGCACTAAAAAAGTCGAGAGTTGCCATTTGCATAACATGATTAAGAGGTTAGGATAATCAATTCGGTGTGAGGACTGAGAGACACGTACGGTTTGGTGGCCAACAAGATCAACAACGCTAATTACTGCAAACATGTGACACAAACTGAAGTGATCTCCCAATACCTGAAGATCAAAGAGGATTGAAAGGGCAATCTTCTCTAATGGACGAGGGGGACAAATATGGAAAGAGGCTAGGATTATCCTCATAAAGGAGAACTGTCTTGAATACAATAGCAGAAAAATTAAAGTCCATGAAAATTACCCTCATTCTTGGCTTTCATAATTGATGGTCTCCTCACCAAATCCAAGCCCAGATTCAAAGTTTTTTTTTTTTTTTTAACCTTGTTTTAGCATAAATCTACAATAAATAATTCAATGTACCTATCATTTAAAACCACCCATGCCCAACCCATCCAAATCCTAGTCTCATAACCATGGTAATAAAATCAACACTTAAAATGTAATATGGCGCCGACAAAACAAAAACAAGAAACAAAAACAAAAACAAAAATAAAAATGAAGGCTTTCACCTCAAATCGTGTTGCACCTTTTTGTGCCGTCGCAAGAGATAACATGAATCGATTGGACTCCAAGTGCATCAGCTGACCGCAACGCCGCAGACACATTTCCAAAATCAGTCAGACCTTCTACCACCAAGCAAACACCATAGCTCCTGTTCTTCACTACTTCCCTAATCCTTTCCTTCCTCCCCTCCAATAGATACGGATCCAGCGCCTCCAAAATTTCACTACTCGTCAAACTATCACTCCCCGTCCTAAACAGATCAAGATATGGAAACCAATGCCTTCTCTTCACATCTCCCCCTCCATCAACAATATCAGATCTTCTTTCCATCTTCATTAAATCGCTAACTTCATTGGCGTTCGAAAGCAATTCCTCTACCCTATCTTTCTTCGATTCATCAGTAATCTCTACTGTTGAACTGTTTGAAACTGTTTCATCTAATTGATCTGTGATTTCTCCTGAAACAGCTGCTTGAGCTAAAGCAAGCGATCTTGAAAAATCTCCGTTCGGACAAGACCCTAACCCTAACCCTAACCCTAAGCATGACGCATTCAATTGAAAATGAAGAAAGGTAAGGATGAGGATAGAGAGATGGTGAAATAGAGGGGAAATGGGATTACCTTGATTCGGCAAGACGAGAGATCTGAACCGTTGATTGGAGAAATTTGAAGAGATGGAATTGAGATTTCTAACAGAGATCGAGGAGAGATTTCGCCGGATTCTTTGTGTTCTTCTTTGGAAAGAGGGGAGGGGTGTACGGATAACGGACTAGCGTTTTGCAGAGGTGGGAGAAAACGATTTTATTTTTGTTTTCAGGAAAATTTCGGGTGGAGGGCATTTTAGTAATTTCGGAGGAGAGGGGAGTACGGAGACTCGCACGCTTCAGGCTTCTCCAAAACCTCCCCTCCAATTAAAAAATAATATTATAGTGATGACGAAATTTCAGCGAATTTTCCAAATTTTCGGTAATTTGGGCCGAAATTTAATATTAAAATTTATTTTTTAAACAAAAAAATTATTTGAAGTACAAAATTTTGGCCTAAATGACCGAAATTTCAATCAAAATTACAAGAATTTCAACCGAAATTTCCACTGAAATACCGGTAAAATTAATAAATTCATCGAAATTTTATCGAAATTATGTACAACAGTGTAAGACATCAAATTTCGGTCGAAATGTCAAAATTAACGAAATTTCGACCCGCGAAATAAAGTACCGTTTTTGGTATGTGCTGTTTCGGTGTCGGTCCCGATTGCAACCTGAAATTTCGGTCAAAATTTAAAACCATGTTTACTTTTTTTTATTTATGGGCAAGCTGGGATTAGGTAGATCCCGACCAGATATATTGAAAAGAAAACAGGATTACATAGGGGGCCGCTAGGGCAACAAAGACATACAAATAACCATAAAATCAGGGAAGTACAATTCCTATCACAAGGATGAAACTTCCATAAGACCCAAGAAGAGGGGGTCCACCAAAGCATATATGTCCAAATGCGGCAATAAGTGGAGGGAACACCGGGCAGGGGCAAGACCTTCAAACCTCCATCCCACTCGAGAAGACATCTCCTCTGAAGAATCTGTTGGAAAATTTGTTGAGGGTACTGTTGATGATAGAAAACAGAAACTTGTTGCTTCAAGGCGTGATATCACTTTCCTTAAGACAAGATTCGCCCCCACTAGTAGTGTGCAAAGGGGATCCGCGAATTGCCTCCAAGATACAATGAAGCCTAGTAGGGAAGCCCTACTAATGTTTGATGACGCGTAGCACTAGCGGAATCAAACCCGAAATGCCCTTCCGAAATTTCAAGCCTTAGAGAAATCTCTAGATTCTGTTTCTGCAGAAAAACAGTATCTAGAACAGTAAACAAAAGAAAAACAGTATGTAGAAATACTTGGGGATTTTAGTAGGAGTGTAGAAGAGAGTGTAAAGTCAGTCAGAATTGCCAATTCGATTTTTCTTTTTTAATGACTGAAGTTTGCACATATTTTATAGACCATCTGGTGACTTTTCAGTGTGAAAAACACCTCTACAGGGCACCTTTCCAGAATGTTTGAAATCTGACCGTTAGATCGCACCCATTGATATTGAACGGTCCTGATCGATCCTAGATGTGACTGTTGGCTTGAGTAAAACCTCTCTCCAACCCAGTCATCGTTAGATCAACCATCTATGGTGTGGATCGCACCCCCTTGGCACATGACCGTTGGGGAAAGGGACACAACCCATTTGATCACACCCTTTGACCGTTGGAGTCATGGGCCCGTTGGGCCGACCGTTAGGCCCGAACCGAAGCCCAACCCAACTGAACCATTCGGCTTGATGGGCCTGCGAACCATTTGACCCACCCATCCGACCGGTCCACCTTCATCTTGATCCAACGGTGCAGATCAAATCTGGAAAAATTAAAGGCTCCAATCGCTCCTCGCGACGTTGCGTACGTGCGAAGTGCAAAGTGCGCCTAAAAAAGCGCCAATAAAGCGCCACTATGCGCCCTATAGCCCATTGCCCACGCCGCGCGCGCGCGTGCGCGTGCGCGTGTGCGAACGGTGCGTTGCACCGTCCCGCGGGTCCAACCCAATGTGCAATCAACAAGAGTTAGAAAAGGTAGTGCTTTATAAGCCCTTCTCTTTCTTTTCTCTCATCCGATGTGGAACTATCTTTTTCAACTACACTTCTACATCCTTTTGTAAAAGCAAATATTTCCAAGAAAACTTTTTCTTTTTCCCAAACGCTTTTGATAAAATATTTTCCAAAACACTAAAACATGTAATATACATGATTTTGAAAATGCAAAATCATTAACAATCCCCCACCATTTTCAAAATCAAAGAAAATTTTCTCATCAGGCTTGGAAATCTTATGCATAGATGAAGGTATCTCTCGATTTGAACCTTCACTTAGTGAGGACATATCAAAGTTAACCAGAATTGCATAGTAGACGTATCTTTGAACTAGCTATTCTATTTGGTTAACCGGATACGTCTCACACACAAGATTTCACCTCTTTGGGCAATTTCTAAAACCGACACATGTACTGGCCTTGTGTCTATATCTTGGTTTCATGAGCGCTCTAGAGACTAGCCAGGTCTCATAGGAAGCGGCACCACTTCCACACTCACATAGGTAGGCTTATCAAGAGTGCCCCTGTAACTAAAACACTCCAACACTATGTTATAAGCCTATTAAGAGTTTAAATACTCAGCCTTCTCCTTTTAAACATTACAGGTACCAAGCACTTTACCTTGGGATGGCAAATAATACAGATTATAGTGCTTGCAGTCACTCCATATGATGTACTTGGACTCATTGAACTCAAGACTTGATGTTTATTCAAGTGTTGAGTTGATGTTCCATCATTGGTGACTATTGGTTAATGGCTTTAACCCCATCCCTAATGATGTTTTACACACCAGATCTCTTGCAAGAGCTTTAGTGAATGGATCGGCCAAGTTTTGACTCGATCTCACAAAATCAATAGTTACTACTCCATTAGTAAGTAACTCTCTTATAGCACTATGTCTAAGTCCTATATGTCTGGACTTACCATTATAAACATGATTATATGCCCTTGATAGTGTGGCCTGACTATCACAATGGACATAAATCGATGGCATTGGTTTAGACCATAACGGAATTTCCAATAACAAATTCCGAAGCCATTCCGCCTCTTTACAGCATGCTGCCAGAGCTATAAACTCTGCTTCCATAGTTGAAGTTGTTATGCATGTCTGTTTCTTAGAGGCCCAGGAGACTGCTCCCCCACCAAGGGTGAAAATCCACCCACTGGTTGATAAATGGTCTATACGCTCAGTTATCCAACTAGCATCAGAGTATCCTTCTATTACAGTTGGATACCCACTATAACATAAACCATAGTCTATAGTTTTCTTTAAATATTTTAAAACTCTATAGACTGCATTCCAATGAGAAAAACTAGGATTACTGGTAAACCTACTAAGTTTACCTACAGCATATGCTATGTCTGGCCTAGTACAAGTCATAGCATACATAAGACTACCAATTACACTAGCATACCCTAGTTGAGAGATAGTCCTACCAGTATTAAGATACAACTTTATATTTGGGTCAAAAGGTGTTGAAATGGGTGAACATTCAAAATGGTTAAACTTTTTGAGAACTTTCTCAATATAATGTGATTGTGTTAGAATAAGACCATTATTCTGTCTTATGATTCTAATACCCAAAATCACATCAGCTTCACCCATATCTTTCATATCAAAGTTTTGAGAAAGATATGATTTAGTACTTTGAATGCTTTCAATATCGGTACTAAAAATTAACATGTCATCAACATATAAACAAATAACAACACCTTTGCCACCCTTAAATTTACTGTATATACATTTATCTGACTCATGTATCTTATAACCATTTGACACTAAGACTTTATCAAATCTTTCATGCCATTGTTTAGGGGCTTGCTTAAGCCCATACAAAGATTTGATAAGCTTACATACTTTATGCTCTTGGCCTGGCAGAATAAATCCCTCAGGTTGTTCCATATACACTTCTTCATCAAGTTCACCATTTAAGAATGCGGTTTTAACATCCATCTGGTGAATGTGAAGTTTGTATATGGAAGCAAGGGCAATCAACACTCTAATGGTAGAAATCCTAGCAACAGGTGCATATGTGTCAAAGAAATCAATACCGGGTTTTTGAGTAAACCCTTTGGCAACTAACCTTGCCTTAAACTTTTCTATGGTCCCATCTACTTTGATCTTCTTCTTGAAGATCCATTTACATCCTATAGGTTTAGACCCAGGTGGTAGATCAACCAAAATCCAAGTTTTATTACCCATGATAGAATCCATTTCGTCATTAATTGCTTCTTTCCAAAAAGCAGCATCTTGTGACTTTATGGCTTCTCCATAGGTTTGAGGGTCACTTTCTATGCTAAAGTTTAACAAGATAGAACCTTGGAGTTTTTCCCTTGTCCCTTCTACCAGGTAGGTTACAAAGTCAGGGCCAAAACTCCTATCCCTTCTATCTCTTGAGCTTCTTCTTATTTTACTAGGTTGTACACTAGGTTCACCAACTTCTGTTTGTGATTCTAAATGATGATCTACAGAAGTTGTAGGTTCAATTTCTTTAGGAATTGAAGTGAACCTATTTTCATAGAAAAAGGCATCTCTAGATTCAATTATGGTATTGACATCTATAAAATCATTGGGTTCTATAACTAAGAACCTATAGGCCTTACTGTGACTAGCATATCCCAAAAAGATACACTCAATACCCTTTTCACCTAATTTCCTTAACTTAGGTTTAGGGACTTTAACTATAGATCTACAACCCCAAACTTTAAGGTAACTTAAGTTTGGTTTCCTTTTCTTCCACAATTCATAAGGGGTTATATCAGATTTCTTACTTGGAACCCTATTCAAAATGTGACAAGCTGTAAGTAAGGCTTCACCCCAAAAACTTTTATTTAAACCAGAATTAACAAGCATAGCATTAATCATTTCAGTAAGTGTCCTATTCTTCCTTTCTGCTACACCATTTTGTTGTGGTGTATAAGGGGCAGAAGTTTCATGGACTATGCCTACTGATTCACAGAAATGAGGAAAGTGATATTCACCACCTCTATCTGATCTGAGACATTTAATGCTTGTTATACATTGGTTTTCTACTTCAGTTTTATAAATCTTAAATTTTTCTAAAACCTCATCTTTATGACTAAGTAGATAAACATAACAGTACTTAGAATAATCATCAATAAATGTAACAAAGTACTTTTTACCTCCCTTTGTGGGAACACTATGAATGTCACATACATCACTATGAATTAAATCTAACAAGTTAGAAGTTCTATCTACTTTAGGAAATGACTTAGTAATTATCTTGGTTTGCATGCATGTTTTACATCTATCTACTAAGTCATTTTCATATTTAGGAATTAAGGTTAACTTAACCATATCATTCATTTTCCTAGTATTTACATGTCCTAAACGATTATGCCATAAAGATAAAGAAGAATCCAAAACATAAGCAAAGACATTCACTTTATTGATATTAAGTTTGAACATCCCTTCATACATATATCCCTTCCCAACAAAAGTACCCCCCTTAGAAAGAATGAACTTGTCAGATTCAAATACAAGTTTGAAGCCATTCTTGTTGAGAATGCTTCCAGACACTAAGTTCTTTCTAACTTCTGGTACATGGTAGACACCGGTTAGAGTGAGTCGCTTGCCGGATGTGAACTCAAGTTCCACCTTGCCCTTCCCTTTGACTTCTGCTGTCGACGAATTTCCCATGTATAACACGCTTCCATCTTCAACTGTTTCATAAGTTGAAAACAGGTTCCTGTCTTTACAGACATGCATCGTCGCACCAGAGTCAATCCACCAATCATTGCCATCTTCAAGCATATTTGCCTCTGAAATCATGGCGACAAACTTTTCTTTGTCTGTTGGTGCACCCGACTTCTTATCCTTAAGAAGTCGGCACTCACTCTTGTAATGGCCTGGTTTGCCACAGTTGAAACAAGCACCCTTTCTTTTCTTATTCTTATTAGTATTCTTTTCAGGGTGTTTGTTTCTCTTCCAATTGCCTTTTCTTTGTTGGTTCGAATTCTTGACATTTTCCACCAAATGGATCTTAGAGGATACAGTTTCATTTTCTTTCTTGTCTCTGATTCTTGACTCTTCCTCAATCCTGAGGCATTGAGCCAAGTCTTCAATAGACATTTCCTCTTTCTTGTGTTTTAGACTTTTTCTAAAGTCTTTCCAATTTGGTGGAAGTTTGTCAATAATTGACGGGACAATGAAGGAATCATCAAGAAGGATGCCTTGCAAATGAATTTGATTAATTACATGTTGTATTTCATGTAATTGATCAATAACAGACTTATCATCTACCATTTTAAAATTTAAAAATTGACTCACAGTGAATTTCTTGCTACTAGCGTCTTCCGCCAAGTATTTGGCTTCAAGTGCATTCCAGATTTCACTTGCTGATCCCATGCCTTGATATATGTCAAATAGTGTATCTGACATAGCATTTAGGATGTGCCCTTTGCAAATGTAGTCATCCTGTTCCCACTTCATCCTTGCACGAGCCTCCGCCAAAGTTTCATTTTCATTTGCTGACGGCTTTAGAGTTGTGAGAACATGGACCACTTTGAGTGATGTCAAAATGAAGTGCAGCTTCTTCTGCCAGCGCTTGAAATTTCCTTTGTCGAAACGTTCGAGTTTGACAAAGTCTTGGGTCATTTGACGAACTGAATAAAGTGCCATTGAAACAACAGTAGAAAATCTTGTCTTAAGATTGTTGGAAAATTTGTTGAGGGTACTGTTGATGATAGAAAACAGAAACTTGTTGCTTCAAGGCGTGATATCACTTTCCTTAAGACAAGATTCGCCCCCACTAGTAGTGTGCAAAGGGGATCCGCGAATTGCCTCCAAGATACAATGAAGCCTAGTAGGGAAGCCCTACTAATGTTTGATGACGCGTAGCACTAGCGGAATCAAACCCGAAATGCCCTTCCGAAATTTCAAGCCTTAGAGAAATCTCTAGATTCTGTTTCTGCAGAAAAACAGTATCTAGAACAGTAAACAAAAGAAAAACAGTATGTAGAAATACTTGGGGATTTTAGTAGGAGTGTAGAAGAGAGTGTAAAGTCAGTCAGAATTGCCAATTCGATTTTTCTTTTTTAATGACTGAAGTTTGCACATATTTTATAGACCATCTGGTGACTTTTCAGTGTGAAAAACACCTCTACAGGGCACCTTTCCAGAATGTTTGAAATCTGACCGTTAGATCGCACCCATTGATATTGAACGGTCCTGATCGATCCTAGATGTGACTGTTGGCTTGAGTAAAACCTCTCTCCAACCCAGTCATCGTTAGATCAACCATCTATGGTGTGGATCGCACCCCCTTGGCACATGACCGTTGGGGAAAGGGACACAACCCATTTGATCACACCCTTTGACCGTTGGAGTCATGGGCCCGTTGGGCCGACCGTTAGGCCCGAACCGAAGCCCAACCCAACTGAACCATTCGGCTTGATGGGCCTGCGAACCATTTGACCCACCCATCCGACCGGTCCACCTTCATCTTGATCCAACGGTGCAGATCAAATCTGGAAAAATTAAAGGCTCCAATCGCTCCTCGCGACGTTGCGTACGTGCGAAGTGCAAAGTGCGCCTAAAAAAGCGCCAATAAAGCGCCACTATGCGCCCTATAGCCCATTGCCCACGCCGCGCGCGCGCGTGCGCGTGCGCGTGTGCGAACGGTGCGTTGCACCGTCCCGCGGGTCCAACCCAATGTGCAATCAACAAGAGTTAGAAAAGGTAGTGCTTTATAAGCCCTTCTCTTTCTTTTCTCTCATCCGATGTGGAACTATCTTTTTCAACTACACTTCTACATCCTTTTGTAAAAGCAAATATTTCCAAGAAAACTTTTTCTTTTTCCCAAACGCTTTTGATAAAATATTTTCCAAAACACTAAAACATGTAATATACATGATTTTGAAAATGCAAAATCATTAACAATCCCCCACCATTTTCAAAATCAAAGAAAATTTTCTCATCAGGCTTGGAAATCTTATGCATAGATGAAGGTATCTCTCGATTTGAACCTTCACTTAGTGAGGACATATCAAAGTTAACCAGAATTGCATAGTAGACGTATCTTTGAACTAGCTATTCTATTTGGTTAACCGGATACGTCTCACACACAAGATTTCACCTCTTTGGGCAATTTCTAAAACCGACACATGTACTGGCCTTGTGTCTATATCTTGGTTTCATGAGCGCTCTAGAGACTAGCCAGGTCTCATAGGAAGCGGCACCACTTCCACACTCACATAGGTAGGCTTATCAAGAGTGCCCCTGTAACTAAAACACTCCAACACTATGTTATAAGCCTATTAAGAGTTTAAATACTCAGCCTTCTCCTTTTAAACATTACAGGTACCAAGCACTTTACCTTGGGATGGCAAATAATACAGATTATAGTGCTTGCAGTCACTCCATATGATGTACTTGGACTCATTGAACTCAAGACTTGATGTTTATTCAAGTGTTGAGTTGATGTTCCATCATTGGTGACTATTGGTTAATGGCTTTAACCCCATCCCTAATGATGTTTTACACACCAGATCTCTTGCAAGAGCTTTAGTGAATGGATCGGCCAAGTTTTGACTCGATCTCACAAAATCAATAGTTACTACTCCATTAGTAAGTAACTCTCTTATAGCACTATGTCTAACTCTCTTTTTTTAGTATCTTCTATTCACAAACAAGTAAAAGGCTGATTTTTAGATGAAACCGTTTTTTTATTGAATCTAATGATATTTTTAGGAATTTGGTTTTACATTTAGATAGATACAACCAAGGTTTTAAATTTCGCTTCTGGACCCAATTTCGGTATGGGCCGAAATCCGAAATTTGCTAATAATTAAAAAATACTATTTAATTAATTTTGAAATTTCGGACCAAATTCCGGCCGAAATTTTGTAATATATATATATATATATATATATATATATTTAATATACATTTTCTCGAAATTTCGGCCAAAATTCTCGAAATTCCGAAATTTCAGACCAAAATTCTGAAATTTCGGCCGAAATTTGGGAAAGTCCGAAATCCCGGATTTCGCCAAATTTCGGATTCGGATTTCGGCCGAAATTTAAAACCATGGATACAACAACCACACATCACTCCCCGTACCCTTTTTTAATCTTTTTTAAAGCAGAATGTATTTAAATCCATTTAATTCATTGAACATATTTTTGATATTTTGTGCATTTAACCTTTCTTACTACATTGTGATGAACCAATACCGCATTAAATCGAATTTTTCCTCTTATCATTTTTTGGGGCGTTGATAAATTCACCCCCTTCTATGATGCATTCACCCCCTATTCTTCAAAATGGACGATAGAGCCCTCACCATAGGATGATCCAAACCGCCCATTTGATGGGCCACAATGTAAATAGGTTGTGCCCCAAAAATGATTTCCATAGGATGATCCCAACTATCCGATCTCTAGAAGTTTTCATAATGTGAGTCCCTCGTTAGATCGGAGGGTTGAGATCATCCTATGGAAATGATTATTGGGGCACAACCTATTTACGCTGTGGCCCATCAAATGGGCGGTTTGGATCTTCCTATGGTACGGGCTGTACAGTCCATTTTGAAGAATAGGGGGTGACTTCAGCATAGAAGGGGGTGAATTTATCACTGCCCTTTTTTTTTGAAATGGTGAGATATATATTAGAAGTTGGAACAAGCCTCAAGACAGAGGAGGTCAATATTACAGGATAAAATATAAAGGAAAAGAAAGAACTTAGAAAGTATTTCACAGGAGGAGAAAATAAAAAGTTTTCAAGGATGCCCAATTCACCTCATCTCTAGCAAATCAGTCCTCATTATTAGCCGAGTGATGCACAAGATGACCTTTGAGATGGTCTCGAATCTCATTGATCTAGTGGTATTTAGGGAATCTCCTTTTAGCCACTCCAGAATACTAGTAATTTTAATACCCCTAGACAACTCATTTGAATCATGTGAAACAACCAATTACTCCAAAAGCTTAAGCTGTTGGACACTCCACCTCACGTGTAGCCCCTCTTTTTAGGGTTAGCCTGCACATGGCACATGTGGCCCCTCTTTTGAGTTGGGCATTGCATGAGAATATTTAATATCAAGGAGTTTTGAATGCGGGCAATTTGCTCTCATACCATGTGAAACAACCAATTAGTCCAAAAGCATAAGTTGTTGGAGATGGTGGTATTTAATCTTTTATACTTTAACAAATCCGGGACCCCAATGGATCTTGAGAAGGCCCATCTCTAGTGACCCCCTCCTCATCTATAAGCAAACCACTTACCATTTTTCTTCTCTCCCATTTCTTTGTCCTATCATGCTTTGCTAACTATGATCTTGATGGGAAACTAAATCCTATTGGCCTCCTCTCCATCAAGGAAGTATATATGCAAACCTTTTACAATAAATGGGGTTGGGTTCGGGTTAATTTCAAGTCATTTAGCAAAAGCTTGACCCGGCCCGACCCAAGTTCCACCCCTGTAGAGTGTGCAATGAGCCTAACAGTGGATGAATCATCACACATTCTATGAAACTTTGCAATCCATGGGCAGAAAATCAAACTCTAATAATAATTTAAAATTTAAGAAAAGCAAAGTGATTCACTTCCTTTTTACTACAAAACCAGTACAATAATGAACTCTCCAACGTGTAAACCCAAAACTTCCCCCACATAAAAAAAAACCCTAATTCTATTCTCTTATTATCATTCAAACAAAAGCTTGAAAACACACTGAGAGTTCTCTTATCCCTAAAACTGTCTACCCACAAATGTCTGACCAAATTGCCAGTTTGAGGGTGCAATATTATCAGATTCCACCATCCTTCCATCACTAGTAGTTACTCTGAATGACAATCTTTGACCCAGCAATGACACATGTGTATCCCAAATTTGCCCCCAATTTCGCGACATCGGTACCCAACCCGTCCTTGATCCCTTGATGGACAATCCGGTAATATCGCCGGCTCCGGCCACATTATATACTAGAACCTCTAACCAACCAGGATTTCCCTTGAGTTGAAACCTAATACCACCAGTTTTCACACAAGGAACACGGCGGTAATTAACGGGGACAATTCCAGCCTTGTATTTAGCAATCTTCAAGAACATGGGCATGGAGAGATCAAAGTGCTTGAGAGGGGGATTGCACCAGTTCTCTGTAGGCTTTGAGTAGTTTGGAGGGCAGAAATTGGTTGCGGTGACGGTAATTGAGCCTGGTAAGCACCATGGTGGGTCATTTGCGCATTCGAGCTGAAAGCATGCACCACATGTTGCACCATGATTGAAGAGGGCTGTGCTTAGGGCCGTGGTCGCGAGGCCATATCGTTGTCGGAACAGATTGCCATAGCCACAAGCTCCTTCTGTTGAAGAGGAAGTGTACTTCGATGTTAGAAACATGGTTTTAAATTTCCACTGAAATTTTGGGTTTCGGTCAACCCCAAAATCAAAATTGGGGATACTACACAAAACATTACATTATTTCGTCCAAAATTTCAAAATTTCTCCTTTTCCAGACATTTCGCCTGGGACAGAAACGCATTCCGAAACCGAAATTTGAAACCATGTGATAGAAATACTACAATCTTGTAATGTTTCATATTTCACTTGATAAACACTTAAGTAAAGAATTCAATTAATTAGAATCCACAGAATATATTGGATCATTGGGAACACATTATTTTTCCTTTTCTTTACTTATGGTCTCTAGGGATAGGGGTATTGCTTTGTTCTTTGTTGGCATGATTGAATATCTTTTTTATATTAATACACTGGTAGGGACCCTGCCAAACCCCAGCATACCTATCAAGAAAGAGAGAGAGAGAGAGAGAGAGAGAGAGAGAGAGAGAGAGAGAGAGGGTCTAGGGTTTTAACATTTAAATGGGTTTCTCAGTAGTAGAGAGTACTTAGGGTTTGAACATTTACATGGGTTTCTCAGTAGTACGAGTAGTTATAGAAGTGTAGTCCTCATTTATTTATTGTGGGACCAATGGGACCCACTCGACGGGGCCAATAATTTCCAACAATGGTATGGGCCATACATAGTACACATTGTCTTACTGGGCATACACACCACCGGGATCAATCCTAACCATCAATATTTGGACCCCACATGGAGATATGTACTGTAATCAGTGAACTTGCCGACGCGCCAGTGGAGAATAAGAAGTAGAATGGAGCCATATTATTGGGTGATCTAAACCATTCATTGGTTGGTCCCCAACATAGGCTATGCCCCAAAACAATAATCCTAACCCTTAGATTTGTGGAGGTTTAAAATATTTTGCACAATAGATCCGTCTTATTAGGTGATCTAAACCATTCATTTGTTTTGGATCCTGATCATAGGATCTGAAAAAATTAACGATCTGATATAGACACATAACAAAGGCCCATGGGACAGTCCTAAATCCAATTTTACTATAGTATTTTACGAAAATAACGTTCAATTTTTATAACATTAGGTATTATTCCAAGGGTATTTTAGTAAAAATAAGATCCATTATCAGTATTATGTCATTCATATGTCCCAATTTTCAAGTCGCCCTCTTCTCTTCCTCCTCTAACCATTGATTTAAAATCCCTCACCCTCTTTTGAGAATTTAATTTAATTGCCTAAAATGTTAGTAGGACCCAGTAGGACACAGTCCGATTTGAAATGGATCGTGATTTAGTATGATCCGAAGAACACTCCGAATCCGATCAGACCATCCTGACTTAGACATAGGTAGATCAGACATCCCTATTAACACACCGTAATTCACAGGTAAAAATATCATCACAGCCACAAATAATATTTCATAGTTAAGAAAAATTAAAGAAATACTTACGCATAGTTCCGTTGCCATGAATATCACCGTAAAATGTCGCGTGTGCACTATCCCAACCTCCTAGACCGGTAACACCTGCCATTGCTAAGAACAAAGTCACAGCCACCACCACAACACCCTGTCTACCCATCTCAGCTCTCTCCCTCTCTATGTCAAAACATGCCCATGCAAACAGTATTTATATGAAAGATGTGAAGGAGAAAAAGGAAGGAGATTGATATCGGCAGTCCTTATTCTCCATTTGAAGAAGAAAATCCCACTCGAAATATATGAGTTACCATAAGAGATGGAGAAAAAACAGTGATTCTTTGTTTATCAATGAAACTTATGGTAAGAGATTGGATTATTATTGCCATTCTAAAAAAAGAGATTGGATAGTTACATTTACTTATGGTAAGAGATTGGATAATTATTGCCATTCTAAAAAAAAAGAGATTGGATAGTTACATTTGGGTAAAATTCTTTGTATTTATGTAGATAAAATTCTTTGTATTTAACTAATACTTCTTGTTAAGGTAAATTTTCAATTTTGTAGTGATGAAAGAAACTTCCAAGTTGGAGAAGCGAAATTTGCCAAATTTTGAGTAAATACTATGTATATTTAATGACAAATCTTTTACTAGAGTCCAGTTTAATATGATGAGAGATTGAATACAGACTGTGGAAATATTGAATCGAAAATTTTGGACCCATTTGTCCCCGCTTTAGAATTTATCTTAGAAAACATTTTCCATTGAAAATGAGCCTTCCAATGCTTGATGGCTCAAAAATGGCTGTTTTGTAGGGGTGCAGCTTGGGCTTGACCCGGGCCAACCCGGGATAGCATTCCTTCAATCCTAACCCAACTTAACCTGAGGCTTGGGTTGTGGATGATTAACCCTAATCCAGCCCGCCTCTAAATCTCTCAACCCTAACCCTACCTATCTAGCTAGGGTTGAGTCTGAGTTGGGTTCGGATTGAAAAGGTCAATAAAATTAGAGGACGAAGGTCGGGTTCTTGTAGGTTGGCCCAAAGCCTCAACCCTAACTTAACCCGAAATTAAATTGGATTGGGTAACCTGAGGAAATTCCAACCCAACCCGAGCAGGTTGAACCCATTGGGTTTGGGTTGAGCCAGACCCTTGCTCCCCTAGCTGTTCTAAGTCCTCTATTAAGTATCAAAATTAAGGAAAACTCACAAACGTTAGAAGGGCATTTATTGTTAGGAATTATTATAAAGATCAACCTTTGACCCATTGTGCCACATGGATGTGATCGTGGTTGTTGATTCTCATTAAAGGACAACAAGTTTGGACCCATCTTGATGAGAGTATCTTATTATTATTTTTATTTTTTGAATATCAAGCTAGAGTATGGCGGACCCCTACCATATGTATTAATGAAGAAGAAATATAAGTTACATTCTTACATAATCCTAGGGATGTTCATTATTCAGTTATAACAGGGTAACCGAACCGAACCGAGTTGGTTTGGTCGGTTCGGTTCAGCTTTATTTCCTTTTCGGTTCGGTTTCAGTTTTTTTTTTTTGGAAATTCGGTTATTTGGGTTTAGGTTCGGTTATCTCAAAAAAAAATTCGGTTAACTGAATAACCAAAATTATGGATAAAACCATTGTTTTTTCAAAAAAAAAATGCTATATGGGCACTCCATAGGATGATAAAAAAAATGTCCATTTGATTGATCACAACTTAATTAGGTTGTGCTCAAAAAATCATTTCGTTAGGATGATCCTAGTCCTCTGATCCAAATCGAAATATAGCTTTTTCCCCTCTTTTTCACCCATTATTCAGCTATTCTGTTATAACCGAATAACCGAATTTTTAAGCGGTTCGGTTTCGGTTTTTGGAAATTTCGGTTATCGAAATTTGATAACCGAAATTATTTCGGTTATCAAATTTCGGTCTATTCGGTTCGGTTATAACCGAACGCACACCCCTACATAATCCCTCCCCTCACTATCACAATATACAATGTTTAGGAGTACGGGAGGGGATATAAACACGGAAATATTCAATCATTTACAAGGGCACTCTACTTTTGAAAGAAAATATGGTGTTGTATTAGCTTCTCTCCATACGTGTGAAATTTTCCAGCTCTCGAAGTTTTGCAGGGAATCTTTAATCTTTGCAAATGTACTTACTTTTTTATAATCTTCGCTGCCAACTGTGAATCAGATTCTACCCACAAATTTGTAACTTGATTATGTTTTGTAAGAAGGATGCTTTGAAATATAGCATCAAGCTCTATTGCATAAGTATCTTCTCTCTCAATGTTTGATGAGAGTATTGATATGATGCTTAAGAATCGCGAATAATAATCTCAAAGTTTGATGAGAACATTGGTACGATGCTTCCTAGTTTGATGAGAACATTGCTATGATGCTTGCAGAAACTAAGCATCATATGATGATCAAAATCGTACTCTTTGATGAACGTGTGTCGTGTTCCTTTCATGAAGGTCCATTTTGACTTTTGAGGACCTTGTTTAGTAAGAAGAGATGCATTTCTATTTTATGTTATTTTCATTGATGAATATTCAATACTCACATGGTTATTTTGCTAACCTATTCATACTCCATTGAAGAAATACATTCATTGGCAATGGATTTTGCGACAGTCAACTTTAACCGTTGCAGGTATTTAGCTCGTATGGTGGTGGTGTAAGCAGTCAACAGGGAAGCATGGATTTACCTACAACGTATGTCGTAGATTACTGATGAGTAACGTTTGATTGTCAACCTCATAGAGTAGATGTAGAGTTGGGGGGGGGGGGGGGATTTGCCATCGTACATTGCAAATGGCATTACGCGGAACATCTGTTGCATGAGAAAGCATCCACATAGGCTCACTTTTCAACAGATTTTGTCCTCATTCATGACATGGCTGCTCTCTCAGTAAACATGCAAAGATTAACCATGAGACATCCCTGGTAGTCTCCAGTATTTTCAATGCTATATTGGCAACCAAACAAAGGGTTGGATCTGTTTGGATGCGGGTAATATAGAAGAAGAAGGAAAGGAATATAGATCCACAGTTCTTTACTTTCTTTACCACTTGATTTGAGAGGAAAGTAACAGTAAGAAGGGCATGTTTTAAGGCGTCAAGCATAGCAAACACCCTCCCTCCACCGTCCTACGCCTTTAATGTTGGTGACCACATATTGACTCCTTTAGGGTTGATATCTCAGTATGTCCAAAAAATTTCCACAGCACATTTGGGAGTTTCCTATTCATAAAGTAACTTCTCTGTATCATTTTTCATTTTCATCTTCTTCTTCTTCTTCTTATTATTCTTCTTCAGCTTCAAAGATCCATATATATAGCCGTACGAATGTCATAGCTCTGGTTGCAGTGGAGGGCTCTGATGCGGCAGGGCCAGACACGGCTAGCCGATGGTTTGAAGGCTGTGAAACGAATCCAAATGTGCCTTTCAATCAAGAATATGCCAAGAGTCCAAGACGCTTAAAAGATTATACATCACATACAATGAAGGAAGTAATGAGTGAAGCTTTCCAATGATGGGTCAATCACAAACTCTCTAGTCTCCTCCTCCTCTCTCTAGTTGTCATCTTCTCTCCATATGTCATTAAAATATCACCGAGATCAACCAACCCCACGTCCCTTAGTCTCTTCCCCACCTCTTCAAACATACAAACCCCTTCTTCATTTGAAAAGCTATACAAAAACTTATTATAATCAAACCTAGGCACCTCAACCCCACCACCCATCATCCTCTCCACATACTTTGTAGCCTCCAATGACTTCCCAAGTTTCACCAATCCCCCCACAAATATAGAATCAAAATTCACAAGTGGGTCAGGCCCCTTCCTCCCTCTCTTCCCCAAATGCCCTTGCAAAAGCATAATATAAGTATGCATTGTTGGCTCACACCCTCTCTCAACCATTTCTCTGAACACTTGGGTGGCCTCACCAGCCCTTCTCAACCTCAAAAACCCCTTAATCAACTCATGATAAACACCCACATCAGGGTTCTCAATCCACCCCACAATCCTACAACCTTCCCTCACCCTCCCTCTACACAAAAGCCCATAAACCAATGCACCAAATATCTGATTATCAACCTTAACCCCTCTCTTAAGCATTTCATCAAACAACATATGTGCAAGAATAACCTTCCCATTTTTACACATCCAACTAATCAAAATCTTATAACTAGATGACCCCAAATCATGAATCCTCTCCTTTCTCAAGGATTGGAACAACTTCATTGCATCTTCAAATCTATTGGATTTTAATAGGGTTTCCATAATTTCCTCACAAGAACCCACATTAGGCTCAAAACCCTCATCCACCATCAAATTCCAAACCTTACACGCCTCCATCAAATCACCCACCCTACAAAACCCAATAACCAAAAACCCATATGTAATCTCAGAAGGTTTAATCCAAGGCTTAAGCTTCCAAACAATATATTTAGCTTCAAAAACCAACTTAGAACGGATTAGGGTTTCAACCACCTTGTTTAATCTCTCCACACTATAAAACAACTCATGGGAATTAATCAGATGAAAAATCTCAACACATTTCTTCATCTCTCTCGCATCAGCCAAAGTTTTCATCGCGATTCGGATAGTCGTATCCGTTACGATACGCTTTTCGGCCATTTCCGTTACGAAACCCCATAACAGATCTATGTTTCGGGATTTTCCGAAAATGTCGAGCATTTTGTTGTATGTAGTCGATGAATGGGAAAATTTGGAATCGGTTTCGGAGAATCTGAAGAATCTGTAGATGGGTTTCCATGAATAGGGGAATCGGTTGCAGACCTGGAGGAAAAATTCGTGGGTGAGGCCGATATTGCAGTTTCGGAGATGGGAGTAGAGTTTCGTATCGGGGGAGTTTTGTTGTTGGTAGAGAATTGTGCAGACTCGGAGGAGACGAGCCGGGTCGAATGGGGAAAGATCGGTCGTGGCCATATCGGGGTTTCGGGTTGATACGTTTCGGATTTGGAGGTGAGAATGGAGTTTCGGTAAGTATCGGAGTGGAGCTTTTCGGGTTGCATTCATTTGGATTTTTCTTCACTAGGAAAAGATCCGTTACAACTGAAACAGTGAAACATGGATTGCAAAGCAAATTTAATACACCATTCATCTACGATTTTATACGGTGAGTGTGCGTGAAGTCCAGGACAGTGGGACCCACTTCAAAGGATGATCCAAACTGTTGCTTTGTTGGGCCCTACTATAGGCTACTGTTTTTGTCTTTACAAGATGAACTATTGAACTATGAGCATGAGATTTTATCGTCCTTATAGTCCCGTATATTTCAAAAAGTACTGTATGGACCACATCATAGGATGATCCAAACTGTCAATGTGATGGAACCATGGTTTTAAATTTCGACCGAAATCCGAAATTGATCGAAACCTAAATTTGGCGAAATTAGAAATTTCGCCGTTTACTCGGTAATTTTGGTCCAAAATTTTGGAATTTCTGTCAGGAATTCAGACTCGAGTACCAAATTTCGACCAAAGTTTCAGTTTTTCGGAAGTCCGAAACCGTTACCGAAATCAAAATTTTAAACCTCGGATGTAACACAACGTAAATAGGTTGTGCCCCAAAAATCACTTCCATAGGATGATCCTAGCCCTCCGATCTATAGAGGTTTCCAAGATATGCATTTCCTTTATAGATCAGAGGTCTAGAATCATCCTATGCAAATGATTTTTTTGGAACATTACTTTTTGAAAAGTACGGGACTCTAAGGCTCTGTTTGGTTGCAAAAAGTAGGGAAGACGGCTGAGCATTTCTAGGAATATGAAATACCAAGTGTTGTTTGGTTGTCATTTTTTAGCTCAAATCCTATTTGACTACTAGACATGGAAGAGACATCATTATTACACCCTATAAAATCTCAGCCGGAGCATTAGGTGTACGGTGCGTACATATAGCATAGATTCGGTATATACACTCTAGATCAAAATCTGTTTGGTGATGGTTATGGCCACCAAAGTGAATTTTCTTTTTTTAGGGATTTGCTAGGGACCATCGCAGAAAGGCATCTTGCGGCTGGCTGTTGCGTAGCAAATACCCTTTTTATAATACCTCGAAGAAAATTATAAAAAAACCAAAAGTGGAGATGCAGGGGATCGAACCCTGTACCTCCCGCATGCAAAGCGGGCGCTCTACCATTTGAGCTACATCCCCATTTGTTTTATAGTTTCAATCTTTGTATATTTAAAAGTTTGAAATTTAAATTGGAAATCCTTGACTGAAAATATCTTCAACACAGTTATAAGCTTATACGAGGAAAGTGATTGTGAGCGGCCCCTCATCTACTACTATAAGCTAGGAGAAAAGGAAGTGAATTTTTTGATTTTTTTGAAAATTATATGAGAATTGCACATCACTTTTTTTGACTTTTTTCAACAAATGCACCCATTCAACTCACATATTTTCAATCCTACCCCCTCCTTTATGCTTTTAACAAAAGCACCCATTAAAGCCATATAATTTCAATCTTACCTCCCTCCTTTATGGTTTTTTAATAAAAAATCTATAGGGTGATCTTAACCATCCGATTTAAGAGAAATTATGGAAACATCTATAGATTGGAGGGCTAGGATCAGCCTATGGAAATGATTTTTGGGGCACAACCTATTTATGTTGTGTTCCATCACATGGACGGTTTGGATCAACCTATGACGTGGTCCGTACAGTTCTTTGTCGGCCCGTGCATTCACGAGTTTTTTACTAGTATAAGCTTATATGAGGTGACCGCTAAAAACACAGTGGGCCCACATATTTGGGGTGATCCGAACTGGTCATTTCATAGGCCCTGACATAGATAAGGGGTGCCCAAAAAATCAGCTCCATAGGATCATCTCAACCCTTCGAACTGTGGAGGTGAAAGAGGAGAAAATAGACGGGTACAAATATGTGGGCCCACCATGTTTTTAGCTGTCACCTCATATAAGCTTATATGAGGGGCCGCTCACATTCACTTTCCCCCTATAACTATACTATCCAATTGTTGGAGAATTGTTAATTGTGTTTATTATCTTTCTAGACCGCTCATTTTATGATCTACGTATGAATGGTCAAGATTGTCCAATGAAGATGCCGACATCAGCGAACAACATGTGAATGGTTTAGATCGCTAAAAATTGAGTCCAATTATATGATCAAAATGTATTTTGAACTTCCGGGAATCCAAGGAGAGGCCCACCATACACTGAGCCAAGATCGATGGTTCATAATTGATCAGTTTGGCGATCCTAGGAAGCATAGAGTCAAGATCAATGGTCAGAATTGATCAGATGGCGAGGGATGTCTATAGCAAGGAATGATCAAATGGGTCCCGCTTTTGTGTGTGGTGAGAAGAAACTCCTACAAAGGCATTTTAGTGTAGAAATTCCGCTGCAAATTCATAGGAAAAGCTCATGGAGTGTAGATGCGATGGGCCCACCAAAAGATTGAAGTATTGGGGAAGAGCTGGGCCACTTATCATCGCCCAATCATGATCGTTGGGAAATGATAAATTTGCCCTTTTCTTTAGATGGCTCACCACTTCCAGTGTACGTGTACGTGCCAATCTGGAACGTTGAATCCTTCCCACGAAATTGTAGACCAGCCACACAGGCTCACTTTTCAACAGATTTTGTCTTACTAATGAGGTGGCTGTTCCCACGTACAAAAGTCAGCCGTGAAATAGCTTTCTGCCAAATTGCCTAGCAAATCCCATATAATTATAGGTAAATGATATAATTAGCTCACTTTTCTTCCCCAGGTCATCACCTTGTAGTGTAAATGGATTAGTCATAATTCATAAAAAGACACTATCGGTCGGTCTATAGGGGTGGCTCGGGGAAGAAAGGGGGCCAAATATGTCACCCCACAGATAAGGGATTTTTGCCTATAATTCACTAACAAACTTTTCTCAATATTAAAATGATATTTCCACCACCCCGGTTTATTTGTATGTTCTTGAAAATAGCTTTATTTTCAAGAAAAGATAATCAAATAGAGTGGAGACATAGGTAGTGATCAGCAATGATTCCTATTCCTATTCCTATTCCTATTTTCTCACAAGTCACAACTGTCGAACCAATAAAACAGGCAAAAATGGGGGAATGAGAATGATCCAGAGCTACTCTGTGTGGCTTCAAAAAAAAGGGCGGAAATCTCATTCCCCCTTGCCCTTTTTGTGGGGATTTGGAGGAGAGTAATGCAAAAGAACAAGGTTTTACAACGATTAGGAAAACAATCAAATCCAGTTATAGCCACCACATCACAAGGAACAATGAATAATTGTTCCTTTAAAGATGCATATATCTGATTTTAACCTAGACCCACATTATATTTGTGTTGAAGACACAGTGGCAACCCAAGTATTTGTGTTGTATAAGTGTAGAAGTATCCAATATCTGAGTAACAAGGTTATGATAGTAGATGAAAATTATAGTGACTGAAACAATGGATTAAAATACACAAACTTTATAGGATCAGGATACCTTCAGCTCAGAGTTATGATTCTTCCTTGATGAAAAAGTTCTGGGGTAAGCAAAATTCTTCCTCCTGGTTCAGAGCCTCAATCTCCTCATCATCTGGTTTCTGAATTTGGTAGAGAAATATAGAAAAGGGGTTTGACATATCAGTCAATTTCAATATCTACCAGCACTAATATGAAAAAACAGGCAAAAGCTAGTTGATTGGAAGAATCAAACAATTAAGAAGGATTGAAACCACTCAAAGAATACCACAAAATGGAAGTTTAAAATACAGATCAATGGTATCATATTAACCACTCGCCCACATTTCAATCTAATTGACCAAATCATTAGTGAAATGCATATATCACCATTACATGTGAGTGTATGTCTTAACATAATGAAAAATCAAGGAAATTGAAAAATGATAAAAATGGGAAGAAGTGGCAATGCATTTACATAAATAAATAAATAATAATATTTGATTTCAATAGTAGACAATATTAGGCATAAGGCTTATTAAAAAGAGAAAATGGGGCTGAAGATTCTGGAAATTACCCACCTTGGAGATTGATGGTGCCAGAAAGGAAGGGAAATCTAAGAGTAAGGACAGATTGGGCTTCAGTAAAAGACGCCAAATTTATACCATAGGTGATAACTGATAAATAACAATATATAATAATACTATAAAATCAATAGGAAATGGTATACGAACTCTCTTGTTTTGATAATGAAACTCTTCATTTTACACTTCTAATTAGCTGTTAAAAGCATTTACAGTTCCTCAAAAGTTATCAACATCCAATCAAAAAAGTGTAATAAAGTGAGTGTCATTACCAAACAAGGGAGTGCATATACATTTCCCTGTCAATATTGTTGTTGTTACATCATAACAAATGTCCTAGGTACCACTAGATATCAAACAAACTCTTTACAAATTGACTAAGAGTATTACTGCTGTTCCATTCAATTTACAAATAGTTCTGTTATGTAAGGTTTTTTCACTCATATATGGGACACTTATCAATTTTTGAAGTGGGGATTGTTTGGTTTCAGCTATTTTGTCTAGAATTGGGGGGGGGGGATCTGATTTGCACTTTCCAAAAGTACCAGCAGGAGGGCAATGGAAAATTTTGAGGGCAATGGAAACAGCACTTAACTTTGGTTGTATCTGAACTGAAACATAAATTGCAAGACATCCTCTTATCTTTCAATGCATAGAAAAGACAGAAATATAAGAGCTTGTATCTGGACTGAAACAATCATTTTTTGGAATTTAGGGTGAACTTTGATCAAATTTGAAAGAAAAAAGTTTTTTCCTTTTTCCTTTAGAAAATCATGGGTCTGCTATGACTTTTTTCTATAAACAATCAATACAACAATTAATGCAGAAAGAATAATCATTGGTCAAATTTTCATACACGGATACCTAGTGTCGAATTTGGAAAACCTCAAAAATAACATTAGTTGATTCGGCAATAAATTTTAATCATTTTTAAGAATTTAATACTTTTACATAATAATATGGTTTATAATAGCTAAGACGGATGTAATGTTTTCTTTCCATTTAAAAAGTGTACTATTTCGATGCAGAAAATTCAAAACTTATGGCAAATGTATATTTGCATTACATGAGTTCAGAAAAAAATATATAGATAAAAGATCTAGAAGTATTGAGATCGAATCTGTGGGGTATCAGAATTCGACACATGTCCAACAAGGGTACCCTGCCCATTCAGAAGAGTCCATATAGCATAGGAAGTAACCAATCTATATGTGCAACATGAGATAGAAATAAAGAATCAATGAAATTGAGGTGGGTATTCAGATTACCAGCATTTCTAAATTGAAGAAACGATCCAGCAGCTGCAAAACCTCATCCGGCGAGAAGTGTCTATCAAAGCTGCCAAAATGTTAAGAAAATGTAGAGATACTCAGCCATTATATTAGAATGCTACAAGAATTCGGTGACAAAACCCTCAGTAAGCAAATCCAGCTAAAGTGGCAAAGCTAACCTCCTCCTCAAAAATTCCATTAGACCATAAAGAACAAAGTGGCGATGGATACCTGCAGAAACAATCATTCAGAAGAGCAATTAAATGGCTGGGATCAAAACTGAGAAAAGTCAGAATTGGCATTCCTTAAGAATGGAGACAAAATACGGGGCCCCTCTCTCCCCACCAAAAATAAATAAAAATTAATAACATATTTTATGTTTTAAAACATGGTAATAACTAATAACCATAGCAATGGATGATATTCCTCTCTGTAAGATAGGACAAAATACTGAAAGTGCCAGAGATATTCCTCTCTGTAAACTACAGATCTACACATTTTTAAAAAAAAATGGTAATGTTTATTACTGAAAAAAAGATGGCTCACAACTGAGAAAGTTGAAAGTACAATGAGAACATAACCAAGTTATATTCAAAGAGGCAGAAAATCGAAAATCTCTAATGACGGGCGATCAACTCCGTCCCGCCCAAGCCTATCAGCTTCCCTCCCTCCCTCCCATCGGACAGAGAAAAGAACCCACTCTTGCAAATTCAGCCGGGCCAGCCCAGCCAGTCTGTATCAAATCAGAATAAGCAGACAGCTCCAATGAGGACGAAGAAGGCAGAAATAGGCCGCAATTAGAAGTGGCACGAACGTCGTGTATGATACGGTGAACGGACTTAGCTTAGCTTAGCCTAAGTGGGGCTGGGGGTGACGACATAAGGGCTGGCAGGCTTCAAAATGAAATGGTGTGCTGTCAGCAGTCCAGAGAGCAAGGATTCTCTCCTCTTCAATACAGTGCTCTTTGAATGATGTTTGTCAGCCAGTGAGGAGTGGACATCTCCTTGTAGAAATGTGCCTGTCCCAGCAAACCTCTGTACCGCTCTACTTAATTTGAATCATAGGTTTAAAACTCCCCCGCGTCATCGTAAATACCCCCGAGTCAACTCCCTTTTTCCCTTAACCGCATTCCGCACTTTGCCCTACAGAGTCAATAAAAACTCCTTTGACTCTCCCAAGTAATGACCACGTCAACCAAGTGCTCAACGGTATCGTGTCGAGTCGACTAGGATTTTCTTTGACCGTGTTTTGACCCGCATCAGTGGTTTGAATTCATCAAGTCGCCCTTGTTCACACACAGATATACTAGTTGATTAGGGCAATTGCGGTTCACATTGGGACTCTGAGAGCGGTGACTGGGAGAATGCCACCGATTTCTTCATGGTTAGAAATCATCCCTCATATGTCAGAGACTTTGGCCTCTTAGTTTTGGAAGATATGTGCTCCCCAGCGAATCCATTTTATTGTATTCATAACAGCAGGCATGCAGTTACAATTTCTTTAAACCTTGATTGCTATGATATTCAATGTCCCTTGACTTCGTGTTTACAAAAGAGAGCTTATATCTTTCAGGTAGACATTTTTGTGGAAGGTGATTCTCCACTGCTATTGTGTGGGGCTTCTGAGGTTGGCAAATATTGTGCTACTGTAATGTTCCATTTTAGGAACATTGATCGAGGGCCGTTGTTTGTGGTCCGATCTTTTTGCCATTCTCAAGAGGGCACCTCGTACGGTGGCAATCCATGGACCATCTTCGGCTGACATAAGTAGGGTTTAAAGGGCCTGGCCTATATTTTTAAAACTCCCCCGAGTCGACTCCCTTTTACCTTGGCCGTGTTCCATGTTTTGCCCTACTGAGTCAATAAAAACCCCTTTAACACTTTTGGTCAGTTTCTTCTGATTTTTAGTTTTATACTTTTACTATTCAATTTACAATTTTTTATTTTTAAATCCTTCCCTATAACAATGTCTATTTTCTTAATTCCATGGACATCGACTCATCAAATTAAGAATCTGAAACCCTAATTACATCAGCCGAATCTGAAAATTCATAAATCCCTAACAATCCCACTGAAATTAATAGACAAAACAAAAAAGCAATCAAAATCCGAAACCCTATTAAAGCAATTGAAGAGGAAATTACCTTGTAATCTGGCCGGAGGATATATTTCCAGAGCTTCTAACACTCTCAGCTCCAATTCAACCTGCGAATGCTCCTGAACAAGATAATTCAAAAAAGATAAAAGGCCTCAATGAAAGAACAACAAAAGGAAAATGAATCTATGGAGAAAACGTATAAAGAAATTAAAAAGAGAGGATTAAGATGAAAAGAAAAACCTTTGGAAGAGATGATGCAGATGAGGGAGGAGCCTGGCCTGGAGAATGCACGGAAAGGCCATCTTGTGCCTCCTCTTCGCCTGGATTTTCCATTTTTCTTCTCTTTCGAAACCCTATTTTTAGAGAGAGAGAGAGAGAGAGAGGGGAAACCCTAGGGTTTTGAACTGTTATGGACTAGGGTTTTGAACTGTTATGGAGATCATTGAAGGGGTTGAAAAAGAATGCAGGGAGAGGTGATTCGGTGGAGGGTATTTTAGGTATTTCGGTCAATTTAATGAACTATGCACTCGGATCCTTAAAATCCCGTTTGGATTAAGGATTATATAATTCAAGCTTGTAAAAAAGGGAAATGATATCAGCACGACCTTGTTTTGATAAATGAACTGATCTGTCTTGACTTTTTATTATTTAAAGAGCTGTGATGAGTTATTACAGATCCCAAAAAACTCTTACAGACCAATTAATGAGGAACAGACAAACTGCGTTTGTGCAATTATTAAAGCATGGTTGTGCTGATATCATCTCCCTTTCACAAGCATGGATTATAAAATCCTTAATCCAAACGGGATTTTAAGGATCCGAGTGGATAGTTCATAAAATTGACCAAAATACCTAAAATACTCTTCATGTATCCAGGCTTTAAAACCTGGATTTTATAAGCTAAATCCTGGATTGTGCATTTCCAGTTTTGTACAATCCAGGTTATAGCTTACAATCCAGGATTTACAGTCCTAGATTATAAAACCCATGTATCCAAACGGCCAGTTAATATATAAGAATTCCTTAGATCCTACCAAGCCTCACATTCAATACTTGAATCAAAGGGTCCATTGGACCACCCAAGATCCAACAAAATAACATTAAAAAATTTAGGGCGCTGATATTCCTATGGTCTGGACGGCTCGGATCATCCTATGGTCTGGACGGTACACTTCATTTTCAAAAATATGGGTAGGGCCTAAATTGGGCCTTAATGTTACTGTACGAACCACACCATAGGATGATCCAAACCATGAACGGCTTGGATCATTCTATGTTGTGGACGGTAAGCTTCAATTTGAAAAAATATCGGTGGGGCCTACGATTGGGCCTTAATGTTACTATACGACCAACTCCATAGGATTATCCAAACCATGGACGGTTTGGATTGTCCTATGTTGTGGACGGGCCTTAATGTTACTTTACGACCAACTCCATAGAATGATCCAAACCATTCATTTGATGGGCCACAATGTAAATAGGTTGTACCCCAAAAATCATTTCCATAGGATGATCACAACCCTACAATCTATAGAGGTTGCATAAGGTGTAGTTTCTATTTAGATCGAAAGGCTAGGATCAGCCTATGGAAATGATATTTTGGGACGCAACCTATTTATGTTTATGGCCCATCAAATGTCGTATGAGCGGGGCCTACGTTGTTCAAAGATGGGCCCACCATTCCACCAACGCTTTCTGTTGGGCCCACCAACTGTTCCTGTTGTGTGTGTGTGGAGAGAGAGAGAGAGACCGGTCAAATGGTGGGAGAGTGACATATACGCTGAATCTCTGAAGAGGGAGAAAAATTAATTGGCTAGGGATGGATGAGCAGTTGATGGAGAAAAGGGGGGAATGAGGCTATTAGGATGGATTGTAAAATGTTTATATAAATTACAAAAAGGTCAATGCTAAACTGAAGGGCGCCTTTGTGAAAATCAGCTACAAGGGTGCCTCCATTAGATCAACATCGCCAAAGTACATTAAATATTTATTCACTTTACATTTTTTAATGTTTCTATAAATGCACTTTGGTGATTGGATCCAATGGGGGCACCCTTGGATCTGATTTTTGAAAGAGCATCCTTCAGTTTAGCAATCCCTACCCTCAACCCATGCACCATAAGTCAAACACATTCCCACAACTAGACAATAATTAGATTATAACTACCCATATGCACCATAGTTATATGCATGATTTAAAATTTTGACCGAAATTCAAAATTTTCTAAAAATTCAATTTTTCGCCATTTACCAAATTTTGGTAATTTCGGTCCGAAATTTGGGAATTTGGGTCCCGAATTTGGAACCAAATTACCAAATTTCGGATAGAAATTTCGGCGAAATCCAAAATTTCGGTTTTTGGTGGGGTCCGAAACGGTTCCGAAACCGAAATTTTAAACCATGGTTATATGCACATAACACAATCATCTCATCAGAGCTATCTTATTTCCGAGAGGCTACAGGTAGCTCCCATCCTCAAATGAAGCATTCGAATCATACTGAAGACATGAAGTGGACCCAGATGAAGTTTCTCACATAAGCTTCTTACCATTTACAGGTTAACAACCGTCCATGATGGAGCCAAATAGATTAACGATCCAGATCATAGAACTTGTGCTCCACTCATACTTCGTGGGCCCTGTCAAATGGGCACAAATATGAGAGAGAGAGAGAGAGTCCCATCTACCAAGCTAACGGCCTTTTCAATCTAACAACTAACGTCCGTTACATTGCCGTTAGCCTGATCTGACAGCTGAGCCATGTTAAGCGCCAAAACCAATCAAAAATAGAAAAGGTAGTCAAAGAAAGGCATTGATAAATTCGCACCCTTTAGAAGATAATTCGCACCCCTTTAAACCTTACCCCGCCTTTTCAAAGGACGCGAATTATCCTGCAGCGGGTGGGAATTCATCATCACCCTCAAAGAAATACCAAAATAGGAAAAAAGCCCCTAAATTATCAACGCGCCCTTTTTAAATTTTTTTTATCCTTTCCCGTCTTGTAGGTTCGAATCCGAACCACCTTGCTTCGGTACTCCGAACCTCAGCCTCGACCCGAACCAAGCCCTGTTCTCAGTTCGTAAAATTTCTCCCACTATTTCAATCACTCTTGGTCTGAAAACCCATCCCTTCCCTTTCCCTGTCCAGCTGAAAAAAAAAAAAACACGAAGGAAAAAAAAAAAAAAAGAAAGAAAGAAATCTCATTTTCTTTTCTCCCTATTTGAAAACCCTAACCCTAGTTTTTTTATTTTTGAAAACCCTAACCCTAGTTAACGCAGATAAAATCAGGACGGAAATCAGGAGAATTGGTTTATCGCCATTAGAGGACTTTCCTCATCCAAGTAAGTTCGTTTTCTCCCTTACGAAACCCTAATTTTCTCTCCATCGAAATTACATGCTCGAAGTTCGGTTAGGGTTCCATTTTCTAGACCTAATTGGGAAATTTCAGTCTTGTGGTGGGGAATGGGAATTCCGCTCCTATTTTCTAGACCTAATTGGGGATCTGTTGTGAGGGAACTGAGATTAGGGTTTTTATTCTTTTACGTATGTGTTTATGAATTGGGTTGTGTTGGGAGTTGCTGTTTCTAGGGTTTTTAGGGTTTCTGTTTGTTTTGTTTGGGTTGGTTCAAGCAAAGAGTACTGTTCTTTTTTTATATGATTGACATGGGCTTGCCTAGTTTTTTCAGTTGGAGTGTATTTTCATTACAGTTCAAGCAGTCTAACACTCTTTAACTGTCTTAATTTTCTTTTCTTGATGTTATATTTCTTGTTGATTTTTCTTCATCTTTTACATAATCCTCCTTTTGTGTTTCCTTGTATTTCTTCTCCCTTTTTTTGTTTATCTTGTCATGCATTTCAAAATCATCACAATTTTTCAACTGTTCTGTTGGTACTGAACTTATCGAGTGGAGGGAGATTGGCAAGGTGCAGTACTAAGTTAGTTGTTTCAGTTTCTCAGAGAAAATAATCCATATCGAGTTTAGGCCCTGTTTCTTTCGATGTTAATTGGGCGGAAAACAAATTTTACGATGTCTTTTTAGTGCAAAAATGAGTGTAAAATTTGCTTTCACGCCCATTTTACTTCAAAAGAAACAGAGCCTAGAGTAGGAATCTTTTCGCTCTTTGGTTAGGAAAAGCGTCCCTTCTTTCAAGTGTCGCAGAAAATCCTTGAAGTGGTACACCTGATATCTATATCTTTCATTCTCAAAGCCCTGCAAGCAAGCTACACAAGCAATGTCCTATTAGTTTCTTCTTCCAAAACATTTCACTAGTCTTCACCTTTATAGTTGGTAAGAAAATGCCCAATGAATTAATTAGTGTGACCAAGACAATTCAGTAGAGAACAAGGCAAAGCTCAATAGCTTAATGCCAGCATAAGAATGGGGTTTTCAACACCTCACCAACAAACACTACTTCTGTCTGACCTGTCAATGATAAAGTTGGCTTGCAAACTTGTAGCTCTGTCTTCTGTCTTAGTGATAGAATATGCTTGCCGTTTTTGTTTTGTTTTTCTTTTCTAGCACCTCAATTTCTGTCTTCTGATGAACTTTCATGGATCCAAGTCATATTCAGGTATTGTTATCCAAGCATTTTATCCTACTTCGAACCATGTAAAATAGATAACTGTATTCTGCAAAATTTGTTCGCTAAATCCCTATGCCTTTGCATTCCTGTAAGCCCATCACTTTAGCACTATCATATCTTTAGATTGCATTGACAATCTTATCGTTTATTATTGTGCCCCCATGCTGGTGTTCTATTTATGTTGCCTCTTTTGTCAATAACCAATTTACAGGACTTAGAAATCTAGATCACGATTCATTAGAGAGGGAAGGAAAGAAGTGAGATAGTTCAACAAAACCATTCATTCTGCATCACGTGTCTTTTCTTTTCATTGCCTTTTATCCCACAAATCATCGTTTTTTGGTTTTTTTATAAGAGTTCATTTGTGATTAGGAATTTAAGGCCACGTAAGAATTTGAGTTAATTTATACTATATTCTGGGATTGAAAATTCTGTCTTAGAAAGGTTGGATTCTGCTCTAGTATGATTGTATTAGAGTATAGGTTTGCTGAAGGTTGGATTTAGTCTACAATAAGAGCAATGGGCAGCCCGTGGGGGATGGATTTTATGATTGTATTTTGCCTTTAGTTTCTGCACAAATTTTCAGAGTATATTTTGGGAGATGATAAATGCACCACTTATTTTACTCATTCAATCCCCTTTAAGTTGTTTCAGACTTTATGTTTAAAATCTTGGAGACCACCAAAAAGGGGAGCTCCTGGTAAAATGAAGGGCAGATTAATAATGACCCTAATTTTTTATCCTCTGGCTTTGATTTTTCCCTCTCTAGATTGCTGAGATTTGTTATTTTCTTTTACTCGATCAGCTGCTTCTATTTTATACGAACTCAGGAATTTTGTTTCAGACTTTGTGTTTAAAATCTTGGGGACCACCAAAAAGGGGAGTTCCTGGTAAAATGAAGGGCAGATTTATAATGACCCTAATTTTTATCCTCTGGCTTTGATTTTTCCCACTCTAGGTTGCTGAGATTTGTTATTTTCTTTTACCACTTCTATTTATTCGAACTCAGGAATTGGAATTTCTTAGTCTTAGGCCATGTTCAGCAATCATGAAAAACTTTTCCTTGAAAAGTGGTTTTTCTGATGTTTGGTAATGCCTTTTATTAGGTAAAAGTTATTTCCGGTAAGGCTTTTCGAGCAAAAGACCTCATAAAGTTTTACTTGAAGTAATTCTACCTACAAAAAGGGCTAGTAAACCTTGGAAAAATCGGTTTCGAAGGAAAAAAATCCAGGGAAAAAATTTCATGGTTGCCAAACATGCCCTTAGTGACAGCAGGTAGTTCTATATTTTTATATAGTTGTTGCATGCTTAATATTCTTTTCTTCAATAAGCAGTTCACATATACCGTGATGGAAATATTCATCAATACATTGTGAAAGAAAACGAAGAATCCTCTTAACAATGAGTCACATATCCACGCACTTGACGTGTTTTAACATGCACGTCCTATAAAAAATATGCAAGAGAGATTTATGGTAAGAAGATGGGTAGAAATAAGAGATGGATTGGAACTCCCAGACAACAAAAGGGCACATATAATACTTAAGAACTAGAAACATTTTGATGGCTGACTTGGCTTGATACGACTTTTCACCCACGAGGCGACGGTTGATATACATGGATGCCTTTTATTTTTATCATCCTTTTGAGTTGATTTATTTTGGTTTAAGGGACTTATCTTCTGGAGGATGGAATTCTAAATGAAGTGAACATAGCATTTGCAAGATTTTGCTGATACGTACAGAACAGGAGTAAGCTGAGGAATACCTTTATGGAGTAAACTGAAGTTATACATTATGTACTGACTGGAGCATCACCCCTTCCTTTTCAGTAGGAATGAGAATGTTTTGAACTTTATGTGCCTCCTTACCTTTAAGGTTGGCTTCTTTTCCTAAACAAAGTATCGACTCCGGACAGTTTACCAGCTGGCTTACCTATGCCTGGCAGCGAAGTTGCAGATAAGATCCACAATTTCTTTGAGCAAGATGGTGGGTCCCAGGGTCAGCATCAACCACAAGTTGCCAATAGAAATTGGCCAGTTTTAAATAAAAACCCATGGGTCAGGAACCAGAAACAGAACGAAACACTCCCGAACTCCAATCTAAAGAACTACAATCTACAGTCATCCGGTATGTATGAGTTGATTACTTTTTTTCTGTTTTCTTTTACTTCATTTGATCCATTTGCACATTTTATCTCTGCTTTCCGATCATGTGATTGAGAAGCTTGATAGTCAGAGTGCATCTTATAATGGTTTAAGGATTGCTTGTCTACCAAACTGTACATGCCTTTATTCATTGTGTATATTTTCCATGAAGATTTTGTATATCTGATGGAAACTGCTTCCGCCTTTGTCTTCAAAGTTTGCACATACCTCATTGGATTTGAAACTCATCTGTTTGGCGTTTCACTGTTCTTGCACTAACTTTTGTCTTCTGCTTTGGATCTCATAGCGGTTTAAAGATTTGATTGTCTGTTTTAAGTTCTGACAAGAACATGTTGTTTTTTGCTTTGGTATTGTTAGAGTCCCAGATAGGAAATGGCTGGCAGTTTTCACAAATGCCACCCGGCGCAGACCTTTCACAGTTAACTCTGAGACCCGAGTTCGCGAAAAGCCAACTGAGAACACAGCAGGCAAGTTTCAATGGCTTTATGCAGAGTCCTCATGGTTTCCAAACAAGGTCAAACCAGGTGGAGTTCATGGTAGAAGATACAGTACCTTACCAACATAATTTGACGTTAAGAGGTTTAGCTGTTATTGAATCACAGCAAGGAAATGCTCCTGAACATAGTCTGGGCTTGACCAGAATTTCTGAAGAACTTCAAACTGCCGAGTCTCCTGTCAATTTTGACTTTCTTGGTGGTCAGCAGATGCTCGTGAGGAACCAACAATCGGGTGTTCCACAACCTCGGCTGGGTCAGCAATCAGGGTTTAATGATATGCCGTTATGGCAACAGCATTTCATGTACAAGCAACTGGATACGAAACAAACAGGTGGTGATCAGTTACCCGCTTTGGTTAATGAGGCGCCTATTTATGATTCATCTAACTACATGTGGCCCGGCGATCTTATGGGAGGTGACAGTAAGATACCAAGTACCTCCCAAATGTTCATGGCTGGTAACACGAACTGGGTACAGTGGGGTGGATCTCCTGCCATGCAAGGATATCCGAATGGGCTTATGTTGTCACAAGACCAAAGTCAGGCATTACGTTCAATGGGGTTTGTTGATCAATCTTTATATGGTTCTCCTGTTGCTAGCACAGGAGGGTCTTTGAATCAGTATTCTCAATTCCAAGGGATTCCTCGTGATGGTGCGGGTATGTTGACCAAGACAGGTAGGAACCAAGGAGAGAAGCCAGTAACTCAATCAGCTGCCTTAAATTCGTTTCAAATTGATCAATCTGCCCTGTTTTCCGATCAAGCTTGCATACAGGACGCTTTTTCAGTCTCTGAACAGGGCTTTCAAGGCAAGAATTTGTTCGGTCATGTTCCTGTACAAACTCTAAATAGCGTTGTTTTACCGGGAAATTTTCAACAATTCAATCCCTTACCAAGGGATATGCCCACACAAGAATTCCATGCGAGGCTGGAGAAGCAGGCTGATTGGGCTGGGATCTTACAGGAAAAAACAGCAACACAGATGGGCCCTTTTCATGGCATGATTAGTCTAGATCCAACTGAAGAGAAAATCTTGTTCAATGATGACGGTGTCTGGGATTCTTCTTTTGGTAGCAACAGTGGCATGGGTACAATGAGTTCTCTAGATGGAAATCAGCTGGAAAATACTGATTACTTAAATGTCTTTCCCTCTGTTCAGAGTGGGAGCTGGAGCGCTCTTATGCAATCAGCTGTCGCAGAGGCTTCGAGCAGCGACACAGGTTTACAGGATGAGTGGAGTGGGTTGAGTTTTCAGAAAATGGAAGTGTCAACTAGGGTCCATCCTACTGTTGGTGATGAGAAGCATACAACTTGGCTCGATAACAATTTGCAGACTGCCTCTTCTTCTTCAAGACCCTTTCCTCTGTTTGATGATACCAATGTGTGCCCGAGTAGTCGTAGTATCCCTGTTTTTCAGCAATCAAGTACCAAATATTCACTTGAACAGGGTGAGAGAGAGAGAACCAATCCCTCCCATGTTGACCTTCAGCAATCACCTAAAGAACCCGGCAAGTGGTTAGATCAGAGTTCCCAGCAAAAACCACTTCTCGAGGGGAGTCTTCAAGTTCAAACACCTGTGCGTTTGGAAAATGATTGGGGAAATCAGATGTATGAGCAGTCACGCAGTTCTGGACATTCAGATGTTGAGTTAAATCTGCAGAGCATGCAGGGGTCCTGGGATCACCAACAGAGAATGCCCTCGTATAATATTAGCAATAAACTGAATGGTTGGAATATGAACGAATCGCTTTCACCCAGTGGAGCTGGTGGTTCAAAAATTTGTGATAATGAAAACAATATTCAACATGCTCAGAGCAATGAACATAAGAGGGCGATTCATATAGACAGGGATCATGATGGCATCACAGGAATGTGGAAGGCTACTGATAATCGGGTGTCTGTTTCCTTCCCTAGTTCAATTGGCGGAATAAAAAGAGTAAAATCGGGTAGTCCCCAGTTGCATTCAGAAGATTCCTATATGAGTAACTTTACTGCTCTACCAAATTCAAGAAATTCAAAGATTAGCCAGGAAATTAATCAACATGTCCTAAATAGTCATCAGCTTGAGTATGGAAAGCATGCCAATTTGGATTCCTCGGTTAAATATAGAGGAAACGAGAATGTGGAAAGAAATCAGTATCAGCTGGGAAAGGGCCAAGTTCAGGAGTCATCCATGAATAACTCTGACATAGTATCGGGTGAAATCTTTGATAAAGAACGGGATAATTCGTTTCAGAAACAGATATCTAATGACAGTGGCAACCAAAAGTCTGTTGGTCGAAAATCGTCTGGAGCTCTCAGATTTCAGTATCATCCAATGGGAAATTTGGCCGTCAATGTGGATGCATCTGACACGACAAAACACACTATGCATTTACAGGGCTTATCTCAACCGGTTACTCGAGGACCAAAAAGTCAAGATCAAGGATATTATTGTCAACCAAAGTTTGTTTGTCATGCTGTTTCGAACAATGTCATGGATATGGAAAAGGTGAATGATGTCTTTTATGTTGTTTATTGAGCAAAATTCTTGTGGTTTCTGATTTTTTCTTGAGTCTGATTTTTACAGGGTTGCTTACCTGATTCGAAGAGAAATGGAAAAGGAGCAGAGGATGCGCCTTCTAGAGGCATTCATCTGGGCTACGACTCCACTGTATCTTCTTCCTTTGATGGATCAGCTGCCTTTTATGCACCGAAAGTGACTGGTCAGACAAGGTAGGTAATAACGTTAGAGTTTGTTATTTTGCTTTAACGAGCTATGTTGTTTTACAATAGGTTTGGATAATCCTTCATTTGTTATTTCTTTTGGAATTTATGACTAAAATTGATATTTGCAGTCAAAATATGCTTGAGCTTCTTCACAAGGTGGACCAGTCAAGGGAGAAAAACATTGTAGCTCAAATTGTCTCTTCCGACCAGACTTTGTCAGAGATTCCCGAAGGAGAAAATCTACATCACAGTTATTCTTCTGCCTCCCAAGGCTTTGGTTTACGGTTGGCCCCTCCATCTCAACGGATGTCAATTTCAAACCATGCTTTGTCCTCTCGGACCACATCACAAACAATTAATGATCTTAATTCAAGGCATGTTGATCCTCAAGTAAGAGATAATAAGGGCCAGACATGGTTGACTACACCTTCTGTGCAGCATCTACCTCCTGTTTGTGAAGTTTCTCAAAGAGAATACTGGGACAATAAATCAAGTATTTCAGGGCTAACAGGCGATGAAAACTCACCCTCAAATATGCAGGAAAACTCCTCGGCAACAGTTACTTCTGGGCTGCCTTTCAACCTCAGTCCTCATGCAGAGAGTCGTGTGGGTATTGCATCTACACGGTCTTACTCGAGTGAACCTGGCCGCTCCCAGCCGATGAATGTGACCTCCTCCTATCCAAGGGTTTCAGGCCAACAACACTCGGTCATGGAGCCTGTCCCAGTCTCACAACCTCCCATTACATCCGGCATGTCTCAACATGGTGCCTTCTCAACTATGTTGCATAATGTGTGGACCAATGTATCAATTCAGCAACGTTTATCTGGTGGCCCACCTCATAAAGTTCCTCCCAATGTGTTTCAGTCCATGTGTCCATCAAATAGTACCTTGGAAACAACTTCGTGGGCCACTCATAGGGCAGATGATCATGGTATGAAGAATGGAGTAAATGTTCCATCTGAGTGTGGTACATGTACCATCAATTCACAACATTTCACCTACGGGGAAGAGCAACCAGGCAAAGACAACTCTGTACAACAAATATCATCTGGGAGGTTTGACTTGGCTCCACAGACAGATGTCGCACCACAAAGGAAAGATCCTGTGGCGCGCCATCTTTCAGATATTGAAGCCTTTGGTCGTTCTTTAAAACCATCAGATGTTTTGCGTCAAAATTACTCCTTACTGAACCAAATGCAGGTCATGAAGGATGCAGAGATTGATCCTAATAGGAAGACTGTGAAGAGACTCAAAGGAGCAGAGTCTCAGGCTATGGCCACATTTGGACAAAATGATTCACAAAAGCATTCTAGTCATCATTCCATAGCATCTACACCCTCATCTCCTAGAGGAAATGACCATGCCAAGATTAATCCGCAGATGGCATCATCCTGGTTTGAGAAGTATGGGTCCTATACAAATGGGGAGATTCTGGCGATATATGATGGATTGGACAGTTCACGGCGTACAGCAAAAGTGGCCGCTCAGCAGTTCTCTTTTGGAAAGGATTCTGAGAACTTGCATACACATTCTACTGTGGAACAAGCAAATGCTGGTGATGCCAGTCAGGTTGGTAGTGCTTGGCAAATTCCAACCATCACAGTGGTTGCGAGTGAGTACATCTCTTCCTCCCAATCTTTGCCCCCAGATGCTGTGGACCAAAATTTGGCTGTGGTGAGGCCAAAGAAGCGTAAAAGTGTGGCATCCAAGCTTCTACCATGGCACAAGGAAGTTACACAAGGTTCCGACAGGCTTCAGAATATCAGGTGGTAGCAAGACTTTATTTAGGAGCACTACATGCCTTGCCATTGCGTATATTTAATTTTCTTCTTTTGAACTTGATAGATAGGTTGACTTAAGGATGTCACAAATATCTCCAATATTTTCAAAATTCAAAATATTGCGTTTTTATCGCGGCATTTTAATAAAACGACAAAATCCTGAAATAGTCCCGAGAATTTAAAAATATAGCGATATTTTCATTTTATCATCAAATATCACGATAATCTCATGATATTATCCTGATATTTGATATTTTTACGATATTTTTATTTTATATTTTTCTTAAATTTTATATATTTATATATTTTAAATAATTTTATTTTTATCTTGTTTCCCCATATTAACCCGAAAAAAATTAAAAAAATGTAATATATCCCGAGATTTTCCCTTGCCGAGAAATTCCCGAGAACGATATCTGTGACATAGTTTGAGAAGTGGTTGATTGTCTTCATGTTAGTTTGTTTATGTTAACAGTTAAATTGTTTCTTTTTGTTTACAGCATGGCAGAGATGGATTGGGCACAAGCCACAAATCGATGGACCGAGAAGGTTTGCTCGTAGTTGATTGGATGATTGTAAATTATAGTTTTCTTCCATATTTCCCCCCTACTATTGAATCTGGAAAGAATTTTAGTGGCCTCCTTTTTTTTCATTGCAGGTGGAATGTGAATCTGAAGTGATTGACGATGGTCCACCAATTCCTCGATCACAGAGAAGGCTTATTTTGACAACCCAGCTAATGCAACAACTTTTTTGTTCCATACCGGCAACAATTTTGTCTGCAGAAGCCACATCAGAATATGAAATTGTGGCTTACTTCACTGCTAAATTAGCATTAAGAGATGCATGCAGCAGGCTGATTTCTTGCTCAGGAAGTGAATCTTGTGTACACCCTAACAACAGAAACACGTAAGCACCCTTCTTGAAGCCACAAATTTTAGAGGAATGATAGAATGAAGGGCGCCCTTGCAAAAATCAGCTTCAACTTTCAAGGGTGCCCCTATTGGTTGATTTCTGCAAAGTCAACACAGTTTTCCACTTTTTTTGGCGCCACCATAAATTTTCTTTGCAGAAATTAACCAATAGGGGCGCCCTCGAAGCTGATTTTAGCAAGGGCGCCCTTCATTCTATCATTCCTCCAAATTTTAATATGAGCAATATTGTACAATTCGTGATAGGACATTTATGTCTTTTAGATGTAGATGCCTCTCATGGAGCACATTGTGTCACAATGTATGGGTCTTGGTGAGGACGTTGGACATCTAAAGATAAACTTTCTATTTTTTTCCAGGACATCTGAAAAGCGTACGGCTTCTGAAAGGGTAGGAAATCATTTTTTCTCAGAAGTTGTGGAAGACTTTATTTCTAGAGCAAGGAAGCTGGAAAGTGATTTGTCAAGGTATGAGTGCAAGTTCAGTAGATGTTATTCATGGAAAATTCCAATCTTTCGTTCTTACAGGCTACTGAAAGTATGTTCTAGCATGCACACTTATCACATTATCACTATATGAGTTCTATGTTTATGTTATTCTTTTGTTTGTCATTTCTTCCTAGGTTTGTTGTGGTATGATGCAATTTCTATCCAGAGCTGCCAATGGCACTGTGAGACAAGCCCAGTTCTTGCTAGACAATGATCTTTCAATTTTTTTTGTCGTTGCTGGCAAAATGTACTCTATCTAGCAGGGGACTATAGCCAATTCATTGAGGTTGGTGGTGACTGGCAAGAAAAAAGAGCAATGAAGAAACTGGTGAGATATAGAAAGTTAGAGTGATTTAGGAATCCAAATTAGGATCTGTGCCTGTCTCTCTTTCATTTTATTTGGGTGAGCAGTAGTTGTACCAGCAGAAGGGGCGGCTTTGGGGTGTGTGTGTTGTGAGAGAGAGAGGGAGGGAGGGATTTGATTGCAGTTTGGATACATAAATGGTATGCAAATAGGAAGAGGCATATGAGGAGTTCTCAATCTCCATAAAATTTTGCATAGTTTTTACGTGGTCGGCGATGGCGCACTGCCATCCTTCTCACCCTAAGGGCATGGAGAGATTGTGGAGGGAGTGAGTTGAAATCTGTGGGGAAGTGGGGGAGGGGGGTGAGACCGGGGGGGGGGGGGGGGGGGGGGGGGGGGTCTTCCATTTTGTTCTAGGTGAGTTTTCAACACTACGTCCATTCATGAGAAGAGGGGAAGACGTAGGGTGACTGCTAGTATGTGGAATCTTAACAATTTATTAAGACCATTATCTGATGGATGTAGTTTTCAGCACTACATCATTCGTTTTTTTCGGTTTTGGGTGGTTGGTGACGAAGCTCTACCATCCTTCTAACCCCCAAGGGCGTGGATAGATTGTGGAGGGAGTAAGTTGTGGAATGAGTTGGGGGGGAGCTCTCATGTTGTTTTAGGTGAGTTTTCAACACTACATCCATTTATGAGAAGAGAGGAAGAAGTAGGGTGGCTGCTAGTATGTTGAATCTTTACAATTTATTAAGACCAATATCTGATGCCAGGGGGGATATAAGTGGGGTCTAATAATAGAGATACCCTACCATTCCAATAGTAGTAGTAGTAGTAGTAGTAGTACTTACGACCGATTTCGTTTTACTTGCCGGTTTTGCTTCAGATTGGGAAAGGGAAAAAGGACCTTACTCCATTCCGTTTCAAAAAAATTTGGTTAGAAGTTTCGAGTTACTTGAAGTGGATTGGTGGAAGTGAAGTGCAAGGTTGGGAAGGATTTAGATTTGGGAGAAAGTTGAGGGAAGTGAAGAGGATTAAGGAGTAGAAACTCATTAAATTTGAAGGATTAGGGACAAAAAAGAAGAGGATATTGAGGGAGATAGAAAATCTCAGAAAGGCAGTCCTAAACGAGAACCAAAAAATATAGATGCCTAAAAAGAGTATGATGATGTTCTTATAATGGAGGAGATTAATTGGAGGCAAAAATTGAAGGCTCTACATTTGAAAAAGGGAGACCAAAAATACCTCTGTCTCCATAGGATTGCCAATGTGAAAGAGAACTAATGAAATGAGGGTTTTGATTGTGGATAGGGTCATTGTGGGGGATAAGATGGGAATTGAGGAGGCAATAGTGGATTTCTATCATGACCTTTTCTCAAAGTACAGATTGGAAGCCGGAGTTGAAAGTTATCTGTTTTAGCATCTCTCCAGGGAAGAGGTGATTCAGTTAGACAAGGAATGAGAACATGAGGTCAAGGAGGTGGTTTTCGCTATGGATAAGGATAAATCTCTAAGACCAGATGGTTTCTCTGTGGATTTTTTTTTCATGAGATGTGGTATCTTGTCAAAGATAATGTATTCAAGGTGGTGGAGGAATTCTGTGTAGAAAAACAGAGGAATACCTTCTCGACGAGGATCATCCACGTTCTGCAACACTAAAAAAATGATGCAAGGAAACACAATCACACAAGATTTACGTGGTTCGGCTGGCCTGCCTACATCCATGGGAGAAGATTTCCACTGTTTCGGTCTAGGGTTACAAATATCTTCTTCTTGGCCAAGAAAACACAAAGGAACAACCTAATCCCGTAAACCTAACATGTGGCTTATATATCAACGCCACTACGTGGAGAAATTTACCGAAATACCCTTTAGCTCGACCCGCGTGTGCGTCGCGCACATTAGTCCATCAGGGTCTTGTATAATGCCAGAATACAAGATATTTGCACATCAGTTTGTGAGGGCTTGACTAATGACTTATGTCAAGTCTACTTTTTTCACTATTATTGAGAGAGAGAGAGAGAGAGAGAGGATTTTATACCTATTGGTCTTGTCGGGAGTGTATACAAGATTATTACCCTTTCTAATGTGCTTTTGTGGATGGTATTCGAATTTTAAATGTGGTGTTGATGATTGCTAATGAATTCCGTGGGACATGGAAGAGAGAAGGCATGTGCTAATTTGTAAGGTCGAGTTGGGATCCTTTGTATTTCCTTCTGTGGAAAATGGGTTTAAGGGAGAGGTGGAGATAGCTCAGTGAGAATTCTTCATGCTTTCTTGTTGTTGGTGAATGGTTGCTCGGTGGGTTTCTTCTAGATTTCTCGGGGGCTTATCCAAGGGGAACATCTTTCCGTTACTTTTTACTGTAGTGGGTGTCAAATTCTTAAAGAGTAAGGATTTTTTTTTATTGGTATAAAAGGGTAAGGATAGCAATCTTATAAAGGCAGTAGAGATTTATTTATTTATTATTTTTTTTGCGTGGAGGGTTGGCGGGGTGTGGAAATGTGTTTTCTCACTTTTAATTAACTTATGATAGTTGAAGCTTATTCTGACTTCTGAGATGGTTTAAGCATTCTTTGTTAGAGAGTTTGTTTGCCCACTTAAGTGTACTTTTTGTCATTGTACATCATCAGTATATAAGTTGTGTAATTACTCTAATTTTAAGATGAAACTTTAGGAAATGCTAGAAGAGCAATGATAGATACAAGGGAGCCCTTGCATAGAGAGCCACAAAAGGGCTCATCATTGGATCCACGCCATTTTCAGTTACATTTTAAAATTGTTTGAAAAAGTAAAATCAGTTACATTTGATGACGTGGATCCAATCAAGAGCCCTTTTTTGGCTCTTTATGCAAGGGCTCCCTTGTATCTATCATTCCTCATGCTAGAAATAGAATAAGTACAGATACACACTTAGAAACCACCACATAAGCAAGATAGCTATCTATAATGGCTTAACAACATCGAACACCTAGTGACTTGCATTGGCACAAGCATTCTACTAGGAATCTGCGGATATTGCACCCTTTTCCGTGTATCCGCGGAGCTGATTTTTGCGACTACAGTTGTTTTCTTTTTCCTTTAAAAAAAGACATGCATTGTCACAAAAGTCTGATAATCTTTTTTTTTTCAACTGTTATGTCTGATTTTGACCATTCAAAAAAAAAAAAAAAAGTCTGATAATTCTGTACATACCACATTTACTTGTAATTCATATAAATATTTTTACATTATATTCCACATGCAAATATAATTATGTAAAACATAGCATACTAATATACTAATACAATATGCCACTAATATGCTTACAGTTTTGGTTTCGGTATGCATTTCAGTTTTGGCATGTGTTTCACTGGGGATGGAAACATAAACATTTCAGCTGTTTTGTGTTGCTGTTGCTTTAGGTGGAAAGTTAAAACCATGTTGATGAGTTTTGGGACCAGGGTGCAGTCCTAGATATTCATCTTTGTTTCGTCTGCGTGATGCTTTGTTCTTATAAATGAGTCGCTACATAGTTTGTTCAAATTCTCTCATAGTCTTTGGCAGGGATAGTTGTCCCTGTTTCTGTTCACCCTAATGGTTAAATCTTTAAGCAGAATGTTAGAGAAGGCTAAGAGATGCGGACTGATTGAAGGTTTTAGATTGGGTTTGCCAGGAGTGGAGATCACTCACCTGCAGTATGCTGATGACACAGTTGTGTTCATCAATGCAGAGGAAGGAAAAATTAAGAATATGAGTCATGCAGAGTAAGGAAAAATTAAGAATATGAGTCATCCTTTGATGTTATGAGGCAGTGACTGGTCAGAGAACCAATTTTAGCAAATTGATCATGATGGACATTCAGCTCAGTGAGCAAAGAACTCGGTTTTCCATCTTTTTGAGTTGTAGAGTGGGGCAGTTTCCCATCAGATATCTGGGTTTACCTTTATGCGGTGGGAGGCCTAAAAAAGCGCCGTGTGACCTAATCATTGGAAGAGTCGAGAATCGTCTCTCCTTGTGGAAGAGAAGCCTCCTCTCCTTGGGTGAAGGATCACGTTGATCAACTCATCTTCCCATATATTACCTTTGCCTTATTGTCGTTCTCAAGTGCATTGAACAACTTTAGTGAAATTTTTTGTGGGATTATTCGGCGGACAGGATATACCATCTAGTTAGTTGGAAGGAGGTTTGTCTGCATAAGAAATATGGGGGCCTTGGCATCAAAAACCTAAAAGCCATGAACAGAGCTCTAATGTGAAAGTGGTTTTGTAGATTTAGGGAGGATAAATCTCATCTTTAGAGGCAGGGTTTATGGAGAAGTACGGTGCCAATTTTGGTGGTTACGGTTACAGGAATCAGTGTGTCACGACATCCAGTTAGCTTAAAGGGATTTGATGTAGGGTATGCAAAGGTGATAGAATGCTGTTATGCTCTAATGCTTAGTGCGCAGAGATGCCTCAGAAAGACTTATTTTTGGACCTTTTTTGAATGACAACTTTTATTTAATAAGGGGACAAGCCGAAAAGAAGGCAAGGCCAAAAGGGGACCGAGATGATCAAACATGCCAACAAAAAGGAAGAAAGCAAGGAACAAAAAAAAAAAGATTTAGATAACCAAAATCACGGAGGAAGATAGTCGAAAATCTCCAATCCCAATCTTGAATTTCCTGATCAGGCTAAATGGTCCATCTCATTGTTCATAGATCTCCACACGTGTTGGAAAGTAACCGTATGGCCTTCAATCCGCTCATGCACTTCTTCAATCGCATCAGCGTATCTCTATGGGCAAGGGGTCTTCTTGCTCATCCAAAAAATCACGTTAAGCAAGTCACACTCAACTATCAGATGGGCGAAGTCACAAAGCCTCGACTCAACGTATGCCAGCAAGGAGGGCTTGAACTTCTGCACTAATTGCTTCTGTATGGGTCTAAAGGGACAAAGTAGGCCCATCTGATAGCTCCGTCCGACTCTCACATGAGTTACCCAGCACCCCTAATCTAGGGTTACCCATGCTCGATTCGTCAAAGTTAAGCTTGGCAACAGGGGGAGGGGATTCCACCTGGGTGAATAAGTGTTCAAAGGAATCTTGCTGCCTCACACACCCCACCCCACGCTCTCCTTAGATAGCATTCTGACAAACCCCTAAACTGAGGGAGGGCAATGGACTTCTGAATAATTAAGGATAGAATTTTCTGGTTCAATGAATTTCTTTTTAAGAGATGCCCTCAAAGACTACTGTTTCTTTCCTTCTATATTACCTACAAAGTACCTTCCAAGGCCAAACTCCACAAAACTCGCCCCCTTTTTGGCTTGAGGGATAAAGGACCAGCCTTTGAACAGGTTCTCAATGTGCTCTGGAAAGACCCAGATGACTTTGACAAATTCTATTTTTGTTCTTGTACTCTAGACAAATGAAAGGGTCTTATCAATCTAGAGATCATCTCATTCTCGCCATTCAAAAAAATAAAAATAAAAAATAGAGATCATGTCATTCGTTCCATTAGTGAACATTTGGAAAATCAAACATTGATCAATCAAACTGAGATTTGGCAACTAAAAGGATAATTTTTTGAGGTGCATCTTCAAATGGTTTGCAAAGAGAGAAGCGGATTGAATTTTCGAAATCCATGTCCCAATATTTTGTTAATCCTTATGCATGCTTCTATTTGGAGTTCTTGAACTGCATATGATTGTCATGAGGTTGTTATACTGATTTCTCCCATTAGCTTTGCATGTGATGTGCATTGTACACTGTCTTTTGGGGGCGATCTTAGTTGAGTAAGATTTTGAGAGATGATAATGTCTTTTGAAATCTGACAAATAACTTTCAAAAAAAAAAAAAAAAAACCTTTTGAAATCTGACATTCATTTGTCTAGAGTTACGTCAAAATATCTAGAAGGTGTCTATGGGCTCATATATCTTCTTGAGACTTATGCAGTTATTTTCTGATCCACCTTCTTTTCTCTCTTTTTAAAAATAAAAAATAAAAATTCCAACCCTCATAGTTCAAAATGTTTGATGCTTTCTTGTAATTACAACGAAATGTATCGTTTTGTTTTTCCACTTCTCTGTAATGCTCTCATATGATCATGCAGGCTGGACAAGAGATCTTCAATTTTGGATATCAGAGTTGAATGCCAGGATTTGGAGAGGTATTCCATCATCAATCGTTTTGCCACAATTCACGTCCGGGGCACTACAGATGGTGTTGAGAGCTCGTCGTCCTCCGAAGCAACTGCCCGGAAAACAGTCCCCCAGAGATATGTCACTGTGCTTCCAATGCCTAGAAATTTTCCCGAGGGGGTGCTCTGTCTCTCACTTTAATCATTAATTGATTGATTTTTACCCCCTTTTTTGAAATGAAGTTCTCTATCCATTTATGATCTTCAACAATCCTTATGTGCACCACATACTCTACATGCTCATGCACAAATAGAAGAGAAACAAAATCAAGGAAAAAAGAAGAGAAACAGAAACAGAAACAGAAAGAATTCAATCTGCTTTCACTTGAGAAGAAAATGCTGAAAAATCAAAGTGGGTTTTAGATCAGTTTGAGACTTCAAGGTGCCCATCGATCGGAATTTAGACTGGATCAGAAGAGTTGAGGCTGTTTATGTCATTCCTGATAGTTCCAGGTCTTTGTATATTCATGAAAAATTATTAGGATACTTTGTTCCCTACATTTTTCAGGGGGAAAAAGAGGGAGAATTGGTAGCTGCTTTAAATTTGTTAGAAATTATATGATAATTAGGTAATATTTCGATGCTGTGCCTGGCAATTGCCAAAATTTTCAGGGGTTCAGTAGGAAATGAACCCCCTAGTTTTATTTTCTTGTTTTTTTATCCTTTCAATTTTACTACTTGTAAATTTGACAATTAATGCATAGTTCTTTGTTTTTCTTTTTGGGAATATTGATGTCTTTTTTTATTAATCCTTTGTATTCCATTTTCACCCAATCATTTCCAAGAATTCTAGCTGCGTCCATCCCTCACAGGGGGAAATGTCAAGCAATAAAAGGAAGGGGTGTTGAATGTAATTTCTTAGTGTATGATAAATAAAAGGGAATTGGTGTTGTCACCCATTATTATCCTGTTTGGATTGCAGGAGTTTTCCCAAAATTTCTTTTTTTTCTCCAGTTTGATTACAAATGAAAAGGTAACTTAGCAGATCAACAGGTTTTATTTAGAGAGATATATCCCTCCAGATAAGCCATAACTATATCAATTCTGTGGAGATTAAAATTTTTTCTTCAAGAAATGTTTTTCCTGCTATCCAAACAGGGACTTGGTCTAGTAATTTTGCATCTTATCATCATTTTTGTGGACAAATTGGTAGGGGTGTCATGCCTAATTGTAGGGGAGTCTATACCACCCTCATATGACAAAGGATGAGAAAAGGAATATTCAGTATAGGGAGGCTAAAGAAGGTCTCAGCTAACAAAGGTTATAAATGTAATTTCCCATGGTGCCTGCATTAAATTTTAATTGTTTGCCATTTTGAGACAAATCCCCACCCCCTTTCATTAATAATGACACTCAATATTTTACTTTCCAAGGGCATTTTAGTTGTTTCTCATTTTGAGACATCAAATATCTCATAAGCTTTCGAATGCACTACTTGGGTTCTCCAAAAATCTAAGTGCTCTTGCAACATAGTCTGTCAGTTTCTCAAGTACTAGAAATCACTGACAAACAAAAGAGAAACGGGAACAATGGCTAACGAAGCTGGTTATATGATCATTATAAGGCTTGTATGAGGTTTTGTTTGTGGATTCCCAAGCATATAAGACATTAAGACAACCCTTGCTTTCCTTAATGTAGGGTAGGGTGTAACTCGGGTCGATTTTTAGGAATTCGAGTTGAGCTTTTACTTTTAAATCGGGTTGGGCTGGGTTGGGGTTGGTCACTCATCCTAATACTATTCTCGCACAAGCACGCTTAACTTCGGAGTTCTTATGGGATGAAGTGCATCAGTGTTGGTATGATTGCACCCATGAGTTTAATCTTAGTAGACAGTAATAGTACAAGCACCGAGAACCCGAACACAATTCACATGATATTATCTTAACAAGACAATATCTGCAGTCTCAACTCCTCGTTTTCACTCATGGATTTTTTTAACTCAGCTTATCTAGGAACCCAGGCCTTCACCTTCAATTTTTAACTCAGCTCTCCTAACAGATCTTGGGAGATCCTTTCGCGATCACAAGCATGGTTGGCAAGAGCATCTGCTACTTGATTTCCTTCTATGCACTGATGAGAAAATCAATGATTAATGTCAAAAATAAGGTCCAAAAGATCCTGCCCATAGTAGCTAATAGACCAACGTAGCTCCTTACTGGAATTTATCATATCTATCGGATTCAAAGCTATCTCTTCACCTTTCATTTTATCAATTTTTTTAGCCACTTCAAAGTGTTTGCTTGTTCTTCACAAAAGCTATTCCAAATGCTGCACACCCTTCTTGTTCTTGATAAAAAGATGAATGTTCAGAGAAGTGGACGTCTCGAGATCATTTGCCCGCAATTTTTTTTTTCCAAGTTTACTAATTGTATTACTCCCATGAACTATAAAGCCCATTACATCAAGGAAAAGTGGGGAACAAGATGTCCCCAGAATATAGATGCAGCACAGTAACCTGACCAATACACAAAATCACCCACTAGACCCAAAGGGGTTGTATCTCTTCTCCACCTATGGCTTATCGACTCCTGTTTTCACCAGTTCATCTGCTCTGTTATTGGCAGATCTATACGTATGAGAGAAGCGGGGACGGATAGATGAGCAACAATCCTGGATCTCTAGAACAGTCTTGTTTTTACTAGATCTAATTGACCCCAATTCAGAAGACCGGGCGGATGAATGAATAGGGAAGAAATGAATAGATTCGAAAAAAAAGAAGATAAAGACTAAGATTCAAACTCTCATTACTATTATTATTAATATATATATTTTTTAAAAATCGTTTCTTTGCTTGAAAGACTCGGAGAAGTCTGAAAAAAAAATGGAGCTATAGATTCTTGCGCAACTCAACTCAATCTTATGTTCTGAATTCAATGGATCTCAATGGCCCGTTGTCGAGCCGCTCGCCCAAGACAAAACGCCAGAAGAGTCCCCTTCCACAATCAGCAGAGAAGATGGATGAAGGAAATACCACCTAAGACCCCATAAAAGAGCTTTCACTTCCGCCTAGTTTGATTCACAAACGTCTGTGGAGCCTGAGAAGGAGAATACTATGTTGCCGATTGAATCCCCCTAATTCCTGCCGGTCCCGGATTACCTCCTGCGCTCCTGTCAAAGTTGGATTTCAGCTAACCAGATGGAGGTGGTTTCCATTAGGGGAATGGATGGCTTTTGATCTTCTTTTCCCAAATTACCGAGCCCCAGTTCCGAATAATATGTCCTCCGGAATTGCCAGAGCAATAAGATCAATCTTTACATCCGAGATGACCCGACCAAGGCTTCTTTCTTTCTCTTCAAATATCCTTCTGTATGTGCCATTCCATGATGCCACGAGAGCAAACAGAACCAATTTCCATACAGCTCTCCTCGTCTTACCAAACAGGCTTGAAGGCCAGAATAGGATTGTTCTTCTAATGGATCTTTGAGATACTCATGGAAAGCCAAAACTATGGATCACAGCCCTCCATAAAGCGGATGAGATTGGACAGAGGAGGAGGTGGTCTAAGGATTCCTCCTCATACTTCCACAAGATGCACCTGCTAGCCATAGAAACCTCACATCTCTTGAGAAGATCACAAGTGTTTATCCGCATGTATCACACAAATCAGACATCAAAGACAAATCAGACATCAAAGACACAACTTGTCTTTGATCTGCACCCAACTGACCCCAGGCTCCTTCTTCATTCCCTGGTCTCTGATCCTCTTCCTTACCTTCTCTGCATCATCCCACATTCCAACTTCAGAATACATATTAGACATTAGTACAAGTAGTGATGCATTATCTGGACCTTCCATTCTCAAAATATGGTCTATGGAAAGCTGTGCTAACTCTGCATCCCCATGAAGCTTACAAGCTGCTAAAAATATATTCCATATCGATACACTGGGTTCAAATGGCATGTCGTCAATCAAGAGCTTTGCCCTATCCAGCATCCCAGCCCTACCAAACATATCAACCATGCATGTATAATGTTCCATGGATGGCACAATCCCATACTTACGGGTCATCGACTCAAAGATGGAAACCCCTACATCTAGTAGCCCACAACGGCTACAAGCCGACAATAGAGAGACGAAGGTCACATGATTCGGAGTGACACCATTCTTCTCCATTATTTCGAACAATTTTAGAGCTTCGTTTCCATATCCGTGATGGGCACATCCAGATATCATCGAATTCCAGGAGACAACATCTTTCTTAGGCAATTCATCAAACAGTCTATAACTCTCATCCAATGCTCCACATTTAGCATACATATCCAAAAGTGAGCAATTTGTGAATTCCTCATCATTGATCCCATGCTTTATACTACATCCATGGATGCATCTACCTTGTTCCAGATTAGCCAAATTTCCACAAGCCTTCAAAACACAAGAAAAAGTGAAACAGTTAGGACATACACTTTCTATTTGCATTCTCTTAAAGAATTCTAGTGCATCTGGATCAAAACCCAACTGAGATAGTCCTGATATGATTGTAGTCCATGAAACAACATTTCTCTGTTGCATCTTATCAAAAAATGATTGAGCTTCGTCAACTGCTCCTCCCTTGATCAGACCATCCAAAAGCGCGTTTTGTACCATCAAATCCAATCCAAAACCCCGTTTAATTGCATGAACGTAGACACTTCTCTCAGTTCCCGGGCACCAACTCAACAAAACAATAAAAGTAGCATTATCGGCTTCCAACTGCATGCGGTTCATATCAATAAACAGCCTCACCGCCTCATTGAAATTTCCACTTTGCCCATGCCCTAAAATCATGGAATTATAAGAAACAGAACTTCTTTTAGACATTTTATCAAACACTCTACAGCTCTCTTTGACACACCCACATTTCATGTACACATCAATCAAAGCAGTATTGACAACCAAATCTCTACAAAACTCCGACTTTACTACAACCCCATGAAAAGCTCTCCCTAAACTTGCGCATTTTAGACCACTAAAAGCTTTAAGAACACTAGAAAAGGTACACTCATTTGGGTTGAAACCTACTAATTTCAATTCACTAAAAAATTCCAATGCAAGTTCATTAAGACCATTCTGTGAAAACCCAACAATCATAGCATTGTACAAAGCAAGATCAGTAAGTAAAATGCTCCTAAAAACGATTTCCGAGCTCTCCATATCACCAAATCTACCATACATATCAACAAGTGAAGTCCCAACAAAACAATCAGAATCAAATCCGGTCTTTACACTAAAACCATGAATTTGCTCCCCAATTCCTCTATCTAAATTCGTGCAAGCCTTGATCAAGCTACAAAATGTAAATCCGGTCGGCCTCAAATCGAAATCCTCTCGCGCTTGCACAAACACCCCAAGAGCCTTTTCATAAGAGCCGAAGCTCACGAGCCCTGAGATCATCGAATTATACATCACTGGATCTCTGATTGTGATTGGACACTGATCAAACACTAAAAAAGTAGACTCTAAATCACCACACTTGGAGTACATATCAATTAGAGACGTTTTTACGAACCGATCTGATTCAAAATCAGAGACTATCACTTGGGCATGGATTTGCTTCCCCTGATTAACCGAATTGAGCTTCGTGCACGCTAGAATCAAACTCGAGAAAACATACTGGTTTGGACTAATCTCTTGTTTTTGTAATTGGGTTATGAGATCTAATGCGGATTGAGGACTACCCAATTGGGAATAGCCAGAAATTAAGGTGGAAAAAGAGATTAAGTTTCTATGAGGCATTTCATCGAACAGTTTTCGAGCGTCTACTAAATCTGATAATTTGGAATACAAATTAATGAGATGATTGAAGAGTTGGGGTTCTGGTAGGAATCCAGATTTGATGAGTTGGGCATGGAGGGATTTCCCAGTTGGGAGAGATTTCTGGATTATGGAGTTCTTGATTGCAGAAACAAAGGAAGAATAATGTGTTGGTGTTGAGAGTCTGGAGACATTCATGGTAACACAGAATGTATAAGAACTTGGAAAGTGGCTTAGACTCTCTCCTAAACCAAAGATGAATACTGTGAGTTTTCAATGTGGGTTTAAAAATCATGTTGCCTGAAAGTTCCTAATCGTTCAACCAGTGGCTAGATAATTGTCTAATAGGAAGAAGAAAACACAAGATAAGCGCCCTTTTATCCAATTTTTGCAAGGGCACCCATGAGTTTAGCATTCCTCTTGTAGAAAACTGAAAGGTTATTTTCGTAAGATAGTATAATAAAATGGGATTTAGGTACGGGTGCAATCCGGGTCGGGTCGGGTTGAGCTTTTGCAAAAATAAACCCGAGTTTAACCCCTAGAATAAATAACTCAACAGCTTAAGCTTTTGGATTAACAGGTTGTTTCACATGGTATGGGTTCAAACCTCCTCGATAGCAAAAATCCACATGCAATGGCCAAACCTAACAGAGGGCCACACGTGCCACGTTTAGGCCAACCCAAAGAAAGTGAGACCACACGTGAGGGGGAGTGTTAAAAGTATAAAAGAATAAATAAGGCCTACTCCAACAGCTTAAGCTTTTGGAGTAACTTTTTTTTTTTAATAGGTAAGCTGGGGATGAGGCGGACCCCTACCAGAACTTCCTTAAAAAATAAAGAGGAGAATTACAATCGAGAATAGGGGACCTCGGGAAACAATCTGAAGAAGGGAGGGAGGAAGAAGAAGAGGGGGAATATCATTCCCTTTACAGGAGCAATCTTGCTTAGAAAGGAAGTCCACGGCCGCATTAGCTTCTCGCCATATATGCGTGAGTTTCCAAGATTCAAAACCAAGAAGCATTTTCCTGATTTCGTATAATGATTTCCGCTTCCGCCATGGTTCTTCAGATTTCATTAGAATGGAGTCAACAGCCATTTCAAGTTCATAGATTTCTTCAGGTTGCGCATTCAGGGAGAAAGCCCCAAGGTTGCTTTTGGAGTAACTTGTTGTTTCACAAACGGGATCCCGTTTGGAAAATAAAGACAGTGAAATTAACAAACGATTCGTCATTTCCTTGCTTTGCATTTTTGGGGGGATTCAAGCTTTACTTCCTAGTCTTATTGTGCATGTCACAGCATACTTTTTTGTCTTCATTTTCCAAACGAAATCCCATTTTGCTGGCACTCTTTCAAATTATGCAGAATGTCATTCTCTCTGTTTAACAAATGTTGTGCAACGCCTGATTAACTACTGTAAACTAGGTAGAGACTCCACACACCTTTTATACGAAGTGCCATAGCAAGAATTTTTTTATTTTTTTTGATAACAAGGTCTTTCCAAACCCATGAAAAACAAACCCAGTTCTGTCATAGATTAAGCATTAAGTCTATAAAAACAAATATAATTATAGCAATTTCATGCGACCGGAAACTGTGGAGGCTGATCGAATATAAAAAACGATTACAATTTCAATAGTTTGCCCAGGATCAACTTAAAAAACATTTTACTGCATACTTAGAGATGCAAGCGGCTCCATGTAATTGCAAGCAACCCAGATCCTTTGTCTCTCTTACCAGATTACAGAACTCAGATTCCTTCAATGTCTTTCCTTCTAGTGGAAGAAATAGATAAATAGCCCAAAGAGTGCTGCCAAGAGTTTCTGCTTGAATGTTTTTGGAAATCAAAATATCAGATCAGTTGATGTTTATCTGCATTATTGGAAAGATCAAATAGACTATATATGTCAATGACAATCGCAAAGGAACAGCAAAATAAACAGCATTAAAAAATGTATAGAACTGGATTTTCTCTTTCTAAAAGGCATGTTGTCCTTTTTTTTTTTGAAAAACTAAAAAGAATGTTGTCTATTCTCTTATGTTTCAAAGAGAGCTACAATGATGACAATAAAAATGGATACACAATCAAGATTGGCTCAAAGAGGAAACAAAAAGGCATAAGAAACATGATATGGAGGACGGAGCCAAAGGGTTCGGCAACTGAAAAAAATTATTCCATAGAATTTTAGCGGATTTATGAGAGATGTGCAGAAAGGGGGAGACTCAGAGAGAATACTCCATGGAATAATTTTTCATGGTTGCCAAACATGGCCTAAAAGATGCATAAGCTTTTAGAAATGACTAGTAAGAAGCATCAAGACATCTATGTGAGACAACAACAACACAAAAAAGCAGGGTGAGCAACGAAGTCATGAAAGATTAGAAGGAATGACTACCTCACTCAATGCAAATCTCAGAAGAAATACAAAGCTTTGAATCAGCTCCACCACTGACCAAACTATCGCTTTTCCACCAGTCTGCACATAGCACCTGTATTTTCCCAATGCCAGTAAGTTAGAAAGCAAAACCCAAATGCATGTGACAGACTCCAGGACAGAAAGAAAAGCTACCTTGTCTTTGTGCGAGTCTAACACTGCCAGAGGCCACTGCAACAAATTCATCACTTTAGAGATCAATTAAATGTTGTGTAGTGTAGACGCAGAATCATTTAAAAACTCATATCAGTACTTGAAAAACATGCCAAACTGAATCGAGCCACAATTAGGTCAAGTTAAAGGGGTAATTCATTTTCTAAAAACATAGAGAAACTTGATCGTGTACGTGAGAAACACCGTGGAAAACTCAAAACACACACACACACAACTTGTGCACTGATCATCATAAACATTTGTAACTCAAGAAAACATGGAGTAACGATGGAGTTTCAACTTGTCTTGGACTAGGTCCCTTATGGAGTCCAAGTTGAGTTTCAATGTTTAAAACAATGAATATGACATTAATTGTGCGCTGACTAATGTCAAGAAGGAGAAGACCATACCGCTGTTCTCAAATCCCATAACATCACCTTCCCGTCATAAGATGCTGAAAGCAAATGAAACCATGATCTCGCATGCCACTTGCAAGCTGTGATCCAAGATGAGTGTGATGAGAATTGAAAGACTGGAGACAGAGATCCTGAAGAAAATCCGATGTTAGCTGAGAAACAGATCCAGAAAGAGATACAAGCGATACTCAGATCCTCTGACATATGGGTTGCTCAGTAAAATCACCTGGTTTGCGGGGATCCCATATCCTCAGAACTGGGTCGGAGGCACCAGAAGCAATGAGTGCAGAGCTTTCACCACCAACATCAAGGCAATTGAGAGCTTTCCCACAGAACTATACATCAGGGTTTTGAGAAGTTAAAACTCAAAATGAATAACTGCTAACAAAGGCTTATGATAATTAAAGATGATTTTGGACATTAAAAACAGAAAGACATCTGACACATCTTCAAGAATGTTCGCCTTTTGGACATTACACTAACCATATTTAACTCTCAAATTCCAAAGTCGCGCACCAACAACTAACTGGTTTGGCTTTGCTTAACATGAAACTTGATGACCAGAACAATTTCTTATTTTTTTGATATAAAGAGCCGTTCATTTAACTGCAATATAATAATATAAGGTTCGTCTCCCATACCAAGTTCAAGGAATCTTTGCCAGTTTCAACATCCCATCTTCTGACAGAATGATCCCATGATGCTGAATATATAGTTTCATGTTCCGGCCAGACAACAGAAGATACACATTGTGTGTGACCTGCCAGCGTTGATACAGCACCACCCTGAATGACATAAATAAGTTACACAACGAACAAAAAAAAGAACTCCCATGTCCCATCCATAGCAAGACAGCTCAAGATCCACAAAAATAAAATAGTAAAGAACGACAGCAAAATCCTGTGAACCATCGAGTCTTTGAACGCAAGTTGCGCCAAAGGCCACATTAGGTTGAGGTAACGCCTGCCTGGGCATCATGCCTTGTGTACACTCCGTGCCCAACTCCTTGTGGGTGTTGTTCAAGGATGCGTAGATTGGCCACCCATGCGTTTCGGCGCAGTAGGCTTAAAAATTGAGCCCTTGGTGGCGCGCAGCACGATGAGTGGTTTTTAAAAAATAAATTCAAAAAAAAAAGAACGACAACAAAAGAAAGCCTCCAACAACTTTTATCGGATAGCACAATACACTACCAGTTTTCATATAACCTGAGAGAATTTGATTGAAGGGAATACCGTCGGCGGAGTTTCAGCACATTTGCCATAATATCCTTCGGATATAATAACAAATGAGCCAAGGTAATCAAGTAACCCATCCAGTTGCAGATATATCATCTTGTAAAGTCATAATGCATAAGCCCATGAGGAAACAAATGAGATCTGATATCATACAAATCATTAAAAAACCATAATGTACCTAAATAAGGCGAATGACAAAAAAAAAAATCCTTACTGATACCAAAGAGAACTTATTGAAATAACCAAAAACACAAAGGCAAAGAGTATGAGATGGCCTCCACGAATGAGAAAAGAAAGGAGAAAATCGGGCAGTCCACTGCCAAAAGGGGCAACGGTTTCCAACATCCCGAAAGAGGTGATAAAAGATTCTCTGGTCCCGCAGGGGAATAGCCGACTCAGATGAGTTGGAGATGTGATCTCTTCTAAGGCTTGTAGATATTCAAGTCGGAGCTATCAGGACATCTTTTGACAGAGGGCGACTCAAGAAATGTAATATTATGGGCATCAACTAGGCGATCTCCAAGACCATGCAGACTAGCGGTGGTCATTTTGGAGGTTCTAGATTTATGAAGGAAGACCTCACCAATGCTCGGCAAATGACTAGGCTGACAATCATGCGGAGAGTGAATAGAAAGAGATGAGCTGTTTATTGGCAAAAGGTTCCCATTATAATTAGAATTTACTGCGGGTCGCTGTTTTATTTTGTAATTCTGCTGCATGCTTTACTGGTGCTGCTTTGTGTTGGGACAACTTGTCCCACTTCACTTTACGAAGTATTGGTCCTAAACTGGTTTTTTCTATCGAACCACTCAAAAAAAAAGAAAAAGAAGAAGAAGGGTTGCCCAACTCACGACTGTTACGTATCGACTCCCTCTAGAGCAGTGGAATATGCTTTATTTTATTCCGAACAACCAGTAAGACAAATAGACAATCACTGAAACCATGACCTAGTGCAGAGACCAGCCACTGGAAATTGACAATGAAATTCAAAACATGAATGAGAAAGTAAGCTAATGATGAATTCTAGCTCTGAAAACTGCACTTGGGGGTACAATTATGCTCCTAGTTCACAAATCTCTACACACGGGTCTGGAGGACAAGTAGCTATGGTGTGTAAACCAGTGAGTATAAGTATAGGGATTCAATCTAGCCACAGCTCATTAAGCCTACTGTGAGAGATTCACAAATGGTAAAATTTTTGGATCTAGATATTTAAATTAGTTTTCAAGGAGAGTAAATCATGATATCAATGATGGAACACTAACACGGTAGGTTGCAATGCAATCCATTTGAATCAGTGATCTTGTATAACGATTTCCTAATATACTATTACAAATTATAAATTATTATACAATATAATAAGGGAGTGTACAAAATATATCTAATAATATATTGCACGCTGGGAGTGCGCCACGTGGCAATCTATCTTTATCCCTTTTTTTTTATTTGGCAAAGAGGAAGTTCAAGAGACGTAACCTCAACTAGACTTAAATATACCAAATGTATTAACTCCCCTCTCGCAATAAATCCCTTCACTTAACGTACAAATATACAATAAATCATTAGATGTCAGTAAAAACCCGCAACCCTTCTCTCTCTCTCTCTCTCTCTCTCTCTCTCTCTCTCTCTCTCCTACCATATTTTCCATCCATTTATCGCATTTACCCCCCCCTTGGGACAAAGTCTTAGTTGGGTTGAGTTGAGTTGAGTTTACCCCCATAAATACAGGTCACATCCAAACTTCACTAACCCCTCAACTTCCTTCACGCCTCCTCACATCCACTCCTTTTCCATTATGTTCATTGAATGCAGTACATCCATGAAGCCTGTTATAACATCTATGATAGTATCGACGATTCGTTCACAACTATTCGGATGCGTGTATTCTTCATACTTGACTCCCTTTCTGGTGAATACAGTGACCTGCCCCGGTTCCACCTATATGATCAAACTCAATGTGCTTCATTTTTTTGGAATAACTTTTCCAAACTTCGTCAATATGTGGCTTCGCTTATCCTCTGACGCTCAAGTTCTTGGAATAACTATATTAGGTCCCTAATACTTATCATTCCTTCAGCCTTTGGTTGCCTCTGAGATTAATGTTTGCTGATTGAATTGTCAAGGGCGATGATTTTTCCCCCCCCTGTAGGAGGGACGCGCCCCCCTTGTAACATGATTTGACGTCAAAAAGCGTTAAAGTTGCACATAATTCGAGAATGGAAGAAAATGATCCACGTAGACGAACCCAACTAGTGTTAGGATTAGACTTAGTCAATTTGAGCCGGGTAGATTCTTTCACCTTCTTCATGAAAATTTTCTAAAGGATTCATTAGCCGACCCCAACTAGTTTGGGACAAAGGCTTAGTTGAATTGAGTTGAGTGGAGTATCCTTTTCCCAATTAAATTCTGTTTTTTATAGGCTTATTTCAGAGAAAGAAAGACAGAGAGAGGTATGCTTTTCCTTATACAAGATTTTTAGTCTTTTTCCATAATTTGTATTCACTAACTTCAGGGTGCTATCTTGGATTTTCTTTTCTGTTCTTTTGCCATTTACTTTCATGTGAAGCATGACCTACTTTTTATAAACAATTTAGTTTTTTATCTTGCCCCGTGCGACGCACAGGACTGCAACTAGTTTATCAAGTATACAGAAAGCCATTGCAAAGGGTCCACAAATATCATTCACGCTGATAAGACTTAATAATACTGGTGTTACGAAAGAATAAATTAAATATAAATTGGACAAGAAAAATATCACTGGTTAAGAAGTTCCTTAGGAGAAAATAGTATATCTTTTTATCATCATTTCAATAAAAATTGAACAACAAATACCTCGAATTGGGATTCTTCAAATAAGGCTAAATCGGTATCCACTTTTCTCTTCTTTATTGACACCAAATCACCCTCAGCGTGTGTGCCCTCCGTTTGCCATAACTTGATAGAACAGTCCCAGGAACCCGAACATACCTAAACGTGTAACAAAAACAATGCAACGCCATGTGATTAATGTAACATCCAAGTGCAACAGAAAGATGTTGCAAGCCCAATTTGAGGGTATCATTTGCTGATTTTTAAGTGAAAGAAAAGATCTAACCATATCTCCGGAAGGCCTTGCAGAGACACTTTGTACAGATGATGTATGCCCTCTCAGAATTTTAAATGCTCTAATCTTCGAAGGATGGTTCAAAGACTCAGCTGCATCAAACTTTTAGGGTTGAAAGGAATATTAGTAATTTAGCAAATGCTAACAACCAATGCCAAAAGCACTAACTTTGGTATACCTTCCACAACCTCAGCGTTCGATCTTTTGAAGCGGTGGCTATATGCAACATGCTACCCTTCTCATCAACTGGAAAGTAGATCATTTATCAAACAAAACCTTCCATTCTATTGACAAGGCCGCTTAGACAAATAAAACAAAACTTCATAGATGCAAACATTATCTGTACATATTAACCTTTTGAATTGATGATACTGACAGAAGTAACTGCATCACTGTGTCCCTCCAAAATATGCGTACACAATCGACCGGATTTCCATAACCTAGAAAAATTCAGATTTGAAACATCAGGAGTTTGCGATTTTTGCATCTAAGAAAAAAGGACCAACGACAGAACCTACATAAAGAGAATCCAATGGGTAGAGTAAATTTTTTAGAAATTTTACCTTCCAAAACTGTCATAGCAGCCTGTCAATATGAAGCTGCAAAAGAGCACAAGTTAGTGCATATTTACCAGATAAATGGACCAAACATTTCGCAGAAGTATATCAATAGAAAACAGGGAACATTCCGGCTTACAACAGTTACAACCTAATGCAGTGCATGTATTTATCAATAAATAAAACCTAGTTGACCTGGCTCGAAACTCAGCTGATCAATTTTCATAGCTCCAAATTCTTTGCACATAAGCGCTAAACATGGGCACACAAAGTTTGACTGTGAAATTTATGCCCCCAAATCCCAAACTTAATGTATTGCAACTCTTTCCTTTAAAAATACGTTGGGTTTATTTTTCTTATGATGAAAAAAAAAATGGAAGATCTAAACCGCAGAAAAGCCAAACAATTTGTGTCTATGTGTGTTTGTGCGCGAGCGCGCGCGCGCGTGTCTGTGTGTGTGTGTGTGTGTGTGTGTGTGTGTGTGTGAGAGAGAGAGAGAGAGAGAGAGAGAGAGAGAGAGAGAGAGAGAGAGAGAGAGAGAGAGAGAGAGAGAGAGAGAGAGAGATCAACACCATCCCTTTGAGACTAGCTCGCATATCTTTCATTTTTTTTTAACAATAACGTTAATTATATATATTTTCTTCTAGAATTAGGTACTGTATGTCTAGACCTTTCAAGGTTTGGGTGGTGTAGACCCATCAGAAATAGAAAAGGAAATATTTTTGGAAAATCCTCTTTCCAATCGTTGAGGTTATAATGAGTAAAGAAATTCCCGACTTTTGTTTGGAAAATATGGTGGCATGAGGGGTTTAATTAAATCCATAATTATTGAATCCTCTTTTTAGAGCTCTCAAATTGGAATGTTTCATTGGAAGTTAATGGCACATAAGCTCGGCAAAGGGACGGTGAGTTTCACAGTGAAATTTATGCATCCAAATCCCAACCTTAATGTATTGCAACTCTCTCCTTTAAAAACTTGCCGAATTTCCTTCTCTTATGATGAAAATCGAAATGGAAAACCGAAACTGCACAAAAGCCCAACGGTGTGTCTTAGTGTGTAGGAGAGAGAGAGAGAGAGAGAGAGAGAGAGAGAGAGAGAGAGAGAGAGAGAGAGAGAGCAAAGTCAACGCTACCACATTGCCATTTGCTTGCATATCTTCATTCAATGACCATGTTCTTCCCACATTTGGTTTTTCTTCTACAATTAGTTAATATAGGTTTGGACCTTTCTTGCTTTGGGCGGTGTAGGCCCATCAGAAATAGAAGAGGGAAATTTCTGAAAAACCATCTTTCCAACCGTTATGGTTATAATGGAAGTAGAGAGATTCCCGTCTTTTTTGGAACATATGGTGGGACAAGGGGTTTAATTAAAACCATAATTATTGAATCCTCTAAAAAAGCTCTCAAAGTGAAATTTGAATCTGGAATGTTCCATTGGGCCTTAAAAAATGGTGCCTACGTAGAGACAAGGTCTTTGGTCGGTCAATTGTACATAGAATCTTTGGCCAGTCAGCTGTGTACGGGAGTTCTTCTTTCCTTTGCTTAGGTTACAAGCAGGGGAAAACACAAAGGAAGGGTTGATAACGATAAGATTTTGGGACAATTAATCGTTAGAAAATGTCCCTTTATGTCGTTCATGCCTGAATCTAAACTTTACTAACTGAAGTTGGGATTCATATTGCCAATTCTTATCAAAGGGGGTAGAGGGCTGTGTAGAAGATATAGGCGTTGCGACGTAATAAACAATAAATAATTTGAGTGTATCCCTGAGTGAAGTTAAATGATGTGGAAGACAAGATTGGTGAAGCAGAGTGGAAGTGACACTGAGTGATTTGGGTGTTTGAATGTCAAAAACTGAATGAGAGGGAAGTGAGGGTGCCCTTATCAAAACTGATTGGTGGCCTTCTAACATATGGGTGCCAATTTATGATTATTAGCTCAACACCCAACGGCTTTAAAGCATCTTACTCTTCTTTCCCAAAACCCAACCACTACCCTTGCCATCTTTGAGATCCAAATGGGAGAAGCTCCAGAATGGTGATGGTTGCAAAGGGAGATACAAAGGAGAAGTCGGAGGGAAGAGAACAAGGAGCAGATGAAGAAGAAAAAAAGATTTCTTTTCGTTGCAAAGATCAGATATGGTCCACCAACATTCACCATGTCATCCGTGCCACCTTTGAGCAATTCATGGGACTCCTCGTTTGACCAGTCGAGCTCATGCTCAAGATCCCCTGCAGAGTCCCGAGTACACCAGACTTCAAACATTTGAGGAATTCAACGGATTCCTTGGCCTACCAGCAAGAGGGAATGGGGAAAGTTCCGACAATTCTGGAATTCTTGGAGTCTTAATTTCTAGAAAAAATTCACAGTCGAGTCATTGTCGTCATCAAACGGTAAGAAAGAATCTAGGATGTTGAAACTAGTCCATCTCTCCCTTTTAGTTTTATGTGAATTAGAAAGGTCAAAACTGTCTTCAAAACTTTCAAGCAATAATTCATGGATACATTTTCTTCTAGTCCGGATAAATGCTCCTACCTAACATTGCAATGTCAGTGACTCAGCATCGTTCTAATCAAAATTGTCTAACCCTAATCCTAAGTAAAATATAGAGAATAAACAAAGGAAAGGTGTGAGAGTCAGCGCGGATTACTAGGAAGCAACGGAACACATCACATCACTTGCTAGTAAATTCAACAGACAGTATATTATAAACAGATCCTAATTTTTACCTGGGATTAGAACCATCAACTGCACTGACCCAATCATCATGCAAACAAGGATCTTCTTGTTTTCGTGGAGCTACAGCCTTTATGTATTCGATTTCGAGTATCTTCTCCTGTAATGCATAACAGATTCAAATCAGCATTATAGAGGGAAACCCAATGCAATGATGAGAATTCAGAAGGACCTACATAGATTCTGATTACCGAAAAAGAGTGAAAACAAACAATTGAGCCTAGCAATGAATAAATTTGATGTAACAATAAAAACAGAAGACTTTTTATTTAATATAACATGAGCAATGGCGATAGTCAACTCAACTAAAGGTTTCAACAATAGATTTGGTAACTACTCTCTTAATAATTCGACCAAAAAACAGATGTATAGCTCTAATATCATGTTTATTGGTGGTCAGTTTTACTGTCAACAGATAGGGCGGCCCAGTGCATGAAGCTCCCGCCATTGCGGGGTCTGGGGATGGCTAGATGTACACACCCTTACCCCTGCTTTGCAGAGAGGCTGTTTCCGTGACTCGAACCTGTGACCACCAGGTCACAATGGAGCAACCTTACCGTTGCGCAAGAGGTTTTACTGTCAACAGATACGAATAAAAAAGGACCAAAGTTCCATTCACCAGCAAATCAATCTATTCTAATCCAGAAAACACAAATAGATGTAAAACAGATTATTGTTAATCTTTTTCAAAGAAAAAATGAGGAAAATTATTTTTTTTTTAAAAAGAGGAGCATGTTACAAAAGGGAACGGGGACAAGATGCCCCACAAAAGAAAAATACAGACCATTACAGCAAAATCCCCAAAAGGAAGTATGATGGAAGTAAACTACTCTCAATTGACCCTTTTATTCTCTCAAAGTAATCTTTGCTGAATAAAGGCCTTGTTTATGATCTTTGCTTGAATCAAAGTTTATCCCCAGCACCGAGCATTAAGAATTTGGGCCAACACCAACACCAGTAGATGTTAAATTTAAGCAAGTAATAGGAACCAACCTACATCTAAAATGGGGTAAACAGTTGCACTGCCAAAAAAATGAACGAAAACAATGCATTTCATTAGCAAATAGAAAAATTACACAAAAATCAGGTGATACACTGATCAAGAACTTTAAGTGTTTTTTTCCTTTTTAATTCTCATCAAACACTTTGCTTGCATGGCAGGCCTTGAGCCTAAGTTGTAGCATTTCTCTAAAAGTGGAGTGTGCCGCTTATCTTGCATTTTACTATAAAATATTTGTCAGAAGTGGCACATACCATGCTTCTTCTTGCTATTTGCATTCATGTCGAGATCTCTAGCAGGGTTAGGTTTTGACGAGTTCAAATGGTAGGATTTGGAAAATATTATGGAGGAATGAAAACAATATCGAGGAGAAAAGGTAAGAGGAGATAGGCTTTATGGTAAGAGGACATAGGCTTTTTCGACCAAATATTATATTAAAGAATAAAGAATAAAGAAATAAGAAAGGAGTCGAGAAGGAAACAAATAAAAACAGAGGAGACTAAGTAAGCCCATCTTTACAAAAATTGCATCTCATGCCAAACTATAAAATCAGTAAATGTAACAACAAATTGGCCAAGGGATCTGCATCGATGTTTCCTTCCTGGTGAATATGCGAGAAAGCACACTTCATAGAAGCAATAGTGTCCAACAGCTCTCTAAAGAAGCATTTGAATCTCCAAGAGTCAGTCTAGTTGCATGTAGTTGCCTTTTAGAGTAGCGGTGAATGAGAACTGAAGTAGTCAATAATAGCAGTGAAGTAGTCTCCTCGTAAGTAGTGTTTGGTTGTCATCTGATGTAGTTTCCTCCTCAAAAAACAGTAAATGTAACAACAAATTAGCAAGGGATCTTCATCGATGTTTCCTTCCTGGTGAATATGCGAGAAAGCACACTTCATAGAAGCAATAGTGTCCAACATCTCTCTAAAGAAGCGTTTGAATCTCCAAGAGTCAGTCTAGTTGCATGTAGTTGCCTCGTAGAGTAGCGGTGAATGAGAACTGAACTAGTCAATAATAGCAGCGAAGTAGTCTCCTCGTAGAGCAGTGGTAAGTAGTGTTTGGTTGTCAACTGATGTAGTTTCATGGCTAGGAGTGTCATTACTAATATAAGAGAGCAATAGGGATGTCATTAGGAATATAGAGATAGAGAGGAGAGAAGGAAAGAGAGAAGAGTGATATATCCCAAGACTCTACTAGCAAAAAACCTTATTTTTTCAAGTAGTTTGTTGGGGAACAAAAGTCATTCCACATAGGCAAACAAGGGAGACACGAGGAAGTAGTCTCCTAGTAGTTTGAATCAAAATGTGCAACCAAACACCACTAGCAGATGATGTGGCATCCCAAAACCAATCAACACACCTAGTAAACCCTAGAAATTGTGAAACCAAACAGACCCCAAGGGAAATGAGACCTCCACCTAAGCCACCTGATAGGGTTGGAGGGTCACCCTCAATCCATAACTTAGAGGAGCTTAAGTGAGGAGCGAGGACAATCATCTCCTAACTGCTTTGACCTCTGCTTCTGCCACATCATTGTCACTTCAGGAACCTACAAAACCATGATAATTAAGTCATTATAATCAGAAAGACCCCCCTATGGGTCAGCTTGCTACTACCACCAAAATTTAGCTTAATCCACCTATCGAGATGGGCCCCTCTAAACATCAGAGGGTGAGACGGTTTTTCTTTTCATTTTTCGGGGGAGAGAGAGAAGGGTGGGAGGAGCTTTATGTCCAAGGAGAAGATTGGCTGTTGGTGCCATAACATCAGAGAGAGAAGGGTGGGGGGAGCTTTATGTCCAAGGAGAAGATTGGCTGTTGCTGCCATAACATCAAATATAGGAGTGTAGAAGATGCAATATGCTGAAGGACATGATAGTAACAGGACAGAGGGAATATGCAAGTGTGCTTGGCCGGAGGGGGTGATGTTAGGAAGCCAATACAAGGCGGTGTTGACTGAGGGTAAATAAATGAAAGGAGGTTAAAGAGATGCCTCAGCAAGAGTAGTGGTGGACCTATGGCTAGCTACAGGGTGGAATGATACTTCCCTCATAGAGGCTAGGAAGGTATGGATCTGACTGCTACGTACTTGGGATGCATGGTAGTGAAGGACCTTGGTACCCTATTCGAAGAAGTTTGGGTGGATCACATCGGATTAATTTGCAGAACCGAAAATGGGTGAAGGCATTAAAGAGGCTAGAGGAAAACAGGATAAATATATGGTAATGAGGGGAAAAGAAGAGATGAACTGGACAGAGGAACACAATGCCCCATCAAAACAAGTTGTATTAGTCCTTTAGAGATGAAATAGCAAACTTTCAAGACTCAAGTCCCAATATATAAATAAAAAATAATCCAACTGAGATGCATTAATACTTGAACATAATGATAATTAGCATTGGATAGAGATAACGAACAATGCAAAGGAACATCATCACCGCTAACACCATTGCATAGATACTTATTACTCAGCATTGTCTAAAACGCAAGCATTGATTCTGTCAAATCTTCTTCCTTAAGAATACAAAGAAAAGGTATACCGTATCCATCATTTTAGAAATTTCAAAATGCTATAACTAGATTAAAAATCATGTAAAACACAAAATATATTGGAAAGGATGATGCAACATCAAGGGAAGAAAAGTACAGCAGAAATGCCTTTGGCAAGAAGAAACTCTTCAAGTGACATCCGAACTAGTTCGCCATCAATTAGAAAGTCAAAAGGCTGTGTTTGGCATTGAGGATTTCCTGATGACATCAACTTTTAAACATAAGGATGGTAAGGATTTTAAAGAATTATCAATCTGCAGCCTAAAGGAATCAAACAAGATGGACCAAGGTGAGGATTGAGAACCAATAGCAAATCATGATTACCAAGAATTATCAATTTGTCTAACAGAAACATAAATGTTACCATTCTTTAGAAGAACATTGACAATCTCAGACAGACCCATTCTGGTAAGATTAGATGGGACTGCAATTGAAGTAGTTGGGACCTTGAGAGGAGGTGGAAGCTTCGTTATGAAGCGAACCCGCACCTGCCTAGATGCTTCTACAACACGTCCATCTATCTCCATAACTGGCAAGAAAACACAGATAAAATCAATTTTTAAACCATCTCAATGACCCAAACAATCGCATTAATCAGTAAAAGAAGGGTTTCCAAGGATCCGTTCGTTTGAGATTATGAAAACTGATTGTGAGTGCGAATGAGAAGAATCGAAGCCATACCTTCCGGTGGAGATTTAGGGTTTTCCTCACTCCTATGCTTTGGACCGTAAAAAATGAAATACCTTCAGTCCTAAAACCCTAAAAACCCTAATTTTGGGAGGGATATGATATCAGCACAAAAATGTTTTAATAATTGCACTAACACATCTTGTCTTTTATTATTTAAAGAGCTGTGAAAGCAGTTCCCAAAACATGGCCGTGCGCTTTGATTATCATATGATATGGCTTTTATTAAAACATTTTTTTGCTGATATGGTGAAAGCCAGTATGGTCTAGTATTTTTCAAAAAGCACGGTACGATATATGAGAGCCAGTATTGTCTAGTATTTTTCAAAATGCACAGTACGATGTAGCATATGATGATCCAAGCCATTCATTTGACAGGCCACAACATAAATAGGTTGTGCCTGAAAACTCATTTCAATTGGATGATCCTAGCTCTACAATCTGTAGTGGAACTCCATCCTATGGAGACCTCTATAGAACGGAGGGTTAGGATCATCTCATGAAAATGATTTTGGGGGCAAGATGTATTTACGATGGTAGCCCATCAAATGGACGGCTTGGATTATCCTATGGTAAGCTGTACCGGACTTTTTTAAAAAAAAATACTGCACTATATGAGCTTACACAGTATTAAAACTCGTATGCTGTGTGTGCGTGAGGTTCATTTTTTTCAAAAGCACTATGGGGGCCACCTCATATGATGATCAAACCGTTCATTTGTTGGGCCACAAATCTGCAACGTCTTGGGTGATTTTCAAGTTTGCTAGAGAGACACAGCATTAATTTTTTGCAGGGGATTTGCTAGCGTCCATCTCGGATGGTCCGTTGCATCTGATAGCAGCCACCTCGTGAATGAAGACAAAATCTGCTGAAAGTTGGGCCTCTGTGGCTGTTGTTAGACGCAACAAACCATCTGCAAAATGCCTTCTGAGATGGACGCTAGCAAATCCCCTTTTGGATACCGTAGGTGCCTCGTTGCAGTTGGAAAAATTGCACACGGGGACACCAAAATATGAGAATTGCCAACGAGGGACACTCTTTTGAAAAATTATAAATGGCGTCAAACAAGGAATTTGCGAGAAAACCTAACCAAAATGCCCTTAGGGGTTATCATTTCTAGAAAGGGGTTATCAACTGGATAACAGGTCTAAATATGATTTAACAACTCTAACCTAAACAGGGTTATCAAATCTCGCCCGGGGATATCAAGTTCTGAAGAGGGTTATTGAGTCTCACAAGGGGTTATCAAGTCTAAACAGGTGTTATCAAATCTTTATGAACATGATAATCCTTGTTTACGTACTTGATAACCCATTTTTAGACTTATAACCCCTAGGGGCATTTTGGTCAGGCTTTCACTGTTTACGTACTTGATAACCTTTTTCTTTCCCCTTCTATAGACAGAAAAAAGTATAAAAGCACTACCCAGGCCAGAATGGTTAAAGAACACACCATTAATCACTAGAGAAATGATTTCCTGATGTTACTCTCCACTCTTCAATATTACACTACTCATCGGGAAATGATAAATGCACCCCTTTTCATCATCACTTGGGACACGCAGCTGCATTGTACGTGGTAATCATGTCCTTTTAACTCCTTCAAATGTGAAGTACATGCTTTGCAGTCATAGATCCACCGTAGTTGGGTGTCCCAAGTGATGAAAAGGAGTGCATTTATCATTTCCCCTTCTCAAATTAGTAGTTAAAGTTGTTATATTCCAAGGGTCATCAAAGTCAATGAAATAGTGTATCAATATTGGAATTTCTAAAGCAACGGATTTCTATGCATCCACCCAACTGGGTTCATTGTTTGATGGTGAGTCCAACAGGGTGGCACCGGATTCCAGTTAAAAACTCAGAATTGGAGAACCCAAGTCCAGCTAAATGTACTATTGAAACAACATTCAAGAGGTTTTCCGGGTTAGGTGAAACTGCGAGCCTAACAATTGAATACATACCCCAAAACCAAAATCCTTCCAGTCTGACACTGTTCTTTTTTCTTTTTTTTTTGAAACTCAAGATTTCAATCTCTCTGCTCTGCATTTTTCAAATTAACATCTCAAGAACTGCATGAGAAATTTGATATTAAATCGAGATCGAGCAATATGTTGCAGCACAAACTTTACAATGCTGCCTCCCACCTCTCTCACAGTAAAAAGATTTAGACCAACACATATGGAGTTCAAATCGAAGAAAAAATAGAAATGAATGGATGAATGAATGAGTGTTAAGAGTACCTCGAAAATGGTTTTCAACACAGATGAATCATAGAGTTTTTAGCTTCCGTGTGTCATTTTAATCACGTGTAATTGAATACAGTTGGACATTCCAAGCCAACGATGATGAGGAAATGCTGTGCCCGGCTCGTGTGCTGCTGACAGGAGCGTAAGTATTTTGGTCAGTTAGAGCAAACCAAAACTGTAAGTGTATTAGTGGTATACTATCTTAGTTTTTTTTATTATTAGTGGTATACTATATCAGTAGGTGTTATTTGATTTTATTTATATGAATTACATGTGAAATGCGGTATCTGTATGCTTTATAAGTATTTATATAAATTACATGTGAAATATGGTATGTATTGAATTATCAGAAATTTAAAACCTCGGTGAGGAGTGCTACTACAGAAACGAACGAACACAGACATCATTTCCCTTGAAAGAAACAAATAGGTTGTATTTATTGCAAATGACAAATGTATTCTTTGAAAGGCATTTCAGTTTCTATTCTCAAAGGGTTTGTTTTCCAGAAAGAAACGCCAAAGGCTGAGTTATTGACATTTCATGGAAACATCAACAAGGCAATGCCCATCAAAAAGAAGTTTGGGATTGCCATTTTTAAAGTTCAGGCATATGAGTCACATTTCCTAATCTTCTAAGGCCTTGTTTGGATTGCAAGAAAAATACTTCTCATGGAAAGTTTTTTAACTGGGAAAGTTTTTTCATTTCCACAATTTAGAGGGAAATGATCTGATTATGGCTTATTTCGAGGGATATCAATACTAATAGAAGGCCCCTGTAAATAAAACTAGAACTTCGGCGTTTCAAATTATTTTTCCACATGTAATCAAAAAATGAAAAGGCAGGAAATTCTGAAAAAAAAAAAAAAACTTTCCCAAGATTTTCTTAAAATTCCTGCCATCCAAACAGGGCCTAAAGGAATAAAGCTAACTGCCAAAGATGGAGATGGATTCTTACAGAAAAGAGAAATCTCCCCATGCCAAAGCTGATTATTTCTTCAAGAAAGGCTTTTGGCAAACAAGCAGCCGCTGGTCATTGTCGTTCTGGAGCTCAATCACCCGTGCATCCCAACGATTCTGTGCCGCAAGTCTGCGTGCTTTCTCTATCACTTGAACTTTATCACATAAAACAACCCAACCCTGTCCCACCAGTCACAATATATCAAACATGCGAATTAAATAAATCACAAAAGATCAATATAAAATTTCCAATCATCTCATATTTGTCAGAATACCCAACTCTGCCCCACCAGTCATAATATATCAAGCATGCGAATTAAATAAATCACAAAAGATCAATATAGAATCTGCAACCATTTCATATATGTCACAGATGGATGATTGAATTGGGTAAATATCAATGTAGTTTGAGATTGAGTGTTTGAAAACTTGAATGAATACTCGAAGAAATAAAGGAGTGACACGGTGTTTTCCTAAAACTCAAAAGAACTTGATCAAGTAATTGAAGCAGTGGAAAATTCATCTACAGTACAAGCCTTTTTAACTCAACCTCAGGTAACCACGTTTCAAGTTGAGTTGCAATTAGCCCATAATCAAGTCTGGGGCGTGGTTTGGATTTTAAACCTTGCTGGATATAAATGATGCAGGTGTCAGAATCAAGCATGAAATCGTCCAAAACAGATGGTTTGATTGGGAAACATAACTTGGATACAGCTACATATGCCGAAGTTGGCAAAGGCATGAGGTATACGAAATGTGCCACACATAATAGAGGCAAGATTAGAGATCCGCGGCCGGTGTTTAGTGTTTGTTAAGTGCGTTGCACATGGAGAGAAGTGATGCATAGAGTGTTTAAAGTTTCTTTTCGAGAGGGAAAGAGGATTCTATAGTACACATTGGCCATTTACAAGGGAGTTTAGGGTGGCTATAAATTAAAAAAGAAGTAAACATTTTTCAATATTTCACTAGTAAATTCAAGGGAATATATAGAAAGAGATGCATAGGACATTAGAACAGGTAGTTTGGGCATTCTCATGTGTTCAACTTTGTGTTTCCATTCATTCTATAAAGAAAGTTGGGAAATTTAATACTTTTAGGCGCTGTTTGGATGCATGGACAATTCATCTTGGGAAAAGAATTTCATGGGAAATGACTATTCCAGCATTTGGCTACCTCATTTTCCATGTAACGTTTTTTTTCAAAATTGAAAATTTTCCTGTTTTCTAGAAAAATTGAAACCCTACTAGACACTGAATTTTTTCCATGGAAAAAATATTCCATATATGTTCTCCCTATTTCCAAATGACGCCTTAAGTAATTTGATTAGACAAGTATTGTTGAAAGTATAGATCTAAAGGTGTTCTATCATTCTATCAAATAGGCAAGGAGCTTAACCGCTTACGAAAATTTATCAACCAAGAGCTAGGATTACAAATATCCAACAACTTGCCATCTCAAAAAAAGTACTAGCATTACTTAAAAGAAAGAGATGGATTTTCTACGACCACTGTAATTTATTTTTTCTCACAAAAAATAATCACATGAAAGCGAAAAGACTAGTCTACCTCAGGGCGTAGAATCCTATCCATCTCCAAGAACAAACCACTGATGTCACACTCTTCTGAATTGAGAAGGTGTGAGAGGAGACCCATTGCATGAAGCATGTCATATGTCCGCGGGTACGTGGGAAAGGGCTCACACCTACACAACAGTGAAAATATGCATCTGAGTTATCTAATGTTTCAATTCTACAAATGTCAAGTAATATTTGTTTATTTATGTTATATAGTTATGCATAAAACTTATGATTCATGCATAAAACTCATAGTATGATTCACTAAGGAGCATATAGTTGAAGCGAATAAAGGAACAAAAGTTGGTCTTCCCATGGAACAGCCTATAAAATTTTCAAGTATCTAAATTACTGACAACTGGGACTGCTGAAGAAGAGGATGAGAAGATAGAGCATGTGTTAAAATTGAACTGAAAGCGTATAATATCACATGGGGTTATGCAACAATCAGACAACTAGCTGCAAGGAAAACCCGTGATTTATTGAAAATAAACCATCCATAAATCTACATATTTGGAAAGTGAGTAACTATGGTAAATGTGGTTATATTAAATTTTTCTTTATTTGAGATAGATAGAAGGATAAATCTTCAATAAAAGGTATTACAAATACAATGGCATATGTGCACCCTCAACTGTTGGGAAAATTTTCATAAGCATGCAGGAAGTAATTTTCAACCTTCACAAGGGCTTCCAGGAAGATATGGTAGTTAATACAAGCTTTGGAAGAGTCACTTGCCTAATAGATCTAAGATAGAGTCATTACTCGAGCAATGTTCAAAATAGATTTTCTTACTACGGGCCTACAGGAGGATATGATAGTTAATACAAGCTTTGGAAGAGTCACTCGCCCAAGGATCTAAGATAGAGTCAATACTAGAGCAATGTTCAAAAAAAAATTCTGACTAACTCGGAACTTTGCTGAGTTCACTCTATCTGGCAGGATTCTTAGTATCAAGTCCAAATTCCGGTTATATAGAAGGTAGTCAAGTTAATCACCACTTGCCAACTTTGCAGAGATTATGTTTTTTCATCAGCTTTGATGTGTTAAAGTCAGTTAGCTCACAAATCTAAAGACCACTTTCCACGTTAGGTATGAGTTTGTGGACTTTGGTTGAGATTGGAGCATCACTGTAATTGGAAAAACCTATGATCTGTGGACACGGACTCGAGTGTCGCGTATCGACACGGACACGGAGTGTCGGACATGGCAGACTCCCAAAATTTAGAAACGGGGACACAGCTAAAATAGAAAGTACATATAATCATGATTTGTAAACACAGATTCGTGGGCCGAGTTTCGACATGGATACGCGAAATGGAATCCCTAAAAAATCTAGAAATAGTGGCACACTCGAACACATACATACATATAGAGTTACTGACACTTTTAGCTATACACATAAAAGTGTCTAAAGGAGTGTCGACACGTGTGGACATGGTTGTCGTTTCGGACACGACACGACACGACACATGTGTAGGCAATAAATTCAAAGTGTCGGCCAAATCATAAGGAAAAACTGTAGACCTAGGGTGATATATAATATATGACGTCTTTGTAAATTTGTTTCAGCATCCATCTCTTCAAAAGGTGGACATTCAAATTGATTATTGAGAGTCTAGTATACTGGAGATCAGTTTGTGAGTGTTAGTTTAACCTCATTTTCAACATAATCAAACCCTTAATGTGATTGTCCATTAAAAAAACCCTGTAAATAATGTGATTTTCCTCTAAGGTGGGTTACAATCAAAACTTTGACTACCACTCCCCAATATCCACAGATATAATCCAATCACAAAATCTTTAGAAGATTGAATACAATATGAGGAACTATGGGAGACAAGATTTGAATACCAAAAAACCTGAAGTAAGAAGCCTCAAGCATTTAGGAAAATCAAAACAAGGAAACCAACAAGTACGGGAGAGGAAGATCACTTTACTTGGTAAGTAAGTTGTAAAAACTGTTTTGTTTCGCCTGAAATGGGCAAAAAATTTTGTTCTGGACTGAAATCCGGAAAGGAATGGCCATATATTCCATTTCGTTCTGGATTTCGGTCCATTTCAAACTAAATTCACCCGAAAATCGAAATTTTGGAGGAAATAGACGAAATGCCCAATTTCATCCGAAATATGTCATTTTAGTTGTTTTTCTTCTACTCTTCTTGTCTCTTCTTGGTTCTCTTCTCTTCTTCTTTCCTCTTCTTTTCATGTACTTAAAGATTTACTAGTAAATAAAGGAATACCCCCATTTGCATTCATTAAAAATAGTTTCAAGACCCAATTCTAAAAGGATAAAAAGTCAACTTTCTAGTTCAAGTACAAAATTCGAAAAAATCAGGTCGGGTCAAAATCTTAACTTCCAAACAATGGGGTATTTTTCCAATTTTAAAAATTCATAAATTCTATCATGTCCAAACATTATTAAATCCCAAAAGTTGGGTAAAAAAATCTCATAATTTGGTCTCTAAATTTCTTTCACCTTCACAGGCACGGGTCAATACACAGGTCAACACAAGCATTTCAGTTGATAGTGATTTTCTTTTAAGTAAATGTTGGATCTTTTATAAATTTGGTTCATTTAATTGTTTCTTATATTTTCTAACAATTTCTCATTTTTTGGATTTTTTTCATATTTTTAACTATTAAAAAAATTTCAGTCGTTGTAGCAGAACGAAAAATTTGGAACAAAATGCCAAACGAAATGATAGAAATACCGAAGCGTTCTGCTCCGGTTGCCAAAACGAAATTTACAACCTAGCTTGGTAATGATCAACGGAACAGATGGAACTTAATGTTGTTTAATAATTGTGAAGTGTGTTGAACTCAAAGATACTTGGTTGTTAAACCTTTGAAAACTGCAACCCGATGCAACATCCAAAAGCCACGGGTCTAGAAACATGGAATTGCTATAGAAAAGAATGGAAGGCAATTATCTTTATACCAGGGAACTCCAACAAATATCAGGCATGGAACAAATTATAACCATGAATTTTCATCAATATCCATTTCTACAATAAAACCAATAAGTAGATAGTGGACAGGGTAGCACAAATATTGCCCGCTTTTTTTTTACTTTATCGAATAACCGAGCATCATCAGTTGCCAGCCAACTAGAGTTCCGGCTACATTTCATTATGACGAGTCCTCTTTGTGCAGCACATGATACATGTGACATTACAGATATTTTACAGCTTTTTTAACTGGGTTTCAATGATGCTACAAGAGTAAGCACCAGGTGTGTTGAAAGATTTCTGTTCGAGCTACATGCAAAGTATGACTGAAAATATTAAACTGTCACATTATATGCCCCGCTAATCTGATACAGGGACTTGTTTCCAATCTATATTCACCCTACAGGGTTACGATTGTATTACTTATATAGATGGTAAGTTGCTTTAGCAATTTATACAGGCCCGTCCCTACCGTAGTGTTTTTCAGCCACCCTGCAAGTCAAAGAACTTTTAACAGATTATAACAGTGGTACACAGCCTTCCTTTATGTCAAAGTGATTGCCTTGACAATCTCTTGGGTTAAATTCCTTCCTCTCTTTAGATTTGTATCCGCTTACGACCTATGGGAAAGGGGGAGAGAAGTTTGTGGCAGTGTGGAGATCAAGCAAAAAGTTGTTCAAGAATGGGATCTCCCTCTGCTCGGTTTTCTAAAGCTCAACTTTGATGGCTCTAGCTTGGGAAATCCTGGCCCGGCTGGGGTTGGGGGCGTCCTGAGAAACAACCTTGGGGAAGTAGTTTGGGCCTTTGCGTGTCCCATAGGAGTGGCGGATTCTGCAGAAGAGGAGGTTCGTGCAGTCCACCAAAGCCTAAAGCTTGTGGTGAGAGATCGGCTTATGAATGTGGTGGCTGAAGGTGACTCATTGAATGTAATCCGGTGGCTCAATAGCTCTCAACTTTCGTCAAAAATTTTGCTCCTGCTTTATTTTTCTTCCGCATTCACAGCAATGGTCTAGAGAGAAAAAAAACAGCAACTTGGGAGAAATGGCTTACCAGTCGTGCAAAACACCAGCAAAACCGCGATCAAGTATTAGAGGAAGTGTATTTGGAGTTCTGATAGGCACAACATTCATCACCCAGACTGCTTTCCTTGCCTCCAGTAATGCAGCATTTAATCCACCGTAATGAGCACTCATGTCCATTACATTGCGTATCATGTTGAATGGAGGTAATGGGTCTTCATCACCTGGCCTCTTTGGATGATCGGAAAAAATCAAGGGTGTAAGCAAAGACCAATAGTTATTCAAAGCTGACCTCCAAACATGAGAGTCTTCAAGAAAATCCTCAGGGTGTATTCCTGCAGAGCCACATGAAAATCAATGCACAAGTACTTCACCATGATTGCATGAAAAGACTAAAGAAGCACAGCTTCTAGCAAGTCCAATACAATACTGGCACCAAAAGATTCAGCTAAAAATACAGCAGAAAATTGGCAGCTATGGGAAACAAAAACTAATGGAATATTTTTTATTTTTTTTGAAAATTAAAAACTAATGGAATATCAAACTCACAAAAAAATCTTTGTCAGAAAGATACTTTCCATGGACTGCAAGTTCATGTGCACTCATTTGGTAGTAAGCAGGCCAGTGAGACCTGTTCTGTACAGGAACCCAACGTTTGCTGGCAGTTCCGCTTATACATGAGAGGAGGGGCTGATAATATGAATCTTCATCATTATCATATTTACAAAGAGGAGGTATATGGCCGTTCTTGCTACAATTAAAACAGAAAGAGATGTAGTGTTAAACTTTATTTTCTGCAAAAAGCAAATTACCTACAGTTATTACCGAAGTACATGAATCAGAACATGGACCAACATAAACAACCATTCAAAATTTTAGATAAACAAGAAAGCAAAAATATTCAGGAGTATGCAACAAGAAATATCCTCACCGAGACGTATAGCAATTAACATCTGCAGTTTTCTGCCAAATAAAAGTTTCATCTTGTTGAGCCAACAGACTCCAACAGATTTTCTGTGCAAAATCCTCAATTGGAGTGAACATGTTTTGGTTCTTTACACTCAGCGACGAGCTTTGTGGTTTGCTTGTGGGTGATGTCAAAACAAAGTAGCCTCCCGGTTTGAGCACCCGGTCCACTTCAATAAGGAATGCACCATCTGCAGCACAGAGACATTATAAGAGGAAATAAAGCAGAGAAAGTTTGGAGCGATTTGATTATCTCCCCCCTTGAATTTTCTTTGGTTTCATTTTTTGATCTTGTATTATCTGTATTGACCATCTCGGTTTCCTTTTGCTATTATTAATACTATCTACCATTCAAAAAAAAAAAAAAAAAACAGAAACACTGTCCTATTTATATAACAAATGGAAGCCCATAGAGGCTGCTCCTCCACTGTACAGAAGGTTAAGAAACTTAAATCCAATTACTTGACGTCATAGGATATGCAAATGTGCATTCATGTTCTTATGAAAACAATGTCTCCACTCTCGCAATGTGTCCAGGAGAGTAGATACATGTCCAGAAGAAGAGAAACAAATTGGCATGATAGGATGGGCCAGTAGTCAACCCTTAATGAAATGACATGAATATCCAAATTTTAAAATAAATGCACTGGTTGAATAGCTGTCGTGCACCGACGGATGAAACCCTTGCCGAACAGTATTGTCACCCTGCCAATATGGCGCCTGTTTGGGGGGGGGGGGAGAGCAAAACGTGATCTTTTGGATGCTGAAAAACCGATCTAGGCGGACCACCTTTCGCCAGCAGAACTCCCCACAGGCACCATATTGGCCGGGCTGCAATACTCCAATCGGTGCTGGCATCATCTGGTGGGGGAGATCGCAATGCAGATGATGGCATTTATTTGAACATTGACCTCTGAATAGGGTTTAGATTAGTGTTTGAAAAACTCAAGTGAGGAAGTTATTGGCTTGGATGGTCTTCCCTGTTCCCGCTATGTAAAAGAAGATGACATGCGTGTTGAAATAGAAGAAACAGAGATCAGAGAAAATTGTAAAATAAGCCTTTTTAGATTGGCACTCGACCATTTTTCAAGAGGGGCCAACTATAATACAATCCCTGCCAAACATATCGACGACCGGGATCTCGGCATGCCTGGCATCTCCATGTGCATTCCAATGGAATCTAGGTGTAGGATTCTCCATTCCCATCAGAACTAATCAGACCCTCTACTCTTGCTTGGTTTTAAACTTTTAAGTAACTGACAGATTCTGAAAAAGGGTCCAAAGGTTAAGGGCACAAGTTCGAGATTTTGGCTTTGGAGGAATCCATGATTAAAAAAATGGCTACAATGAAGGTTGATTTCTCAATACTCAGATTTGGGATGGTGTTGAGGGCGTTCAGAATGGTTTTTGGAGTTGTTGTTTAAGGAAGCAATTGAAGGGATTGAGAGAGAAAAACACTGTGCTGTTAGCACTTAGCAGCAGAAACAGAAAAAGGAAAGCAAGAGCACCGGATTTAGAACTATCAATTTGGGACTGTTTTTTTTTTAACTGAAAAAATGGCATTAGTTAACAATTTTCATAAAATGGCATTAGTTATGTATGGGGTATGGACCATAAGGTGAGCTTCTGATAATTAAAAAAAAAAAAAACTTAAGCCCACAAAATTGATGGAGAGAAGTTGGCATTTGTTTTATGACATCTTATACTCAAAACTGTAACGATTTCCCACTATCTTGAGAAGGTTATGTCCGAATGTGAAGCAAGACAGTACATGAAGAAAATTCTTTAGATAGAAAGAAATGTTTAGACTTTAGAGAGAATGATTCTGGGAGCAATTAACGAAACTTACAAGTTTTCTTCTTTTTTTTTCCCATTTTTTTTTCCTATTTTTTAAGGACAACACCAAAAGGCCATATTTGACATTAATCACTTGTAGAGGAAGAAATAACTAACCAGACCAACTAGGGATGTACCTTTATTGTCCCAGATGATTCCACACTGAGCACAGTGAACCATGTCAAATGACAGAGATGGATAAGGAAGTTGCCTTGAAATAAAGCTGCCAATCATTGCTGGAAGACCCCTCTCAAGGGACAGCTGGACTTGGCTCCCAAATATCTCATAAGCCGCAATACACACAGTCATTAGGTTTAGTGAGAACAAGTGAGCTCCGAAACTGCCGAATCCACAGCCAATATCCAATACCGTACGGACCTATAATAACAAGAAGAGCAGATCAAGACATGATGTAAAAGCATAGGAGCTAATAGGTAGAAACTACGACTATATATGTGTGTCTGTATTGGAGTGAGTAAGCACGTATGATTGTATTTCTATCAGGGTTCGAGAGTAGGCAGCTGCCCTAAAGCTCAGTGTGTCCGTCTTACAAACTGAAGGTCCTTCCGTAGGTCGATCCTGCGTGAGGGCATTTGCGCATGCCTTTTTTTTTAAGGGATTGAGCCTCTAGTTCAATGGTCAAGGCTTTGTTCTTCAAAATGGAGGCCAGAGGTTCAATCCCAGCTTACCTACCAAAAAAGAGGTTTGAGTGGCCCAAACCTAAGGTGCGCAGTTTATTTTTTAGGAATTTAGTAGCGTAAAATGGGGTTTAGATCAATACCAACCACCAACATACATTCCCCAAATGAGTTAAACAAAGCATAATAATCAAATTCAGCTAGTGTATTCATAGTCCAATGTAGGTTTCATACATCAAGTCCATAAACAAAACATCCAGCTAATGGAAAAATAAACAAGTTTCAAATAAGGTATCAAAAAATCAGATCTAAGATATGAATTTAACTACAGCCCAATCAACATTTAATGGAGGTAAGAGAATGATGTACAATGATGAGGTCAAGGTAGGGTGAAAAAGATGCCAAAGTTTAAAGAGAAAGGTTTATGGAGTAAGCTTTAAAAAAAGAGATGGTAGGATCCATAACTCGGAGCGGCATGCCAGGCTTCATGCCTAACTCACCCAGATATAGAAGGCCTCCTCCAGGAGAGAGAGAGAGAGAGAGAGAGAGAGAGAGAGAGAGAGAGAGAGAGAGAGAGAGAGAGAGAGAGAGAGAGAGAGAGAGAGAGAGGTGAGACGAGGGGGCTGCGAAGAGAGAGGAAGAAAGATGGAAATATGAGGTGGGGAGAAAGTAATATGGAGAAAAAAAAACTGAGAGAGAAGAGAGAGATGGGTAAAATAAAGGGGTTGTGATCTGCTGCAGCTAGTGAGAAAAGGAGATAAAGTGCTGCTGTAACAGCAGCTAGACTAAGGGGAAAGAAGAAGAACACAGGTGGTGTCCGGCAGTAGAAATTAGGAGAAAAGGTGACAAGAAAATATATTGGAAAATGTGGTTGCAGTGGCGGCTACCATGCACCAGTCTTGGAGGAAAATAGGAGGATCGAAGGAGGGATTCAAGAGAGGGAGAAAGAGAGGAGAGGATAAACAGAGTGATTGCAGTCTTCTCAGCTGCAAGCTGGCCAAGAGGTGGGGAGAGACGGAAGAAGAAGAAGAAGGAAAGGAAGGAGGAAGGAGGAAGGAAGAAAAGAAGACAAGGAAAGGGGACAAAAGGGCATACACCTTGGACGCAAGGGGGAGGGAGGCTTCTCTTGTTGATTCCTTCAAGCTTAGGATTGTGGGGGAGTTTGAGAGTTTATATAAGATGAGGAGCGTAGTTAAGTGGTGGGCCATGGGTTGTGACCACTATGATATAAGGTACTTTAGTGATGGGTTTGAGCTCAGGTAATAGGATCTATGCTAAATAAATGTCACCAAATTCAACGTAAATCCTACATAAAAGAAAAAAATAAAACATGTCCAATATAAAAAGACCAGATCTAATGACTAAGACTGCTGAATTACATCAAAGAGGAACAATGAGTGACTAACTGCTGCGAAAAAATCCTCCAATATTTATAAACCCAATATGAAAAAAGGCAAAAACAGAAAATTCAGAACATTTAAAGAACCACGTCGTATCCAATTTTACTTTCTTCCACAGTGAAATGAAGATATATACAAAGGGCTTTCAAAAACAGCATAAAAGATTGGAAAACTACAATGAACAGATTCCATACAATTTTAGACCAAACACTTTCACAATGAATAAACTCATACCCCATCATACCCACAATGTAGTAGAGGAGCTACTTCAGTCTTCAGGTAGCAATCGTGGCAGACGGTAAAAGAAATTTTAGAAAATTTCACTATATATTATTTCATTCAAGAAAATTTTCAGTGCGGTCTTTGAGAGGCATCAATGTTGTTGTTTTATAAAGCATTCTTACCCTACCTATTTGAGATGGCATCAGTGCATTTTTCCTATGAAGTTCTCTCTCAGAGTGGCATTATAGAAGGCCAACCTCCAGAACCCAAAAGATTCTCCACGTTGTAGTGAACCTGAAGTACCCACAATCCAAGCACCTGCAATATCTCATTGTTGCCATCAGACACTTAACTTTGACCTGCAGGGTTAATAGCACTGGCTATGGAATCTGTTCAGCATTGCAACAGTTCTACCGTTCTAATGAAATGGCAGCTTTTATTCTTACAAGAGTTCAGAAATTGCGACTGCCTTTGAGCTTGCTGCTTTTTTCATCACATTAGCTTGAGCACACCCACATCGTTTGGTCTAACCAGTGATGTGCATGTGTATACAGGATAAACAGAATTAATAAATGCCAAGGGTGTGTTCTGGTGAGGGTAAATAGGGCGTAAAACATTCGTCTAATCAGTGATGTGCATGTGTATACAAGATACACAAGAATTGATAAATGCCAAGGGTGTGTTCCGGAGAGGGTAAATAGGGGGTAAAACATTCGTTTACCCCCATAGGCAAAAGATATTGTTGTTCCAGTAGTCAAAATTTAAGTATCGTATCTCATAAGTTACTTCCGCGGTCTCATTCAATTACCTTCTTTAGGCGCGTGCCACCGCACAGGTGGTAATTAGGGTTGGGGTAAGTCGGAGAGGTCGATGCGTACACGGAGAAGTTCCAGCGGAGCAAATTGCACTTCGTTTCCCAAGAAAACCCTTTGTAATGACTTCTCTCTCTCTCTCTCTCTCTCTCTCTCTCTCTCTCTCTCTCTCTCTCTCTCTCTCTCCACTGTATCTTCCTTCAATTGCCCAACTCCACCTCCATCTCTCTTTCTTGTTTTGAATCAGCAACCAGTCACCTATGACGAAGAAGGTCTCTGTTTTCCCATCCTTTTTCCTTATTTTATTTTCTTTAGATCTTGTGGGTTTATTAGATTTTTCATTTAAAGTTTAAACAGAACGATGATGAAAATACAATTATTTCTGAATTTCCATATGACTTTGTTATTGCAGATTATCGATCCAGTCACTTATGTGTTATTTTTGTCACTTGCTCTTCTTTTTCATTCTTTTGCTTGCCTTCTTTGCGATCTCATTGCCTCTTCTCACATTTTTACATTTTGCAATTTCGTTGCTCAAAGGGCTTATTCATGGGAGGCAGATACTGAAAACGGTGGGATTCAAAAGAGATCTCCAAATTGGAGAAGGGAAAATGAGGAAAAAAAACCTACTTCAAAAGGGTTTTTTCAACCATTCAAACTGAGTGAAGGTTGCTGGTTTTTTTAACATTAGAGGTTGGGGTTTGGGTCTTGGGCAGCAATCTTTTTTTCAATGATCAAAGTTCATTTCATTGCTTTTCTGGTCTCAAAGTTCATTTCATCGTTTTTCTGGTCTTTCAGTGCTAAAGTCAATTACAACTCAAGACACAATCTGAAAGTATAAGAATGTGAGCAATTTTGGCATTGAGGAATGATAACATGTCTAATCACAAGAAATTGTTTCAGGTTTATTCCGGTTGCAAACATCCTGAAGAAACCCTAACAATCGGTTAACTTCAGCACCAACATTAACAGCAGAAGCATTGGTCCAACTGAACTGCATATGCATCCCTATAACGAGGGCAAAGCATTCTAGGGTCATAAAATTATAATTCACCCTTTCACAATGTGCTACCCTAGCTTGCAGTGGATCAGATTGATGGTATATAATTTGGAAGAGGCGGTGGAATCTGAATCCTTCACACATGCAGGGAGGTTTGGGAAGGACGAATGGCTAATTATAGGGGTGGAAATATCAACCCCATATTACATATATTGTGCCATAATATATTGAAGATCATATATGATCCAAATAATTCATTTAATGGTCCCCACCCTTGATACGGCATGACATGACAGAAAATCTCCTCGGAGGGATGATCCCAGGCCTTCATAAAATTGGTGACATATGAACGATTCAGAAAATTTATACAGTCACCCTCTACAGCAAGCAATCACCGGAACACTAAAAATAGAATGTGGGCCTTAGTTTACCTTGCACATTGGAACAACAGAAATAACTTCCAATGTAAACCACTTCAGAGGAAAGTACTTAATAGTTTACCCTAAAATAGCTTACCCCCTCTCCTCTTACTTACCCTCATTGGAACAGACCCCAAGTGAAGATGACCCTGGATAATTCTGATATAAAATTTGTTTTCCTTATAAATTGACAACAAGTATCATCCATGAAGGCTTTAGTATTACAATCGACTGTTATAAAATTGCGTCTAGTGACTATGAGATCAAAGACAGGATATAAAGCTTATGATAAATAGCATATTAGCAAAAAAAATGAAAAAAAAAAATTCAAGGAAGCGAATACGCATAATAGTTAATACTTAATACCTATAAAAAGATGTGGATGCATCCTTCACACACACACAAAAAAAAGGGGGAAACAAGCAACACATATATGTGAAATAAACAAAAAAGGAAGATGAGGTCAATTACGAATTGAAAAGGGAAATAACTTAGTTTCAATTGTAACTACTGCATGCATCTGCAAACTACTTGCCAATGAATGTCCAATACTATAATGCAGGGAATTGAGTTCGAAATTCAAACCAATTACACTGAAATCATCCCAAAAAGAAAATAATGACACCAAAATTGGCAAATGAGACCAGAGTAACATTGGCAAGGAAAAGACTTACACCAGCTTGAAGAAATTCAGAATCACTTCCCAACCCTATCATCTCCGCAATTTGGCGGGAATAATCTTTGACACCATCAATGTTCATTCCATCCTCAGATTGAAAAGCAATTTGATTCTCCTCTAGTAACATTAACCTAAAGTTTGCAAGAGAATGAGAAAAAGAAAAAGAAAAACAGTGGAATTGAGAGAAAGCTCAACAGAACAAATATAGAAAATTCCCCATCATGCAAGATCATGAATCATCCATGTGCCTATTCCAAGAAAAAGAGGGAAGAGAATGAGGGAAGACACAAAGTTAATTTGATATTTTTATATAATTCACTGAAATGACTTTAATATGAGGACCCTATAAATTGTGGTTTGACTAGAGAAGGAATTATTTAAGTAATACGCTTCCATCAAGTTGGGCTTTAATTTTGAGTTTTTACTCGGGGTAGTTTAGGTATTGTAAAAGTTTTTTTTGGAAGTTATTTAAGCGACTTCCATGGCCCCTATCAATGGTCAAATTAGGTTTTTCAAGAGTCTAGATCAAGGGTTGAGATCAAATGCGGGGTTAAGAGTACTAGGGGTTGGGAACGAAATTGTTCTTTTGCAGTATTTCTTAATATTTTTTTTAGAATTGGAATAAAATGTATTCTTCTTTGTGTGTGATACCTTAGGTTCCTCTTCTTCTTCTTCTTCTTTTTTTGAAAATTACCTGAGGTTCTTCTTGTCTGGTGATTTTATATGGCTCACATGATTTGATGCTACCAAATTGGTGAGTTCTTTTGTTAGTGGGCTTTAAAGTTATATTGTGTGATATAAGTCTTGTGGATTTTATGCTGAATTTTTGCACATGTGTTTGAGCGGGAAAAATTGGGAGAAATTTAATTGGGAGTTGTTGTTAGGGCTATGTTGTTGGAAAAACTTAAAACTGGAATTATGGAATATATCTCCTTTTGTTTTCCCTTGTGTCTGTTTTTTGGTTTTGCTGCACACTTTGATGAAACATGAAAAATTATTGCTTTTGCATCATGTCTTGACTTGTGGTGACCACTCGTATCGAAGCAGGTGTGCGAAAGCTTCGGAATTCGGGGCTGGGGCATCGCAGGAAATTAATTTTCTTGCATTAATTGGTATTAGAGAAAATTCCAATTCATTGGGAAAAAGGAACGTAAAGTTGATTAATGCCCAGCGGGACGAAGTGACGCAATATCTGGGTTGAATGAAACAAGTTTTTTTTTTTTTTTTTTTGAATGGTGGGTTGAATGAAACAAGTCATTGAAGATTAAAAAAATAAGCATGCTGATTATGATCAAATCTACAATAGAAATAAATAGAGTGAAAAGGTAGATAAGATGAACATAGGCTATACGGCTGAAATTCCTATTAAGTAGGAGATTCGAGATAGCTTGTCCTCAAAGAGGAGCAGAAATCTTTACACAGTGGAAGACAAGATGGATGAATCGATTTTTTATAGACCTTGTTGATGATGATTACTCCAATGAAAATGAAAGTGTCTGAGAAGATTGTGACAAGAATGAAGGCAAAGACAAAATTGGAAGATTTGAGGATGAATCTGTTATATAAGGTAATAATTGTGCGGATCACAGCATTGAGACTAATGACTCCATATCTCACAGTTATTATTTAAGTACTACTTCTAAGAAACAAGTTCAAAAAAATTCTTGACCAAAGGATAACTGTGATGAGAACCTGTGAATTTTGAAACATATCTCTATTCGAAGTGCTTTATCCACAAGAATAGATTTCCATAGTACTTCATGGCAGATGGAATGTAAATAAAACTCGAGGTCTAGTCTCTTTCCATCAAGAGGGATTCATGCAGGTGCATCAATTATCCATATGCAGACTCAAAGATATAAAGGAAGAAATCGAAGAAGACATAAAAGGTTATGTGATATTTTCGATGTCACCAAAGAGACGTGTAAATGTATGTGGACCTTAGGTATTAATTCTGTTCTGGTGTATCTTTCATTTTGCTCTATGGAATGGAACATTTCATTGTTTCTTCCATTCCATTAAAGGCGTTATGACCGGTGGATTTTTTTTTCAAAGACATTTTACTACTCTAAGCATCTACCATATGCATCGAAATAGCTCTTTTTGAGCCTAATTAATATCAAATTTAGTGCAAAACATTAATAACACTAACAATTCATCATACACAATGCTAAATATAAATTATGGGTAGGGTTTTAGGGGGAAGTGAGTTTTACAAATTGTAAAAATAAGGGGGTTTGATGTGTGTTTTTAGCCTTCCTATTCATTTGGGAGGTTAAATATATCAAATGCAATTGAAACAAACAAAAGGTGGTTGCCATAAAAAGAGGTTAAAGGGAGGAAATCCAGAAAAATTGCCGCAAAAAATGAGTTTGGAAATTGCACAGAAATACTGCACTGTTTTGTGTGGAACAAGACATTTCATCCTGTTTCATTCCTTCCGGACGAAATAGATCGAATTGTACCTAAACAAAAACAAAACTGAGTTCCATGTTTTGTTATGTTTTCAAAATCGGAACTGAACGTTCCGTCCATTTTGAATGAAACGGGGCAGAATCAATAAATAAGATGTGGAGACCCTATCAATTGCATGGTGTTCAGATTCATAAATGATTTATTTAAGTCATAAGGTTATTGTAAGTTGGATTTTAAGTTTGATTTATTATTTGGGGTAGTTTAGGCCTTTATGGACTAGAAAAGTTACCTTGTTTAAAGTGGTTTATATGGGCCTATTAATATAAATCGTGAGTAGTGTTTTGATGGAAAAAACCTATAACCGACGTTACCTTTAGAATTTTCCTAGGGTCAAGTTATGCTTTATGGGACTAGAGAGGAAAAATTGAGATAAAAAATAATGTTAGGAGTACTGTAGAAATTGTTCTGTTGTGGTAACTCTTAATAATTAACTTCTAGAATTAATCAAATTTCTTATTTTTTGTATGTGGTACTTGAGATTTTTCTTCTAGATTGATTTGTAAGGTTCATGTGGTGGGGTGCTACCAACTCTTAATAATTAACTTCTAGAATTAATCAAAATTTCTTATTTTTTGTATGTGGTACTTGAGATTTTTCTTCTAGATTGATTTTGTAAGGCTCATGTGGTGGGCTACCAAATCAGTGGCTTCCTTTGTTCATGGGATTTTCATGTTATATTATTTGTTTAAACTTTTATTTTCGTGTGAATTTTATGTTCAATATTTTTTATTGGGAAGAGATGGGAGAAAAGGGAAAATTGATTGGGAGTTCAACTCAACTCAACTCAACCAAGCCTTTGTCCCAAACTAGTTGGGGTCGGCTAATTAATCCTTTAGAAAATTTTCATGAAGAAGGTGAAAGGATCTCCCCGGCTCAAATTGACTAAGTCTAATCCCGACACTAGTTGGGTTCGTCTACATGGATCATTTTCTTCCATTCTCTCCTATCCAAAGTCACGTTCATGAAGAAGGTGAAAGGATCTCCCCGGCTCAAATTGATTTGCAGTTGAAGAAAAAAATTAAATTTTCTTAAGTAAATTGGTATGAGAGCATAGTTATCAATTTCGTTTCATTTCAGCCGAAACGTCACGAAACTCCGGAACGATAACAACCCCCCCAACCATTACTGTTTCACCCCGATTCTTCCTGTTTCATCTTAAACGAGGTGTAATGCCCTGTTTCGGCCGAAACACCCCTTTTGGGTTTTTTTTCCTCTTCTCTTCTTCTTGCCCCTTTGGGTATTTGCATGCAAAATCATTTAAGATTTCCATGTACATAGGGGGATACCCCCATTTGGATTTCTTAAAATTAGTTTCAAGACCCAATTCTAAAAGGATAAAAAATCAACTTTCAAGTTCAAGTACAAAATTCGACATTTTTCTATCATTTCGGGCTGGGTCAAAATCGTAACTTCCAAATGATGAGATATTTTCCAATTTTAAAAATTCATATTTGCTATCATGTCCAAGCATTATTAATTTCTAAAAGTCCCGTAAAAAATTTCATAATTTAGTTTCTAAATTTTTTTCATCTAGTCAAGCACTGGTCAACACATGCATTTCAACTAATAGTGATTTTCCATTAAGTAAATGTTGGATGTTTCCAACTTTGATGTTATGATGCATTGGGTTGCATTGGATGGCAGTTGTTCCAATTTTTAGCACTTTCTAATTTTTTGGACTTTTTCAAAATTTTAACTATTAAAAAAAAAAAAAAACCGGTCATCGTAGCGTCTTTTCTGAAACAAAACAAACGAAACGTCAAAGCATTCCGTTCCACTGCCCAAAAGGAAACGGCGAACGAAACAGAATCGATAACTACGTATGAGATCAAGTTCCGATTCTGTGGAAAGAAACGACTTGAAGTTGAATGACTTCCACTGGGCAGTGGAATGGAGTGATGCACCTCTAGGTAGAATCAAACAAATCATTGAAGATTTAAAAAGAAAACAAGCTAGTGAAAATTCTGGATGAGAAGGTACATCCAATGAACAAGTGATGCCCCTCTACGGTTAAGTAGACTGGATGAGAAGGAATACCCTATGAAGCACGGGTACGGGTACGGGGTGCGGGTACGACACGACACGGGTACGTGATTTGCCAAAAAAACTGGGTGAGGGTACGTTCGGGTACGCCAAATATAATAATATATTTTAATATTTTATTATATATTGATAAAAAATTTTAAAAAAAAATTGTAGAGCAATCAAATAACAATAACATCACCAAAATGGAAAATTCTAATATTACTCTTCATTTCTTAAGTGATTAAGTTCCATATTTCATAACATGAGGCATCAATACATCATTCATTAGAAAAAAAAGTCTGTCACCAGTGTGTTGACCAGTGCCTGACAAGATGAATAATTTTTAGAGACCAAATTATGAGATTTTTTTTACCGGACTTTTGGGATTTAATAATGTTTGAACAAAATAGATTTTATGAATTTTTAAATTTTGAAAAATACCCCACCGTTTGGAAGTTAAGAAAGTTAAAATTTTGACCCGACCCTTTTTCTTTGAATTTTGTACTAGAACTGGAGAGTTGACTTTTTTTTCCTTTTAGATTTGGGTGTTGAAACTATTTTTAATAAATCCAAAAGGGGGGTATTCCGTTATTTACATGTAAATCTTAAGTAAATGGACAATAAAATAATAAAATAGGAAGGGAAAGAGAAGCAGCAGGAAGAAGCAGGACGTGTCGGGTACGCGTGGTGCGCACCCGACACGCAAAATTAGTTTGTTTTTTTTCAATAAAGGGGGTACAACCCCATACGTGTCGGGTGCGGGTGTGGGAGCCCCGGGATTGTACCCGTGCTTCCTAGAATACCAGTGATCCACCTCTACGGTTAAATAGACTGGATGAGAAGGTTTATCCAATGAACAAATATGATAGAACTGAAAATTCCAATTCAGTCAAAATCTGAAGATTTATAGCGAAAGGTTGAAGATCCGATGATGAATCAAAATTATATGGAGAAATAGTTGGATGAGAAGATTATGACAAGAGCAAATGACAAGACAAAATTGAAATATTTGAGGATGAATATACTATAAAAGATAGTAAGTACATTTGTTAAATGTTGGAAGCCCTTCATATATGGTGAAAATTCTACCATTCAAAAAAATGCACTCAAAATTCAAGAAACTTAGCCATTCAAAGAAAAAGAAAATTCAAGAAATCTTCAACTTTAGTGTGTGGGTTAAGGTTGGTGGGCATTCGATTCTTTTTTTCTTTTTTTCTTTTTTTTTCTTTTTTGGATGATGGCAGGCATTCAATTCGTATAGATTGTTGCTTCATGTTAACATTCACTTTAATTGGAAATAATATAATTTCAATGTATGAGAAATTCAACAAGGGAATGTACCTTTTTGTCATGCTTCCGGAAGAGAGGAACTGATTTTTGGTGATCTTCACATTCCCACTCCATATGACATCTCTACCAGCCGGCCACCTCAGAGGAATCTTGTATTCCTTGGGGGGTCGAACCAAGCAAGGTGGTCCCACCCCCGATAATTCACAATGCCGATCAAATTCCTCTCCATCATGAAAGCCAACTAAAAAGTTCGCAGAGACATTGTAGCAAGGAACATGGTTTTCTCTCTCCTTGACACAGAGATGAAGCTCCCTTGGATGAGTCACCCCAAGTGAGAGCGACTTTATCTCCAAAAAATCAGTCGTTGCTTGCTCTCCTAGCCTTCTGTAAGTATTATAAATCTGAGGTGCAGAAGAGGAATCAACAAAATCCAATCTGCTCAAAGAAGATGAGCCAAAGACTGCAATCAATGCAACAACACTAATGAAGCACAAGAGCATCCACTTCAATGGCGGGCTTCGGCCAAAATTGAGAAAGGGCTGCTGGGCCCAGTGGCTTCTCATGTCCAAACCAACTGGAAAGCAACCTCCTCTAGTAATTGGCCCAAGGATTGAGACGAAGAACCTCTCTTTCTAATCTAGACCTAAGATATTTGAGAATGGAAAAGGAGGACAATGACATAAGATCCGAGTTATTTCCATCCACATGGTGCCTAATTCGTACAATTCCTAAAAGACTCAAAACAATCTAGAATCCCAACTACTGGAAAATACACAGACACAAGCTTCAACACTACCATCTAGGATCCTGAATGATGAGATGTTATCTCTGAAGCAGTCTAAGTCTCCTATCTAATAAAAAGACGACCAAATCAAGCAAATTGACCTTCGAATGGAAACTCAAAGATTGAATTTTCAGATCAGCACAATACAGCATTCTAAGAATCAATAACCTACAGAAGATTTACAGCAAAATTACGCCAAAATCTCTTCCAGATCAGATATTCTAGAAAAAAAAAATGTATCCATCTCTTGAAAGAATGAAAAATATTCTACCAACAAGATCAACATACTAGAATACCAGAAACCTAATCCGATCACATTCTTGTTGGAGAATCTCTCCAAAAACAAACCTCAGCGCGTAGGGAGATCAAAAGAAAGGACAATGGAATCGAGCTCCCGGAACATCGAATTCTACGAATTTCAGCGATTTGAAATGAAAAAACACTGCGAAATCTACAATTAGACAAAGCAATAAACTAGATCAAATCCGATCTGATCCCTAATCAAATGAATTCCAAGGAAAAACACAAACAAGAGGGACGTGATAGATCTAGATAAAGAGAGTGAGAAAAATGACTATTCTCGCTACGATTTCTTCTTCTTCACGTTTGGAACATAAAATGTGTGGCGAATTTCAGCTATTTGAAACGAAAAAACACCGAAAAATCTACAATAAAACAAAGAGATAAAGTTAGATCAGATCTGATACGTAATCAAATGAATTTCAAGGAAGGACGCACAGAAAAAGAGGAATGTGATAGATCGTGATAGAGAGAGTGAGAGAAAGGAGGATTATCGCTAGGGTTTCGAATTATTTACGTTTGGAATTAGTTTTGACATACCAGGTGAGATTTAGAGAAAGAGAGAGATTCGCCATTTTCGCTTTCGGAAAGTCTTCGATTGGGTCGAATCGCCGTTTTTTCGGGTTTCTGTTTTTGCATACGAGAGGGAGGCGGGGCTCTTTATATAGGGTATCAACGACTCCCTCATCTACACACCAGAGATCGGCACTCAATGATTTGGAATTTGTTGTTTTGGTGAATTACCCAAAACACCCCCCTATACTTACTTCTCTAATCTCTTAGTTGTTGACTAAACACCCTTTTCAGATAGCCACAGATAATCTTAGGAGTGCAACTCGGGTTGGGTTGGGTTGAGTTCGGTCGGGTTGACGGCTGGGCAACCCGACACGAGTGAAACCCGACATTTTTTTATTTTTTTCTATTAAGCTTAAAAACTCGGGTCGGGTTGGGTTGGATTAAAGGGTTCCTCGGGTTGGGTCGGATTCGGGTTGAGTAAATGGGTTGTGGCCAACCCGACCTGAGTGGAACCCCAACAAGTACCCCTCCAGAGGGGGTGAAAAAACATCACCTCTCTAAAATGATACCTTCATCGTACGGCATCCCTCAGGTGTACGGTGATAAAACCCTTTCTATAGTCCTTGGGCCTACACTTTCTAGATGATCTAGACCTTTGATTGTATATGTCGAAAAATACATCAATTAAGATGTTTTAAGGCCATGTCCGGCAACTGTGATTTTTTTTTGGTAAATTAGTATCCCGAGTTGTTAGAGAGGGGTAGAGCGGGTGAGAGGAGAAGAGACTTGAGAGGGCACGAACAAGTAGAACGTGAGAAGTGGCTGAAAAACAAGGAACATGTCAAGCATATTGTTGCCACTGAAATCTAGATTGGGCGCTCGGAAAGAGAACCATGCTGAGTTGGCTCTTGGAAAGATGATGTACGACCTAAGAATACAAAAGAGTGTTGGAAAAAGTATCGAAATTGGACTCCCGGGGTGTTGGGGGGCTCTGATGCCTAAGTCATACACGGCAACAGTACGAGTTGAGTTCTCTAAGGGTTTATGGACATGAAAGTGAGATGCTACATATTACCATGCGTCCCTCAAGTCTGGTTCCCTTTTATAGACTGTAGTCCAAGGCATGAAAGGAATCTTGCCTTTTCTGTAGTCTTGCTGATTGTGCGATTTTCCTGGAATTATGTTTTCAAGTTTATCCTGTTGCGTCGGCAACTAAGAGTCCTAGGGTTTCTAAGGCTTCTGACAGATTGATGAGATTACCCTTTACCCTCTCCTGCCTTTGAGTCTCAAGGTGTCATGTGTTGGGTTATGATTGGATGCCAAATTTTACCCTAGCATATTACCTCGCACTTCCTCGGGTGGCTCTGGGCCAAGGAAGTAGTCTTCTACCTTGGCATATGAGCCTATCTATATCAGCTCGCTGCAAATAGTTGGTGAAGTTTTACTTCGAGATCGATTGATGAAAGGAATCTTGCTCGTCATGCCTTGGACTAATGGACTCTAGTCTATAAAAGAGAACCAAACTTCGAGGTACGCATGATAACATCTAGCATTTCACTTTCATATTCCTGAGCACTCAGAAAGCTCAGCTCGTACTGTTACTGTGTCTGACTTAGGCATCGTAGGGTCCCATTAGAATCCAACTAAGGTGAACCATCTCAACATTGTTCACTTTCCGAAAGCACAGTCCGGATTTCAGCGGCAACAAAACCCAAAGAGGATGGTGGGTCCCAAAACTCCTTGGTCCACTACAAGGTGTTCTACTCTTTCTTAGAAATTAAGAAAAAATAAGATATAGATATCTAAAGAGAGACTTCAATAGAAGAAAAAGCCCTCCATTTTATTATGCAATCAAGTACTTGAAGAGAGATTCGAAAAAAACCAAGCCAACACACAAGAACATTTACCAGAGGAAAGTCACACTCTGCAAAGTCAAGAGCGAAGTTCACACATTTTCGAAGAGAAAAGAACGAGAAACATGCTGCGAAAGCCATCGTCTTCACCTATATTGAAAGTAAATCAAAGGATTCCATAGAGTTGTATCATTTTTAATAATTATAAGTTATTTATATTTTGTCTTCAATTTTTGTGATTTCAATATTCAAAATTTGTGTCGATAAATGCTTCAATAGGTTCTAATTTAATATGATCCGAACCGTTCATTTTATGTCTTGGTTTAGATGTCCGATAATCTGAAATCTACTTCACTTATGTATTCCTAATGCTCATTCATGTAATCCGAAATCCTCATATTGTGGACATAGTATTTAAACAATCAATTGGTGTGATTTTTTGGCCTTAGGCGATCCAAACCGGGCCATTTGAAATGAACGGTTCAGATTAACATCATGTGGGACCTACTAAATAGTTCAGATAATCATCCAATGGGTCGAGAGTATCATGGTAATTTAAAAGGGATAGGTTGGTCAATTACAAAAGTAATAAACTATTTCAGTAAATATGTTCAAAGTGTAAGAGAATATTTATAGGGATATGATATTTTCACCCCTCTGCAGTACGTATTCGCCCCCTTATAACGTGAACAGTGGGCAACTTTAACCCCTTTTGACGTCAAAACGGGGGCGAATGCGTACTATAATGTAATCTAGTTTAATCAAAAAACCATATTATGCAATGAGAGTTTGGTAATTCCACCACTCGTCATTAATTTGGGGGCTTGATGGATCATAATTATACTTCTTTCTAGGGAAAGAAAGGAATAAAATCTTGGGCAGTAACCTCGAAATAAAGGATAAGAAAAAAAGTAGCCAAGCATGTGCATTGTTATAAAAAGAGGAATGATGCCATAGTCGGACACCTTGAGATTTGGCCTACACAACCGTTGGCATGATCTCGACCATTCATTTATTGTACGCCAGCAAAGATCCTATTCGTTAATATTGTTCACCGTACACTTGTAGCCATCCGATTAGAGGAATTGAATGTGGGACCTTGCTTATTTATTTTATTTTTTTGTAATTTATTTGCCTACAGTAACTCCGTATAGGAACTAGATGAATGGTTCAGACCTTGAGATTGGGCCTACACTATACACGTGGTGCATGACACAAAAAAGATGGTTAGGATAATTTGTGTTGTGATCCTAGAATAACTCGCCCCTAAAGGCTAGTTTTTAAGGGGAGGGTGCCTCAGTCCTTTTTTTCTTGATCCTCGAGGGTACACTGGGTTATGACAGTCAGCTGTGTCTTTGATACTACTTGTTGGGACCGAGGTAGAACTCACCTTTAAAAGCTGGTCCTTAAGGAGAGGGTGCACAAGTCCTTATAAGCACATCGACATCCATTAACTTTTTTGATGTGGGATCTTTGCTTTCACGTGGAAACCCAACAACTTGACTATAATGGTTCTTGTATCATTGAGAAATGGTGTTGGAGTTTGATCGCTTGTTTGATTGTGTAAATGTATAACGGTTGTTGATGCCAAAATCTGGATCTGTGATCGAACGGCTGGTAGAGATTCACCGCGGGGTCTACAATCACAGAAATTAGGTCAGGGATCCCGGGCTTTGTCTCGGACAACCACTTTGATACTCAAGTCAGATTTTTGCATCACGAGATAATAATCCAACAAGATAATGAGAAATATAACGAGGTTACCAAGATTCATAATGGGCTTTCTCTGGGTATTGAGTGGTAATTAGGTGTACAAGACTAGGGAGAAAGAAGGTTATAGTGTCTAGGTAAACCTTTGTCCTCATTTCCCGTTAGTAGGACTAAGCTGGAGGAGAGTTGAGTTATATGGAGTGGGGAGAGTTCTCTCTAGACTATCATCTTTTATGAGAAAGCTAGGAGAGAAATCGATCCATTTCTTTAGATATATCTATGCCTTTTATACTGGATGCATGCATTAAATCCCGAATTGTGCTCCACGAGGACCTAATTAACTTGGGATAAAGTGGGCCATTTTTACAATCATTTGGAGGCAAGTTTTATGAACTTGGATTGGATAATAGTAGGACACTCCATCTAGGCCCGTCAACAAGGTAACATGTATAGCACGATGGATATGTATGCAAAGGCACAGTGATGATTAGAAGGAAGTAATGATATTCTTGATGAATAGATGACACGTGCCGTGATCTTGGGGTAATACAAATTTTGTCCCATCAAAGGTGAAGTTAACATAGTCCCGAGCTGGGACAGTCCCCACGATCATACACCAAATGGATGGTTAGGATCAATCAATTATGATACATTTTGAGTTATAACAAATTTAAAATGACACTAAGTGATTATTGAACTTAAAATTAATTTAGGCCCTGTTTGTTTTGGATTTTGAGAACTGTTTGGGAGTCCAGAACTGATTACTAATCAATTTAATCAGTTTAATCAGTTTTAAACTCCCAAATAGTTCTCAAAATCCAAAACAAACAGCGCCATGTTAGGATTGCAAGAATTTTTCGAAAAAGTTTGGAAAGGAAAAATATTTCTATAATTTTCTACATTTTTTACACAGGAAAAAAGTTAAATTGAAGCATCCCATTTCAATTTTTATTTAGATCGCCCTTCAATTTATCATTTTCTGAAGGATTCATTACCCAAGCCCAACTAGTTTGGGATAAAGGCTTCGTTGAGTATGGACCTTCAATTTATCATGATATCCATCTAAATTAACCTTAATTTAATTTTATTATTTCCCTCTAAATTGTGGAGAGAGAAATTTTCCAGAGAAAGTTTTTTGTCATAAATGTGTTATTGCAATCCAAATAGGGCCTTAAGTGTTCCACTCAGACCTTGTTTGTTTTGAACTTTGGAAAATGATTTTGAGTCCAAAACTAATTATTGGACTCAAAATTGCATTTTGAGACCAAGTTTGTTGATAATATTAGCTTAATAATCAAACTTAGGTCTTCATGGTATATACGTGTGATTAAGATCATTGATTTAGTGGATTCCCGTGAGGCGACTCACATGATCATGATCTCACATCATTTTTTTCTGTGTAGACACCCCATTTTGACAGGCCCCAAAGGTCCCAAAGTTGAGTCGAAGCTTTGAAGTTAAATAAATTCCCGAGGAAGCGGACCCCAAGCGAGGAGAGAATCCGAATTTTACCAGCTTATTGTGTATAGGTACAAATCTCCCAAAAGATTGTCATAACCCCAAGGAATGCGCCCGTAAAATTTTACGGAAATCGAGTGAGAAATGGCAGACAAGACTAGCTAAATTGGTGTGAATATCAAAATCTGGTGTGTTGATATCATGTTCCTTCTTCAGGGCGAAAAGGGGATTTGCTATCTTTACAAGGGTAATTATGTAAGTCTGGTATTACTTGGGTTGTAAGCATCCCTTGGCAGCCGTTGGATCGAAGTAGAGGGTTAGGATCATTTGAGGAGAAAAGAATTTCTCACCCTATTTTCTACCCAGACCCCCCCTGGTAGTATAAAAAGAGTAGTCGAAATACACTAGGTGGCGGCTGTCCATGGAAGGGGGGGGGGAGAAAAATTTGTCGTTTCCCTCTATACATATTGAACTAGGGTTTCTCGAAGGAGGAAAACCACATTTTTTTTTTGCAAGAGAAAAACCAAGAAAAAAAAAACAGAGAGGGAGGAGAAAAACCGAGAGGGAGAGAAAGGGAGCCCAAGCTCCACCCATTTCCACCTTCTTCTCCGGTAAGCTAGCCGGAATTCGGCAAGCCTATTCCACCCCCATCTACCATCCTCCACCTTCATCTCCATCTCTCCACCGCCACCAACCACCCTCTTCTTCACATCCTCCGGCAAACCCCGCCAGAATATGAACCATCCGAACCCCATCTCCACCCAAAACCCATTTCCGAAAATCCACTCCCACCTCGTCTTCGGCAAGCCACCACCACCGATCGTCTCCACCTTCACAACCTCTCCATCTTCCTCATCCATTCGTCTCAGCCCCCGTACCCCATTAAACCTCATCTTCCACCTTATTTCCTCCATTTTTTTTTCTCTCCGGTCGTTCCGGCATAGCTCCGGCCAAGAACTCTATTAAATCCGACCGGATTTATACAACCACCTCTACCACCATCTTCCTCAGCCATCTTCTCCATCCTCTCCTTCCTTCACCACCATTTTTGCCACCCAATCAAACCCATTTTCATCTTCTCTGCCCAAAACCCATTTCAAAAAAAAAACAGAGAGAAGGAAAACGAGGGAGATGGAGCCGCTGGCCATTCTTCCTTTCGCCGGCCTCTTCCCATCTTCAACCTTCGAACCCCACCACCATTGCTAGCCACCTTCTCCATCATTAAAGCCAAAAACCCATTCCTCCACCTCCATTAAATCCAAAACCCATCTCCATTTTCCCTCTTCACCTCCCCCCAAAACCCATCTTCTCCCTCATCCCCCAAAAAAAAAAAATGAGAGGGGAAAACAGAGAGAGAGAGGGTGCTCCAGCAACCTTACCGGAATCCGGCAACACCACTCCAGCCGACACTACCTTCCCACCGGCCAGCCACCTCCTCCACCATTACTCCTCTGCCATTTTTTTTTTATTTTAAAAAACCCTCTTCCATTGCTAGCCACCTCCTCTTTCCCATTCATCTCTGCAACTTCCAACCACCACAATCCCCATTCTCATCCCTCTCTTCCACCCACCTCCTTCACCGGCCATCCTCTGCCATTTCCCCAAACCCATTTTTAAAAACCCACTTCGAAAAACCATAACCTCCCCACTACCACCTCCACCTCCATTGTTCGCAACCTCCGGCCTCCCTAGCATCCACCCTTGCCACCACGAACAGCTCCAACTTCATCTCCACCCATTTTCAACCCCAGCAGATCTGATTCTCTCCTTGGACCTCCATTAAACCCTCTTCATTCCCCATCTCAGCCATCACTCTCCAAACCCACATTCAAAGAGAACCAAAAACCCATATGATTTCCCTGTTTTAGATTTGTAGGGAGGAGCAAAGAGAAGGTTCGACCATTTTTCTCGGTAGGGAGGTCTTCCATTTTTCATTTTTGGAGGGGATAATAATAATAATAAAAATCAGCAGAAAGAGAAGAAGTCTACAAACTCCAGCAGGTATGGATCTATAGTTTGACTTACGAATTCCTTAAATGGTTATTGCTACTGTTGGTTTATGATTTTTTCTATGAATTGTTAAAGAGCCATTAAAATTTTGTGTTTTTGATGCTTTGGTCCATGGGTTGCTATGTTTATTATTGAATTTCGGATTTCTTTCCATTTACTTGAGGGATTTAACTAGCAGGTGGTTATATATGCAAAACTTTCATTGCAATTTGCTACTACAGATTTATGGTACAATCAGTTCCTTTTCTTTAGCAATAAGATTCTCAAAAATTCCATGTCTGAAAGTTGTTATTATGTTTTGAACAAGAGAAATGATGCTAATGCATCCACTCTCTGTCATTCGTATTAGCTTTAAATTGATCCTGTTGTTAGTTGTGGCTATAGCTGAAATGATCTGTATTAGCTCTAAATCGATCTTGTTGTTTGTTGTGGTTATAGCTAAAATGATCCCGTTGTTCAATATATGGCTATCAAGGTTCCAATTCCCATTCAGTCATACATGTTGAACTGTGCTTCACCCTTGCATGCTAGCTAACCCAATTTCATCTGCTTGTTAGTTGAATTTCCAGCATATTGACTTTAGACATGAGAGGTGGGTATAATAAAAGATGCTTCTATTCTTGAATTTGCATGTGCCAAGTGCTGCGCAATTCCCTTTTCTGTCAATCAAAGGGGAAGTAATGTCCATTAAATGGAAAGTTCCTAATAGGTCGAATGAGTAAACAGATGTTAGAGATGTTCAATCTAGCTCGTTCAATTCATTTCTTGTATGTTAGGAGTGGCAATTCGAGCACCCTTTGTATATAGGACCAAGCCTCTAATAGTTCATCCCAACCCAACAGTTGATATCATTGTTGGGGCGTCTATATGGTTGGCATTTTGTCCTATTATTTCCCTTTAAAGAATGTGTATAGTATGAGTCTCGCAATTTCATTCATAATTGAACTCTATTTCTTGTTTCTTTCCCCTTCTAGGATCCTTATAGAGTTTAGGGTTCCTTTTGTTTTCTGGCTCCCTTTCATTATCAGATTTCCATAGGGCCAAGGCTATGACGGAATGCTTCTTGAGCCAACACTTTCCCTTCCTGCCTTAGAGTTTTCGCAGGTTAAGGGATTTCTTCCTTTTTAGAGTCTGTCATAGAGAGTTTAGGAGTCTGTCCTTCCATCTTTCAGAGTCAGTCTTCAGCATAGGAGTCAGTCCTTCAGTCTTTCAGGAGTCTGTCCTATCATCATAGGGGTTAGGATTCTGTCCATCCCCTCATCAAATCATGTGATTTTTACCCGCTCCCGCAAGGTATATGATGCTGTCCAACCCTTGCAGAGTTGTTATTCTGTTCATTCCCCCGCAAAGCATAGGATGCTGTTCAAACTTTGCGGGATATCAAGAGTCTGTCATACTCTTATGATGATAGGATTCTGTCCTCTTGTGTCAAAAACACTTGAAAATTCAAAAATATCTAAAAACCAAAAATCTCAAAAATCTTGAGTCATTAGGAGAGTAGTTAGGAATTTAGTCCGAACTACGGATGGATTGATCCCTAGCTGAGGGGTACGTAGGCAGCTCAGGCGTGCAGCTGGCATCCTGAGTCCAGTCACCCTTTTTTTTTTCATCACCATTTTTACATCACCTTTTTTTTACACCATTTTACAAATATTTCTCACCTTTTCGTCCGAACTACGTTGGCTTGATCTCTCTCTCCGCAGGGTACGTAGGTAGCTTGGGTCCACCCAAGTTTAGTCAAACCTTTTTAATAAATATTTTCAAACATTTCAAAACAAAAGCAAAAATGGGCAAGGATGGTGATTGCCAGGTCACTCGGAGCCCTCTTTTCATTCCATTTTCGATTTTCATCGTGATTTTTCGGTTTCCATCGGTTTTCTGACGTTTTATCGGGTTTTGGGACGGACGATGACGTAGCGTGGCCCCTTTACAGGGATTGTCCTCGCTGAGCCCAACGATAGGTCATGACGATCACGAGACTTGTCCGATCTTCAGCAGGTTATGATCGATGGGCTTGATTCCTTTTGAATCGCCCTCTGAGCCTATCGTGTGTTCCATCTTCTTTCCCCTGGCATTTTTGGTTCTCACATGCCGTTGATTTTCCGATTTCTTTATTTTCTTACACCTTTTAGCTTGCTGTGTGCTTATCTTAGATTTCTCATGCATTCTAGTTTGTTTGTTCTTCTAGCGCGCGATCGATTGCCATTTTCTTAGTCTTATCTCTTGCATAGGCTTGCATGCTAGTGTGTTTACTTTACTGCTTTGATTGCTTAGCTATAGCGTTTATCCATTCATCTTAGCTTGATTATCTGTCTAAACTTAGATATTTGCTTTCATTATCTCATTATATCTATCATTATCTGCTTAGCTGTAACTATGCATGCGATTGTTTATTGCTTTCTTAGATGTGATGAGTTAGGATTAGATGCGATGAGTTAGGATTTGGATGTTCATTTTCTTTGCCCATCCCCGGGTCATGCATGCTTAGATAGACGTTTTCTCGGGGATGATTGTTCCCATTTCACATGATTTTTGGCCAAAACTCTTCAAAGTTAATAATAAATGGCATAAGAGACCAGGTGCTTGCACTTGGGCGAATTGGGGGCGCCTAACCCCTTCCCCATTCGTCATCAGGCACGGACCTTTTGTATCTCTGATTATCTGTTGCGACAGAGCACAGCATGGGATCCAGGGCCCACTTCCTTGGATGACGACTCTTTCTTTGTTTAAGGTGCGCCTCGAATCCGGGCTAGTCCCCGAATCGAGAGGTATCTCACTTTACATTGCCGCTCATGCTGTGAGGGGCACTCTTTCGAGAGTTCCTTGGTGGAGCTCTCCTTCACGTGGATGATCCAGAGACTTGTCTGGGGGCACGTCCCCCCGCCTCTCTCGGATCGGGGTCCACACTATGACATAGGGTATTCCCACGCCATTTTAGGGCGGGCCTAATCCCTATGACTTTAAGCATACCCATGACTTTAAGCCGAAGAGCATGCCCATCCGAGTTATCATGATCTCACATCACATGCACACACGTAAGATGGGTACCCGCAAAAGATAAATGGTTTAACTTCTTAGGGCGTGCTTGTATCATTGATCAAGTTTCAAGGATTATCCAACCATAGGAGAACCAACTTGAAATGGCTTAGACTTGTAGGTTGCGTTTTGATGCGGACGAAAATCATCAAGAATAGTTCGATTCGTTGGCGTGGAATAATTTTTTTTATTTTTTTAATTTGTATTTTCGTCATTTTATTTGTAGTAAATTTTTAGGGCATCAAATCTTATTCTGTTGGCATGATTTTGGTGTTTTTATAAAGGTTTTTCGATTACCTATCTAAAGAGCTCAAGATTACACGATTTGGATTTGATTTGGCTAAGTTATAGGCAATTTTAGGATATAGTAAGTGTCTATTACAGGATTACTATTTTAGGTAAGTTTTAGTCAAGTTTTAGGTTATATTTATGTTATTTTAAATGGACGGCTATGATTAGTTGCTTAAGCCTTAAGTTAGATTTTAGGGTTTCTTTTATTATAAATAGATGTTATGAAAGTAATGTAATGGACTTTGATTATTGAATGAAATTTGCCTTTAGGCTTTTGAGTTCTTTTGAGAACTTTTGGTTGCTTGGATTAGCACCTGCATGAGTATTTTCTAGTTTCGCTCTGAGAAACTCGACTTCGACGGGATCGAAGTAAATCACATCCCCTTCGACGGTGATCGAAGTATTATATTCCCTACAACGATGTTTGAAGGGCCCCTTTTCATTTATTTTATCAATCTTGCATCCGCCGCTGCACGACGAAGAGCGTCTAGATTTTTTGGACTGCATCAATTGGTATCAGAGCTGACTCTTTCCTTAGGTTGAAGAAAAAGTTTGGTAGAGAAGTTTGCGTGGATTCGTGATGGCTACACTTCATAGAAGAGTTGCCGAATGCCAAGTTGGGCGTAACACCACACTTAAAATCCTTTTATTATTACCTAGAGGAAGAAATCATAAATTGAAACTTCCCACCAATATATGATGAATATTTAGAAGATGGATATTTGATTATTGCTAAAAGTTCAGATCAGGAGTCATTATCTTTCGATGGTGAGGAAGCGATCGTTGAATCACTTGAAGCGATGATTGTTGTGCCGTTTGAAATCATGGACAAAGAACCAAGAGAAATTGGATCTGACAATATATTAGGTGAACTAATGGAGTTTGAAGAGATGGGTGAATGCAAAAACTAATGTAGACACCCCATTTCGACCGGACCATTTTCCCCAAAATCGAATAAATTCTCGAAATCGAATAAAATCCCAATCCTGAAGTTGAGTCGAAATCTCGAACCGAATCCCAGAATTCCTGAAGAGGGTGGGCCCTAAGTGCAGAGAAAACTCAAAAGCGTACCCTCCCACTGCAGTGCAAAGTCCTTAAGAGGCTGCTAATATCCCTAGGAGTGCATTTATCAAAGCGGGCGTGTGTTAAATCACTTTCCCATGTTAAGCAGGAGGGGAGTGAATTAGCCAGCTTGAGGTTGCTTAGAGAAGAAAAGCCAAATAGGGTATAGTGGCAAGAGGGTAAAATTGCCTTCTTCTTGGGGTATTTAGTAAAATGGACATTTTCTTCCTTTGCAAGTAACAGGCATGGGCCATTGGATCAAAGAGGTGAAGTGTAGGGCTTAGATCAATTAGAATATTCTAGGTTTCAGGGTTTCTAAGGGGGCATTAAGGCTAAAGAAGAGAGATTGATGGCTGAGATGAGAAGGGATGAAATGGATGGCTGAGATTAGAGGAGGATGACAACCCTATCTATAAAAATGATAAATCTCGTGTGAAGAAAGGAGGAGATTTTTTTCTAAAAAAAAAGAGAAAGGAGTAGCAGAGAAGAGAGAGGGAGAAAAGCAGAGAACGAGGCAGCCATCTTCTCCGGCCTCCTTCTCCATCCAAATCAGCACAACCACCACCAAACTCTCTTCCATTCTCTTCCCCAAACCACCATCTTCACCCCATCCCACCTTCATTTCCACATCCGACCATTTTATTTTTATTTTTTCCCTTTGCCATTAATTCCGGCAACCTTGCCGGAATCCGGCGAGCTCAAGACCATCGCCATCACCATTAAAACCATCTAACCCAAATCAAAACCCACCTCTGCAAATCTCTACCTCCGACCGGATCCGCCGGCCAATCTCCACCACCACAGTCATCCACCAGCAACCCAAACCCTCTTCCTCTTCCACCCTTCTCCAACCACCATCTCTTCCACCTCACCTCCAACTTCTTCTCCTTCATTTTTTTTTTTTTTAAAAAAGAAATTAAAAACAGAGCAACAGAGAGAGGAAGGAGGAGGAGACCGGCCGAACCACCATCATCATCACCTTCAAACCCATCTCTGCCCGTGAAACCCATTTCTTCCACAACCACCATGGATTCCGGCCACCCAGACTTATAAAACCCATTTCATTTGCACCTTCTTCTCCACCCAAACCAGCCACCAACTACCACTACCATCCTCAAATCCGGCATCGCCACCACCACCTCCATTTTCTCCACTCCAACAGCCGAAACCCACCTCCACCGAACCACCACCACCACCACCCATTCGAAAACCCTCTCCCACCCTCATCTCCTCCAACCCTCACCTCCAAAACCGAAACCCATCTCCACCCCAAACCCACTTCGAAAACCCAAGTCCATAACCCTCAAACGCTCCTCCATTTCAGCCACTCACGCCATCAACCTCCATCCTCTCTTCACCTCCACCTCCACCTCCACCTCCACCTCCACCAACAACAGCCACCAAGGGAGAGACCCCCACCTCCATTGATTCCTGCAAGCTTGCCGGAATCCGGCCTCAAACCCGAAACCCAAAACCCTCTCCACTACGATCATACCCATCTCCTGCCGACTAACCATCTCCGCGCCAACCGGCCACCCAAACCCATTTCACTTCCACCCATTCCCATTTCTTCCCTCCTCTGCCTCAGCCACAACAACAGAGAAAGAAAAAAAAGAAAAAAAGCAGAGAGAAAGAGGGAGGAAGAAGAAAGGGGTTCTCGACCATTTTCCCCACCTCCGGCGAGCTCCATCACTTCCGAGCACTCCCCTCTCCTCCACCACCAACCATCACCCCCACCTTCTCCGAGCAATCCCTCGCCTCTGCAATTCCATCAAAACCCCTTTTCAACCACATCTTCAAACCTTATCTTCCTTTGCCACTAACCCCCTTTTAATTTCACCCAAACCCTCTTCCATATCCCCTTTTTTATTTCACCCATACTACTGCCCTCATTCCCTCCTCCACACCTAACTTCCATCTTCCACACCTACCATTGTCTCTGCACATCCATCCCACACACATCTGTTCCACCAAATAATCCTTCAATCTCAGGCCATTTCATCAAATTCTCCACAGTCAGGGCAACAGAGTACTAATTCTCAGTCCAACATAGGGTCTTCATTTTCGCAAGGACAAACATCATTGCCGAGCCAACCAGTGCCTCAACAGCTCTATCAGCAACACATCCTGGTATCATTTTATTCCCCTCTTATTCTAGTTTAATTTCGGTATAGTGCCTTCTTTGAACGTATGGTGTTTGGCTTATGAAACTGATTTTCATTTGATGTTCTTGCAGATGGTTTTTATCCCTGAACGGTATTATTATGGTCAAATTTTCAAATTATGACTTCATCTTTGATTCATTTTTAAATGTCCTGTATGTGAGGAAATCAGATTATACCTGAATTTCGCAAATGGAGTGGCCCAACAAATCTGGTCTCATTCGATTCCTTGGTTTTGGATCCAAATGCACTAGGATTTAATCTTGGGACCAGACAGCCTATTAGTGGTGGCAATATTGTGTTTACAAATTGAACTGATAATACTTCCTAATTCAGTGGATCTAATGCTTCCATTTCTATCTTTTAATGTCTTTGATCTTTATCAATTCATTGCCTGATAATGTCAGCTATGCTTGCTTATTTCATTTAGTTTATCAAGTTTGTGATAGCTGAAGCTAGTGTTAACACCTGTGCAGAAACTAAATCACCTGTTTTGTGTTTCAAGGTGTCTGATAAAATTTCAAGATTATTTCCCGATCAACTTGATTTGATGATGATGTGTTCTTAGCCTTAGGGATTACTTCCTGGTTGAAAACGTTCATTAAGGCTTGGGATTAGCACCTGTGTTCAATTTGTTTATTCATCCTAGGCAATTTTCCTCTCAAGTTCAGGCGATGACGGAATGATTCTTGAGCCGACCCTTTGCCCTTCACATCCTCTTTCCCTTCTTGGGATTCTTACAGAGTGTAGGGGGTTTCCTTTCTTTCTGAGGTCATCATTTCTTATGGGATTCAGGGGTTCCACCTTGTCCTCTTTTTGGGACTACTCTCTTCGCGTTCCTTGGGATACTCTTTGCATCTCAGGATTCCATCAATTTTGGGAACACTTCGTCACTTCTCTCGGGTCAAGGCGACGATGGACGGCAACCTCCTGAGCCAAAACCCCCCTTTTGATCCAAAGGGATAAAAATACATAAAAATCAAATAACAAAAATCCAAAAAAAAAATCAAAAAAAAAAACACCCAAAGCGTTCTTCGAAAAGCTGTTTCGAACTACGTTGGCTTGATCCCTTTTCACAGGGTACGTAGGCAGCTTGGGATCGTCATCCCAAGTTCAGTCAAACTTTTCAATAAAATCATTTCAACCCTTCAAAAAAAATTATTTCAGCATCCAAAAATATCTCTCAAGCTTTTCTCAACAATACAAAAACCAAAATAGGCAAGGATGGTGATTGCCAGGTCATTCAGAGCCTTCTTTTTATCTCATTACCGGTTTTGATCGTGGTTTGCCGGTTTTATCGGTTTTCCGACGTTTTATCGAGCTTTGGGACGGGCGACGACGTAGCGTGGCCCCTTTACAGGGATTGTCCTCGCTGAGCCCAACGATAGGCTATGACGATCGTGAGACTTGTCCGATTTTAGCGGATCAGGATCGCCGAGCTCGATTCCTTTAGAATCGCTCCCTGAGTCTATCGTATGTCCCATTTTCTTTTCCCTGGCATCCTGGGTTTGCGCATACCGTCTGTTTTCTGATTCCTTTCTTTCCTCGCATCTTTTAGCTTATCATGTGTTTGTCTTTGGTTCCGTGTGTGTTTACTTTCAGCTTGCTTGTTTCTTATGCATTTAGTTTCACCTGCTTATTTACTTGCTTAGCTGTGACATTTATTGGCTTACTTATCATGATCATATGCTTAGCTGTAGATAGTTACCGCTTTTCTACTTATCATATCTGCTATTACTTGCTTAGCTGTAGTTGTGCATGCGGATGTTATTGCTTTCCTAGATGTGATGGGTTAGGATTAGATGCGGTGAGTTAGGATTTGGATGTTTATTTTCTTCTGCCCATCCCCGGGTCATGCATGCATAGATAGGCGTTTTCTCGGGGATACTCGTTCCCATTTCACATGATTTTAGCCCAAAACTCTTCAAAATTAATTAAAAATGGCATAAGAGACCAGGTGTTTGCACTTGGGCGAATTGAGGGCGCTTAACACCTTCCCCATTCGTCATCAGGCACGGACTTTTGTATCTCTGGTTATCCGTTGCAACAGAGTATTTCATGGGATCCAGGGCCTACTTCCCTGGATGGCGACTCTTCTTTGTTATAGGTACATCTTGGTTCCGGGCTAGTCCTTAAATCGAGAGGTATCTCATTTATATCGCCACCCATGCTGTGAGTGGCACCATTTCGAGAGTTCCTTGGTAGAGCTCTCCTTCACATTGTGGAGATCTTAGAGGATCGGCGTGGGATCTCGTGTCCCTCGCCCATTCGTCCTCGGGATCGGGGTCCACAGGTGAATGCAAAAACATTAAATCTTACGCTCAAGCTTACCGTGGATATTCGTGACTTCAAGCCTATTCAAGATCATGACAGATTATCTATTTGTCTTGAAGATTATGAAGCAGGGTTTGATCCTCGAGGGATTCAATTGATGAATGTTCTTCGACACTTTAAAACTCGAGGACGTGTTTTTTTTAACCAGGGGAGTATGATGCGGACGAAAATCACCAAGAATAGTTCAGTTTGTTGGCGTGGAATAATTTTCTTATTTTTAATTTGTATTTTCATTATTTTATTTGTAGTAATTTGTAGGGCATCAAATCTTATTCTTTTGGCATGATTTTGGTGTTTTTATAAAGGTTTTTTTATTACCTATCTAAAGAGCTTAAGATTACGCGATTTGGACTTGATTTGGCTAAGTTATAGGTAGTTTTAGGATATGGTAAGTGTCTATTACAGGATTACTATTTTAGGTAAGTTTTAGTTAAGTTTTAGGTTGTATTTATGTTATTTTAGATGGACGACTATGATTAGTTGCTTAAGCTTTAAGTTAGATTTTAGGGTTTTTTTTTATTATAAATAGATGTTATGAAAGTAATGTAATGGACTTTGATTATTGAATGAAATTTGAGAACATTTGATTGCTTGGATTAGCACCTGCTGGAGTATTTTATAGTTTCGCTCTGAGAAACTCTACTTCGACGGGATCGAAGTAAATCACATCCCCTTCGACGGTGATCGAAGTGTTATAGATTCCCTACAATGGTGTTTGAAGGGCCCCTTTTCATTTATTTTATCAATCTTGCATCCGTTGCCGCGCCACGAAGAGCGTCTAGATTTTTTGGACTGCATCACGTTCTTCAATCCTTCTTCTTTTTCTTTCAGGTAGAGCAAAACAGAATTAGGACGAGTGACTACCTTGTTGCAAGCATTATTTCAAGAAGAATCTGAAGAAAAGAGCAGAATGGCCAGGGTTGAGGAACGTCATTCTCCTCATTTTTTTTACTTTCTCATCCTTAACGCAGACAAAAGCGCAGAAGTACATGTGACATGCATGAGGCCAAAGCTAAATTTCCTTCTTTGTTTTTTATTTGGTGAGACAAAAAAAATTGGAAAACATGATTCACCAAAAAAAAAAAGGATAGGAAAAGTTTGAGTTTAATAGGTTATTGGCTCAAAAAAATAGTAAAAAAAATAGAGGAAATACACACAAAAAAAATATCACATTTATTACGCTTATAATTTTGTCATTTATAAAATATAGTGGGGTAAAGTTGAAAAGTTGGATGAAAAAACGTGTTTTAAATGTTTTCCTTAAAAAATGTAGTTTTTTAATTTAAAATTTTTAAACAGTATGATTTAGACAATTATGCAATTAGTTTTTTTTTTTTAATTTTTCTTTTTAAATAGCAATAAACACCTAATTTAGAAGAAATATATATATATTTTTAAATTTTTTGTTATTTTCAAAATATATACTATCTAAAAAGATACACACCGGAGACCGGTTTCTTAAAAACGAGAAATTATATGATGAAGGGCCGTATAAACATGTACCCATCATCTCATCCTTGATATTTGATCCAACAGCAGCTCACCAGAAGCTGCTGTTGGATCAAAAATCAAGGGTGGAACTTCTGATATACCACCTTTACGTGTTTATAAGGCCTTTCATGATATAATTTCTCGTCTAGGCATTTGCTAGCGTCCATCGCAGAAGGCCTGTTGCATGTGAGAGCAGCCACACAGGCTCGCTCTTCAGCAGATATTGTCTTCATTCACGAGGTGGCTGCTCTCACATGCAACAGGCCATCCGCGAAACGCCTTCTGCGATGTACGCTAGGGATTTGCTATAGACATAATCTTCATTCTATATTATCTGTTTATAGTTTATGTCATGAGAAAACTTTGGTTGTATAATCATAAATCTTCTTTTAACTAATAAATAGCTTATAACTATAAAGTTTTTAAAGCTAATAAATATATTTAAAATAAAAAAATAAGGTATTTAATAGCTACACATCAATTTACATCTATATGGTATTTGATACCTATAACGAAGTTTACATGTACCATGTATGCATCATTCTCTTTTCATTTTAAATCATCAAAATATAGTCATTTTCTTCGATATAATTATAAGAGGTTTATATTGCAACCACTGATGGAGTCTCTGTCTCAATCATGGATTTAAATTTCAGTCGAATTTTTTTGTTTCAGCCGACATATATCGATTTCCTCTCTTACGAAAATGAATATCCACTTGGATTTGGAAAAATCAAAGATTTTTTCAGGATTTTATTAATGTTTCAGTTGAAATATGTGAAACATACAACTTTTCGGAGGATGATGCATAAACCCAAAAAAGATGCTCCAAAAATCAAAGGCATGGATTGTACCATCAGGTGCACCCGTGGTTGTCGATTAAAAATTATCGGATAAGATTACATTGATGTGGCACAAGCAAAGCCATGTGGTAGGAAGGTCCTCGAGGTACCAAAACATCGTTTTAAATGGCGTTGAATCTCATGTGGCCTAAAAATCACACCATTTATGCATAGATAATTATTCAATATGCGACCATTGCATAAGGCATTTCACAGATGGGCTGTTGCATGTGATGAATTAAATGAATTAGACAAAATCTGTTGTTTTCTCACATGCGATAGCCCATCCGCCAAATGCCTTTCGTGATGGTCGCTAGCAAATCCCATTTAATATTTTTTACTTTTTGTCATTGAAGGTGAACCGTTGATCATACGTGATTATTGATTTTCCTTAGATGAATGAGTAATGAATTGGATTAAAATTAGCAGATTTGTTCAATAAAACAACCAAAGGGGGGCGTTCATTGTTACAAAGGGGGTGCATTTATAATCGCAAATTAACATTTTAATGACTTTTTAGCATATCTCATATGTGGTCTCCATTTTTCAATCCACAAGAACAAAAATGTAACACCCATTTCAATTCAGACATCAGGATCTTGTAGCCTCTTGATTTCTGTGTAACAAGCATTACTTCAAAAGCTTAAAATATTGGAGAAGGAGTTACTTAATCCTGCATATTTTAACACCCCTCCATGTGTGGCTCCTGTTTTTAGGGTTGGGCTGCTCGTTGCACATGCAGCCCCTCTTTTGGGTTGGCCATTTACATGTGGATTTTTAATATCAAAGAATTTTGTACAATAACGAAAGCACTTTTTCATTCTTTCGTATACTAGGGGATTTCGCTTGGAAAAGAAAATGTCCCATACTAACATATTCGGGTCCATAACTATGGGGCACGAAATCTTGTGGCACTTACCAATAAGACCCTATCAATTAGTATTACAGAGAAGAAATGAATTATAGACCGTAATACAATTAGATAAGCTCTTCAAGTCTCCATAGACAAACTTGGGATATGCGATCTAAAGTAAGATCTGTACCTTTCAATTACTCCTAAAGCTTGGTTGTTTCACAGTTTCCATAATGTGCAGCCCTTCTATATAGTCCGGGGTTAGGATCATCCTATTGAAATTAATTTTGGGGCACAACCCATTTTTGGTTTGTGGCCTATCAAATGGACGATTTGGATCATCATATTTCTCGGTCATCATCATCGAGAGAGAGAGAGAGAGAGAGAGAGAGAGAGAGAGAGAGAGTGTGTGTGTGTGAGTGAGTGTTAGGTGGGACTCATTCTGAACAACCTCGCAGAGTAGATGGGCCACATTATCAGCAACCTGTCTTAAATTCGGACTAGAACTATAGGAAAACAACTAATTTTTTATGACAATATTACCCCTATCTTTTGCTAGTCTAACGAACATACCTTATTCGTGTACACGTGGCAGCACCCTCTTCCCTTGATAAATTTTTTATGACAATATCCTTCATCTTGATAATGACACTCTTAATGGTTAGGTGAGGGAGCTAAAGATTGGACTATTAAACTCCGCAAAAAACTACGGTCTCAATAGGTCCACTTTGGAACGGATCCACCTATGTCTCGGTCAGGGTCCATTCGGATCCTTTCTTGGTCGTATCCTTTTGAATGGAAATTGGCATCATATTCCGGTACCCATGTGAATGGAATGGAATGGAAAAAAATAAAATAAAAAATATTAATTTTGAATATTTCAAATAAAAATTCAATTTGAACTAGGGCAGAATCAGAATACGTGTCTATCATCTTTGTGTCTTGATTCCATTCATTTTTGGAACCAAATGCTGAAATCGAAATAGGATGCCAATTCCATCACGATTCTGGAATCCGAAGGCACCAAAACAATGGAATCAAGGGGCAGAATTAATTAATTAAAAGGGAAGAAATACAGGAATCTTTTTCCCATCCTAATTGTGATATTCTAATTCCACCCAATTAGGAATGATAATTTTATCATAATTTTTTTAATTAAAATTTTAAAGGAGAATAAGAATAAGAATTGAAATATAATGTCGATTCCAATTTCTGATTCCAGCAATCCAAAAGGTGTCCAAATGGTATTTTTAGCTATTGGCACCCTCCATCTGGATCTAGAACACTCCATCGGATTTTCTACCTACATCTAGGTCAGGATCCAAAATAATTTTCGGTCTTAGGATTTGGATCCAATGGACACTATCTGATCCGGCTCATGTGCCCAAATCATTGTCCATCAAAGGACCCAATGGACCGTCTGGGTCTATTGAGACCCACACGAAAAGGTGAAGTATCATGTGGTGTGCAGCCCAAAAACAGTGGAGCCCACATTATTTGGGTGTTGCAAACCATTCATTTGTTGGGCCATGATGTAGATAGGGTGTGCCCAAAAAATCTTCTCTATAAGATGAACCTAACCCTTCAATTTGTGGAGGTTTAAAATGGACGGTACAGTATAAAAATCTCAACGGATGAAACAGGTTAGGATCATCCTATGGAGAATATTTTTTGGGCACACCCTATCTACATCATGGCCCAACAAATGAAGGGTTTGGATCACCCAAATAATGTGGGCCCCATTGCTTTTTTTTGGGCTCCATCCCCCATTCTCACCAAAGACTCTTGATAGGCCAATCCATCACAGTAACAGTAAAGTGAGAGGTGCCATTACTAAAAAATATAGATGCATCACGTTCGCCCCCAACCACTCCTACAACGCACTTTAAAAAAAGGACTGGTAGGTAATCCACAGTAGAATACATAAAAAATAAAGACTCCTCTTATTTAAACGATTAGAGAAAAAAAAACCTTGTCTCGTCACGACTCAGCCATGACTACCTTGGAGCTTCTCCTTTCTTCCCTCTTCATAGCCACACTCCTCTACTTAATCCTTAACGTGCGCACCCTCTTCCTTAACCGACACCCCCTTCCTCTCCCTCCAGGCCCCAAGGGCTGGCCAATACTAGGCAACCTCCCCCAACTGGGCACCAAACCTCACCACTCCCTCGCGGCCCTAGCACGTGTATATGGGCCCCTCTTCCATCTACGGATGGGATCGGTCCACGTCGTCGTGGCCGCCTCATCAACGGTTGCATCTCTGTTCCTCAAAACCCATGATGCCAATTTCTCGAACCGCCCCCCTAATTCGGGCGCGAAGCACATAGCCTATAACTACCAAGACCTCGTGTTCGCGCCGTATGGACCGAGGTGGCGCACGTTAAGGAAGATATGCGCAGTGCACCTCTTTTCGGCCAAGGCACTAGACGACTTTCGGCATGTGAGGGAGGATGAGGTATTGTTGGATATTTTTAAAATATTTTATTTTCTACAGTAGAAAAATGAGATTTTTCAAAGAGAAGCACTTTGTTCTTGTTTTTTATTCTTCTTCTATTCTTGTTTTTTTAAGGGCATATTGATTGCTTTGAACCTGGGGTGCAGCCCTTTTGTTTAGTATAAGCCTTGTATCCATGGTTTAAAATTTCGGATACCGGTGGGAACCGAAACCGAAAATTTTCGAAATTCAATTTTTCGCCCTTTATTTCGAAATTTGGGTCCGGAATTTGGAACCAAATTACCAAATTTCGGTTTTTGGTGGGGTCGAAACGGTCACCGAAACCGAAATTTTAAACCTTGCTTGTATCCTCATGACTTATTTCTTTGTAGCCACCTGCATAAATTGGAAATTAAAGTCTTTAAGGCCTTGTTTGGATTGCAAGAAATTTTAAGAAAATTTTGGAAAGAGAAAAAAATCTAAAATTACCTACTTATTTTACATTAAAAAAAAAAGATAACTTAAACAACCCTATTCAGTTTTTACTGAGAGGGACCTCCAATTTATGATGATATCACTCTAAATTAACCATAATCATATCATTTTCCTCGAAATTGTTGAATGAAAAAAAAATACCCAAATCTTTTTCAGCTATAATTTTTTTTTTCTTGCAATCCAAGCAGGGTCTTAAGAGAAAGCTTCGGCCTGCCTTGCCTACTTTTTCCTCTCTCTGTCTATTCTATTTCTTTGTTACGAAGAGTCACTTTCTTCATCCACCATTCTAATTTCTTCCAACAGGTGTGGGGGATGGCACGTGCGCTAGCCAGAAGTGGTGGGCCCGTCAAAGTAGGGGAGATCTTGAACGTTTGTACCACGAACGCTTTAGCAAGAGTTATGCTTGGGAGGAGGGTTTTTGGGGAGGAAGACGGAGGGGGGCAAAAGGAGTTTAAGGAGATGGTGGTGGAGTTGATGGTTTTGGCCGGAGTTTTTAACGTGGGCGATTTTGTCCCGGTGTTGGAGAGGTTTGATTTGCAAGGAGTGGCTAAGAAAATGAAGAGATTGCACAGGAGGTTTGATGACTTCTTGGGTGGAATTATGGAGGAGCATAGAAAGGCCGGTGGTGGCACAGGCCAGCATAATGATTTGTTGAGTTTGTTGATGGGTTTGAAAGAGGATGCTGAAGAAGGTGGAGGGAAGCTTACTGATACAGAAATTAAGGCCTTGCTTTTGGTATTCCTCTCTCTCTCTCTCCTATATCATTTCCCTAAGCGCTCGAGTATTTTGATAAACATGCACTCCACTTGTTTGTCGTGTGTAGTATTTAAAGGGATATTACGGTTCTCAAAAAGCTCTTAAAACCCTTTAAATACTACACACGACAAACAAGTGGAGCACGTGTTGATCAAAACACTTGAGCGTAGATATAGATATCACTTCCCTCCTTATATTGAGATATTATGGTAAAACACTTTGAAAACGGAATCCCGTCTACAACAATGGAAATGACCGTGGATTTGGTTATTTTCACTGTATTAATTGTGTTTCTTGGGGTTTGAGTTATCTGATGATAAATTCGTACCCTAATTAGATGTCAATTCTCGTTAAAAGGGGTGTGAATTATCCTACAAGCAGGCGGTGCAAATTTATCATCACCCTTTTCAAAAAGTATGGTACGGCCCATTCCACAGGATGGTCCAAACTGTACATTACCTATTTACGTTGTGGCCCAACAAATGATTGCTCTGGATCATCCTATAGAATGATGAATGTACCCCTAAGTAGGTACTCGTGCCGAAGGCTGTTTAGGAGAGTACAGCCACATGCGCGTCATTTCACTTATCTTCTTTTAATGGCAGTAGGAGGGCTGTTTAGAAGAGTACAGACACATGCGCGTCATTTCACTTGTTTTCTTTCACTGGCAGATATGAAAAGCTACGTCTTTTCATTTTTCTGAGGTTGTGGGTAGTCTCGTGAGCCAACAAACTAAAAGGCTCTTAAAAAGTCTCGTGAGCCAACAAACTAAAAGGCTCTTAAAAAGACTACACCCACCCTCTGCTCAGAAAATGAGGGGAATATATCATTTACCAATGATAAATACAGGTAAATGATATCAGCACAACCATTTTTTGATACCTGCACTATTACTTCTTGTCTTTTATTACTTAAAGAAGGGCAGTGATAAATCGACCCCCAAATATCTTAAATTCAACCCTATGTATCTTTCTCTCTCCCATGTGTTTGAGAGAAAAAGAGGAGAAAGAAAGACACATACGGGTCAATTTAAGATATATGGGGGTCGATTAAAGAATTGTTAAAGAGGTTACTATGATAGCCATTGACAGCTAGTTAAATAGCAAAAGACATGTCGAGTTAGTGCAATTATAAAAATATAGTATTGCAAATATAAATAGCTTGAAAATAATGTCATTTTCATAATAAGACAAAATAATGTCATTTTCATAAGAGGAATTTTAGACTGAAGGGAGCCCTTGTAGGGGTGCGTATTCGGTTAAAACCGAACCGAAAAAACCGAAAAGCTGAAACCGAATATATTTCGGTTACACAAAATTGGAACCGAAACCGAATAGGTGGGGAACCGAACCGAAACCGAAAACCGAAATCACTGAAAATCATCAGATTCTCTCATTTTCGGTTTCGGTTTCAAACGCCTCTGAATTTAAAGGAAAAAAAAAAACCTACAAACCAAACCCTTTGTAGAAATACCAAAATCATGGGCCTTTGATGCCTATTTTAGTCTCAAAACCTTCTTACCTAGAAACGTAAGCAGGCACAAAATCGGTGAGAATTCTCGAAATAGTTGGGATGAGAATAAGGGTTTCAAAAGAAAAACAAGAAAAACTACAAAGAAGATGAAGTTTTTTTTTTTTTTTGGTACTTACTTGATTATGGTGGAAAATTGGAAGGCAAGCTCTTGATCCCTCCATCTCTCCCTTATCCTTTCCTTTTACTTGATCTCCCTCTTTCTCAATCTACTATTTATCTCTCGATCTCCCTGTTTCTCTTGTTGTTGTTTTTTTTTTTTTTTTGATTTTCTTGTTGTCTGTAGTACAACAAGGGTTTAGAGGAGGAAAACAGAGTTGTGGGTTTTCTGCAAATAGTTGGAGAGGCCGCGGAGCCGGAGATGAGGCGGAGGGCTGGAAGCTGCGGAGCTGGAGTATCGGAGGTGGAGAGGGCGGCTGAGTTTAGAGGAGAAATAACCCTAGCTTTTGGGTTTCTTTTGCTGCAGATGTGAAAACTGAAAAGTGAAAATTGAAAACGAAAAATCAACTATTTTTTACTTGGTTTTGAAAATTAAGTCTCATGCTTTTTACTTGGGACACCCTCCTCTTCACCTCTTGTCTCTTAGGGTATATCAAGTGGAGGTTGTCTCAAGTGAAAAGTGGGGGTGGATATATCAAGTTAAGAAAATTCGGTTTTCGGTTAAACCGATTTGTTTTCTTTGGGAACCGAAACCGAAACCGAAAACCGAAATTTTGATTTTTAAAAACCGAAACTGAACCGTTCCAATCCGGACCCGAACCGAATTGACCGACCAATTTCGGTTCGGTCGGTTAATTCGGTTTTGACCGATTAATGCGCACCCAAAAAAGAGGTGAAAGGTAGACCTGGCAAACGCGACCCATGCCCGCGGGTCGACCCGACCCACCCGCAAATTTGCGGGCACGGGTCTGAGTTTTAGTGACCCGTCAAAACTAACCCGCGGGTGACCCAACCCGCAAAAACACGGGTCGGGTCGGGTCAACCCGTGGGCACCCGCTTTTTTAAGGGTGGTGATTTTGTTATGCTAATCTAGTTAGATGGCTTTTTTTTCTAGTGCCAAGGATGGTGATTTTGTCATGCTAATCTATTTTTTAAGGGTTTGATGCCTGAATAGGTTATGGCTAGCACCATAGGTTGATCCCAACCCTCCGATTTGAATGTTAGAGGGTTGGTCACTTGATCCTAACCCTCTATAGAACGGAGGGTTAGGATCAACATATTGAAATGATTTTTGGGGCAACACCTATTTAGCCTGTGGGCCATCTAATGGACGGTTTGGATCATCCCACGGTGCCGGTCATACCGCCCTCATCAAAATCCAGTGATAACATTTCCCAAAATAAACAACTGTTTGAATTTGCGGGTGACCCGGGTTGACTCGGCCCACCCGCGGGTCACCTAAATTCTGACCCGCAAAAATGCGGGTCATTTCCTCACCCGACCCATGTGACCCGCACCCGCATCACCCGCGGGTTGACCCGGCCCGACCCACCCGTTTGCCAGGTCTAGTGAAAGGGCTCCCCCCATTGGGGGCACATGGGGGGAGCCTTTTCACCTCTTTTTTGCAAGGGCTCCCTTCAGTTTAGACTTCCTCTTTTTCATAATAAGACAAAAAAAATGTAGCTATATACTTTATGAAAAGACAAGCTAAAGGAAGTGAAAATGCTAGAAAATTAGTGAAAGGAGAGTGAAAAATCGACTCCCAAATATGATAAATCAACTCCGCATGTGTCTTTCTCTCTCCTCTGGGTTAGAGAGAGAAAGAGGAGAGAGATAGACACATGGGAGTCAATTTATCATTTTGGGGGTCGATTTATCACTGCCCTCGGTGTGAAAATATCATTTCCTTGCAATTATTTTGTATCAGGAAAATAAGAAATTCATATCCGCATGTTAATTTCCATCAATTATTTCTTGCTTCTTTTTTTTAAAGGTTATAATTTGCTTCTTCCAACCAAATTATGACACCTGTGCTTCACAGGACTTGTTTACAGCTGGCACCGACACGTCATCAAGCACGGTGGAGTGGGCCCTGGCCGAGCTAATTCGCCACCCGGATCTCTTATCGGAGGCCCAACAAGAGTTGGACTCAGTTGTGGGCCAAGGCCGGCTCGTCTCAGAGTCCGACCTGGCCAACCTCCCATTCCTACAAGCAATTGTCAAGGAAACTTTCCGGCTCCACCCGTCGACCCCACTTTCCCTCCCTCGATTTGCCTCCAAAAGTTGCGAAATTAACGGGTATTTCATCCCGGAGGGCTCCACCCTCCTTGTCAATGTGTGGGCCATAGCTCGAGACCCAGCCGTGTGGCCCAAGCCACTCGAATTCCAACCTAGCCGATTCCTTCCGGGGAGCAAGCAGGCCTATATAGACATCCGAGGAAACGATTTTGAAGTCATACCCTTCGGGGCTGGCCGAAGGATATGTGCCGGGATGAGCCTGGGCCTACGTATGGTCCAATTTATGACAGCGACTTTGGTCCACACTTTCAATTGGACTCTACCTAATGGCCAAATACCAGAAAAATTGGATATGGAAGAAGCCTATGGTCTCACCTTGCAAAGGGCGGTGCCTTTAATGGTGTGCCCTTTGCCTAGGCTAGACCCGCGTGTCTACACTTAGACTAGCTAGGGCATGCTTGATAATGGGGTTTGTGATATTTACTACAATGTTGCCAGTTCTATTGTTGTACTAGCTTCAGTTTGCTACAAGTACATTAGCCTATATTGGTTTTAAACTTTTTCCACATGTAGGAGTGGTTTTATCAAATAAGAGCCTCTTTGGGTACTTTATTTGCATGTTATGGGGAAATGATATTTTCACTCCCCCTGCATTACATGCGTACTCCCCCTATCTTATGTTCAAATGATTTTGAAGTTAAATTTTTACCCACATACACAAGAACCAGACTTATTCAAACATAGAAAAAGGCGCTCAAAATACACATCTCATATATGAATAAAATGAATAAGACAAAATCTGTTGAAAAGTAAGCCTATGTGGCTGCTCTCTCATGCAACAACCGGCCCCTCGAATGCCTTCTGCGATGGTCCCTAGAAAAACCCTCAATCAGCATTTGAGCAGACAACATGCTGACTATCAAAACACTGAAAAGAATATCGTTAGCTCAGATGGGAGTTTCATTGCAATATAAATGAAGATCTTACTTTTATTCATTGACCAAACTTTCCCCCTTGTATTCACCTCCCAAGTAAACGAAAGTAAGAGAAAACATAGCAATAACAAGGAAGTTTTTGAAGACCCATCAATTAACAAACAAAATATCTATAAAATGTAAATGCAATATCTTAACAACAAAAAAGCTTGAAATAATAGGAACCATAATACGAATACTGTACCTTTCGAAAAAAAAGAGTCATTATGCAATATTTTTCCATACAGTACTAATATATTTTGATAGGATTTGCTAGCGTCCATCACAAAAGGCAATTTGCAGATGGTCTGTTGCATCTTACAGCAGCCACATCGTGTATGAGGATAAAATCTGCTGAAAGTGAGCCTCTGTGGCTGCTGTCAGATGAAACAGACCATCCGCCACAATAGAATATGGAAGTTGATATCTTCACTCCCTTGTTTTGAGATGGGTCAATTACCAATGGGGGACAAACATTAGGCGAAATTATCAAAAATTATCAACGAGGGACAAAAGAGGTCTAGTCAGTAAAAGCTGGACGAAAATGCCCTTTTGGCATTTACAAGACTTTTTGACCTTGTTTTTTCTTCTTCCCACTTCTTTTACTTTTCCATTATCACCTTTTTTTATTTTTTACCCTACTAGTCATCTTCCTCCTTGTTCAGCCACCATTGTTGCTGGCAAATCTTGAAAACTTGAATGTTGAGTTCTTACCATCTATCTCTCTGTATCTAGGTTTTGTTTTTCTTTTTTCATTCATTTGTTTCTGATTTATCTTGTTTAGGGTTTAAGCGGTTTGTATTTTATGGTGTGTTCTGAAGATAATGCATGGATGGCTTCACTCACTTTTTTGGAAGACAAGTGGTTGTGTATAAGAAAAGGTTGATGTAATACATGAATGGATGGCTACACATTTTTTGATTTACTTAATTTTATTTTTTTTGTAATACACAAATTGAGATGTAATACATGAAGCACATTTAATGAAAACAACATCCATTTCTTTTGTTATTTCTATCATGAGCAGAATTGTAATACCATTAGAAGAGTTGCTACAGGCAAGGGATTTTGTAGCAGAAGGGCTTTATCAACTCCCTAGAAGGGGGTTAGTAACTCTCAAAAGTAGGGTTACCAATTTTCGAATGGGCTTATCAAGTGCTTGAAAATTGGCCGAGAGTACTGGAGTTTTGGAAGGGGGTTTCAAGTCCTAGGATTGGGGTTATCTAGTATAAAAAATGGGGTTACCAATTTCCGAATAGGGTGATCAAGTCTCTAAAAATTGGCCTAGGGTACTGGAGTTTTGGAAGGGGGTTTCAAGTCCTAGGATTGGGGTTATCTAGTATAAAAAATGGGGTTACCAATTTCCGAATAGGGTGATCAAGTCTCTAAAAATTGGCCTAGGGTACTGGAGTTTTGGAAGGGGGTTTTCAAGTCTCTAGGATTGGGGTTATCTAGTATAGAAAATGGGGTTACCAATTTCCGAATGGGCTTATCAAGTCCTTGAAAATTGGCCGAGGGTACTGGAGTTTTGGATGAGGGTTTTCAAGTCTCTGGGATTACCAAGTATCAAAATGGGGTTGCCAATTTTCGAATGGGCTTATCAAGTCCCTGAAAATTGGCCGAGGGTACTAGAGTTTTGGAAGGGGGTTTTCAAGTATTTGGGACTATAAATGGGGTTACCAATTTATGAATGAGCTTATCAAGTCCCTTAAAATTGGCCGAGGGTGCTAGAGTTTTGGAAGAGGGTTTTCAAGTCTCTGGGGTTGGGGTTATCCAGTATCCAAATGGGGTTACCAAATTCCGAATGAGCTTATCGAGTCCCTTATGAACACGTTTTTACTTCCTGTTTTTTTTCACTCGTTCATTTTCACCGTTTTCTTTTCTTTCTACCCTACGATTCATCTTCCATTGAAAGGGAGAAGTAGAAATGTCAAACTCTAAAACAAATGAAAAACAAAACCTAGATATGGAGAGATAGATGGGAATGAACTCACGTTTCAAGTTTTCGAGCTTTTCCGCCTCTAATGGTGGCTAAATGATGAAGAAGATGACTGGTAAGGTAAAAAAACAAAGTTGAAAATGAAAAAGTAAAAAAAAGAGGGAAACAAGAGAAAAGAGGGAAAAGTGGAAAGGCAAAACGTGTTGCTTAAGAAAAGGGCATTTTCATCCAGCTTTTAATGACAAGACCTCTTTTGTCCCTCGTTGATAATTTCTGACAAGCATTGGTCCTATTGATAATTCCGCCAAATTTTTGTCCCCCACTGGTAATTGTTCCTTTTGAGATTGGCACTCTTCTCTTCACTTTACACTAATCTCATTGGTTGATTCAAAAGGCTATCAACAGCGAATCACAGAAGTGTAATGCATTAATTTTACTTGTGCAAGTCAGAATATAAAAGATGATAGAACTCCCTTACACTGCACTTTTCTCATTGGATATTAAAATTCCCAAAAAAATAATCAACAGCCAATGACAAAAGTTTAAAATAGTGCCAATATTAAAAGCAGGGAATATGGATATCATCTCCCTACAATTATATTTACTGTGAAACCAATTACACCCACTTATAAATCCAAAATCTAAAACAATTTGTTTGCTTTCACAGAAATATTACAACATCCACCAGTACACTTTCATATTGATACCTTCACCCAGAAAAAAAGGTTCAATCCATAAATTACAACCTTAGAACCCAAAGGAGACATTTCACCCCTCCAATTAATAAGCAAACAAGAGCCCAAGTTCAGCAATTTGCTCAGGTTTCTTGGTCATTTCCCAGTTCTTAACTGGCCTCCTTTTCTCCATACTTACCTCTCTTCACCACTACTACTGAAATAATCATCGCCATCCGGTTCCAACGGTCTCGATTCATGTTTTTCTTCAACATCTGATTCCCAAGACGCATCTTCCGAGTCCTCCGCCTGATCAGAATCGCTGTTTTCTTCGAAATCCTTTCGACCCAATTTGTTGCCGCCACTTCTCTTAAAAGCTTCCCTAGGCAAGTTCTGTTTTCTGTGTACTGTTCTTGATATCTTCTTCTCATCATGGGCCTCGTCCAAACTATCAGAATCACTGTCCAAAACAGGTAAATTTCCCAAACCGTCAGAATCAAATTCACCATCTTCTGATTCCTCAGCATTCTCATCATCACTATCCCATCTACGTACTTCAGTACTCCGCTGCCTAGTATGTTTATCTTTCCAATCTCTTTGTCCACCTCTGTTCTCATCCTCTGAATCTCCGCTGAACGGAGTTGATACTCTTCGTCCCCTCCCACCCATGTCCTCTCTGTTCCAATACCTCATCTTACCCAACTCCTCTTTTTCGGCAGCTTCTTCTGCTTCCCATTCCTGATCGGCCGCATCCTCGATCTCAGCTATGAATCTATCGAGTTCCTCTTGGTCACTATCCTCAGATGGGGCAGGGTCCTCCCGTGTGTCGGGCTGGGGGGCAGGCTGTTTGTCCCCGTGGAAGACATAAGGGCTGCCCTGTTTCTCATCGATTGCACGGAAGAATGTTGAAGCCACTCTCTGGATACTGGCCATGGCAACTGGGTCCTCGGGGTTTACACCCATACGCCGAAGTTGCTGTTCTAATTTCTTTATGTTTAATTTCTGAGAGTCGAGAGCTTGCTCAAATCTGGCCTTAAACAATGCCTGCAGTGGAACGGAACATGAATATATTTTCATAGTTGAAAGAATCAGTTATGTAGCTAATTCACTTATGAAAAATTTCCAACACATTTCTGCATTCATGGTTGGGCTACAAAGTCTAGTTGCACAAAGCAAGAGCCACAAAACAGTGATTCTAAAAAAATTCAACAACCCAGAATGCCTAGGGGAAATATATAAATAGCAGTACTGAACAATTAAGAACACATATTTCTAAAAAAAGGGCAGCCCAGTGCACGAGGCTCCTGCCATTGTGGGGTCTGTGGAGGGCTAGATGTACGCAGCCTTACCCTTGCTTTGCAGAGAGGATGTTCCCATGGCTCGACGCCATGACCACCAGGTCACAATGGAGCAACCTTACCGTTGCGTCAAGTCTCGCACTCAACACATATTTCTATTTAACAAGATAAAAAATGAACTGATTTACATCTAAGATTTCTAATTTGCATCTAGGTCCAGAAATGACAAAAACTACATGCATACGTACGTTACGTACGTACACACACATAATGAATGACTTAAAGGAAGTAAAGAGATTCTGATATAGTACTCAACTCAACAAAGCCTTTGTCCCAAACTAGTTGGGATCGGCTAAATGAATCCTTTAGAAATATTTCAAGAAGGTGAAAGGAATCTACGCGGCTCTAATCCTGGCTCTAGTTGGGTTCTTCTACGTGGATCATTTTCTTCCATTCTAATCTATCCAAGGTCAAGTTCTCTATTATGTTCCTAGCAATCAAGTCTTTCCTCACTGTTTCTACGCAAGTTGTTTTTGTCTGCCCCTACCTCTTTTTACTCCATCAATTTGGCACGAGTCGCCTCTTCTCACCAGAGCATCCAAAGGCCTACGTTGGATATGTCCAAACCATCTTAAGCGGTGCTCTCTCATCTTCTCCTCAATTGGTGCCACTCCCACCTTTCTACGATGTCTTCATTTTTAATTCTATCTAACCTTGTGGCCGCACATCCATCTAAGCATTCGCATCTCAGCTACACTCATCTTATGCACATGCTGCTTCTCGGTGGCCCAACATTCTGAGCCGTACAAAATGGCTGGCCTCACAGCTATCTTATAAAAATTTCCCTTCAACTTGGTAGGGATTTTACGGTCACACAGAACTCCAGCGGCAAGCTTCCACTTCAACCAACCTGCTCTTATTCTATGGTTAACATCCTCTTCAATCTCTCATTCCTTATGTAGAATTGAACCAAGATAGCGAAAAATATCCCTCTTAGGTACCTCCTGTCCAGTCATATTTACTACATCCTCGTGCTGCCTCCTTACATTACTAAAGTTGCACTCCATATACTCTGTCTTAGTCCTACTTAGTCTAAAACCTTTGGATTCCAAAGTAGTTCTCCATAACTCTAACTTCGTATATACTCCAGCTTTGGTTTCGTCGATTAATACCATGTCATCTGCAAATAACATACACCACGGTACCTCATCCTGGATACCCTCCGTAAGCTCATCCATAACTAGTATAAAAAGATAAGGGCTTAGAGCTAATCCTTGGTGCAGTCCTTTTGTAATTGGAAACTCACTAGACGTGCCATCCGTGGTTCTGACACTAGTTACTGCTCCATCGTAAATATCCTTAATCACATCAGCATATTTAGTACGCACTTCACTCCTAGGAATCCTATCATATGCTTTCTCCAAATCAATGAAAACCATATGAAGGTCCTTTTTATTTTCTCTAAATCTCTCCATTAACCTCCTAATCAAGAAGATAGCTTCCATAGCAGACTCTGAAAACAAAGAGAATTTCCTCCTCAACCTCAATGTTCTAACTTAAGCTAAATAGAAGGATAATGTCTGTCTAAAGTACAACCTCAAATTGAGGTTGAGGAGGAAGTGGAATCGTGTGTGCATAAGTTAAAAGACCCTAAAGTTTTCAAAACATGCACCAAAAGAAGTAAAGAAGAGACTTTGTTTTTTATACATAAAGACTAATTTTATCAAATATAATTGGATTACAGGTGCAATTTGGGGGTAAAAATTACCACATATAAAAAAATCGCTAGAAGCTCCTGATTTGGCTAAACGATCTGCGAAACCGTTGGCACTTCTAGGAAAAAGAGAAAAAGGGCAAAAACCAAACAAACACATCTTTTATTTCATCCATAAGATTTGCAAGTTTCCATGAAACGCCGCTAATCCCTTTAGCCCCCAGGACTGCAAAGAAGGGACTATTCATGATAAAAAATTTGGGCCCACACATGAGCCTAGTATGGTGTGAGAAATTGTTGTTCATGAGAGGATCTTCTTGATGGGGTCAATAGCTACTACAACTGTCTTATTTAGGTTTAGTTGTCTTTTATTTAAGTTGTGGGGACCATCAATGCTTATGTTTTAAGTTGTAGAGACCATTATTAAGTTCATATTTTTGGTGGGGTGTATCAATTATTGTTCAGGTGAACAGAAAGGTGAACAGTAACATGAATAGTAACAAATAGTTTAGTTTGTTTTGTTGTTGTTAAAGTATAAAAGATAAATACTGCCTTTCTCCAACAGCTTAAGCTTTTGGAGAAGTTGGTGAGTTAACATGGTATCAAAGCCAAAGGTCTCGAGTTCAAACCTCCCGGATAGCAAAAATCCACATGCGATGGTCGGCCCAAAATGGGACCACATGTGCCACGTGTTTGCCAAGTGGGCCACACATGCGGGGGAGTGTTAAAGTATAAAAGATAAATACTGCCTTTCTCCAACAGCTTAAGCTTTTGGAGAAGTTGGTGAGTTAACAGTTGCTACATACAAATAATTCTAGTTCCACTAGAACTCTATTAAGGCAACAAGGGAGGGTTATATAATGTAATTTTTAGTTCCTTTTATAGCATTTATTTATTGGAATAAGGAGAAACAAGGGTTTATATAATGTGATTTTTAGTTCCTTTTACAGCATTTATTTATTGGAATAAGGAGAATCATCTGTGGGTTTTTTTTGTGGATCTCCTCCAATAAACTGTTAGTGGGATTTTTCTTGGAAAAAAATTCCACTTTCAAGAGCTTACCTGCATATTTCCACAAAATTTTCTCTGGAATTTGATCTACGGTTATAATCAACCTAGATCTGAATTCTTTTGGATGCAGTTCATTGTATTTCTGATTTATGATCCAAGGAAATGTGAGTTGCTGTGATTTTTTTTTTTTTTGAGACGGTAAAAAGAAAATATATTAAAAGACAGACCGATATGGTTCTAGCAGATTACAAAGAGAAAAAAACAAAAAAACAAAATCAAGGTGGGAGATAATCAAACCACTCCAAACTAGACCTAAAAACACCACCCCTAGCTAGGGAGTCTGCATCTGAATTAGCAGATCTCCTCACATGCTTAAACATTATAGAAGAGTCAAGAACTTATCATCAATTTTCTCAAAGAAAGATAGAAAACGCCACGGAGGGAAAGCCGCACCCAGAAGCCAGCGGACAACATTAGAGGAATCCCCTTCCACTATCACCTTATCTAACAAAGAACCATCCAAAAACTTTATCCCACGATGAACTGCTCTCACTTCCGCCTCATTAGAGTCCGCCACTCCAATGGGGCCCGAGTACGCCCAGAGGACATCCCCCTTGGAATCTCTGCATAAACCCCCAATCCCTGCATCACCAGGATTGTCGAGAGACGATCCATCGAAATTCAGTTTTAACATCCCATCTGGAGGAGGGAGCCAGGATTGGTTAATTTTTTCTTTGCTAACCCCCTCCTTGCAAAATGATTTGCCACCCTTCCCATAGATCATACGCTGAGACGAAATGAAACAGAGGAAGGCTTCTAGCCCAAGAAATGACCACTGCAATGATCTTTATAAATATCCAACAAGACGATTTTGCCACACCTTCAAATACTCGGGAGTTTCTTTCCTTCCAAATGAACCACCATGAAGCCAACAGACACATCTTCCACAGCATCTTACCATTTCTTTTCCAGGGGCACCATTCCCAACTTTAATAAAATCTGATATGGTGTTAGGGGGAACCCATAACACCCCAAAGCGAGATAGAATAAAGCCCCAGATATCTCTAGCAAACTTACAGTGAATGAACAGATGATCAATGGATTCGCCATCAGATAAACACAAAGGGCAATGGTTCACCAAAAACATCCCTCTCTTCCTCAAAAATTCAATTGTCTGGATACGACCACAACACACTGCCCACACAAAAAAAGAAACCCTCGGCGGACAAAAAAACTTTCAGATCGAAGAGGATAGCGGCTCCACTTCGCTACACACCAAATGTGTAGCGAAGTGGAGCTGCTGTGATTTTGTTAGCAGTAATTTACTTTTAAATCAGTTCCAGATTTGAGTCATCTAGTTGATATCAATTACCTAGAGCCACCCATCAATCCCCACACAAAAAAAGAAACCCTCGACAGACAAAAAAACTTCTAGATCGAAGAGGATAGCGGCTCCACTTCGCTACACACTTTGGTGTGTAGCGAAGTGAAGCTGCTGTGATTTTGTTAGCAGTAATTTACTTTTAAATCAGTTCCAGATTTGAGTCATCTAGTTGATATCAATTACCTAGAGCCACCCATCAATCCTAGAGTTTATTTCTGGGATAAATTCAATCATATTTGGTATGAGAGCGTCAATTATAGATTTATTCTAGCTTACTAGTCCGAATTTGGATTTCCTCTACTGAATTGTCGAAACTTAACATCATTTTGGACATCAGCGAATTTAGTTCGCTAGAGGAGTTATGGTGCCCCCCATTCACAATTTTAGACTAAATGACCCCGGACTATTCTGATTCCCTCAAAATTAAGTAATATCTAGAAGAAGAGAAACATTTGTATCTTACCTGGTACCAACTGTACTTTGACGGAAGTGATCGATCGATAATAATATTAATATAGATGTGTCTAAGAGAGCTATGTAGCATTGATAATAATATTAATATAGATGTGTCTATGAGAGTTATGTAGCATGATCACTCTAAAGGTACTCACTTAAGTTCTATGATAAAAAATTGATTTGGAGGATTTTTGCCAGCCTTTTTGTGGAGAAAGTGTAATGAGGTGGCCCATCCAGATGGCTGAATGTAGGTCAAGAATGTGCCTTCAATGGAAGTTTGCACGTAGTTATCACCATGAGATAGATCGACGGCACACAGGATATGAGGGGATCATGTTTGATCAAACTAGGGCAGTGCTATTGGCTTTTGCTAGTCCGGCTACGTTAGTCACATGATTGATGCAGAAGTTTAGGCACTTTGATAAGAAGCAAAGTTTGTCATTATGTTAACCATGTTAAAAAAAAAAAAAAAAACTTTTACGTGTGGAATGAATGCGATTCGGAGTTGTTGATCAGATGGATTAGAACATGTTCTGGCCACCGCAGGGATTTGTACCATATATTTCACAATTGTATGTATTCTTACAATCTTACATAGGATTAGAATTTAGGTCTCATTATCCTTTGCCTATAAGTGAGTCAATAAAACTAAATGGGTGATCAGAGTCAAGATCTCAGTTGATTGACACATGAGAGGAAGAGAATGCATAGTGTTCAACACTCAGGAATGTAGTTATGGGAAAACTCTACTTTCCAATTTCAAACCACCAACGTTATGTCGTACACAAGATAACTCTTCTAACGCCTTGCAAAATCATTATGACAAAAATTAGGTGGTTAGTGAGAGTTTCGTTTTCTCATAACTACATTCCTGAGTAATCTTGTGCATGACAAAAATAGGGTCAGAAGAGTAATCTTGTGTATTACATAACATTGGTGGTTTGATCTGAGATGAAAATAGGTGGTGAAAGCAAGAAGGAAAGACAAAAACCTTCACCTTTATACGGCAAAAACTATAACAACATGAAAAACATATGACCCTTCTAATCTAGGATGTTATTTCAAATGGCCAAAAGACAATATTCACAAAAGCAACCATAGTGCTTTTTCAACAAACAATATTTTCACATTCACTGCATAAGTGAAGAAAGTGGCTTAAATAAAAATTATGAAACTATTTAAAGAATGGAAATCGTATAAAGCGCACACTAAAGGGGAAAAAAGGACAATCCTCATGTAAGTGATGTAGCAACAGCTGCTGAATAAAGTCATTCAGCAAAGAACAAAAACTAGTAAGAGGTTGATGCTTTTGCTAGGTTCTGCTCAATTGCTTTGGGCGAGACAAATTTTATGTTTACCATAAGATGGTTAAGGATGGGGAGGGAAACTAACTTTAATCTGAAATATTGAGGTTTCAACTATCAAGAAACTATATAGATCATTTAAAAATATTAGAACTCCAAAACAAAAATCTGAAGCACCAACATGAAAGATGAAAAAAATAAAAATGACCACAATTTGAGTCACCAAAAACAAAAGAATGAAAAACGAAATATTGAAGCGTAATTGGTAACATGTTTTAAGAAAATCTCAGTCCTGAAATGGGATCAAAAGGCACATCGGCCATCGCAGCATAATGGGGGACAGTAGATCATTCTTACTAAAACAGGTAAAATAAGAAAGAAAATGTTACAAGTCTTTGTCCAGCATGATTAGTGCTACAATGGTCTAGATGAATATAATAAAGTGGAATTTATCAAGCAGTATCACTTAATTCCATTTTAAGAACACTACATTCGTGATTCCCAAGCAAAACATCAAAATTACGGTCCACCAAGCTCTATTCAATTTTGCAAAAGCGATTTAGCGGCCCTCTTTCTCAGGAGAGAAGTGCCACCAGTGGAATTTAAGTGTATTAAATGAAAAAATTGAAGTCAGATATGAGGCGGCACTTCTCTCCTGAAAAATAGGGCTGCAAAATTGCTTTTTGTGAAATAGCCTAGAAGCTTTCAGGGAATTATAGAGAAAATTTGCATTATGAGCTACAAATGAAAATTTGCAAAAGCTTTCAGGGAATTATAGAGCAGCCATGTGCATACCTTCCTTTTGGTAAGTGTGTTGATTGGTATCAGATTCTTTGGCTGCCGATAATTTCTGCCACGAAACATGATAATTGTTTTTACATCATGTATATTAACCACGATGCCACCGCTCAATCTTGCTAGCATAGTTGCCATTTCCTTGATCTTTTCTTTCGGAAAGTTATCGCAGCAAACTTGCACAGTTTCATGAAACTTCCAATGGAGATGCATGTTTTGGACAACACCTCCAAAGACTCCGCGGACACCAACCGGAACATAGTTTCTGTTTCTGAATCCGATCTTTTTGTATGCTTGAAGCTGCTCGATAGTCAGTAGCTCAGGGTCGTGCCGAGGAGTTGGTAGCTCTGGTAGCTCATACTTCTTCAGTTTCTGTAGGAGCAGTGCCACTTTCTTCTTGGCCTTCACTCGATTTATGACAGAAAACAAGTACAGTCAGATGGTATGAAAATAAAATAAAGATAATTAAATCAGTAAGTAGATATTCAGCTCAAACTGGGGAGACAACATGAGAAAGCGATGTACAGAAAGTAAATTCGGCAGTCTTCAGAAAGTCCTATTAGGAATCAATTTGGTTGCCCCCAAGAAAAGTTTGCAGGTAATTGCAGAAAAAGTAGATAAAGTAAAACATTGTTTCAGAAGTTGGGAAAGAGCCGACTTAGATGATTTCCACAGATACAATTGGTGGATAAATTTTAACAGTATTTCAGTCAAATAATCCATGTTATAATTACATCAGGAAAGCCAGACATGGTTCAAAAACTCAAAACTCAATGCAGATTAAAAAGGCCGAGTCCAGATCATTCAAAACTCAAATGAGATTTTTGAAGTTGGTCCTAGTAAAATCTTATAATAAGCACAAAGATTGGCTCAAGGAAATCATATTATAATTTGGCTACGGAACAGTATGGAATCACAAGTTAGTGCAAACATATTGTTCCTTGAGCCGGTCAAGGACATATGGGAAATGGTATGTGAGACATTCCTCAGATGAAAATATATCATGTGTGTGAGTTGTTTGAGAACATATTCTTGCTCTAACAGCGAAAAAAGGAGTTTGAAAGAGTAATATAGTACAGTTAGTTGTATGTATGAAATAGTTGAACATGTATCAATGTCACATCTAACTTGGAGCTATTGAAGAGGCAAAGAGAAAAGTTTTAGGTTGCTAAGTTCCTCTTATTGGCCTACTATATGCATCAATGGGTCTGGCTAGCAAAGAGCTTCTTTCTATAAATAACCTTTACTCATGACTCCAGCATGTTGGGACATCAAAATCCTCTTTCCATCTCAAAACTGGAGAGGATTTTTCCCTTTGTAGTTCTAGGCTTCTAGCCAACTGTTCATTGGCCCTTGCGATTGGTCAAGGAATGGTGTGTCCTACCAAGTCTCTTTTTTGTCTTTATCTCAAGTTTCTCTTTAATCTACTAACTCTGAGCGAACTAATCATGTCCGTTCAGTGATTGATAACCTTTTCCCCTTCTTGTGAGTTTCAGGTTCTAGAGACAAAAAAGACAACTAGTTGGGGGCTTTAGTATGGTAGACTTTACTATCTAAATTGTAGTTTGGCAAGTGCTTCTCTTCAATCCATCGTCTCTCCTCTGTTTTGACACTGTCGACTCAGTCATCCGTCTACTAGTAGTTTAAAGTAGACAGTCCATGGTCTTGAGTATGTTTCTACTTTAGATGGTGAAGCATCTGAGTTAGAAAAGCATAAAAAAATTCTCTTTCTTTTAGAGATGACAAAAGGAAGTTGGTACATTTTTTATTTGTTCATTCTGATTTCTGACATTTGGGTTACAACTAGAGTTCAGAGTTTCCAAGCTCATATGTATTCGTTATTCTGTGGATGATTTCCCTTGTGTAAATTGGTTATATTCATCCACTGGGAATTGGGTACCAGTTCAAGACTTCACCAAAAATTGTTTATTCAACCACAAGGTCTCGGGCCAAATTTATAACATCAGAAGAGCTAAATAGTGAAGAGATCATGATAGTTTACAACTTATATCCATCCATAACATGTTCGTAAAAACATAGTAATGGATGTGGGACAGATAGAAGCTTACTCTTCGGAGATTGTATATGAGTCTCTCTTCATCTGTCATCAATTTCTTCCTCAACTTCTTCGCACGCCTGATCTCTCTTAAAGTCTTTCCTGTTTCTCTCCTCATCCTCTTCTCCACCTTGCTTCGCATACTCCTCCCTTTTGATGTTGACATTGACCGAGATCCATCAACACAACCAAGTGGCAAGATGGAAGAGAAGATACCCTTATTCATAGAACTCCATTTAACCACAGTGCTTGCTTCCAACTGTGGAAAAACATCTCTCAATAGAACACTCCTGCGTAAAAGGCATCAAACCACATTTATTTAAATATACAAAATACTATTGAATCAATGCATTTAACTGGTAGAGCAAAATTCGAGGTAAGTGCCAGCGTGCAGACTAATAATTACCGGTGTTGGAGAAACGGGATCGCCTTCAAACAATGTCGTTGGATGTTTCTTGCTGCCCACATGTTTTGGAATGTGTTTCATCCAACAAAAACTATAAGCATTCAAGAAAACTTGAAAACCCAAGATGGGATATCCTCAATCAATCACATACAACAACCCAACATGCCTGAATCTACATGTAATTCAAGTAAACCCATGTCAGAAAATCCAAGCCATATCTTCTAACAAAGATTTTCTATAAATTTCAATGACCTATCTAACTCAGATATGGACCCTTGGGGACCTGACTTGAAATTCTTACATGGTTAAATGATAGAAAAATTGCAAGAAAAATGGGAAATTACAAAGAAATAAAGGGGTTCAAGAGAAATACAAGGAATCGAAGAAAAGACAGGAAATTTATTGAAAGAAGTAAGAAATTTCAGATGAAAAGCAGATGGTTACCAATGCCTGAACGTAGAACTAAACTCTTCAGGAACAGACTCCTCTCATCTCAGCCTTCCGATTTCTATCGATTGAAACCCATCAACGCTCAGATTCGGCTCCTCTTTGAGGAGGAAGGGGGAAGGGTTTTTGGGAGGGAGAGTGAAATGGCTGTAGGGTTTTAGAGGGAGAGAGGATTTATCTCATTTTCTGGAAAATGATAATCGCCCCCTTTTCTTCCCTAGGAAAGCCCCATGTAGTGTAAAAAGAGTACTATAATTTATAAGTATACTAGAGTGGGTTGGAGGGGGAAGAAAATGGGGCGAAGCTATCAGTTCCACAAACTTAATAGATAAAAAGGGGTGGCCCGGGGAAGAAATGGGGGCAAATATATGAGTTCCCTTGAATGAGTGGGTCCCACATTTACCACAAGGTCGGAGGTTCAAGCCCTCCTAGCTATTTGGGGTTGGGTCTGATGGTCAATGGTTGAGGCTTTGTTTCTCAACCTAGAGGTCGTAGGTTCCATCCCAGCATACCTATAAAAAAAAAAAAAACTATTCTTGTTTGGTAGCCAGGATTTTATTTTTTTTTCTTCATGACAAATTAATGTTTCAAAGTGGGTGGGAGAGGGACAGGGATTGGAGAGCGCACAATTGAAATGAGGGTAAGAAATAGCTAAAAATCTAGTTTCATGATTTTTATTTCTAAGTTTTAGCTACTTAACCCGCCCCCTTCCTCTCGCCAGTTGGAGACTCTTATCATGAAAATTGAAAATAGAAAATAAAAAGTATTCATGGTAGGGAACAAAACTTGGCTTCAGAACAGTTGGGAGGAAGTTCCTGCGGACCCCTTGCTAATAGTGTAATAGCAGGGTGGATTTGATATTTCCACACCCCTTGCTATTAGAGGGTACCGGAGGAACTTCCTCCAAACTGTTCTGAAGCCAAGTTTTGTTGGTGCTAAACATGACTTATATTGTGTATAAGTGCTTGGACTTGAGGAATTGATATATTTGCCCCCTTTTCTTCCAATGTCCACCCCTCTAGTTAATTTTTGGGGGGTTGGGTACCTGGATTGAACTTCTGACCTTAGGGCCAAAGAACATAGCCTTTTCCAATGTCCGCCCCCTTTTCTTCCAATGTCCGCCCCTACTGTTTTTACACAACTAGAGGGTGGACTGGGGAAGAAATGGGGGTGGACATATCGAGACATAGCTTCTGATATTTATAGCCATTGATCTTGTGTACATGCTTCTCAGTCAAGTGGTGGCCCACAGATCAACGGTCCTGATCAGACTAAGAGAAGGTTCTAAATGCCTGACCTGTGACCTTCACCTTTTAACCAGAAATAATCAAATAATCACAGGTGAGAGAGAAACCCAAAAGAGAAATGTGGAGAAGGTCACTCTCATTCCCTTCTTTGAGACTTTTCTCCTCCAATTCTGAAATCCCCACTCTATATTCCTTCCTCCAACCCTCAATCTTTGCTCTAAAAAGGGACCCACCACCATCTTCCTCTCCAAACCCCTCCAAACCCCAACAAACCCTAACCTTAGACAAGACTGCCCTAGAATCTAACCTCCAAAACTCTCTTGATACTCACAACACTGATGAGGCATGGAAATCCTTCAAGCTCCTCACAAGCAACTCCACAATTCCAAGTAAGCGTCTCTCAAACTCTCTCATTACCCATTTATCATCTCTCAAAGATATTCACAATCTCAAAAGGGCTTTTGCTTCTATAATCTTCTTATTAGAGAAAAACCCACAAACTATAGACATTGAAACTATAGAAATATTGTTACAAGCCATGAAAAATGCAAACACTCCTGCCCCTGCTTTTGCCCTGATCAGGGCTATGTTCAAGAACAGATTTTTCCCTCATTTTAGTCTGTGGGGACATGTTCTGATTGAAATCAGTAGGAAAAATGATAGCTTTGCGGGATTTTTACGGATTTTCGAAGAGAATTGTAGGATTGCGTTGGACGAGAAATTGGATTTCATGAAACCCGATTTGGCGGCTTGCAATGCGGCTTTAAAGGGATGTTGTGATTTGGGTTCTGTTAGTGATGCTGAGGGTGTGGTTGAAACCATGTCTGTTTTGGGTGTCAGGCCGGATGCTGCGAGCTTTGGATTTCTTGCGTATTTATATGCTTCAAAGGATCTTGAAAACAAGATTGTTGAGTTGGAAAAGTTGATGGGTGAGTTTGAATTGTATCCGAAAACGATATTTTACAGTAGTTTGATTAATGGGTATATTAAATTGGGCAATTTTGAATGCATTTCGGCGGTAATTTTGCGTGCATTGCGAGAACGGAATGATAATGATTCATTTTTGGGAGAAGAAACTTACAGTGAGGTTGTGAAGAGTTTTCTTGGGAATGGGAGGATTAAGGACTTGGCTAAATTGATCATAGAAGCACAAGAAGTTGAATCTTCACAGTCGTTAATCGGGGTTGATAGCTCTGTTGGATTTGGTATGGTTAATGCCTGTGTTAATCTTGGGTTGTTAGATAAGGCACATAGTATTATTGATGAGATGGATGCTTTGGGAGGTTCTGTTGGGCTTGGCGTTTATGCTTCTATCTTGAAGGCTTACTGTAAAGAGCATCGCACAACTGAGGCCTCTCAGTTGGTTACAGAAATCAGCGCAACCGGGCTTCAATTGGATGCTAATAGCTATGATACTCTAATAGATGCGTCAATCTCAGCCCAAGATTTTCAGTCAGCCTTTTCACTGTTTAGGGACATGAGAGAGGCGAGGATACCCGATTTGAAGATGAGTTACCTGACCATAATGACGGGTTTAACGGAGAATCACAGGCCCGAGCTAATGGCTGCCTTCTTAGATGAAGTAGTTGGTGACCCGCGAATTGAAATTGGGACCCATGATTGGAATTCAATCATACATGCATTCTGTAAGCTCGGGCGATTGGAGGATGCGCGACGGACCTTTAGAAGAATGGTATTTCTACAGTTCAAGCCCAATGAGCAGACGTATTTGTCTCTTATAAATGGATATGTAACAGCCAGTAGTTATTTTAATGTTTTGATTCTATGGACGGAGGTGAGGAAGCAGATTCAAAATGATGGGAACACAGGAATTAAGTTAAATCATAGCTTGGTCGATGCATTCTTGTATGCTTTGGTTAAGGGAGGTTTCTTTGATGCGGTAATGCAAGTCGTTGAGAAAGCACAAGAGATGAAGATTTTTGTGGATAAGTGGAGGTACAAACAAGCATTCATGGAAACCCATAAGAAGCTCAAAATAGCGAAGCTGAGGAGAAGGAACTTTAGGAAGATGGAAGCACTTATTGCTTTCAAGAATTGGGCTGGTTTGAATGCTTAAACGGTCATATTGACTCAATTCGCTGTGCAATTCGCGCCTAACAAAATTCAAGAGCGAAGAATAATTTGCTATTGGGTTTCATTAAGTGATTTAGTATGGGGTTGTACGAATTTGATGACTACAAAATGATGTAGTTTTGCTCTGTGTACACTGTACAGATCACATTTCTCCTAGTGCTACCTGAGATTAACAGGAAAATGTCTTGCTCATGTGATAATTTACTAATTGGAGTAGCTGAATCATTGAATCCATTTGTGTTCCAGAGATGAAGATTTTTATGGAGGTACAAACAAACATTCATGGAGACCCAGAAGAAGCTTAAAGTATCGAAGCCGAGGACAAGGAACTCTATGAAGATAGAAGTACTTTTTTGCTTTCAAGAATTGGGCTTGTGTTAATGCTTAAACCGTCATATCGACCCAATTTACGGTTATGACCCAATTTGCTGTTTGATTCCCTTACAAGATTCAAGAGCAAAGAATAATTTACTAATGGGTTTGTTTGAATCAGTGATTTCGTATGGGGTTGTACGAATCTGATGACTACAGCATGGTGTATTTTTGTTCTGTTTACTCTGTACAGATTGCAGTTCGCCTAGTGCTTCCTGAGATTAGCAGGAAAATGTCTCATTTATGTGATAATTTCTAATTTGAATCTTTGCATCGTTCAATCCATTCTTGCTCGCTCTTGAGATGAGGATTAAGGTGGGGGTGATTGGTTTTAAGCCAACAAGAAAATGAAAATGGTGGGTTGCTCTTCAAGAACAGTTTGTTTAATTTTAGATGGTCTCTTCCTGCATGCAATTTCAAGTGCATGGAGGCCTTGGGTTTGATCTTTGTCAATCTAGTTTCCATGATTTAATGTTTGGATCTTATATTTCCTAAAAGTATGTGAAGATTCCTTAGATTTTGTATGTGCAGATCATAAAAGACAGATATTGTAAATTAAATGGAAAATAAGGTCCTTTGGTTCTTGAAGCTTTTGTTTAAAACTGTATCTCTTACACTTCAAAGTCAAAATGGATTCAAGCAGTGGTAAGCATTTTAGGAGAGGAATATGAATAGGTAGTTTTTTCCCTTTTCATTTTCTTGAAGAAATTCAAAATATTTAAATATCGTTTTGAGCAATAAGTTGGGCACTTGGTCTAGTGGTATTGATTCTTATCAAGGAGCATATTGTTTACCGGCCAAAGTTTCTAATGCAATAATACCTTGACTACATCTTACACACCTCTTTCCAACTGACCAAATGAAACTTCTTACTATCCTCATGGCATGTTTGGACGCAGGTATTCTATTTTTTTTACTCAACACAACATGAGCCTCAAATAAGAATTTGGGATAGAAGCAAGTCTAAGCCCAAATATGTGGCTACACCTTAACCATAGAAAGTGATTTCCATCGTTTGGTTAACTCAATTTCATGATTTTTTTCTCAAAATCCAAAAATTCCCTTTTTTTCTAGGGAACTTAGGACCCTACTGTACCTTGGAATTTTTCCATGGAAAATTTTTATTTCGAAAATTTCACTAGATCCAAACTATTTATCTACTAGCTTTTGTTATGGAAGGGCAATGCCCAAAAAATCGTCCTTGTTATTTATCTTGAATTCTTTCATTTGTGGCTGAGGATCGATGTGTAGTGTGGAAGAAGATGTAAGGGTGGAATAGACTAATATAGATGTGTAACTTAATAAGTTTATTTTTCCTATAAAAGTAGCTCTAAAATAAATGAAAAAAAAGAGGGTTTGTGCCATATTCATTGCCAGAATTAAAAAGGAATCTGCTCAGGGAAGAAGAAATCTACTTTTAAGCTACAGTTATTGAAGGTGGGTTAATTGAAAGTAGGATTATGCGCCCCCCTCTTAACGTGATTTTGACATAAAAAAGTGTTGAAGTCTGCCCACAGTGCACTTAAAAGATGGGCGCATAATCATATATAATGGCTTACCCTTTTGGGCCATTATCATTTCCCAAAACTAATGGCTTAGCCTTTCTTGGAGGAACCCTAGATGAGATTTTACGGATCAAGGGCCAAGGTCATCAGATCAAGGCATTTTGCCATATTTACTATTGCCTTTTGGATCAATGGATCCGATCACAGCCAGATTTACTTTTGGATTTGCTTGGAATTACCTTGGAAAATAGTGCTGAGTAGTGTTTGGTTGCGCAGCATAGACCCTAGGGAATAAATAAAGGGGTTTCATTATGTTTGGTTGCGCAGCATAGACCCTGGGAATAAATAAAGGGGTTTCGTTATTACAATTATAGAGAGAAGGATGAGAGAGAAAAATACCATTCCAAGGTTTTCCTTACCATTTTCAAGATTTTTCAAGCAAAATTTTTTTTGTTTTTTTTTAGTTATATGAAGTGAACAAGAATGCCGCCTCAACATACGTGCACTCATTACCTATGAGACATTCCAGTGGATCTCCGTGGAGTTTAATGCAATATTCGTAGCCAAACGAGGAATGGTATCCCTAACTTAAACAAAATTCTGACGGCTGCTGGTATTTCGAGCAACCAAATGCTCCCTAAAAGCAAGTATAGTTAGGGGTTTCGAATTGCATTTGGGTGCCACGTCAACATAATTTCTTGTTTGGTTGCCAATGTAGCATCACAATTCCTAGAGATTACAAGACATGCTTCATAGGTAATTAATGCATGTCTAGTGATGTGACATTCATATACCTTCCTTATACTTACCAAGCCAAATTTCTTAAAAAAAGTGAAATTTGGCCTCGAGAATGGAGAAATTATATGGTGCCCGACTAGGGCTGGCAACGGGGCTTGACGGGGCCGGATGTTGCATTCCCCGTCCCCCCTTCCCGCATCAGGGGAAATTCCATGTCCCCGCCCCGCCCCCCTGTGGGAAATCTAATCCCCGTCCTTGCCGGGGGGAAAATCCCCGTACAATTCCCACGCCGTTGAAATAAGAAATGTGAGAACTACTTACGTATAGAATAGAAGACAAACTTAAATCATAAGCATATTTTTATAGAAAATGATATTTGCACAACCTCAGTTGTCTTTTCTTCATTAATTTGATTGTGAAAGCCTTTGGGAAATGAAATGATCGTTTGATAGATCTCCCCATTGGCTACTTATACCCCATCTACGAAATAACCACTAGAAGCCAAACACAGCCTAAAATAAACAAAGGGTAATGTCCACACGACTCTGTTTCAGTAACGACACTCTTTTCTACTTTTACACTTACTACTAAGTTGTTATGGACAGTTAAATTTCAGTAGCCTGAAGAACATATAGTCCTAGAAAAGCCTTGTAATCCGAATATTTTTGGGCAAATGGGTCCCACACCAAGATTGATATTTGCACGGGTCTCAATTTATAGAGAGTTTACTTTTATCATTCCCCTCAGGTTTTTTAACTAACAACACTGTCAATCATTGAACGTAGGAGCACCTCCAAAAGCCGTTCTCTGATTTATCTTTCTGCAGTTTTTTCTCCCTTTTTAGTTTTCATCAGAAAGGAATAGAAGTTTTAATGATCTTTTTGTAGCTCTAAAAGCCCATTTCAATTTTCTATGTGGGTATTTGGTTGCTGAGATTGTGGAGGAAAATCAATGAGGAAAATGAGGAAAAAAAGTGAAACCCACTTGGTAAAAACCCTCAGTTCATGTTATCGTTTTTCCTTTTTGCGAGCCATATTCTTTCTTTACTCTTCTTAAATGGGTTTTGCTTTTGTTTGTTAATCTCTTGTTCTTTGCCCTTTATTGAAGATTTTGCTTATTTTTCTTATATTTGCCCTTTATTTTGTGTAATGCGCTTTGTTCTGTTTTGATTTTTCTGTTTATGTTATTTAATTTTCGTGAGCTCTTTAGGTTCTGGGTGAGATGGGTTTTGCCTGTTTTGCTTATATTTTCTCTATATTTTTTCTTATGATAGTGGGTTTGCTTATTTAGCTTACTAAGGTTTTGCTTACTCTTCTTATATTTACCCTTTATTTTGTGTTCTGTTTGATTTTCTACTTTTGGTATTTACTTTTCTTGAGCTCTTTAGGTTCTGGGTGAGATGGGTTTTGCTTATTTTGCTTACATTTCCCCTTTATTTTTCTTATGATTGTGAGTTTAGCTTATTTAGCTTACTTTTTTTGTTCTTCTGCGGAATGGGTTTTGTTTTGTTATACTTTTATCATTCCAGGCCTTTTGATTCTATTCTTGAACTGTTTAGGTTAGAGCATAGTTACCAGGGTGGGAAACGAATTCGGGAAACGAAGAGGGAAACGGAAAAGGGAAACGCATGAAAAAAAATATAGGGGAAACGAGAAACGAGGAACAATAGAAAATCCTATGAGAAACGTCTTAGGAAATGATGTGTTTTTACCAAAATGAATTTCGTAAGTTCCACACATGTTTCCTACAAGTTTCATATGTGTTTTCTACTAGTCTTGCATACGTTTATCAAGCGTTTACACATTATTTACATAAGTTCTCCATATGTTTCCCATGTGTTTCAGAAACATTTCTACAATTTTGTATCATATTTTGGAAACGTTTCCGAAACGTGTTTCCTTCGTTTTAGGGGAAACGAGTTTCCCACCCGCGAGAAACGTGTTTTAGGGGAAACGGGTTTCCCACCCACGCAAGGAGTTTCCGGCAACTATGGTTTAGAGTGAAATGAGTGTTGCTTACATTTTCCTTTTTTTACTTTTCTTGGTCTGGTCTTATTTCTATTCTTAGTTTCTATTTTAGCATGTTGTCCTTCTCTAGGTTCTTGGGTAACCTGGGTTTTGGTTGTTTTCTTTAAACCTCTTATCCTTCTTTATTGTATTGATTATGGTTTTGCTCTAGTTTTACCTTCACTTTGTTTGGGTAACTTGGGTTTTGGTGGTTTTCCTTAACCTCTTATCCTTCTTTATTGTATTGCTTATGGTTTTGCTTTAGTTTTACACTTTTACCTTTATTTTGTTTTTTTCTTTTTTGAAAGAGGTTTTGTTTTTTTTTGCTTTGGTCTTTGTGGGACTTTCTCTTCTTGATGCTCTAGGTTTTGAGTTGACATTGGTTTTCATATTTTTCTTAGTTTTCTTCTTTCCTTAATCTCTTATCCTTCTTTATTGTATTGCCCATGGTTTTGCTTTAGTTTTACCTTTATTTTGTTTTTTGAAAGAGTTTTTTTTTTTTTTTTGCTGGTCTTTGTGGGACTTTCTCTTCTTGATGCTCTAGGTTCTGAGTTGACATTGGTTTTCATATTTTCTTGGTTTTCTTTCTTTCTTTTTTGTATCAAATATCTTTGTTTGGATTTGGGTGTCTAGTGGCTTTTTTTCCTTTTTTTTTTTTCCAGGAAAATATGTTTTTTCTGGGATTTGCTTGTCTGGTTCCTTTATGTTAAGGAAGTTGATTATTCGGTTGGATTGTTTCCTCGTGTATAGAAATTCAATTAAGATGGTTCCAAATAAGTCGTTGGATGCTTTAATTTAAATTTAATTGGATCACTGATTGTTGTGCTGTGATATTGAAAGGTTCAATTAAATGCATTTCCTTTCATTTTATCCCCGTTTATTACATTCTTTGTTGTCAAATTTTATCGGTTGCATTACTTTGGCATTGCTTTGTCCACCATTTGTTTTTCTTAAATTTCTGCTTTTACTTTTAATAAAAGACTGATCAGATTAAAGTCACAATCAGTCGGATAGAGCAATTAACAGAAGCCGAGCCTATTTATTATTAAAAAAAAAATTTGAATGGTCCAAGCCTGTTTAATTTTCTGCCAGATCTTTATTTTAGGATTCCATTTGGTTTGCTCACTGAATCCTTTTGCTTTTCATTTAATTCTTGAAGAGGTAGATAGAGAAAATGAATGGTATATGGCAAAAGAATGCAGAGGGACCAAATTAAAACCTTGTAGATATTTACGTTTGTAAGATATAAGATATTTCATGGCCATATTGAAATGTACATTTAAAAGGTATTTATAGCTGTCAGGAAATTTAGTTCTGCAAGCTTTTATATAACTTGGGTGCTTTTCCATCTGTCACCAAAGTTTTCCCATTATGTAGTGGTATATGTATTTTTTGAACTGGGATATTTATTTGAACCCTGGATTTCTTTTGTTCTCCCATTATATAGTGATATCTATATACAGTGGTATATATAGATATCTAATAGCTAGAAATAATTTTACATTTATAGGGTATTAATTAACAGAGCCGACCCAACTAACGTTTAAATACCCTCGGGCTTATTCAGACCCACCCACCCACACACACACCGATTTTCGCGTCAAGAGTGTGTCATTCCAACCCCGATTTTCGCTTTATATATAGTATAGATATAGATGGGTAAATTCCCATTTCTGATCTTCTTTGGTTATTTACCCAGAATGTTTTTTGTGAAGATTCCTCAAATATCTTTTTCTGGAAATATTCGTTTCCTAGATCGGCATGCAGAAAGACATGGTAGTTGTGACAAGCCTTGGTGGGACTTGTTACCACCTCAATCTGAAGGCAAATTCGGATACTTGTTTATCATCTTTTTCACAAGGAAAGATCCCTTTCGAAATAAGAAAAATACACTTTCCAGTTTCCTTTTCTTGTTTTATAATAACAGGAATCCCATTAACTCCAATATCTTGATGGATTTCAAGTTAGAAGTTTTACTTTGGTCCAGAGTAGGATTTATGTTGGATCTAACAATATGTTACAATTATGTGACTTTTGTTGATATGTGCATTGTTCTTTTGAGTTTTGCTCTAGCTATTTCTCTTTCCTTAGCTGAACTAGGAGGTAAAAGTGGGATTTTTTTTTCTCAAAGACTTTGTTTCACATGTTTCCGATTCACAATTTTTAGCCATGCGTAGAAAGTTTTCCTATCGAGATAGGAGAAGTCCTCGCCACAATAGAAGTTTGTTGGCAGCTCAGGCATAATCCAGGCCTGTCCAAGGTAGTGAATCATATAGAGTTGTGAAAAGCTGAGAGTGGCCTATTCTGGTTATCAAGAAGCAATGCGACTCCAATTATGAGTAAATATGAACTCTTTTGGAAGGTCTAAGTTGGCTTAGTCTTTCGTTACCTGTTCAAAAAAAAAAAAGGTGGCTTAGTCTTGAGGTTTTGCTTATTTGGTCATATCAGTTTTTTCCCCCTCTTGGGAAGATCTTGAATATATGACCAGTTCATGCATATCATTCCATCATGCTAGTATTTAGTAGCAAATCTAGAAATATCGGCCAATACGTGTATCAGCTGAATTTAATATTATCAAAATTACATAGTTTTGGATATGAAAACAGACTCATATTACAATGACCACAATAAGTTCCAGTTTTATGGTCTTGAAATGCAACTTCATGTGCTTTTGATTCTTTGTTAAGGATAACTCTCAAATATGTTATTTAATGGATTTATTATATTATTTTGGGGATAACTCATAAATATTATATATTATTACTCTTAGACAACCTTCAGAAGAGGTATTTAATGAATTTGATCTTATGTTCAAGAGCAATATCTATAGATGGATCCCAACTCTCAACCTTTTTGTATTCCAACTCAAACCTTTCTGAACCCTCCATTACATGATTTCTTAAATGAGATAGGATCCTATTCCAATAGAAACATCCTCATTCGTCATTACTAAATTCCTAAGATGTTACTATTTCAACTAAAACACTAAAATTTCATTTTTCAGACCAACCACTTGTTAGATTATATTTTAAAATATGTGTATTCGACTTGCTTAACGCCTAACCTATTTCAGCTAGTATATCATTCCTAAAATAAATAGAAATTTTCTAATTAAAGTAGATCCATAAATGCTTGAAATTAGCTGCACAAAATTATATGTATTAACGTAATTTTTCTTGTTCTATATACTAGTTTGGTTATTTTGTTTTCTCTTACTTTGGTCGCTTTCAAAACTATTCTGACGTCCTTGAATATTGTTGTGCCGATGTTTTGTATTCCGGTATTATACAGGACCTTGGCGGGCTAATGTGCGCGACACACAGGGGGGATGCACGGGCAGCGCGCCCCGGAAGGAAAATTTAATATTCGGATTTCCTCTAGAGGGTATTTCGGTAACTTTCTTCGTAGTGGCATTGATATATAAGCCACACGTTAGGGTTACGGGTTGTGAGGTTTCTTTTGTGTTTTCTTGGCGAAGAAGAGTTTGTAACCCTCGAACCAAAATAGTGAAAACTCTTCTCCCATGGACGTAGGTACACTGTTGAATCACATCTTGTTTTTCTTGTGTGATTGTGTTTCTTTTCATCTTCTCTTGATGTTTGCTGCAAATCATGTTGGATCCTTATTCGAGAATGTATTTCTCGGTTTTTCTACAAATATAAATAGTGAGTCAATCTAGTGGATTGTTCCTTTCACTCAATAGTGAGAAGGAAATCATGCCAGTGGATGTTTTTTTTCATGCCAGTGGGCGGTTCTCTTTTGAAGAAGGCCCTAAATTAGGCTCAATATGCAGCCGGAAATGCTAAAGTAATTACGATTCATGAATCTTAGTTATCAATTCTCTGACATACATTTTCATCCATCTAACTCTATTTAATTTGTAAGCCAACGTGACAAATAGTGGTCGAAGTAACGAGTCTTCATGTCTTTCAGCTCAACCTAGGAATTCCCTTTTGTTTGATCAAAATGGTCTTGAATTTTGGCCTACCATCGGGGTCAGTTAATTTGAATAATGGATGGTGTGCTTTGGCCACAGACTGTACTCTGGTCCTATTCTATATATAATTGAAAGCATCTTGTTAGAATATATATTCCTCCAATTGAATTTTATGAAGCCTGTGTCTACTTCTTGAGTTATATACTATTATGCTATCTTCTTATGGTTACTCTGAGCTCCTGGTTTTACCCCTTTGTCTTTTGTGCCTTTTACTTGCTTTAGGTGTCATCTAATGACTACTATTCTGTTACGATAATTGGAGGTCTTTTATGCATTCACATGTATTGATTTCTTTGCGCAGGATAAAGTGTGTGAAATATGTGGGCATACTGGATATTCTGAACTTCTCACTACTTGTTCTCAGTGCCATAAAGCTTCTGAACATATGTATGGCTCTTCTTATGTTTCTTGAAATGTAACCTTTTATGTTATAGTACACTATGTATAGGCTTGTCATCCATATGTAATACTTGATTTTTCTATGTTTTGGAAATTGAAGTAACTGTAACAAGATTTCTTAGTCAGTCAAAGAGTATGTTTTGTTTCTGATATTTTTTATCCTTTCTAAAAACTTACTTCTTTTCTCTTTGTAGATATTGCATGCGAAATCATAATAGTAAAATTCCAGAAATATGGTTTTGTGAAGCATGTCAATCCAGAGGCAAAGCAATTCCACCTGGGTCCACTGTACACAACTGTCATCCTATGGGTACAGTGTCATCTTTTTCTGGGAAAGGTGATCAGAAAAACAATTTTAGATCTGTCGTCACATCCCGGAAGAGCTACTGTAAAAAGCAAACCAAAGTCAAGTACATTCCTGCTGAAGAAGCCGTGTGCCTTGCATCAGGCACCACATCAGAGTCATCACCTAAGAACTCTAGGCCTGTTATAGGTGTACAGCCAAATACAAGGCTTCTACTATCATTTGTTAGAACGTCCAAACAGGTGGATGATATGATACCACCATCAAATGTGCAATGTAAGCCTTCGACATCAGGAAACTTACCAAGCACAATGCCAGATGAAGATACGAAAAAACCAGTTTGTCAATTACTGAAAGCATCTTTGGTACCAAGGGAGTCCCTACCAAGAGAAGGTGGTGCAGGCAAGGGGAAATGCTCTGATCTCTCTTGTAAATTTTGACCTGTTAATGATGCATCAGTTGCTTAATTGTGTTGTAACTTTGTAAATCATCTAATTTGGTGAAAAATAATTTTTTTAGTTGTTCAACTTGGGAACTCTGACATTCAAGAAAGTGCTCTTCCACTGATGCCACCTAAATTTTCTGAAGATAAGCTTCCAAATCACCCTGCTTCAGATGCCCTTTGGAGGTAAGCCCTCTCCCTTGCCTTTTGATGACATCTGATAATGCATTTCTGATATGTTTCTGATTTGTATGCTGATGCTTCGTAAAAAAGGGTAGATCTGTAGGATATAGAACACACGTTCAGTCTTATTAATGCCCTGAGATTTATGTAACTAGTTGGTTGTGAGAATTGGCCTGCCGAGTAAACAACTTAGTACTTTCTCAATAGTGTTCTTGTCATATTTAAGATATTTAAGCTTCACCTTATATTGGCGGCATCAGGAAGAGTGCAAATTTGCTACTAATGTTTTCACTGAAAATCTATAGGAGCAAAACAATGCATGACTGATATAACTCTTGGCTGGGTTCATTCTGAAGATAAGTGCCCTAGCTAATTCAACTTGAGGCTTGGTCAAGAACTTGAGCAAGTCTATTTTATTTTCTAAGTTTTTTGCTGTAAATAGGATAAAATGTTAGAAAATAAAATAGAAATGCTCTTTGTTCATTCTTCAGCATTATAAAGGACAGAGTGAAACAATAATGTACAAATAAACACCATATTAATAGAGTATGATTACCTAACCAGCCACCCTTAGGATTGAATCGTAATAGTCAACCTTGGTTCCATCATGAAACATGTATTTGGAATCGACCATTGATCTGGTAGGCCCCCATGAGGCAACTCGCATCCCAAACCAACATACCATCTATAAGATTGAATCCTGCAATAATCAATGGTTTTGCTTCTTTTGGTGGAACCCCCCAAACATGCCTTATTGATTTCGGGGCAAGGATCATCTGAACATTGGACTATAACTGTTGTTATGTACTTAGGTGTATGGTTTGAAATTTCGGATTTTCGGTCAACACCAACACCGAAATGACCGAAATCCGAAATTTCCGAAACGTATAAATTTCGACTTCGGTAATTTCGGCGAAGTTTTAAACAAAATATTAATTTTTTATTCCTTTACAAAATTTCAGCCGAAATTTCGGTCTCGGCTGGGTCCGAAATTTATGCCGAAGCCAAAATTTCAAACCATGCTTAGGTGTATATAGAGAGTAGTGATGCATGTTAACATTATATAGGTTTTTATTTGTTTCAACGTATAAAGGACAGAGTGAGACTATAATGTACAAATAAACACCATATTAATAGAGTATGATTACCTAACCAGTCACCATTAGGATTGAATCGTAGTAGTCAACCTCGGTTCCATCATGAAACATGTATTTGGAATCGACCATTGATTTGGTAGTCCCCCATGAGGCAACTCGCATGCTCTTACTCCCATCCCGAACCAACATACCATCTATAAGATTGAATCCTGCAATAATCAATGGTTTTGCTTCTCTTGGTGGAACCCCCCAAACATGCCTTATTGATTTAGGGGCAAGGATCATCTGAACATTGGACTATTGTCAGCTGTTGTTAGGTACTTAGGTGTATATTGAGAGTAGTGATGCATGTTAGCATTATATAGGTTTTTATTTGTTTCAACGTCATTAAGGGTATTATTGTTCTTGCAATATGTTTTTTATGTTAACATAAGGATATAATGTTTTTATTTGTTTCACCCTCATTAAGGGTATGATTGTTATTGTAAAATATGTTTTTTATGCTAACATAAGGCAAACAATATAAGCTTTTTATTTGTTTAATCCTCATTAAGGGTACTACCGTTATTGCAATATGTTTTTTATGTTAATATAATGCAAACAATGTTTTTCGTCTGGGTTTTAAATGTCGGTTTCGGCCACAACCGAAACCGAAAATTTTTGGTTTTGGTCGACGTCATGTAAAATTTTGGAAAACAATTTCGGTAAATTTATGTCCGGCGCAGCTGCTGGCATCCTTCGTTTGAACATTCATTGAGTATCCAAGTTATGGTGATGATTTTTGCACCAAAAGTAACTTTCATTGGCTGTGGTGATTTGTGATCTTGAAATGTGGTGTGATCACAAATTCATGTTTATACGATCAAAGTCATGATTCTTCGTTCGTAAAATCTTAACTTAAAGAACGTATGCATTTTTACTGTTCCCTTTTTCCCTAGTAGTGAGGCTGCTCTTGCTATTTATAGTTTTTCCTGCTGTGGAAGATTGGTATCCATCTATTGTTAGCTTCTTGCTGTGCCTCCTATCATGGATATAACCCCTGTTAATAGCTATAAAGTATTGGAAACATAAATATCCGCACTAGTATCTGTACCATTATGCTTGCTTAATTGAATACTTGTAATTGGCTCATGCTATGACCCCCTTTACTTACAAGGTCGCATAAAGATGGGGCTCCTTAACTATACCTTGTCCTAAGGCGGGCTCTCTTGATGCCGAAAAATGGGATGCCAACAATTCTATCATCCTTAGTTGGATATTTAATTCAATGGATCTGCGGCATCTGCCTATTGCTCTGGTATATATGTTCTATGATTCTTCCTCAAAACTATTGAACAAGTTGGTTGCAACTTTTGATCTTGCTGAACGTGATAACCACGTTTATCAACTCGCCCAACTTATTGGAGAGCATGTGGGAGGAGCTCAATCATTATGAGACTCTTATCAGACTTTTGGGAAGAAGAAGCTCCTAAGGTTGCTAAACATGAGGAGGAACATCAGATTACAAGTTCCTTTGTGAACTTTGTATTGAGTTCGAATAAACAAGGACTCTTGTACTTGCTATGCAACATCTTATTCCTCTCAGCATTATCTATGGCATTCTTTTTGTTGAGGAGCGACAATCTTTGATGTCTAGCTCTCTACTTGTTCATCATGAGAGTGCTGCCTTTTCATATGATACATGCCTGGCTCTAATTGGTTGTGGGAGAAGGACTGATTGAGGTCATGATAGTAGTAGTGGTCTTGCTGGTTATGGACGTAGAAGGTTTTCTTTTACCTATTGTAAAACTATTACATTCATAGATGATTACTTCAGTGCCACTTGGATCTATCTTATGAAGTATAAGGACAAGCTTTTCTCTATGTAGTTTATGTCATGATGCTTACTCGGTATGGAGGCCTTATAAATGCACTCCGATCTGACAACGGAGACAAGTATACCCTTAGAAGCAGGAATCTTCTCTCGGGGTGCCGCTCCCACCTCGGAACCCCGATTCGGCGCTCTTTAGCAAGGAGCTTCCAGAGAGCGTGACCCAGAGAGATGGGAACCGCTCTAATGACGCTCCCAGCATGCTTCTATTACTCTATAAGTCCCACCGCCACCAACTTCCTTACATCAAACTCCTCAAACTCTTCGAAGTACTTCATTGGAACAAGCACAAAGGCTTGTGTATCTTCAGAAGGCACGAGGAATGAGTGCACACGGATGAAGATGGTTAGAAACTAGCTTTAAGATGTACTTCAAATTTGAAAGATACATATGAAAATGGTTAGAAACTATTATTTTTTGATGTACTTGAATTTTGAAAGATATATAAAGAAAATATTACATACACGCTCCCATGGCGCTCCCAAACTTAGACTCTTTTAGACCCCACGCTTCCCCGTCCACGCTCCCGCGGCTGCCCCCGCACCCCTTCGTGCTTCTAAGAGTATGTATACCTCTCGCTTATTTTTTTCACTTTTTATAATACCATGGGATAGTTCATCAATTTTTTTAACATGTACACCCTACAGCTGAATGAGGTTGTTGAGCAGAAGAACATATACCTTATTGGAGCTACACGGTGTTTGTTGTATGGTATGCATTTCGTAAGTGTTGTTGGTCATTGGCGATAATTACTATGTGCTATCTGAGTAACCGCACTTTCTCATATTTAGCATGGTCATACTCCTTTTAAGATTCTGAGATCTAAGAATCCTTTCTTTCTGATAGAGTCCTTTGTTTTTAGTTGTCTTTATTTTGTTCAGGACCTTTGTTTAAGTCGACCCTTTGTTTAAGTCGACCCAAACTGGATGATACCACTATTAGGATTGCATTCATCGGCTATGATAGCTATTCCAAGGGCTATAGTTATTATGATCCTCAGTCTCACCGTTTTCTTACATATTTATTGGATGTAGATAGATTATTGCTATTAAGCATGGCTATAGCAACAATATAGAGAGGTGAAAGGCATGCCTCATTACTTGAGGTTTCACTCATACATATGGTCTCGAGTCTCGACTACTTAGGCACTTGGCCACTTTATTCTAAGGTCGTAGGGCCTACTCTTCTTCATAAAACTATGTCAAGCTAGGCATGTTTGATCGACATGCTCTTGCTTGCGGGAAATTGTTGTTAGGTGTATAGAGTAGTGATGTACCTTAGTGTTCTATATTTGTTTCACCTTCATTAAGTTGTTATTGCGATTGTAATATGATTCCTATGTTAATATCAGGCAAAGGAGGCTTTTTGTTTTCTTAATCATTTCACCCACTTGTAGTGATGTATCTTAGTGTTCTATGAATCTATATGTTTTTTATTTGTTTCACCTTCATTAAGTGTATAATTTCCATTGTAATATGTTTTCTTTGGTAATATGAGGCATAGGAGGTTTTTTGACTTCTTAAGCATTTCACACATATTTCTCTATTCTTCTTCTCTTCTTGGTCTTAATTTGTTTCCATCATCATCACTAATCTATTCAAGCAATCAACATCAACCCCCCATACTCACGGTTGCCTATTAGATCAACAAACTGGATCATGTATGCCTGAAACATATGGGGCTAGGCCTAAATGTTAGGGAAAAATCTAGAAGGGATTGTAAGGATAACATTTTGCATAAATATAAAATTAAATTTTCAGATACATAATGAATTGCATTATTACGTGTAGAATGCACATGGGAATACTGGTTCAGTGGATTGGCTACAATAAAGAACACTAGAGTATACAAAAAAATATATTAATTATTGATGTTTTAGCACATAGCCAAGTCCGCCCAATTCTTGGTCCTATGATTTTCAGTGGAATGGATAGTTTATGAAATAAGTGCCTATCTCTCAACTCAACTCAACAAAGCCTTTGTCCTGAATGTTGAATTTTCTGTGGCTTTGTTCCTTAGGGGAAGCTTTGAATTTCACGGTGACTTCTATGATGGAATTCAAGCTCATCCACCTAGCAGAGTGTCGCATAAAGCTTATGATATTTCAAAACAAATGCCTGAAAAATTGCAGTTTAAGCTGCAACCTCGTAGAGATATATGGCCACAAATCTTCAGCAAGTATTCTCCTGCTTCGGATGACATTGCACTCTATTTTTTTCCCAGTGAATATGACAGGTTTGATTTTAGCACTTAATTGGAGCCCATTTTGAAATTTATTTAATATTTAAAACATGTAGTCAATTCTGAATCTTTTTTCTGTTTAGTTCCAAAAGGAAGTATTGTTGTCTCTTGGAGTTGATGGAGATGCAGGATGCAGCTCTGCAATGTTGCTTGGGTGGGGTAGAACTCCTGATATTTACATCTAAACAACTGCCCGTGGATTCCCAAAGTGAGTTTTTCATTGCCCATTGTTTGCTGTTCTTTTAATCTATTTTTTTTAGGAATTTGATGCAATTTCAATGGTCCCACAGGCCTCTCAAAACTTATAAACAAATCCCTCAAGATTAATGCTAACAGAAGAAATATTTGTTCTTATGTTGGCTATTTTGTTGATGTCACCATGACATCAAAGTCCCACTAAATTTGCTATTGTCCTAGTGAATTTATTTCAATTTTAGAGATATTCATATTGGAATATATATGACAATTTGTACTCGCAAGCTTTGAAGTACTTTGAAGGAATACAGAGTGGACAATCAACCTATCTTCCAAACAACATTTGGGTAATGCTAAAAGTTGTTTCATCTTTCTCAACTATAAGCCACTTGAGCCCACTCCTGCTATTAGCTTGCCCTCGTTGTGCACCACTTTAAGCCACATCTCGTGAGCCACCTACATCATGAGTCATCCGAGCACATGTCCATCAAGTACTGTGAAAATCCATCCAAATACGAGGCATGTCCATGCCACACAGAGTTCAATGAAGTCTCATGACCTAGCTGTCCAAGGCATAGGCCCATGCTATGAACTAATCTGCAATATTGAGTGTCCCACACAGTAGCTAAAGCCAACTGGATGCGAGGCCTGGTCTAGCCATGATCCACTCCGCCAAGTTCTTTGATTCGAACACTGAAAGTAGCTGTCCAAGCCATAGACTCATTCCATGAACTAATCTGTAGGATCGAATGTCCCACACATTAGTGCTAAAGCCAACTAGAGCCAAGGCCAAGTGTAGCCATATGCTCTGCTTCGCCAAGTCCTCTGATTCAGCACGGAAGGTACACTACCGCACCATGAGCCAATGCACATGACTATAGCACATGTCAGCTTGTCCTGCTCGAATAGCTAAAGCTCACTAAGGTACAAAGCACGATTGTGCCACGTCCCAACCAGTCCCCTCTCGTTATCATCCAAGGAGAAGGAATGCCCCATGGACTGCTCCACATGACCGCTGCCTTGCAATGTTAACCAAATTCACCCATGAACGTTCATGACTAGTTGTCCTTTGTTGCCACAACTTAGCCTTCCGGTGGAAGAAACTCAACATCAAGTTTGATACTCGAACGGATCCAATATATTGAAAGCGTTAGGCATTTTAATTTTCAATTCCATTTGGCAAATCAATCTTATTTGCATTGTTGTTGATCTTCGTCAATATTTTGCAAGGATCAATCTTCTTGACCTTTAACTCACTGCAAGTGCCAATTAGAAACCTTTTTTTTCGTAGATAGACCATCACCTCGTCTCCTTCCTTGAAACTTTTGTGTCACCGATGGGTGTTTGATGTTGGACGGATAAGGGAAGATCACTAGATATGTAGCTTTGATAGCAATTGATGTAGGACAGAAGGTTGATCAATGGTGAAGGTCCTTTGAAAGGTTCTTGCATTCTTGAGAAGTTTCTTGAATTTTGAAAGTTGAAGATTTAAAAAATAATGTAAAGAAAGGATAAAGATCAATAAAAATTGATTATATGAGGGAAAAGATTGATAAAGATTGGTTCTTGAGCGGTTGGGTGGTTTATAGGTTGTGTAAGGGAAGAGATCATGTGTTGGTTTAGGTTGTAAAGGATATAGAAATCGGAAAAAGGGATGTAGAAAGGAGAACATTAAGGTGAAATAAAATGTTGAAAAAGGGCAAATAGAAGGTGGAAAGAGTGCAGGCAAAGGGTTTAAAGCTAGATCGGAGTCCATGGATTAAGGTGATGGTGGTCGATGGTAGCTTAAGAAATAAAGAAAAATAAAAAAATGGAGGAAAGAAAAAGAAAAGAATGAAAGAGAAATAGAGATAGAAAATGACATGATATCACATCAGGGGGTCTCGTAGGTATCACACCATAGGATCTAAGGCATCACATGCTGAAGCAAGAAGGAATCACACCACCTCAAGCAAAAAAAAAAAAAAAAAACTGATTTTATTCATCTTCCATCATGAGGAAAAATGTTATAGGCCATACATATATAGACAAAGAGTTTCTCACGAAATTCAAGATTGAGGTAGAATTAGGACGCGCAAAAGACACACAAATCAAGTTGCTCAGTTTCTTTTCTACCTAAGACTCCTATGAGCTTAAGACTCTTTCTTTTCTACCTAAGACTCCTATGAGCTTAAGACTCTTTACAGGGCCTTTCCTTCTTAAAATAGACTTACTAAACCTATTAGGGCTCACAAACTAACTAAGACTCCCAAATAAACAAATAAACAAACTCACTTCAAGTCCCACAAATACAAGGATTCCCTCATGTTGCAATTCGGGTCATAGTAATCACTTAAGTGGCATGATGTTACCTTATGTCATGTAGGCCCTTGTGATGACTTAAAACTTAAGTGAATTAACAAGATAATCACTTAAGGTTTTTATAATACACTTGTGGCACGTATAACTTAAAGAAAGCAAGGGATATTGGTGGGGAAAAGATTGTGGTACCCCTCCTATAGCTTAAGGGAGTTAAATATCTGAATCATACATAAAAATTTGAATATGGGCCTCAGGATGGTCCCCATCAGTGTTGGCCTCTGCTTTCTGTTGTTTGTTTCTAAGTGTCTATACACTTGATCATAGATTTCACGAATGTCATCAACCATAGCTTTCGAATTCTTCATTAACTTCTTCTAGATTTGGTAGGGGTACCAAATCAAGAACATGTGCTCGATTTAAACAAGAAATAATCTCGAAAAGGTTGTATATGAATGAACAATTCCTTAATTATTGGCAAATTCAGCTTGTAATAAAGCCAAATCCCCTTGTTTTGTCTTATCACCAACGAAGCGTCTAAAAATTTCAATGTGATGTTGGATGTCCCGCATAGGTGGCAATCCATTGGGCAACTCATCTAGCAAAACGTTTCCATATTCTTTTATCAGAGGTTCTAGAGCCAAAGGAATCACTTTTGGAACTAAATCCTTTTGTTTCCCTTACATTACTTACACCGAAAATAGATGGATGGCCCATGTGTGTGGACAGCTGTACAATAAACAATATTTCAATCGTTGCTTTCCAATTTCATGCCTTGAAGGCATGCCTGATATGCTAATGGGGACCCAAATATTTTCCAAGTTTGGTTTAAGGAGTGGATATCATCAACTTCAGATGAGACCAGGATATGAGTGGATAACGGCTTTCAAGAGTCGTGAAGGATTTTATCAGTGTTCATTGATTTCATTCGGTTTATCGAATGCACCAAGAACTTTATGAGGGTAATGACTCAAATTTTAAAGCCTCTAATGATAAGTGTGTTGTTGTTTACTTTGACAACATATTGATCCATAACCCAGTTGAGAAGACTCAAACACAACATGTGTGCAAATTGTTGTGACATTTTGTGACATCAGAAGCTTTATGTCAACCTACAGAAGTGCTGCTTTCTAACAAATAGCATATAATATCTTCTGCCGGTGTTAAAATAGATTTGGGTTAATGTTGAAGTCATTCTTTTTTGGCAGCCTCCTACCATTCACAATGTGCTAAGTTTCCATGAATTGCCTGTTTTATTGTCAATTAATTGGAAACTTTAGTACATTGGCTGCACGTAGAACTGATTGCCTAAAGAAAAGCATATTTCAACGAATACAGAGAGCTCAACACAGTTTTGACAATGTGAAAGAGAAAATACCCATTGCTTATGTATTATCATTGCTTGATCTTGAAAAAAGTAAATCTTTTAAATTAATTGGGATGCCTCACATGTGGGCATAGTAGTCCTATGTCAAGAGGTCTGGCTCATTTCTTTCTTTAGTGATAAATTAAACGGGGCACGACAGTGGCATCCACCCATGATGTTGAGTTTTATGCCATCATTTAGGCTCTATGCCATAGGCAACACTATTTGGTGCAAAGAGAGTATATCCATTATTCGGATCATGGAGCGCTTTAAGTACATCAATGGATTTTCTCCATTCCCCCTTTTAGCTTCTTAATCTCATAATTAACAGCTTTGATAATTGCACTAAGTTGAAACATAAGTCTAACAGGACTGTTATTACTACTAGCTCTAGGCTTCATCTTCTCTCACTTGTTATTTCAGAACTGGCTTAAGAACTAGTTTGTTAATAATAATATTGTATACTGTGAGAATTTTGGTGGGACTGAGGTTCTGTTTCGCTAAAAATCCATAATTCTCTGTTACTGTTCATCCTCTTCCACCCATGCAAACATTATAGGGTAACTTACCGTTATCATTTATTTATTATACTAACTGTTGAGGGGTTTTTTTAACTGTGTTTTTTATGCTTGTGAATGGTATTAATTGTAACAGAATTAAATACGAAGATGTATCTGTGGGGAGTATTCCGTCGTGTGAACAATGCTAAACTTGTTTACGATGCACACGGAGTGATATCTCATCCTAATCCTGGTTATGACATGGGGAATTTGCAGAAGAATTATCACGTTTCACTTAAGAATGGCACTCCTAGCCCATTGAGAATAAAGTCGGAGGATTATAGCAATGAGGTGTCTATGCAAATTGATTTGATTGGTGGCATTGATGTTGGAAGAACTGATGAAGTCGTTCCAAGACCCATTGCTTGGTCAAATGGGATTGGGTCCAATGCTTGTAAATCTCCATCAACCCTAAATGAACGCACTGTTCCAGTTGCCCTTATGCCAGTTAAAGATGAATACATATCTGCTTTGGATGCTGTGGGTCTTGATAAAAATACTGACTTCCGTGTTCCAAATAAATTATTGATTGATCGTTCTGTGAAAGTCAAATCTGAAGGGGACTCTTTGCAGAGTTTCGGCTATACCGACCCTGCATCTGATCACACCATTGCCGAAGTTCCTCCTGGGTTTTCTAAACCAGCGACAAGTAAGGCTTCCTGCGACAGAGCCGTTCGGAACTTTGATGAAAAGGACTTTTATTTGCCCACTCAGAGACTGTAAAATCTTCAGAATCACCAAAACTACCATTGAAAAATCATAAGGTACTGGGCTTACACCTGAATCAGTTCCTCGTTCAGTAATAATTGTTTGATTTTAGATTCCTGCTTAAAAGCAACCTTACTTTTGTGCCTATGACTGGTCTCGTTAACATTTTCTTACAAATGATCTGTTTGTACAAGCTATTATATTTGCAAATAACAGTATTTCAAATGTCATTAACAGGTTTCAGATGACCCGGCACATATCCCTTCCACCAGGAGATTTTACAACTAGTAATTCTATGCAATTGACAGTGATTGATCACAGAGTTGAGGTGAAGTTTGTGAAATTGGAGGCTTATTTGAGATAGGAGACTCCTGGAGTATGTTGTCTTTTAGGTTTAGAAGACACAAATAATTACCTCAAAATGATTTTAAATATCTTGTTGGCTTCATTTATTGAGAAACTTGCATTGCAAGTTTGAAATCCTAATCTAAACACCATGCAGAAAAGGGGGAGAACTTGAACCAAAAGGTAATAAAATTTTGCAATTTCCCTCAACTCTAATGTGAATATCCCCTGTGATGTTAGAAATAGAAGTGATGGTTATAAACTGGGAAAAAACAATGAGGGTGCAATGTATTCATTCAACTGTAATGTTAAATATTCATGATGAACTTAGAAAGCATGCAAGGCAAGTACGAATAAAGGTGTTCATCAACTACTATGATGATAGCGATTTGATTCAGGTGAGACAGCTGCTTCTAGAATACAGCATAATTTCTGTTTTCTTCATACTGAACAATATATGTTATGATATGTGGACACAGATTCATATGGACACGGATTCATGTGTCAAGTGTCGACACGGATATGAGGCGTCTGACCCGGCAACCCTAAAAAATCTAGAAACAAGGGCAAGCCCAGACGCTTACTTACATATAAATTAAAGAGTACTAATCACAATTTGCAACAAAATAAATATGATATTCATTTAACAAACTACTAAATCTTAAGATTAATCAACTAAAAGTCTCAAAGAAACATGAAATAATCAAACAAAAGTGCATTCATCGATATACTCTACTTATCTTCAGTCTCTAATACGCATTGAGAAATAGAGACTAATAGGATATAATGTGTCTAATATTGGAAAAAGTGTTTGTTACTTTGTTTAGTGTTTTAGGTTTAGGGGAGGGGTACTAACAACAAATATTAGTTAAAGAAGAGTTAATAATAAAATAAGTGTTAATGATAAAAGAGGAGGTAAACACTTTTTTTTAATGGCAAAGAATAATATTAATAGAGAAAAGAAAAATGTGGAAAGCCCAGGCGATCAGGAAGATCAAAACAAAACTATCAAAAAGAGAAACCAAAACATCACTGCAGTAAACCTCATCAAGGAGGTAGGAAATCAAAGACTTCAAACTCCATTTTAGAAGCACCCTCCTTAACGAATCTGTCAGCCTCACTATTTGCCGATCATCTTGCATGCTCAAAAGATATGACAGTTCCCTCTACTAAATACAATATCTCATCAATCCATCTTGCAAGTCTCCAAGGGTGGCTTGTGATTCCTTTCAACCACTTTATCACATTCAGAGAATCTCCCTCCACATATATTCGATAAAAAATAGTATTTCATTTGAGCCGGAACAATAACGTCCCGACACCCACATTAAATCTAACAGTTCTAACAGTACGTTTTCAAGTGTTGAAAGGAGTGTCAATATCTGCAGGCACATGGGATAGTGTCGAGTGTCGACACACTTCTCTGCTGAAAATTTAAAGTGTCGGCTAAATCATAGAGTATATGTGATGTTCATTGTTGTTTTACCAAATCCTGATGATGTTGTTTTGTTTTCTTACCATGATGAAAATACTAAAATTGTTAGGTTTGGTTTATCGATAAATGGAGCTATCGATTATAGTGATTGTTAGAACACACTTTCTACTTAGTGCTTCATTCCAATAATAGAAAATCTTATGACATTTTATTGCTTATTTATCCCATGGGAATTTTCTCTATTTTTTTTTTGCCAGTTATACTAAATGGAAAAAGGCACACAATGATGCACGCCAGATTGAGTGAAATACACTTTCTATCATAACTTTATACTTAATTCTGAAAGTAGGAACGAATGTGGCATCACATTCCCCATCCTTCACGGTTTTTCCACAGAAATGCTAAACTAATATTCATTACTTGCAATTTGAGTCTCATTGTTGAATGAATTGAATGCAATTTCATGGTTTTCTTGCTATATTACCCTTTTGTGTGTAATATAGCAACACCCTACTGCTCTCTCTATCTTTTTCATCTGATCTTCCTTCCTTCGTTATAGGTTGTGTTACTGATGATTATTTTATTGAGGAGTTAGTAGATGTTGGCATGGGTGTTCTTTTTTATTACTATCCACTAGGGGTTATAACTTATAAGTACACTACAATCTTCATTGGTCTATTGGACACTCATGTGGGTTTGTTGTCAATGCAGAAATATTAGTGAAGGCTTTTACAAGTTTTCTCATGTTGTATGGTTTAGAAATGTCAATATGTAATAGTTTAATCTAGAATTGTGCTGTGTTTTTTTTTTTTTTGGTATAATAGTATAATATTATAATTTGGTTTGTTTACTTTGATCAAAGATGTTTTTACTAAAAATTTGATTGTGCCTTCCTCTCATTATTTTTTATTTGTATTTTATCTATATCAGTGATGGGAAATCTTCACTGATATTGGGGTTGTAAGTGAACTACAATCTAGATTATAAGTAAACTACAATCTTCGTTGGCATATTTGGTCGAATATAATTACGTGGGTCCGCCCTCAACGCGGAAATCTTAGTGAAGGGTTTTCATGTGCAGTGTAAGCTCTTGTTAATCTACTACAATCTGAACCACTCTTTTTCTTTTTCCTTTTTCTTTTTTGGTTTTCTAATGTTTGTAATATTAATCTAATATAAATTGAATAAATAATTATGTAAAAGATATGTCTCCTCTTCAAATCATGACATTTACAAGTTTTCTCATGTTGTATGTTTGGAATGTCAATATGTAATAGTGCAATCTAGAATTATATGGTTGTTTTTACTAAAAAGTAGATTGTGTCTTCCTTAAGTGATTTTTTTATTTGTATGTTCAGTCATGAGATTTCAATACATTGTTGTCTAAACTTAAACTATTTTCCCTTGTATCAGAGATGGGTTTTTAGGAATCTTTGTTTTTTTTTATGGGTAATATTTTTTTTGAGGAATCTTTGTTGTACTGTCAAACCACACTAGGCAGTTTTTTTTTTTTTTTTTTTTTTAAACTTTGGCAGTTTTGTAGAAAGCCATTTTGCTGCTCACTTTTTCAAGAGAGAGCAGCCACCTCAGATGAATTAAATGAATACAGGAATTATCTGGACAATTTTGCAAAAAAAAAAAAACATTTCTTGGCTCAATTTTGCAGGAGAGAAGAGCCACCTCGTAGCAGATTTTGTCTTATTCATTTAATTCATCTGAGGCAGCTGTTCTCTCCCTACAAGTACACCAAAATCTTTTATGTGACAAAAAAAATAGGGAACTGATATTTTTCACCCCCGCCCCCCTAAACGGATAAAATCCCCCCCTTAAACGGTTTCTGTGAGAATGGTTCACTGCTTGAGGATAAGTTCACCCCCTTTGACATTTTTCTTTGCCTTTAAAACTCAACGGAAACAGTTAAAAGGGGGGTATCATTTCCCAAAAAATAAAGGGAAGTGATATATTTGCTCGCTTTTCTTTCCCTGGCCACCCCCAACAGTATTTATGACTACTCATTTTACCCTAAAGTAAAAGGGTGTGACCCGGTGAAGAAAAGGAGCCAAATATATTATTTCTCAAAAGAAAAGGAAAAAAGAAACTCTTGTAGCTGTACATAGATGCTTCGGTTGCCGGTAAAAAAAAATCCATTAGATTTTTGCGGAATGAGGGAAGAGATAAGAGGGGGGACGAGCATTTATTAGACAAATGTGTCATTATGAGTGGAAAGAGAGGGAAGAGAGAGAGCACCATTCCTTGGAAAATTACATGGGAGACTTGGCAGCCAAACGAAGCAAGATGGATCTTTTTCTATGCAGGCAAGTGGTTAAAGACATTACTCAAGTGATAGGGTTTGAGCATGTTTATCTCCTGTATATACTTTTCTAGGCAAGTTGTTGAGACATTCACTTGGACATTGAGTGACCTGAAGTACAGTGGGGCCCACTTCATAGGATGATCCAAATCGTTCATTTGTTGGTAGACAATGTCCAATGGGCTGTACAAAAAAAATCATTTCCATATGTTGGTCCTAAGTCCTAACCCTCTTATCTGTAGATGGACTGAGGACTGCACAATATAGAAACATCTATAGATCGGATGGTTGGGATCGTCATGTGGATATGATTTATGGGGTACAGCCTACTAACGTTGTGGCCCATCAAATGAACGGTTTGGATCATCCTATGAAGGGAGTCTCACTGTACTTTTCAAGATCCTGTTCTGAAAAAGTCGAGGTATTTCGACACGACCAGGATGAAGCTCGGGTGAAACTAAGTGGAGGTCCGAACTGACTGATGTTGAAGAATCATGACCAAACTATAAAAGTTTTAGAAGGTTGCTCTTGCTTTAATAATCAGAACAGTGAGCGGCACTACCAAGACAAGGGAGTGTGGATTTACCATTCTAAAGTTACTTCATTAGGCCATGTATTTACATGATTTCTTTGGAGTTCAATGAATATTGCCCCCATTTCACAAAGAAAGAAGACCAAGAATGAACGTTGGGGGTGCAAATGAGGGCACGCGTGGAACAGTAAATTTACAGCTGTCAACCATGACTAAATGTAGGGGAATGATATCTGGACAATGACACTCGTCCTTTTATTAAAGACTTTGTTTTTTTTTTTTTTTTTAAGGGAAATGATATCAGCACAACCCTATTTTGATATTTTTGCTAACTCATCTTATCTTTTAGTGTTTAAAGAGCTGTCAAAACTCAAAAGGGTATTATATTTCCCAAAAAGCTCTCACAGGCATATTAAAGAAGAAAAGACATCTGGGTTTGTGCAAATATCCAAATAAAGTTGTGCTGATAACATTTCTCTTTTTTAACTGGTTGTAAATAGAAAATCCAAACTACTTTCAAAGGAGACTCTGTTCCAAAACTTTAGATATTGGGTTAGTCAGTTAGTGACATGGTACTATTCTTTTAGGCCCTGTTTGGATTACAGGAATTTTCTAGAAAATTTTGGAAAGGAAAAATATTTCCAAATTTTCCTACATTTTTTCCGCACGAAGAAAGGTAATTTATTCAATTTTTACTCATATAGGAGCCTAATATCCTCTAAATTAGAGGAGTGTTGTATTCACCCACACAATCCCTCCCCCCCCCCTCCCCCCCCTCGCCCCCTTTTTTTTTACCTGGGACAGCCCCTATAGTGTATTTATGACTCCTCTTTTACACTAGAGTGGGCTGTACCAATTTAAAAAAAAGGTGAATATATCATTTCATCTAAACTATCACAGGCACCCACATGCTATAAAGTATAAACTCCATTAATCCCCCATTTTGTCTCTTGAGCAGGTGTAGCAAAATTCGAATTTAACACTTTATTGGCTAAAAACAACTAAGTAAAAGACGGTCAAATAAATAAAAACACGAAAAAATAGGCGTTTAATATGTTCAAATTTTTGTGGCAAAATTGAAAAGTTGGTCAGAAAACGCATTTAATATGTTTAAAACGATTTCCTTAATAACAAAGTTTCTTTGTCGTAGCAAATTTTAAATAAAGTATTAATCAGTGAGCCTACAAAATGAATTTTTTTAACGTTTAAAATTAAGTTTTGCTGACTATGGTAATACCTCGCCAAATATCAATTTTGGACTAAAAATAGATAAAAAAACAGGTCCTTAGTAGATCTTTTTGCTTGGACCCTGTTTGGATTGCATTTTTTTTTTGGAAAATCTTGTCAAGACAGCATATTTTTTAAACTTTGGGAAATGATATCTCCCCCCCCCCCCCCCCCCCCCCCGCAAAAAAAAAAAAAAGGGTTTCTATGAGAATGGTTCACTGTTTGAGGATAAATTCACCCCCTTTAACATTTTTCTTTGCCTTTAAAACTTAACGAATAACGTTTAGCAGGGGGAGATTTTATCTGTCGGAGGAAGGAAAATATCATTTCCCAAAACTTTTTACTTTTTTATACACAAAAAAAGATATCTTGAACTAACACCAATCAAATTTTATTTATAGAGACATTTAACTTTAATTTATGATGATATCCTTTATGATGATATCCCTCTAAATTAAACATAATCATACCATTTCATCCAAATTGTAAGTATTTTTTTCCATGAGAAGTGTTTCTTGCAATCCAAACAGGGCCATAGTGAATCCCATTATTGATATTATTCTTCAGAATGCTCCTCTCACCAAATTGTCAAAGTTCCTTTCATACGAGCATCAATCTAAAACTTTATGTCAACGCTTTTGGAGAATGGCGTTATTTATCTTTTATACTTTAACACTCCCCCACAAGTGTGGCCTACTTGGCAGACACGTGGCACATGTGGTCCCATTCTGGGTCGACCATTGCATGTGGATTTTCTCTATCCGGGAGGTTTGAACTCGAGACCTTTGGCTCTGATACCATGTTAACTTGCCAACTTCTCCAAAAGCTTAAGGCGTTATTTATCTTTTATACTTTAACACTCCTCCGCACGTGTGACCCACCTGGCAGATACGTGTCACATGTGGTCCCACTTTGGGCCGACCAAGGCATGTGGATTTTCTCTATCCGGGAGGTTTGAACTCGAGACCTTTGGCTTTGATACCATGTTAACTTGGACAAGTTGGTAAGTTAACACGGTATCAAAGCCAAAAAGGTCTCGAGTTTATTCATGAAAACTTCATTATTATTTTTTATATATTTTTGCCTATAAAGGCTCGTGGTTCAACATTTTTTCATCCTTTTTTCTTACATATACTCCATGAGATTTTTGTTTTGTATTTAGGGCACAGGAACATAATTTTGATTTATAGGTGACCTTCAACAATTTTCTTTATCTTTTCCCCCCTGAAACCTTTTTTTTTTTTTTTTTCCGTAATATGGGCATGTTCATCATTTTATCAAATAAATAGTGGTATATTTGTAATAAAAGATATTTGACTATGCTTTGATAATGAGACGAACTCTCCTTGTTTTATATGTTTTAACCAGCTACTAAAAACTTATAACAAATATCAGCACAACCTTGTTTTAATAACGGCACAAACCCAGCTTGTATTTTCTTTTTTAATTAATTGACTTGGTAGAGCGACTTTGGGACAGCCGGTTAAATATTAAAAGACAAGATGAGTTAGTGAAAATATCAAAACGTGGTTGTGCTGATATCATTTACCATCCTTTTTGGATTATTTCCTGTTTGTATATAACAAATAAATAAACTGAACTCTCTCTTCCTCTTTCGGCAAAACCCTTTCTCTAGGGTTTTGTTTCTCTCTCACCCATTTTTAGTCAATTCTCTCGAGAAAAAAAAACCCTAATCTCAATCCGTCCATGATCAAAGAAAGATTGAATTTGAAATTCCACTCTTCCAATCAGAAAGATCATCAGGAACTGCTAACTCGAGATTGACGAAATCAGTAAGTAATTGCGAATTAGGGTTTATGTTACAGAGGAAAAATTATAGTTTTTTATTTTTGTTTGTTTGTTTCTTTTCTGTTAGATATTATCAATACGGATTGCATGAATTTTTTGTTTGTGATTCGATCATATAAAGAAAGACTGTTGATGTTTTTGATTTTGTTGTTTTTGATTGGGATGGGAATGTCTGAAATAGATTTTTTTTGCAATTTCGGTGGAAATTTTGTAAATAAGCGTGAAAACGAATTTTTTGAAACTGATTCACTGCGTATTTCGGTTTCGGTCTTGGTCGAAACCGAAATATTTTGGCCGAAACGTGTCATTTCGGCCGAAATTTAAACTATGGTCATGGCAGTCAAGTCGGCTGGTTAGTTGATTGCTGGCCATGTTTTTTTGTCCTCCCGCCCCCCCCCCCCCCCCCCACACCACCCAAAAAAAATCGTTGTTTTTGTCATGCTAATTGATGGTTAATGGGATGAAGCTGATTGCCGACTAATTCCGGCTGTTTTTTTATGTTTTTTTTTCTCAAATAATTTTGTAAAAAATTTGGTTCCTCTACGCATGCTGGCAAATTGTCAGTCAAACTAATCTAATTGCGGACCATTTCCAACACGTTTCTATTAATTAATTTATTTATTTACTAGAGGACGAGCCTTGGTGCAACGGTAAGGTTGCTCTATTGTGACCTGGTGGTCACGGGTTCGAGTCACGGAAACAGCCTCTCTGCAAAGCAGGGGTAAAGCTGCGTACATCTAGCTCTCCCAGACCCCGCAATAGCGGGAGCCTCGTGCACTGGGCCGTCCTTTACTTTCTATTACAACTGGTTTAAGAAAGTCATTAATGGTCCATTCAAAAATAGAAAAAAAGAAAGTCATTGCCAGTATGATCTTAACGCACATGATGATTAAGGATCTTAACCCACATGATGATTAAGGATCTTAAAAAAAAAAAAATGATGATTAAGGATCTTAACCCACTTTTTTTTACTTCATCTTATCTTTTCAATTTGACTTACATCCTAACATAAACATCTTCAAAGATCGGCAAGATCTTAATCCCCATGATGATTAAGGATCTAATCATAGATTAGCTATATTGAGGGCTTTTTGAAGAGTTTTTGAACATGCGACCATTATGTTCTGTTCAAATTACGCGAATGGTTGGCAAAAGGACCACTGACCACAAAAATTTGCCCTTCCATAGGCCAAGGAGTGGAGGTTCAACTATCAAGCAGCTCGACGATTCGGGATGGGAAAATCCACGACACCCCAATTCTCCTATGAATGCGGCTCCAAATATCTCTGGTTAACCTGCAGTGCAAGAACAAGTGTAGGCTCCAAATGTCTCTGGTTAACCTGCACTGCAAGAACAAGTGATCAACAGTTTCATCCGTATCAAGGAAAAGAGCGCAATGATCAACCGATGTGATTCAATCATCTTAGCATCTGTTTGATTTTTTTTTTCATGTGGACTATTAGACATGTGTTGTTTTATTTTATTGGTATTTTATTTGGATTATTAGTATTTTTATTTAGCCTAGCTGTGGGGGATGTCCACATCAACTATGGCACATGATACCCTTTCCCCCTCGTGACCCACCTTCCCCACTTTTTGCCGTGGCCTGCCATCACTTAAGCCTTAACCTACACATTACCCGTTAAAACTATGGTATACTATTTTTAGTAAGAGTAGACTTATTATTTTTAGTAAATTAGCACAAGACCCCTCAACCCTTCCTATTCATAAAGTAGGAAGCTTTAAGAGTTTTTGAAAATCTTGGAAAGGATGTGAGAAGAAGCCCCTCTCATATGCCCTCCTCTCTCTTTCTCTCTTTCTCGTCCCTTCTTGCTCTTCTCTACTCCCCGCTTCTACTTTTCCATCTTCCTTTTTTTAATTCACCCTTTTCCGTTGGGTTTATAAACCGTTTTCCTCTTTCCCCCCTTTCACCCTTCCCGGTTGGGTTCATATACAATTTCCTTTTCCAGTTATATTTTCTTCATCTTGTCTTCATTCTTCTTTTCTTAATCTTCTTTCTCCTTTTCTAGATCTTGATCTTTACCATGACCTGTCTTGACTTGATCTCCTTTACCATGATCTTTCTTGATATTAATCTCCTTTACCGTGATCTTTCTTGATATTAATCTCCTTTACCATGATCTTTCTTAATCTTGATCTTGATTATCTATTCTTTTCTTTCCCATCTTGTTATTATATATTCCATTACCTAACTTTTCTGAGATCCTATTAGTTTTCCCATCATCTTTCCTTGACCTTATTTTCAATTACCATACCCTAGCCACCCATGGGTATTTCTTGGGCCATTAATTAGACTATTTCACAGATCTTATTTTTATCAAACAATTTTTTAAACATGTTATATTTCAAGTAGCTACCTATTTTGATATTGATTTGATGTATGGAACTTGCATTGGGCGAGTTAATTGCTATTTGATGAATGAATGCACATTGTTATGATTTCCCACAAAATCCTGGCTATAATTGATTCTCATGGGATGTTTAATCTGATTTTGGGAATGCACATTGCTGTCTTCTATAGAATTAAACACTTTTATTGCTCTTAAATTCCCGAAAGTTGAACTGGTATTAGAGCCTAGGGTTTGCATTAATTGGTATTAGAGCCAGGTTTGCATTAATTAGTATCAGAGCCTAGAATTTGACTTATCAACGATAAGGAATTGCCTGTTCCGGAGATGGTTCGCCGTTAAGATCATTTCTAGAAGGGTCGTCCACCTAAAAGCACACACCCTATTCCGAAAAAGATTACTACTCTACACCTGTGCAATGCCGAGGAAGTGGCGGTAGGAGCAAGACAAAGGTAGAAAGGTTAGATGCTAAATACCCAGCTAAACAGAGAGAATGTTCTCAATCTTATGTGCCATCAAAAGCTTCAGCACTGAACTAACCAAAGGACTTTGTGTTTCTTAGCTTCGTTTGTCGGTGGAGTTCTAGATCCTGACCCTTTTGTCGTTCTCATCCTTCTTTACACATAATCCAAAAAAGGCTGAAACATATCTCCATTTCATTGTTGCTGCTGGTAAGGATTTTCACTTTTAATTTTTGTTTTGTTTGAATTCCTTCCATTGGCATGGGTTGGCATTTCATATTTCCGTTTGATTCTTGCTAGTAGTAAGTTTTCACCTTCAAAACAAAAACTAAGTTTTTATGTTTTTTGTTGATTTTTCTTCCATTTATGATTGGTATTTGTTGCAAATTTTCTTTGAAGTTATATGAAATTGATTCCTGTTTCTTCTTTTCAGATGCGCTATCTGTGGGGAGTGGTGAGGGCTGAGGACCAACACTACATTGAGCAGGCGTTACGGTTCATTATTTTTTTGTGTTCCAAAAAAATGGTTACCTAGGTATTATTTGTTTGTTTAATTTTAGTTTTTGTAGGCTTAGTGACTGTTAGATGCTTGGTTTTGAATTTTTCGTGAATGTTCCATGCCCTACAAGTTTATTGTTTTGAATTGCTTTTGCTTTCAGGTTTACAATTTAGAGAGATTATTTGATGTTTGGCCATTTTTTCCCTTGAAAAATAAGGTTGCACTTAAGTACACATGGGAACCACTTGTTTTGTGATCCAAACCATTCTTTTGTTGGTCTCTACCTTTAATAGGCCATGCTTCAAAAATCTTTCCCATCTGGATAATCTTAACCTTCAAATTTTTACCTAAAAAATTAACTGTTCGAAAAAAGAAGCAATGATTGTGAATATCTCCTCATTAATGCATGAGATTTTGGTAGATGGCCCATCATTTATAGGGACCATCAAATGAATGGTTTGGATCACGAAACTGCTAGGTCCTTGTACCTTTGCCACTGAACTTTCTTGGAAAAAGTATGCACACACCATATAATTCCTCTACAATTTACAAATTTGCCCTTTACTTTTCTTTGTTAGTATCTTATTTCCTTGACTTCCCAGTGTTGTTAGGTGGGGATTTTATGTATATGTGATGTCCTGTTCTTTTACCTCTGGATATAATTGGTTTAAAAATCAGAAATTGTTCAATGTCAAACACATTTTAGGGATTTGATTCTTTGGAGGCGTGGATGGCGTTGGGAGATCTGTTGGTGTCCCGATTCTCACAATTTTCAGTGTTGTTGTCGAATCACCTTTCCGAGTTCTCTAGTCGCAACGATGTTGATTTTGGTACCCAAAGAAGGGAATCAGAATCCACCTCCATTACAAGCAGCAGTAATGCGGCGACGACAACGAGCATGGCGTCTTTGCCACAAAAAGTTGTCATGTGTGAGGTGCGGCATGAGGCTTTTGAGACCTGCATGCCATCTGGTCCGTCCGAGAGTGGGTTGGTCTCAAAATGGTGGCCCAAGGATCGGGTAAGGACTCTGTTCTATTCTGGTTCTATTTTTTTACTATTATTATTTCTACCAAATGTTTGCTCTGGTAATAAAAAATGAATGCGTATTGTTTTGCATGTCCTGTTTGCAAGCACTGATCTATATTTAGGCTTAGAATATATACAAGGAGAAAAAGAAAAAAGCAAATGGTGAAATCGAGGGGGGAGGAAATCGAATTGCTCCAAAGCCTCCAAATAAACCCCGTCTCTAGCAAGATTATTTGCCACACCATTAGCCGATCTCCTAATATGGCGATAAGAGATGCGAGAATTACCCACAATATCCTTTATCTCATTAAATAGGTCTGCAAAATGCCAAGGAAAAATGTGAGAGCTAGACAACCAACGAATCACATTGAGCGAATCACCTTCCACCACCACTTGATTAAGGTCTTCCCCCGCAAGAAGCTTCACTCCTTGGTGCACCGAACAAACCTCCTCCTCATTGGAATCGGTGACACCAATAAGACCCACAAAAGCCCACCTCACCGCCACCTCCGAATCCCTATGCACTCCCCCAATTCTGGCCGGGCCCGGATTGCCCAAACTAGATCCATCAAAGTTAAACTTGAGAAATCCCCTTTCCGGAGGCTCCCAATCCTGAATAATAGAATGCTATTGTAGGATATAAAGGCAAGTCATTGTAGGAGATAAAGGCTACAGATCTGCTTTTGCACCTTAGGAAGTACTAGTGCTAAAAATCTATGATTTGTGGACATGGACATGAGTGTTGCGTGTCGACACGGATGCCGAGTGTCGGACATGGCAGACCCCCAAACTTTAGAAACGGGGACACGGCTAAAATAGAAAGTATACATAATCATAATTTGTGGATATGGATTTGTGTCGAGTTTCAACACGGATATGAGTTGATTGAAATGGCAACATCTAAAAATCTAGAAATAGTGGCGGATAGTCTCGCGAAGATCTCCCACATGCGGAGATACACTAATGTTATGGCGGATAGTCTCACGACCGAGTGTCGGACATGGCAGACACCCAAACTTTAGAAACGGGGACACGGCTAAAATAGAAAGTATACATAATCATAGTTTGTGGATATGGATTTGTGTCGAGTTTCAACATAGATATGAGTTGTTTGAAATGGCAACATCTAAAAATCTAGAAATAGTGGCGGATAGTCTTGCGAAGATTTCCCACATGCGGAGATAGGCTAATGTTATGGCGGATAGTCTTGCGAAAGAGGGAGTCCACTATGAGGCAAACCATATCAACTTTGATGTGTCGGCGCTTGGGATGGTTTTTGGTGCACTCTAGTTTTTGAGACCCGTGCAATGTCGGTCTCTCCTGTGTTTTAAATCAGTTGTTGTACTCGGGGACATCTTGTCCCCACTGTTATTGCTTCTGATTTAATGGAATAAAATGTTACTTTTCAAAAAAAAATAAAAAAATAGAAATAGTGACATATACATTCACATAAAATTGCTGATTACTATCGTAATTTGTAACTATAAATATGGTATTCATTTAACAAACTAACAAGTCTTAGAATTAATCTACTATAATCTAAAAAAACATGAGATACAACTCATCTCAACTAGGCCTTTGTCCCAAACTAGTTGGAGTCGGCTAATGAATCCTTCAGAAAATTTTCATGAAGAAGGTGAAAGGATCTACCCATAAAAAAACATGACATAATAAAAAAAATTGGCGACCATTCAAAAAAACGAAGAAGTTGCATATGCATGTGTACTATAATTTTATACATAGAACTATCAATATGTAAAATTTTAGCATATGGTTTGTGTATCATGCTTAGCTTTGTAAGTTGAAGAGAAAAAAGTTTTCTATAGATTTGGAGGTTCAAACCATTCCCTACTTAGTTGTTTTCCCTTACCTAAGGCCCTGTTTGGTTGGCTGGGATAGTAGTGGAAGTAGTAGTGAGGTGACAAGGATGGGAGATGTGTAGAGTTGTCTAGAGAAGAATAGGGGAAAAGTGGCAGTGTGTTTGGTTGGGCCTCAAACCATGTGGAAAATGTAGGGGTGTCATTACCAAAATAAATAGTAGAAGAGAGAGAAAGGGGAGAGAGAGAAAGAGAGAAAAAAAATGTAATGATTACATATGACAAGACATATTCTACTCTTCCATTGGGAGAGTAGTAGAGGGGACAAGTCCGCCACGTAGGCGCCACCTAGGAAAAAAGCTAATAATGATGCCCCTTCCATGTCTCGGAGTCAAATGGAATTTGAGCTCAAATTTGGCAACCAAACAACATCTCGCATTTCATATTCCGGGAAATGCCGAGCCGTCTTCCATGTTTTTTGCAACCAAACAGGGCCTAAGGGGACGGGTATTTTTTTTTTTTTTTTTGGTAAGTAAGTTGGGGTTAGGCGGACCCCTACCGGCTAAAATTAATGAGAAAGAGAATTACAATCTAAGGGGGCTCAAAGGCCAACAGGCGGGGAACATGCTCCCAGGAAACAAAAAGAACAAAAGAGACAATAAAAAACATAAGAGATACAGAGCTATGTCCTTGTGTAGGGGACTCCAGCGGAATCAGATGCAATAATATCTTTGAGAGAGATGGGGATGGACGACGGAGGGATGTCATCACCCTTGCAAGGGCAGTCCTCTTTTGAAAGGAAATCAGCAGCGGAGTTTGCTTCTCTCCAAACATGAGTGACTTTCCAGTCAACAAAGTCAGCCAGACCAAGGTAGATTTTGTCCAACAAGGTGAGGGCTTTCCATGGGCAGGGGGCTTGAGAGTTGATAATATTGACTGCATTGAGGGAGTCAGATTCAACCCAGATTCTGATGAGGGCTTTTTCCTGAGCCAAAGATAATCCATAGTCAATAGCTTTCAGTTCCAAGATTGTGATGTCGTCGCCAGTGTTCAAAAACTCCTTGACTCGACAAGGAACTCCCCCGAGTCGACTCCTTTTTGCCTTGGCCGCGTTCCGCATTGCACCACATCCGCATTCCGCGTTTTGCCCTACATAGTCATTAAACTCCTTCGACTCTCCCCAGTTATGACCGCGTCAACCTCGTCAACCGCATTCTTGGCCGCGTCCGCGTTGAGTCGACAAGGATTTTTCCTGGCCGCGTTCCGCGTCAAATCCGCGTTTTTAAACACTGGTCGTCGCCAGAAGCAGGAATAGAGAAGAGGGCGAGGACAGAGTTGGGGTCCCTAATGAGACCTCCCAAGGAGGCACCATTAACAGAAAGGGATGCATCAGTGTTAATTTTGGCAACACCGACAGGGGGTTTGATCCAGGAGCAGGTTCGGATAAGATCAGGTTTCAGATGGATAGGGATATTGAAATGAAGAGCAACTTGGAGACTTCTGGGGGAATGATTGTCATGGAGGTGGAGGAATCTAATTCTAGATTGAATCTTGTCGATGATCAGATGAAGAATATCTCTTTTGTGGGTTGGGGTACCTCCGTGGAGTCTTGAATTTCTTTCCTGCCATATACAGTATATGGCTTCCCCAAAAGAGACTTTCATGGCAATGGTAGTCTGGTTTGAGCCCCTGAATTGATTTCTCACCCATGCTTCTTCCTCACACAGAGATTTGCCAATTTTCCTTTTGTATTTAAATCTCCAGAGCAGAAAGATCCAAATCCATTTGGAGAAGGCGCAATGAAAGAAAAGGTGGTTTACTGATTCAAGCCCAGAGTTACATAGAAGGCAAGCTTGATCAGTTGTAATACCCATGGAACACAGACGATCTCTAGTTGGGAGTCTGTTGCTGATGGCTTGCCATGCTGTGAGAGCATGCCGGGGTATGTTTCCTGAAAACCAAATGGTTGAGCACTAGGGGACTTTCTGCGCTTTGATTCTGACTTCGTTCCAGGCTGATTTTGAGGTGAAAATACCATTTGAGCAAGGTTTCCAAATAGCTTTATCAGGGTAACCAGGATGGATGATTGCAGAAGAAATGATATTTTTTAGGACGGCGAGGTGGGGGAGATCAAACATCTGATCCCAGATGCCATTAAGGAGAATGCTACTTAGGTTGGTTTTCTTACTGATATTGGTTAGAAGCGAGGCAGAAGAGGATAGGTTGGATATAGTCCCTTCAGGGTGCCAAGGGTGGTCCCAGAAGTTGATGTTTTCCCCTGTTCCAACAGAATAGCAAATGTGATTCTTCATGGTGTCCCTGGCTTGGAGGATTCCCCTAAATCCCCATGAAGGATGACTGGGCATCTTCATTTGGCAAATGCTTTGTTTTTTTTACGTATTTGAGTTGGACCCAGTCATTCCATAGGGATTTCCTGTTCGATATCAGCCCCCAGAATTGCTTCATTTGGCCAATACGGTTGGTGTATCTGATTCTTCTCAGACCAGCTCCCCCTTCTCTTTTGGGAGTGCAAATGACCTCCCAAGAGATGGCATGAAATTTTTTGTGCCCATCTTCTCCACTCCAAAAGAAATTTCTCAGGATTTTTTCAATATCATCTAACACCCCTGCTGGAATGTTGAAAGAAGAGGACCAATAAATCTGAAATGAGTTAAGGACAGATTTGATCAGCTCAAGTCTCCCAGCTCGGGATAGGTTTTTGTTGCACCAGGTGGAGATCTTTTTCCTAACTTTAGAAACAAGGGGGATGCAATCAGAAGAGTTCATCCTGGAGGAGGTTAGGGGGAGACCAAGATATTTGATTGGGAGGGTGCCTTCAGGAACTTTTAGAATATCAAGGATGGTCTCTCTACCATGGATGCAGGCTTTACTGAAGAAGATTTCGCTTTTTTTTTCGGTTAATGTCGAGGCTAGAGCACATTTTGAATCTATCAAGGCAACTAAGGATTGCTTTAGCTGTGGATGGGTTTGCATCTGCAAAAATCATCATGTCATCTGCAAAAAGGAGGTGAGAAATTTTTGTTTTGCCCCTAGAGAATGGAGTTCCAAGAGAGCCAATAGATAGAGCTTCATTTAGGAAACAAGACATCATTTCCATGACAATGGTGAATAGGAGGGGGGATAGAGGGTCTCCCTGCCTCAAACCATTTGAGGATCTGAAGAAGCCTTTAGGGGATCCATTTAGGAGGATAGAAAAGGAGGGGGTGGAGATACATTGAGATACCCAGTTGCACCAAGTATCATTGAATCCCTGTTTGGACATGAAAGTCAAAAGGCTTTGGAGATTTACGTTGTCAAAAGCCTTTTGGAGATCGAGTTTAAGACAGATGGCTTGTTTGGAGTCTTTTGAATGGAAGTTGTGCATGACATCAGGGTAAGGAGGATGTTATCTTGAATGAGCCTACCTTTTATGAATGTTGACTGGTTGGGGCTGATGATGTCGCTAATGACTCCACTAAGTCTGAAAGCTAGAATTTTGGTGATAATTTTGTATAAGAAATTGCAGAGAGAGATAGGCCGGAATTTGTCTGGGGAGGTTGCATCAGCTGATTTAGGGATCAAAGTGATGAATGTGGTGTTTAGCTCCGAGAGCATTTTACCACAATGGAAGAAATTCTGAATAGCTGCTGTCACTTCTTCCCCAATGAGATACCAAAAAGCCTTGAAAAAATCAGCATTGAACCCAATTCTTCCCCAACGGGTATCTTTGTCCTTATATGGTGGCACTTATGTCGCGTCCCAACCAATAGGCTAGGGTCTATGCTTGGTTACTTAGGCCCTATGCAATTTGTGAAGCTGGCGACCTAGAAACTTAGGCAGCTCCACCTAGAACTTTGCTATTTAGATGTTCACAAGTCTTCCAAGGGCACCTAGACAAATGTAGTTTGCCACACAGCTCTCGAATTTCTATGGTCTGTTCCCCTGAAAACCACCAACTGTAAATGTTTTTTTTTTAATGTCCATATTATCTTCCATAGTGCATATTTATGGTGGAAGAGGATGCAATTAACATCATTGCCCAGCAACCATCATGCCATTGCCCAGCAACCATCATGCTGACTTGCAAATATCTTTTTTTAATGAACTTGCTAATATCTTTCTCGTGATACTTTATATTTAGGAAATTGTTCCTGGAAGCGTCATGTTCCTTGTTTGTTAAACTCAAGTACGATGGTTTTCTAACAATAGACCATCTCGACCAATTTTTCTTCTTGACAGTTTCTAATATTTAGTTTTAGGTTATAATGTTTCTATCTCGTTATTGTTCTGATGAATTGATATCTTGATGCCTGATTAGTAATCATCTAGGGGCTTTTTTACTTATGGAAGGTCGGGGATTGGGTGAAGTTTCTCTTATGGTCAGTTCATTTTCTAGGTATTCAATTCCTCCATTTGTAGATTATGGTTATGGGGGAATCATGTTGTATGTTTTCATGGTAACGTTGATTTAGCTACGTAGGCACATTGCTTTGCACAGTTCTTGGACCAAAAATCGAGTATGGATACACAAGTATATAAATTATCTATTTATGCATAATGTGTCTGATCAATAATGATTCTATCAAATATACTAGGCACATTGCTTTGCACAGTTCTTGGACCAAAAATCGAGTATGGATATGCAAGTATATAAATTCTCTCTTTATGCATAATGTGTCTGATCAATAATGATTCTATCAAATATACTTTCCTTTCGGATATATCTATTGCCTGTAAAACTGAAGAAATGTAGCATTGAAGAAATCAACAATCCATAAGCGACTTTGTTTCTTTAATATGATATGGTGTTCTTGTCATCTCTTTCAAGTTATACAATTTAAGGGGATTCAAATGTAATTCCCAAATAATCATTAAAATAATTGTTACACCTTTCTTCCTTTGAGGATGTGTTTCTTTCGGACATGTGATGCATATTCTTCATCTAAATTCAAATGAAGATTTACCTACCAATGTTTTATCTGCATGAGCCTGCCTAAAGTGAGCAAATGACTTTTGTTTTCATTCCTAGCTATGTTCTCTTCATTAATCTTATTTTTTCATCCAAATTGCTAATCTTATATTAGCCTTTTATTTTGGAATTGTTTTATTAGGCTACTTATGCAAAAATGTGATGCTTTAGATTTGTTTGTGTGATATTTCAATATCTTAGTTTGACCCAATTTTTAGTGCAGACGAAGACTGGGTGTGTTGCACTTGTTTTATGCTTAAACATAGATGTTGATCCGCCAGCCGTAATAAAATTATCTCCTTGTGCCAGAATGGAGTGTTGGATAGGTATTGTATGATGGACTATCTGTTCTCATAATTCTATTTATCAATTTCTTTTTTACAGAACATTTTGTTTGGTATTACCTATGTTTATTGCTAATACTTGTTTAATGATACCAATGTTCTAAAGACAAGTGTCCATTCGGCCTTAGTTTTCGATTCTGTTCTGCCCCAAATAGAATTTCAGGAAGATATTTTTCTACAATGTAATTTGGAACAAAAATCTCTACTAAACGTCCCAATTGAAAATTCCATTTGAAACACATTATTATGTCTTGAATCGACCAAAAATGCAGTAAAATTTATCGTCTAGGCATTTTTTTTTCCCGCAAAACTTTGAACCTAGGATGTAGACGATCATTTTTTGCTCATTTGTTTGCTCTCTCACAAAATTTTCTTCTATTGCACTATTCTATCTACACCCAAGAGCTTTTCTTTGATACGTCCCAACGGAAGTGATGCAGAACCCATAGCGAAGGGAATCAAATTCTAGTAGAATAATTTCCGATATTGATACTTGTAACTTTGATACCAAAATTGATGCAGAACTATTACAAAGATGTAATTCACTCATTCAGCTATGCAAAGATCCATTCACATCTTCTCGATCTAGATTAAAATTTTAGATCTAGATTAATCTTAACAGTCCTAGGTCAAATCAATCTAATTTGACTGTTGGATCACGAGAACAACACAACCAATGAATCTGATGTGATTAACTCAATCCAGCCACCATATCTAAGATGCGTTAATATCCATGAGAACTTTAGAAATTTAAGATAAAAAAAATCTGGGAAAGGGTGTTTTAGGAGTGGCCGTCGTAATGCTTTCTGGTGTCGCCGTTGTAAATAGTAACCTTTCTAGTGTCGCCGTTGTAACTTTAGTCCGGTGAGTGGGGCTCGTCGTCCGACGCCGAAGCTAAGTAGAACATGGGGCTCGGACTTCTACTGGTTCTGTTCGGACTAATCCTCTGGGGAGCAGATGGGTTTTGAAAGGTTGAAAGAAAAGGTTCTGAATCGTGGGTGTCAGGTGTGGAGCGTCTTCTCCGGCGTGTCCCAGTCGTTCGGGTGTGGGGTCTCCTGGGTGGGATCGCTATCTCCCCTCCCATTTCTGCTGTCTCTTCTTCTTCGGTCATTCCTGCTGTCTCAGATTCTCTGCTTGTTCCTTCCTCTTCTTCTTCATCATCTTCTTCCTCTTCTTCGACTGTATTTGTTAAAGTATAAAAGATAAATAACGCGTTTTTCCAACAGCTTAAGCTTTTGGAGAAGTTGGTAAGTTAACATGGTATCAGAGCCAAGGGACTCGAGTTCAAACCTCCCGGATAGCAAAATCCACATGTAATGGTCGGCCCAAAGTGGGACCACATGTGCCACGTGTTTGCCAAGTGGGCCACACGTGCGGGGGAGTGTTAAAGTATAAAAGATAAATAACGCCTTTCTCCAACAGCTTAAGCTTTTGGAGAAGTTGGTAAGTTAACAGTATTGGTGGAAGTACTCTCTGTTTCCGCGTCTGACTCCCCTACAGTATACACTTCTGGTTCATCATATTCATTATCAGTCTCTGAATCGTTTCCCATTTCGTTCTCTTCTTCTGCTTCCGACTCTTCCTCAGATGTGTGAGGAGAGAGTGGTCTGCACATTGTGAATCAGGTAAGATTGGTTTGGCTAAACTGATCGAATGGAGGAGTATACGAAGAATATGCGTTCAAATGGTTTGGAGAAGAGTCGATTTGCCTTCCAGCCCGTTTTCAGAAATCGTAATAACGATGGCCGGGGGAAAAAAAACTACTTCAAAGGAGGGGAAAGCTCAGACGTCAGTTGGAAAATTAAACGAAGTCGTAGAGAGGAGCGATTGCAAAGGGTAGTAGTCAGATGAAAAGAAAGTAGCCTGGGGGACTGGAGGTGCTCAAAGTGCAACTTCTTAAATTTCAGAAGAAGACCCGAATGTTACAGATGCAGGAAGGTGTGGTCTGGTTTTGATTTCAATATCCCAGCTGGATTCCAAATTTTTTTTCCGTCAAGCTCAATCAGAACTCTAAAGAAGCAACTTCCCAGAAATATTTTGAATAAAAGACCGGAGGAGGAGGTATCAAGGAGCCCAGTAGAGGAAGTTGGGAGTCAGCCGGTGGTGGAATCTGCCGCGGTAGCTCCGAAAGTGATAGACAGTCTTTCTATATGCCCTGAAGAAATATGGGCTGAATCCATAGAGTTGGGCTCTAGATTTGGCCTCCAAAGAAGATAAAGACTCTCTGGAGTTGAAGAGGTGGCTAGAGAAATCTTCGGGGATTTCAGCAGAATTCGATATCTTGCAGATTGCCAAAGGGGAGTTCGCTATAACTTCATCTCCGGATGCTTCGTATATTGACTGCAGGCTACGATGGTCTATTGCTGAGGATAACCCTTGTGAAGAGTTATGTGAATGGAAGGATAAATTCTCAGGGACTTTCACTTCTTCGTGGTGGTCGATTGAAGGTCTCCCTCTCCATGCATGGGTTGTTGAAAACTTCAGAAAAATAGGATGCCGAATCGGAAGAGTGTTAGCAACAGATGGTTCCTGTGATGAAGGTGATGGCTACGAGAAAGCGCTAATCCTACTTATGACAACATCATCCGCACCAGATTCTATCAAGCTTTCGGTATGCATTGATGAAACAATATATTGGGTGTTGGCGGCAAGAAATGTCACTCGCCCTTCTGTACACAATGTTCGACAATCAGAGGAAACATCAGCTTTATTTCAGCAACCATGGTCGGGTTCTCTCTGTAAATTCGGAAAGGGGCAATCGGAGAAGACGATGGCGCTCGGTAGCAATCAAGGTGTTGTGGGGCTAACATGCGCTTCTCCCTCTTTTCACCTACCCAGCTACGTGTATCCTTCAGACAGTGATAGCGTGAGAAAATGGAAAGATGGGACAAGAGACATGCACGTAGTTTTTGGACTACAGTGGACGGGTGACGTGGCGTCTGGAGAAAGCTCTCCCATCCGGCGGAAATCAGCTTTTCAAATTTCAATTCCCCATGACGTTGCATCTCCGTTGATTCAATTAGAGAGTCCCCCTCCGTCGGATTCGTGTATTCTGGATTCGTGGGCCCCTCGAAGCCCGCCCAATGCACCGGGCCTTTATGATAAGGTTATTAATGGACTTTCTCCTTTTAAAGTGGCTTGGTCATCGAAAAGGGATGAAGTCCATCACGGCTTTTTCAAAGTAGGTGAGAGTAGCCCATCTTCACCGTTGATACAGTTGTCGGTATCTGTTGAGCATCTCAAGATTCCAGAATCTCGTATTATTTTTCTCGGCGATAAGGCCTCTGATGGAAAATCTTGTCTAGCGGTCAATCTTTCTGACGAATTTTCTGAAGCTTCCCATGATGGGCCTAGTTTCGGAGGTGATCAAGAGGGTTATGTTCCATTAGAGAGGGGGGGGGGGGGGGGGGGGGCGTACCAGGATCAATATTATTTGGAATCCGCAGATCTGGGCAATCTTTCTCTTGTTTCAAGTAATTCGATTCAAATCTTCGGGGAGGCACAAAGGGGTGTTGACTCAGGAAAGGAAGTATGCCCTAGTCAATTATGGGTGGACTCATCAGAGAAAGGCCTAAACTCTCTTTGTTCTAGCCAAACGATGGATGGTATTTCTCAGATCGCTAGGTGGGAGAATATGGATGAGGCAGCTTATAGCGGAGGTGGGTCTCCTTCCCGAGAAGCTTCAGAGAGGGACAGCCTAGCTTTAGTTATAAGAGTGGAGGAAAATCTTAGACCCATTTCCTGGGTCGACCCTAAATCTGAAATATTGGAGATTTTTGTGAACCATATCATTTCCACTAGTAGAGTTTTAGGTTTGACATACTCAGGCCCGGAAGATCAGCTGAGGTCTATGTTCAGAGTTGCGGAGATAAGAGAAATGGATCATCAGAATTTTTCAGATCCTTCAAGTGTTGAAGGCGTCAAGAAGTTGTTACGGGAGCTAACAAAACTAAAATCGGATGTGAATTATGGAAACTCTACCGCCAGAAAGCAAGCTGTTCATAATGTGAGGGGTAATAGAAGAAATTGCCCTAGGGGAAGTGCACCGCGGTCGTCTGGTTTTACATGAAGATAATATCATGGAATGTAAATGGTTTGGGGTCTTTAGAAAAAAGGCTCACGTTAAAGAAATAGTAAAAATTAATAAGCCGGTTTTAGTTTGTATCCAAGAAACAAAGATGGGGGTAGTCAACAGAGCTCTAGTCATGAGTTTAGGCGGCAATGCGAATTGGGATTGGTTATCTCTGGATGTTGTTGGAGCTGCAGGAGGTATATTAGTCATGTGGGATCAATCAAAATGGGAGGTCCAAGATTCTTGGGTAGGCCGGTATTCTGTTTCAATAGTTCTCAGAAAGGTGGGAGACGCAGATGTGGTTACTTTCTCAGGAATTTATGGTCCTACAGACAGGATGGTGAAGCGCCAGCTGTGGGAGGAACTTACTATGATTAGAAGTAAATGGGGAAATCCTTGGTGTTTGGGGGGAGATTTTAATGAAATCAGAAGGGTCAAAGAAAGGCTGGAGTGTCGCAGAACTTCTCAGAATATGATTGATTTCTCAGATTTCATTGCTGAGAATGAATTGATTGATATTCCGCTAAAAGGGGCTAAATTCTCTTGGTCCAGAAATTCCAGAAAAAGTCGATTAGATCGTTTTTTGTTTTGCCCTGTTTGGATTTCTATGTTCCCGGAAGTGTGTCAGAAGGCGCTCGTTCATTTAGTTTCTGATCATTGCCCGCTTTTGTTGGATCCAAGATTGGATTCATGGGGGCCCCCCTCGTTCAGATTCGATTTAGCGTGGTTAGAAATCCCAAAAATGGACGAGATGATGGGGGGATGGTGGGCATCATACAAGGTTGAAGGGGCGGCTGATTTTATTATAGGGGAGAAACTCAGATTTGTTAAAAAAAAGCTCAAAGAGTGGAATTCTCACAGATTAGAGGCAATCCATGAGAGAAAATTATGGTTACAAAATCGAATCAGGGTCATTTCTTTGGCTGATGAGGAAAGGTTAGCTTCAGAGGACGATTTGAATGAACTGGGAAAAGTCAAGGAGGAACACAAAGGCCTTCTCCTACAGGATGAAATATCGTGGAGGCAGGAGTCCAGAGTAAATTGGTTAAAAGAAAGAGATAAAAACACCGCTTACTTTCATAATATGGCCAGTGCAAGGAGGCGGAATAATAGAATCGAGGCATTGGAAGTTAAGGGATTCTTATCTTTTAGCAAAGATGCGATTACCACGGAAATTGTGGACTACTACAGATCGTTATATTCAGCGGAAAATATAGTCAGGCCTAGGCTGGATGAGGTGGTTTTTAAATCTATTGATGCTAATTATAACTCGGTGTTAGAAAGGCCATTTTCGGAGGAGGAGGTGGAGAAAGGGGTCTTCTCGATGAATCGTGACAAAGCTCCGGGGCCGGATGGTTTCTGCCTCGCCTTCTTCCAGGTTTCTTGGGAGTATGTGAAGGGAGATATAATGTCATTTTTTTGAGAATTTCATGCTGGCATGGAGTTGGACAGAGGAACTGGCGCCACCTTTATTGCTCTCGTGCCAAAAGTTAAAGGAGCGGTGAAAGTCTCTGATTTCAGGCCTATTAGTCTAGTCGGTTGCCTTTATAAGGTGTTGTCAAAAGTATTGGCGGATCGAATAAAGATGGTCCTTCCCTTTATCATCTCGGAGAATCAATGTGCCTTTGTTAGCCAGAGACAAATTTTGGATTGCTCGCTGGTGGCAAATGAAATGGTGGATTGGATGGCAAAATCAGGTGAGCAAGGTGTTATTTGTAAGCTGGACATGGAAAAAGCGTATGACAAAGTGGATTGGCACTGTTTAGATTATTTTTTTGAAAGGATGGGTTTCGGTGTGAAGTGGCGGGGGTGGATTAAAAGCTGTTTATCTTCTGCCTGTTTTTCCATTCTTATTAATGGCTCTCCAAAAGGTTTTTTCAAATCTTCGCGAGGCTTGCGCCAAGGGGATCCTCTCTCTCCCTTTCTATTTGTAATTGTAGCTAAAGCCTTGAGCGTGCTGTTGTTGAAAGGAAGATCGGAGGGTCTGGTCTCAGGGGTTAAATGCAGCCAGAATGGGATTGAGGTATCGCATTTACAATTTGCGGATGATACTTTACTTTTTAGCTCCCCCCAGGCTTCAAAGATTTTCAACCTTAAGGCGATTCTCCGTTGTTATGAATCAGTAACAGGGCTCAGACCAAACTTCTCAAAATCAAGATTGTATGCTGTGAATATCGATGAGGCTGAAGCATCTAGTCTAGCCAATATCATGGGTTGTTCATTGGAAAGTCTGCCTTCATCTTATTTGGGATTGCCTTTGGGGATGGGTCGACCTCACAAATGTGCATGGGATCCCATTGTGGAAAGAATCGAAAGAAGACTAGATACTTGGAAGAGGAATTTGGTCTCTAAAGGAGGAAGATTAACCTTGATTAAGGCAGTTTTGGCCAATATTCCCATTTATTAGTTATCGTTATTTAAATGTCCTGTGAATGTTGTTAAGCGTATTGAACAGATTCAAAGAAGATTTCTGTGGGGGGATCAGAGAAGAAGAGGTCTTTGGCTTTAGTTAGTTGGGAAAATATCTGCAAGCCAGTCCAAGGAGGAGGCCTCGGTATCAGAAGGATCAAGCAGGTTAATCAAGCCTTAATGGGAAAATGGCTGTGGAGGTTTGGGGAGGAAAAAGCGAGACTATGGGCTAAAGTAATATCAGGGAAATATGGTGTTGCTCCAGGTAACTGGGTTTCTCTGAATAGCTTGTGCAAACCTGGGGTGACAATTTGGAGGGATATTCTCTGTCTAAACTCCAATTTTGATCGAGGTGTTAGATACAGAGTGTATTCTGGCGACATGATCTCCTTTTGGTCCATGCGGTGGTGCTCTAGTTCCCCCTTAAAAGATTTATTCCCTGACCTATTTTTAGTTGCTGATGATAAGTCAGCATTAGTGAAAGATTGCTATGAGAGAATAGCTGGTAAAGTTATATGGAAACCTCTCTTTAGGAGGAATTTCTTTGCTAGAGAATTGCCTTCGGTGCTCAATTTCTTTTAGGTCCTTGATCAGAATTACATCAGCTTAACAGGGGTGGATAGACGGCTTTGGGTTTTAAATTCGTCTGGATGCTTTTCAGTCAAGTCTTTCTATAATAGTTTGATGTCTTACGAGGAAAATCCATTTGCAGCAAGGGTGTGGAAAATAAAGGCTCCTCCAAGAGTTTGTTTCTTTGGCTGGTCAGCGTTAGGCAACAGGATCCAAACGGTGGACTTTCTGAGAAAAAGGAATATGTTGATTATCGACCATTGTGCCTTGTGTATCGAATCAGGGGAGTCGGTAGATCACATCTTCATCCATTGCAAAGTAGCTCGTGAGGTATGGGGAAGGATTCTGGAAAGGTTTGGAATGAATTGGGTTTTTCCCTCCTCTCTTAAAGAATTATTTGCAGGCTGGCCATGTAATCCATGGGGGAAAAAAAGGAAAGACTTTATGGTGGCTTTTATTGATGGCCATATTATGGGTTCTGTGGATTGAAAGGAATAATAGAGTATTCGAAGGTAAAGCTAAATCTTCTTATTTTTTATTCATCAAGGCCATTGCACTAACTATCTCTTGGGCTCGGGCTCTTCCGCTTTTCCAATTTGTTCCGGCCTTTGATCTGTGGGAGGGATGGCGAGTAGTATGTAATAGTAAGGAGAATATTAATGTAACTACTCAGGTCGGCGCCCTCCCCCTGAGGGGCTAGTAAAATTAAATTTCGATGGCTCCAGTTTGGGTAATCCTGGCCCTGCTGGGATCGGTGGCGTCCTGAGAGACTGTGCCGGTGAGGTCATTAAGGCTTTTTCTGGTCAAATCGGAACAGCAGATTCGAGTGAAGCAGAGGTAAGAGCAGTTCACCAAGGCATTCTAAGTATGGAAAGGGATAGATTAGGCAGTTGCATTGTAGAGGGTGACTCGCTTAATGTTATAAGATGGCTTAGGGGCCTTTGAGTCCTCCGTGGAGATTTCTTCATTTCTTTGATGAGATAAAAGATCTCTCAGAAGGGCTTTCGGTACTATACCAGCATGTGAGAAGATCTGCTAACGCTGGCAGATAAGTTGGCAAAAGATGGAGTTTCGAAGTAGGTTTTAGAGCTTTTTGATTTTCTTCCGCCCTAATTGAATATTGCGGGGTTGTAACTGTCTTTCGTGGCTTGTATGTGTGTCTTTGTACTGTAAGGGGGACCTTCTCAGTCTTCTTTTAATGACATCTGTTACCATTCAAAAAAAAATAAAAAATAAAATCTGGGAAGTTCACGACATCCAACGATTGAAATAATCAACCCATTTGTGGATCTAATATCAGATTCTATCACTTGATTCTGTGTCATGTTTTGAGTCTAAGACAATATCCCACGGGTCCTTTTTATTTTTTAAAAAAAAAAAAGTTTCAGATGAGATTTCCATTTCTCGGCTGGTACATCGACTCCACTGTGAATGGTTTGAATCATCGGACAAGTGTTCCCCGTCTGTACTTCTGGTCGCTCTGATTTTTCTTTGGAAATATAGGTCTGGAGTCTGGACGCAATAGAAGTCCAGAGTTTTGGCATGTGCCCGTGGAAGGCATTTTGGGAAGCTGATTGGTATCACGCCTCCGGCCTGGATTGAGGGGACTTTGCTTTTATATATAGAAGGAAGGTTTTATTTTCTTTTATTGATGAAAAAAACCCATTAAATGTGAAGGAGAACACGCCATGATCAAGATGGTCAAAAGCAAACAAAGAAACATGAAAAGCAAAACAGAGAAGTCAACTTAGGGAGGCTCCTCAAGAGGGAAAAAAAGCTAACAACCAGCTAGTCCCTAGACACTCCGTTCAGAGCCATTGAGTGTGCATGCATATTGGCGGAGTGATAAATATACTGAAGGGTGGTAAAATGTTAAATGGCCCTTGATGAGGTCGGTAATATCCTCTACTACATCAACGAATCTCCAAGGAATGCCCTTACTGTTAGTAACACAAAAGATACCATTAAAGGAATCCCCCCACCCCTAACGTATATGGAATTTATATTTGTGCTCTGTTGTTTTGATAATGTCACTCACTTTTCCTTCGAAATTTAATGTTACTCCACACTTTGTTAAACATTTCTCTCATTGGCTGTTGATAGCTTATTGTGAATTGAACCAGTTCATAACATCTAACTAGGAAAGTGTAAAATAAAGAGAGGAGGGCATGGAATGCGGATCATAGTTACCGGATTCGCCATCTGCCCTCCGACCCGAGATCCGGGTTCGCACGATCCCAAATGTGGTTCGCTAGCGACCTAAATCGCCAAAAATGACGACCTGCGGCCACCCGTAGGAGAGAAAGAGAGAGATGCATATAGACTAAGGGAGAGATGGAGAGAGAGCTACAAATTTATATATTTTGGGTTAGATTGGAACTAGAGCTTTCTTTTTGAAAAAAATATGTAGGGCATACATGAGGTTTTTTATTTTGCTTATTAAATGGATGTAGTATGGACTATGGAAGGATATTCATATATTCCAACGGGAACTTTCTTTTTGAAAAAAATATGTATGACATAAATGAGGTTTTTATATTTTGTGTATTAAATGTATGTAGTGTGTACTGTGGAATTATATTCTTGTAAAAATATATGAAAAAAAAATAAAAAAATATATATATATATATATATATATATATATATATATATATATATATATATATATATTATATATATAGCAGAAGAGAAAAGGAGAGACTTATTTGAATTTCTCTCAAAATTCTATGAGAATTACACATCACTTTTTTTTTAACAAAGGCACCCATTCAACCCACATATTTTCAATCCTACCTCCTCCTTTGTGCTTTTTAACAAAGGCACCCATTAAAGCCACATAATTTCAATCCTACCCCCCCTCCTTTATGCTTTTGTAATAAAAAAAATGGACGTTTGTTCTTTGCAAAAATACAGATTAAGTGCACATGTTACATAATACTACGGTTTTTTGTGAACATATTACATAATATTACGACTTCCGGACACCTTTATAAAAATTGACGAATTGCGGGCACCTTCAGAGGACAAACAGTTATGGAAACCTCTATAGATTGGAGGGCTAGGATCAGCCTATGGAAATGATTTTACTGGCACAACCTATTTATGTTGTGTTCCATCACATGGGCGGTTTGGGTCAACCTATGATGTGGTCCGTGCAGTTCTTTGTCGGCCCGTGCATCGCACGGGGTTTTTTACTAGTGTGTGTGTGTGTGTGCGTGTGTGTGTGTATGAGAAATGGGTTCCTGAGGTTAACCTCATATAGCTTATATGACGTGGCGCTCACAAAACATAAGGGGCCCACATTGTTAGGATGATCCAAAGCATTCATTTGAAAGGCCCCATCATAGATAGGGTGTGTACAAAAAATCAGCTCCATTGGATCATCCTAACCCATCCAAAAGTGGAGGGCAAAATGGATAGACACTTTTTGCTCACAAATCTGCCCATTTTTGCCCACTTTTGGAGGGGTTAGGATGATCCAATGGAGCTGATTTTTGGTACACACCCTATCTATGATGGGGTCTTGAAAATGAATGGTTTGGATCATCCAAACAAAGTGGGCGCCTTATGTTTTGTGAGCGCCACCTCATATAAGCCTATATGAGGTTAACCTCAGGAACTCTATTCTCTCTCTCTCTCTCTCTCTATATATATATATATATATATATATATATATATATATATATATTTGTGTGTAGAGAGAGAGAGTGAGTGAGTCCGAATTAGCGCTCCAAACTGACCGCAATCCCGAATAGCGAACCAACATAGCATACCCTCATCGTACCGCGTACCGGGCTACCTTCGTACCCCGTTCCCGTACCACGTACCGGAATGAACCACGTTCCAGGTAACATTGATGCGGATATCATTTCTTTATAGATTATATAAGACATAATACATCTATATGTATACGCATATACAAGTTCAATAAACAGTACATATGCCACACAAATTAATTTTGATGAGCTTGAACAACTGGACATCTGGCATGTGTTGTAATTGTTTGGGAGTGATGATCTGATGGGCCACCACCATGCCATATAGTGCGCCCAAGTTTTATGTCAAATGGAGATCTAGAAGATCAAGGCTGAAAAAATTAGCAATTTATTTTTATTTCACTGGAATGGTGTAGTGGACCAGACTAGTGGTGGTTGACTAGATCAAATGACCTGGTCACCTGCCACTTGGCTTGGGCCATAATTCTGTGGTTCTTTTCCCAAAAAAGATTTACTATCTCTCTCTACCCTCCCCCCCCCCCCCCACACACACACACCCCACGTGTATATATAAAATTTTTGGGGGGTGTCTGTCTTGAAAGTCTTACTCAATAGAGAGATTGAGTGGGGATTTTAAAGTTGATTATGCATTGTAGACTATAGGGTCTCAGTTTATTTTATTGCAGATGGATAATTCTCCATGGGGGGGATAGCAAGGATAAGCTTGCTATCCTCTGTTCATGTAGAAAACAGCCCCAATGGGTAGGGTGTACTATACGAGCAGGGTAGCCAATCCCAAGGGTTTATTCAAGATAAAATTACCCAAACAGGGTAGCCTATCCGAGGGAGAGCTCATCTAAGGATTTCTATACCCCTGGCGAAGAGCCCCATTAGCTTCTTATCTTACATTTGTTTCCAGCAGTTTGCTAGTTAGGCTTCTCATTTTCTGCTTTTGTGTTCTCTTTCCAAAGGATAAGCATTTATATACCTTTTTTTTCAAAAAAAGAAAAGAAAAGAAGCATTCATATACTTTCTGTTTCTTTCTATCCCTTGTTAGCAGATCCATTCTCGATGGAACCTTCAAAGGCACTTGAAACAATTGGTAAAACGTTGCAGGTTCAATACGAACGATGGGAACCTAGGGTAAGCCAACCGTTGCATTGTAACCATCTGAAATGTGGCCATTCAAAAAAAAAAAAAAACCATCTGAAATGTGAGTACAGTCATTATGACGAAGTTACAAGCTTTGAACTGGATACAGGTTCGCTATAATATTCAACTTGACCCTACTGTGGATGATGTAAAGAAGCTTTGTAATACATGCCGCGAATATGCTAGATCGGAGAGAGTGCTCTTTCATTACAATGGGCATGGAGTACCAAAGCCAACTGCTAATGGTGAAATATTGTTTTCCAATAAGGTCCTTATCTTCTCCAAATTTAATCTTCTATTAGGCCACGTTTGGATATCCACAAGATTTAGATTTGGATTTCTCACATTTGCAGTTGAGATTTGGAGCTGGATCAGATCCTTAGATTTCCAAATCAGCTACAACAGTGAAAAAAAATCCGATTTTCAAATCTGCTCTGCAAGACATTATTTGGAAATCAATATTTGTGGCAATTACCTTCGCCCTTGCTGCTCCTTGACCTTGCTGCTGCAGCAGCCATACCTCTCCCTCTCTCTCCCTCCTTCTCCCTCTCTCCCTCTCTCTCTCTCCCTCCCTCTCTCTCATACAACATCAGCATGAGGATGATTGATTTATTTTGTATCCAAAACTCAAATCCAAATCCAAATACAAAAACATTAGGTATCAAAACGTGGCCTTATTATTTTGTATGATTTGCTTAGGAAATTTTGTTTTCTGGCACTAATTATTTGGTATTGATCTCAGAGTTATACACAATGCATTCGATTGCCGGTCAGCAACCTTGATTCCTGGTTGAAGACACCGTCCATATATGTATTTGACTGCTCTGCTGCCGGGATGATTGTCAGTGCCTTTACGGAGGTTTGCATCACTATACTGCAATTGTCTCGGTTATATATGTGAAACAACCAATTACTCCAAAAGCTTAAGCTATTGGAGATGGTGTCATTTAATCTTTTATACTTCAACACTCCCCCCTCATGTGTCCCCAATTTTTAGGGTTGGCCTATAAGTGGCGCATGTGGCCCCTCTTTTGGGGTTGGCCATTGCATGTGGATTTTTAACACCGAGGAGTTTTGAACCCAGGAAATTTGATCAGTTATACATGTGAAACAACCAATTACTCCAAAAGCTTAAGCTATTGGAGATAGCGTCATTTAATTTTTTATACTTTAACAATATACTTAGCCATTGAAGTTTGTTGTAGATTGATGTACATTAATGCAGATCATGCAAATTAATATTTCATAATTTTGGACATCATTCTCCCCCCTTGTAAACAGTTTCTTTCCTTGTTTTAGCGGCGAGAGTCAAGTTCGTCTGGTTCCTCCGTGTCTTCAATGAAAGATTGCATTCTGCTCGGTGCTTGTGAAGCACATGAAACTCTTCCTCACAGTGTTGAATTTCCTGCTGATGTTTTCACATCGTGCCTCACGACACCTATCAAAATGGCATTACGGTGGTATATCCCCTTCTGTTGTTCCTGTTATTTATTGATTGTGGTTTTTCTATCCATCAGGTTTTATTTTCTTTGCAGAAATATATCAACTTAATCTGGTAATTTCTTAAGTGCTTACTATGCAAAAAAAATTTGTATTTCATTTTGATGAAATTTTCTTGCTTCTGTTGTGTTATCTAAGATGAGAATGAACGACTCTTTGCATTGTAGCAACATTTTTATATCCAATTATCCAATTTTCCATGAAGTACCTAATTACTTTTGGTTAAAACCTATATGTCTCCCATGGTTGCAGTATCATGACATGTTAGTGTCAGACTACCAATTACTCCAAAAGCTTCAGCTGTTGGAAATGGTGTTATTTTATCTTTTATACTTTAACACCCCCCTCACGTGTGGCCTCGCCTTTTAGGGTTGGCCTACATGTGGCACATGTGGCACATGTGGCCCCTCTTTTGGGTAGGCCATTGCATGTGGATGTTTAATATCTTGAACTCAGGACCTTTGCTCTGATTTTATGTCAAACTACCAATTACTCCAAAAGGTTAAGTTGTTGGAGATGGCTTTATTTAATCTTTTATACTTCCAATTTGCTGGCTATTAGTATTTCCTTCTAATTGGCAGTTAGTTCGTAGTATCCAGTTGATACTTTTGGAGTAGTTGGGAGATTCACCTAGGCTAATTGAGTGAAATAAAAGTGTTCTCCATGTTTTCTGAAAATGATTTGAATGACTGCAGCACTATTTCTCTTTCATAGAAAACTGAGACCTATGATAACTTCGATTGTGGCTCTATGCAATTATTTGGATGCTACAAATTCAAATCACATGGAGATTTGGATATCTGTATCAGGACAATGATATATCTAACGGATACTACTAGAATGAATAACCAACAAAAATGGAGTTTCTGTAACAATATAGGCAAGTTTTTCTATCAATATAAGTTCAAATACTAGTTATTAATGGAGTGTGATCCCACATGAATATAAGCAGCAGGCAAAAATACCAAAATTTCTAGTCTGCGATCTTAAGGTCTTAAAACATACAGGAAAGCTGGGTGTGTGTGTTTCTCTCAGTTATATACTGTGTCCCTTCATAGAAAGTTGCAGGTTTGTAATTTGCATGAAATTCCTCATCAACATGGTTTTAAATTTCCACTGAAACCGACACGAAACAACCAAAATGTTTCCGTTTCCATCCCCACCAAAATAAAATCTCAATGGATTCGTTCATCTTCATTACTTAGGTTGAAATTCGAAATTATGATTGAAATTCGACAGAAATAGTTGAAACGACAAAAAATTTAGAAAGATGTTCTGATTTACAATGCATAAAGTTGTTTTTTCTCAAAATAATAAAAAATCCTGCCCTAATTTGCTGTAAATCGAAAAAATAAAGTAAAATACTTGAAAGTTTCAAGCTGAAACTCACTGTCGCCATTTTTGTCCCCATTGACGTTTCACTGCTACTGTTGCGTGCTGCCGCCATTGTTGGCGCCAGCGGGGCCTATACTACATCATCGTAAGGACTGCTCTGGAACGGAGCAACTAGAAAGATAAGGAAGCAGCAGATGCACAAATGGAAGATGCAAGAGTCTTTTTTGAATTTCATTCGAATATAGTGGCAAAATGAATACACTAAGTAACCGTCTCTTATGCATCGGTTGTCTGATCAATGTACGACCAATGCCATCTTGCACCTCTGTGGTATTAACAGAGTCTCGGTACTTGGAGGGATTGTCGTTGTACTTTCTTATACTTCATTACATTGTACTTAATTATTGACTTCACTATTCCAGAGTCCAGACATGTGCGACAATGCATGTTACTAGGTGTGTGATGTGATTAAGCCATTATGGATGGCTTTCTTGCGTATGTGATGGTTTCTAAGTAAGTATTTGTGCTTATTCTAGCATTCTTGAAGTTCCGTCTTAAAATTTCATCATTTGCATATGTTTCCATATCTTTTTGTGATTTTACATGATTTCCACTGAAAGTTCCAACCGAAACGAAATGTTTCCGTTTCTGTGCCGACCAAAACTGAAACCGATATGAACCTTGCTCATCAGTGCCATCAGTCTGTCACCATAAACGCTATTGGAATTTATTTGAAATGCTCCATTCTTAAAGAATTGCATCGAGCCATGTTGCCATGGTAAGAATTATATGAGATTTTGAAGATCACATGATATTTCCACACTATTTTATCTTGATATCATTTTTGTGGCTTAGCTATAGCTCTATAACCAAGGTTTCAGGTTTTGGTTATGGTATGTGTTTTGGTTCTGACGGAAATGGAAACATGTCAGTTTCAGGCAGAAATTTCTGTAGAAATCCTGTAAAATCACGAAAATATGGCTGTGTTTTAATGTTTTATAGCCGTTTGAAGAGTATTCTATGCCGTTTTACTTTCCTAAACAAATGAGGGCCATAAAAACCCAACAAATCCTCCATTTCTTCACTTGTTCAGCACTTTATCTTGTTGTGATGAAGGATACCATTCAGTTGAGCATGATGATCCGGCTTATGGAAGCCTTTACTAGATGACTTTTTTTTGTTTGAAAGGGTAACAAGAGACGACTTATTATGACTTATGTTTGAGAGATGAGATGAGATGTGATATGTGAGAACTTTGAAGTTTGAACAATTCTATATTTATTTCTATTTGTAATATTTATAGTTAACACTTGGTGGTTAGCATTTTGTATGAGTAAGTTTTCCTGGTTTCATTGATGTATTGCAATAAATTTGATGTTTTAAGTATTTATTTTTATTAAAATTTGGTTGATTCATTCATTCAAAAAAAAATTGGTTGATATAATGATTTCTTTAATTTTGTAATAATTTCCTTTTTTATTTTTAAAAATTTTAACTGTTTCAATGGTAGCTCCTTTTTTTGAATGAAACACAGTAACAAAGTTAATCAAAGAAAATGCTTAGAGAATTGGTTCGTCTGCCGTCAGGGTAAACTATGATGGGCCTTCTTCTAGTAAAGGAAGAGGCATGGGCAAAGGAAGAGGAGGTGGAAATGGGGTGTAGGGAAGGTGGCTTCGCCAAAGTGTTTCCAAATGAAGATTCTCAATCGGAATATCAGAGGTTTGGGTACCCTGAAGAAGAGATCCCATGTTAAGTGCCTCCTGGTAAAACACAAGCCTGATATTCTTTGTCTACAGGAGACTAAAGCTAGTACTTCAAATAGATGGATCCTTAGGGATATTGGATGCAGGAATAATTGGGATTTTACTGCCCTCGATGCAGGGGGCCTGGTGGGTGGGATTCTGGTAACGTGGAATAACACAGACTTCACATTATTGGATGAGTTTAAGGGTGGATTTTCAGTGTTGGTTGTTCATAGAAAGGTGGATAACAACTCAATCTAGACCTTCTCGGGTATATATGGCCCTTCGCTGAAAGCGGACAAACCTTTCTTTGGGATGAACCGGAGGAGATTCGGAGAAGGTGGAATCATCCTTGGCGGTGCATTGGTGAGGATTTCAATGTCACCAGAATTGTTGAGGAGGGAGCGGGTAGTAGCAAAATTTCAGGTAGCATGCTTTCATTTTCGGAGTTAATCAATAAATATGAGCTTCTATACCTCCCTTTCTCTAGAGCCCATTTACTTGGTCTAGAAATGAGAGCAGGAGTTGAGTAGATCAGTTTCTCATATGCTCGCAGTGACTGTCTCCATTCCGAGAAACTTGTCAGCGAGCTCTTCCTCATTCTACTTCTAACCACTGGCTGATTTTGTTGGATCCTAGGTTGGAATCTTGGGACATATCCCGTTTCGGTTTGAACTTGCTTGCCTGTAAGAAACTAAGATGAAAGACAGAATGTGTGAATGGTGGTCTGAAAAGGAGGCTAGTGGCTGCTAGATGTGGTGATAAGCTAGAGAAAGCATGGAGAAAGGAAAACAATTGATCGGAGAAGGCACCGTTATGTGAAGGCAAAATTAAAAGCATGGAGAAAGGAAAACAATTGATCGGAGAAGGAAAGTAAAGTTGATTCTTTCAAGGATTCTGGAGATAAAGGCCTCAGAAGATCTTGGCATGGCAAATGGGGAGGATGTGGAAGTGTTAGGGAAGCTAAAGGAAGAGCACAATCGTTTAGTGCTCCAGGAGGATTTTTTTTTCCGTCAGAGGTTTAGAGTCAGGTGGTTGAGAGGAGACAAGAACACTGCTTATTTCCGTGGGATTGCTAGTGCAAGAAGGGGAGGGAACCAAATACCTTCTTTGATGGTAAATGGAAGGCTGGCTGAGGAGGAGGTGATTACAAAGGGTGTTGTGGATTATTACAAATCTCTGTACTCTTCCGAGGAAGGCACGGTCCCTTGCGTGAGGGAGTTGAGTTTGATTCTATTGACGAGCAAGAGTGTGAATTCCTGGGGAAGCCGTTGTCGGAGGAGGAGATTAAATATTTGCCTATTTGCCCTTGGGGGCAGGGTGGGGGGAGGAGGAGATTAAGCGTTTTTTTTTTTTGGATGATGAATAGTATTCATATAAGCGTTCAAAGACCGAGGAGGTCTGAACAGATAATACAAGAAGAACCACAAGAAAAGCGAAAAGGAAAAAAAATCAAAGGGGAAGATAATAAACTGCTCCAGACTTTCCCTGGATACCCATCTTTAGCTAGCTTATCCGCTATGCCATTTGCAGACCGTTTCACATGATAAGCATTTAAATGTGTGCCCCTCCTACTCTATCTTGGATTTCATACAAAAAGCCGCAAATCTCCATGGTATTGAGTGTGTCCCATTAAGCTAGCTTATCACATTCTTTGAATCTCCTTCTATCTCAACCTTTTCCACCCCAACATTGGTTAGAAGCTTAATACCATGTTGGATGGCCCGCACTTCCACCTCGTTTGCATAAGAAACTCCTGTAGGAGGAGATTAAATGTTCCCTATTTGAGAATCTATATTTATTTTAAGTCCTTATTTCTTTTAGGGTTGCAACTTCTCAGCTTTATGAAGTTTTGGAATTTTCCACAAATTGCATTCATATGTCTTCTGGGAATACTACCTTGAATTTTCGGTATTGTTCTTTATTATCTAGCTGTATTGGATACGTGGTTGCTTGAGACTGATTTTACTGGCATTATTTGAGTTGATGAGCTGCTTGGATTCTAACTTGTTATGGTCATCTATGGTTTTGGTGGTTATAATATTTGTTTCTTGTCTTCAATGTTTTAATTCCTGCTTACTGGTCTTTTTGTTAATTGTTGTATATTTCACAGGTTTTGTTCTCGTTCATTGCTTCATCATTCCCTTGACCCTGCTGTTATAGACAAAATTCCTGGGTGTCAAAAGGAGCGAAAAACAATTCTTGGGGAGCTTAACTGGATTTTCACAGCAGTGACTGATACAATTGCCTGGAATGTCCTTCCACGTGGTAGATAACTGTTTTAATCCGTATTATTTTGTCTGCAAATATTTTCCTTTGGTAGGTAAGATTTGATTGAAGACACAACCTTATGGTTGGGACACAAAGCACCTTCCAGTTAATCTACAGGCCGAAGCCCTCTTGCTTGTAGTTGTTGAATCAGCTATTCTTTTGTGGGAAAATGATAAATCCCCTCCTTTTTTTTCTACTAACACCAGACCCGTCCTAGTTAAACATTTATCTTCAAACATGCCCTCCTTTCTAACCTAGGTTAAATAATATTAACTTTTAAACTTTTATTCTTTTCTCGCTTTTTTTTGAGTGATAATTCTTTTCTTTCTTCTTTCCACACCTTACCACGTAAGTCAGTGTTGGTTTCTCCATGGGAGTTGCATAGAAAGAATAATAATTTACTTTTTTTGTTTAGGAAAAGTTTAGATGAGGCTTTAGCCATAACGAGAATAATAACTTGCTTTATTGTTAAGGAAAGGTTTAGATGAGGTTTAGCCATTGTGTGCCTTGGGAAGAAAAATCAGTTCATATGAAAATTAGATCGACCAATCTACTGCAAAATCAATTAGATATGAAAGAATTGTGACAATGACAGGAGAGATTTTGCAGAGCGGGTTTGAAGAAGATGGGGTGTGCATAGGCTAACTGCGATTTTTTGTTTCTAGATGTAGAAGAAGAAAAGGTCTGAAGAACCCCCGAATATAACCCAGTAATTATTTTATGATTTTTAAAGTTTTGAAGGTCAATTGTAGGCGAAATTAGCATGTTCTCCAAAACCTTCACCAAAGTTTTGAGAAATTCCATTGGGCAACTCAATTTCTATGAAATTTCCAGAATCTTACAATTTCTTCAGCCTAGGAGTGGGATTCGTAGAAAAAAACAATTAATCTGGCTTCTTCGGAGATTTGAGTGGGTTTTAAGAGGGTTCTCGTAGTATTTTGCTTCAATTCCTAGATTCATGAACTTTGATTTTTACCTCAAGATCAATTAAAATTAAGGTTTCCTAATTATATGAGATTTTCTGAAAGTTTCAATCCGTCTAAAGAGAATATTGAAAGCAAGGAAGCAAGAAGTTTGACCAGGGAAGATGAAACAGAAGAACAAAAGGATAAACGCTAATGTTGTGCTTGACTTGGATGGTTTTTAAATCGGGGAAAGCGGTAGGGGATTTATAATATTTCCCCCCTTTTTCATTTTGGTCAATTCATCGTTGACGTTGATGTGCTTTTTTCAGATTTGTTTCAGAGGCTTTTCAGGCAGGATCTGTTGGTTGCGAGTCTGTTCCGAAATTTCTTACTTGCTGAGCGAATTATGCGAGCTGCAAATTGTTCCCCTGTTTCATTTCCAGTATTGCCTTCAACTCATCAGCACCATATGTGGTAGGTCTCTGAACATATTTGCATGCTACAACTTTTTTGTCATTTTATCTCATTTTATAGCATTTGCTTTTATAGGGATGCATGGGACATGGCTGCAGAAATTTGCCTTTCCCAGCTCGAGTCATTGATTAACGAACCGAACGCCAAGTTCCAGGTTTTCTATCCACTGAGCTTGCATTATATCATATGAATTTCTATATTTTGATTGGTTATACTTTGTCATTAACACACGTAATTCAAAACAAATGATGACCAGATTTGTCTCTCATACATCTTTCGATTTCCTCTCTTTTATGCTTAATATGTCTCCTATTTTCACATTCAGCCAAGCCTTTTTTTCACGGAACAGCTTACGGCATTTGAAGTATGGCTTGACCATGGGTCTGAACACAAGAAGCCACCGGAGCAATTGCCCATAGTTCTGCAGGTGAGACTCTCATGTGTTACCGTATCCTATGGATCCCCCTGTTATCTTTGCTCATGTATCATGCCTCCTAGTAACAATAGCTTTTCATGTAAGATTGTAGTTTGGCTTCTATGTCAACTTCATATCAATGTGTTTATTCTAGTCCTTTTTCATGATCATCCTCTTATTACTTTGAGATGTTTGAATTTAACTTTTAGGGCATGATTTTATTGCCTCTTTAAGTTTCATGGTACTTGCAGGAGAAGTGTGATAGATGATATGCTTTATGTTTCCCTTTTTCCTTTTTTCTGATTCATAATCTTTTGGCAGTTTGATAATTTTTCTTTACTCCAATGGTAGCTCTTTGTGTTACCCAAAGTCCGCAGGATGTGTGGTTCTTCTAGGAATGACATAGGAGAGATTTTGAAAGCCTTTGTGGGTCACTAGTGATGCGAATTGTAGGCCCAATAATAGGCATATTTGCCCATTAGGACTTTTAGGGACTTATTTCCATGTTATTTAGTTCCTAGGATTTTTATTTCCATGGTATTTAGTTTTAGGGCTTTTATTTTTCATGTTATTTAGAGTTAGGGAATTTATTTATTTTCCCATGGAATATTATTTCAATTGCCTATATATAGGCCTCGTGTATTAGGGGTTGCTTGTTTTTGATGAACTAAGAATTGATTGAGATATCTCCCCTTTACAAATTTTTCTTCTTCTTTTTGAATGGTTACAGATTTTTCTTCTTATTGCTTCCCCTCTTTTCTCCTCTGTTCTACCTCTTCTCGTCTTCTCTTCTCTTTCTCCTCTTTCTTCTATTTCTCTTCCCCCGCCTGCATCAGCTTGGTATGAATGTGAAAGATCCAAGAGTGTCCGGCGAAAATCTTCTCGTTTTCTCACCACCGTTCACCAGTCCATCTCGAGAAGAAATCGTAATCCTTGCACGTAAAGCTGCCGGCAGAAGCCCACTTTTTTTACCAGGATTCCTTCCCAAAATATTTTCCCTCAAATCCGCTCGTGTTCCCTTGGTTTTTTGTGGTCACATACCGGCCCATGTTCACCCATAGAAAACCAGTTTCTGTTTTCCTCATAGCAGTCACATATCACAACATCTAAACTCCCAGTAACAGTCCCTCTATCCCTTTTAAACCAGTCCTATAAACTCCATTCCCTGCAACCTTGATTTCCTCCAATCTCCCTTTAGCATCCTATTGAAACTGCCCTAAAACCTTTTTGTTTCAACCTCTTAGGATACCCAACTCAAGACTGTTATCTTACCTTCTTTCAGCCCTCCCTTCCATCTCAATTTTACAGCCCTAAAATTGGCCTTTTCCTCACGTTTTTTGAGCACCCTTCATCTTCATATGTTAAACACCATAAACCATCACCACTAGCCAGAAACCCCAGCCAATAAACCAATCCTTTTCCCTTAACCCTTCATCCCCATATGTTAAGCACCATAAACCATCACCACTAGCCAGAAATCCTTGCCAATCAACCCATCCTTTTCCGTTAACCCAAGCCTACAACTGTACCGTCTCTCCTCCACAGCACACCCAAAATAAAACCCAAACACTCCTTTCCTCACCTTTCCACCTTGAAACCCTAACCCTAAGAACCCTTCTCTCATTCGTCAGTCACCCCCTCTGCAACTAAACAGTCCCAAGGGGTTGTTAAACCCCACACAAACCCACTGCTTGAGTCCCGATTCCTCTCCGCTACAACCCCATGGCCAGCCATCTTCTCAGATCCGCACATCAAGCCCCCCTGTCGTTGCCGACTTTTCACTCTGCAAAATCCATTGGTGCCGCATCCGCGCACCACCGTTGCCCTGTCACCTTGTCTTTTAGTTGTTTTCTCCTTCTCCAGCGTTCTTTGTTTCGTGAATGCAACCTAAAAGAGATATTTTGGAAAATATCTGTAAGAAGGCAAGTTGCTTATTATTGAAGCTACATGTCACAAAAGGTAAGCCTTCCTTTCCATTGTCGATCACTTATTTGGTGATTACCTGGTGACCTAAGGTCATAGGTAATAGGAAAGAATAAAGAAAGGTGATGGCCATTATCCAAAAAAAGCAAAGCTAAAGGAGGTGGTTCCCTCACTTGCACGATACCTTCCCATAACTTTTAAGAGATAAAAACCAAAAGGAAGGAAAGCTTATTTCTCAAGGCAGCAGCATATACGTGTCATTCAAGAAAATCATTCAAAAAAGGTAAGTTGCTGATCTTATCCATCCCCATCCCTGCTCTTTTCCCCTTGGGCACCGTCGTACATTAATTGGGTTATATATTCTCTGTTACGTAACTGAGTAAAGGAAAAAGGAGAAAAGAAAAGAAAGGAAAAGGAAAGAAAGAAGAAAAAGAAAAAGAAACTTGTCTCTCTTCTTCGTCTCTTTCTCCGACTCATTTTTCATTTGGGCCATTTCTACTCTGAATTTGACCACGGTGTCAAAACGAAAGTTGTTCGTGACAACTTGAAGAGTTTATCCAACCCACTCTTAGCATCCAACAGTGAGTGGTTTTGGTCCGACCTTTGGTCAAGCTCATTCGTGAGTTTGATTTGAGATCCGCGAAAGGCATTTTGCTTCTTTCAACATTACAGACAGATCAGACGATTAATTTCATTTTTCAACACCGATTCCAATGGCTCCACCACTTGTTCCATCTTTTAGAGGCTATGATCTCAATGGCGATCATGAGCCTGAATGTCTATGGTGGATCGACGCTCTTGAGGTATACCATGAGTACTACCTCTATGACTACTGAGTGACCATTCGCCGAGTGAGACATTGTGAGACGACGAGCTAAGACGTTGTGGATGCACATGTTATGGGAGCGTCATCATTTAGGCAAGCCTCCATTCTGTCGATGGGAGGAGGCCCATGATGAGTTTATGAGAGCTTATGTGCCATTGGCATATCGGTACGAGCAGAGGTTGATACATTGAGTAGGCAGTTCGTCGTGAGCGAGTAGCCGTGTTTGAGGCATACTACCACAGCATAGCCCGTGAGGAGGCAGCTCGTCGCCAGTGGGATTCACAATGGGGTCAATTATCTACACACCGTCTCCTTCTCCTGTTGATGAGGTTACATCTCAAGAAAGGGAGGAAGTGGTCACGCCCGATATTATCGACTCACACGACAAGCCAGGCACAGATGATGCTAGTGGCCCGACAGATGATATTATGGATGAGACCAAGGTTTTAAATTTCGACGAAAATTCGAAATTTCGGGTTTCGGTGGAGAACGAAACCGAAATCGGGTAAACTCGAAACCTTACAAAATTTCGAAATTTCGATTAATTTCAATCGAAATTTCGTTTTACCGAAATTTCGGCCCGAAATTCCTGTATGATACCAAATATAATAAATGATTCTCTCTCTCTCTCTCTCTCTCTCTCTCTCTTTCTCTCTCTCTCGTGTAAGTGTGTTAATGAGTGTTAGGTTATTCGTTTGATCTATCCTTACAGTATAATTAAAATGAAATACATACATCAATTATACACAAATTCCCGTATGATACCAAATATAATAGATGACTCTCTCTCTCTCTCGTGTAAGTGTGTTAATGAGTGTAGGTTACTCGTTTGACTTGGATCCAACGATCGTCCATTGCGTAGAATTGTGTTCCAAAGCTCTTTTCTTCTAGCAAGAATCCACTGGGCCTATCAGCATGACCTGACACATTGGTAGTGTACATGAGGTCAAGATTGAGTCTTCTTCTTGGCAGAGAATTAACCTCCAGGAACAAGAACTGGAGAAGGTCGTGAAGGCAACAAGCATCAGAATGTCCACATGTTAGTATGAATTTGGGTTGTCCCTAAATCGCAAGATGTAGACTTCCTGGATCCTCACAGAAACCAACAAATTTGGTTAAAGAAACCTGGTTTAGGAACATACTATAGAATGCTCCAATTGGACCTGACACATCTTTCATTGGACCATTTCCCAAGAAAGACAATGCAGGCAGCGTTGATTTATGTGAAGTGACTTGTTTCCCTCATACCCTATTCATAATATTCTAGTATTCATCGAAGTCTAAGATTTTATGCTGGACCAGATTCCCTTTTTTTGCATTTTGTCAAATATTAAGAATGATTTTTCCATTTTTTTTCATTCACAGCACTCCTTGAACTGGTTAACTAGAATTGCATGGTAGGAAGCATCCACTGCTAAGAAATATATGCATTTTGCTACCAATCCTTTATGGGCAGTTGCGACAGAGGTGATTGTATTACTGAGAAGGTCATTATGGTTTGATGTCCCTCATACAATGTGAAAATTCAAGACATGCCAAAACCTTGTCCTTTCATTCTATTTGTTCCCATTGTCTTCTTTCCTCTGATTTCTTTGTGCCCTACAAGTACATCTGACTAAAAATATAAGGACTTATTTTAATAGCCATTAACATTTAGACTTGGCAACAGAGCCCGTGATTTACAAAACATTGGCAGTGTGGATGTCATCTCCCAAAATAAACAATAAACCATGATGCGAAAAAGTTTCAGTTACAGGAACTTAAATATTGTCTTAAAATTCCTTTCTGAACTTAGTCAAACCTCAGCCATTGGCCTTAAAACCCTGAAAGGCATGTCCCAATTTAAGGTGCCCCATGCAAGCATATAAAGAAATGAAACCTGGAATCCCTATAAATAGGCCCCTGTTTCATACCTGATTTGATAGGGGTAGTTGACCATTTCTAAAATTTTCAGATATGGATGTGGCATGACTATGAGAGTGGTGATGCAACATGACATGTTTAAACTTTTTAGCACTTATCTTGTTCCATAAGATGAGGCATATAATGAATAGAAAACTTGAACTGGTTTTAACTTTATAGAAGGGCATTAGTTACATGTTGAGTATCACATCTAGAAAACTTGCATACTGAAATTGAAATTGCTAACCTAGAAGACCAACAAGCAAGTTTTTTTTTAACCATCCTTCTTGAGAAACCCCAAAGGATATGATTGTGTATTATCCCTCATCCAACTAGGAAGCTGGTATTCATCATTGTCTCGTCCAGAAGTTGTTTTCTAAAAGCAATTTATTTATTGTTCATGGTGTATTATATTGTTCTGATTCTTTTTTTCTTTTTTTTTTTAAATGGTGGCAAATTTTATCGAAAGCAAAAAAGACCGAGGTGGTCAAGATAGTAAGAGAAAGAAAAATACAAAGTGGTAATTTCATAAATTTTATAAAAGCCATTAGAAGATCGGCTAATGGAGAGGCGGACGAGTTAGCAGAAAGTGCAGTTCACTTGGAATCCTTGGAACAATACGACTTCCTTCCACCTTGATCTTCTGAGCTGTTTTTTGTTTATATTTCTCTCTTGTATTTTTTGACCATCTCGGTCCCATTAATGAAATTACCACCATTAAAAAAAAACAAGAAACAAAAGCCATATAAACTCAAGGCGGAAGCTCCTCATAGAGGACAAAAGAATCCTTGGAGACTCCATCTTTTGCTAGCCTATCCGCCAACTTGTTGTCCGAGCGACGCACATGCTTAAATTCAAGAAAGAGAGACCGCACCCAATCTGATATCTCATCGAACCATCTATCAAATCTCCAAGGAGGATTTTGGGAACCCTTAAGCCAACGAATGACATTTATGGAGTCTCCTTCTATCACCACATTATTCAATCTACCTCTCACCGTCAACTTCAAACCCTGATAAACTGCATGCACCCCCCACTTCTGTAGAATCCGCCACCCCGATGGGGCCTGTATAGGCCCAAAGCACCTCCCCTCTATCATTATGCATAACACCCCCAACACCGGCCGGCCTGGGATTTCCCAAGCTAGATCAAGGAACTGGGAGCAGGGGGGCGACCAATCTTCTTCTACAATCTATTTGAACTCAACACAACTATATTGTTCTGATTCATATTGTTCAAAATAAAATTTTCTTTTGCCTTGATTCATTACACCCTTTTGATTTCTTATGCCTAAACTTTAAGATGTCACTATTTCAGGTTTTGCTAAGTCCAACTCATCGATTTCGAGCCCTGGTACTTCTGGGAAGGTTTCTGGATATGGGACCTTGGGCTTTGGATCTGGTAACTTGTTGATTGGTTTGATATTCCATCTTTATGTATTGATATTTGTTGATATTCTTTTTGTTTCTCCATTTCAGTCAGTCCAACTTACCTTTGTGTTGCTGTGTCATAGGCTCTGTCAGTTGGAGTCTTTCCATATGTTCTCAAATTGCTAAAGACGCCAGCAAAGGATTTGCGGCAAATTCTTGTATTCATATGGACGAAGATCCTTGCACTTGATAAGGTATTTTCAGTCAAGGTTTTGAATTTCGGTCGCCTCAGTGGAAATCCTATAAAATCAAGGAAACATATGGAAGCCTATGCAAATGATAGAATTTAAAGATGAAACTTCAGGAGAGGCTAGAATAAGCACAAATAAAATCATCATACAAGCAAGACAACCATCCATAATGGTTTGAAAACATCAAACACCTAATGACACGCACTGTCGTACATGTCAAACACTTTAGTACCTGCCAAATTTCAAATGTAATTCATATAAATATTTATAAATAATGCATGCACCACATTTTGCATTCACTTCGTATAAATATAATTATGTAATGGGATTTGCTAGCGTCCATCGCAAGAGGCTTTTCGCGGCTGGTCTGTCGCACTTCAGACCAGCCACCTCGTGAATGGAGACAACAGCTTTTGTCTCCATTCACGAGGTGGCTGGTCTGAATTGTGACAGACCAGCCGTGAAAAGCCTTTTGCGATGGAGCTTAGGAAATCCGTTATATAATATATACTAATGTAGTATACGACTATTACACTGATGATTTTGGTTTATGCATTTCGGTCATTTCTTGTCGGTTTCGGTGGAAATTTAAAACCATGTTTTCGGTTTTGTATTGCATGGTATTTCGTTGGATGCCGTCTTATATTTGGTTCATTTGTCTGCTGTGCCATCAGAAGTGGATGTAAACTTTATGTTAGCAGTGGACTGCTATATTATAATTTTATGATCGTTACTTCATTATACTTTTATTAGTTTCTGTGGATCGAGTAATTAGTTTTATCATGTAATGGACAAATGCTGACACTTAGTTCTAATGGCAAATTCATCTCTATTTTTTTATGTTGTCAATATTCTGGTACTAAAACTGTTCTCATTTGCCTGTTGTCAAAATTAGTCTTGTCAGGTTGATCTGGTGAAGGATGCAGGGCACATATATTTCATCAAATTTCTTGACAGCATGGATGCTTACGCCGAACACCGTGCAATGGCTGCTTTTGTTTTAGCTGTTATTTTGGATGGACACCGGCGGGGACAAGAAGCCTGTGTTCAAGCAGGTTTGACACACATGTGCTTGAGACATTTGCAACTTGCAAATCCACATGATCCAATATCAGATCCTTTACTTCTTCAGTGGCTTTGCCTCTGTCTTGGAAAGCTGTGGGAGGATTTCCCAGCAGCACAGATGGTAGGATTGAAAGCCGATGCACCTTCAATACTTACCCGGCTACTATCTGAACCACCCCAACCTGAGGTATAAATGTTCTTTATGATTAAATAGTTGTACAGCAGCCCAATTTAGTGGTTATATCTTTATCGCAATAAAGTTGGTTTGTGTTAGGTCAGAGCTTCGGCTGTTTTTGCTATTGGTTCCCTTCTCGATGTTGGATCTGGCTCGTTCAGAGATGGGCTTGGAGGTGATGAGGACTGTGATGTTGATGAAAAGAGTAAGGCTGAGATAAATATTGTTAAAAGCCTTCTGAAAGTTGTTTCGGATGGAAGCCCCCTTGTTAGGGCTGAGGTTTCCGCAGGTATGTGAAAGAATTCGTCGAATTTCCAGGCAGAAAACTTAAATCTTTTCCAAGTGTTCTCAGTGACATAGAGAAGTGTTTGAAGCCTGCATCCATCTCCCAAGGGTCTGGTTGAAGAAAAACAAGAAGAAAAAGAAAGCAAGGACCTGGGGAGAAATCTGTAATCAATTCAATTAATCATCAATACAAAAATCTCTAATACATGAATGTGTGTGTGGAGGGAGAGAGAGGTGTTCTAAAGTGAAGGGTGTCCTTGCAAAAAAGGGATGAAAGGGCGCCCTCATTGGTTGTAAATCACCAAAGTGCATTTAATGTTCTTTGACTTTGCATCCCAGTTAATCCAAATTGGTGATTTACAACCAATAGGGGCGCCCTTCACTTTAGAACAATTCTCTCCCCCCCCCTCTCTCTCTCTCTCTCTCTCTCTCTCTATATATATATATATATATATATATATATATATATATATATATATATATATATATAGAGAGAGAGAGAGAGAGAGAGAGAACGGTTTCTACACACTTAGCTTAAAATACAGTGGAGGCCCACATTGTTTGGGTGATCCAAAGCATTCATTTGATGGACCCTCACATAGATAGAGTGTCCACAAGAAATCAACTTCCTAGGATCATCCTAACCCTTCAAACCGTGGAGGCAAAAAATGGACAAATTTGTGAAGGTTTATACACGTCCATTTTACCTCCACAAATCTTAGGGTTGGGATGATCCTATCGAGCTGATTTTTTGTGGACACCCTATCTATGTGAGGGCCAATCAAATGAATGGTTTGGATCAGCCAAACAATATGCCCTTCAGTGTATTTTAAGCTAGTGTGTAGATAACTTATCTACACTTGTGTGTAGAAACCGTTTTCTCATATATATATATATACACACACACACACACTAGTAAAAAACCCGCCGACAAAGAACTATACGGACCACATCATCGGTTGATCCAAACCGTCCATGTGATGGAACACAACATCAATAGGTTGTGCCCGTAAGATCATTTCCACAGGCTGATCCTACCCCTCCAATCTATAGAGGTTTCCATAATTAAAAAAGCATAAAGGAGGGGGGTAGGATTGAAATTATGTGGCTTTCATGGGTGCCTCTGTTAAAAAGCATAAAGGAAGGGGTAGGATTGAAAATATGTGGGTTGAATGGGTGCCTTTGTTAAAAAAAGTAAAAAAAAAGTGATGTCTAATTCTCATAGAATTTTGGGAGAAATTCAAATAATTCTCTCCTTTTCTCTTCTACTATATAGGAGAGAGAGAGAGAGAGAGAGGGTTCCTGAGCTCGAGCTTAGATAAGCTTATCTGAGCTCGAGCTCAAAAACAGGTGTGGGCCCACATTGTTGGGGGGATCCAAAGCATTCATTTGGAAGCCCCTATCATGGATAGGATGTCCACAAAAAATCAGCTCCATTGGATCATCCTAACCCTTCTATTTGTGGAGAGAAAAAATGGGCAGATTTGTGGAGAAACAATATCTGTCCATTTTTCCCTCCACTTTTGGATGGGTTAGGATGATCCTAGGGACATGATTTTTGGTACACACCCTATCTGTTTAAAGGCCTTTCAAATGAATGTTTTGGATCACCCCAAAAATGTGTGCCCACACCTGTTTTTGAGCTCGAGCTCAGATAAGCTATCTGAGCTCGAGCTCAGAAACAACTTTCTCATATATATATATATATATATATATATATATATATATATATATATATAGTAGAAGAGAAAATAAGAGAATTATTTGAATTTTTATGAGAATTACACATCACTTTTTTTGACTTTTTTTAACGAAGGCACCCATTCAACCCACATATTTTCAATCCTACCCCCTCCTTTATGCTTTTTAACAAAGGCACCCATTAAAGCCACATAATTTCAATCCTACTCCCCTCCTTTATGCTTTTTTAATAAAAAATCTATAGGGTGATCTTAACCATCTGATTTAAGAGGAACAACATATTATGGAAACCTCTATAGATTGGAGGGCTAGGATCAGCCTATGGAAATGTTTTTGTTACATAACCTATTTATGTTGTGTTTCATCTTAGTTATCAATTCCATTCCGTTCCGGCCGGAACGCACCGGGATTCCGGTTCCGGAACGGAATGCCTATATTTTCCGTTCCGGTCCGGATTCCGGTCCGTTCCGGTCATTCCAGTCCGTTCCGGTCATTCCGGCCGGAATTCCGTCCGGAATGGGCGAAACCCCCTATTCCGGCCGGAATGGGGTTGGAAAGTTGGAAAAAATTTAAAAAATTCAAAACAAATCCAAAAAATTACAGAAATGCCCGTATGGCTGTTGGGCAGTGTATTTTACATATTTACCCTCGTTTTATGACCGTGGGGGTGCTGTTTGGAGGGCTATTTTCGTCTTTTTGCAAAAAATTCAAAAAAGATTAAAAAAATTCCCAAAAATTCCCCTCGTCGGAATGGAACAAAAATTCCAAAAAATTCACCATACCCTCTGAATTTTTTTTCATATTTTTAACTTTTTTTTTTTGTAAAATTCCCCTCGCCGGAGCGGAACGGAAAGTTTCGAACGAAACGCCGAACGAAACGGCCGAAACATCGAAACGTTCCGTTCCAATAGCCAAAACGGAACGGCGACCGGAATGGAATTTATAACTAAGGTTTCATCACATGGACGGTTTGGATCAACCTATGATGTGGTTAGTACAGTTCTTTGTCGGCCCGTGCATCGCATGGGGTTTTTTACTAGTATATATATATATATATATATATATAGCAGAAGAGAAAAGGGGAGAATTATTTGAATTTCTCCCAAAATTCTATGAGAATTACACATCACTTTTTTTTTACTTTTTTTAACAAAGGCACCCATTCAACCCACATATTTTCAATCCTACCCCCTCCTTTATGCTTTTTAACAAAGGCACCCATTAAAGCCGCATAATTTCAATCCTACCGCCCTCCTTTATGCTTTTTTAACTATGGAAACCTCTATAGATTGGAGGGCTAGGATCAGCCTATGGAATTGATTTTACGGGCACAACCTATTGATGCTGTGTTCCATCACATGGACGGTTTGGATGAACCTATGATGTGGTCCGTATAGTTCTTTGTCGGCCTGTGCATCGCACGGGGTTTTTTTACTAGGTTGTGTGTGTGTGTGTGGGCAATTGAAATAAAATTCCATGGAAAATAAATAAATTCCCAAACTCTAAATAACATGGACAATAAAATCCCTAAAACTAAAAACCATGGAAATAAAAATCCTAAACTAAATAACATAGAAATGAATCCCTAAAACTCCTAATGTGCGAATATACCTCTTATTGGGCCTACAATCCCTATCACAAGGTGTGTGCGTGTGTGCACACTCCTTCATTCATGTATCTGATCCTCTATCCTCTATCCTCACGTTTTGTGAAATTTATGCTTGCCATGTGTGGGAAGTCTCTTGTTTGCTTTTTTTTTTTGAATGGCAAGTTTTTTATTTGCCTGTGTTTGTCATTTGCAAATTGTGAGTGAGATGGATGTACTTGTTTAACAGCTCTTGCACGCTTTGCCTTTGGCCACAGTAAGCACCTGAAGTTAATTGCAGCTACATACTGGAAGCCACAGTCTAACTATCTGCTGACCTCATTGCCATCTTTGGCTAACATTAGAAGTCCAACTAGGGGCTATACTAACACAGCTATAGGTAGGGATGGAAGGTTATCCACCAGCAGCCCGGTATCGGATAATTTATCTCAACCTTCAGATTCTGGAATATTGTTAAACAAAAACCCTATTAATGGGGTCATCAACTTTTCAGGGCCAAGAGCCCTAGACAATGCAATGTATACTCAATGTGTGTATGCTATGTATACTCTAGCCAAAGACCCATCTCCTCGCATTGCTGGTTTGGGCCGTCGGATGCTCTCTATTATTGGTATTCAACATGTGGCTACAAAGAAATTGTGGTTTGATGGTGGTAGTATTCGCCAGGTTGATCCTGCTGGTGCATCTCCAGCCACGAACCTTTCTGGACTAACACGATCGTCATCATGGCTTGACATGAATCCAGGTTATTTCTCACTTATAGTTCTGATTATATTATTTGTGTTTTTTTTCTCTCTCTTATTTTATATATTTTATACAGATGTTCCAGAACTCAAATTCAAAGCTAAAGATGCTACCCATATCTAAGTTAGTTGTGTAACTTGTGTATATTTGTACCAGTTGTATATCAAATATTCTCTAAATCAAGTTTGTTTATTTATTATAATTTTATGTTAGTAAAAGAAAAGCTGTCACCTACCAAAAAAATGTTGTCTACCATTTAAAACAACACAGAAGCATTCTGCTGTCATTTTTGAAAAATGCCACTTAAACAGAGAAATGAAGCTTAATGACAACATACATAGGAAGCGATTATACCCTTAAAGAATAAATCTCTTTTTAAAGTACATTTAGGGTTATAAAAGTAAATCCTAAACTCTTTAAGATTCTAAAACTCAAATAATGATATGGTAACGGAGAATAGAATCGAACAAATAGCCTCTTCGCACGTTAATTACAACTTCTTCTTTTTTGCTTTTTTTTCTTCTCAAAATGGCAAAACTTCCCTTTCCTGTGCCATTTGGCATGTACGGATTTGTTCAGTTCCGCTCTCAGCCGGTCTCCTTAGCAGCACTCAATAAAATAAACCCCTTAGTCTCCTTGGACATGTGGTTACTATGGTGGTCCATGGTCCCAGGCATTCATCAACCATAAACTCTCCACATTGAAAACTGGGTCGACTTGACCAAGTTCCCAGCCTAATCGGGAAGTTCTTAAACTGGTTTGTACTTAAATCTTTTTTCTTCTTGAACTTTATACGTCTCATAGTCATCCAATGCCTGTTACCCTAAATTTACTCAGTTTTTATCCTCATGTTTCTTGTGCCAGAGGTGGTTATATATCTACTGTTTTCTTTTTTAAGTGTTAGTATTTGTGTAATGAACTTTTGACAGGTCATTTGCCACTTACATTTAGAACTCCTTCTGTCAGCCCCCCTCAACAAAATATCCTTACTGGAATTCGACGAGTTTCGTCTCTAGAATTCAGGCCACACCAACTAAATTCTCCCGATTCAGGATTGGCCGATCCACTTTTTAGTTCTGTTGCGTCTTCGGAGCTTTCAGAACACAGTTTGCTTCCTCATTCAACTATATATAATTGGAGCTGCGATCATTTTTCTAGGCCAGTCCTTACTGTAGTAGATGATAATGAAGAAATATTGTCCAGAAGGGAAGAAAAGGAAAATTTTGCACTGGATCGAATAACCAAATGCCGGCACTCGTGTGAGTTTCTGAATGGTTTGTTTTTACATTTGTTCCTTCAATGCTTTTTCCTTGATAATAATCTTTTAAAAGTTAAGTGTTTCTTGTGATATTATTGTGAGTTTGCTTGTTTCAGATGTGAGTAAGCTTAGCAATCAAATTGCGAGCTGGGATACCAAGTTTGAATCGGGTACAAAAGCTGTGTTGCTGCAACCATTCTCTCCCATTGTAATTGTTGCAGATGAGAGTGAAAGGATCAGGTAATTTGAAGTGGGTTATTTGTCTCTGTTAGTATTCTAGTTTGTCTTTCATATACTGTAGATCATGTAGAGTGTCTTTTTGCTGTAACATGAGAAGCTGATTTTTTAGTACTACTAATATGTGAGGGGTGCCACTAACATGTGAGGGGTTTCTGTCATTGTTTAAGAACTCCTCGAGTCAATCATTGATTTGCCTGAGTTGATTCGTTTTTACCTTGGGCAATATTTGTCAAATATAAGTTTTTAAGCACTGGTTCCCTTACCTCATTCTAGGACAGTAACTGCACGTAAAGATGGTATATAGCTAAAAGATCTTTGTTTCACATTAAATCTTCATTAAACTCCTGGTTTGTAAGATTAGTATTACTGTGTTTCTGTGATATCTTGTCTCTTCGGCGTATAAGTTAAAGCTTCGAGAGAATTTCAAGGATAAAAGGAAATTATCATGCATATATACATTCTTCTGGTGTGGCAGATATGCAAGGATACATGTAGCCCTCAATTCTCCATGGGAATTATTAGCCATTATCATCATGTTTTATCAGTTCATCATATGCAATTGAAACTACCGAAGTGTAAGAGCTCGTGACCGAGCTTTTTGCCTCGATTGAATGAGCAGGGCCATCTCGTCGGGTAACGGAAATACTTTATGTCCCATATTTGTTTGTCACAACACTAAAAATGCTGGCATACCTGTGACGCCATCTTGACCACATATTACTTGCTACTTTAAATCTTGAGCTTGACCCAGCCATTGTGAGGTTGGGAGAAGCACATCTTACAGGGTCTCAATGATGGAGTATAAATCTTAGATACCAATCCAATCATGAGATAAGTGTTGCAAGGAAATACCTTCGTAACATATTTGCTGAAGAGCCTTCTTATAGACTTCAGTTATGATGCCCCTATTGGCATCCCTAAACCAGCCATTTCTTGCCATCAGGTTTTTTGTGTTTTTAAAACCATTATAGATAGTTGTCTTGTTTATTCGACCGTTTCTAAGTGTGTATTTGTGCTTATTCTAGCATGTACTGAAGTTTCTTATTGAAATTCTTTCATTTGCATACTTTTCCTCGATTTTATAGGATTTCCACCGAAATTTCCAACCGAACCCGAAACATTTCTGTTTCCATGGCGACAAAACCAAAACCAAAACCGAAATTTAAAATCATGCTTCTCACTTGTATTTAAATATTGAAGAAATATTCTGGGGGATATATCTTTGCAGGGGAGTCCAAAATGATTTTAGATTGGGCGGAAGGAGCATTGGTGGGCCCTTGAAAGTTGGCATCTATTATTATGGAAATTGCTTATCTTTGCGGAGTTGTTCAACTGAAATTCTAGCAAAGGCAGAGATCGGCTAACTCAGAAGCTGATGCTTTGGCAAAGCAAGGCGCTGACTAAAGCAGCAAACTTCCAAATTAGTGATACATACACGACCGTTTAGTGTTGTTTTACTCTTGTGTCTTTGCTGGTTTGATTGAGCTGTTCGCTCCCGTTGAGGACACCTTGTCCTGTTGTCTTGTACATATACCTCTTTCAAAATAAAATAAAAAACTCCCTGTGCTGCATCCAAAAATACAAGCCAAGGTCTCTGCATTACTGCTGGGAGAGTCGATGCCCGCTATTATGCTTTTCCTAACTCTTGGCCCCGGTACCACCTCATAATCAGCTTTATATTCTTCACCTCTCTAGCTGAACCTCTACAATAAAACCTAATCATCATGTGCAAACTGCAGATGGGAAATAAAATCCGCCACACCAACCAACTTAACTTCCTGAAGAGACCAATCCCTTCTCCTTAATATTCTACTCTTTTCCCTCCTGTGCCGAATCTGTGTCGACATGTTTCGACACTCGAATCGGACAAGGATTCGTTTGGGAGACACCTGGATTCTTGTCATAGCCATGTCTTGCAAGAATCCTTTTTTTTTCGGGCGAATCCGACACATCATCGTCTCTTTTAAATTGTAAAACCTATATATTTTCCCTTCAGGAGCATTTCCTTCTTAACTTTTTTTTTTGTTTTTAATAAAAGCACAACCCATCATCTCTTAATAAAAATCGTAGCGCCTTGACCGTCCACCCCTGAACATCTACCCCCTTCACCCTTCTTCAACTCCCTCAAATTTTTTCATGAATATATATATGAGGAAAGTGTCTCTAGTCTCTCCCCTAGATAAGCTTATCTACTCCTCCCTTTAAAAAAACACAGTGGGCCCATGCTGTTTGGATGATCCAAAGCATTCATTTGATAGGTCCTAAAATAGATAGGGTGTGCCCAAAAAATCAGCACCAAAGGGTCATCCTAGAACTTCGTTTTGTGGTGCCTTGTGGTACCCATTTTGGACACATTCCACGTTTATATGCGTCCATTTTGGACACGGTGTGCCCAACAAAATGAAGTTCTAGGATGACCCTTTGGTGCTGATTTTTTGGGCACACCCTATCTATGTTAGGACCTATCAAATGAATGCTTTGGATCATCCAAACAGCGTGGGCCCACTGTGTTTTTTTAAAGGGAGGAGTAGATAAGCTTATCTAGGGGAGAGACTAGAAACACTTTCCTCTCTCTCTCTCTCTCTATATATATATATATATATATATATATATATATATATAGAGAGAGAGAGAGAGAGAGAGAGAGAGAGAGAGAGAGAGAGAACATTTCCTACACACTTGTGTAGGTAAGTTACCTACACACTAGCTTAAAATACAGTGGGGGCCCACATTGTTTGGGTGATCAAAACCATTCATTTGAATGGTCCTCACATAGATAGGGTGTCCACAAAAAATCAGATCCATAGGATCATCCCAACCATTCAAACTATGGAGGCAAAAAATGGACTAATTTGTGAAGGTTTATACACGTCCATTTTTGTCTCCATAGTTTGAATGGTTGGGATGATCTTATGGATCTGATTTTTTGTGGACACCCTATCTCTGTGAGGACCATTCAAATGAATGGTTTGGATCACCCAAACAATGTGGGCCCCCACTGTATTTTAAGCTAGTGTGTAGGTAACTTACCTACACAAGTGTGTAGGAAATGTTTTCTCATATATATATATATATATATATATATATATATATATATATATATTAGGAAAAGGTTTCTGAGCTGAGCTAGCCACTAATACACCATCTCCATGTTGTTTACCTCATCCAATCCATTCATGCTATAGGTTATTAGGATTATGATTTTTGGTTATGGTTACGATTATAGGCTATGGTTAGGGTTATGATTTGTGGAGGTTTAAAATGGATGGCTAGAAACTGGGCTTCTATAGTTTGAATGGTTAGGATTATGGTATGGAGATAGTTTGTTAGGAACACCCTATATATGTGAGGTCCTATAGAATGAATGGGTTGGATGAGTCAAACAACATGGAGATGGTGTATTTATAGTGGCTAGCTCAAGCTGAGCTAGAGCTCAGAAACCTCGCCCCATATATATATATATATATATATATATATATATATATATATAGTTAAATTTTTAATTTTTAATTTTTAATTTAATAAAAAATACCGAATCCATGAATCCAGCTTTTTGGGGTTTGTCGAATCCGGCACCTTGAATTGTGTCAGATTCCGACACCCGAATCCGAATCCATGCAATACAGTCGGCAAGTGAAGAGCAAACGGGAAAGAGGATCCCCTTGTTAAAGCCCACAAGAACACTGAAAAATCCCACTTGGCTACCATTTTTCAAAATAAAAACAGAATATAACGAATTAAACCTTCTTATGGATTCCAAGGACCAGACTGCAGTGTGAAAGCCACTGGATCTATGGAAGAAAGTCTTCTGTAATTTGTTATAGAGATAAAAATTCACCCGGAAATCTTCCCCGGATGCCGTCATGATGGCGAGCCTCATATTGGTCCCATACCTCAGTGATCCAAAGAATCATATCCGGATGTTTGGATCATGAGCCTGACTGAAGATGTTGGTACATAACTTAAGTGATTTGATATGGATTGTTGGTGAGTTCCACGTGGATATTCACTGTGTTAACTATGACCCCGTATTGGCATTTTTTTTTCAATGTCACTAAAGTGGATCATCATCTAGTGGCATTGCCCAAACAGATACTTCACATTCACTGAAGGAAACTCTATTTGATAGATGGTGGTAGGAGACTTGCATACTGAACATTTGGCCTGTGGCTTGTACCCAATCATATCTCACTTAATGGAATAGATTATTATGTTTAAGAGTAATTTTATTGCATGCATATTCTTATATATGTACTACGTGCTGAGTTTCTGTATGACATGAAAACACACAGCCCCACTTCTGTTGCATTGAATATAAGGCCCATCAATAAATAAATACAATTGAACACAACCACATCCAGTACTCATTTCCTGTGCCCACTCAGAAAAAAACTCGATCCACCTTTGCATATTTGGCTCCAGTTTAGTAATGCACTGATCATTCCAACCGCCTAGTATTCACCATCACCAGCTTGCCACAGGAGCTGCATTAAACCTTCTGCAAGTTGTACTGGGAATTCAATTGTTTCTTGTTGGTTTACATTTGTGGCATTTTATATTCAAAATGATATTTGCATAAATTTGATTTGTATCTTACCTCAGGATATGGAATTATGAGGAAGAGACTCTGCTGAACAATTTTAACAACCATGATTTTCCTGATAAAGGAATTTCAAAGCTCTGTCCTGTGAACGAGCTTGATGATGGCTTGCTTCTTGTTGCTTCATGTAAGATCTATAGCTGGTATGTTTTATAAACAGTTATGGTGGTTGTAGTGAGCCACTTTGTGATCCGATGTCATGTTTTGCATTGATATCTAATAATCCAAAAATCTTATAAAGGCAATGGAAATGTTCGTTTATGGAAAGATTACACCCTAAAGGGGAAACAAAGGCTCGTAACCGCATTCTCGTCAATTCAAGGTCAGAGACCCGGTGTCTGCAGTGTAAATGCTGTTGTGGATTGGCAGCAACAGTCTGGATATTTGGTAAATCTTCCTGCAGAAATGAATAATTATGTTGGATGCTATATTCTGTTCATGGTTTTAAATTTCGGCCGAAATACGGACATTTCGGATTTCGGTTGGGACCGACACTGAAACCAACTAAATCCGAAATTTCTGCCAGAGTTCCAAATTTCGGGAAAATGTAATTTAAAAAAAAATATCCAAAATTTCGGTTCTGCTATGTCCAAAACCGAAACCGAAACTTTAAACCTTAATTCTGATGCATATATTGGTTGTTATTTGTTACTGTATAAACAGTATTCTTCTGGTGATGTGTCATCTATCATGCTTTGGGATCTTGATAAAGAGCAGCTCGTTGCTTCTTTTCCTTCGTCATCTGACTGCAGTGTTTCAGCATTGGTGAGTATGCCTTTCTTTTGTTTTTATATTTATATACTATTTCCTATCTTTTGTTCCAGTACTGGTGAAATTCTATGAATTCCTGTTGCCTTTTTTATTGATTAGGAAAGAAGAAGTCAGCAAACGAAGATAATGATAGGTCATAGGATTATTTTTGGAGGCTATTAAAGATAACATGGCTGGTGTCTGTAGCCCCTCTTTTAATGGGAGTGATCCCCTTGATAACTTAGTCATGTTAAAATGACAAAAAATATCCCTAATTTTTTATTTCACTTGTATGGGAATTGTGAGAAGAGATAGGTGGCAGACAGGACAAAGGAGGAAAGAGGAAGTAGATGAGGGATGAACGAAGATCAGGCCAGCAACCTTTATGGCTATGATGAGAGTAGCTGCTGGAGTAACGTGCCGTGGGGGGTGGGTGTGCGGGGTTGGGTGGGTGGTGTTTGGTTGCTTTTTTCTACGATGTGTGATTCTGCTTTTTTAGATAGAAAACTTGGCATAGTCATTGCAAGCTTGAGAGTTACATTGGCTCTCACACCATCTGAAATGGTGCCTAATGATTGTGTGGGGGTCTCAAATTTGTTGCAGATCTTGTATGCTGTGTATCATGGTTTAAAATTTCAGCCGGAGCTAAACACCGAAAGTTCCTTGATTCGGTGGTGATGCAGGACAATACCTAAACGAGGGAAAATCCTACACTCCTAATGGGATGATGGGTTCTGGGAAAGTTTAGGGTTAACTCTTAAGAGGCTAAAGACACCTACTGGTTAACTATGATTAATTTAAGGCAGAATTAATTGGCGGACAGCAGCAATAAATTTGCATTAAATAATGAGAAAGAACACAATTAGCGTGAAATAAACCTTAAACAAATTAGTCAAAGCGATTAAGATTCGTAAGATGAATTGATAATAGAAAGATTAGTCTGAAACTAGACATACGCATGCAATCAATTAAAAGAACTAAAAGGTAATGTAAGTACCAATTAAATAAATGCCACAAAAGCATGAAAATAATAATATCAAATGAAGAAAAACAAAAAAAACTGTCCAGTAGCAGTAAAAGGCTCAAAACGGTCCAGTTTGGGTTGTAGGGGTATTTTGGTAATTTGGCAGATCTGGAATTTTGGTTTAATACTGCTGTCCAAATCTTAGGTTAAGGTTTAGAAGGTAAAAGAAAGGTTAATCTAGGGTTTAGGCTCTGATTTGATGGTAGGTTTAGGCTATGGATCTTTAAAAAGGATTTTCGGGCTTGAAAATGGTGCAAATTTTCAATAAGGCTCAAAAGGGGTTTAAAGTTAGGGTTCCTGGGTGTTTAGGCTGAGGTTTAATCATAAAAACAATCCCTCAAAATCTCATAGCAAGATCTTGGAGAACAAGGGAGATCTATGGATTTTGGGTTTTCTAGTTTTAGGGTTCAAGAACAAAGAAAATAGAAATCTGATTTACTAACCTTGTTTGTGTTGATTTGATTGACGAAATAGAAGATAATAGAGGAGAAGAGATGAGAGAAGAATAGCTCCAAGCCACCAAGAGGAGAAGAGAAGAAGAAGTCCAAGCCACAATAGCTCTCACAAAAATTCTTAATTTTGTTCAATATTCCGAAGTCTCTTTACATTGCTTTCATAAGATGTATTCAGAAGAAAAGGAACCCTAGAAGATAACTTAAAGTTAAAAACTAATCTCAACCATTCATCTAATCTAAAGCAGAGCTAAATAAAGATAAAAACTTACCTAAAATAGTAATCCCATAATAGACCTATACCACTTTCTAAAAACACTCATAACTTTCTCAAAACACATCCAAATCATGTTATCTTGAGCCCATTAGATAGGTAATTGAAAAACCTTTCTAATAATACAAAAAACACGCCAAACAGATGAGATTTGATGCCTAAAAAGTAGGCTACAAATAAAATGACGAAAATATAAAGTAAATAATAAAAAACAACTAAAAGAAAACGTCAACATAGAGTGGACGCCATGTGGCATATGTGGCACAACACGTGGTATATGTAAGCATGTGTGAACGCCCATCTCTTATGCAAAAATCAGTCCTTCTCCTTCCCACGATTCTTTCTTCACTTGTAAACTTTAAATCCTCATTCGTTGATGTCCCTATCATTTCTCCCCGGCTTGGAAGAATTCACCTCCGGTGAATTAAATTGATCGTACTGCTCGAACAAATCTGGATTAAGCTCCTGAAGCTCGTCAACTGTAATCCAAGAATCATCGCTATCTGGTCGTCCTTACCATCTGACTAAGAACTTGATAATTCCTCGAACGTGATTGGAGACAATCTTCTCATCCAAGATGTCTTCTACTATTCTTTTCTCAAATCTGGGTAATGGTGGGGTAGAAGAAGGCAGTACTGGCATGGGTGGAGATTGGGCATATTAGGGGTTATCAAATGCAGAAAATGGTTCATGATATGGTGAAAGGTCTTCAACATTGAAAGTATTACTAATTCCCATGTCAGGTGGTAAATTTAAAATATAGGCATTAGGACTAATCTTTTTAATTATTATAAAAGGTCCTGCGCCACGAGCATGTAGTTTGCTAACTACACGTTTACCATAATATTCAGGCCTAATTCTTACTATTACTATATCATCTTCTTTAAATTCTTGTAGCCTTTGATGTACATCTGCATAAGATTTGTAAGATTCATTATTAATTATAATATTTCTTCTTATTTCTGCATGTAAGTCTCGAATGTGCTGCGCAAAAGACTCTGCAGACTCAGAAACTCTAGAACTGGCACTAGCTACAGCAGGAATAAGGTCAACTGGTTTCCTAGGGGAATAGCCAGTGATAATTTGAAAAGGGGAAACACCTGTACTACGGTTCACAGAACTATAATAGGCAAACTTAGCTTGAGGAAGAACTCTATCCCATCTAGAAAGGTTGTCACCAACAAGACATTTAAGGAGATTCCCTAGACTCCTATTAATGACATCTGTCTGACCATCTGTTTGTGGGTGGTACGCACTAGAAAATTTCAACTCGGTTCCCAATATTTTCTGAGAGTTGAGATATCTGAGAGCTTGATGGTCAGAGTATAACACAAACTCTTGTGGTAGCGGATAATGTCTCAAGTGGCGTAATTCTTGGACTACTACATAAAATTCCTTTTCGTAAGTGATATACTTTTGCCTAGCCTCATTAAGTTTCTCGCTAAAATAGGCAACTAGGTGTCCTTCATGACTTAGAACCAAGGAAGCAGGATTCTTCCCTAGGAGCCTTCGATTCCCGCTCTGGCAACCTTGAGCAGGATTCTTCCCTGGGAGCCTTCGATTCCCGCTCTGGCAACCTTGCTTAGAACACCACCAACTTCGACACTTGAGGCATCACATGCAACCTCAAATACCTTAGAAAAGTCTGTATTAGCATCTAGCTCCTCAATAGTGTTAGCAACTTCCTTCTCCCCTTCTTGAGAGATAATATCATAAACAAGTGGTACTGCTTGAATCTCGTTACTAACGGCTTGTAACTGTCGACTGCGGGCTTCACAATCCATTCTGCTAAGTCGTATCTCTTCGCGGAGAAGATTCAGATCTACTCTACTGTCTCTAATGACTAATGGGATAATGGGTTCTAGGAAAGTTTAGGGTTAACTCTTAAGAGGCTAAAGACACCTACTGGTTAACTAGGATTGATTTAAGGCAGAATTAATTGGCGGACAGCAGCAATATTGAGGCTTAAATTTGCATTAAATAATGAGAAAGAACACAATTAGCATGAAATAAACCTTAAACAAATTAGTCAAAGCGATAAAGATTTGTAAGATTAATTGATAATAGAAAGATTAGTCTGAAACCATGCAACCAATTAAAAGAACTAAAAGCTAATGTAAGTACCAATGAAATAGATGTCACACAAGCATGAAAATAATATCAAATGAAGAAAAACAAAAACAATGTCCAGCAGCAGTAAAAGGCTCAAAACGGTCCAGTTTTGGGTTGTAGGGGTATTTTGGTAATTTGGCAGATCCGGAATTTTGGTTTAATACTGCTATCCAAATCTTAGGTTAAGGTTAGAAGGTAAAAGAAAGGTTAATCTAGGGTTTAGGCTCTGATTTGATGGTAGGTTTAGGCTATGGATCTTTAAAAAGGATTTTTGGGCTTGAAAATGGTGCAAATTTTCAATAAATCTCAAAAGGGGTTTAAAGTTAGGGTTCTTGGGTGTTTAGGCTGAGGTTTAATCATAAAAACAATCCCTCAAAATCTCATAACAAGATCTTGGAGAACAAGAGAGATCTATGGATTTTGGGTTTCTAATTTTAGGGTTCAAGAATAAAGAAAATAGAAAATCTGATTTACTAACCTTGTTTGTGTTGATTTGATTGAAGAAATAGAAGATAATTGAGGAGAAGTGATAAAGAAGAATGGCTCCAAGCCACCAGGAGGAGAAGAGAAGAAGAAATCCAAGCCACAATAGCTCTCACAAAAATTCTCAATTCTATTTAATGTTCCAAAGTTTCTTTACATTGCTTTCATAAGATGTATTTATAAGAAAAGAAACTCTAGAAGATAACCTAAGGTTAAAAACTAATCTTAATCATTCATCTAATCTAAAGCGAAGCTAAATAAAGATAAAACTTACCTAAAATAGTAATCCCATAATAGACCTATACCACTTCCTAAAAACACTCATAACTTGCTCAAAACACATCCAAATCATGTGATCTTGGGCCTGTTAGACCTTTCTAAAGTACTAAAAACACGCCAAACGGATGAGATTTGATGCCTAAAAAGTAGGCTATAAATAAAATGACGAAAATATAAAGTAAATAATAAAAAACAACTAAAAGAAAACGTCAACAAAGAGTGGACGCCATGTGGCATGTGGCACAATACATGTGGTATATGTAAGCATGTGTGAACGTCCTTCTCTCATGCAAAAATCAGTTCTTCTCCTCACGATTCTTTCTTCGCTTGTAAACTTTAAATCTTCCGCCTACGTTGATGTCCCCTTCAGGTGGGTCCAAGATTTCGGCCGAAATTTCGGCCAAATTTATTTCCTAAACTTTTGTCCGGATTTTCAAAATTTATCCAAAATTTCGACTGAATTTCAGTTTGTTTTTTTTTTACTGAATTTCTGCCGAAATTTCGATTTAGGTGAAGTCATGAATGTGTGTGGTTCTTTGTATTGTTACACTGTCTTTTTCTTTGAGTGTTGTTTAGCATGCTTTATTGTTCATCAGCTGACCATAGGCCCTCAATAGCGGCATCACTCTCACTGCCCTTACTATTGACTAATGAATAGAGAATAGAGGAAGGAAGGATGGGGTTGTTATTTTGAGGTGGCTGCATGGCATGCCTCTGTATTTTCATGTGTGGTGTCGGTGTCTAGCTAATATTGTTGTTTTGCAGTTTTAGTGTAACTTGATAGAATTATTGTAGTCTTCAGACTAGAGGAGTGGTCCTCCTGAAGGCAAAGAGGCCATACTCCATAGTCTTGGACTGTCCCTCAACGTGTGGTTTTACTCTCACTGGGCGACCCCAACCCCCCCCCCCCCCCCCCCCACACACACACACTTTTTTTTTTCTTAATAGCCTGTCAAACTTCCGATTTACTTTTTATATTGTGTTGTGTTTAGTATCTGCGTCAGTTTCGTTTCTATTTGTAACAGTCGACTTTAGTAGAATATTTGCTTATTCGTACGATTCTGTAGTTTGCTTCTCAAGTTCATGGGGATCAGCTTGCTGCGGGTTTTGTCGATGGTTCTGTCAAGCTCTTTGACATCCGTACTCCTCACATGTAAGCTGTTCTCTCAATAAGCATGCATTTGTTTCCGGAAGTATTTCAACAAATTATTTTACCTTTCTTTGGTAGTTTCCTCTTGATTAAAGCATTCCATGACCTTGCTTATGCACTTTTATATGTTATTTGTAATGTGTAGACCTGTTTGTACAACAAGGCCACACACTAAGAGTTTAGAAAGAGTTGTCGGACTTGGCTTTCAACCTGGATCAGATCCAACAAAGGTAACAATAGCTCGACTTTTTATTATCATGATTTGTGATATTTGTGTCAACAGTTTCAATATTTCCATTTTATTCTAAATATGCCTTGATTTTTTTTATATTTTGCATTCCCCATCTGTCTTGCTCATCATGGGCACTTTTGGTTGAATAAAGGTAGGGGTGCAACTCGGGTCAGGTTTGGTCGGGTTGAGGCCAACCTGAACCCGACCCGAAGAACCATTTACTGAATCGGACCCGACCCGACCCGAAGAACCCTTTTTTCCATCCTGAACCCAACCTGACCCGAGTTCAACCCGATCCGAACTTTTTCGGGTTGAACCCTACCCAAGTTGAACTCCTAAATAAAGGTGCCATAATAGTATTTGCTTTTTGTTTAACCGTTTCTTATGCAGATTGTGAGTGCATCTCAAGCTGGGGATATTCAATTTCTGGACATGAGAAATCGCACCAGTGCCTACCGTACTATTAATGCACACCGGGGCTCGCTCACAGCCTTGGCCATTCACCGCCATGCCCCTGTTATCGCAACTGGCTCAGCCAACCAAATCATGAAAGTCTTCAACCTAGAAGCCAAACTACTTAGCATCATCCCGTCCACCTTCATGGCCCCAAAGATTGGACCCGTTAGCTGCCTCACTTTTCATCCTTACAGAATCCTCCTTGCTGCCGGTGCTACTGATGCTTTTGTCTCCATCTATGCGGATGAGAGCTCCCAAGTGATATAAATGCACCTCGAAAAATTTTCATTATGCACTTGTCTCCATCTGCCTAATGTGGTCGTTATGGGAACATCATCACGAAGGGGTTCTCACCAGTTCCCAGTTCCTCCGCCACCTCATCATGTTTGTCGGGAACATGGGCTGTCGCACCCATTTGTGAAATGTGTATTTTATATATTCATTAGCCTCCACACCATAAGGTTGCGTGTTGGGTGGAATCCTGTAGAGGCTTTCATAGATATCCCTGCATGTTGATTAAAGATGTAAATATTTCCTGTTCTTTCTTCCCTCTACCCTGTTTATATTCTTCAATCTGTAAAAATGGTGCACTCAATATTGTAAATTATCAGACTTGAATTGGTGGTGCTGTTGTTTGTGCATGGTAAATGCGAGCTGTGAACACACTCACCTATCACCTTGTATTCTAAGAACAGATGGGCTTTCCCTCTATCAATCACTATTTAAGAGAATGGTTGAATCATTTGATATTGGGTTTAGATTTTTGGATAGAATGCTGGATTCCTAGGCAATCTCGAAGACATTACTCAGGAATACCCTCCAAATTTCTGTACAAGGGCTAGGATTGAAAAGAGGATGTAAAATATTGTATCCTGTACCTGTTCTGTTTGTTACTTTTTAACCAAGGTTACTTGAATCGGCTGGTGAAGCGAATGACAGAAGGTGTGGTCTATCAACAAGGTATGTGTGCAAACCAGCATTTATTGTAATTATCTTTTTTTTTTTGTAAGATTTTTATTTATCATAATTATCTATTGTTTTATTTCTCAATTCATCATGTTACTTAATGGACTGTTGGCGTCACTGCTCGGTGATCGGTCGCCATTGACTGCGAAACATGGAAGCTTCATCAATTCAGATTCTTTATAGCGATTTTTCTACTATAAAATGCAGTTGTTAGAAGAAAAGAACACAGTGGATCACATGCTATTATTGTTGAGTGTCTATTAACAAGTTACAAATTTTCACAACGGAGATTCAGATTCGATTTTTACCAATTTGAACAGAGATGAACTTTCTTTTCTTTGATACATTTAGAATAGACCAATTGCATTCTTAGATGTTTCTCTGTGCAGCATTATGTTTTGGATGTTCCAGTTGTGATTCAAGCCAAATAAGAACAATTAAGGTAGAGTAGCATCTTGTATGGCCCTCTTAAGCTTTGTTTGCAATTTTATGATTGTGGCTAATTTCACTTCATGGTAAGTACCAGCAGGTTAGAAGTTCCAACGAGCACCTATATTAGCAGGGGCAGTCTCGAAGGACTATTATTGCATGTTTTTGTAGTAAGTTACTGTAATTTCACTGGCAATACATATAAAGAGGTGATTTTATAGCCTTATTTATTATATTTCCTATAGATGTCATATTGCGATGTATTGTGATATTTTCTGGCATTGATCAGGATCTTTAACATGAACCCTGCATTTTCGACTGTTTATCGGTTCGTTCAGTTCGGTTTCATGGTAATTTTGATTTGAACCCTGTTTGTCAGAGTGAAAGTGAGAAAAAAGGGTAGAGAGGAAAGTTTTTTTTAAAAAAAGGGGCTAGATTGAATGGTCACGGTGATATAGCTGTTTGGTTGATACAAAGGAAAGTTAATCCGAATGACTTTATTTTCTTTTTTAAGCCATTCTCTTCTGTTCGAAGATAGACAAAGAAGCTATCCTCTTTTGTTGGATAATGTTTAAGCGTGTCATGATATTTTTTCCATTATAAGGTTGTTGGGGAAGAAGTGACAGTAGCTATTCAGAATTTCTTCCATTGTGGTAAAATGCTCTCGGAGCTAAATACCACATTCATCACTTTGATCCCTAAATCAGCTGATGCAACCTCCCCAGACAAATTCCGGCCTATCTCTGTCACTGCAATTTCTTATACAAAATCATCACCAAAATTCTAGCTTCCAGACTTTGTGGAGTCATTAGCGACATCATTAGCCCCAACCAGTCAGCATTCATAAAAGGTAGGCTCATTCAAGATAACATCCTCCTTACCCATGATGTTATGCACAACTTCCATTCAAAAGACTCCAAACAAGCCATATGTCTTAAACTCGACCTCCAGAAAGCTTCTGACAATCTAAATCTCCAAAGCCTTTTGAGTTTCATGTCCAAACAGGGATTCAATGATGCTTGGTGCAACTGGGTATCTCAATGTATCTCCACCCCGTCCTTTTTTATCCTCATAAATGGATCCCCTAAATGCTTCTTCAGATCCTCAAATGGTTTGAGACAGGGAGACCCTCTGTCCCCTCTCCTATTCACCATTTTCATGGAAATGATGTCTTGTTTCCTAAATGAAGCTCTATCTATTGGCTCTCTTGGAACTCCATTTTCTAAGGGCAAAATAAAAATTTCTCACCTCCTTTTTGCAGATAACGTGATGATTTTTGCAGATGCAAACCCATCCACAGCTAGAGTAATCCTTAGTTGGCTTGATAGATTCAAAATGTGCTCTGGCCTCGACATTAATCGAAGAAAAAGCGAAATCTTCTTCAGTGAAGCCTGCATCCATGGTAGAGAGACCATCCTTGATATTCTAAAAGTCCCTGAAGGCACCCTCCCAATCAAATATCTTGGTCTCCCCCTAACCTCCTCCAGGCTGAACTCTTCTGATTGCATCCCCCTTGTTTCTAAAGTTAGGAAAAAGATTTCCACCTGGTGCAACAAAAACCTATCCCGAGCTGGGAGACTTGAGCTGATCAGATCTGTCCTTAACTCATTTCAGATTTATTGGTCCTCTTCCTTCAACATTCCTGCAGGGGTGTTAGATGAGATTGGAATGCAGGGGTGTTAGATGAAATTGAAAAAATCCTGAGAAATTTCTTTTGGAGTGGAGAATATAGGCACAAAACTTTTCATGCCATCTCTTGGGAGGTCATTTGCACTCCCAAGAGAGAAGGGGGAGCTGGTCTGAGAAGAATCAGAGACACCAACCGTATTGGCCAAATGAAGCAATTTTGGGGGCTGATATCGAACAAGAAATCCCTATGGAATGACTGGGTTCAACTCAAATACGTAAAAAAACAAAGCCTTTGGCAAATGAAGATGCCCAGTCATCCTTCATGGGGATTTAGAGGAATCCTCCAAACCAAGGACATCATGAAAAAACACATTTGCTATTCTGTTGGAACAGGGGAAAACATCAACTTCTGGGACCACCCTTGGCACCCTGAAAGGCCTATTTCCAACCAATCCTCCTCGGCCTTGCTACTAACCAATATCAGTAAGAAAGCCAACCTAAATAGCCTTCTCCTTAATGGCATCTGGGATCAGATGTTTGATCTCCCCCACCTCGCCAACTTAAAAAAGATCATTTCTTCTGCAATCATCCGCCCTGGTTACCCTGATAAAGCTATTTGGAAACCTTACTCAAATGGTATTTTCACCTCAAAATCAGCCTGGAACGAAGTCAGAATCAAAGCGCAGAAAGCCCCCTGGTGCACAACCATTTGGTTTTCAGGAAACATACCTCGGCATGCTCTCACAGCATGGCAAGCCATCAGCAACAAACTCCCAACAAGAGACCGTCTGTGTTCCATGGGTATTACAACTGATCAAGCTTGCCTTCTATGTAACTCAGGGCTTGAATTAGTAAACCACCTTTTCTTTCATTGCGCCTTCTCCAAATGGATTTGGAACTTTCTGCTTTGGAGATTTAAATACAGAAGGAAAATTGGCAAAACTCTGTGTGATGAAGAAGAATGGGTTAGAAATCAATTCAGGGGCTCAAACCAATCTACCATTGCCATGAAAGTCTCTTTTGGGGCAGCCATATATTGTATATGACAGGAAAGAAATTCAAGACTCCACGGAGGCACCCCAACCCACAAAAGAGATATTCTTCATCTGATCAACGACAAGATTCATTCTAGAATTAGATTCCTCCACCTCCATGATAATCATACCCCCAGAAGTCTCCAAGTTCCTCTCCATTTCAATATCCCTATTCATTTGAAACCTGATCTTATCCAAACCTGCTCCTAGATCAAGCCCCCTGTCGGTGTTGCCAAAATTAACACTGATGCATCTTTTCTGTTAATGGTGCCTCCTTGGAAGGTCTCATTAGGGACCCCAACTCTGTCCTCGCTCTCTTCTCTATTCCTGCTTTTGGTGACGACATCATAATCTTGGAACTGAAAGCTATTGACTATGTGTTATCTTTGGCTCAGGAAAAAGCCCTCAACATAATCTGGTTGAATCTGACTCCCTCAATGCAGTCAATATTATCAACTCTCAAGCCCCCTACCCATGGAAGGCCCTCACCTTGTTGGACTGAATCTGCCTTCGTCTGGCTGCCTTTGTTGACTGGAAAGTCACTCATGTTTGGAGAGAAGCAAACTCAGCTGCTGATTTCCTTTCAAAAGAGGACTGCCCTTGCTAGGGTGATGACATCCCTCCGTTGTCCATTCCAATATCTCTCAAAGATATTATTGCAACTGATTCCGCTGGAGTCCCCTACACAAGGACATAGCTTTGTATCTCTTATGTTTTTTCTTGTCTCTTTTGTTCTTTATGTTTGCTGGGAGCATGTTCCCCGCCTGTTGGCCTTTGAGCCCCCTTAGATTGTAATTCTCTTTCTCATTAATTTTAGCTGGTAGGGATCCGCCTAACCCCAACTTACTTACCAAAAAAAAAAAAAAAAGGTTGTTAGGTGAGTTGGGGCAATTATCAAAACAAGGTAGTGCCAATATCACTAGCTTATTTGAAAAGGGAAATGATATCTGCGCTCCAATGGTTTGATACTGACGCTCAATTTTCTAGTCTTTAAATACACAGTTCTCACAAAAGGCAAGAAACTTGAGCGTCAATCTCAGAGTTTAAAATTATGTCATTTATAAAAAAAGATAAGGCTACTGATATTTGCACTACCATATTTTGATATCGACACAAACACACCTTGTCTTTTCCTACTTAATTGGCTGTGAGAGTTTGGGGAATTGTAACAGCTTTCTGATTATGTAAATGTGCCCACAGTGGGGCCCCGAGCCCAATAAGTGTCTTTTAGGAAGAGGCCTAAAAGTGACTTTCTTGAAAGCATTTTGCTTAACGGGACTGATATCCACACTACCATAGTTTAATAATAGAACTAAGTAGAGAAGTGCCATTATCAAAATATAGGAGTGCGGATATCAATCACTTTCTCATTCTGGTTTCAAAAGCCCTAGGTCTAAGCAAACAGAGAGATTTGCAGAAACCAAAACCAAAAAAAAAAAAAAAAACTCAATCAATCAACATGTCTGATAAGACAAGATGCCTCCAACAACATCCAAACAGGTATTTGTCAAGAAAAAGAGGATAAGGTCACATCCTTAGTGCTATTAGTAACCAACTGTTTGATGTCATGTTTAGGCCTTGTTTGTTTTAGATTCTGAGAATCGATTGTAAGTCCAACGGGTTAAAATCAAACGTAAATTTGAGTCCAATTATCAGTTTTGGACTCTCAATTGATTCTCAAAATTACAAAACAAATAGCCCTTGCCACCTGGTTAAAACATATAAGACTAGGATTAATTGAATTTGAGTCCAATTATCAGTTTTGGACTCACAATCGGTTCTCAAATTACAAACCACAAAAGAGAAATGCAAGAAAAATGCTTCCATTATCCGATTGGTCGATGAGTGATTTGTAAATGATTAAGTGAATTAAATCCTATTATTGGTGTCTAATACATGCGCTAGGGGTATCAAAATAGAAGAAAAAATTTCAAACAATAGCCACAACTAAAAAAGGCTACTGATATTTGGCACTACCATGTTTTGATAATTGCACCAACTCAGCTTGTCTTTTATTATTTAAACAACTGTCTAAGTTTATTACACTCCCCACTTCCCAAAAAGCTCTCATGAGCCAATTAAAACAGAAAAGACAGGCTGAGTTGGTGCAATTATTAAAACATGGTAGTGCCAATATCAGTAGCCTTCAAATAATGAAAAACAAAAGGGGCGGAAACATCATTTTCTAGTACAAATAAACCATTGATACACTGGACAGGGATGTGTTCCTGGTGATCAAAAGGGGCGGATATAATAAACCTATCTGTTGTGGGGCGGGCCCATCAAATCAAAAGTAGGCCCAAGGAGAAGCAAAAAATAAAAGAAAAAGATTTTCGCTAGAAGGAGGGCTTGAACCTCCGACCTTGTGGTTAACAGCCACACGCTCTAGCCAACTGAGCTATTCCAGCTATTTTACTTATTGGCGGAAAAAGATTAATGTTGATCCATTTCTTGTGACCCCAACTTGATTTTTGTATGATTCTAGCCCCTTGATCCATCAAGTTTCTCTTATATTTCTACCAATAAGAGACATTGAGAAAGATCTCTAACACATAGCACATTCTTTCATTAGCTATCCTAGAAGGCGTATCGGGCAACTATGTAATTGGGGCTCACTTGGCTTTGAATGCATAGCCTGTGGCGATCCCATGTTAATATTTGTTTTTCAGAATACCACCCTAACAAGGGTTATCTCTCTTTGAATTCCTTCAATTAGGAAGTAAAGGAAAACGTCTACCTCGCTCTAGTTGGCTAGATTATTGATGGGTTGAGTAAAAGGTAAGAAAGTCATGGAGGCTTAGGCCTCACTGCTTGAGAGAGAAAAGGCCACAGGGTCCTTACCCTTTCATATTCTAGGATACTTTGTTAGGGGTCTGTTAGAGGAGAAGGCTAGGGTTGGTCTCAACCCCACCCGATCCTTGCATGAGTTTCACCCCCAGTCGCAATGGCAAGATAAATAAAAACCCCAAAGTGAATGCGTTATGATTTATTAAGGTGTTGTCATTTTGATTAACCGAGGGATAGTTTTAGGGGAATGATATCACCCACCCCCTCAAAACGGATAAAATCCCTCTAACGTTATTCGTTAAGTCTTAAAGGCAAAGAAAAACGTTCAAGGGAGTGAATTTATCCTCAGGCAGTGAATCATTCTCACAGAAACTATTTAAAGGGAGGGATTTTTATCCGTTTAGGAGGGGGTGGGGATATCATTTCCTAGTTTTAATAATTTGGTTTTTGCCATGGTTACAATACTAAAAAAGTGTGAAACAAAGTGAGTTATTCCATTATCAAAACATGGTAATATGGATCATGGTTTTAAATTTCCCCTAATTTTTTTAGAAACGAACGAAATATTTCTCTTTCCATTCCCACCGAAACAAAGTCTCAATGAATTCCTTTCATGTCATTATTTTCAATCAAAACTCGAACAAAATTTCCTTAATTCGACCGAAATGGTCCGAACGACAACAAAATAAAAAAGATGTTATGATTTGCATTTCATTAATGTAGAGTGATATTTGGTAGGCAACATCATTGAACTGCACATCAAAGTAACCATATCTTATGCATGGAATGTTAGATCAGCTAGGGATTAATAATACTTTGTAACTTTATGTGTTATTGACATAGAGTTGGGGCCCTTGGAGAAGAGACGGGTCATTGTACATTCTTATACTTCATTTCATTACATTACATTGTACTTTTTTTTATTGATTTTACTGTTCTAGATACGCGCGACACCGCATGTCACAAGATGTTTGCCGTGATCTAGTCATTATGATTTATGGATGACTTTCTTGCTTATATGATGGTTTCTAAGTACGCATTTGTGCATGTTTCCCAAAATTCTATCGTAAAATTTCATCATTCGCATATATTTAGTGATTTTACAAGATTTCTCTCTAAATTTAAAACCTTGGTGCATATTTCAGTCCCCTTCTAAAAGTTTACTATGGTCTTGGTTGAGTAATTCAGCTAAGGAGGTTTTTGTGATTTTCTCAAACTGTCAACCTTATACTCTAATATCATTTAATGACCAAAATACCCCTACACACAAAGGGGGTGTAGGGGTGTTCTTATAAAAAAGGAGTAGTGGCAGTTTTACATCTTTTACAATCCAATCTCTTATCTCTATGTACACCTAACAAAGGTACTGCAAACTCTCTCTTCTTTTTTTTAACCCTCTGTCGCCCCCCTCAAATCATGACAGACGAGAGCTCCCCCAAAATTTCAGAAGAATCCATGGCGACTGCAACAGCGAGGCAAAGGTAATTCTCCCCAAACCCTAATTTTCATCTTTTCGTTTTTTCCCACTTTCTATTCCTTTCGTTCGATTCACCTATTTCGATTTGCCCTAAAGCTCCTCGTGAGGTCTAGGGTTTCTATATTTGGTCTCAGTTTCAGTAAAATTCTTCTTATTTTTGGTTTTGAAGCCTCTAGTATTACCGATCTGATGATGATGATTTTCATGTTTGATTCATTTTGGATTGGGGAATTTTGGTTTCTGTCGTAATTAGAAAGAGAAGTAACTGATTTTTAGGGTTTTATGTTTCTAGGGCTTGCCAAATTGTTCTTCTTTGTTATAATAGATTTTAGATCTAGGGTTAGAATCCTTGGATTTTGGTGTTATCGACTGTTATGTTGTTGCAGAAACTGAATTAGGGTTTTCAATTAGGCCCTGTTTGGATTGCAAGAAAAACATTTCTGATGGAATATTTTTTTTCTGATTTTTTTTTCTTTCCACAATTTAGAGGGAAATAATATGATTATGGTTAATTTAGAGGAATATCATCATATTTATGTAGAGATTCAATGTTATGAATTTATGTTACCTTTTATTTGCAAACATGTTTCTAATCCCTGATCTGTTCCAATAATGAATTGAAAAATATTCCTTTAAAACAGTCTAGGTCTTAACTCTCTTTCTGATACTTCAATAATCATTGAGTCAATTAATCTTTCAAATTATCCGTAAGTAATAGATTTGACATGGATATATTTTAATTACCCTCTTGCAAACTCTATAATTTTCACTAGTATATATGCATGGTTTTAAATTTCGACCGAAATTTCAGGTTTCGGTTGAGAATGAAACCGAAATCGGTAATACTTGAAACCGTCATTTATTTTGGCCGAAATTTCACTTGAAACCGTAATTTATTTTGGTCGAAATTTCAAAATTTCGGTCTTATCCCGAAATTTCTTATGAAATTTAAGGGATTTCACCCAAAAATCTCGATTTTTTATAATTATTTAATATTTTCCTGAAATTTCAGTTGAAATTTTGTACGAGTAAAAATAGCGTCTTTTTTATTTCGCTGGCTGAAATTTCAGTTTCGAAGAGGACCGAAACGCATTTTGAAACCGAAATTTGAAACCATGTATATATATGTAGAGAAAATCTCGTGGAATCATGTGTGGTTGCTTCCTATTGTTTTAGCTCAGAGGAGCTATGCAGTATTATTGCTCGAGTCCTGTTCCTCATGCATGTAAATTTACTTTTATTTATTTTGAATGCGAAATGTTCAAATCTACAAAAAAGTGAAGTGATATTTGGTTCACATTCTTATTGGTCTGCAGTGTTGAGTGTGCCTATGGTGTACTTTTTTCTGAATGATAGTGTGCCATGGTGTACTATGAGACCCAAATAATGATTCCAACGTGGACAAAGACATGAGAATGTAGATGTAGATGGTACTCAGCATTTTCTAAATCTAGGACGCTGATATGGAGATGACTAACACACTCCATGAGATAAGAGTATAAGACCCAATAAAACTATAAATAAAGTATTACAAAATTTAAGTAGATTTAGTTAGAAGATTAATTTAAATTTACATTGGTTTTATATTTATGGGAGTCACATGGTACTTTGGGCCTATGCAAGCATCCAGGTATCATAGATGGTGCATTCATCTTAGATATTTTAATGTGATTCACTTATATAGAAGAAATCTGTGATGCTTTGGTTCAGATATGGTATTGCGTATAATTATGGTTGTATTGATCTTACTGCATCGTATTCGTAGCTGCATGGATTTTGGCATGTTTCAGTATCCTATAATATTTATCTTTTTGTGAAACTCATAATCCTGACACCGTTTTGACTGAATAGCAATCAAGTCATTCATACTTATTATGAGATTTAAGTCATGTTTAGCACTTTGGAGGACTAAAACAACACTTGTCAACAGGAAAAAGAGGAAATGGGACCAGCCCGCCGAATCCTTGATATCAGCTGGATTGGCAGTTCCTGGAATTCTCCCATTAGGAAGCATAGGAAATCTTGTTGGAATTACACTTCCCGGTGTGGTCCCAATGTCTGGCGGTCTTCTGACAAATGCAATTCCTGCTGCTGGTGCATCTGTCCCTCATATATTTCAAGTGTCCACCGTCCCGCAGAATGCCGCAGCAATTGTCCAAAAGTTAAATCAAGTGAGCTATCTGTGAGAATTTTTATGTAGTGTTTGTTTCTGCACAATATTCATCCCGCCTTTTCCATTAAAAAAAAAATCATCCCGCTCTTTAGCCATTGGCGCTGGTGGATGACTGAAAGCCTATAGAAATCTGTCTGCTGGCATCCCTGTAGAATGATATGATAATTTTAAAGCTATATATGGGGATATTGTATGAAGCAATTCTTATGTACATGTTAACACGTGGATGTCCAATCATTAGTTCAAACTGTACAGTGATACCCACCATCTTGGATAGTTATGGTCTGGAAACCCTTCTGACATGGTGATCGTAACCATCCAATTGGACCACCTTTGCTTGTAGAATTTGGACATCTTGTTTTGATTTCTAGATATGCATTTGCATCTATTGATCAGACTATTAAGATTGTCCAATCTGATTGTTTTTTGGGCCATCACCCATCAATGTGGGCCTAGCACGTGGGCAGTCCAGATCGATGATAAAACTGTCCATGCTTATTGGTGGGGTGGACATCTCACCTTGCTGTCGTGGGGCATACGTTATCAGACAATTCCTTTCAATAGTATCAAGAAACTGTAATGACGTTAAGGCTTTCTCTTTCCTCATAGTTTCACCGATATATCTGAGGCTACATATGTTTGCAATGGACTGCCTTTCTTTTGCATATCTCAAATGATGTAACTGTCTCATTATAAATTGCTCAAGGTTTCATGTCTATTTACTGGATGCCCATATCCCATGTTACCTGGACACATCTTATTTTCATATTTTTGCTGTGCAGATACTTGGGGACACCTGGACACTCCTCAGAATGACATAACACACTACACATGTGAATTGTCTGGATGACGCACTAAATTGTGTCATGTGTCGACTCCATTCATGAAATGATTGTTCTCAGTTTAGATTTTTTAACATACAATGCTTGGAATTGAATTAATATTTTCAAAATTTCGCTGCTTTATTATTTCCTATTAGACTTTATATTACTCGCTAGTTTATCTATTACTCTATGGAAGTGTCCATGTGTGTTGAAGTAATCATGTGATGATATTTAAGTATACCTAGAAACTTCTCAAAATGACTCAACACTCTAGACATTTGTGTGTGTGAACTGTCTTGATGACATACTAAATAACATCATGCGTGAACACCATAAATGAAATTATTATCTGTCGCTTTAATTTTTTTTTAATCGACAGTGATCTTATTATTTGCTATTAGACTGTCTATTTTTTGAATGATTATTAGACCGTTTATTACTCGTTAGTTTATCCATTATTCTATGGAAGTGTCCATGTATCTTGAATTTTAGAGTGAGCAATGCCAGTCACTTGAGGACACTTAGACACTAGGCACCCGTGTCCTGTGTCTAAGAATGCGTATTTCATAAGAAGCATTGTTTTTTTTTTCTTCTCAAAAATCATTTGGGAAAGTAGTGTGAAGCATATTCCCTCAAAACATTGGGTCCCACCACTGGTCGGCATCATCAACTTAATTTTGATGATAGTTCTAAAGGCAACCCAGGACGTGTAGGTATTGGAGGTATCTTTAGAAACTACTTGGTTGGAGTTCTCAAATGATTTTCGTGGCCATGTGGAACAACAGATGCAAATGAAGCGGAAGCTGCAGATATTTAAGGAATTTTCTCCAGGTGGGTTTATGATATAAGGCGATTCTTGTAATGCCATCTCTTGGGCTAAAGGATAGCCCACTTCATTCTTGAAATCTTGGATCTTTATGCGGCAATCAAACCCCTTTTAAATCATCAATTATGATCGGCTAACGAAGAAGTGGACCCGTATTGGCTAAGGCATCTTTTGTGATTCCCTAAAGATCCGCAGTTGCTCCCCTATAGATTATTTTTTTTACTTTCCCCTTTTGTATCTCCCATTGTGTTTCTGCTTCTGATTTGAAGGGACATCTCATCCTTATTGTATATTTTTGTTTTGAATGCAAATTATCATTTCTCACAAAAATAAAATAAAATCAAAAGCATCTGCGCTTTATATAAATTGAGTTTAATATTGTTGCAATGTTACTGTTTTTTTTATTTCCCATTGCTGCAATGCCGATTTGTTACACATTTGAGCATGGTTTTACTTTACTTTTGTTTGAACGAAGGTTTTTGTTTCAGCCAAAAATTCAAGATGAACTAATAGCACGAGAAATTGTCATAAATGATGCCGAACCCACCACCCGTTACAAGCTTACAAAACGTCAAACACAGGAAGAGGTGAATCAGAGTATCTGATTTTTCTTTCGCTTGCATGATCAAATGGTTAAATGTTTCTAATCTTTTTAAAGTCAGAATTGCTCTGAATTGAAGGATAATTTTATTATCTTGCAGATTCAGAAATGCTCTGGTGCTGTGGTCATAACTAGGTATGTTGTGAAGGGTAGGATCTTTATAGTAGGAGATTATTTAGTGGTTTCTTATTCTTATTTTGAATATTGCATAATCAAATTGATCTTGCAGGGGAAAGTACCGCCCTCCAAACGGTTTGCCTGACAGTGAGAAGCCACTATATCTTCACATTTCTGCTGGTGCTCATGTAAGTGACGGTTTGTTCTAGGCCAGTTTTAACCCAGCCTGTATCGAGCACTTCAGTTGATCTGTTGGGTACCTGCGAATTCTACAATTACCCATTTCGTGAAATTGAATGCATAAATACCTGAAAATTTCCTATAAGCTTATCGTCTGTCTCATCTGTCATTCTGAATGTCTTCTTAGCTTCTTGGAATTGAGACCACATAGTGTCCTATTTCATGTTCAGAAAAAGACAAATGTCATGTATTTGTCAGGATGAAATCGATTTGTGTAATGTTGAGTTTGGCATGGCGTTAACTTTATCAGGCCTTCATTCTGTTTACATATTATAAAAGACACCTGGACAGAACTAAAGATCTAAAATCCCCTCAATTGTTAGGAAGCCTTCAAGGGAATTTTCTCTCTCCAGCCAAGTGTATGGCGCTAAGAAAATTTCCTCTGCCCCCAAACAGCCCTGAAAAGTATGAAGAGTGTGCTTTTAAGACTTGAAAAATATCCAATGCTCATGTTATTAAGAGTCCCTTATTCCCAACGGCCCTGGGTATAATCTCTTCCATGCAACTTACAAATTAATTTTGGTTGAAATTATGATAATTATTTATAAAAGGAAAGTTACCTCTCTTGACTGATCTCTTCCACACGACTCACAGATTAATTTTGATGGGAATTTTGATCCTCTTATTTATCAAAGGAAGTCGCTCAGAGGATCCATGATTACAATAATGCCAATTATAAACAAAGTCGATTGAAGAAGACTAAGGCATTTTATTACCCAATGGATTTAATAAACTTGTAGGATAGATAGTCTTCTGGGTATGAGATTAATACGGAGACATAAAGTGCTACAAAATAACAGAGGACTTGTACACTATTACTGGATACTTTTGTTGCAAATTGCTAATGTGGCTGAGTGTGGGACACCTACTTTATTTCCAAATCTTTAACATGCATGAGTATAATACCTCATCGGCCCACCCCATTGTTATGCATTCTGATGAGTTATTTCATGTAATAACCACGGAGCAAAATCGTTTCTGTATTCCATCACTCCTGGCATGATCAGAGTAGTCCCTGTTAGATGTTTTGCTTTTGTGAGTGTTTTAGTTGGTATATTTCACTAAGTTCTGGCCAGAAGAGGGAGCAGCGGAAATTTCTCTTTTAGTCATTCGTTTTGTTTTCCATTATTTGATGGGAGATTTCATTTTATTGGGGTTGTTCCAAATTTGGTATCCAATTGCAAGTAGATAGAAGTAACACACCACAAGACATTTCATTTAATATGGAAATATGTGTGAAATGTGCAGTTGAAGGACACAGCAGATCGAATCAAAGCAGTTGATCGTGCAGCTGCCATGGTCGAGGAAATACTCAAACAAGGCCAGAATTCACAGCCTGCGTCTACCACTTTCATTTCAGCCATTAGCACTGGTGCACAGGTAGATACACTGCATTACAAACTTTAGAAGCTATTTCATTTAGAGGTTGAATGTGTCTGAACATGGCAAATGCGTTAATGATGATGACACAGATTACTCAACCCCTGAGCACATCCTTGTTTTTGGGCTTTGATGCTGACGCATCATTAAACATCGCTGCCCGTATCCGTGGACCAAATGTACGCACTTTGCCTTTATGGTTTCCTATTTCTTTTCATAAAATTTGTATACTTCATTCAAGGAGAATTTTACCAGTTCATGATTCAAACTTATCGTATCACATGTGTTGTGGTTATTACATATTGCCCTTTTATTTTTTAAAAAGAAATCTGTACTTTTCTGTTCTTGTTTCTAGTTTCATTCACTTGGATGCCTTCAATTCCAAATTTTTTTATTTTGCTCATCCGATTGATTTTAGTTAATGGCCTTTTGTGAATAAAATTTATTGCATGTGGTGAAGATAAGAGATTCTAATGTTTTGAAGCATTCTCTGACATCTCCATACAATTGGGAGAGAATGTTTTGGTGGTGGTGGTGGTTGGGATTTGTGCATGCAGGACCAGTATATAAATCACATTATGAATGAAACAGGAGCAACTGTCATACTGAGAGGACGGGGTTCCGGAAATCTTGGAAGTCCACATGGTGAAGGTACACTATGATCTTGACAAAAAATAAAAAACTCTTTATTAAAATTTGGTTTCTCCTTATCTCAGCTGATTACTTACTCTCATCCATCTTCCAGATGTACAACAACCTCTGCATTTATATTTGTCAAGTAATAATTCAAAGAGTCTTGAAGATGCAAAGCTGCTGGCAGAAAATCTTTTGGACACAATAAGTATAGAGTGCGGTGCTTCGAGGTGAACAGCTGTAAAAAGTATTTTTGGTTGTAGGGATTTCATTAGTTTGCTCATGCCTGATATAGGGTTCACAGGGTAGCTTACTGTGTGGTAGAACAGTGAAGGCTGATAGGACTGAGATCAGGTCTCAGGTCAAGGCCGTTTATTTTGGGGGCAAAGTACCCGTTTTGCACACGTCTCGTATTCCAATATTTCACGATTATTTGAGACACTTTTAGATCTCATTGTACTTATCTTTGCCTTTATATAAATACATTAGTGAGGGGGAGTTTTCCCTAAGTCACTATTTTCTCTTTTTCTCTCACGCAACATGGTATCAGAGCCCTAGGGTTTCCGATCCCTAGGGACAATCGAAAGCCTCCATCTTCACCATCTCCTTCAACCTCCACCCAAAGCCAAATCCATCAAATTCATCTCCATCTTACCCTACCCGTATGCCCCAACCCCGTACGCACTCCCCCCCCCCACCCACCCACCGCATCCCCCGCCCTGCGTACGCACTCCCCTCCTACCCGAACTCCCCCTACCCGTGCCCCCGCTTTACCCACCCCGTACGCAATCCCCTCGTACTCGTACTCATGCAACAAACACAGACACACATATACAAGATATTTTGTCAATAGCATCGTGATATTTATCACTTTTATTATCAGTTTCCAAAATAGCTCTATCTTATAAAAATGTCAAATTTTAAAATTATCATGCAAGTTCTTGAGAACAACATTGTCACTTAGAGTGCAATCTCAGGCCTATGACCATGAATCATCTCTATATAGGTGGTTTTAAATTTCCCGAAACAACTGAAATGTTTTCGTTTCCATCCCCACCGAAACGAAATCTCAATGAATTCACTTATAAATCACGGAAACATATGGAAACATATGCAAATGATGAAATTTTAAGACGAAACTTTGGAAAGTGCTAGAATAAGCACAAATACATACTTAGACACCATCAAATAAGTAGAAAGCTACCCATAATGCCTTAACACATTTAACACCTAGTGGCATGCGTTGTCGCACATGTCTGTCCAGAAAAGTCAATAAAAAGTATAATGTAACGAAGTATAAGAAAGTACAATGACTAGTCTCCCCTCCAAGGGCCCCAACTCTATGTTAATACCAGAGAGTTACGAGGTATTATTGGCCCCATGCCGATCTGACATCCCATGGATAAGATACAGTTACTTTGATGTGCAATTCAATGATGTTGCCTACCAAATGTCATTCTCTACATTAATGAAATGAAACGAAATGCATATCAGTCTATACCAGTCTCCTAAATTTTATAGCTCTGTTCTACAATCTGCTAGCAAATAATAGTGGTAAAATCTTCTCTGCTACAGGGTCTCATCATGCAAGGACTACAATGCTGTTCCTCCTCCGCAGAAACTGTTAACTGGAGTTCTAAACTCCACAATGGAACAAAAAATAAATGCCGGTCCAATTCCTAGTTTGACATGTTCAGCTGTTGGTTCCACATCTTTGGCAACTGCTGTGCCACCAGTTGCCTCGGCGGTCACCAATATGAGTACTCAAGGGGCATTGTCACAACCTGGGGTTATGTTCAATTATGGACAGCCGCATATAAGCCCAATTTGCTATCCCCAGCCTTCAGCACCCAGGGGAACAAGCTATAGTGGATATGGTGGAATATATCCCCAAGTCACGCCGTTGCAGCAAGTTGCTCTAGCACTGAGACATGCACCTGCTCCGAATTCTGTACTTGCTACCAATTCAGTTGTCAGTACATTGCCAAAAATGAATTCAAGCCCCAATATTGAAGCCAATAAACGGCCCCCACAGAAGCGGAAGTTTCAGGAGTTACCCGTTTCTTCAAACGGACCTCCAAAATTTAACCAGGTACCTTATGGATAGTTCATGTTCTGGATGAATATATATGCCTGTTCATACCTCTGTTCGCAAGAGTGGGCAACCTATTTTAGTACTTAGTTTCTTAACTATTTGGTGCCAAGGAATGATTGCTTTGTTGTACTGTTGTCATCATGCATTTTACACTATGTCACAAATATCTCTGATATTTTTAAAATTAAAAAAAAAAACGCGTTTTTATCGCAACATTTTGATAAAACAACAAAATCCCAAAATAATCCCGAGTTTTTTAAAATATAGCTATATTTTAATTTTTATCATAAAATATCGAGATATTATCCTGTTATTTTTATTTTATATTTTGTCTTGAATTATATATATATTTAAATAATTTTATTTTTGTCATTTTTCCATATATAAATCCGAAAAAATAAAAATAATTAATATATCCTGAGATTTTCCCTTGCCGAGAAATTCCCGAGAAAGATATTTGTGACAGATTTTACAAAGAGGAGCTTTGTGCTGATCCTCAGATCATTATAAAGTTAATTTGTCATTCTCATTGTTGCAACTGATGGGGCCTATGTTGCATGGTGTGTCCCATATCATGTCCCATCCTATGTGCAAATAGGAAGGGTTCTTTGGCAGTTTTCTGCTGATCCAAGGATCACTAGCCCTTTTCGCTTTTGTAAATATTGAACTATAATCCTTTTTCATTAATGCTAGTCCGGTGATGTTATCAATTGCCAGATTGTAATTCATGTGGCTCCATTGAGTAGTAATCGCACACCCCATTTTGCTTATTGTTGAGAAGAGATTAACCATTTCTAGCTTGCAGTTGGGCTTTCTAGCATGTGTTTTTATTCATCTACCTTTAATGAAGATATCGTTTGTGTGCCTATAGAACTGGTGGTACTCATAAAGCTAAAAGTTCTCAATTTTTTCGCAAATCCTTTGAAACAACCTCGAGCTAAGTCAGGATTGATAAAAGTCAGTACATAGAGTTATTTATCTTGTAATTTTTACTCACAGTAATGTGAGTCAGTACAAGACATTTGATCATGCATATTATGTTTGGTCCTTGTTTCTGTAGTGGTCCTCAGTTTTTTGCCTGATTTTTTCAACTGTAGCTTGAAATATCTAATCATTGAGCACTGATCACTGCAGGCTTTCAGTTATATGTTTTATGTTTATGTTCTTGAAATTCGATGGTCGTTGTGCTGATTTTTTCTACTTACGATTCCAGGTATTTTCTCTGACCTTCTATGAAGCTGACAGGCTGGTAATCAACCTGTCTATTGGACCCTTGGTTTGTATTTTTCACAGGGTTTCAAATCTGGAGTTGCTACGAGATGAGGATGCTAGCCGATTAAAAGCTTTGACCAGAGGCCAAGTCAAGATTGTGTTTCCTTTGCTTTGATTATGCTGTTATGCAACAGCTGAAAAGAAAAGAGAGAGAAAAAAACTTTACTGTTTATTTTTTATTTTATTTTTGTTGCAAAGTACAAACCCTTCCATTCTTTTTATTCCAAACCCTGGAAAATAGTTTCCGCTCTCAGTATCCAACAATCGCTGCTTCTCTGTTTCCCCTTGAATTTTAGACATCCATTCCCCAACCACACCGTTTCATTCTTTGTTTGTCTCCATCCTAGGAGCTCTATATCCTTGATTTCTGAATCAACTAACCTTGTTCATATAGATTACTGACTGATTATTTAGGACTTGATCTTGTGAGATTTATTTATTTTTCCTTCTATATTATGTTATTTAGTGATGCAAAAACTGGATTTGATTTTTTTCAGAACTTACAAAAAGGATCAGAATTTCTTAAGCCAGGTGTGCCTTCGGAGCATTCAAGCACGGCAAATGTTTCAACTATGCCACCTCCAAAGAAGTTGGTCCAGCCAGGGTCCAATGGAATTACATCTCATCCTCCAAGGGACATGCCCCCACCACCACCAAAGTTCACGGCACCACCACCACCACCACCAACACCAAAGTTCACAGAGCCACCACCAAAATTTACAACATCGACACCATCGCATCCAAAATCAAACAGCGAAAACAATATACCAAAGAAACCAACAGCTGACCCTATCTATGGTGGTATTCCAAGTAAGGAAAATAATCCATCATTGAGTAAACTCTCTTTTGATTGCTTAGGAAATAGAAAGTCCATTTCACATACTTTTAACAAATTCACAATGCATAATCTACTTGTTCCAGGTAATCCGATCAAGTTAGTGGAGTATGGGGAGGAGGATGAGGACTCTGAATCCGAGGGGGAAACTGATGAAACCCCCCAAAGGAATTCGATTCAAATGGGGGTTGCAAAGCCATTCTGGGCTTTATGATTCTCTACAATTTCCAAATATTGTGTCGACTACAAGAGAATCCCCCTGGCCCACGGAACTTTGCAGTGCACCGAAGGCTTTAGCTTGGTATGGCACTCACCAGCAGAGCTAGATGGTGGACGAACGTCGACTACTTGGTATAAGCTATTAGGGATGGATTGACAAATGCCAGATATTCGAGATTGCCCGGTGTGGAGCTGTGTGCTTCTACAGTTAGGGGTCATCTGATGGAAAGTAATGAGCCTGTAAATTCTGGTTTGGGTCTTAATTTGAGGGTGTTCTGTATGTAAAATTAGGGTTGTTCCTCTATTCAGGCCTTTGTAGTGTTTTTGAAAGAAAAACCAAGAATGTAATTTATATGCATCAAATGTGGGTCATGTTCAATGATAATCTGAAATGCCTTGCCAGCTTACCAAAATCAAGAAAGTCCTTAGGTTGATCTCTCAAATCATTTTGCCATTCATTCTCTTATCTTCTCAAAATGATATATTTTTCCTTGTTTGGAATACTGGAAATCCAGATTTGAGTTTTAGAAGGACCTGAGGTTAAGATTGAAGATTTCTTTGGATTTTTCAAAAAGACCAGTCAATGACTGCTTTCTTAATTCATATCTATGTAAGCTTTTGTGCTTTATTTATAAAAAAATGCCCAGTTTCAAATTAGGGTTTTTTATCCTTGATTACTTGTAGCCATGGCTGAGCTCCATGCCCAGTGCTATGACTGAAGTGGGTTTCATCATTGAAGCTATAGTCATAGCCAGAACAGCGAAAAGGAAAAGTGTTTTAAGTTTGTTTGGAAAATTTTCTAGTGCTTTCACTGCAATGGAGCTTCACTCACTCCAACAATGAATTTTTAGGTTTTTCACTTCAATTTCACCCACTCTTAATTTCACCCTGGGTTCGTTTAGATGTATGTAAAATTGAAGTAAAAAGAAGGAAGATAGATTCCTATTTCTTTTACTTTCCTATTTTTTCTCTTGATCTGAGAGGAAAGTCCAACAAGGGCATACATTTTGGAAATTAACAGCCCCAACCAAACAATACTGTGAAAAGGAAAGTATGTCCTTTTATTATCCCTATTTTTGGTGTAACCAAAGGAATTACCTTAGATTTCCACTTATTTACTTTCTTTTTATATTGATTTGGGGAAAGACAAAAAGTAAAAAAACAAAGGGTTTGCATTTGGAAAAATTTCAGCAGACAAGAGTAAATGCCACATGAATAGTAAATGACAGCCAATTACACGAGTAAGAAAAGTAAAATATGTCCCATCTCTAGTAATTACACATTATAGAAATCTCTATAAATTGGAGGGTCAGGATCATCCGATGGAGATGATCTACTGGGTATACCTGTTTATGCCCAACAAATGAACGGTTAGTGTTGAAATTCCATTGCTAGTGTTGAAATTTTTCTAGAAAGAAGGGAAAATTTTTAAGTTAAAAAAATTCCATGAAAAATGAGTTGGCCAAAATGCTGAATTCATTTTCCATGAAATTAACCCAATCTTTCTCTGAATTTGTCAATATAAACTGAAATGTTAAGGGTATTTATGTCATTTTCTTAGAGTTTACCTCTCTGCATTCTCACCCACTTTATTTTGATATTCACACCTTTTTAATTTTCGCTCGAGAGAATTTAGAGAGGAGTTACGTACCAAAAAGCAGTGGGTGCCAATATCACATTTTTCTTTTCCTACTAGTCGTCTATTACTCTATTTGGAGAAATTTTTCTCCATCTTTTGACTTATTTCTGGTAACTGCAGGATTATTCTGTTTTGATACCTTTTTCCCTGAATCTTTGCATGTAAAGATCCAAAACACATCATTTGTCTCTTAAAAATGGAAAATGATGAAGACCAAAATGATATTTCCACCCCCTTTGCACCATTTACTCCCCCTATATTGTTCTTTCAAATGCTCTAGGTCCTTAAATTTCTCTCATCTTAGCCCCATTACAACTTAGTTCTCCTCTCAGGTTTGTTCTTTCTTTCTTCCCATCTGATATTTTTTCACTTTATCATCTGTATATATTTAGAACATAAGATCAAAGGGGAATTGTGGGGTTTCTGAATATTGGATTTTGGCCAAGTATGATTATGGATTTATGGGGAATAGTTGATTTTGGGTTTGTTTTTGTAACAAAGTTTCCCTGTTGTTCTTCAACTTTTGATGGATAAGTTGTATTTCTATGAAAAAGAAACAGTTTGTTTCCTACTTTTGTTTTTCTATTTCCCTCTATCTATGTTTTTAGCTAATGGGCAGATAGATAGATCAAAACTGAACTGATTTTAAGACTGGGTTTGCGATTTTTTGTTGGTGGGTGTGTTTATGGAGTGGTAAAGGAACTATCTTTTTTTTTTGATAGGTAAGCTGGGGTTAGGCATGGAAATAAATTAATGGTAAAGGAACTATCATAAATTGTTTTAGACTGTATTTATGGAAAGGTAAAGGAGCTATCACAAGTTTTCTGTAATTAGCTTTTTGTGGACTGTGTTTATGTAGTGGTGAAGGAACTATCACAAGTTTTGAGTGTGTTTATGGAGCAGTAAAGGAACTATCATAACTTTTTGTCTTGTGGGCTAAAGTGACTCCTCTAACAGTGTTGTGGGCTAATTGGGGATTAGTGACGGTCCATGGAGACTCGCTAATCTTATGGATGAAATAAAAGATATGTGTTTGTTTGGTGTTTGCTCTTTTTCTCTTATACCCATAAGTGCCAATGATTCGGTTGATTGTTTAGCCAAATTAGGAGCTTCTTGCTAATCATTTTATACTGGGCAACCCTTGCCCCATGAAGTTCACATGTAATCCATTATTATTTAATAAAATTGTTATCTATATAAAAAAAGGAACTATCATAACTTTTTGAGTAATTATTTTTGTTGGGTTAATGATATTTGATGACGTTGATGGCGACACATTGTTTACAATTTTTTTTATGCTATTGGGTTCAGTTAATTATTATTTTTTGGGTTGATTGGTTGTAGGTTCTGAGTAAGATGAGGTTTTATTGGTTGGTTTTGTTGGTAATTTTGCTGGGTCCTGCAAGACTCGCTAAGGCGGTGCACAATGGGGATCAGCCACTTGCAAAAATTGCTATTCATAAGGCTACGTTCGCTCTTCAAGACTTGGCTTATGTCAAGGCCTCTCCTCTTGTTCTTGGATTGAAGGTAAACTTCGATTGCCTCTGTGTTTGGTATTATTTATGTTTGGTTGTCATGTTTTGTTTCACGAACTGATGAAAAAGTTTCCAGAAACCTTTTGAAATGAGAATCTCATTTATATTAATTTCCATAATCATACCTGTATCCATATGCAAGCACATAAATAAATTAATCACACAGGAAGATGCATACTGTACTTACATTGGTACACAAATTCATGTATATGTGCATATAGTCAGGAAAACAGAACATACATCTCTTCATATGTAAATTACTCCAAACACGTGTCTACAGGCCTAGGTAACGATAGTTGTAGCTTTGGATTCATCATGAAGTTCTTTTCTGTATATTATTTGTTCATAAAGTTTATCAGTATTCTTTTTCTTTTATGAATGATAATGTAGAAAACTTTATTAATCTGGGAAAAAGAGATTCAGGCGGAATCTCCATTCCCAATGATCCTTGGGTTGGACTAATTAACTCAATCTTCAGGCAATTAGACCATTTTCTTTTTCTGGAATGAGCTAAAATGGGTTTATAGGAAGATATATCATATAGTATATTTTGTTATTTTTCTTTTAAATCTATTTATTTTCTCAAATGCAATTTCTTCAAGTTGCAGAGGTGATGGATTTATATCGAAGAGTTTCTTATTCGTTTATTACCTGCATTATTGTTTTGTAAGATTTGGAATACCCAAGGGTAGAATTCGGAATCAGCCTTAAGAATAAACACAAGATAGACAAATACTGTGGTATTGACTCAGTTGGCTACATGATACATTTTGTAACAAGTTTATATATTCAACATGTCATAAATTATTGCTCTGAGATGTGTATAAAACACACAAGAATTTCTTCATTTGTTTCAGGGGGAGAATACTGAGTGGGTTTCTTTGCAATTTCAATCCCCAAATCCATCAAATGATGATTGGATTGGAGTTTTCTCTCCTGCAAATTTCAGGTGACTGCCCTTTCTATCAAAAGTAAATGACATTCATTGGACTTGTGTCCTCTTAAAACAAGAAACAAATGACCATGTTTGTTTAAAATCTTTCTCTGATCTAAAATTCCAATGTTTTTAGATGGATTTTGTGATTGAAATCATTCTTATCTTAAAGTATCCTGAATCTGAGATCAATTATCCCTCTAAAATTTTCAGTGCTTCCATCTGTGAACCTGAAAACGAAAAAGATGAACCTCCACTATTATGTTCTGCACCTCTTAAGGTTTGTTCATGCTGCCTTTGCTTTCTTGTTCACATGGGTTGATATTAAAAGTGACTATCTGTCTAACAAATTTCTTTGTTTTGGAGAGGAAGAGTAATTTATGATGCAAATATTGAATTAGTATTCTCTTGCAGTATCAATTTGCAAATTTCTCTAGTCCAGGCTACAAAGCCACAGGGAAAGGATCATTGAAGCTTCAATTGATCAATCAGAGGGCAGACTTTTCTTTTGCGTTATTTTCTGGTGGACTCTCAGATGTATGTCTGCATCAAAATAGTATGGATATAAATTTTGTTCCTTGAGTTCATGTAGTGATATTCTGATATCTTTTGTCTTGACTCTTGAGAATACTTTTTAGCCTCGGGATAGTCAAGAATTTGAAATTTTATGTTTATTATCTCAAGTCATAGGTGAGGCTGCTCTTTTAACTTCGACCAGCACTAACTCGAATTTGAACTTTTCTTGTAATAACAGCCAAAGCTTATTGCTGTCTCAAACTCCGTAACTTTTGCAAATCCAAAGGCACCTCTTTACCCACGGTTAGCTCAAGGAAAGTCTTGGAATGAAGTAAGTCTATTTTTGTTTAATTATAAACTGGCTTTAGGAATAATCAATCATATGTTTTAGAAGCATCTTTGGTCTAAGATACTTTGTGCATACATTTTCTGTTCATGGGTGTTTTGAATTTTCGAGTAAGTGGTGAAATTCTTGAGAATCGTATAAGATTGTAGGAATTATCGAAAGGGGGCCAAGTCCTAGAATATTTTGCTAGGTGGTTTTGTTTTGATTGCAAAATCTTGTACCTATATGAAAAGATTATTATCTCTAATTTGTGGACACGGACACGAGTGTCACATGTCGAAAGGGACACGGAGTGTCGGACATGACAAACTCCCAAAATTTAGAAACGGGAACACAACTAAAATAGAAAGTACATATAATCATGATTTGTGAACGCGGATTCGTGTGCCGATTTTGTACACGGATACGGGTTTTCTGACATGGTAATCCCTAAAAATCTAGAAATAGTGTCACTCATACACCAATATACATATAAAGTTACTGACAGTTCTAGCAGTACATTTAAAAGTGTTTAAAGGAGCGTCGACATGTGTGGAGTGTGGACACAGGTGTCGTGTCGGACACGACACAACACGTGTTGGCAATAAATTCAAAGTGTTGGCTAAATCATAGATTATTTTAGTAAAATATGTAGATGGTTTTGTTTTGATTGCAAAATCATGTACCTATATGAAAAGATTCTTATATTGAAATATCTACATCAAATTGGAAGTTTTCTTGTAATTGATTTTCTTTTCTCATAATGTTTTGAGTTGCATAACAGTTGAGTTACAATTATAATGTCTTGAGTTGCAAAACCAGTATTCAAAAATTTTTGGGCGAGAACTCGGCCAAGGTAAAAGGGACTTGACTTCTGCGAGTTGATAATTGACCTGGGGTATTTCAAAACAGTGTGCATTACATTTAAGAGCTAAAAGTATGTTATCTATTGCATGACTTATTGCATGGGAATGGTTAAGATAAAAAACCTCATCTAATATTTCAACAATCAAATATGGGATTTTAGTGGAAATAGGTGAAACTAGCAAAGAATTCTTAGAGAATTGAGCAATATTACTAGAGCCTTGCCATTAGCCAACATGTCTAAGCTCTGTGCCATGCATGAGCCATACCAATGCCATATCTGGGTAAAAGTTCCTAATTTGATGGTGAAAAAGTAACACTTGCCCAACGATGTCAATGCTGACTTATTGTTGACTTGATCTTATCTACCAAAAACAAAAAAAACAAAGAAACAGAATTCTTTTTCATTTTATTGATTGAGCCATTGAGGTTAGTATCTACTAGTCATTAGAAGCAGAAAAATACCCATCCTATTCGGACACCCAACTTCGATCCAATGGAACTCTTAGACCATCTTAAGGCGTATTATTTTTTAATTATATGAGGCATTGTATGGAGAAATGACAATAGCTATCTTCCCATGTCTAGAGTAAGAAATCTGGTAAAGTGGTAATAGTTCTGTAGTTTTCTCTTTTCTTTTCTACTAAAGTTTTCATATTGGTCAAGCAAAAGAAATGCAAATTCATTTGTCAGAGAATTGACCAAAAGAAAAATCATTCGCCAGTTATCCATCCTATTGTATTTTCGCTTGCAATCTAAATTTTGTAATCACTTTTTTATGTTGCTGTGTTTGTTAGAGTAGCTCATTTTCCATTATACTGAGTCCTAGGTAGTGCATTTTAACTGTACAAGACAGTAGTTCTTTTAGCTGAATTCTGTTTCCATCTCTCATTTATTTTGTTGGAGATGGATTGATTTTATGGTGAGATGACTTTCACTTGCGATCTAAATTTTGTGATCATTTTTTTTATGTTGCTAAGTTTGTTGGAGTAGCTCATTTTCCATTATACTGAGCCCTAGGTAGTGCATTTTAATTGTACAAGACAGTAGTTCTTTTAGCTGAATTCTGGTTCCATCTCTCATTTTTTTTGTTGGAGATAGATTGATTTTATGGTGACCATCTCATCTGATTCTTTACTTGATACTCAGATGACCATAACATGGACGAGTGGATATGCTATAACAGAAGCTGAACCTTTTGTTGAATGGGGACGACATGGAGGAGCTCTAACACGTTCTCCAGCTGGGACATTGACTATCGATCGTAACAGCATGTGTGGTATGCTATTTATTTCTATCCGGGTCTAATTTATTATAAATTCTTTAGAGATTGATGTAATACGTTGGTCCATAGGGTGGGCAGATCAATCATGCGACGTCTCATGTTCCCTTAACTATGAGCCAAACGATTACTTGTTTTGATACTGGGACTCTTTCCGTTTTACACTTCATGATTATTAAATCCCAAAATGCTATCAAATGACAATCAGAGAAATTATAAGAGAAGTGTCAACATCAAATCAAGGGAACAAGGATATCATTTCCTTTTATTCATTTACTCCTTTGTATGACTATGGCCACTGATGAGCTTTTGTAAGTTATATATGATATAGTTTACTCATCATACAATTAATTTAGAGTGGAAATTTCAGAGAATTTTCACTTCTTTCTGTTCAATCTTTCAACTTTTATAATTTTGTGTCATGCCACATACCAAGGACACTCCATTTTATGAAAAATTGCCATGTGCGTATGAGTCGATCCGGCTTTTTGGACAGGAACAGAACCTCCATAGATGTTGTTTGCTGTTGGTTGGTCTTATTTATATATTACTTGTGTAGTTCTATCGCATGTTAATTGAATTGATATTCATATAATAGTATTAAAGTATCATATATCTCTAAGATCCACACACTTCATGTTTCTAAGCGACATAGGCTGTATCAGAGTACCTAATTTTTTCAATACGGTTACAGATTCCCTGAAACCTGAATACTCACTCAAATTATCAGCATCCTCTGTTAATTATATTAACTGGAAGAATGAATGTGCATGGATTCTAACTTTATCTAGAGTTCAATTTGTTGAGAGAGGTAGAGAAAAGAGAGAAAGTAAAGAGTGAGAGAAAAGATTGAGTTAGGGTAATATAAATAATAAAGAGTGAAGTACAAAGACATGTATGCCCTTGGGCATTACAATAAAGACCTAAAGACCTGTTAACACTCCCCCTCAAGCTGGAATGTAGATATCTAACATTCCTAACTTGTTACAATTATTAACTAACTTAGCTCTACTTAGAGGCTTCGTGAACATGTCTGCTAATTGATCTGTAGATCTGGTAAACACGGGAGATATGTAGCCTCGCTAAATCAAATCTCTAATGAAATGACAATTCACTTCAATATGTTTGGTCCGCTCATGAAAGACTGGATTCGTGGCAATGTAAATGGCGGATTTGTTGTCACAGTATAACTGAGCTGGAGAAGAAGAAGGAGGAAATCCAATCTCTGAAAGTAAGGAATGTAGCCACATGAGTTTCCCACTCGTATGAGACATAGCTCTATATTCTGCCTCGGCACTGGATTTAGACACGACATCTTGTTTCTTACTTCTCCATGAAACAAGATTACCTCCAATAAAGGTGCAATATCCTGTAGGCCTATCAGCCGGAGATCCTGCCCAGTTTGCATCAGTGTATCCTTCAATTCTTTGGTGCCCATGCCTCTGAAATAACAACCCTTTACATGGCGAACTCTTCAGAACAGCAGCCCAGTGTGAAGTGCGAGGTGAGCTCATATGCTAGCTAACAGCGCTAACTGCAAAGGTAATATCTTGACGTGTAACAGTAAGATAAATGAGCTTACCAACTAACCGTCTGTATCGCCCTGGATCTTCTAACAGGACTCCCTCCTCAGGGAGTAATTTCATATTCTGGTCCATAGGAGTTGAGGCAGGCTTGACTCCCAAACAACCTGTCTCATCAAGAAGATCCAAAACATACTTCCTCTGTGAGAGGTAGATACCCCTAGTCGAATAGGCAACCTCAATGCCCAGGAAATACCGAAGACGACCAAAATCCTTAGTAGAGAACTCTGTCTGAAGGAAGGATTTGAGCCTCTGAATGCCACCTGTATCTCTACCAGTGATAATGATGTCATCGACATATACTATCAACAGAACACAACCAGCCTGAGACTGAAAACTGAAGACGGAGTGATCAACTGCGCACTGCTTCATGCCAAAGCGAATAAGTGTAGCACTGAACTTCCCAAACCAGGCTCTCGGAGATTGTTTGAGACCATAAATGGATTTCCTCAAACGGCAAACAAGAGAAGATCTCTCCCCCTGAGCAACATATCCAGGAGGTTGCTCCATATAGACCTCTTCCTCCAAATCACCATGAAGAAAGGCATTATTTACATCCAACTGATGAAGATGCCAGCCATGATTCACAGCAAGGGATAGCAGGACACGGACGGAAAGAATTTTCGCAACTGGTAAAAAAGTCTCGCCATAATCAATCCCATATGTCTGCGTGTACCCTTTGGCAACAAGTCGAGCCTTAAGACGCTCAACTGTGCCACCAGGAAGGTGCTTGACTGCATAAACCCAGCGACAACTAACGGGGGGAGTACCATATGGTAGAGGGACCAAATCCCATGTCTGATTGGCCTGAAGGGCCTGCATCTCAAGATCCATAGCCGCCCGCCAGCCTTGATGATCAAGTGCCTCCTGTAGAGTCTTAGGTAGAGAAATAGAGGACAATGACGAAACAAAACTACGAAATACAGGGGTGAGAAAGTCATAAGACACAAAAGAGGAAATGGGATGAGCAGTACTGCGAGACCGAGTGCGAGAGGCAATGAGATTGTCAGAATGTACCTCAGAAGTGGGGATCTCCGGCTGAGATGATGATGGCTCGGGCGGGGCTGAATGAGCAACAGATTTGGTCTGACGTTGATACTGCTTCAATGGCGGAGGTAGAGGGGCTGCACAAGGCGCTGACGTCGGCATAACAGTAGAATCAACTGTAGGGGAGGAACTGGACACCGGAGGTGTAGAAACAGGGATGGGATCAGGAAGAACCGGAAGAGGAAGAACAGGAGTATGCGAGGAATCCTCCTGAAGTGTAGGGGGGAGGGATCCAACGAGATGGACGGACTAAAAAATGACTGAGTCTCAAAGAATGTAACATCCGCCGAGACAAAGGATCGTCGCAGGTGAGGGCTGTACCAACGATAACCCTTTTGGGTCCGAGAGTAACCTAGAAAGATACGCCGTTCGGCCCGAGGATCCAACTTATCTAATCCTGACCCAAGAATGTGGACAAAACAGAGACAGCCAAAAACTCGAGGTGTAAGAGGGAAAGGGTCAGAGGTAGGACGGAGAATCGAGAACGGAGAGGTGCCACCAAGGACCGAAGAGGGAAGCCTATTCGCCAGGTAGCATGCTGTGAGTACAGCATCAACCCAATAGGTCTTAGGTACCCGCATCTGAAAGAGTAGTGTCCGGGCCCCATTTAACAAGGAGCGAAGCTTCCTCTCAGCCACTCCATTCTGCTGAGAGGTATGAGCACATGAGGACTGATGAAGAATGCCTCGTGAAGAGAGGAATTCCTGAAAACCATGAGTAAGAGAAATATTCCTTTGCATTGTCAGTGCGAAGACATTGGATAACACATGAGAATTGATTACTAACTTCAGCATAGAAATCACGAAACACAGAAAAAACTTTAGAACGATCTTTTATTAAATAAGTCCATGTCATACGTGAATAGTCATCAATAAAGACCACAAAATAGCGAAATCCAAATAAAGAGGTAGTCCTCGCAGGACCCCATACATCAGAATGAACAAGAGCAAAAGGGTGTGAAGCCCGACTAACAGTTCTAGAGGGAAATGGCACACGATGATGCTTCCCAAGTTCACAGGCCTCACACTGAAAAGACCTAACAGATGAAGAAGGAACGAAGGGAATCCTGCGTAAACGCTCCATAGACGGGTGACCTAGACGGCAGTGCCACTAGTATGCATCGACCGAGCCATGTAGAATCGAATGGGACGGAGTGCAGTCGAGACGATAAAGGCCATCCACCTCACGGCCCCAGCCAATCGTCCTCCCAGTCGAGAGATCCTGAAAAAGACAATATGAAGGAAAAAATGAGATAGAACAATGAAGATGCTTTATTAATTGACTAACAGAAAGTAAACTGAAAGGTAACTTGGGGACACAAAGCACAGATGATAATGTAATGCCTGGTGAAGGGGAACAACTGCCAACACCAGTGATAGGAGAGGTACTCCCATCAGCAAGAGTAATAGAACGTGAAACAACATGATGAAAATCATGTAAAGATGACTGGGTACCTATCATGTGATGAGATGCTCCCGAATCAATAATCCAGGAGCTAGAACTAGAGAGGAACGAAGCAGGAGAACTACCTGGCTGAACGAGACCAGCAGTAGGAGGGCGGCTGGCAGACCTGAAACGCTGTAGCTCATCATAGTCGGCACCAGAGACGACCATCTGATCAGTCGGAGTAGCCAGTGGTGTCTGTGAGGGGCTGTCAATAGGAGCAAGCGAATCTGGAAGGGCAAGATGTGCAGTACGGCCCTGACGAGGATATAGAGTGCGACGCAGCTCAGGATGGAGATCAAAGCATGTCTCATGATAGTGACCCTCAGGCCTACAATGAGAACAATAGGGCCGAGCTCGACCTCCACGGCTACCCTCTCGGCCGCCGCCATGTCCGCCTCGGCTAGTATCGCGATCACTGCCGGGACCAAAAAGGCCTCCTCCTCGGGAAGGGCGGTCAGCGGCTCCATAAGCAGCAGTAGTCGAGACATCCACGGGAGTAGGAACAGTAATGCCAAGTGCACACTGCTGAGCTCGTAAAAGTACCTCCTGAAGAGTGGGTACAGTACCAGACCCAAGGATGTGCTGTCGAAGATGAGTGAACTCTGGTCCAAGACCCTCAAGGAAATGAACAACACGGAGCTGATCCCACTGTCTGGCTGCCGTGGTAAGATCAGTGGTGAGAGGCATAAGAGCATCCAGCTGCTAGCAATAGGAGACAAACTTTCTGTAGTAATCATGGACTGTAGAATCACTGCGCCTGTGACCCATCCAGCGCGACAGGAGACATTCCCCTCACCAGAATATAATGCTGCAGTGTGCTCCCTTACCTTTTTTGCAGTAGGGAGATCCATCATGGTGCTGGCAATGGCAGGGGTCATACTCTGCCAAAGAAGTGTACGAACAAGGGCATCATTTACATCCCAATCATCAAAGGTAGGGTCAGTCTCAGGAGGGGGATCACGACGAATAATAGAAATCTTTCGTCGAGCCTTCAGATATGTCCCCACAGCAATCTTCCAAGTCAAATAGTTGGATCCATCAAGACGGGAAGTGGTAATCAGTGGGAATGACACATCCACCGAAGACAAAGACGATGACGCAGCCTGACGCGGCTGGGAATTAGTAGCCATAGCTGGAGTACGAATAGTAGGGTCCTCAATATGAGGGGTATCTTCCATAAGAGACCAGGAAGAAGACTGAAGAGGACCAACAACGAGCAAGTAGAGACAAGGATGAAGACTATAAGCAAGCTAATAGACCGCGGCTTCGTGAGGACAACATATGCATAAGGGAGGCATGAGATAGCCTCACGACATAAAGACAAAGTCGAGACAACTCCGAGCCACAGACATCGCAATGACGTAAGTACAAATCCAGAACAACATCATGAAGATAGTGATCAAGCCGAACAAGAAAATCTACGGCATAACTATGACCCAAAAGAAGAAGAAGAGATTAAGATGGATCAGATTAGGGCAAGGAAGAGTGGGGAAAAGAGGGTACTGTAGCGATTTACTGTAGCAGTACTGTAGTGGTGTACTGTAGCGATTCACTGTAGCAGTACTGTAGTGATTTACTGTAGCAAAGAATGGAGGGGTTATGGTTAGGGTTGGGGATGGAGAAGATGGGGTGGATGTTAAGGTTAGGGTTAGGGAAAAAAGAAGGAAAGAAAAAGAAAAGAAAAAAAAAATGGCCCTAGGCATCCATGCCCTAGAGCTCTGATTCCATGTTGAGAGAGGTAGAGAAATGAGAGAAAAGATTGAGTTAGGGTTCTCCCCCTCACTCATGTAATATAACTAATAAAGAGTGAAGTACAAAGACAAGTATGCCCTTGGGCATTACAATAAAGACCTAAAGACCTGTTAACACGATTGAAGTTCAGATTAAGGGCTATGAACCTTGCTATTTTTTTACTGTTCACATTGGCTGCTGAATATTAGCTCCAAGAAAATGTACCATTACCATTTCTAACTGCATTAACCCTATACTTTGTTTGCAATGCTAATATTATTTCCTATAGCTTTTTTGGCTTATTTTCCTTTTCAAAAAAAAAATGTTATTTCTACCTATAAAAAATGGTGCTATGTTGGTCCAAGAGAACATCCAATTCTTTCTATTTCCTTTAACTTCAACGCTTTTTTTTTTTGACAAGTGTCAGTGTTGCACATGGATATGGATTGTTTGGGGACAGTGGCTGCGTGCAAAGGAATCCATACATAAAAATATGATGTTCTATACAAAAAATCCAAGAGGAAAAGTACCAATAAGTGTGTAATTATAATGAAGGTTTTTGAAAATACCTTGAGAATGTCAAACCACATCAACCAGTGTCTGTATCAACGTGTATTTACACAGCTAAAAACCTATAAGAACCATGTCCTTGTAACATAATTTGGCATGCATTTAAGTGCCTTCTTTGTTCATATTGATGTTTTCCTAGAGACTCGGAAAGATGAGTCAGAAGATGATAGATTGCAACGGAATAACCCGTGCGGCGCCCCAACATGCACCGATGCTAGGGCAAGCCTTCAATCGTGCAAGGCTTTAAAGGCCCTACACACCAACACCCCTTGATGCTTCGAATGAGCACACAGACTCTAAGCTGTTCAACAGGCTACTTGGCTCAGATCTTGACATGCACTTCTAGATACCCACACTCATGATCAGCCTGCATCACGAGTACATCGAACATAAGGCCTTGGGGCCTAATGCAAAGTCCATCGGGTACGAGGCATGACGATGCCACGCACCAATCCGCCAAGCGCTGAACATTAGGGGGGCACCAAGTCCACTCAAGCCATCTGCCAACCTGGCATTTCCATGCTAACTTTAGCCATCTGGAAAAGGGGCGTATCTGGCTCCTTTGGGATCCAAAGACAATCTGATGAGCTTGAAATCTATTTTTTCGCCATCGGTTTGCTCGTAGGTCTCTAGTATTTTTGGATCATTTGAGTCCTTTGTTTTCCCTATCTAGTGTGTCTCAAGGATAGGGATGGTGGTTGCCATACTTGTTTCATCTTTCTTTTCATTTGATAAACTGGTAGGGGGTCCCGCCAAACCCCAGCTTACCTACCCAAAAAAAATATTGATGTTTTCTCCTAATATTTACAATTTACAAATGGGTTTAGTATTTATCAAACTTCTGTAATTTACGATGTTTGCTGTCTGATCACTCGCTTCTTAGCTCGCATTAATAGGCTATCTTATTCATATTGTTATATTTCATAAGGTCTGTAATCTCAGAAGCACATTGAATGATTGAAAGGAACTTTCAAATTGTCGTGTTCTAGGGAATTTTGCTTTGGCCATTGTAAGAGTATGATTACTTTATTTTAACATTATGTTTTTAAGGAAGGTGTGAATGTCGGATATGTTTTATGCCTATATTTTCTGCCTGATTATTTGTGTAAAAAGTTACTATAGTATTTTGAGGAAAGGCATTGTTACAGTAGCCTAGGTTGCATCTAATTTCATGAATTGATCTACTTAATAGAACAATCGTCTCCAACTCTCGTACCATGATCATTTTAACTTTTACAAGTTCTGACCTAGCTATATACAAAGCAGCTTTTAACCAACACTTCTTATTTTTCCTTAGTTAATTTTTCCATATATTTGGAGTCTCTCCTATTCACCATGGATGAATTTGGCTGTCGTCTTTGATATATTTTCAATTTTCAAACACCAGATTGAACAAGAGTTGTCAATTCTTCACTTATAATCATTCCTGTAGTTTTTAGCAAGCTTTGGATAGCTTTCTGTACAATTTTTGTATGGTGAAAGTTGAATAAATATAAATCCACGAAGGAATTTTTATTTACAATAATAAATGCAGCATGCTTCTTATTTTGAATTATTAGCTTTTCTCCAATATCCTTACAGGTTCACCAGCACGTACAGTGGGATGGCGTGATCCTGGTTTCATACATACAAGCTTTCTGAAAGAATTGTGGCCTAATTCAGTGTAATGTCGTATCTTCTACTCATATGATCTTCTGTTGCTTAGGTCTATGAAATCTGCCTAAAAGGCTAAAACATTCATGTATGACTCATTCTGCAAATAAATCAACTTGAGTACCAATCCCTTATAAATTGCATGGACTAATGTTCATAAAAATAGAATCAGATAAAATAGAACTTTAAGAATATGGATAAATAAGAAAAAGGTAATCCACCAGATTCTGATAAATGTTTAATTTTGAATTAATAGAAATCAAATGGTACTTTAAGAATATGGATAATTAACATACACAGGCAATCCACCAGATTCTGATATCATCTTCAAAATTTACTCAATTTATAGTATTCCATAGTATTTCTTTGTACTAATGAATTATATAGGGCATAACTCCCTTAGTCATGCGAAAGAAATCAGTCCTAGTATTTCTATTTGCAAAATACATTTCACCACTCTTCATTCCAGAAGATAAACTGGCTTAAAAGATTAATGAAGTCATATGATCTTCCATTTCTCGGTGAATTGTACACTTTATGTTCAATTTTTATCAACCAGGACTTCACTTGAAATGGTTGAATCATGAACAATTTACATGTGATTTGAATAGTGACTGCAGGATTTTAGTAACATTTGGTTGGACTATGTAATCATTTTGAGTTTTGTAAACTTCGCCCAAACCTGAAATAAAAAACTCTCAAATGTTAATGATGCAGGTATACTTACAGGCTTGGACATAGATTATCCAATGGTTCATACGATTGGAGTCAGACATATCAATTTAGGGCATCTCCATACACCGGACAGGACTCTTTACAGCGCGTAGTCATTTTTGGTGATATGGGAAAGGTTCAAAGTTCAAACTATTTGCAAATTCTAACATCCACATGCAAGTATCCTTATGTTTGTCTCAATTTTGTTTCTCAGCCACATTTCATGATCCTCTAAAGCCCTTGTTTCATTTAGAGACCATTGCCTAGGTTATTTTTATTAATTGTAGAGACTAATCTCAATCAACTGTATCATTAGTGAAGTTTCTGAAGCATTTTCCCTTTCAGGCAGAACGTGATGGTTCCAATGAATATAATAATTATCAACCGGGAAGCCTTAATACTACCGACCAACTTATTCGGGACCTGAAAAATATTGATATAGTTTTCCATATTGGGGATTTGTGTTATGCAAATGGATACATCTCACAATGGGATCAGTTTACATCACAGGTTGAGCCCATTGCTTCATCCGTGCCATATATGGTTGCAAGGTGGAACAATTGTACTTAAAGATAATATGTAAGTAATGTGATCTTGTAGTCCTCTTAAAGGCATATTCATTCCATTTTTTTGTTTGCAGTGGTAATCATGAGCGTGATTGGCCTGGATCGGGATCTTTCTATGGGAACATGGATTCAGGTGGAGAGTGTGGTGTGATGGCCGAGACCATGTTTTATGTTCCTGCAGAGAACAGGGCCAAATTCTGGTATGTAAACATTAAATAATAAACTCACTAAGCTTGGCATATGGCATTATCTTTTCTGTTTAATATATGGGTGGAATTAATGCCCCGCAATGGCGGGAGCCTCGTGCACTAGGCAGCCCTTTTTTTATATGGGTGGAATTAATCAAAACACGGAGGAAATATCCTCCTTTTTTACTGAAATCTTTAAATCAATTTAGATGGCCAGTCCTAATGTGGCACCATATTTAAATTAATAAGCCTCAATTAAACAAACATTGATGATCTCAAAGATTTTGAGATTTACAATAGCCCACATCAAGCACCCAAAATGATCTTTATAAATCAAAAAAATAGCTAGAAGTGAACTGCTGAATGGGACGGCCCCCATCAACTTATTTATTCTCCTATTGGCATGTATTTTTCCCATTTCTACAAATATATTTTGTTTTGTTTATGCTCCTTGATTCATAGTGGAAAACCATCCAAACCAATAACACACATGCTTTCTCAGGTATTCAACAGATTACGGCATGTTCCGCTTCTGTATAGCTGACACCGAACATGATTGGAGAGAGGGGACAGAGCAATATAAATTTATAGAGCACTGTCTTGCATCAGTTGATAGACAAAAACAGCCATGGCTTATCTTCCTCGCACATCGGGTTCTGGGTTACTCCTCCAATTCCTTTTATGCCGAGGAAGGATCTTTTGAGGAACCAATGGGAAGGGAGAGCCTTCAAGGACTTTGGCAGAAGTACAAGGTCGACCTTGCATTCTATGGGCACGTTCACAATTATGAAAGAACATGTCCAATCTACCAGGTACTCACAGAAATTTATAGTATCAAGATTGATGTTTCTTTCACTATATTCGCCACATTCTCAAAGCAATTCCACAAAAATCCCCCAACTATTGAATCTTCACGTGTACAAAAGCTAGATCCTCGCTCTCTTGAACTTGAAACACGTCAACATTGATGTTTCTTTCACTATATTTGCTGCATTCTCAAATCAATTTCACAAAAAAACGACACTATCTTTTTCTCCTTTTTGTATTGTATTCAGTCAGTCCTATACTAGTTCCTTTTTTTGTCCTTTAATCCTTCAATGCCCAATTATTGAATCTTCACGCGTACGAATGCTAGATCCTCTCTCTCAGTTGAACTTGAAACATATTAAACTATTGTTGGAAATAATCCAATTCTGTTAGATGGAAGATGACTAACTTCAAGATAATAAAATTGTTTTCTTCATCCCAAACATATCAAAAATGAAAGCTAACTCGCTATACTACTCAAGAGAGTTCAAAGTTCATGCCTTGATATCTTTTCTCATTTTCATATTGTATACTATCAGTCTTATAATAGTGCAGTTTTTTGTCTTTAAATCCTTCAATGCCCACGCATTGATTCTTCATGTACGAATGCTAGAACATCTCTCAGTTGAATTTGAAACATTTCAAACTACATCAATTGCTCAAACCTGGATTTCACATTTTGTAGACTTGTGATTTAACTGCCATTTTTTCTTTCGGTTGCAGAACGTATGCACAAATGAAGAAAAAACCAACTACAAGGGTCCATTGAATGGAACTATCCACATAGTTGCAGGAGGCGGCGGTGCCAGCCTTGCTGATTTCACCACCATCCAAACCAAGTGGAGTATGTACAAAGACCATGACTTTGGGTTCGTAAAACTTACGGCATTTGATCATTCAAACCTATTGTTTGAATACAAGAAAAGCAGCGATGGAAAGGTTTATGATTCCTTCACTATCACACATGATTATCGCGACATTTTAGCCTGTACGTTCGACAGCTGTCCGAAGATGACATTGGCTTCTTGATGCAGAATAAGAATTTGTCATATTGCTTCTCTTATTGAATTTTGATTTATAGGCTTACCTATTTTTATCTACTCTTATTGACTCAAATACTTTAAAGTTGAGACTAATTATGAAAACAGCTTTAATATATATGAGGAATGCTAAACTCACAGGAGCCCTTGCCAAAAAAGGGTAGAGGGCTCTCCCATTGGTCAATTTTCATTTCTGACAGTTATGATTGTAATTTTCTGTGCCATCATAAATGGAAATTGACCAATGGGAGAGCCCTTGTTCTCTTTTTTTGCAAGGGCTCCTTTGAGTCTAGCATCCCTCAATATTATGTAGAAGGAATTTAGACTAAAATTGTTACAATTATTACTCTTAATCTTACATTAGTTATGATATTTGTTAATTCGATGTGAACCCATAAAGATAATTTACTCTTGTTTGACTCTAAAAAATTGCCCATTGATTGATTAGTTGGATTGCTTATCATCTGATCAGCGGCCTTACTGCGGGACCAAAATGTCAATAAAATATTTCCATATGAATTGTGGAAAATTAAACTTGATCCATCCACTAGGGAGAGGGTGCCGCTTTGGAATAATTGTATTTTCAAACCTTTGTCCCATATTATAATCCTTCAATTTCTCATAATGTTCTTGTCATTTATTCCCCTAAGTCATTTAAGATATTGTTAGTCATTTGACTGCCAAAATTTTATATATTATTTTCATCCTGCAAATCAATCAAATTTCTCTGGGGGTGGAGTATTTAGAGATGAAAATCCAAACATCTTTCACTCTTATGATATTATTACCTACATGTAAGTGGAAACTAGAGCCTTACTGGATTCTATAAAATCATGAACTGGAGAAATGTTTGGATTGAAGCATATAGTCAAGTTCTTGCCAACCTACTTAAAAAGGTAATGGTGGTCTTCCCTATTACTCTTCATTAGAAATTTTTGTTTCTCTTACATCAACCCCATGCTATCTGATGAATTCAGAGAAGGAATTACAATGGCATTCTTTTGCTAACGGAGACTTAATTCACATCAAACTACACTTACGGCACGTTTGGCTACCATGAATTTGTTTTCATGATTAAATCATGGGAGACACTAGTTTTCTGGATTTGGTTTCCTGATTTTTAGCGACTTCACCCTCATCTCCACTTGGAGAACTGATGAATTCCACTAGATACCTTGCTCTACATTAAAATGATATATACCATAAGTGATTGGTTGTGTGCTTGGTATCTTTTAAGTAGAAAAATGTGGAGGATTAACTAGATGTGGTCTATTGGGTTTGCCCAATATATGTGTTAATAATGCAGAGCTTTTTTGTTATTTTTGTGTCTTGAGACATGGACAAGTGTTAATCACAAACAAGTTGGAAGGGGTTTTTTTGTTTTTTGTTTTGGGGTGAATAGCAGTTGGAAGAGAATGAGATACAACCTTCATGAAGGCCAAACTATGCTTTGTATTCAAGGGTCTACCTACCAATAGCTGCATTTAAATCCAACCTTCCAATCAATACATAGGGAGTTGCATCACAATATGGTGCACTAGGTTGAACTCCACCATTCCTATGGTCTCCTCTCAACGTCTATGGTATATAGGCCCCCCCCACTATGATCAATCAGGAGTTCAGGACTAAGGGTGTCAACGGACCAAGACGATCCGATGGATCCAAATGATCCAAACATTAAAGGACAGGATTTGGGTATAGTAGGTGGATCCGAACCATGCCCACTGGATGCATATCCGAAATTATTAAGCCCCTGTTCGTTTTAGATTATGACAACCGATTGTGGATTCCCCAACCGATTACTGGACCGGAAATTCCACTAAATTTGAGTGAAATAATCGGTTGGGGACTCCACAATCGGTTGTCATAATCTAAAACAAACAGGCCCTTAGTATAGAGGTAGCCCTAAAATTTTATGGAGCGTCCTAGATCCGATTGTGACCCAGCCAATGATATCTACACTTCCTTGTTTTGATAATGTCACTCCTTACATTCTTAACACTTTCTTGGATATCCATTTCCTAAAATGGGAAATGCAACGATGGGGATCAACCCTTGTCATGGGTCCCATCATTTTGCATCAATAGGAAGGAGCTAAGGAAATTATATGATGCCCTTCCAAGGAGATTTTTTTTGGCAAGGTGGGGACTAGCAATTTAGTGATCCAGATGGTTCATCTATTAAGGCTCTCCTAGATTGGACAATCCGGACCTTTCAATTGAATAGCCCATTTCATATTTTACAATATAAATGGTTAAGATCACCCAATGGAGAAGATTTTTGTGGCATGGCCCATCTAAAACCAAAAATGAAATACTGAAGCAAATTGTAGTGGCTTGTAGACCTGGCAAACGCGACCCGTGCCCGCGAGTCGACCCGACCCACCCGCAAATTTGCGGGCACGGGTCTCAGTTTTAGTGACCCGTCAAAACTAACCCGCGGGCACCCGCTTTTTTAAGGGTGGTGATTTTGTTATGCTAATCTAGTTAGATGGCTTTTTTTTCTAATGCCAAGATGGTGATTTTGTCATGCTAATCTATTTTTTAAGGGTTTGATGCCTGAATAGGTTATGGCTAGCACCATAGGTTGATCCCAACCCTCCGATTTGAATGTTAGAGGGTTGATCACTTGATCCTAACCCTCTATAGATCGGAGGGTTAGGATCAACCTATTGAAATGATTTTTAGAGCAACACCTATTTAGCCTGTGGGCCATCTAATGGACGGTTTGGATCATCCCACGGTGCTGGCCATACCGCCCTCATCAAAATCCAGTGATAACATTTCCCAAAATAAGCAACTGTTTGAATTTGCGGGTGACCCGCGGGTCACCTAAATTCTGACCCGCAAAAATGCGGGTCATTTCCTCACCCGACCCGTGTGACCCGCACCCGCATCACCTGCGGGTTGACCCGGCCCGACCCACCCGTTTGCCAGGTCTAGTGGCTTGCATTCAATGTGGAAAAGTCCAATAAATGGATGGCTAGGATCATCTAATCAGCGGACCGTTATTGTAGCAGCTCATTTGTTGTGACAGCAGAAGGTGAAATGTCTCGATTGTCAAGATTAAACATCTAGACAGTGGATATTGATTGGAGTTAGAAATAATTTAAGGGTCCTTCACCAAGAAATACTGATATTGGCACTACCATGTTTGATAATTGCACTAATTTATCTTGTCTTTTATTATTTAAACACCTTTCAAAGGTTATTACAGTTCTAAAAAGCAGTCAGAAGCCAATTAAAAAAGAAAAGACAAGCTGAGTTTTTGCAATTATTAAAACATGGTAGTGCCAATATCAGTACCAAAAAAAAAAAAAAAAACTCTTCTCTTACCTGAAAATCTTAAGATGCCTAGGTGGCCGATGAAAGGTCCCTATTTTCTCACCTAGAAATTCTTTTTGAAATTTCAAAGAGACAGCTAATATTAAAATCCACAGAAAATTTCAAAAGATTCTTCTCTCTTATTTGTCAGTAGATAATAGATCAATGGGTATGTTTTATCTTGGATTTCCAATCAACAATCTATTGATTTGGAATGTTGGATTGTTGTTGGGTTTCCCGGAGGAAAAACTATTCCTTTTCATGTCTGGATGAGAGAAATAGGGTTCTTTGGCTTTCAAGTTTTAAGTTGTATTGGGGAATTCTAGGACATGGGTTTTGCAGTGCAAAGGTTTCTTCATATGGGTTTTGATGGGTTTCCCAAATCCATTATCTTTTGGGTTTATCTTGGAATGTTTTTGTTTTTGGATTGGGGTTGATTGGTTGACGATTTTGCATCATAGAAAGCTTACTGTTTGAGGGGTTTTTCAAATTTTTTGTTCTGGGTTTTTACTATTACTTTATCTTTTATTTTAAGGTTTTTTCTATCTGTGATTTTACCAATAGCTGTTTGGTACCTGCCCTTGTGGGGTTTTTCTGCTTTGCATTTTTGGGTTTATGCATTGATTGCTTCATCTGGATTTATGTATTTTCTGAGTACTTGGTATGGGGATTTGGAGTGAAAGGGAAGGATTGTTTTGAGAGTTTTTGTGAACTGAGTTAGGTAGTATTTTTAAGGGAAAGTAAGAAATGGATGTATGGGTTGTTTTAGCTGTTGCTGGTGCTGGGTATATGGCTAAGTACTGGCAGAATGTGTTTAAGGAGAGGGAAGTTTTATCAGGATCATTTGGTGGAAACTTAACTAGTGGCAAGTCTGATTCCAACCCTTCACTTGAAAAAGAGCTTAATCACAAGAGCGTCGAACCCAAAAAATTAGGGGAAAATGGTTGGAGTTGTCCTCTCCGCAGACGGTTGCAAAGACACTTAGGCAAAGAGGCTACTTTGAGTAGAGATCCTTCCAATTCAGATGAAAGATTTTCAGATAATTCACACTTAGAAATGGTTCCTAGTAGTGGGGTTGGCGGGGAAATGTCAATGAATTTGGGTAAGTATGAGGAGCCCAATGTACTTTCTTTGGAGAGTTTGCAGCCACACTTGTTTAGAGAGGAACATCATCAAGTGGAAGAGGGAAATGCCGACGTTGTCGAAAATTTTTGCTATGAATTGAATGACTGGGCTAATATATTGCGGCCGGAACAAATCAGGTTAGGTAGAGATAGAAGGTCTCTTGACAGTAAATTACCTCGTTGGTATTCTGTGAGGCCTCTGAGTTCTCTAGAAAGTTGCCTCATTGCTCAGTTGTATAAGAAACATGTTGAAGCAGAAGAATATGTTTTTAGTGAACTTCCACCGCTCTCGAAGCCAACCATAAGGCCATTCTTTATTACCGAAGGAAACCAAATAATCAGCAAGTCAAGTAATGATTCTTTGGGTGTACAATTTGAGAGTGGAATACATAAGTTGCACAGGGAAGATGGGATTGATTTGAGTGTAAGCGAAAGTGAGACTGGGAGATCAAGCATTTCAAATAGGGATCGCAGTGGCAGACAATTACATTCGCAAGGTAGTTCCATGTCATTTGTTTCGGCTGTGTAACCGCGATGCTTTCTAAATGTTCTTGAGAAATCTTATGTTGCATGCTTGACTTAAATTTGACTAACTGAATTGTATATGAATTCGACCTCTTTCAACTTTGTTCCTTTTTCCTTGTTCTTGAGGAATCTTATATCGCATTCTTGACTTAAATTTGGATAACGTAATTGCGTATGAATTCGGCCTCTCCCAACTTTGTCTACCATCTCCTCATGACAAAACTCATATTGTGTAATGCACATTCCTAAATATTGGCAATATGTAGAAAGACATGTTGTCATTACAACTGAGAAGTTTCTTTGATTTATATGATGTTTTGGAGACAATTTTCCATCTATAATTTTAATCCATTTCTCTAATTATCTACTCCATATCTCGTATGTTGCTTCACAGTATGAACCCGATTTTTGTCTCGGTTTTTAGTATTATGTAGCTATTTTAATGTGAGTCAATTGATACAATCGAGTCATCTGTCTCTATTTTTTATATCAATAGAAGGTGCATATTTCATTTCACTTATTGTGAAGTGAGCTGTTCTTTTATTGGTCATTTCACACTGGAGAGTGGAATCCGATTGAATATTAATTAGTGTCTGTCCCTTTCTTTTCTTGATGTGTGCTCACTCTTTAACGGTGCAATTCTGCCAGGTTCACCTGATGGAATGCTTCTTTTATGTCTTGGGATTAGTATCGGCGCGATGTCTACCCTTCTATCAAATAAAAGAGAAGTAGAAAAATTAAATGAGTCATTGAAGCAGGCCCAAAACTTAGTTCAAGATTTACAGGAGGAGCTGGAGATGAAAGATTCAGTTACTGTGAAGGAGCTAGCAAATGAGGCTTGTGAATTCCAAGAAATTGATGACCCTTCAACTGGTATTATCGATACACTCGACTATCGCTCTTATCAGGCTCCAGATGCATGTTCCCCTGGGCAGGAAGGAGATGGATCTACCAAATATATTGGTAAGGAGCCACACTTTCAAAAGTTCGGAGAGAACTTAGAGTCAATGAGTAAAATTGAAGCAGAACTTGAAGCTGAACTAGAGAGGTTGGAACTGAACATGAATGGTTCGTGTTTGGAGAGAAGATCATCTGATGTCGGTGAGGTAAGATTGCATTTTGATCATTTCCTGAAACTCCGTATTAGGATTTTATCATTTGCATATGTTTCCATACATTTACATGAGTTTACAGGATTTCCACCAAAATTGCTAACCAAAATCGAAATGTTCTTGTTCCCGTGGCGACCGAAACTGAAATTTAAAACCTTAGTAACAAGTTGATGTTTTGTCAGCCTACGGTAACTTGCTTGTTCTTGTGGGTGTATTAGCAGTTAAGGTAGCTCAGCCATTTGTTTTGTGTTCTTCAATGTTCTACGCATTCCCTTATTATGGGGTATCATTGTAATTTTCGTTTACTTTTGCCATGTACTTCGAGAATCGAGAACGTGGTAGGTGCTTTTTGCTTTGCTAGGGATTAGATAAAAGCTTCTACCACCATTCTGCCAATAAAGTAGACTTTGATTCCTAATGCACTTAATATCAAATCTACTTGCTCATTTAGGCAGACAGACTTGTTTCCAATGAACAAGATGATGGTCATTATCTGCTTCTAGATAGCTCCTCCTGCTAGGGTTTTCCCGTGAGAGATTAGGGATTTTAGGGTTTGGAAAAAGAGCCAAGGGGGAAAGGGATTAGAGAGGAGCCAGTGGAGAAATCACCGGTGATTTCACCTGTGGTGGTGATGCCGTGATTGGTGCCAATGTCGATGCCGGAGTGGGGGCCTGTACTTGGCCGGGATCTCAGAGACTCTTCTATCGGTGGAAATCGTTAGGCATTGCCGGAATCCGTCGTATTCCAACACCAGCGAAGATCTGGAGAAGAAAGAATGGCTTTGAAGCAGAGCTTGCATTGAAGAGAGAGAGAGAGAGAGAGAGAGAGAGAGAGAGAGAGTTTGGAGGAGCAGAGTCCCTCCTTATGGGTAAAACCCTAATTCTTTTAATGGGATGCGATAGCGGGTTTTTGTAGAAAATGACATTTTTTGCCCTCAACATATCTAATTTTACCCTCAACATTGGGTTCCTTAAACACGAATTCCAAATTCGTGATGGTCTGATATTAGAAAGTCTGGATTTGATTGAAGCTCAGAAACTTTTCCAGTGAGAAGTGGAACTGAAGGACCAAGATAAGAATAGAAAGAACAAAGAAAAGGATTCAGGATTAGTAGCGCTAGGACAGCCATGAAGACCTTCCTAGAGGATTGAGCACTTCTTTTAGTATTTGTGGACTATGTATAGAGCAATCACGAATATTATTTCGAGAGTGTACATTCAGTCATTTCTAAATTATGTATAAATTTGAGTCCAATAGTCGGTTTGGGACTCACAATCAGTCCTCATAATCTTAAACGAGCAGGGTTTTAACATTCCACATCATGATTATATAGGCCCTGTTCGTTTGAGATTATGACAACCGAAGGTGAGTGCCCAAGCCGATTATTGGTCTCAAATTACATTGATTTTGAGTCCAATAATAGGTTTGGAGGCTCAACATCGGTTACCATAATCTCAAACGGACAGGGCCTTAGTCATGTATGAATTGTCACGAAGGTTTTGCTATTAGAGTTGGTCTGCAGACTTTTCAGTTGCCTGCTTTTCAAGCTCAGAACATCTCAGCCTTGGGCGTAAAAAATAAACACCCTTTTTTAAGGCTTGGAACCAATCCTTAAAGCCGCAAAACAGTATAGTATGGGGTTCTTCTTCTTATTATAGTACATAACCCAGGGATTGAACTTGCAAGCTCAAGGTTAAAGCATGAATTCTTTGTCCAATTGAGCTAAAGCCCCATATAGTATGGTTCAAAATTTAATCTATGGAAAGCGCAGCCACAGAGAATTCCTGTAGCATAAATTAGTGGTTCCCACGACATTGAGATGATGTCATGGCAGTTATAGCAAATGAACTTGCTCGCTGCTCCTCATTTATGCAGATCTCTTCTTTTTTAAGGGGTCATAAGTTGTACTTAAGGAAACCAAACCATCGCATATCATCATTAGGAGGGCCCAATGCACGACGGGTTGTTTAAAATAGTCGAAATCATTTCAGGGATGAACCCTAATTTCTTTGACACTCGAGGTGTGGTTATCTAACTATTTGCCACTTTACATTGATACTTCAACTGGACTTTAAGTGGATAGCTGCCACTTTGGGATACGCCATTGGGTACATATCTTGTCCTCTGCGTGTCACATAAAAATATGTTTATGCTATGGCAAGAAACCCCCAATTCTTCTTGGAGTTTCAACTGATTTTGGTAAATTCCTTGTTTTATCTACCTCTAGAAGAAAAAATAATGATAAGATACTAATTTGCAATGTCTCGGTATAGTTACATATCCCTGTACCTGATTGTTGAGTTCTGCCAAAGCCATTTCTTTGATAATCAGTGGCATTTGTATTTGTGCATTTCGAAGCCTTCTTTGTTGTTCAATGATATTCCAATCGAGAAACTTCCATTTTAATCTGTATCGATAAAAAGCCTTCTTTGTTGCTCAATGATATTCCAATGGAGAAAATTCCATTTTAATCTTTTTTCGTTTCTTTTCAATGTATGATTGATATATGGGCCAATGGCCTGTTTTGAATGAACTGAATGCATTTTGTAGAAGCTATAACTCAGTATATTTGATCGCAGTTTGATCCAGACCTCATTGCTGATGTCGTTCACGGAGAACTGGGAGCCTACACGATCAATGGTGAAAATGACTCAGACCGAGATGCGACTGGTAGCTCCACCATGCACCAGTATCCGGCCAACTACTCTGTATCACCTAAAGAGCTGAGTTTACGTCTGCACGAACTCATTCAGTCAAGGCTAGAGGAACGAATCGAAGAGCTTGAGACAGCACTCCAGTACAGCCAGAAGCGTCTCCGCCTAATGGAAGAAGAGAGGATAAAGTCTCCTAGGGACTACTCAAACAATGAATTAGTATCACCATCTACCCAAGAAAGCCCAACTCCAATTGAACAGGGCATTGGCATGGCTCCACCCTTGTTTCTGAATCCATCTGATGATGCTCTAAACACTTACAATGAAGCTTGCAGTGAGTCTGAAAGGAGTGCCAAGACAGACGAACAGGACCCACCATCCACGGCAAAAGAAAGTACACAGATCAATGATCAAAATCTGTTTCGAGGTCTTGTTGGTGGTGGGAGAAATGGGTCTTTGACACATTTTGAGATTGGTGGGTTGGAATCGAAGAATTTGAATCGCGAGGAGATGAGATTGTGGGAGTTGGTTTCGAGAAGTCGAGGATCAAATGAGGTGAGTCAGAGTGAAGATGAAGAAGATGATGAAATGGGGAAGCTATTGATCGAACAAATTGTGGAGAAAACAAGGCAAGGATCTCCTGTAGTTCTAAATGCTCAAAGAATGTTATTTTCAATGGATGAATAATTATTACTAGAATGAAATTTTGTACTTGTTTGTAAAGGGAAAATTTCTTGCCTCTATAGTTGTTGATTTTCTTTTGTAAGACACAACTAGAGAACATAGTTATTAGGAAAAGGAAAATTGTATAGGACGAATAAGGATTGCACCGAAAACTGCATCCTATTCTGATTCTCCCGGCTGCAAGAGGTAGTATTTTGATTTTGCCGCGTTAATAATGAAATATTGTTGATTTTTTAAATTAAAATTTAATTTTTAATTTTCCTCATTCTATTACTAAATTAGTAGGGTGTGGATTCCAATTCCTAATTATGCAGCCAATGTGATCAGATGACCCAAAGGATATAAGAAAACAACCATGTAGCAAGCTTAGTCTCAGCTCATCTTAGCCAAAAGAGTGAAACGCTGATTTTGGGCAACGCACTTGGTCGCGAGAAATGTGACTGCATCTCCACCAAAGATCACTGAAAAAACTCTCAAATTCTTTTGATTTTCTGCCAGCTATTGTAACTTATGGATCAGTGATTCAGGTATTGGCATGTTCTTTAACCTTTTACCCTTACCTGCTTGGTTGCACGTAGTCACTCTGCATGTTCTTTTAACCTTTAACTCAAAATAAATGAATGAAGCACTCGAAGAAAGTAACTCCACGACGGAGAATAACAGCAAAAACAATACCCATTAGTCAGATTTTTCACTGGGAAGAAAATTCAATCTGTTTGGTTGAGCGTAGTTACTCCAAAGAGAAGCCGTGAATTAAAACCCAGGTAGTCAACAGGAGACAAGCCAAGCAGTGTCCTTGCAGCTACCTCAGTCATAATGGTAAAGGTGTCATTATGAATATATATAGAGAGAGAGAGATAGACAGCATCAAAACCCAAGAAAATCCAAGCAAAAAATCAACTTTTGATAACCAAGAGATCCTTTTTCGATTTCAAAACTCTAAGCAACCAAACAACGATGGTTTTTTGCTAAAGATCACACCGGGAAACAAATGCTCTACAGCTTTTGTGCAACCAAACATTGCATCTTTCCATTTCGAACTGGAAAGATGAGAAAAAAGTTCATCGGTTCAAAACCTACCCTCCTTCAGCCCATTTCACCTGCTCCAACGGGGAGAAGAATGAAAAGAATTACAGAACAGGTTCGTAGGAACAAAAAACCCACATCTTATCCCAAATTGAAAATAAGACTACCAAGCAAATTTCACATCATCTCTTAGATGTTTACTTTCTAAGCTTACAGCGAAAGAAGAAATTTTACTCACACCAGCATCTGAATCGAAGAGAAAAAGAGTAAACAAAGAAACATAGACATCAATACATTAAAGTATTAAACAATAACGACGTTTAACAAGAAGATTGGAGAGCAATTACTTAAGAAATTATAGTTTTTGAAGTTATTTTAATGCTTTCTTCCAAATCAATCTTAATCAACCCTGCTTGTTAGCATAGCCAGAAGGGACGTCATCATCGTCATCCCTGTAGCTCCCTTTAGAAGGATCAACATCACTGCTTTGGTTACTGCCATCAGCGTCTCCGCCACCGAAGCCCATTCCCCCACTCCCTCCAAAACTGCTACCACTGCCACCTCCAGCATAGCCATCACCACCAGCAGCCACCCCATAACCACCACCACTGCCACCACTGCCACCTCCAGCATAGCCATCACCACCAGCAGCCACCCCATAACCACCACCACCACCACTGCTTCCAAAACTATCACCGCCATAACCACCACTTCCTCCACCGCCATAACTGCCTCCTCCGCCACTGCCATAGCCACCACCTCCACCACCATAACTGCCGCCGCCACCATAGCCTCCACCACCACCGCCATAGCCACCACCGCCGCCATAGCCACCCCCGAATCCTCCAGTCCTATCTGTGGCGTAGTTCACTCTTACCATTCGGCCATGAAGATCCTGCAAGAAGATTAAACACTCATGCATAGAAAAGACTGCATAAATGATTAGAAGTAACCGAGACCAAGGTGTTTCACACTATGTTGCATCAGTATGGATACAAGTGTCAGAATCCGACACTGGTATCAAGAGTCGGACTCAAAAAACCTCAAAAAGAATGATTCATGGATTCGCCAAAATATTTTAATCAATTCTCAAATTTTTTTACATAATAATATGGTTATAATGTAATATATTGAAAATTTTAATACGTTAAGTAGATATAATATTTTATTTTCAATTAAGAAACCTACTATCGGTTAAAATTCAAAATATGCAGTAATTGTTAAGTTGTGGAAGTAGGATTCAGAAAAAACAAATAAAAGTGATCTAGACGTGTCTCAAAGAATCCCGAAGTTTTGGAATCTGAGATGTGTCCGCAACGGATTCTTCGTCCATTTAGAAGAATCCATGCAACATGGAGAACTAAGACCGAGCTGTTTCACCCAATTAACTGAATTTTTTTTCTTCCCTACATAAAGCTACACATTGGTTACGCCAGTTGAAGTCCCACTTACCTTTCCATCCATGCCAGTCATGGCAGAAGTAGCCTCGTCACTAGATGTGAAACTAACAAAGCCAAAGCCTCTTGATCTGCCGGTCTCACGATCCATGATAACTCGTGCTGAAACCAACCACCATCTCATCTCAAACAAGCATTTTTCACAAGAAATATAGATGAAATTTTAGTAAGGCCAAAGTGAGACAGGTAAAAAATGAAATACCTTCGATGACTTCCCCATAGCCTGTGAATGCTTCTCTCAGGCTTGTGTCATCAGTTCCATACGACAGTCCTGGGACAGGATCTTAATGACATTACTATATTGTGCTATAAAAAAATGCAATGCCTTTGTTCTTTGACTTAGAGGTCAGGGGGTTCAATCCCAGCTACCAACCAAAAAAACAAAGATAAAAAATACAATACATTACTCAAAGAAGAAAGATAGAGCACCTCCGACAAAGAGTTTGGAAGACGACATGAAACGCACTGCTTGGAATATAGACGGATTGACTGAAGAATTAATGTGCTTCCCCACAGTTTGTTTAAGTAGATTCCCAACTTTACTAGCAAAAGCCATTGCTCAGAACCTAAACCAGAGGTACAGAAAATGATGTAAGTGTTACACCCCGTTTGCCAAGATCTAACCAATGCCATCAAAATAACAAACTATATTCATCTTAAACTAAAATTTTTGCAGTAATTTATTGCACAAAAAAGGTCCAAGGTGAGAATGTGCCCTCTATCATTGCCTACATAATTGATATAAATGTTTGCAAACAAACCCCACACAATAAGAAAGGGAAAATGACAATCTAGTACACAGAAACTTAATGAATACATTTCTCCAACAATAATATAAAGAAGCTTGATCTGAAAGTAGAGGTAAGTAATTCATCCTCCAAAGAAAATACAATATAGAAATGAACTATATAGATTGTATGCAATTATCAACAGAAGAAGACACTTCTCATCATTCGAACTCTGTCACCTTGTACAAATTGACCAAGAACCAAGCATAAAAATGACTAAAACAACCAATAAAAGGCAGCTTGAAAGAAGTAGAATTTGTGGCTCAATATAATTAGAGACTTCACGATGTCATCATCTTCTCACTTCCCATCTTTTATCCAACATAAAGATGCATTATCATATACTGCACATATATACATATCGTTCTGTTTTCTTTTTTTAAAAAAAAAAAAATTGGTGTCAGTGCATACATATGGAAAGATACTTTGCAAAAGAAACATTGGGAATTACTAAAGCAACCGTGCCTATTTTTGCCACAGATACAAGTTATTAGAGTATCTTTCAAAAAATAAGTTATTAGAGTGCCTGGTGTACAAACCCTATCACAAAATGCAAATGAGTCTGTATACATGTATTGCATGTAAACATATACAATAAGAAGAGACCATCAGTTTGTTTTGATGTCCCCTCATGAATGTAAAATAATGCAGCAATAATTGTGTTACTCTGCTGTCAACATGTTAAAGAGGGCAGAATAATGCATGCGCGTGCGCGTGTAAGATACAACTAACAATTGAGGAGGGAGTATGTTACTCTGCTGTCAACTTATTGATGAGAGAGAGAGAGAGAGAGAGAGAGAGAGATGAAGGGATAGAGGAAACACATAAGTGTACAAAAATTGAAGTATAAAATAGATCATGTATTTGCAATAGATACAGATAAAAAATTTCAAAGAGACCTGTGCTTCTACAAAATGCAAACTAGGAAGTCGAGCATGTTTCAGTGAGGTCCCTAGCGGCCCTTGAAATTGGGCCATGTGTCTAACACCATATTCAACATCATTTTTCATGAAAATGAAACCCTTTCTTCGTAAAAAATAATACCCTGCTTTAGTACAAGTTGAAACTAGGATGTTTGTTGGGGAAGATCCTGGAACAAGGATGTTTTCAAATTATTCTTCACTTCCAAATGCACTACTGTGGAAAAACTGGAAAAAATAGAATTAAATTTTATGGACTCCGTGCCAATATCATGCTTTTGTTGATAAAGTTGACTTATTAAACAACAGTTGAAAGATAATTAATATTCGCACTCTCCGCCACTCCCATATTTGATAAAAAGTAATCCTCTTCAATTTATACTTTTTAAATTAGCTGGGCCATTACAGTCCCAAAGAGCAAAATCCCACTATAAAACTCTTTTTACAAAATGAGTTGTGTCAATATCAAAATATAGATCTGTGGGTATCATTTCCCCTTTGGACAAGGTCTGATATCAGTGATGATAATGAAGGGTGTTTATAATATTTTTTTGGAGGGAAGAAAAGAAATGTATCAAAAATATAAAGCAAGAGAACTTGCTTATATTTTATGTCCATGACATGATTCTAAGAAGAGAACAATATTATTTACTGAACTTGAGGCGATATCAAAATAGCATTTTTATGCTCGAGGAAATCTCTAATCACAGCTGAATACACCGAATGCTTGTATCCGTGACTACCCATTTGAGTAAGGAAACAACATTATCTACCATGCTCAAAAGAAAAATTAATTAGTGCTCACTGAAAGAAACCTAAAGAAGAAAAATTCAACGACAAAAACTACGACTTTTTATAATGGAACAAAACTATGACTTGTCGACATGTACAAAACATTTCAGGAGGAAAAAAAACCAAACTATCACAATCTACTAATTTCCAAGGGAAACAATCATAGTTGTCAGCGCGTGAGTTGACTCGATTTCTTAATTTTATGACTTTATAATTATATATTAAAAGAAGAAGCATGTAAAAAACAATGTATTCCAATAGCACATATATAGAGCACCTAGCCAAAAATATAAATAACTATATGCTTGTAACTTGCATGCACAAAAATAATTAATTTCCAATTTCCAACTTCCAAGTTTTCAACCATCAAAACAAGAAAGCCCAGGCCCAGTGACTCATCTTGTAAGAGTCTTATTTTTTCGAGCCGACTCCCAGCGACTCGTTCGAGTCTTCAAAGGGCCAATCACCCATGAGATTCGCCTTGAAAGCCCAGCAACTCGACTCGAGTGTTGACTCGAAAGAGTTTGACAACTATGGAAACAATAGATACCATATCTTCTTTTTTTTGAAGGGCAAAATAGATACCATATCTTAAGAACATGTATGCAGATAAAGATCAGTAACTGAAATAAGATTCAAATAAGAATCAGTAACTGAACTAAGATTCCAACACAACCCATTCATCTTAACGCAAACAAAACCCTAAGACATCATGAACAAAGCAGATACTTCATCTCACTGAAGATTGAAGATACGACACACAAAAAAATGAACTTAGATTCTCACAACCACTGTTGATTTTTCATAAATAAAACCGTAAAATGCCATCATTAACAGATCATGCCAAACAGAAATCAAATAGTTAAATAAAGGAACCATCACTTTAATCATCAAACAAACAAGAACGGATTCACATAAGCTACAGATCCTCAAACAAATGAAACCCTAAAAGCAGAAATGAACAAACAAATGAAACCCTAGAAACACACATTCAAGAGAACAAACATACATTGATAGAGACAGAAATGAACGCGATGTTATGGAAAATCGGAATCTGAAAAACAGAAACAGAAACCCTAGAAATGAAAAAACTAGGGTTTTAGAGGCGAGATAAAACGAACCTCCGCGAGCTAAAACCCTTTCTTAGGTCTATCAGTAAGGAAGAGGGTTTAAGGTGAGGGTATTTATAGAAGCTTTCAAAGCATCTGGTACGTCCAATCTCGCTGAGACTGATTGAGACCGTCAGATGAAATCAATGATGTTAACCATCGATTTGAATAGATGTTGGAGGAGTTCTTGGGCTTAAAACAATGGGCCTTATCCCATCAAAATATATGCTGCAAAATGGTGGGCCCCACCTTATGTAGGCTTGGGTGGAGAAGTTTTTATATGGTGTAAAATCATATTAGTCCAGTTCATTTGATGGGCCACAACGTAAATACGTTGTGCCCCATGATCATTTCCATAGGATGATCTCAGCCCTCCGATCTATAGATCGGAGGGCTGAGATCATCGTATGAAAATGACTTTTGGGGCACAACTGTTTAAGTTGTGGCTCTTCAAATGGACGCTTTGGATCATCCTATGGTGTAAGTCATACAGTACTTTTTGTAAAAATACCTGACTATCCGGGCTTAAACTGGGTGGAGATTGTGAGTCCCACCTCCTCAAAATATGAGGTGTAAATGGTGGGCCCTAGCAAGGATTTGGATGGAGATGTGGACCCACTTATTCGTTTTATGTGGTGGGCCCCACGATATGCATGTATTTGGGTAGAGATGGTGGGCCTTACCATATCAAAACATCAGGTGTAAAATGGGGACCTAAACATTGTGAGTCGCCTTGTGATGATCTGCAAGGTCAACGATCACAATTACACCTTAAACACAATTGTGGGGTTAGTAGTGATCTAGACCATCCATTGGTGGACCATATTGAGCCCTGATGATCTTTGTTTTCTAAGTGTCTCTTTAAAGCCCACCAATTGGATGGTTAGGATCGCTCGACTCTGCCAGGCTTTTTTATGAACAACATACTCCCTTTTTTCTCCTTCTTAGGACTATCTTGTTGTGGTGAACCGTTAGATCACCCTAAATTGTGACACCCCGTACTATCCACCGGACAAGTGGCCCTCCCCTGCTGATCTTAACCGTTCGTCTAGTTTTAATCCTCACTCAGGGGGAGAGAGAGAGAGAGAGAGAGAGTTTGAAGAATTTGGGCCCACCCTATGTATGGGTCATTGGGTTGGGTGGAGACTGTGGGACCTACCCCTCATAACACGAGGCAAAATGGTGGGGCCCAACCCATGCATGGGTTTTAGCGGAGTTGGTGGAACCCACTCTATCAAAACATGGTGTAAGATAAGGGGCTCACACCATGTATGGTTTTGGGTAGATATGATGGGCCATGTGTGTGAAATGGTGGGCCCCACCAAACGCATTGGTCCCTACCATATCAAAACATACGGTGTAAAATTGTGGGTCCACCCCATGTAGTGGGCCTCACCTAATTGCAAAATGATGGTCCTCACCCATGCTATACATGTGATGGGATGTAAAAAAAGGGTGGCCTGGGGAATAAAATGGGGACAGGCAATAAAAAGGGAAGAATATATCACCCTCTTGTTATAAATTTTGGCCGATTTAAGCCCACTGGTACACGATGCTCATCTAGGCCCACTAGTCCTCTTATATATTTAGGCCCACTATTGACTATGCCAAATGGGCGTCCTACCAACTTGGGTAGTCCGAGGACTACCTTGCATTTCACGGTCGTCTAGGTTTAATCCCCACTGCAAGCTAACAAAAGGGTGAAGAAACCCTCTACATCTTGGTTGTAGAGAGAAAACCATCCAAAATTACATTTTTTTCAACCTATTTCAAAAAACCCATCAAGATCAAAACACCAGTCACAAAAAAACCCATCAATTTCTGCATCAAAAATTCCAAATTCCACACTTCCCTATGGATCAAGGTCAAGAACCCACCAGTATCCTTGAATTTCTAGGTGAAGAAATCATTAGAATCATAGTCCCAGTTTCCACATGCATGTTTTTGGTTGTTGTTTTGGTCACAACTCTCAATGCCTCATCCTCATCTTCATCTTCTCTCACAACCATAGCCACCATAGCTTATGATGAGAATACTTCAGATTCTGATTGGAGCAAATTCACAGGTGCCCTTTTGAATTCTCTAGTATTTGTAGCCATTATCACTGTGGTAACTTTCCTTTTAGTTTTTCTCTTTTACATAAGATGCACCAAGTTTCTTAAATATTACATGGGTTTCTCAACTTTTATTGTTTTGGGCTTCATGGGTGGTGAAATTTTCTTGTTCTTGATCAAAGATTTTAGTATTCCTATAGACTGCATTACTTTTCTAGTGCTTCTATTCAATTTCACTGTTGTTGGGGTGATTTCTGTGTTTATGTCTAAGATGGCAATTTTGATTACTCAAGGATATTTGGTGGTTATTGGGATGTTGGTTGCTTATTGGTTTACATTACTTCCTGAATGGACTACTTGGGTCCTTTTGGTTGCCATGGCTTTGTATGATTTAGCTGCTGTTTTGTTGCCTGGCGGGCCGTTGAGGCTCTTGGTAGAACTTGCTATGTCTAGAGATGAAGAAATCCCAGCTTTGGTTTACGAGGCCCGGCCCGTTACCTATCAGGGATTGGGATCAAATTCAACGCCGGGTCCGGTTAGGAATGTGGAAAGGAGGTTGTGGAAAGAGAAGAGAGATTTGGGTTCGATTTCGGGTTCTGATTCGAATTTAAATTTTGGGAATCTATTAACTACTGATGAACGTCGTGATGAGACAAGATTGGTTATTGCTGAAGAGGGTCAGATTTCAGCTGGGTCTGTTAGTAATTCATCTGTTTCGGAGTTATCAGCACCGTTGATAGCTCGAGGATTGGAAATACCGAGTGAAGGACAGGAAGAATCTACATTGAGTAGTAGGCAAGTTGAGGGAATTGGGTTGGGTTCTTCTGGTGCGATTAAGTTGGGGCTCGGTGATTTTATCTTTTACAGTGTGTTAGTTGGAAGGGCGGCGATGTATGATTTCATGACAGTTTATGCTTGTTATCTTGCTATTATAGCTGGCCTTGGTATCACTTTGATGCTTTTGGCAGTTTACCAGAAGGCCTTGCCGGCTCTTCCCGTCTCTATATTGCTTGGCACAATGTTTTATGTGTTGACTCGGTTCTTGTTAGAAGCATTTGTTTTCCAGTGTTCAATAAATTTGCTGATGTTCTAGAGCGGTTGAAAATTCACGCCTGCAAGAGAGTTTTCCTTGGTGGATTCATTGTTTCTTGTTCGTTCTTCTGTTAGTTTATACCTCTCTTTCTCCATCTATTGTTCTTCTGATTTTCACTGATTTTGTTATTACCCAAACCCATATGCAAAATTAAGATGGAAACAAAAGCCCTTTGCGGAGTGAGCATTAGGTTTCCCCTCACAAAAATGGACCCTGGTTTATTGTTTTGTGGCAATTTGCGTATCTTTTTTGGCATCTTGGCTGAAAATACAGTAGTTGTAACTGCTTCTCATGCTAGGCTTAAGTGGTGAAAAGGTGGCATTTACAAAGAAACATTTCTCTTATGCAGAAAATAAGAATCAGAAAACTGTTGTTTTTGAAGAGAAGAAATGTTGATAAGGTTATCTTATCCTCAGAGATGGAACTCATTTCTATCTGAAGTTGTGTTGTAATCTTAGCAAGAAATGGGGATGGGAGCAAAAACAAAAGGAGAATACAAGCTACTTTATGACCCAAAGGTCTATGTATTGCTACAATTTGAAGTGGGAGCTGCATTCATTAGTTCAACTGTAGTTATGGTATCTTTGTAGTTTGTACTGAAAAATGCTATTGCTGATGAACTTTTAATTTTGAGGGGTTGCTTTTGTAATCACTTGATTTGTTTTTGTCAGGCAAAGCTATGATTAAGGGCAGGCAAATTTTATATGCCTTTTGGCCAATTGACTTCAACCAAGACTTTTGTTTGCACCCCCCAACATTCACAGCATTTCCAATGAATGGATATGTGTATCTGCTCGCTTTGGTTGCACAACTCAACTTCTTCTTTTTTTTCATGCGCGTAATTTGTAGTGCATTGGATGAAATTGTAATTGCTAATTTACAATGAACGAAAAGATATAAAGCCAAGCAGATTATTGCATTAGACCTTTTCAAACATTTTGTGCTTCGTGCGTTGAACATCACTGGTTTTCCGCAATTTTATGGTTATAATAGCATACGTAGGAGTGTAGATTACGTGTAAGATGATTGGAATCAATCGTTGCAGGAGCTTACCATGGATGGTCTATAGTTTGGATTCTTTGGAAATCTCACAGATCCAACAAATCCTAGCCATCGATTGAATATTATTAGTTTCAGCATTGAAATGGAAGTGCATACGTGTAGAGACTTTGAGACTCTTTTAAATACCATGACCGTTTCTTTACGAAAAACAAAATCTAATAATCTATTTTTTCTTAAATGCATATTGCAGTTGGAAGGACTCTGTCTTCAGCTGAATCTTATTATTCTTTTTGTGTAATGTGATCATATGCATTATTATTAATGATGTCATAATCCAAAGAAAATAAGTAAATGAGATCTTCAATAGGTTTCTTTTCACCATAAGTGTGCCTTTTCACTCATATTGTGTACTTGCCAATGACATTTTTTCTTCATTATTCTTTAAACAAGTCGTAGATAATCATAGAAGCATGAGGGCCTTTCTTCCCTTCTTTTCATAGAAAACAAACATCATTTTCCTAATTAAGTAACTTATTCTCTCTACACTGTCATTATGTTCCGGGATCTTAATCCTGTTAAGAATCCTTCAACCGTTAAGATGTGATATGAAAATAGAACAAAGATACAAACATATTTTGTTGTTTTTTTATATGGGAAGGTATATAATGTCTTCCATTCCATTGTAAGAATATACAAGTGACTTATATACTAATGACATACAAATGACTAAAATACGCATAATGAAAAGTAACACCATACAACCATTCAAGCTCTGCAATAGTAGAGGCCATATCTCATGTGCAGCCCTTCGGAGTAAATTTTTAAATTATGTAAGCTTTGCAATGGTATAGGACATATCTTTATATTATGTTAATGCACTTGACCTTGACATTATTCATTGCTTCTTTCCATCCATGAATATTGTAATTGTTTACCATGGTACAAAATCCAATGGTAGATCTCTTGTGTTGGGATCACCTGCGCAGTCAACATCGGAGTAGCCTGCTAGAGCACTACAGAATATAGAATGATGAAGGGTACCCTCCCAGATATCTCTCTTTGAGATGTGTGTGGTGTGGAGCATTTGGTTTCATTTTTTATAGAGTTGGCAATTTTTATTTTTATTTTTTGAATAGATTGAACTTTATTAATAAAAGGGGAAAACCTTGACCAAGCTAGTCAAGGGCTAGGGCTGCACCTAAGGCAAATCAAGAGATAAAAAGCCCGGCCCTCAGAAGGGCGGTGATCGAACACCTCGAAATCCAGCCTTTCAACACCTGAACGAGCCAATTGATCTGCCTCACTATTAGTAGATCAAAGAGCATGCACAGAGGACATCGCATGCCACTCCATAGTGTCCAAAAAGTCCACCATAGCATTAGTAAATCTCTAAGGAAACCCCAACCCAACATTCACCCAATGATGACTTTGAGCAAGTCTCCCTCCACCACTAGGGAGTCGAGCATGGAGGGATCCACAAGCCCATTCTGCCTCAAGTGAGTTGGGACTTCTGTCTAGCTTGAATCCATCACACCAATTATGCCTAAATAAGCTCAACCAACAATACTCTCATCCTTCAGAAGCAAGCCACCAATACACGTTGGGCCCGGATTACCTAAGTTGGTACCGTTGAAGTTTAGCTTAGATAAACCAGGGTCATGAAGCAACCACCTAGGCTGCGAATGGTCGATGCGAGGTGCGCTCAAGCGAATAGCATCCCACGAGAGATGGATGGAAGACTCTAAGTAGTCTCTGAACTCCATAAGAATTGTTGTCGACCCCACCACACATGATAGGATCTGTTGATGAATACTATGCATTACTTTGCTAGACCCCTTAATGATCCTCTTATCTCTTTCCTTCCAAACCACCCATAATACCGCTGCCTGCCCCAGGTAGGCCACGATGCCCAAACCCAATCCTCCACTAGATCAACAATATGGTTGGGAAAAATAAAATATATACTGAATAAACCGAGAACAAACATCTGATCTCTCTGACGAAGTTGCGATGGATGAAAAGATGGTCACAGTCTCCCCCGTTGCATAGTACGCGGCTACACGCTACATCCGTTGATGATAATCTTCTTACGATTAATGTTATCGAATGGCTTCAATCGAAGTCATATTCATGCCATTTTTGTAGATGATATCGAAGAAGTTGTAGACTGCAATGATCTCGCCCAAAATGTTGTAGTAGAGAGACTATTTGTTAGAGAATTTTATCCTTTTTGGTTCCTCCCTTTCATGGTCTTGATTCACTTTTGCTTATGTTTGGCTTCTGCTTGTGGTGGTCGTAATTTTCTTGATTAATAATATTTCACAATCGTTCAAAAATAAACATCTTATAGTCATTGCAAAGACATACGAGTGTGTATTTCTCTTTGTTTTTCTCACCAAGGGGCTGTTGTATTGCAGTAGAATGATCACATAAGCTCTTTAGTTGACATAAAAACTCTTGAATGGATAAGGGAGCTCCATCCTTAATTGTATAGTAAGGGCTTCAGGTTGTTGTGAATACGTATCATGGAGAGCTTTCCTGAGATTACGGGAAGATGACATAACAAGTACCTGTGCTAGCACCTCAGGAGTCAGGTATAAGCTTTAGAGTTAATCCTTGCAATATTGAGTTGATCCTTGGCATGCCAACCATCAAACTTGGGATATTTCTCCTAATGGGGACCTTTCTCCTCTTTACCTTTTTATCAAATTCGACATGGGGTATAGCAAAACCATCAAGATGATCAAGGATTTCTTGAGCTTGAGTTGATCTGACCTTTATAGAGAAAAATATTATCGTGTGATAGCATGACAAGCTGATGAAGTAAATTATTAAAGGGAAGAAAGAGATGGCATGATAAGGAGTAAATATGATAAAGTATAAGGAAATATATGAATGAAGAAAAGACAGTTAACCCTACGGTGATAGCATGACAAGCTGATGAAGTAAATTATTAAAGGGAAGAAAGAGATGCCATGAGAAGGAGTAAATATGATAAGGTAGAAGGAAATATATGAATGAAGAAAAGACAGTTAACCCTACCCGGCGTATGGTGGTGTTAGGGCTTTGCGGATTTTGGATTTTTTTAAACTAAAAATGTAGAAGAGAAATGGGGGGAACCCTAGCTTTTGAATAAGTGGAGTTAAAGTTTTTGGAGGAAAGAAGTAAAAAAAGGATAGGAACCCCAATTTTAGAATAACTAATGTTTTTGAAGGTTTCATATTTATTCTATCCTTTTCTTTTCCCTCTCCTTTTTTTAAGAAACTAAAGAAGATGACAGATTGAAGATTTGACAAATATGAGGTGGAGAAGACCTAACTCACACGATTGTCTTTCGCAGACGAGATGAGGAAGACGGGAGCCAATCCGCCTCACACGATTGTCTCCTATTCATATTTTGCGGGGGAATTTGCATAATGACGCTCCCTCTTATCTTTTGGTTCTGTTTGTACTCTGCTAACTTCATTTGGGGACATCTTGTCCCCTTTTGTACGCTATGCGTATTTTGATTAATAAAGTTATTCGTTACCTTTAAAAAAAAAGACCTAACTCACATGTGATCCTGTGGTTGAAGGACCCCGGTAGAGTCCTTTGGAGATTCCTCACTATATTGACGATGCTATGGACTGTCTATTTTGGAGACATATCTCGTTCCACCCTGTGCGGCAGTCGGCAAACGAGAAGGCATATATATCCGCATATGAGTATGCTAAGGACGGAGTATAGCTCTCATCAATGACTACATTTCACGCTATCCGATTGCTATTGCTGAGGGAGTATAACTATTTTTAGTTGTCAGATAATTGGTTGTGTTGAATGATGATAAGTGAGGGGGGAGGAGGCAGAGTCAATCCTCTTTAACAGTCTAGGATACGCATCAGCTCTGTATTGGTTAATGGATCCTGAGTTGGTGATCGTAGTTCATTAGGTTGTAATAGTTTTCTCACTTGTTACTTAATGATGCTTTCAAGTGTTGGAGCATAGCTCTCTTCACCTTTCTCATGATCCTATTTGTTCTCTTCTTATTCCTCGTGTGGCTTCTGATCTCTGAGGGAGTAGTGTTGTTGTCGAATGAGTTAGGCCTGCTTCAGAATGTGATTTTCCCAACCATTTTCCACAAAATTTATGTAATAACTTAAGATTGGGGTGGGCAACTTACATGGAAAAGACAAAAAGGGTGTTTACCTCTATGAAAGGAGAAAAAGGGATTTGATTGATGTGTGCATGAATATATTTCTTTCTTGTCAAGTCAGTATTATTTTTGTAAGGTATGTTGACTATATGATTATTATGGTTGATGATATCGTTGCTACTACACCGATAAGACATGGCTTTCATCAGTTCAAGACGAAAGATTTGGCATTTTGGGTCACCTATATTTTTGGGTCCAAGCTTGCCTAATCTCCACGGGATCCATTTTCATTAGTGAGACTTTTTTTACACATTGGTAACAGTTTTTATCATTTCAGAGAAAAAAAATCCAGGGGTTCTTTTTCTCTCTTTTGTTAAGCCTTCTGCAGTTTGGTTGCTTTAACATGTCTTCTGCTGTGTAGACACCAAATACTTTCTTTGGAGCTTAATGTTAAGAGACTAATTGATGGAGAGCTTGTTATGGATCCACCTCTCTGCTTGTAGGTAGAGGGTCAGTTTATCACTATATTATATTTTTAAGGGGTTAGTGTCTCTAGTCGGCCGACTGGAGAACCTTCTCTAGCCCTCTAGCTAAAAACACATGTGCCCTCATTATTTCGATGATCGAAAGCATTCATTTGAGAGGCCCGGACATAGATAGGGGGTACTCAAAATATCAGCTCCACAGGATCATCCTAACCCTTCGATTTGTAGAGCTAAAAAATGGACAGATTTGTGCAAGTTTAGAGCCGTCCATTTTAAGCTCCACAGATCGTAGGGTTGGGATGATTCTATGGAGCTGATTTTTGGGGCGCACCCTATCTATGTCAGGGCCCATCAAATGAATGGTTTCTAGAAACACTTTTCACTATTTTTAAATCCTTCTCTCAGTTATATTTTCTACCTCAAAGAAAATATAGTTGTTATAAACCAGATGTAATCAAGCAGGTTTAATGAGGCAATAATTACACAGGCTAATTGCTAGTTAATGTATTAGTTGGTGAAAGCAAAAGAATGCATGTACAGATAACAGAGAAAAAGGACAAACAGAGGGAAGAATTATATTGATACCTCATATAGTAAGTGTATTATTATCTTCAATTGCAACCCAACATGGGAAATTGTCTTTTTTCTACTTCTTCTTTCATGAAAATGAAGAAATACTTGTGCAAACCCCATATGAAAATCTGACATTAATGGAAAATTTGTTGGAAACATGGAGATGCTGAAACAGAAAATATTGTTTTTCCAGTGCAAATGAAGGTAGAAAGATCCTTTTAGTTTCTAAGGCCTTTGGCCTCTGAAAAATCACCACAAAACCAATTACAGATTTGTATTGGCAGTCCTATGAGAATTCCAAATGAATAGTTTTTTTAATGATACAAAATGGATAGTTTTTTATTGACATTCCTCACATATAAAGACTATAGCATCATGAACTCAGCTTCTCACAGAACATCTTCCTTAACAATCAGATAGGCATACATGATTGTTTTTTCCAATAGTCACAAAATCTGATGCATTCAATGGTGTTGGCCTCTGGGAATTTGATTTGAGAGGGTGAAATGTGGTGTTGCCCATTGTCTTTTAAAAATATTGCTTTATCCCTATTTTAGGTCAAGGCCCCATTCCTTTTGACATAAAATGGTTGTAAAATAAAATTTTAAATCCATTTTAAGTAAAAATTTGGGGGTAAAATTTGTTTTACGCACATTTTACATCAAAAGGAAAGGAGCCTAGACTAAACGAATCCTCAGTAAAATGGGCGTAAAACAAAATTTATGCCCATTTCTAAGTGAAAATATGGGCATAAATTTTGTTTACGCCATTTTTAGGTGGGAAAACGGACATAATATTTGTTTACACCCAATTTTAAGTGGGAAAATGGGCGTAAATTTTGTTTACGTCGGAAGAAATGGAGCCATGGGAAAAAATAGAGTTGCAAAAAGGAAATTAAAAAAATTATGATTTTCTATATCTTTTAGAAGTATTTATGTTATATAGAGTTCTTAGAGAAACTAGCTCTTAAAAGGCTTAAGAACATGCAAAAAATCTCTAAGTAGCTTTACCCACTTCTGTATGATAAATCTGAACTAAACCAAAGGGAAAATAAGGATTGTACTGTTGTATTGCTGTGTATAAAACTAATACAGAATACAGAAACGCTACTTATGTTTGCACTACCGTGCTTTGATAATGACACAAACTCACGTTTATTTTATTATTTAACCAGCGGTTAAAAGCTACCACAAATCCCAAAAAGCTCTCATCAGCCAATTAAAAAGGAAAAGACAAGGTAAGTTTGCGTCATTATCAAAATATTGTAGTGAAAATACCAGTAGCCACCAGAAATATCATGTTCTCCCATTGCTCTGTTTCTTCACATGGTCTCAGAGCTATAAGATTCGATCCATCACGCAACTTTTGGCCACTAGTATTTTTTCGACCAGTTGGGAAAATAGACATAGAACCCATCAGTTTGCAAGAGAGATGAGTGTTTTGGATCACAAAAGTTGTGGACCCCAATTGTACTCTTGGCCACTAGTATTTTTCCTTGTAAAATATATCGGTGAGACCGGTGTTTAAAAATGCGGATGTGACAGGGAACGTGGCCAAGAAAAATCCTTGTCGGCTCGGCGCGGAAGCGACGAAGAACACGGTTGACACTCTCATAACTCGGGAGAGTTAAAAGGAGTTTTTTTATTAGTCTGTAGGGCAAAACGCGGAATGCAAATGCAGTACAACGCGGAACGCGGCCATGGTAAAAGGGAGTCGACTCGAGAGAGCTCCGAGTCGAGTCAACGAGTTTTTAAACACTGGGATATATTTAGCTAACTTTTCGTCACTGTACTTTCATCTCTGTAGCTCTTGCCATGAAACGGGTCACAGTCGTTCCAAACTAAAGTATTATCAGAGACAATTGATGTTGATTTGGTTGGTAAGTTCACTTAAGGTTGGCCAAAACCAGTAAGAACTATAGCCTTTCAAGGAAGCCACAGCTTTCAGTTTCCACATTAAGTTGGCATTATGAAAACCCCACAAGCACAGAACTAGGACTTCCGGCTGGGGATTTAGAACCTTTGTTCACTCGTCTAGACTTTGATGTTAACAGAAGTGGAATGGGAGAGTAATGGAGTGTTAATGTAAATGGGTAAAACACCAGAGTGTAAGTTGCACCAGCATAAATAAAAAATAAATAAATGTTTGAGTGGTCATTTTCTAGAAGGTGGGGCCGTTATGGAGATCCCCACCAAGGGGGTGAATGAGGGGACCTCATGCTAAAAAATAATATCTAGATTATTAGTCTTTGTTTATTTGGGGTTTGATGGGTTTAGGTCCTTCTTCCATTTCTGTTGGGTTATCTTCCTAATTTGGTGAAGAGCTCTGTGTATATAAATCACCTTGTGACTCATAAAATACAAAGCAGAAAAATAAAAAAGTAAAACAAGAAGAACAAGCAGGATTTTGCGTGGTTCAAAGATAGACTACGTCCGTAACGCGTGAATACATACGGTTCTAGAGGGGTGATTATGGAAGACTTGGTTTAGTGCAGTGAATTTTTACATTAACTTTCCAGCATTTTGATGTTAAGAGGACACCAATTTTGGTCGTACTAAGGCTAGATGGGTTAGCATAGAAGTGTTTGCAGTGCAGTTTGCATTCCATAAACTCGGATCAGTTTTACATGAATTTTTTGGTATCACAGAAACTCAGTTATGGTATACTTACGTCTAGACATTAAATAGAACACTAAACCAAGGGCAACCCTGTCTACACCTACGATCTAAATAAAAAAATTGATGCTCAAGTGAAAGGATACTGTTGCTTTTCTTCTTGCGTGCCATGAATACCTAGAAAAGAACCATCATCATGCCCATGATGACAGTGTTACCATGAGAGAAAAAAGACAAATACCTTTGAACTTTAGTCTTAGACAGACAAGTAGAAGGGTACTTCCTAAGTCCTCTCTGGATCCTACATATCTTCAAATTGATGATTGTAGAAGATAAAACAGGAAATACAATCAAGAGAACAATAAGCAAGTACAGAAAATAAAAATATATATAAATTTGCCCACTTTCTATGAACATTAAGAGTCCCAAAATTGAACATGCCGGACCAGCAACTACAACAGCCAACTTGCATGATAAGTAATTACTACATAAAATACAACATGAATAAAAAACTTGAACGTTCATTTTTAGGTTCTTGAACATAAACAACTCAAGAAGATTTAAAAAAAAAAAAAAGTTAAAAGTCCTAAAATTCAAAGCGTATTCGAATCTCACCTCTTGTGAGCGTGGTTCAGTGATCTTGAGGACCCCTCAAAGAAATCCAAGAGGTAATTCTGCAAATCCTCCGTGCTGTACTTGATGTACCTGTCACTGTTCTTCCCACCCTGCAGCTGACTCGCATGTCTACCCATAAATGTCCGATATGCTTGAAGGACTTTCAATGATATTGAAATCTTTAGATCATCTCTAAGCTGGAGATCAGGGATCAACCATGCTGTCTGGGTCTTGTAAATCTCTTCAAAAGAAAGATTAAAACTCCTGAACCTCTCTTTGAGAGCTGCCCTTGAAGCTGAACTCGAACCCTGATTGAAAATGCCATCGTCTTTCAAGAAAGAGAGTAGTAAGCTCCAAGAAGCTCTTTCGTAGTTCATCGCATGTTGTTGAAATTTCCTATTGTGTCTTCGAATCCAGTCGTCTCCAACAAGAGCTCCAAGGTCAGAATCCTTAACCTTTTGAACCATGTAATAAGTATTATTCATCAAGAAAAAGTGTTGCAGAGAACCATCCTTGTACAATTTGGATTTGCTATCAAGGTTGGATTCGAGAATCGAAGTCACCGATCGAAGCCAACGAGACAGTGGGGAAACATTGAAAGAAGTCCTCCATTCCCCATCTCCTTCTAAAATACCATTTGAATTGGATGATGATGAGTGATCCTCCTCATTGCTGTCTTCAAGAAGCAAATTCAGGGTATCGCTATAATCCGTAAGGGCCTTTATGTAATTCATGACATATTTAGTCAGATGATGGATCCCGCCTCCAGCAAATGGAGTCGTAGATATATTTGTTCTAACGGCATTCTCAAATTCCAATAAAGTTCCCCTCACAGAATCACCCAGTCTCCTCAGGACTTCATGGCACTCAGTTCTAACACAAGAACCGGCCTCTTCCGAGAATAAAGCATCTATATCTGGTAGAAGATCCGCTAAACACTCGTACATGTCAAGTGTCCTAAACAGCTTTTCTGGTAAGCGAGGTCCGATTGCTATGGCATCACCAAAATTTAGAAGCAGAAGGACTGAACCCTTAGAAGTTTCAACAAAGCAGGTCTGGTTAACCAAACCCAACTCACAGAAAATCTGGTCGCAGAGGCGCTTTTCGCTGGTAAGGTAAACGCGGACAAATATCTTCATTGCTCGGGTCCATTTCTTTATCTTGAGGTTTAAAGAACTCCATTCCAACTTTAGAACTTCCTCAATAGGCAGTTTCTCAATTTCGAGAATATACAGGCACTCATCAAGGGATTCTTTTCGAATGCTACTGTAAGCTTGGCAGCATTCTTGATCATATTTTGACATAAACATAACCTCTGCTATGGATTTAAGGTTAGGAAGTGCGTCCGGGTGGACCAAATCAATGACAAATTCCTCTGAACATCTGCCACTATCTCTCTGAAACTTCACCCTAGCATCCTCAGCCAGATCATCATCAATAGAAATGGTGGATTCCTCATCCACGATTTCATCTTCACTTGAACAAAAAGACAACTGCTCAGGTTCCAAAAGTTGCTTACTCTGAATGAGAATGTGACTGAATTCTTCCTCAAGCCTAGCCATTGCCATCTGAAGAAGACTATGTGCACGGCGCAGAAGTTCATTCTCTTCACCATCTTCATTCAGAGGCAAGCTCCCTAAGCTCTCCGTCAATCGTCTAACTTCATTGATGGCCTGTAAATATTCAGAGGCTTCCTCTGGATTGCAATCCAATCTCATTGATTGATCTGAGTCCCAAATCATGATCTTTTCCTGTGCAAAGTCGAGTCGTTTTTCAGTCTCACTTATTCCTCCTTTCTTTTCAGAGAGCTCTGATGCTCTAGAAGTAGACAAACAGATATCAAAATCTGAAAGGAATTTTATCATGTCTTCTGTAGGGTTCTTACTCGTTCCCATGGTTTCTATGATGTGACGCGCCGCAGCAACAACTCGTTCCTCTCTTTTGATGGTGCCCAAGGATTTACAGTCTGCCATTGCAAGCGAGATGAATAGAAAGATGCAAAAGAGAAATCCTATGCCGCGGTTATTGGATTAGATGAATGGAGTCAGCAACACATAACTGAATATATCTGTTGGAAACCACCAACTAAACTAAACACCTTGAAATGAGCCTGAAACCTGTATTTTCCAAAATATAGTCACGCTTAGATGAGAGCCACAGGAATACACATATTATCCTTCTGGAATTGTCCAAAAGAGAAAAACCTCCCCTTCAACAGCTCCAAACCACACAAACTAGCTAGAATCCTCGAACATTACCATAAATCAACAAGAGAAGATGGAAATTCAGTTATTATGAATGAATTTCTAAAATCAAACAGGGTTCTATTCTATAAAAGGCCCAGATCAGAAAAGGTTGGAACCCAAAAGTGAAGGTTCCAGGCCCAACTGATACATCCAATAGCTCACAGAAATGAAGATCCAATTCAAAAGAAAGTAATATCTGAATCACCCTCCTTTCACTTCAGTCACCACACGAATAGATAAAACAAAATGCATTGTAAATTTATCCAAATTGTCGAGGAATCCTTCCAGAAAAGGGGAGAGTAAAAGAATACAGAACCCAGAACAGAACCGAATCAGAGCAGGATGTTGACTTCTGATCTGATCAAATTGACAATTGACGGAAACAAGAATCACAAATGGTGAAAATATACAAAAACTGAGACAGAAAGTTAAAAGAGGAATTGGAATTTGCAAGGTGTCCAAAATGCAGATAACAGAATTAATAACAAAGAATTCAACATAAAAACAACAAAGACATGCTCTCACAACACTATCAAACAAAAATAAGGAAAAGAACAAAATTCTAGTTTTCTACTTCTTTACTCCCTACAGGACTGGGATTCCAATCAATCAAAATTTTAAACACTTCGGAAATTCACACGATTAAACTAAAATCTCTGTTTTTCTATGGGATAGTATCATATCCTTGCATGGGGCTGGATTCATGCCTCGTGTCAAGACAAACAAACACTGAAAATGCTTCTAAAAGAACTTGGAAGTTGAATCTTTCAAAGTTTCAACACCCCAACTAAGTTCTCTCTAATTCTTCCCTACGCTCGAGACCACTGGTGCAAACCTAGAGGTCCAAGGGTAATTCTGGAGAACTTAGGAGCTAAAAGAGTCAATTTTACAATTAAAGTAACTGAAACCAACAACAAATCAGACCAAGCATTCGAACCTAATAAAATGACACTAGAAAACTTACTTTGAGTTAATTCCCTCATAATATCAACTGCAAAAAGACGACATAAACTGAAAATATAACAGAGACTGAAGGATTTGACTCAAAACTTTATAAATTCGAAGGATTCAACTCAAATCTCTCCGCTTTCCTCTCTGAAACGTTAACCATACAGCTTAGGGCAATCAAACGACACTAGAAAACTTGCTTTGAGTTAGCCTTTGATTTAATTACCTCACAATATCAACCACAAAAAGACGACATAAACTGAAAATATAACAGACACTGAAGGATTGACTCAAAACTTACGAAATTCGAAGGATTCAACTCAAATTTTTTCCTCTCTTAAACCCTAACCATATACAGCTTGGAACAATCGGACAACAGTTAATCTCAAGAAACACAACTCGAAACCAGACTCCAATTGTTCTCAAAAGAAAAAGCTAGAGAACATGCAATCAACACTCTAAATCTTTCAAAATTATAAGGATTCAGCTCAAATCTCTCCCATTTCCTCTCTTAAACCCTAACCATACAGCTTGGAAAAATCAGATAACAGCTAATCTCGAGAAACACAACTCGAAACCAGACTCCGATTCCTCTCAAAAAAAAAAATGCTAGAGAACATGTAATCAACACTCAAATCTTTCAAAATTCTAAGGATTCAGCTCAGATCTCTCCCGTTTTCCTCTCTTAAACCCTAACCATACGTCCTAGAACAATCGGACATCAGTTAATCTCAAGAAACACAACGAACGAAACCAGATTCCGATTAATCACAAAAGAAACACCTAGAAAACATGCAATCAACATCAAAACCATCCGAATCAGACAAAAAAAACCTAGAATTTATCCGAAATTCGTTCATTATCGATAAGGAAAATAAAATCAGAAGAAATTACAATCAGAAAGCTGATAGAAAGAGCGGAATCATTCTCTATCAATCGATTTCACTAAAAAGGGAATGAAATTTCAAAGAAAAATCGGTCGAGAAAGGTAAGAGTTGAAAATTACCTGAAGATTCGATTTTTTGTTGAAATTATTTGAAGCTCCTCTGAACAAATTCCTCTGATATCTTTCTTCTCTCTGCAACGCATATCTATATAGGAATCGCGTGACTAAAAATACCACTGTTCTTAGCGAAAATAACATAATTGCCATTTACTCTTGCGAAATGATATTCCCACGCCCTGTCTTGTAGTCTTATGTCTTCTATTGATGAGTGTAGCTGTCCCAACCGGAATTCCGGGTCCCTGTTTGGTTTGAAGAATTTTCTAAAAAAGCTTTGACTGGAAAAGCAAATTTTTACCCAAAATTCCTTTCTTTAGATTGTGGGTCAAGATGTGGACAGACCAAATCCTTTGTCTGCTCGGCATGACACACTAATCGTTTTAAATTTCAACTGAAATCCGAAATTTTGGATCAACCGCGGAACATTGGATTTCGGCCAAAATTCCGAAATTTCATTTTTTAAGTCCCAAATTAAAGGAAATTCAACCAAAAATCTTCATTTATTTATTTATTTTATATTTTCCCAAAATTTTGGCTGAAATTACCGAAATTTGGTATGAAATAAAATACTATTGTTTAGGAAACTTGTTTGTGAGCTTGAGCTCATATAGCTGCCACGAAAACATCGGTCCCACATTTTTTTTGGGTAATCCAAAGCATTGATTTGGAAGGACATTACATAGATAGGGTGTGTACCAAAAATCAAGTCCATAGGATCATCCTAACCCATCCAAAAGTGGAGGGAAAAATGGACAGGCACTGTTTATCGACAAATCTGCCCACTTTTGCCCTCCACTTTTGGAGGGGTTAGGATGATCCAATGGACTTGATTTTTTGTACACACCCTATCTATGATGGGGCCTTGCAAATGAATGGTTTGGATCACTACAAAAACTGTGGGACCCATGTCTTTGGGCGCTCAAGCTCATATAAGCTTCTATGAGCTCAAGCTCACGAACAGTTTTCCCATTTAATATTTTATTTCACACCAAATTTTGACTGAAATTTTGAAATTTTGGTCGTAATCTCGCAATGTTTGGAGTATTGCTGATTTTCGGTTTCATGGTTGAACGAAACTTCGGATTTCGGTCGAAATTTAAAACCATGCCATGGACACACTCGAGTACTGATACGGCTACGCAAGAGAGTCAAAGGAGTTTTGATTGGCTTTGTAGGGAAAAACACGAATTTGGACAAGAAAACAGCTAAAGTAAAAAAGGAGTCGACTCGGGAGAGTCCATGACAGAAGGAGTATTAATCTAGGAAAGAGCCGGAAACTCAAGAAGGTGGACTCATCGCTCTTTGGTGGAACAACAGCCCAAAAAGTAACTTTCTACCTTTGCTTTATAATGGTAACCCTCTAAATAAGGCATAACCATGTCATTTCCCTCTAAATCATAGAGAGAGAAAATTTTCCTAGAAAAATTCCATGAGAAATGATTTTCCTTCAATCCAAACGGGGGCATGAAGGACAACACAATCGAAAGAAAAAACGTTGTTGGATAATTACCAAGTTACCCTTTAGTTGGAGTTAAAATTTCAAATTAATGTCATCCCCCCCATATAACTATAACCAGTGCCACTTGCGACAAAAGCCAACCAGGGTCTCTTATGGCATCAAAGAAAAGAACAACAGAAGAAAAACATTATACCTATACAGCTACGATTTCTGACTTCCTTCTTTAACTTTAATCCGATTTACAGGGGTTTTGACGGCTGGCTAACGTATTCCCACCATTTGACCGGTCTCTCTCCACACACACAACAGGAACAGTTGGTTGGCCCAACAGAAACCATTGGTGGAATAGTGGGCCCATCTTTGAACAACGTAGGCCCCGCCCATACCACACCATAGGATAATCCAAACCGTCCATTTGATGGGCCATAAACGTAAATAGATTGCGTCCCAAAATATTTTTCCATAGGCGGATCCTAGCCCTCCATCTTATGCAACCTCTATAGATTGTAGGGTTGTGATCATCCTACGGAAATGATTTTTGGGCACAACCTATTTACATTGTGGCCCATCAAATGGACGGCTCGGATCATCCTATGGTCTGAACGGTACACTTCATTTTCAAAAATATGGGTGGAGCCTAAATTGGTACGAACCACACCTTAGGATGATCCAAACCATGGACAGCTTGGATCATCCTATGTTGTGCACGGTACGCTTCAATTTGAAAAATATCGGTGGGGCCTACGATTGGGCCTTAATGTTAGTGTACGACCAACTCTATAGGATTACCCAAACCATGGACGGCTTGGATCATCCTATGTTGTGGATGGGCCTTAATGTTACTGTACGACCACGGGATGATCCATACCATTCATTTGATGGGCCAACCCTTTTGGGGGCACGGTTGAACCCATTTACGTTATGGCCCATCAAATGGACGGCGCAGATCATCCTATGGTCTGGACGATACACTTCATTTTCAAATATATGGGTGGGGCTTAAATTGGGCCTTAATGTTACTGTACGAACCACACCATAGGAGGATCCAAACCATGAACGGCTTGGATCATCCTATGTTGTGGACGGTACGCTTCAATTTGAAAAAAAATCAGTGGGGCCTACGATTGGGCCTTAATGTTACCAACTCCATAGGATTATCCAAACCATGGATAGCTTGGATCATCCTATGTTGTGGACGGGCCTTAATGTTACTTTAGGACCAACTCCATAGAATGATCCAAATCATTCATTTGATGGGCCACAATGTAAATAGGTTGTGCCCCAAAAATCATTTCCATAGGATGATCACAACCCTACAATCTATAGAGGTTGTATAAGATGTAGTTTCTATTTAGATCGGAAGGCTAGGATCTGCCTAAGGAAATAATATTTTGGGATGCAACTTATTTACGTTTATGGCCCATCAAATGGACGGTTTGGATTATCCTACAGTGGTATGGGCGGGGCCTACGTTGTGTAAAGATGGGCCCACCATTCCACCAACGGTTGGGCCCACCAACTGTTCCTGTTGTGTGTGTGTGTGTGGAGAGAGAGAGAGAGAGAGAGAGAGAGAGAGAGAGAGACATATCCTAACGCTTAACGTTAGCCAGCCGTCAAGGGGGAGGGGGTATCAGCGCCCTAAATAAAGTGTTTTTTATCTTATATGCCCTTACAAGTAAGTACAAAGATAGGAGTTTTTATATGGTGCCTGATCGTCAAAATCTCAAGAGCTAGGTGGCAAACCACCTGGCCTTGGAATTTGATCAAGTCGAAACACCAGATCAAATTCCAAGGGCCAGGTGGTTTGCTAGGTATGGTGCCTGACCGTCAAAATCTCAAGGGCTAAATGGCAAACCACCTGGCCCTTGGAATTTGATCAGGTCGATGTTGCCACCTGGCCCTTGGAATTTGATCGGGTCAATGGGCTAGGTGGCAAACCACCTGGCCCTTGGAATTTGATCAGGTCGAAACACCCTTGGAATTTGATCAGGTCGAAACATCGACCTGATCAAATTCCAAGGGACAAGTGGTTTGCCACCTAGCCCTTGAGATTTTGACGGTTGGGCATCATATAAATTCTCTAAAGAGAGCGACATGGGTCATTAAATGATTATAATAAAAATTATGGATATTTTAATTCCAATTGTATATTATGCAAGTGGCCAAGTGGATTGGGGCCTATTAATTTATGAAACAGCTCCCATGTGCATATCATGACAAAAATATCATCATTTTATTATTCTCTCTAGATTTATGCTATTATTTATGTTTCAGTTTGTCGAGATTTAATGAATTTTTATATACAAATCGCTCGGAGATCAGTTTTGGAAATAAAGCCGAAAAAGAAGAGGAGGGGTAGTTTTGCCATTTTAAGGAACAAAAGTAGAAAAATAAGTAGGGAAATGATTTTCGCGCTCCAACGGACGCACACAAGGGTTACCGAGATCTTCCTGGGAGTTACCACGCCCCAGCTCTGATGTCATTTGTAGGGAACTTAACCGGGTAGAACTCACCCCTAAAAGCTAGCTGTTAGAGGGAGGGTGCTCATTCCCTTATAACCCATCCCCCATCCCAATCACTTTACCAATGGGGACTATTTGCTTTTGCGTGGAACCCCAACACAAACAAGTGAGCGCATGTTTATCAAAACATTTGAGCGCTGAAATCATTTCCCATATAAATAACTAAGATTGCTAATGTGTGAAGAGACTATTTGTTTGGTTCCATATTTGGCTCCCGACTCGGTTACCATATCATTATTCTTCTTTTCATATTTATCCCTCGGATAAATCTAGGGAAGTGATAAATCCGCCCCTTTTGATTACTTTGGACACCCAGCAGCAGTGTATCAATGACTGCAGAGGGGCTGATGTACTTCACATCAGAAGGATTCAATGGGCCTGATTGCCTCGGACACTGCTGTTGGGTGTCCCAAGTAATCAAAAGGGCCGGATTTATCACTTCCCTAAATCTAAAGAGATGTGTCATCGGGTCGACCCACCTCATGTTGGGTTTGGGTTGAGATAATTATTGGCGGGTTGGGTTGGGTTGGGTTGACCCCCCTTGCGTTAAGAGTCGGGTCAATTCAAGTTAGGGTTGGACACTTTGTCCCACGAGTTGGGCTCAGGTTGGGGTTGGCCTCAAATAGATCGAACATATTAAGGCTCTGTTTGTTATGGATTAAGAGAACCTATTGAGAATCCAGAACAATTGGTTCTCATAATCTAAAACAAACAGGGCCTAAGACACATCTGATCAATGTGATTACAGTAATGACAGATTAGTAATCCATCAAATACTTTCATGATTTCATGCGGTACTTTTGGAAAATGGTAACTTACATAGACTCCATAAATAGATTCACTCTACTTTCCAAGAGGATTGCCCAAGGTGGATTTCGGTGAGGTTTGGGTCATTCAAAAGATGGCCGCATTTATTATTTGGGCGCTGATATTTCCGCCCCCCTAAACGGATAAAATCCCACCCTTTAATAGTTTCTGTGAGAGTTGTTCGTTGCTTGAGGATAAATTCACCCCCTTTATACATTGTGAGCACATAATTGCATGTATTTTTTTAAAAATACAGTGGAGCCCACCTAGCTTGTAGATTCAAATCATTCATCTGTTGGGCGTAACACAAATAAGTTGTGCCCCGAAAACCATATCCATATAATGAACCTAACCCTTCGATCTATGGAGAGATGACGGCATATAATAACTTCAACACACCGGAGGGTTAGGATTGATGGGGTCCGAACTCAGCAACCAATTGGCTGTTGACACGTGGCCCTCACAGGGACCGCTGCAAAGCCAACACCTGTCCCTGCTAGGTGTGACACCTGGGCCAATCAGGGACTTCCACCTGCCCCTCCTAGGTATGAGACCTGGTCCATACAGAGGCCACCACCTGTCCTGGACAGGTGGCTCAGAATCACTATAAATAGCCTTCACTTGTGCTAAGGTGAGAGATCTGAAAATCAAAACCCTAAGCTTTTGCTCTGACATTGCTCTGCACTCCTGCTCATACTGACTTGAGTGTCGAAGCGCCCGTCCGGAGCAACACTCCGGGTTGGTCTTCTGACCCTTTGTCTTCTTGTCTGTGCCTTTGTGCAGCGCAGGACTCCACTAGCCCTTCAGCTGTGGTTTGTCAGATCAGCCCTTCCGGCCCTACCATAACCTGTTACCAATTTTAGACCTAACAGATTTGGCGCCATCCGTGGGACCCCGCAACAAAAAGCTGTTCGGAACCTCACTTAAGCAATGGTAGGAAAAAACGGAAAGCATGTGCCAACCTCCCGGACGACCCGGGCTACAGCCCCCCGTGAAGGAAGAAGCGAGCGATTGGCCTCGCAGATAGAGGTCGGGGCGCCAGGGGAGCGCAGTCCGACTCGCTCGGACCGTTCAGACCCTACCCCGACCCCGAGGGAGATGCGGGCCCTTTTCCAAGAAATGACTGCTGTGATTGCGCAGTTCAGGAATCCGGCCACCGCACTCCAGCAGCACCCAGCCGAGGCCTCTCAGCCCGCCCAGAGGAGGGGAAGCTCCCGCAGAGAGCACACGCCTCCGCCCCGGGAGCAGACTCGTCACTCTACAAGACGAGATCACCTCTCCCGGGACAAGCATGTGCGCCCCGAGCCTCGCCTACATCACCGGTCACGATCTCCCTCCGTACAAAGGCATGGCAGCAAGAGAGACACCACGCACGGAGAGGGATCGCGGCACCGGCGAAGGAGTCCGGCCAGTCAGTCCGGATCGGCTATGAGCCCGCCAGCAAGGAGAGAGAGGCCCGTCCACCGGGCTGAGGAAAGAGAGGACCCGGTGTTGCGAAGGATCCAGCAGATCGACCACCGGATCGAAGAGCTCGCCAGAGAGCAGGGCCGGCCTGCCTCCCGGATCTTCACAAGCACTCAACCATTTTCGGACAGAGTACTCAGCGCAGAGGCCCCTGCGGGCTGGAAGATGCCGCAGATTCCGCAGTATGACGGGACCACCGACCCCGTGGACCACTTGGAGACTTTCAGGACCACAATGCTCCTCCACGGGGCGTCGGATGGATTCCTTTGCCGGGCATTCCCCACCACGTTGACCGGAGCAGCGCGGGACTGGTACTCGCGGCTTAAGCCCAGGTCCGTGGACAATTTTGATGATTTTGGGGATGACCTGGCCCGCCATTTCATGAGCAGCAGAAGACCCAGGAAGACAACGGCTTCGCTGATGGCCCTCAGGCAGGGAGATGATGAGGCCTTGAAAGTGTTCGTTGGTCGCTTTAATAGGGAAGCTCTCCAGGTCCCCAACCTGGATCCCTCCGCGGCCACGAACGCCCTTCTGGCCGGCGCCCGATCAACTGACTTCGGGCGAGCAGTGGCCCGACGCAACCCGTAGTCCCTCGCAGACCTGATGGCCGGGGCGGAGGAGTACATCTCGGTGGAGGAAACTCTCGCCGCCCTGGACTCTGCTAGCAAGAGAAGGCCCGAGGAGAAGAACCCTACTAAGCAGCGTAGGGATGATAAGTCTCAGAAGAAGGAGAGAAGCCCTTCCCGCAAGGAGAGAAGCCTTTCTCGAAAGGGGAGAAGCCCCCAACCGAGAGAGCATTACACGCGGCTGACCGCGTCGAGAGCGCAGATCCTGGCAGCCATTCGGGAAGAGGACTTCATCCGGTGGCCGGAGAGACAGACCTCCTCGGCAAAAAGAAACATGTCCAAATACTGCAGGTTCCACAAGGACCACGGTCACGACACCAACGCGTGCCTTCATCTGAAGGAGGAGATCGGGCAGTTGATCAGCCGAGGGTACCTCGGAAGGTACTTGAAAAATGACGACAACAAAAGAGAGCGCAAGGACAAGCCGAAGCCCAGAGGCAGAAGCCCCCGGGGCGCTCAACCTCTAGGCGACCGCATTCAAGCTCCGGCCCCGGCCAACCCCCCTCCTCAGGTACCTCAACCTCAACCTCATGGTGTTATTGGTACCATTTCATGAGGGCCGACCGCAGGAGGAACCTCTTCATCAGCCCGCAGGACTTATGCCCGGCAGGTCAACGCCGTCCATACCTGCAGCAAGAAGGCCAGGCTAGAGAACGAGATATCCTTTTCAGATGCAGATCTCGACGGCCTGATCCTTCCGCATGATGATGCCCTGGTCATCACCATGCTGGTGGCGAACTGGGAAATGAAGAAGATCTTGGTCGACAACGGGAGCTCTGTAGACATCCTCTATTATCACGCCTTCGAGCGGATGCTGATCGGAACCGACCGTCTGAAGCCGGCCAAATCCGATCTGTTCGGGTTCTTCGGAGAAGTTGTCAAAGTCGAAGGGCAGATCGAGCTTCCAGTTCTTATCGGGGAGCCGCCCTGCCAGTCCGTCGCCATGGTGAACTTCTTGGTGGTAAGGGCCAAGTCGGCCTACAATGCTATCCTGGGCCGCCCCGGTCAGAATCTCCTCCGAGCCGTTCCCTCCGCCTATCATCAGAAGATGAAGTTCAGTACACCAGGGGGCATAGGGGAAGTCAGAGGGGATCAGCCCCAGTCGAGGCAGTGCTATGCAGCGGCACTGAAAGGGAAGAATGCGTCCGAGTCTCTGCCGATCGAGCTGTTTGATCTAAGGGACGAAGCCCAGATCACAGTAAACGAGCCGGCCGAGGACATTATATCTATCCCGTTGTATAGCGATGACGACCAGAGGGTTGTTCAAATCGGCTCTGCCCTGCCAGAGGCCGTGCAGCAGGATCTTGCTCAGTTCCTCAGAGCCAATGCAGATGTCTTTGCCTGGGCTCCTTCAGACATGCCCGGCATCGACCCTGCAATCAGCACCCATGAGCTCAGGGTTGATCAGACCTGCAAGCCCGTGAAGCAGAAGAGGTGGCACTTTGCACCGGAGAGGCGAAGGGCCATTAGAGAAGAGGTGGAAAGGCTTCTGAAGGCCGACTTCATCCGCGAGATCCAGTACCCGGACTAGCTGGCGAATGTTGTGATGGTGAAGAAGTCTAATGGGAAGTGGAGGACCTGCATTGATTTTACAGACCTGAATAAGGCCTGCCCGAAGGACAGCTACCCGCTCCCAAAGATCGATCAGCTCATCGACGCTACTGCAGGTCACGAGCTGCTAAGCTTCATGGACGCCTTCTCAGGATATAATCAGATCAGAATGCATGAGTCCGACATTCCGAAGACATCCTTTGTAACCGATCAGGGGACTTATTGCTATCGAGTTATGCCTTTTGGACTGAAGAACGCATGAGCCACCTACCAGCGGCTCGTCAACAGGCTGTTCAAAGAGCAGATCGGCCGCAATATGGAAGTATATGTGGACGATATGCTGGTCAAGAGCAGAGCTGCCTGCAATCATGTTGCCGACCTCAAAGAAGCATTTCAAGTCTTGAGGGAGCACAACATGAAGCTCAATCCGACCAAGTGTACGTTCGGCGTCGGAGCAGGCAAGTTTCTGGGCTTCATGGTAAGCCAGAGAGGGATAGAGGCAAACCCTGAGAAAATCAAGGCGGTGATGGAGCTAACTCCGCCCAGAACTATCAGAGAAGTACAGCGCCTGACCGGATTAGTAGCTGCCCTGGGGCGATTCATCTCTAAGTCCGCAGAAAGATGCCTTCCGTTCTTCAACGCAGTTAAAGGTATAAAAACCGCGCCCTGGACTTCGGAGTGTCAAGCGGCATTTGAAGAGCTGAAGCAGTACTTGTCCTCTCCGCCCTTGCTGTCCAAGCCAGAACCAGGAGAAGAGCTGATTCTGTATCTCTCAGCGGGACCTTTGGCAGTTGCAGCAGTACTGATCAGAGAGGAGTACCACCAGCAAAAGCCGATCTACTATGTCAGTAAGGTCCTCCATGATGTAGAGACGAGATATCAGCGAGTCGAGAAGCTCGTATACGCCCTCGTTATGGCGGCCAGAAAATTAAGGCCGTATTTCCAGGCGCATACGATCAAGGTCCTGACAGGACAGCCCCTCAGGCAGATCCTCCACCGTCCAGACACTTCTGGCCGACTTGTGAAGTGGGCCGTGGAGCTCAGCGAGTTTGACATCAAATATCTGCCCAGGCCAGCAATCAAAGCTCAGGTTCTTGCAGACTTCATAGCTGAATGTACCATGCCAGATTCAGACCCCTGGTCAGAAGCAGCGCTTCCTTCAGAAGCAGAACCGGTTATATCCGAGCAGCAGATCGAAGCCGAAGCGGTTCCGCTTCCCGGGTTTGAGAGTGCAGCTCCCCCGACCAGCCCGCTTCCATGTTCTGAAGAGCCGCTCTGGGAGGTATATGTTGACGGGTCTTCAAATAAAAGTGGCAGCGGTGCCGGACTAGTTCTCACAGGACCAGATGATTTTGTCCTGAATTATGCCCTGAGGTTTGGATTCCGTGCGTCAAACAATGAGGCAGAGTACGAAGCGCTCATCGCCGGAATGAACCTCGCCATTCAGGCCCGCGCTCAGAGACTGAAGGCGTACTGCGATTCATAGTTAGTCGTATGTCAGATCCAAGGAGTATATGAGGCCCGAGAAGAGCGAATGATAAAATATCTACAAAGGGTCCGTGGCCTAGCCAGCAAGTTCGGAAGTTTTGAGGTCATCAGAGTCCCCCTGACTGAAAATACAAAGGCTGATGTACTCTCAAAGCTAGCGGCATCAGGCTACACCGCTCTCAAAGAAATCCGTATGGAGTTCCTAAAGACCTCCAGTATTGATGACCAGCCCGTCGTAGTAATGCAGATCGACGATGAGCCGTGCTGGATGGATGAGATCATCAGATATCTGCGCAGCGGAGAACTCCCCGGGGAGAAAAAAGAGGCACGTAAAGTCGTACAGCGGGCAGCAAGGTTTAAACTTGACGGCGAGACTCTGTACAAGAGATCTTACACCCTCCCGTACTTGAAGTGTCTCCGGCCAACTGATGCCCTGTACGCCCTGCGAGAGACCCATGAAGGGATTTGTGGAGAGCATCTTGGGGGCAAGGCCCTCGCCATCAAAGTCCTTCTAAGAAGCCTATACTGGCCTACATTGAGACAAGATGCACTGAGCCTTGTGAAGAAGTGTCAGAAATTTTCTCCCGCCGTTCACCAGCCTGCCGTGCCAATGGCTCTGATCATCAGCCCTCTCCCTTTTGCTGTCTGGGGAATGGACATCTTAGGTCCTTTTCCGCCGGCCTCCGGAGGCCGCGAGTTCGTCGTTGTCGCCATCGACTACTTTACTAAGTGGGTAGAAGCTGAACCTCTGGCCAAGATCACCGAGCAGAACGTCCAGAACTTTTTCTGGAAATCAGTGGTGTGCAGATTCGGGATACCCCGGGTCCTCATAACAGACAATGGCAAACAGCTCGACTCAAGGAACTTCAGAAAGTTTTGTGCAGATCTGAAGATTGAGCAAAGGTTCACTTCCGTGGCACACCCTCAGACGAATGGACAGACCGAAGTGACGAACAGGACTCTGCTGCAGGGGATAAAGAAGAGACTGGATGATAAGGCTGAACGCTGGGTTGACGAGCTGTACCATGTGCTCTGGGCATATCGGACTACCCCACGCACTGCAACGGGTGAGTCGCCTTTCAATCTCTCCTTCGAAACAGAAGCTGTGATTCCGGTTGACATCGGCATTCCTTCCCCAAGAATTGTTAACTTCAATGAACAGCTGAATGTGGACGGGCTCCGTGTCAACCTCGACTTGCTTGAGGAAGTCCGTGAGGAGTCACGGATCAGAGCCGCAGCGTATAAGCAGAAGGTGTCTAGATACCATGACACGAAGATCCGACCAAGGGAGTTCCGCACAGGCGACCTAGTTTTGAGGAAAGCGGCCGTCTCCCAGCCAAGAAGGGTGGGCAAACTCTCCCCGACTTGGGAAGGGCCGTACCGAGTCAAAGAGGTCATCCGTCCAGGAAGCTACCGCCTAGAGACACTTGACGAGCAGCTGCTGCCGCACGCCTGGAATTCCAGAAATCTTCGAATATACTATCAATAGTCTTTTCCTTTGCCTTTGAAGGCCTGTAAAGAATCTCTGTAATTAAATTTCAAAGAGAAATAAAGTGGAGTTGTCTCTGAACTATGTCCCTCACTTTTGAGTCACTAGTATATGCCAGCTCCCCCATAAAAAGACTCTAAGTGTTTGCAGACTTAGCCCTCATTCTAAGTGTTTGCAGACTTAGAGAGCGGTAGTGGCGCACTCCGGCGCATCCAATCTGGTGTGAAGATCAGTTCCGACCACATAGACCCGCCCTAGTGGAAACCACCTCAAAGACCTGCCCGGCCTGGCCGCCCTTAGCCGGAGCCGAACAGGATATGGCGCAATCGCTAGACGCCAAAAAGACTCTAAGTGTTTGCAGACTTAGCTCTCATTCTAAGTGTTTGCAGACTTAGAGAGCGGTAGTGGTGCACTCCGGCGCGTCCAATCTGGTGTGAAGATCAGTTCCGACCACATGGACCCGCCCTAGTGGAAACCACCTCAAAGACCTGCCCGGCCTGGCCGCCCTTAGCCGGAGCCGAACAGGATATGGCGCAATCGCTAGACGCCAAAAAGACTCTAAGTGTTTGCAGACTTAGCTCTCATTCTAAGTGTTTGCAGACTTAGAGAGCGGTAGTGGTGCACTCCGGCGCGTCCAATCTGGTGTGAAGATCAGTTCCGACCACATGGACCCGCCCTAGTGGAAACCACCTCAAAGACCTGCCCGGCTTGGCCGCCCTTAGCCGGAGCCGGACAGGATATGGCGTAATCACTAGACACCAAAAAGACTCTAAGTGTTTGCAGACTTAGCTCTCATTCTAAGTGTTTGCAGACTTAGAGAGCGGTAGTGGTGCACTCCGGCGCGTCCAATCTGGTGTGAAGATCAGTTCCGACCACATGGACCCGCCCTAGTGGAAACCACCTCAAAGACCTGCCCGGCCTGGCCGCCCTTAGCCGGAGCCGGACAGGATATGGCGCAATCGCTAGACGCCAAAAAGACTCTAAGTGTTTGCAGACTTAGCTCTCATTCTAAGTGTTTGCAGACTTAGAGAGCGGTAGTGGTGCACTCCGGCGCGTCCAATCTGGTGTGAAGATCAGTTCCGACCACATGGACCCGCCCTAGTGGAAACCACCTCAAAGACCTGCCCGGCCTGGCCGCCCTTAGCCGGAGCCGGACAGGATATGGCGCAATCACTAGACGCCAAAAAGACTCTAAGTGTTTGCAGACTTAGCTCTCATTCTAAGTGTTTGCAGACTTAGAGAGCGGTAGTGGTGCACTCCGGCGCGTCCAATATGGTGTGAAGATCAGTTCCGACCACATGGACCCGCCCTAGTGGAAACCACCTCAAAGACCTGCTCGGCCTGGCCGCCCTTAGCCGGAGCCGGACAGGATATGGCGCAATCGCTAGACGCCAAAAAGACTCTAAGTGTTTGCAGACTTAGCTCTCATCTAAGTGTTTGCAGACTTAGAGAGCGGTAGTGGTGCACTCCGGCGCGTCCAATCTGGTGTGAAGATCAGTTCCGACCACATTGACCCGCCCTAGTGGAAACCACCTCAAAGACCTGCCCGGCCTGGCCGCCCTTAGCCGGAGCCGGACAGGATATGGCGCAATCGCTAGACGCCAAAAAGACTCTAAGTGTTTGCAGACTTAGCTCTCATTCTAAGTGTTTGCAGACTTAGAGAGCGGTAGTGGTGCACTCCGGCGCGTCCAATCTGGTGTGAAGATCAGTTCCGACCACATGGACCCTCCCTAGTGGAAACCACCTCAAAGACCTGCCCGGCCTGGCTGCCCTTAGCCGGAGCCGGACAGGATATGGCGCAATCGCTAGACGCCAAAAAGACTCTAAGTGTTTGCAGACTTAGCTCTCATTCTAAGTGTTTGCAGACTTAGAGAGCGGTAGTGGTGCACTCCGGCGCGTTACAAAAATTAAGGATAGGAGCAAGAGGGCGGCCACTCAGGCCTCCCCGTCGGCCACCTCGTCGGTGACTGCCTCTGCAGTAAGGGCTGCAGCCTGGCCGGCCTCGGCGGTTGGAGGGGTGACCTCGGAAGCCATAACGACTTCTTGTTCTACCTCGATGGGTTGGGAGGAGTCCAGTTCGCCTTCTTCCTCCTCGTCATCTTCCTCCTCTGGAGGTGCATACGGGACGTCCAGTCCGTCCAGAGAGATGTCGGGGTGAGCCTTCTTAACCTGCTCAGAGCAGAGAAGGAACCCCGCCTTATAGGCTTGGAGGCCCAGGTTGAAGAACTGTGTGTCCTTCCTCTCTTCGGTCTTCTGCACGGCCTCCCGCACTGCCACTTTCACGGCCGCCTCGATAGCCGCCTTTTCTCTCTGATCGGCTCTCTCCCTCGCAGTTAGGAGATCCTGCACGACCTGGTTCTTGACCCTCTGCACCTCGTCCTTCAGGCTGTTGCATTCGGCCTCTTTGACCTGGACGGCTTCACTAAGCCCGTCCTTGTCCTTTTGGAGCTCGCCCTTCTCGGACTGTATCTGTGTGAGCGTCTCAGAGAAGAGATAACTCTTCTTCGCCATATCCCTAGAGTACACTTGGAGCTGATAGAGGGCGGAGGCGATCGCCTCTGCACAGGTCTCCGGCGCCTCTTTCTCGACTTCCCGTCGGTCGCGTGGGAGGATGCCCTGGTACATCAATTCTGTGGCCACCCGGCTATCCCCGAGGTCGGTGTCCGTTTTCTGCACCGCCCAGTTTGGGCGGAAGACGTTGTCGCCTCTCGCCGCCGTGGCGGCAGGGATGCCCAGGACTGGCCCGCTTTGTTGGGGCTCTGTCACCCGTGCAGACCCGGAGCTCCGCCCGACGAGGTTTGGCCGGCTCGGCTTAACTGCAAGCTTATGTGTCGCCCGGCTGCTTTTGAGAGGCTCAGCCAGTGCAACCATTGCCGGAGTTGACTCCGGCACCTTTCTTTTCTTGCCCTTGGGTTGGGGCTGCTCATGCGTTGGGGACGCCTGGGAGCCCTGTCTGATTTTGTCCAGCATGGACATCTGCTTCACCATTTCTGAACGTGAAAACAGAACAAAGTTAGAACTATAAAAAAAGAAGAAAAAGGAACAGTTCAAAAAATAAGAGCTGGCCTAAAAAAGTCTACGTACGTGCCGGCGTCGCACGGCTGATACCGAGCTCTACCAGGACGGCCTCCTTGGAGAACTCCGAGCAGTTTGTTTGACCGCGCTTCAGCTCTTCTTTGATCAAAACGAAGGTCATGTAGTCATAGCCCTTAAGGGCTGGCTTCCGACTAAGGTTCTTGGTGTCTGGCGTTCTCCACTCCAATGAGAACGGCCAGTGGGAGCCCTGCTCGGTGTCCCTAGCGTAGAAAAACCTGTTCTTCCATGTGTGAATGGAAGTAGGTATGCCAGTGATCATTTTTACTTCGGGCCGTTGGCTGATGTAGATCCAACCGCCGTCCTTGTGCCTCTTCAGATATGCGCACACATCCTGAAGACGGGCAGGGTGGGGTTCCTACGGAGCCGAACTCCCAAAAGGTGCAGGAAGCCGACCAGCGTCCTCCAAGAGTTCGGCACGACCTGTGTAACCGCCAGCCCGTAATAATTCAGCATGTCGACAAAAAATGGATGCAAGGGAAGTCTGAGCCCGGCCCGTAAGGCTTCTTCGTATAGGCAGAGATCTGCACTATCGTTGCTGGCCCGGTCCCCTTCAACGGCCGCCCTCAAAAGGTACCGATCAGGGATACAGTATTTGTCCCTGACGGTCTGAAGTTTGCCCGGCCCCAGATGATTCGCCTCGTACAGGGCCCCGATGTTGTACTGTGGGTTGGCCTCCATCCGTGCCTCCGCTATCACCTCGACGGGTGCGCGCGGCAAGCGAGGAACTTCAGCGTGTTCTTCCTCGTCGCTGGTTTCTACCCGGTGCGGTCCGTCCCCACGGACCGGGATTGTGTCTAAGTCCACAATCTCTTCCTCTCCGCTCTCCTCGTCTGCTACGATTATTATGTCCTCAACACCAGCCTCCGCATGAGAGGCCGGCCTCGTCCTCTCCCCGGACCCAGTACTACTAGTCGAACCGGACTCCTTTGAGCCGGAGTCCGACTCAGAACTAGTGCTAGACATTAAAAGGGAAGAAAAGAAAAGCTAAAAGAAATTACCGAACTGAGGTGCTGACTGAAGATCTCCGGGCTCACTGATCCGAGGCGGGCAGAAATTTGACTAGCCGAGCAGCAGAGAAGGAGAGGAGAATGTGAAAAGTGAAAAATGAGGAGTAAAAACTCCGGTATATATAGGCTTGGAAGAGCGGGAAAAATCCCGCCCTTTTCCCACCAGCCGGAGTGCGCCACGTCACCTACCGCATTAAATGCGCCGCTCGCATTAAATGCACCGTCCGCATTAAATGCGAGGTACAAGTTCCAAAGTGCAAAGTGATGACGCCAGAAGACAAAAGACCTGCCCGGCCTAGCCGCCCAGAAGGCTTAGCCGGACAGGATATGACGCAATCGCTAGAAGACAAAAGATCTGTCCGGCCTGGCCGTCCAGCGCCTTAGCCGAAGCCGGACAGGATATGGCGCAATCGCTATGCGACAAAAGACCTGCCCGGCCTAGCCGCCTAAGGCTTAGCCGGACAGGATATGACGCGTTCGCTAGAAGACAAAAGATCTGTCCGGCCTGGCCGTCCAGCGCCTTAGCCGAAGCCGGACAGGATATGGCGCAATCGCTACGCGACAAAAGACCTGCCCAGCCTAGCCGCCCAGAAGGCTTAGCCGGACAGGATATGACGCGATCGCTAGAAGACAAAAAATCTGTCCGGCCTGGCCGTCCAACGCCTTAGCCGGAGCCGGGCAGGATATGGCGCAATCGCTACACGACAAAAGACCTGCCCGGCTTGGCCGTCCAGCGCCTTAGCCGGAGCCGGACAGGATACGACGCGCTCACTAGGCGACAGAGGACATGTCTGACCTAGCCGCCCCGTCCAGGAGATCTGCCCCGGCCACGACGCCCAGGAGGTTTGGCCGGCCAGACTTCTGGTTCAAATTCCGGCCGGACTGGATTGCGCAGGGGCTCCTGCCCGGCCGTGCTCCTTCAGCCCAAGTCTCAAGGCCGGACCAGGCCGCCCAGAGGCCCCTGGCCACCGCGGTTTTTCCTGGTCCCTGCCTGAAGCCGGCCTCAGCTGCCCAGAGGCCTCAAGGCCGGCCAGATGCTGCTTTAACCCTCTTTTTGCTTCCCCTAGCCGCTGCCACGACTCGGAGAACCAGGGGGCAACTGATGGGGTCCGAACTCAGCACTGATGGGTCCGAACTCAGCAACCAATTGGCTGTTGACACGTGGCCCTCACAGGGACCGCTGCAAAGCCAACACATGTCCCTGCTAGGTGTGACACTTGGGCCAATCAAGGACTTCCACCTGCGCCTCCTAGGTATGAGACCTGGTCCATACAGAAGCCACCACCTGTTCTGGACAGGTGGCTCAGAACTACCACCTGTCCTGGACAGGTGGCTCAGAATCACTATAAATAGCCTTCACTTGTGCTAAGGTGAGAGATCTGAAAATAAAAACCCTAAGCTTTTGCTCTCACATTGCTCTCCACTCCTGCTCATACTGACTTGAGTGTCGAAGCGCCCGTCCGGAGCAACACTCCGGGTTGGTCTTCTGACCCTTTGTCTTCTTGTCTGTGCCTTTGTGCAGCACAGGACTCCACTAGCCCTTCAGCTGTGGCTTGTCAAATCAGCCCTTCCGGCCCTACCATAACATGTTACCAATTTTAGACCTAACAAGGATCATCCTATCGAAATGATTTGGGAGCTCAACATATAAATGTTCCTTCAAACAAGGTGGGTACCCCTGAATTATTTTGAAAAACACGCACAACTATGCATGGACATCTAACAAATGGATGATTTGAACCATCTAACCATATGGTCCATATGGGGCACATAGATTTGAACCATCTACGAATTAGATCCGCTTCACTTTACTTTTTACAAAAATACATACAAGTATGTGGGAACATCGTATAATATCTCCATTCAGTTGTACTCCATAAATTGATTTCACTTTCCTTTCCATGGAGGGAAGGCAACCAAATGGAACCCTGAAAAAAATCTGAACAAATCGAAAAGAGACTAAAATTTTGTACACATACAAGTAACTTTTTCTTTCTTTTTGACCACTTCAAGAATAGAAGAAGACAATGTAAAATAATGAAAAAGAAAAGGCACCATGGTTTTTCATGATAAATTAGTTTTTCCAAGTGGTGAGAGAGGGGTAGGCAAGGCCCAAATGAGAAGAGGGTGGGTGAGAAGTGACTAAAAAGCAAGGAAAAAGTAACTCAAACTAACCCAACACAAAATTAAGTGCTTCACAAGTATCAGTTTTTTTCTTGAAGAAATAATTTGGAAAGACCTTTTAGACTACCTGGGTCTCCCTCTGGAAGATCGAATTCAATCAACTATTTCTAATTCTCTCAATCCCTGCTCATGTTTGTTCTACATAATATCATGCCAATGAGTGTGTGTGTGTGTGTGAGAGAGAGAGAGAGAGAGAGAGAGAGAGAGAGTCATGTCAGCATTGGATACAATATACCCAAAAAAAGCCCTCTCTGAATTAAAGTAAAAAAAAGCTCTGTAAAAACAAAAGAAAAAAGTAATTAAGAAAGATCCTTAATCTTTCTACCTTCTTTCTTTTTCTCCATCAGCGGGGTGCTCTAAGAAAAAAAAAAGGGGGGGGGGGGGGGATTGGGTTTGATACATGAAAAAAGAAGCATTAGAAAAGGGAAGAACAAGAAGAAAGAGAAGGGGTAACAACTATATGCCTGAGAGGGTGCGCAACATCACCACCCCCAGCATGTTTCACAAATTCAGCTGGAGAGAGAAAGCTTCCATGGCAAACACACACAATCCTCACTTCTTCCCCATTTCTATACTTGTATAGAAACCCCTCAATCTTCTTACCATTGGGTCCAAGACCTCTGGTAGAAACACAAGGCATTTCTTCCATCACATTCCTTCCCATCTCCACCTCAACCCCACCATTCTCTATCTTAACCTTCTTACATAGATTCTCAATCTTAACCTTCTTACATAGATTCTCCACCACTTCTCCAGCCACCGCTGCCGCCTTCTGCTGCTCCGGCAGTGATTGGACGCTTACTGGGCTTCTTGAATCCGTGCAACCGCTCAATCCTGAGACAAAGAACCACCGAAAAATATCAGAATTAGCCCTTCACAATTGAGATGGATAATTCTAAGCCAAATATATATATATATATATATATATATATATATATATATATATATATATATATATATATATAGAGAGAGAGAGAGAGAGAGAGGAAATGGTTTGTGTGCAGCTGCACATATAACTTATCTGTGCATGGCTGCCACAAACCATGGGGGGGAGGGGGGGAGGGGGGGGGGCACATATTTGGAGGGATCCAAAGCATTCATTTAGAAGGCCCTTCCATGGATAGGGTGTGTACCAAAAATCAGCCCTATAGGATCATCCTAACCCTGCCATTCGTGGAGGGAAAAAATGGGCAGAAACAGTATGATCCTATAGGGCTGATTTTTGGTACACACCCTATCCATGGAAAGGCCTTCCAAATGAATGCTTTAGATCCCTCCAAAAATGTGGCCCCCCCATGGTTTGTGGCAGCCATACACAGATAAGCTATCTGTGCAGCTGCACACAAACCATTATATATATATATATATATATATATATATATATATATATATATATATATATATTTGTTTTTTTCTGAAAGGTAAAGAATTATATTAAAAATGAACCCGGGGGCCGAGCAGTCAAGATGATCAAGGAAGTACAGCCACTAAATCTACATGACAAGGATGAAAAAACCAAGCCCAAACAAAAGCAAATCAAGGGGGAGAAAGTTCTCTATGAATTGTGGGGAAAAAAGGACTATGTTAGAAAGTTTTCTATGTTTAAATTGATAGTTCTCTTGAATTGTGTGGGAAAAGGACTGATGTTAGAAATAATGTGCAAGTCTATCAAATAAGCATTTAACATTGAATCATGGCTTAAAGTTTGCACTGTTGGGTTGAGCAAAATGAGTATTGTAACTACAGGATCAGACCTCAACTGTTTTTTTTTTTCTCCAATCATTTTACACAAGTCAAGCCAGCCTGATTCGACTAGGTTTGACTGGAAATGTGTTTAATGAACTAAAGAGTACCATTATCAAAACGTGAGAGTTCTGTAAAATATCTTCTGCAAGTTGAAGAAACGCGAAACACGAAACGCAGAATCCTCCTCCAAAAAAATGTAAAGGGGAAAATGAACTTTATCTTGGCATAAAGTAGATAAGAAAATAGTAAATTAATTTAGATTTTGACTAAATAAAAAGCATCCATATTCCTGCTTACAACCAACAAGGAAAGCAATTTTTTTAAGAAATGATATCATGATTACATCCTATACAAAGAATATTATCCCAATTCTTAATCCCATGTTCAAACAGTAGAATTCCAAAGAAGAAATTGGAAAAATAAAAGAGAAAAAAGCAAAATAGCTAAAATAAAATAAGAAATTAAGAATCCAGTCAGGATTTCCCAAAAAAAATTTGAAATAAAGGCCATACCTTAAGGGATGGACTCTCACGATTAAACCATGTACAAAGAATATTATCCCAATTCTAAGCTTCCTAACAATCCCATGTTCAAACAGTAGAATTGCAAGGCAGAAATTAGAAGAAAGAAAAAAAAATTAAGAATCTAATCAGGATTTCCACTAAAAAACAAGATACATAGCATTCCCTACTTAAATTTAAAAAAACAAATTGAAATAAAAGACATAGCTACAAAGAATATCATTCCAATTCTAAGCTCAAACAGTAGAATTCCAAGTTAGAAATTGGACAAATAAAAGACAAAAAAAAGCAAAAAATAGCTTAGACAAAATAAGAAATTAAGAATCTAATCAGGATTTCCACAAAAAAAAAAGATACATATCATTCCCTACTTAAATAATCTAAAATAAAGCAAGAAATTGAGAATCTAATCAGGATTTCTACCAAAATAAAAACAGATACATATCATCCCCAACTTCAATTTTTTTTTTTTAAAAAGGAAAAAAAAAAACCCTAATTTGAAATATAAATCATACCTTGAACAGATGGGCTCTCCAAATCTGAAAATCCAGAAGAACTACTCCCCTGAGATCCAACAGAACCTTGCGAAGACGGCAAAAACCCTAAATTACAACTCTTCCCATTCACCAAATCAATCCCAACCCTCCGATCACACAAAAAGGAAATCCCACCAAAAGGCCTAAACCCATTCATCACTCCCCCATCAAAACCCTTCTCTTTTACCAAACCCTCCTCTTCTCCCTTCTTATCTTCCTCGCAATTCCCCTCCAAACTTTCTCGATCTTTAACCCTAACCCTAAAATTTTGCTTCCCTGATCTCTTTCTCTTTGCCTCCATCCTTCTTAGGGTTTGCATCTCTTTCCTCTTCCTCAAATTCTCTTCCGGAAGAGAACACGTTCTCGTCAGAGCCGACGAATAAATGGCCGGAGAATATGAATCTCCGGCGGAATCTCCGAACTCCGGCAAAATTGCTAGTCCTCCTATGGAGGATGAACGAGAGAGCCTTTGGTCTTTTGGGTCTATCCCAAAACGACCCCCCATGGAAAGACCGAGATTCAGTTCGATTGAATCTTCGGGCTGAGATTCTTTATGCCGGAGATTCAGATTCAGATTCAGATTCATATTCTCAAAGCTAAATCTTTGTAATAGATCTTTTGGGTAGCTCTCTGTTGCTTCACCCATTGAATCTATTTTTTTTTGGGGGGGGGGGGGGGGGGGGGGGGCGGGGATTTTGTTTTGGGTTTTGAGTCTATGATTGGATTTGGAGAAAGGTAGATGGAAAATAAGAGAAAAGTGGCACAGAAGCCATTAAAGAGAGCATAAAAACAAAATAAAACAGAGCAAGAAGATAAAAGAAATCAAGACAAGAGCCGAAATAGAAAACCGATTTGTACCAATTTTCTATCTTAAAAGACTCTTCTGAGCAAAACCCAGATGCGAGAATTCAAATTAACAGGCGAAAAAATCGGAAAAACTAGAAAGTGAGCAAAATAACACAAAAAACCCTAGAGAGAGAAATACAAAATGAAAGAGAGTAGAAAATGAAAGAAGCCAAACGATATACGAATTTCTTACTTAGAAGATAATTTCCAGCAAAACCCAGATGCCGGAATTTAAATTATCCGGCCAAAAATCGGAAAAAACTCACCGTAGAAACTGAGAAAAAGAAGACAAAAAGCCACAAGAGATATATTAAGAGAGAGAGAGAGAGAGAGAAGAAAAAAGCACAAAAAAGGGAGAAAAAAGAGGAGTTTTTAGAGCCCCCGCCAAACAAGCGTCTCCATCGCTATTTTTAAGAGAAATGGCGTGGCTTCGGCTCAGCTGGGAAACGTGTTGGATTCTAAGGGGTCTAAAGTTAATAAGAGACACGTGTCGGACAGAGTCGCAATCGGCCTCATAAAGCCGCGACGTTTTTTCCCCTCTCTCTCTCTTCTTAGCTGTTTTCCGGAAGTACGGCTTTTAGCGCCAGAGATCGCGACACGTGGCGTACAGCCTCGTCCTTCGAGTCCTTTTTTTTTTGTTTTCTTACTTTCTTACGGCAATCTCCACCATCCGACGAATTTAACTATGGCGAGGAGGCAGATGTGAAATCGGCACGGACGAGGGATGTAACTCGGACCGGGTTGGTTCCGATTGAGGCTAACCCTAGTACAAAACCAAGGTTTTCAATTTCAGTTTCGGGTATAATTTCGGTCCTCACCCGAACCGAAATTTTGGCCTGAATCCTGAAATTTCGACCGAAATTCAGTAGAAACACTTGAAACGTTGGTTTTTTGGGCCGAAATTTAAAATCATAGTACAAACAAAGGTTTTTTTTCGGTTTCGGGTATGATTTAGGTCCTCACCGTAGCTGAAATTTCGGCCGAAAGCCCGAAATTCAAAAGAAGCGCTTGAAATGTCGATTTTTTGGGCAGAAATTTCAGTAATTTTGGCTGAAATTATGTGAAGAAATAAAAAAAATTAACATTTTATAGAAAATTTAGCCCGAAATTACTGAAAAAAAATGCCTGCAATCCAAACAGGGGCTTAGGAAACGTGGAAGGGCTCGGGTCGGTTTGAATTACACAAGGCTTCAATCCTAATCCCAACTCGAAATTAAATTGGGATGGTTTTTTCCAACTCGAACCTAATCCAACCTGTTGAATTGCCATCCCAACCCAACCCGATCCAAAACTAGGTTGAACCTGCCGTGTACGGGTGAATCCAACCCAACTGATGGGGTGTGATCATCAATAAAAGAGTTCATGTAAAGTCACATGTATTCCTTAAAAAAAAGGGTACAATCGGGTGTGCCTTTGTTCTATGATCCAAACTATGTACGGCTAGGATTGACCTACGTGGCCTTTGTGCTATGCGATTCGGTCCATTATTTGATATGAGCCAACGAGTCATTGGAGTGGATCGGAGAGTAAATAGACGACTACGATGGGTGGGCTTTTGGGCTTTTACGTGGGACCCAGGCCGGCCAAGTTGCGCTTTTCCCCTCCACGCACGGGATAGGAATCTAACGACACGTGGCCATAGAGGTTAAGAAAGGACACGTGTCTGTAGGTAGTGAGTAGATGACAGCTCAGCTTAGGGTATGCAAGTTGCACACGAGAGAGAGTGCAACTTGTCGCGGCAGCTGCTGACATCACCAGCTGTCTCTCGTTCGGAAAGTGAGAGAGATATCCTCTTGACACGTCACCATCGGCTACGTGTCCTTTAAGATTCCTATGATGCCACGTGTGCTTATGGATGATAAAACCTTTTTTTTTCCTTTTTCAGGTCCCCCACCTCCTAGTGGGTAGTTTGATGGTGATACGACGACGAAGGGTATCTAGACACGTGGAGGATTGAGGTGGTCCAACGAATTAACAAGTGACACGTGTTTTTTTATCAGGATGATCGAAGGATTTGTAAGGGTATTTTGGTCATTTCGTTGAAGGATTGGGATGGGATAGTAAAGCGACACGTTGGGACTTTTGTGGGGACTCTCTCTCTCTCGTTCTCTGTATAGAAGAAGGGTATTTTCGTCGAGATATTATATGATGTGTGGCCGTATGGACCGTTGATTTGACCTTTTAAATGTTCCCTATTTGTGCTTTTAGTGGACGTTGCACCAATGGTTGATGCCCGTTTTTTACCCCAAAACGGAATACCGTTTTCCTAGCAGTGAACAAAAAACTTCCTGGGAGATTGGTGAGAAAAAAAACTCCCTGAAGTATCCTGGTAAAATAAAAATCCCATGTTTGGTTGGCCGGACTATGACGGAAACAAAAATCCCGGTAAAATAAAAATCCGCCTTTGTTTGGTTGCTTGAACTATTGGGAAGAAAAAAAGTTCTTCTTCTGGTTATTTTGGTTCCTCGGATTTCGTGCAAGATTTTTTTTCCTGCTTTGGGTTTCGTGCGGAGTCATTTTGGCTTGTGGGATTCTTTTTTGCCCACTATATAACTAGCAACCAAACGTAGGTTTCCTGCGGAAATTCCACAAAAGTCTCAAGAACCAAAAAAATTCCGGCATCCAAACGGAGCCATATAGGATGATCTAAACCGTCCATTTGGATCATCAAATGGTATAGGCCGTACTTTTTGGAAAATATTTGTTTATAGTGGGAATTCCTAACAGCTTTCCAAATAATTCTACAAAATCACTTTTCCAGTGTTTGGATTATCAAAGTTTGAAAAGAATGAAGAAATCTAGCAAAATCTTTTTATGTACTTTTTTTAATGTTTGGTCGACCAAGTGGATAATAAAACAATCCCTCTCTCCAACTGGATAATTAAAAAAGATTCCTAACAACGATGTTCAAACCAGAAGGGCCTAGTTGCAATTTGAAGCAATCCTAACCACATCAATTCGGCTTCCTTGATAAGAGATTTCATATGGTGTGTGCGCGTGAAGTCCAGTATTAATAGTGGAACCCACTTCATAGGATGATCCGAACCGTTCCTAAACAGGCAATAACCAGTATGTTATCTAGATAAGGAGATCCTAACCCTTCGATCTATTGTGATCTATTTAACATCCAGTTCCTCTACATGTTGGAGGGTTACAATCGACCTATAAAGATAGTTAAACATGCAGTCTTTCTACGTACCAGTGGGTTACAATCGTCCCATAATATGAACGGTTTGGATCATCCAATGAAGTGGGTCCCATTGAACTTTCAAAAAAATACGGAAATTTCATCCATCTGCCTATCCCATTGATGCAATTGGGGTGACCTCCATCAGTAGAAATGGGCTCGGTCATAGATGACCAATCCCTTTCTCTTTTAATATGGAGAGCCGAAATTCTCACCCCCTTGTTTTGGTATCATACACCCCTTTTCTTTAGTTTTAGACAACAAAAGAAAATAGAGAAAATGACCAAGAAAAAGAGCTTTGATATGACAATGACTTGTCAAGGGGGGAGACTTGGAAATGACTAATGTAAAGTCTTTTGGACGAGAATGCCCCTCACTCTACGTTTTTCTCTTTCCCTCTCCCTCTCCCTCTCTCTCTCCCCCTATCAAATCAAATTACCGGTATGATGATTACTTTCAGCTGTTGTATTTTTTAAATTTGAGAAACTCAAAGCACTTTACAGTATACACCTCTCTCTCTCTCTCTCTCTCTCTCTCTCTCTCTCTCTCTCTCTCTCTCTCTCTCTCTCTCTCTCTCTCTCTCTCCGGCGGTCTTCTCCGGCACTCTCTCTACCTCTCTCGCCGGTCCTCTCTCTCCCCGCCACCGGCACAAAAGAGGTCGGTACCCCTCTCACTGTGACTTAATTTTTTTGAAATGGTTTTTTTTTTATTATTGAAATTGCCTCAGTGTGACTTTCTACTTCACTTTTGTCAAAGATCAATGATTTAAATCAATAATTTCTGAAACATTAATGGTTTAAACCACTAAGTTTTGGAAAAAATGGTTTAAATCAATATTTGTGAGAAATCGTTTTTTAAAACCCTTAATATATCAAAAATCTGTTGTAATTTTTCAAAGATCAATGGTTTAAACCAATAGTTTCTCCGAAATTTTTTTTAAACCCATAATCTGCATGGTTTAAACCACAAATTTTTAAAAAATCAATTGAAAAATTCCTAATTTCTGCAAAATCAATGGTTTAAACCTACAGTTTTTAAGAAGTTATTGATTTAAACCACTAAGTTTTGAACTCTTAATGGTTTAAACCAATACTTTGGGTGAAATATCTGCTTTAGAACATTATTAAACAATTAATGGTTTAGACCAACAATTGATAACAAATTATTCGTTTAAACCCACGTATTTTGTAAATCTGTTGATAAAGACCTACATTTTCACAGATCAATGGTTTAAACTTATAATTTCACAGACATTATTGGTTGAAACCCCTAAATTGGGAGAAATCATTGGTTTAAACCCCTAATATTTCTGAAACCACTTAAGAAAACCTCTGATTTTTAAAAAATCAATGGTTTAAAACCTATAGTTTCTAACACATTATTAGTTTAAACCCCTACAATTTGAGAAATAAATGGTTTGAAGCAATAATTTGTTAAAGATCAATGATTTAAACCACTAAAGTTTGAAAAATCAATGGTTTAAACCAATAATGTGTGAGATGTCATTGGTTTAAACCCCTAATATTTTAGAACTCGGTTGAGAAAACCCCTAATGTTTCAAATATCAATGGTTTAAATCAATAATTTCTCACAGACTATTGGTTTACACCCCTAAAGTTTGCACAATCAATTGTTTAAACCAATAATGTGTGAGATATCATTGGTTTAAACCACTAATATTTTAGAACTCAGTTGAGAAAACCTCTAAATTTTCAAATATCAATGGTTTAAATTAATAATTTCTCACAGATTATTGGTTTACACCCCACAATCAATTGTTTAAACCAATAATGTGTGAGATATCGCTGGTTGAAACCACTAATATTTTAGAACTCAGTTGAGAAAACCTCTAATTTTTTAAATATCAATGGTTTAAATCAATAATTTCTCACAGATTATTGGTTTACACCCCACAATCAATTGTTTAAACCAATAACGTGTGAGATATCGCTGGTTTAAACCACTAATATTTTAGAACTCAGTTGAGAAAACCTCTAATTTTTCAAATATCAATGGTTTAAATCAATAATTTCTCACAGATTATTGGTTTACACCCCACAATCAATTGTTTAAACCAATAATGTGTGAGATATCATTGGTTTAAACCCCTAATATTCTCGATCTCAGTTGAGAAAACCCCTAATGTTTCAAATATCAATGGTTTAAATCAATAATTTCTCACAGATTATTGGTTTACACCCTAAAGTTTGAACAATCAATTGTTTAAACCAATAATGTGTGAGATATTATTGGTTTAAACCACTAATATTTTAGAACTCAGTTGAGAAAACTTCTAATTTTTCAAATATCAATGGTTTAAATCAATAATTTCTCACAGATTATTGGTTTACACCCCACAATCAATTGTTTAAACCAATAATGTGTGAGATATCATTGATTTAAACCCCTAATATTTTCGAACTCAGTTGAGAAAACCCCTAATGTTTCAAATATCAATGGTTTAAATCAATAATTGGTCACACATTAATGGTTTAACCAATATTTGTGAGAAATCATTGTTTAAAATCCCTAATATATTTAAAATAAGTTGTAATGTTTCAAGGATCAGTGGTTTAAACGAATAGTTTCTCAGAAATTATTGGTTTAAACCCATAAACTGTTGAAAATCAATCGTTTAAACCAATAATTGTTAAGAAATCATTCGTTCAAACCCTTAGTATTTGAAAAATCAATTGAGAGAACCCTTAAATGGTGTGGGTAGGGTTTAGGAAAGAAATGTAGGGTTTGCTAAGGAAGAAGATGATCGAGGATGGATGGTGGGTTTAGGGGGAAAAAAATACAAACAAAGGAGGTTTTTGAGATGGAGGAGAAAAAGGGAGAGAAATTAAAATGAGAAAAACGAGTCGGTCCAGACATTATGCGCGCCTGGGCCGACTCTCGGAATTCCGAAAAAAGAATTCGGAATTTCGACACCATTTTTTTTTTGCGTAATTAGGTTACTGCGGAATTCGGAGAGAAAAACTCAGCCCGCGCACAGAATTCTGAGAATTTCACGAAATTCCGCAGTAACATATTCGTCTGTTGGTGTTTTGTATATGGCTACTGCGGAATTCCGACAAATTTTTCGGAATTCCGCATAATTTTTTTTTAGTGTTGATATTTTTCAAAAAGTACTGCGGAATTCCGAAGCTTTTCTCGGAATTCCGACGAAATTCTCAGAATTCCGCAGTAGTGTTCAGACGATTCTTCTTTTTTTTTTTTTTTTTTTAAGTTTCCCCAACCGAGTCTAGGTTCAAAACTGATTATTGGCCACAAATTTACTTTTATAAGTTCAACTGAAGTAATCAACTTTCGGCTTACATTGGATCTCAAAATCTTAAACAAATTTATAGAGTACAAACCATCATTCATGTATTTGATAACATCCACATATAGAACAACAAAGATGTTTTCTTGTTGGAATGTGTACCACTTACATATCCGTGTAAAGCCTATCTTATTTACAACAGCATTTTCTGGTTGTTACTACAAAAAGACAAACCAAATGATATCTCACATATTATTGGTTTAAACAATTGATTATGGGGTGTAAACCAATAATATGTGAGAAATTATTGATTTAAACCATTGATATTTGAAAAATTAGAGGTTTTCTCAACTGAGCTCTAAAATATTAGGGGTTTAAACCAACGATATCGCACACATTATTTGTTTAAACAATTGATTGTGGAGTGTAAACCAATAATATGTGAGAAATTATTGATTTAAACCATTGATATTTGAAAAATTAGAGATTTTCTCAACTGAGCTCTAAAATATTAGGGGTTTAAACCAATGACATTTCACACATTATTGGTTTAGACAATTAATTTTTAAAACTTTAGGGGTCTAAACAAAAAATCTGTGAGAAATTATTGATTTAAACCATTGATATTTGAAAAATTAGTGGTTTTCTCAACTGAGTTCTAAAATTTTAGGTGTTTAAACCAATGATATCTTAGGGGTTTAAACCAATGACATTTCACACATTATTGGTTTAGACAATTGATTTTTGAAACTTTAGGGGTCTAAACAAAAAATCTGTGAGAAATTATTGATTTAAATCATTGATATTTGAAAAATTAGTGGTTTTCTCAACTGAGTTCTAAACTTTTAGGTGTTTAAACCAATGATATCTCACACATTATTGGTTTAAACAATTGATTGTTCAAACTTTAGGGGTGTAAACCAATAATCTGTGAGAAATTATTGATTTAAACCATTGATATTTGAAAAATTATGGGTTTTCTCAACTGAGTTCTAAAATATTAGGGGTTTAAACCAATGATATCTAATATATTATTGGTTTAAACAATTAATTGTTCAAATTTTAGGGGCGTAAACATATAATCTGTGAGAAATTATTGATTTAAACCATTGATATTTGAAAAATTATGTGTTTTCTCAACTGAGTTGTAAAATATTAGGTGTTTAAACCAACGATATCTCACACATTATTGGTTTAAACAATTGATTGTGGGGTGTAAACTAATAATATGTGAGAAATTATTGATTTAAACCATTGATATTTGAAAATTTTGAGGTTTTCTCAACTGAGCTCTAAAATATTAGGGGTTTAAACCAATGACATTTCACACATTATTGGTTTAAACAATTGATTTTTGAAACTTTATTGGTCTAAACAAAATATCTGTACGAAATTATTGATTTAAACCATTGATATTTGAAAAATTATTGGTTTTCTCAACTGAGTTCTAAAATTTTAGGTGTTTAAACCAATGATATCTCACACATTATTGGTTTAAACAATTGATTGTTCAAACTTTAAGGGTGTAAACCAATAATCTGTGAGAAATTATTGATTTAAACCATTGATATTTAAAACATTAGAGGTTTTCTCAACTGAGTTCTAAATTAATAGGGGTTTAAACCAATGATATCTCACACATTATTGGTTTAAACAATGATTGTTCAAACTTTAGGGGTGTAAACCAATAATCTGTGAGAAATTATTGATTTAAACCATTGATATTTAAAACATTAGAGGTTTTCTCAACTGAGTTCTAAAATATTAGGAGTTTAAATGAATGACATCTCACAAATTATTGGTTTAAACCATTGATATTTCAAACTTTAGTGGTTTAAATCATTCATCTTTAACAAATTATTGCTTCAAACCATTTATTTCTCAAACTGTAGGGGTTTAAACTAATAATGTGTTAGAAACTATAGGTTTTAAACCATTGATTTTTTAAAAATCAAAGGTTTTCTTAAGTGGTTTCAGAAATATTAGGGGTTTAAACCAATGATTTCTTTCAATTTAGGGCTTTCAACCAATAATGTCTGTGAACTTATAAGTTTAAACCATTGATTTGTGAAAATGTAGGTCTTTATCAACAGATTTACAAAATACGTGGGGTTTAAACCAATAATTTGTTATCAATTAGGGGTTTAACAATTAGGGATTTTCTCAACAGATTTTAGGTTTTAAAGCAGATATTTCACCCAAAGTATTGGTTTAAACCATTAACAGTTCAAAACTTAGTTGTATAAATCAATAACTTCTCACAAACTGTAGGTTTAAACCTTTGATTTTGCAGAAATTAGGAATTTTCCAATTGATTTTCTAAAAATTTTTCCGTTAAACCATGCAGATTATGGGTTTAAATCATTGATCTTTGAAAAATTACAGCTGATTTTCGATATATTAAGGGTTTTAAAAAACGATTTCTCACAAATATTGATTTAAACCATTTTTTCCTTAAACCATTAATGTTTCAGAAATTATTGATTTAAACCATTGATCTTTGAAAAAAGTGAAGGAGAAAGTCACAGTGATGCCATTTCAAAAATAAATAAAAACCATTTCAAAAAAAGAAAATCACAGTGAGAGGGGTACCAACCTCTTTTGTGCCGGTGGCGAGGAGAAAGAGGACCGGCGAGAGAGGTAGAGAGTGCCAGAGAGGCCGCCAGAGAAGACCGCCGGAGAGAGAGAGAGAGAGAGAGAGAGAGAGAGAGAGAGAGAGAGAGAGAGAGAGAGAGAGGTGTATACTGTAAAGTGGTTTGGGTTTCTCAAATTTCAAAATTCAACAGCTGAAGGTAATCATCATAGCCTGTAATTTGATTTGACAGGGGGAGAGAGAGAGGGAGAGGGAGAGAGAAAAACGTATGTAAGGGTATTCTCGTCAAAATCACTCTACATTAGTCATTTACAACTCTCCCCCCTTTACACATCATTATCACATCAAAGCCCTTTATTTTGGTCATTTTCTCAAGAAAATATCATAAAATAAAGGTCTATGGTACCAAACTACCTTGATAACAGTGGATTTTGGAAATTTTATTATTATATTTTGTGATGGGTTTCTCATTACATATTTATAGAATGAAATTTCCGACATTTTAAATCATATTTGTCCTTTCTTTTGCTTTTAAATCAAGATTAATTAAAAATTTCATTTGGATTTTCATGTGAAACCTTCATATGTATCACTCTACCCATAACCCATTCCCAGCATGTCTTCAAGTATTAATTTCTAGAATTCAAGAATGGGATTCTAGAATCACAGAGGGGAAAGCCCTAGAAAATTTTAAAGCATCTTTATTCTTTACTACAAAATTCAGGCAATAACTTCTAAGACTTAGCACAATCAAATGCAAAAGCTACTAATCCGTAAACATAACACTCTCTTTTGCATAATCAAAACAAGGAAAATATCAAAACAAGTGTTACCATTACTCCATAACACATCACTCTGCCCATCTTCAAATGGCCATGAGATCACCAAAATTACGCATAACAATTATTGAGCCAGCAAACAGGCCAACAGCACGCAGCATCTTCTGAAAAGACAAACATTTTCAGATTCAATCCCTTTGAAGCAGAAAATCGAAAGTCGCAAACAAACCCAATAACATGCAGCCTATGTCAGCTAAATTTTGTTTTGTGATCAGCTGCCGAACCTATTCCAATTCAAAAAGAGAGGACTTGGATCATAGGCACTCGCCGGAATACTTTACATCACAATATACTTGGTGTGTAATATCGATTAGATTTCATATAGATTGGATTTGAGATCTGTTATTGAGAATGTTCTTTGAATGATCATTCTCAATATTATGCCTTGGAAGAGGACTCAGACCCCTGCACTTTTTCGCAAGAGATTTTAAGTTTTATTTAGTCATCCATTAAGGCAAACCCATAAACACACAGCCATTGTCCACTGAAATTGATCAGACTTTTGCAATGCGGCCATTGCTAAACCACAGTGAGTTACTTTTTCTCTTTCTGAAATGGTAACAATTTATATAATGGGGGAAAACAGAAAATTATAATGGAGTCAGATGTTGCCCCAAAAATAATGCATCTCTGTTGACCCCACTTTTCGCAACTGAATTCGCTAAATAGTTAGAGCAGGTAGGAATGAATTACAAAACAGAGTTCTCTGAACTTGCAACTGAATTCGCTAAATATTTAGCGCATGTAGGAATGAATTACAAAACAGAGTCAGTTCTCGGTGGTTCAGAGCATTGATGTGAAGCAAATTCTTATAAATGTTTGCTTAGTTGTTTGTAGTTTGAGCAGGTGGTCAACTGCATGAAAAACAGGGTAAAATAATTTTTTCTGCGTGACAATCCATTTGTGCATGTGTTCACTAACGGTTGTATTTTTCTTCAAATGGGCATGCATGAGTTTCCATAAGCACATTAGAGTGGTTGGGAACGATCGATTAGCATAATTATATAAGGTGGTTGGAGAGTGTAGACCATAGGATATTTGTAATCTCCACATAGTGGCAGCTCTTTGATCAACATTGCATGTAAATCTCGTGGGTTGTTGAGCTGTGTAGTTGTTTGATTTATCCATTATTCTGCGTTTTCAACGAATACTAGATCGATGTTTACACAACAAATTGGCATCAAAGCTTCAGTTTTTGCGATGCTCGTGAAAGATTCAAATCCGAGGTTCAAGGTGGAGAAGTTCGATAGGAAGAACAAATTTTGTTTATGGCAAGCTATATTTGAGATCTATTGATTCAGCAGGGTCTGCACAAAGAGCTAAACGGAAGTCAAAGAAGCCTGTAGATATGTCAGAGCCTTACTGGGCAGACAACAATTTAAGGGTTGTGAGTGTGATCTGCTATCTGTTTGAAGGGGCTAGTTGGTGACCTTGCATTACGACAGGATATGACCGCAGTGTAATGATAACAAAAGTTCAATATACTTGGCAAAAAACCAAGTGTATCACTCAGGACAAGGCATATTGATGTTAGATATTATTTCATTTGCGGGATCATATCTGAGGGCATCATTTATTTAAAGAAGGTAAACATTGCAAAAAAATCCAACAGACATGATGACAAAGCATGTTCCAATGGAGAAGTTCAAGTATTGTTTGGATTTGATTAAGTACAAGTAGATCCTTTCACCTTCTTCATGAAAATTTTCTAAAGGATTCATTAGCCGACCCCAACTAGTTTGGGACACAGGCTTAGTTGAGTTGAGTTGAGTTGAGTTCATTTGGGTACCCTGTGGAGTGGAGATGTATAACAAGCATCTTTTGGCAGATTGACAGACATCAAGCCAAGGTGGAGATTTGCTATATACGTCCCGAATTCTACCCCATCAATAGTCATATGGTCCCCTACGATTACCAAATGGACCTGAAGGACCAAATCTATAATCTCCCCTCCTTCCTTCCTCCCCCAGGCAGAAATCGGGGACAGTGCCCACGAGGAACAGAATAGGGGTATTTTTGTAGCATAAAAATCACATAATTTTTGCGTTTGGGTGAAACTTTTGTAATGTTTTCGTGCATGGGTTAATCTTTTGTATTGGGATTAGGTTTGGGATACTATATAGGGTCTTGGTTGCAAATAGTAAGATGTAATAGCATGAAAATCACATTATTATGTGTTTGGGTCTAACTTTTGTATTGTTGTTGTGTATGGGTGAAACTTTTGTTTTGGGATTAGGGATGGGATATTATATAAGGTCTTGGTTGTAAACCGAATGATGTACTTAGTAACATTTTTATAGTGGAAGTTCTTTGATCAGCGTCACCCGTGGACAGTCACATAATGTGACGAACCACTTAAATGTCTAGTGTCATCAATCTGTGTGCTTGTTTGATTTCTCTATTATTTTGCATTTCCATCTAATCCTAAATCGTCAGTCTTCACAACAACTAATGAGTGGCCACTGCAAAGAAAGCAAATGAAGTTGGGAGAGAAGAATAGTGCAACACAAAGCAAGTACATGAAGCTAGTAGAATGGAAGAACTGTTCGAAGAACATGGACCCATGAACGTTGACTTGCAATAAGTTCTAGGGAATTACAATTGCATAGCTTAAGCATTGCAAGCATCTTTATAGGCCTAGCGTGGAATGATTTCAACAAAGAACATAAACATGTATGGTTTTAGTCGAAGGCTAAAGACATCCAAGTATAGCAATGTATTTAAATCATTTACCTTGGTAGCTGTTGTAAAAGATCTGTTAAAGATGTGATCACCCATAAAGATGTAGAAGAGAGGAGAGAGATGGTTTCTAAACTCAATTCCTTCATTAACTCTGAGAATAAAGATTTTAGTGATGGTATCTTCTGGTTTTTTCACTGTCAAATCTTTTTATTTATTCTTGATGCCTTGTGATGTATCCACTATCTCAGCCAAGGTATGGAAATTTAATTGTCCATCTAGAGTTTGTATCTTCGGATTGGTTGTTTGTCGCGATCGGATTCAAAAGATTAACTTCCTTAGGAAGCAAGGTATGTTGCTTGTGGACCATTGCCCCCTATGCTTGGATGATGGTGAATCTGTGGGTCATCTCTTCATGCATTGTTCCTTTTCTCGTCAGATATGGAGCTATATACTTTTGAGGTTTGGCATATCTTGGGTTTTTCCTTTATCTATTCCGGATTTGATGCATCAGTGGGAGTTTGTGCCGTGGAGAAAGAAAGGAAAATTATTGTGGAAAATTTGTTTGCTTGCAACATAGTGGGTGATTTGGAAAGAGAAAAATTCTAGAGTTTTTGAGGGGGTTGCTAAATCTCTGTACTGGCTATATATGAAAATTATTGCCCTCTCTATATCGTGGGCAAGATGTCTTTCGGCATTCCGATTCGTTTCGGCCTTTGAGTTATGGGAGGGGTGGAGAGAAGTTTGCTTTAGTAGGGAGGCTAGGTCTCAGATTGCTCAGCAGTGGGAGGCTCCTCCTATTGGGATGTTCAAAATTAACTTCGATGGGTCGAGTTTTGGGAACCCGGGCCCAGCCGGGGTAGGTGGGTTATGTCATGATGATTGCAGCGAAGTTGTGTGGGCTTATTCTGGCTCTCTTGGGGTATGTGATGCCTCGGAGGCCGAGGTAAAGGAGGTATATCATGGTATTAAAAGACTTGATAGAGAGAGCATGGATCACATTATTGTGGAAGGTGATTCACTCAATGTAATTCGATGGTTGAAGGGGGCGGTGTTGCCTCCTTGGAGATTTTCATCTATCTTTGATAAAATAGATGATCTAATCTCGGGCTCTGCTATTGTTTTCAATCATGTGCGGAGATCTGCCAATGGGAGACGGATTCTTTGGCTAGGGGTGGGGTTAGTCGTATGACATTGGAGTGGTTTGACTTCCTCCCTCCTTGAGAGTTTTTTTGTATCTTTATTTTTATTGTTTCTCGTGTACTTTCGGGAGTGGTCCTCCTCGGCCCGCTCCCTTATCTAATGAAATCATTCTACCATTTCAAAAAAAAATAAAGATTTTAGTGATGTCTATACGTGTAAAATAACCAAAATACCCTTAGTCACATAGCTCAACCATTTTCAACACCCCCCCCCCCCCTCAAGCTAGAACATGTTGAGCTTGTCCGTCAAATAGTGATGATGAGCAGCTGAGAGACCCTTTAGAAATACATCTGCAACTTATTCTTCTTCTTTTTTTGTGTGTGTGCGTAGGTGGTGCGCGGGGGGTGGTAAAGCAAGCTGGGGTTAGGCAACCCCTACCAATGTCTCCAACTTATTCTTTACTCGAGATATAGCTAGGATCTTAGTTAACGATTCCATTTCGTTCCCCGTTTCGTTTTGATCAGTTGAACAAAATGTTTCGGCGTTTCGTTTCAGAAAAGACACTATGACATGAGATATTTTTTTTAGCAGTTAGAACTTCGAAAAAATCCAAAAACATAAAAAATTGCTAAAAATTGGAGGAACAGGGCCATCCTATGCGACCCAATTCTTCATAACATCAAGGTTGTAAAGATCCAACATTTATTTGAAGAAAATCACTATAAGCTGAAATGGCCGTGTTGACCGGTGCCTGACTAGATGAAAAAACTGTATATACTAAATTATGAGATTTTTTTTTACTAGACTTTTGGGACTTAATAGTATTTGGACACGATAGAATTTATGAATTTTTAAAATTGGAAAAATACCCCAACGTTTGGAAGCTAAGATTTTGACCCAGTCCGAAATAACCGAAAAGGTCGAATTTTGTACTAGAACTAGAAAGTTGACTTCTTATCCTTTTAGAATTAAGTCTTGAAGCTATTTTAAATAAATCCAAATCGGGTGGGGGGGGTGTGGATTCCCTTATTTCCATGTAAATCTTCAGTAAATGGAAATTTACTTAAATTACTTTGTATGTAAATACTCCATTCTAAGAAGAGGAACAAAGAAGAAGAGACCTAAGAAGAGGAAAAACAAGGCGAAATGCCCTGTTTCAGCTGAAACCAAATGAAACGCCGGCCGCAAAAAAAGCAATAACTTAGGCTACGATAAATTTCACGATCTAACCATTCAAAAAAAAAAAAAAGGGATAAATTTCATGATCTGCCTTCTCACATATGAAATGGTATTCTATCTCAATGTGCTTTTTCTTAGTACGGAAATAGATTAATAACACTGATTATTGCAGTAAAGAACATGTGATCTTGATCTTAAATGTAACACCTAATGAAGATGACACAACCATGTAAGCTTTGACGTGCTAGAAGCCATGACACTGACCTGTGAATGGATCTTTTGCCCATTCTACATTAGAATATCCGCATAATCATCGTTTTAGAATAGCCCAAGATCCAAAGTGCCTCGAATGTACCTGAGAATACTCTTGGCTGCCTGAGGGTATTTCTCTCTAGGATCATGAAGAAACAGATAAAACTGATTCACCACATATGATATGTCAGGTCTAGTGACAGTCAGGTATTGAAGTCATGACATGGTAATTGTGAACCTATACAAGACTAGGTATTTCCTTGAAGTTTTGCATCCCAAGGTAATTGACACAAGATCTACAGGATTATTCACTAACGAAAAAATATGCGATATGGAATATCCAATATTGACATCTGATTCACCAAGACTATGGGTCAAGTCACACTATAATTAATCACTTCGATTGACAATCATAAACTAGTTAGCTAGATCTTCCTAGGCACTACTTCACCATGGTATACAAAGCTCATTATGGCATAGATAAAACACTAAATGATTAAAATCTACAGCCTAAAATTACAAAAAATACAAGAAATCCATATAGTGCAGAATACGACGATTGAGATAAACCACTTTCTTGGGATTTTCTCAACGAGGGAAATCTCAATATATTTTACCCATCTTAATCTTTTCATTTGAAAAATACCAAGAAAACTTAAAATAAAAAAAGAAATCTAAAATAAGAAAACTAGCAAAATCCACAAATAAATAAAAGTACAAAATAAATATCATATGTGTGATCTTTTTATGAAAAATGCATCTAATTAAATAATTAGAATGATTTAAAATCTTGCATAGGACCAAAAACTCCCAAGTTGAAAGAGAACAGCAAACAAAGAAGTAGGTCTTGTGAGGCTTCATTTTATCTGAAATTTTAGGGTTTTATTTGTAGGAAGTTATGGTTATTTCTATATGATTTTTAGGGGTGAATTTGATAGGGTTTTCAGTTAAATCTACTAGGGAATATGTGAGGAGTATTTCTCTTTCTAATTTAACTTTTGTGAATCATTAGGTCTTTGATTGAGCAAAATATGGAGGGTTGTGCCCTTACGAATTATAAATATTTTCATTTTTTATGTAACATGAAATTTTATTTAGTTGGACTCATTGTGCCCCTAATACAAAAAAGTGAGTGATAAAGGGGGTATAAAACTTGAGTTTTATTTTTTTAAAATTGAGAATTGGAAGGTTTGGAACTTTCCTTTATTGCTAAATTAGGGGAGTGGTAAGGTCGTAGGAATCTCATCTAACCACAATTCCCTTGGTTCGATTGGATTAGAAACAGCTATTTCGAAGAAAATTGTGGCATTTTACTTTCGAGATTATTATCCACTATCAATTTTATTTTCTGCAAGATTTTTTCCTGCATACCATAATAAGTGATAAAGTTTATAGAAATATTTGCCCGAGAATTCTTTACAGTGTCTAGGGATTTGAAATTCCAGCAACTAATTGTGTCAACATTCCATTGCTTTTGTTTATATCAGTTCAGGTCAAAATTTCCTAGAAAAATGATATAGGAACAGGGTGTATGATAGACCCAAGGCCCAAAATGACAATAGGATGTGTGGACAGGAAGGAGACCATGAAAGTTACCAAAATTGCACTTGACTTTCAAATATGATAGGAACATCTTTGGAGATTGTTTCACCTACGTCGCAACTAAGTGCGTTGCGTCGTCTGAAATCAGCCAATTCACTTTTCCATTAATGTCAGAGATTAGAAAACCCGTTTTCAGTTAGACTATCATTCAGTTAGACTATCTTTGCCATCCACGGGAAAGTGAATGGGCGGATTTCAGTCGACGCACTTAGTCATCAAGAAGGTGAAATCCACTCCCGTATTTGCTCTAGTTTTCAACCGTCTATAATTTTTGCCATAATTTTTGCCACCATAATGGTCGGGTTTTTCTTTACACCATCATCACCATCCCAATTTTCACTATTATGACGGGCATTGTTTCCGCCTGGTCGGTGAGCAATGGCGAAAGGCGGAAATAGCTCAAACTTTTTTGGCATAATGGAGAGAGAAACTCAAAGACCTAAAAACTCAATTTGCAAAAATAGAGGAAAATGCTCTCATGGAGCGAGGTTGGAAATGCGCATTATTATTTTTTATTTTAACAATCTAAAGAGCTCTAACCGCGTTCCTTGTCTAATGAGAATTCAATTGAACCTTGGTCCAAACCACACACGAACATAAATGGTTTTGTATGGTTTTTTTCCTGGTCCCAAGGCACATTTGGTTAGCACCTTAATAGTATAACACGCAAGATTTTTTGAAAAGAAGCGGAAATACGGTAAACCTCAAGAACAAAAAACATGTATTCTTCTCACGAGCAATAAGCATCAATGAAGGGCTAGCGGCGAGCCTAGTTATAAATTTCGTTTCATTTCTCGCCCAAAAACGAACGAAATATTTCGTTCAGGACCGAAATCCGGAACGGAATGGCTATATTTGTCGTTTCGTTCCGGATTTCATTCTGTTTCGGACGAAATCCGAACGAAATACCATATTTCAGACGAAACGGCCCTTTGTACGAAAGATCTCATTTATTTTTCTTCTCTTCTTCTTGCATCTTCTTAGTTCTCTTCTATTCTTCTTTCCTCTTCTTAGCATTTACATGTAAAGTCATTTAAGTATCCATATACTTAAGATTTATATGTAAATAAAGGAAAACGCCCCATTTGGGTTTATTAAAAATAGTTTCAAGACCCAATTCTAAAAGGATAAAAGGTCAACTTTCCAAGTACAAAATTCGAAAAAAACAGGCCGGGTGAAAATCTTAACTTCCAAATGGTGGGGGGTATTTTATTCATAAATTATATCATGTCCAAATATTATTAAATCCCAAAAGTCGGGTAAAAAATATCATAATTTGGTCAACAAAATTTTTCATCTGGTCAAGCACTGGTCAACATAGGTTTTAAGTTATAAAGAGGTTTTTTATATATTTGGTTCATTTAATTGTTTCTTATATTTTTTTAACAATTTCTAATTTTTTTGATTTTTTTCTTATTTTTTAGTATTAAAAAAAAGTTACGGACAAAACGCCAAATGAAACGGTTAAAACATCAAAGCGTTCCGTTCCAGTAGCCAAAACGAAACGGCGAACAAAACGGAATTCATAACTAAGGTGACGAGCAAGAAGAGGAACTTAAGATAGTGAGCGCCAGCAACGGGTGAGCGATGATGAGCAGTGATGAGCGGCGAGAGGTACCTAGCAGGTTTCAGGTTTTGGTTTTGGTTTCGGTATGTGTTATGGTAATGACGAAAATGGAGAGAAGTCAGTTTCGGGTGGAAATCCAATAAAATCATGGAGACGCATGGAAACATATGAAACGGTCGACATTTAAGATGGAACTTCAAGAAGTGCTAGAATAAGCACAAATACACACTAAAAATCATCATATAAGCACAAAAACCCCTCATAACAGTTTAACAACATCGAGCACCTAGTGACACATGTTATTGTGCATATCTGATAATAGATTACAAACCACATTTCAGATGTAATTTATATACAAATGTATGTGTAGTACATATACCACATTTCACATGCAAGGTTTTAAATTTAGGTTTCGGTGGAAATCTTGTAAAATCACGGAAACACATGGAAACATAGGTAACAGATGAAATTTTTTAATCTTTAAAAAACATATGCAAATGATGAAACTTTAAGATGAAACTTTGGGCAAAGCTAGACAAGGCAAATACATACATAGAAACCATCACATAAGCAACAAAACCATCCATAATGGCTTAATCACATCGAACATATGCAAATAAAGAAGTAAAATGTAAAGAAGTATAAGAAAGTAGGTCTCCCCTCTAAGAAATAGAGTTGTGCAGTTCAATGATGTTGCCTACCAAATATCATTCTATACATTAATGAAATGGAATGAAATGCAAATAACATCTTTCTTTCTTTTTTGTTCTGTCCATTTCGATTGAATTTCCGGAATTTCAGTCGAATTTTAGGAATTTCGGTTAAAATTTCAGAGAAATAATGACGTGAAAGAAAATAATGGCGGGTGGAAATGGAAACATTTCGGTCGTTTCGGGGAAGTTTAAAACCATGTTCACAGGTAATTCATATAGATATAATTATGTAACATGTACTGGTATAGTATACCAATAATACACTTACGTTTTAGTTTCTGTATGTGTTTCGGTTTCAATGTACATTTCGGTAAGGATGGAAAAAGGAATCATTTTGGTTCTTTCGTGTCAATTTCAGGAAATTTAAAATCATTCCATAGGCAAGTACTAGTGAGGAGCAAGCGGCGAGCAATGGTGTCATAAACAATGGCAAGTCATGGCCAACGGCAAGCAATGGCCGTCAACGACTATAGCAAGTGGTGAACAATAGCGAAAGGTGAGCGACAAACAGAGGTGGAAAAAAAACCACGATACAGGGAATTGTGTTGGTGGATTCTAAGTTTCGAAAGAAACTCGGAGGACCAGTTGTCGATCTCTACATGCCACGGAGCGAGCATGGTCCTAATCGATTCCCTACTCGGTCAAGCGATCAGTTCACATAGCACAACTCTATTTCTTATCAAAGGCTTTGACCCAGACCACATTGATGAATACATAAAAAAGGCTAAAACATGTTAAGCAGAGAATATTATGCATGAAACGCCAATTTCCTCCATTCGGCAAGCATTATATAAGAATCAAGAGGACTTGAGAGTGATGACTTTGGACACTGATGAGATAAAATCGAGGAAAGTGCAACCGTTCAAAAAAAATCGTGGAAAAATCAAATGACCATGAGAGAAAGTGAAAGATGGCTACCTCTCATTAGGTCGCCTTAAGCTTCACTTAGAAGGATCTTTTGGTGACCCTAAACCAATGGGATAGATATTGTCAACAATAATGTGAGAGTATTAGATTGGGAAGCACTGGTCGATCGGAGGTAAAAGATTCAAGTGAGATAAGGTTGCTTGTGTTACAGCATATCAGATCTAGTATGATCGGACCGCTGTTGGATCTAGGAGGTTAGATTAGGCAACTGGAGTAGATTAGATAGCTAGATTTGAATTAAATCATCCGTATCAACATCTTTTCCTTCATCTTATCGTTATCTTCTCATGCCCATCCCTGAGTGCTCTAGCACAATTTAGGGCGATTTTAATCATCAAATATGAATGAAGTATTTTTGAAATGGATCATAGCAGGTCGATACCATGATTATCATTATCTTCTCATGGTTATACCTGAGTGCTCTATATAAGCACAATTTAGGGTCAATGTAATCATCCAATATGAATGAAATATTCTTTCTTTATCATGGTATCATGGCAGGTTGATCCTACTCGATATTGACCACAACATACGAAGTTCTGTTATCCAGCGGACAGCCAATCTATCCGTCCACTGGGCTGCCATCAATCCCTATCACGATCCACCCACTGAAAATCAAAACCCAACATTACAGACCCGAAACCCCTGCAAACACCCAAAGACACTCCCAGCAACCAGCTGCATATCCCTTCATCACCTTCTCCTTTCATCTCCCTCGACTTCTCTATCAGGTTGCATAATGTAAAGGTCTTTTAAGCTTATGGTAGATCAACTCAAAGTCACATTTGTACTTGGAAGTGATTAGAGTAATATGATTAGGTGGGTCACAGCTTCACATGTGAAATGTTTCCACAGGAGACTGGCCGACCATACTAAGGGGATCATAGACCTTTGTTCTACTATTAAACATTTTGGGGATTTAATAGGGAGGCTAATGTGGAGTCTAGTTCTTTGAAAAAGAAGTGGAAATGCCCAAAAGAATCTGTTGCGAGATCCTAACCCTACTAAGATTGTAGTCGCGTTTGGTTTCAACCATCATGACCTCGGGCATATTTTTTGCACTTTATTCTTGTTTTAATAAAGTTCATTATCATTAAAAAAACAAAAAGGAGAAAAAGTTCTTGTGTAAACAATTACTTTGTACATCTCAAAATAGGAAACTAACAAACAGTGTAACTTATCGAGTTCTTTTACAACTTCAATGCACATAATCAGATCAAACACTGAAGCTTACAAATATTATAAGATACAAAGACATGGCAAGAGAAACAAACGAAGGAGCTACATAACTCTAAACCTGGGTTACCAAATGAAGGGGGTGTGGATAAGAGCAGCGGAAAGAAAGAAAATACGCTATTTTAGGACTTGAAGCATCTGGGAATTGCAAGATTTCAAACAAGAGCAGTACCCTAAGCAGAAAGGTCATGAAACCAAGGTTCTGAAAATCAGAATTGAATCGTAAATCATATGATTCTTTCAGATTTATATATAAAAAAAGATGAAAATATTAAATAATATAAAAATAAGAATAAAACCATGATTTGGCCGACACTTTGAATTTTATGGATGACACCCGTGTCGTGTTCGACACGACACCTGTGTCCACACGTGTCGACACTCCTTTAGACACTTTTAAATGTGGTGATAGAAGTGTTAGTAACTTTATATATATGTAGGTGCATATGTGTGTCGCTATTTCTAGATTTTTATGGGTTTCCATGCCAGATACCTCGTATTCGTGTCAAAACTCGGCACACGAATTCGTATCCACAAATGATGATTATATGTGCTTTCTATTTTAGCCGTGTCTTCGTTTCTAAATTTTGGGAGTTTGTCGCGTCCGTGTCGTGCGACACTCGTGTCCGTGTCCATAAATCATAGGAATAAAATGATAATTACAGATTTTCATTCAAAACTATTAAATTAGATATAAAATTCCATGATTAATAATCCAAAGTTGCGGCTGGTATTGGTAGAAGTAGGAAGGATGAGGAATTAAGAACAGGAGAAAAAGAAAAGGGATGAGGAGGAAAAGAATAGGATAAAAGGAAGAAGGTTTTTAGATTATAAGTTGGGGCAGGAGTTCATTTATGATTTATTTCTAATCGTAAAGGGACTAGCACAAAAAATAAGCGAACAAAAAAGAATAGCAAAAAATTCGTAAAAATCGCACGATTCAAAGTGGAACCAAACTTGAATAGTAAGAGTTTTACGAAAATTGATCCTTCCTTCCGATTTGAATCATTCAACCCTCGATACGATTTGAATCGTAGATCAAAATCGCGCGAATCTTATGATTTTAACATGGCATGCAACTATAATGTAATCATAAAAAAATATAATAAGTGGACCGCACACAATCACATGGTCAAGTAAACCAACCCAAACTCGACCCAATTTAATGGTAAAAGCTCAACCCGAATTCCCAGAAATCGACCCAAGTTGCATCCCTACTTAGACCAGCATAAATGGAATTTTAGGTATGTCAAAAAAAGTACACCAAGTAACCTCCTCTATAATACAACAAGACAAGTATTGAAGAGAAATGTTATTTTGGTTTTACTATGTTACCTTTCTATTCATGTTTTATCAATTAGTGAAACCCAAATCCTATGATTCCTTTGGAATAAAAAATAATAATAAAATAACTTTCTTTCACTTGATATTCCATATTTCCATGAACGAATATTGCAAGATATGTTTAATCAACAGAATTTAAAATTGCAACATATGTTTAACCAACAGAATCTAAAACCATTCAAAAAAAAAAAAACCAACAGAATCTATAAAAAAATTAACTCAAAGAACAACACAGTTTCCAGTGGAATGAATTTCTGGGTTTTGTAGAGTCAAAAGAGTCAGAAATCATACAGCGTTAACGGCCCATTTCTCTTCGTCTTGGAACTGAGACGAGCAAAACTCCCTTAACTTCTTCATCGAAATCGAATATTCCGCCATTGAAGCACAGAGAGAGAGAGATTAGGGTTTTGGAGAGAGATTAGGGTTTTGGTTATTTGGGGTTTTTTTTTTTTCTTTCCTTCGCAGCCTAAGCTTAAAATCTCGAAGCGAGTTTTTTATAGGGAAAAGTACCAATGGGAGACAACAAAATACGAGAATTTCCAACGGGGGACACACTTATGAAAATTTGGTAGAGGGGGAAGAAATAGGGTTATCAACCTTCTAAATGGGGTTATCAAACACTTAAAAGGGGGTTATCAACCCTCTATAACAATTTTTCAAAATTGTCTCCCCAGTTGACAATTCTTGTATTTTGGTGTTCCCATGGGCAATTTTCCTTTTTTATATGGTGACCTAGACCGGTCATTTGATGGGCCACAGGATAAGTAGGTTGGGCCCAAAAAATCATTTCCTTAGGTACCGTGAAAACCTGTTGGCTGGATCACTTAAAAAATAGATTTTGATTCTTGATGATCCCAAAAAATTGTATGATAATCTAAACCGTTCAATTGATGGCCCACAATGTAAATAGGCTATGCCCAAAACCTCATCTCCATAGGATCATCCTAGCCCTCCGATCTATAGAGGAACTACATATTATGGAAACATCTATAGATCGGAGGGTTGGGATCATCCTATGGAAATGATTTTTGGGCCTACCTATTTACATTGTGGCCCATCAAATGGATGGTTTTGGAGTTGGACCATCCTATGGTGTGGACTGTAAAGTACTTTTGAAAGAAAAAAAGAAGAAGGGGGGAAATGATTTTTTGGCCCTCAGAAGAATAATGCATCGCCCTTTTAAGAATAATGCATCCCCCTAAGAATAATGCATCCCCCCTTGTAACGTGAATTGTGGGCAGACTTTAACACTTTTTTACGTCAAAATCACATTGAAAGGGGGGCGCATTATCCTATAGGGGCGATAAAATCATCGCCGAAAAACTATTGGACTATACGGGCTTACACCATATAAAATCTCACACTAGATAAACCTAGATATGGGATTGCCTACCCAATTTGCCAATTTCCCTAAAAACAATTTTGGAGTCCCCTCTTTTTCAGATAAGAAGTGCCACCTCTTATCTCAAGTAAATTAGTGACTAAAACAAATTAAGCCGGTTCTTTTCTAATGAAAAGAGGGTTCTTCCTTATTTTCTCTTCAACCTCCCTTCTCTCTCTCTCAGAAATATAAAAAATCTATGATTTATTTTCTAGACTTTGTATTGGAGCCCTTTGTTTCCTCTATTTATACTTTTTCTCAACAAATCCACAAATAATAAACTCCCTTGCTATTTTTACTACTAATGCACCAAATATAGTTTTTGATCCACAGTGATCAAGCCACAAGTTTTATAGATTACCATCCAACCGTACAAATTTGATCAAGGGAGAGCCTGTGCTTGGCTGCACAAAAGCCAGGATGGTTTAGGGATTTTGCTTTGCATTTGTGTGCCACATCAGCAAAATCTCTTGTTTGGTTGCCAATGTAGCATCGAAATACCTGGAGACTATTAGGCAACTTTCATAGGTAATTATTGCATGTCATGTGACGTGACGTGTCCACTCCTTACGCCCTTCAAGCCGAATGTCTCCTAGAAGGTAGAATTTAGATTGGAGAATGATGCTTGTTCTCTTTCTCTTCTATTTATAATGGGAATGACACCCACTCCCAGTGCTGTGCGAGGTTGGCAACCAAACACTAGTTATCACCCTATTGACTACTTATACCACTCATCTACAAGGTAACTAACTGTTTCCAAATAAAGCATTGATCACATGGAAAATTATGTTATTCTAAACATTAACTTAATGATCCCTTTGGATCTTGGGCAATGAAAAACAAAGAATAATCCGAATTGAATGAGATGGGTTAGAAATACCTTGAGCCATTGTTGTCTCTTCTTGGTATGCAATCTGACGATACCAAAGACTTTTAAGACTTTTCCGAGCACAAGAGCGACTCAGAAACTCCCCTTAATATTCTCTTCCTCATCCCCATCACTAGGCTTATGGGAAGCCTCTCTTTGATGTGTTTTTCTTAAGAAAGAGATGAAACTTAGTAGAGAGTGGAAGAGGGACCAACGGCCTTTATTTATAAGCCAAGAAAGCTCCCATAGAATTTTCCTAAAATAGCAAATTCGTTTGGCTCCTTTAGGCACAAGATTAACAAGTATTCTTTATGCTAATTTGCAGCCCAAGAAGTTACCAAACTAGTGTGACTAGTAGCTTTAATGAAAAAGGTTTCTTAATGCAAGGCCATTATCGAGATTAGTAAGTTTTTAAAGATAAAAACCTCTAACAGTCTTCCACTTGGTCTACATGGGCTTTAAACCTTTTGCAGCATTTACTAATCACAATAATATTCCTTACATTCCGTTCCATAAGCGTACTAACAACGGATCATGTAATCATTTGACTATCAATCTATCGAATGACCTCCCCATGTTCACAAACTAGCAAAGTCATCAACATCAATTAAAACATGATCCACTTTATGTCGTTACTGACATTCTGCTTCTTCAAGTCATTCATTCATTGTGCACAATACAAATAATGAAAAAGCATATAACTTTATTTATCATGATCAAGCTCAAAAGTGATCACATTACAATGTCTATAACCTTTCCAACTTCCTTATACCACCCAAACAACCCAGGCAAGCATTCTTGGTTGGGTTAAACCTTTTCATCCTTGGGTGGCAACTAGTGATCTCACACAATAGATTGTAACATACACTCATACAATAATATAAGGAGATTTCATCACTAAAGTTAGCCATAGAAGAGAAGATCCAACAAAGTATCTATCTTAGAAAAATGCAACATCTCAATCACATGCATAGAGGCTAAAATTCTAAAATTTTGCAATCACATACACAAATTACATGGGAGCAATGACCTTCCGTTGGGCCGATCAAAGTCCCAATACAATTTCAAGGTTGCAAACTCTCAGTGTGTACATACATTTGCAAGCCTATCAATTTGTCACTCACGACGAATAGGGATTCTTTGGAAATTTTGTTACGTGAATCCAAAGAATCCTTTGCATATGGGCAGAAAAAACTTTTAAGTGAATTAGCATGTATAAACCGTAGTTGGGTGCACAGAGGAAACTAAATATATACAAGTGCAACAACAGTGTTTATCCATAGCCAACCAATAATGCAACTCATAAAATATGAATCCCTATGTGTGTGTTCACGTATATTGGGCTCTTAATTCTTGCTTCAGAGTGAATAGGAATCCTTTTGAAACTTTGTCGCATGAATCCAAAGGTCCTTCACAGAGCATGTACATATATTTCTTAAGTACTCCAACTAAATCCAAACACAAAAGTGCACATAAAATATAGTTGGATATTTAAAAGGGAGCCTAGAGCATATATTCATAGTAGATATGTGTCCAATGATAAAATTAATATGTACCTAATTAATAGTATGCCTCATAACTTCAAGAATGAGTAATCAAAAGGGTTAAAAGATCAAGTAGGGGCATACAAATATTCCACAATATGTGTTTGGGTGGATAAAACATAAACTAAACATGCATACCACAAAAAACTATTCCGTGCAATTAATGCAGTTAAGCAAGATAGATCATCAACTATCAGTTGTGAGAAACAAAAAACTGGAACTTTAAAGGGTCAAAAAACCGCTCACAAAGCTCCAGGCACTTTACACACAAGCTATAAGATCCGATTCTCAGATGGCTTCGAAACCTATGCCAATGGATTTGGAACACTTGAAAACCTTAGGAAACCGTCTTATCTTGTAAATTTTTTTACCAAGAATGGGTCCAAAAAGTTTGTTGTAGGAAAATCCAAATATACCATAAAGTTCGAATTTCATAGAAAACAGAAAGCGATGACCCTGAAAGTTTTACCCAAGGTAGATGGGATCTAGAGGGTCCTAGAATCATTTCAATTTGCCAAAAACCGGTCGAAAAGGGCTCGAACCGGCCTCCAAAGTGGGTCGAACCGGTTTGGTCAAACTCGGTCAACCCCATGACTGGCCCGTCACTATGACGCGTGTCACAGTCACTGCTTGTAATTAAAAATAATTTCAAAACTAAAGTTGCTTTCTTTACAAAATACCATTCAATGAAAGTTTCCATAAAAACTACTATTTAATACCAGCACTAAAAAGTTTTAAAACTACAATTAGAATGTCTTCTTCCCCGATACTAAGTTTGCAAAACCAGTAAGTTACAGAGTAAATTATGGAATTGCCATCCAACTTCAGAACCGTCGTTCTCCCTCTCCGTCTGTTGGATTGACTTAAAACTTTAGAGAATGGTCTGTCGGTCGGAGAGGAACAAAACGGTACTGGCCACTCGTCGGAAAAGTTTGTCAGCCGCCGGCCGGATTTACTTTTCCGGCGAGGCGCAAAATTGGTATTTTCATCAAAACTCAAATTTTCTTCGAATATCAAAGCGTACAACCTATGGCTTTTATACCAAATGTTATTCCAAACATTAACTTAATGATCCCTTTGGATCTTGGGCAATGAAAAACAAAGAATATTCTGAATTGAATGAGATGGGTTAGGAATACCTTGAGCCATTGCCGTCTCTTCTTGGTGTGCAATCCGACGATACGAAAGACTTTTCCGAGTACAAGAGCAACTCATAAACGCCCCTTAATCTTCTCTTTCTCATCCCCATCACTAGGCTTATGGGAAGCTTCTCTTTGATGTGTTTTTCTTAAGAAAGAGATGAAACTTAGTAGAGAGAGAGAGGAAGAGGGACCAAGGGCCTTTATTTATAGGCAAAGAAAGCTCCCATAGAACTTTCCTAACATAGCAAATTTGTTTGGCTCATTTAGGCACAAGATTAGCAAGTATTCTTCATGCTAATTTGCAACCCAAGAAGTTTCCAAACTAGTGTGATTAGTAACTTTAATGAAAAATGTTGATTAATGCAAGGCCATTATTGAGATTATCAAGTTTTTAAACATAGAAACCTCTAACAAATTAATGTAAAATATTACAGAGGTTTTAGGTTGATTTTTCATTTAGTAGTGAAATTCTTGTTTTGCCCGAGTAAGTCTCCGCTGAAGCCGCCAACAAGGAGGCAGGAATGGAGTTGGGAGACTGGGTCTGGAGATGTTTGTCTTCCTCCTTCCTTAAGTCGTATCTAATCTTTTATCCTTTTCTGGTCTTGTCTTTGTTTTCTTTCTTTGTATTGGGACTATCTTAGTCTCCCCTTGATCCATTTTAATGAAGTATGTTACTATTAAAAAACAAAACTCTCCGCTAAATAGGCGTTCAACTCAGGGCGAGTTCAACCCGAACATGTCGGGATCAACATGAAGAAAAAGTTGGGTCTGGTTGGGTTGAGTTCGGGTCGGGTCGGGTTTGGGTTGAGCTCTTGGGCAACCCGACCCGAGTGAAACCCAACATTTTTGTTATCAATTTTTATTGCAAGCTTAAAAACTCAGGTTGGGCCGTGTTGAACTCATCAAATGAACACTTTGGATCATCCAAACAATATGCACCCACTATGTTTTTGGTAGTGTTTGGATTCAGGTATGAGGTTTGGAGAGGGGTATGGGGTCTTCATTAGCATTGAAAGAGCTTCAAAAGAGGGGGTCTACCTTATACAAATTGAAACCTCAGGGGGTGTGGTTGGTGACTTTTAAAAGTTAGGGCTAGAGTTGAAAATGTTAGAAAGTTGAGGGGGTGTAACTGTATTTTTTCCTAAAATATAGTTGGATATTTAAAAGGGAGCCTAAAGCACATATTCATATTAAATTCATGTCCAATGATAAAATTAATATGTACCTAATTAATAGTACGCCTCCTAACTTCAAGAATGAGGAATCAAAGGGGTTAAAAGATCGAGTAGGGGCTTATAAATAATCCAGAATATGTGTTTGGGTGGATAAAAAGTAAACTAAATATGCATACCACAAAAAACTATTTTGTGCAATTAATGCATCTAAGCAAAACAAAACAACTATTAGTTGTGTTGTGAGAAGAAAAAAACTAGGACTTTAAAGGGTCCAAAAACCACTCACAAAGGGAGGCCTACAAGCACTTTACACATGAGATAGATCCGATTCTCATTTGGTTTCGAAACCTATGCCAATGGATCCGGAACGCCATAAAACCTTAGGAAACAGTCTTATCTTGTAAATTTTTTCCAAAAAATGGGTGCAAAAAACTTGTTGTGGGAAAATCTAAATATGCCATGAAGTTCAAATTTTATAGAAAACGGAAAGCGATGATCCTGAAATTTTTACCCAAGGTAGAGGGGATCTAGAGGGTCCCAGAATCGTTTTTAATTTGTCAAAAACGGCTGAAAAGGGCTCGGACCGGCCTCTAGAGTGGGTCGAACCGGTTTGGTCAAACTCGATCAACCCCATGACTGGCCGTCACCATGACTCGCGCCATAGTCACAGCTTGTAATTAAAAATAGTTTCAAAAGTAAAGTTGTTTTCTTTATAAACTACCATTCAATGATAGTTTCCATAAAAACTACTATTTAATACCAGTACTAAAAAGTTTTAAAACTACCATTAGAATGTCGTCTTCCCCGATACTAGGTTTGCAAAACTAGTAAGTTACAAAGTAAATTAAGGAATTGCCATCCAACTTCAGAACCATCGTTCTCCCTCTCCGTCTGTCGGATTGACTTGAAACTTTAGAGGATGGTCCGTAGGTTGGAGAGGAATAAAACAGTACTGGTCACTCACAAGAAAAGTTCGCCAGCCGCCGGCCAGATTTATTTTTTCGGCGAGGTGCAAAATTGGATTTTCATCAAAACTCAAAGTTTCTTCGAATTTCAAAGCGTACAACCTATGGTTCTGATACCAAATTTTATTCTAAATATCAACTTAATGATCCCTTTGGATCTTGGGCAATGAAAAACAAAGAATATTCCGAATTGAATGAGATGGGTTAGAAATACCTTGATCATTATCGTCTCTCCTTGGTGTGCAACCCGAAGATACCAAAGACTTTTCTGAGCACAAGAGCGACTTAGGAACGCCCCCTAATCTTCACTTCCTCATCCCCATCACTAGGCTTATGGGAAGCCTCTCTTTGATGTGTTTTTCTTAAGAAAGAGATGAAACTTAGTAGATAGAGGAAGATGGACCAAGGGCCTTTATTTAGAGGCCAAGAAAGCTCCCATAGAACTTTCCTAACATAGGAAATCCATTTGGCTCCTTCAGGCACGAGATTAGCAAGTATTCTTCATGCTAATTTGCAACCGAAGAAGTTTCCAAACTAGTGTGGTTAGTAACTTTAATGAAAATGTTGCTTAATGCAAGGCCATTATCGAGATTAGCAAGTTTTTAAAAATAGAAACTTCTAACAAATTAATGTAAAATATTACGGGGGTTTTAGGTTGATTTCTCATTTGGCTATGAAATTCTTGTTTTGCCCGAGTGAGTCTCCATTGAAGCCGCCAACAAGGAGGCAGAAAGATTAGCTAGGGAAGGAGTTGCGAGAGTGGGTCTGGAGATATTCGACTTTCTCCTTCCTTAAGTTGTATTTAATCTTGTATCCTTTTCTGTTCTTCTCCTTGTTTTCTTTCTTTGTATTGGGACCATCTCAATCTTCCCTCTATCCATTTTAATGAAATATGTTACTATTCAAAAACAATACTCTCCGCTAAATAGGGGTTGCAACTCGGGGTGAATTCAACCCGAACCTGTCGGGTTCAACCTGAAAAAAAGTTGGGTCATGTTGGGTTGAGTTCAGGTAGGTTCGGTTTGAGGGCTTGGCAACCCGACCCGAGTGAAACCCGACAATTTTGTTATCAATTTTTATTGCAAGCTTAAAAACTCAAGTTGGGCCGTGCTCGGTCGGGTCAGGTTGAGTAAATGGTTCCTCAGGTCGGGTTCGGGTTGGCCTCGACCAGACCCCATCCACATTTGCAAAGCTGCGAGAATCCGGTTTGTATAAGGATGTTAGAATTGGTGAAGACATGATATGAGGATATTTTTGTCATTTTACATTGTTTTGCCTGTGGTAACTATTTAACCACGGTAAAGATACACGGTAATTCCATGGGAAAATCTGAAAGAAAATCTCCAAAAATATTGAATCCTTAACCCCCAATGGGAAAAACAGGAAAAAAACTCCAAAATATTGAATCCTTGCACAATTGAAAAATCTGAACAAATCTCACTACTCCTTAGTCTTCCTTGCAAAGAAACCCTATAAACATCCACCTCTGAAAACACAATCTCTCTCTCCGAAAACCCACTTTTTCAACCATGCGAGCAAAGCTCATCCCCCGCCGTTACTCTCCCTCTGTTCTCCCTCCCTCTTCCCCCTCAGAATCTGAAACCCTAGACCCAACCCTAACAGAAACCCTAGACCCAACTCTATCAGAAACCCTAGACCCAACCCTAACAGAAACCCTAGACCCAACCCTAACAGAAACCCTAGATTCTACCCCAACAGAAACCCTAGACCCAATCCAAATCGAAACCCTAACTCAAACCCAAACCCCCACCAAAACCCCAACACAAACCCAACCAATCTCTCCATCAAAACCCTCTCCAAGAACCAGACCTTCTCTCCCTCGCAAGGTCAAGCTATCTTCTTCTCCTCCTCCATCTTCTTCTTCCCTTTCAATTATCTCTGTTCCTTCTTTTTCTAGCCCTAGGCGCAACCAACAGAAGCGTAATCAACAGAGCAAGGTGAATGGCCGAAATAGGCGGGTCCGTCTTCCGATCCTCACCGCGGCCCGCATCTTCCAACTGACCCGCGAGCTCGGCCACAAATCCGAAGGACAGACTGTCGAATGGCTACTCCGGCAGGCTGAGCCCATCATCGCCGCCACTTCCGTGGGGCCCACTGATCCTCCTCCAGGTCTCTAATTCGAATTTGAATTTCTCTATCTTTAATGGGTTCTTTTTTTTTAGTTGGGTTTTGCTAGTTCCTCTTTTGCATACAAACTCAATCTAACAAACAAGGTGTTGAAAGATTCTGGGTTTATATTGAAAAGACTTCTAAATGAGGATGCATTGGGGATTTGAAAAGACTTCTAAATGAGGATGTATTGGGGATTATATTGAATCACTTAAAAAACCTACGTGGGTCCTCAGAATCTCAATATAGAACTTTTTTTTTTTTTTAATGTGGGATTAAAAATTTAAAATTATAATGCGCACTAAGGTGCCAAACTACACCCAAGCTGAGATTGGGCACTCATCATAAACCCTTGATGTGATTCATCCACCATCTTAGGTGTTAGATTTATTTATTTTAATTGAATATGGACATATGTTGATTTTCTTTTAGGTAGCATTTTATTTGATTTATTTTATTTATCTTAGATGTGAGGGATGTCCAAATCATACCCTTGTTCCATGGCCCACTTATCCTTTTAAGCCCATCTTTGATTGCTATTTCACCATGTCCTACTTGTTTCTCATTTTCTAGTAGCGAAACCCCGTAAAAATCCACTTAAAGCATTTTTATGCCTTTTCTTGTAAAATGTTTGTCAAATTTAGGGTCCTACTACTTAAACAACTCCATCCCAACTCTTCCCTACTTTCTTTTCTCCTTCCCTCTACTATACATTCTCCCTTTCTCCCTCATACCCTCACCTTCAACCATCAATCTCACCGCTCTACTTCTTACATTCACCCCTTTCACTCCCAACTTGCTTCTTTGTCTTGTTCTTTGTTTCTTTCCCCTCTTTTATCCATACATCCCTTTATCCCCTTTTCTTTTCATTCCCCATCGCTTGGGTTCATGAACCATTCCCCCTCGTTGGGCGCATAAAGTTACAAGCCCCCCTTGTTGAGTTTATAAACCGTTCCCATCTTCTACTCCGATCATCACCCCTATTGTTCTTGATCCCAATCTCATCTTGGTCGATCCTTCTTTCCTTTTTCTCTCATTTTCTTGGATACGATCAATGCTTTTTCATCTCTACTCTAGCTCTCTTTCTTCTCTTGGAGGTTACTTACATTTGGACAGCTAAGGCTAAGGTCCTACACACCAACCTGGTACATATTGCCCCTGATGTTCATATTTTCATTACATCCTGCCAATATTTCCATTCTTGTGCCTTTTTGTGCATCCCCCATTAGTGTACACCCTTTCTTGCCTTAACCAGCCTACACTTATCCCCGTTAACCCTACATCCCACACATATCCCTTTCCGTTATCCCTTCTAAATATCTTTAGGCCATAGATAGATAGTTTATTTTTATAGATTTCATTTGTTTAACATATTTGATTTAGATATCTGATTATTATTGATTAGAGAGCTGATTTCCCTGATTTATAATCTATTGTATGGAACTCTCTTGGATGATTTGATTTCTATTGGCGGACTAATTCAAAAGCTCTGAATCTTTGTGAAAATTTTCTTTAGATTAATACTTGCTATTTATGAGATGGTAAGTTGTTCTTTTTATTGAAATTAGAACATTTACACTCCATAAGTTCCCATAAATGTTCCACGAACCATAGGTTTGCATCAAAGTGTGCCCAGAGATCAGATTCCTTGTCAGTTCCATAACAATATACCATTTAGCCATTCGATCAAATTCCCCTTAGAGTCTAGTGTAGTCATTCTTGTCTACTAAGGAGTATTTAGTTAGGTTTCGTGTCTCTTGAGTTGTCTTAAGTCTTAGAATCCATCGTTGTTATTGTTGATAGCTTCACCGATCTGTATCGTCTCATGTTGATCTGTATAACTAGGTTATCTGATGTGTCTCATTTCTGGAGAATTTAATAGAGAAAAATAGGGTTATATTTCAATTTGATATCACTTACCACCCCCGATCTATGTCCCACATATCTTCGACATTTTCTAAATATCGCAATTTTATCGCGACATTTTGATAAAACGACAAAATCTCGAAATAATCTTGCGATTTTAAAAAATATAGCAATATTTTATTTTTTCTTAAATTATATTTTTAAATAATTTTGTCTTTATTATTCTTCCCAATTTAAACTTGAAAAAAAATTAAATATAATATGTCCCGAAATTTTCCCTTGACGAGAAATTTCCAAGAATGATATTTGTAACAACCCCCTATCAAATAGATAGACAGAAGTGGTCAATCGTAGCCTAGGAAATTTGTTGAGATTCTAAGCTGTGAAAGACCTCATTAATGGGACTTTACACCAGTAAGAGTTTTGATTCCAATGTTCCATTGCCCGCTCCCTTGATACTACCTGCGGTCATCTCATTCTTCACCTTCTAGATTGTACCCCTTTATCCTACCCTAAGCTTGTGAGACATAGTGTCGAAGCCGAAGACAATATTTGTGACTCAGCCTCGATTAGATAGATAGATAGAACTGGTCAATCGAAGGCTAGGAAATTTGTTGAGATGTGTGAAACGACCTACTACTCCAAAGCTTAAGCTGTTGGAGAAGGTGTTGTTTAATCTTTTATACTTTAAGACTCTCTCTCATGTGTGGCGCCTCTTTTTAGGGTTGGCCTACACGTGGCACATGTGACCTCTTTTTTGGGTTGGTCATTACATGTGGATTTTTAATATCTAAGGAGTTTTGAACACAAGACATTTGCTTTGATACCATGTGGTACAACCAATTACTCCCTTAAGCCGTTTCGGGTGTTATTTAATCTTTTATACTTTAACAAGATGCTAAGCCGCGGAAGACCTCATAATGGGACTTAACCCCAGCCAGAGTTTTGTTTCCTCAGTTCCATTATCCGCTCTATTGATGCTACTCGTGGCCTTTGTCCTACCTTGGGAGATGTGCCGAAGTTGAGGATTTCATTCAACATAACAAAGAGGTACAACAAGAGGTGTTAAATCGATTGAGATTGAGAAACGAGAGGTATGATGTGGATACCAATCAGCTTCAGAGAAATCACTTCTACAGCGTGGGGGCCTAGTGATGACATTTCTTTGATGCGACCAATTTGTGATTGTAGCCATTTACCATCACCACCTTGGAAATTTGCCAAAGATTTTCATCATTGCTTCAATACCATTTGGAGCTTACGATGTTGAAGTTTGGATTATGGAGATGTGCCATGGATAATGGTTTGAAATTTTGGATTTTGGCCGGGCCGACACCGAAAGTACATGGATTTTTGAAATTTCCACCGAAATCCAAGATTTCCACCGAAATTACCAAAGTTTTCATTGAAATCTTGTAAAATATCAAAATTGTTTTCCGAAATCTTACATGATTTAGGGCAAAATTTCGGGCGAAACTAAAAAGTTTTGGTTTCGGCTGTGGCCGGAACCGACACCGAAACTGGCATTTATAACCTTGCTATGGATTTCGCTAGAGATACCTCATTCCTTGGCAAAAACATTTTTTGATTGAGTGTTTGTGGTTAGATGTGATGTCAGCTACAATCACTTAGCAAAGATATGATTCAGTGTGTAGCAGATTTCTAATCGACGGAGTCCGGTCCCATATGGGGGGGATTGCCGAATTGATGTGATCCATCCATCATCGTAGCCGTTAGATTTAGTTTTTTTTTAAACTATTGGGCATATGTTAATTTTCTTTTCAATAGTATTTTATTTGATTTATTAGCATTTTATTTAGCCTTGATGCGGGGGTCTCGACATTTGCATATGACCCACCTTACCATTGTTTCATAGTCTCTATTTATCCTTTTAAGTCCATCTTTTATAGCATTCTAGCCTTTGCCTACTTATTTCTTTTTTATTATTGGCGAAACCCTTACAAACCCACTCAAAGCCTTTTTAATGCCTTTCTTTTAATTTATTGGTCAAATATAGGGTCGCAATACTTACATAGCTTGATCTCTTGATTGAACACCCGCCTAAAAGAAGGGCAAGTTTTGGAAATATGTGATGAAATTCACTCCCATTTCTCCACTCCTTCCTCTCCTCTCCTCCACTTCCCTCTCTTCATCCTCCTCTCACATTTCACCACCGTCTTTCCTTCTTAGATTCATGCGCCTCACTCCTCTTGCTTCTCTCTCTCTCTCTCTCTCTCTCTCTCTCTCTCTCTCTCTCTCTCTCTCTTCGTTATCCTGTTACATCCCTACTTCCCTTTCTCTCCTTTCCTTTAAACTCCACTCAGTTGGGTTCATGGATCGGTCCCTCTCAGTTGGGTTCATAAATTGTTTTACCTTGGTTGGACATATAAACTGGTTCCCTTCAGTTGGCTTTATAAATCGTTCCCTTTCTACTTCGGGACCCCTCTTGATCTTTTCTTTTTCTTGGTCAGTCTTTCCCTTGTCTCTCATTTTCTTGGCTAACATCAATCCCTTTTCATTTCTCGTCTAGCTATTTCTCTTTCTTTTCTTGGAGGTTACCTACATCCAGGCGACTAAGTCCAAGGCCCTGCACACCACTCAATCACAAAAGTACGATATATTCTTATTTTCATTTCAGCTTACCAATATTTCCCTTTTTAGCCATAACCCATTTGTTTTACACCCTTGATTACCTTAACTAGCTTACCCTCATTTCTCTCAATCCTATACCTTACACATATCCCTTACCCTTATCCCTTCTAGATTTCTTTGTGCCATAGTTTGGGTGTGTATCTGATTATCCCTTCTAGAATTGATTTGTTTGACTAACCTGATATTGTTATTGATTAGTGAGCTGATTTCCCTTATTTATAGTCTATTGTATGGAACTCTCTTGATTGATTTGATTTCTATTGGTGGAAGAATTTAAAAGTTTTGAATATTTCTGATTTTTTTTATTACTACTTTCTGTTTATTCTGTTATGAGAATGTATGGTCTGTTTTTACTGAAATTAGAACATATTTACGTCCATAAGTTCCCAAAAATGGTTCGCGGACCATAGGTTTGCATGAGCCCTGTGGGCAGATATTTGATTTGAATGTTGGAAGGCGTTCAAGGTGTCATATTGATGCATTTTGTTTGAAATGGTTTACTAACAATCTGAACCCTGAGATGGGAAATACCTTTTCCGATTATCATATGGATATTTGGTTTGGGAAATTTAACGTCTGTTGTGTAATGTAGGAGTTGGAAGACTGAAAAATAAGAAAAGTGGTTTACAATACGAAGGTTTTAGATTTTTAGTTTATTTTCTAATATCAGTTTTTTTTTAGCAATATGCACATTTATGCCGTTATATGGGTACCTTTTCAGATCCTGCATTAACTTCCTTATAAAGGTAATTGTAAATTCAAGTTTTAAGTTTCCCTAATTGCAATGAATGGGTAAAGGATGAGGCAAACATTACTATATTACATTTGTTGAAGAGAACTCATAGATGGTCTATGTATAACTGCAGAGCCTAGTCCAGCAAGTGGGAGGCGGAAGAAAAACAATAAGGAGAACCAAAATGTGGGACAGCGTGTTTCTTCAGGTAATAAATAATCTTAAAGCAGATGTTGTTTGTTCAGGTAATGATTTTGAGGCATTCAAGGAGAACTCATATGATATATGTGAAATTGCAGAGCAGAATCGGAGGAAGCGGGGGAATTGTAGTCAGGAGGAGGCCATGGAGGAGAAAGATCTGAGCCTTCAAAAGGATGCAGAAATTGATCAGTGCAATGATACCTTGGAGGAGAAAGATCCAAGCATTATGTTAAAGTGCTCAGAAATTGATCAGTATGAGAAGACAAACAATCAGGAAATTTTGGAGCGTAAAGATCTGAGCGTTCAAATAAACGATGCAGAAATTGATCGGTATGAGGAGAAGAAAAGAAAACACCAGAATACATCTTCAGATAGTAACATGGTGGCATTAGAGGAAGAAATTCTGGACACACCCTTACAAGCTTATGGAACTGTTCTGACAAAAAAGAGCAAAGTCCACGATGGTCAATTGCCAGTTCTGCAGTCGCTGTTCGACGTACCTATAGAAACTGGAAATTATTGTGCACTGTTCAATGGTAATGATCAGATATCACTAACTGAGGTGAAATCCAACAGTTTGCCAGAAAACGTGGGTAGTGATTTGATGAAGGGCATTTCGTCTGAGATCGATTTGAAGTCATTTGAAGTGAATAATATTACTGACTTATTGCAAACCAATCAAAACGAGAACTTATTCTGAGAATATTAGTGAACCAGTTGAAGAGGATTACCTTTCATAAAAAAAAGAAGGGTGAAGAGGGTTCTTGAAGTCCTTGTGTGAGACCCTTTCACCTAGCACCCTGTGTAGAAGAATGAAAAGGACTGATATATGCTACCTGGGGTACTGACATATGACATATGCGGTGTAGAAAATTGGGAAGTATTTATAACCAGTTGCTAGAAGAATACCTTATCAACTAGATTTTGTCAAACTCGATCTAATCGGCCGACACAGTAATCTGTTGAAGAATTCGTCGCGCCAGTGAAATCTTTGTGTCACCAGAATACTGTTGCTTTTCCTACTAGACAAACTGGGATGAAAGTTGCTATTAAAATTGTCATTTTTTATTTCTTAAACTGCTAGAGTGCTAACATATAGACCATTATGTTTTGTGTCAATTTTTCAGAGGCCTTTCTGTGATGATCTCCCAAGTTGGGCTTTGGGGGATTTGATGTGTCTTCTGACCCTTTAAGAAAAAAGTATGAACTCCTGTCAATGCCTTTGTGTTTTTTTCCTTTCCCCTCCATATGGGCTCCTTTAGCATGCTACTCTTTCTGTTCATTTCCTGGTGCATAATTGTTTTTTTCCCCTCTGCAGAAGGCTGTGTTGTTGTGGGAGATATGAAACATTGTATTATTTTTCTAGGTCTGCCTGAACTCTAAAATGTATTTTGTGATATGTGAAAGCATGAAACTTCATCTTGCCCCAATGCCAAGTAATCTCATGTTCTAATCTGGACCCTTCATCTAGGGTATGCCCACCTTGGAGATGCCATACTGTGAAATGGACTTGTGGGCCTGGGCAGTGGGTAAAAGCTCAAATTCTATTTTTACAATGAATAAAACGAGGGAAATGATATCAACACTGCAATGTTTTGATAGCACCTTCTACTAGCTTGTCTTTTAGTGTTTAAAAAGGCTGTAAACAGGTTATTAACAGTTCCCAAAAAGCTCTCACAAGCCCATTAAATACTGCGTGGATATCATAACATTGAAGTGCTGATATCATTTCCCTAAAACAATTGCATAAGTTAAAAAATATTTTATTTTTTGAAATGTTGATCTTGGTGGATTCGACCACTATCCTCTTGAGAACTCTGTCGTGAATGACTCCCAAAAGCTTTACCAGCACTTTACCGTTCACTTGTCTGCACATTAATCATATGGAATTTCTCTGTATACAAGGAGGATCTGCCCAAAATTAGAGGAGCCAAACAGTAGCATAGCTCTGGAGTAATGCAGTTACATATGTGCAATCATATCACATGTGCTAAGGACATAGCATAGTTCATGCTCTTTTCCTCTTATCATCAAAAAGAAACAAAAAAAATGCGAAGCTAAACAGCAACTATTCAGAAATTGTGACATACAAGAAATATAATTCTTTTTTGGGATGTCATGGGTATTCCCAAAGAAACTTATAGAATTGTTTAAAGGGTGGTCAACTGTCTCATGGAGGGGAAAAGGGAAAATACTATCGAAAGTATCCCTTTTAGCTACTGTTTGTATACTACGGAAGGAGCGGAATACTAGAGTTTTTCAAGGCTATGCAAATAAATCCTTCCTCTTCTTTAAAGTGATTGCCCTAACTATTGCATGGGTGAAAACTAGGTTGCAACTTGGGCCGGGCGGGTTGGGTTCTTTTAGGAAAATCCGAGAATCATAAACCCAGCCCTACTCGAGTTAGTTGCTTGGGGTAGGTCGGGTCGGGTTTTTTCACTTTTCTCCATAAACCCTCCATGAACACCTCTCGATCTAAGTTTTCTTGGGGCTTATAATCAGAACAATATCGACTGGTGTTTATAATCAGAACCGGGGCTAATTGCAGATATGGCTGCAAGTCATTTTCCATAGCAAGTTAGCCATGCTAACAAGCAAATGATTGGGATCATTTGTGATCTGTTTAGACACATGAGAGCAAGCGGCTCCTTAAAAATCTGAAGTAATTCATGCATAAACCAACAAGAAATTGTTACGAACCGATTTCGGTTCATAACGGATTTGATCTTCTCAGAGGGAAGATCAGCCTCTTGATCCACTTCGAGGGAAGGATCAGTCATCTTTTGTGCAAAAAGACACAATTTCTAAGATGGTCTCTTCATTGGTTTCCATTAAATGTAATATGTGCTTATATAAGGCACTTACAGATAAGCATAGAAAGATCTTGAAAGATCTTATGATAATAAGGGAAATAACTAAATAAAGATTATCTTAATCTAAATTAGCATCATAATATATCCTACCTACTAAATATATAGCAGCCTAAAATATCCTAACTACTAAATGTATCAGATGTGGTAAGATCTAATCTTATTCTCTAAAATACCAAAGTAATTTATTTCACCCCAAGCAAAATGTTACAAACCCGAATGGTTCGTAACGTGATTGATTTTCTTAGAGGGAAGATTAGCCTCTTGATCCATTTTGAGGGAAGGATTAGTCCTCCTTTGTGCAAAAAGATACTATTTCTAAGATGGTTTCTTCATTGATTTCCATTAAATGTAATATGTGCTTATATAAAGCACTTACAGATAAGCATAGAAAGATCTTGAAAGATCTTATGATAATAAGAGAAACAACTAAATAAAGATTATCTTAATCTAAATTACCATCCTAAAAAACAACTAAATATATAGCATCCTAAAATATCCTAACTACTAAATATATCAGATATAGTAAGATCTTAACTTATTCTCTAAAATACCAAAGTAATTTATTCCACCCCAAGCGGCTCCCATCTAGGCACATAACATAAATCATTCCAAAAACCGATTTAAAGCACCAATAGTACTGATTAGGGTTGCAAATCGGGTCGGCCTTTCCAGAACCCTACCCTAACCTAGAAGAAAAGAGTGACTAAATGTTTAAAGAAAAAGAAAAAAAGAAGCATTTCAAATACAAGCAAACCCATATAAGCATGCTACAAAAAGGGTTAGAAAATCGATGTCAAAAGCCATAGACAGTGATAAATCGGGTAGGAAACCCATATGTTAGTGAAGATGGGTCTTTTGGGCGGGTTCTTCTGGGGAGGAAGCAACTTCTTTTCCTAAGGAAATGGTAGAAATAGACGGCATGAGAGGAGGTTTGGTTGTCCTGCTCTTTCCTCAGAACTCCCTTTGGGTTGGCTTCCTTAGAGAAAACCAAGGGTCCATTTGGATACACCAAATAGTGAGAAAATAAAAGTTAAAAAAGGGTCCATAAAGTTTACTCAATTATCATCGGTGAGTTTTCATATTTCGGAATGTATGCAACATAATTACATTTGCAAATAATTTGGCAAGGGCAAATGCTCTTGGGAATTGTTTATGAAGATGTTACACAAAAATGGTCAAAAATTGGAAAAATTGCAGGTGTCATTACATTTAAAAAACTTTTAAAGCTCTTCCTAAAACATACTTATTGGACCTCTCCTCTATTGCATTCAAGTGGTCAAATCCGTGGATCCGAACGGGTAATCATACATCCAACCAAATACACTATAGACCGCCTTGTTCGAAGATCCAAACCGTTCATTGGTTCGGCCCTAACGTAAATAACCCTTGTCTATAAAATCATCTCCATAGGATGATCCTTACCCTCTAATCTGTAGACAAACAACACCATATAGACATTTATACCGAACGAAACATTAGATCCATATAACACATATTTATTAGAAAAATCATTGAGGCCCCAACGTAAATAGACCTTTCCGAATATAATAGAGGTTTATCTATGGTGCCACCCGTCTGTAAATCAGAGGGTCCGGATCATCCTATTGGCAAGGCCTACTTTAGTTGGGGCCCAAAAAATGAACAGTTTAGATCCTCAAACAAAGGAGGCCCAAATTTAGGAAAAAATACAATATCTTAAAATGGAGAAACTGATTTTTCCAAATCCGAATGGAACCCTCTTGCATGAACAATGAAACCCCCATCCTGCTGTATTATAATAGATAGATGCATAGTTGCATACAAGCACACCCCAATTTCATATTCTTCTATATTTCATGCATCCAAACGCACCCCAAATGATATATTGAGACATGGGATTACTTTTTTTTTTTCTTCACATTCTCATTCTCAACAATTAAATGCTAAATTATATTGTGTAAACACTTATACTCCCGTATTTTTCAAAAAGTACTGTACGGACCATGTACGGACCACACTGTAGGATGATCCAAGCCGTCCATGTGATGGTCCACAACGTAAATAGGTTGTGCCCCAAAAATCATTTTTTATAGGATGATCCAAACCCTCCGATCTATAGAGGAACTGCATCTTAATGAATCCTCTATAGATCGGAGGGCTAGGATTACCTTCTAAAAAATGATTCCCGGGGAACAACCTATTTCCGTTGTGTTACATGATTACATCACATGGACGGTTTGGATCATCCTATGATGTGGACCGTACAGTACTTTTTGGAAAAATACGGGACTAGAAGGGCTTACACCATATAAAATCTCCCAAAAGGAGAAAGAGAAACATGATTGGCCGCTCATATTATGTACAAGATTAGCCGCGAAGGAATGCAGAAAGACACGAGATCTAACCAAATCATAGGGTTATTTTAGTCATTATATCATATCTAGTACTAAGGATTCCTTTCCTTCTCATGCGACCTAAATCTATGTTCATATCCAGCGCCGAAATAGCGAGAATTCAAAAACTTGAAGCTGTGAGGAAATCAAGCACAGATTCCATCTGGTACGATTCCAAATCCAAATCCAAATCGCTATATATTGTCTCGATCTCTCTACTACTCGTTCTTCTTCAATCTAACTTCAAAAAAAAGTGACAGATCTTTGAAAGCGTATTTGTACGCTTCCAAACCCTAGAAAATCAAAATCCAATAGATTGTCTCGATCTCTACTGCTCGTGCTTCTTAAATCTAACTTCCAAAAAGTGAAAGATCTGTGAAAGCGTATTACGGTTTTCGGATTTGATTTGATTTTCCTCGTTCTATACCACTTTTGCTTCTTCGATCTAATTCGAAAAAGTTTCAGATCTTTGGAAAGCAGATTCCGGTAATTCGCGTTTGATTTTCCTCTGCTATGTTGTTTTTTTTCCCTTCTCTCTCGATTGAATGCTTTGGAAGCAATTAAGTTGATTTTGTGATGTCCATTAAAAAAAAGCTGATTTTGTGGTGTTTTTGTTATTGAGATTGTGGATTTGATCTGTCAATGTTAAAGCTTTAAGGTTTTTGCTTGTTTCTAAATCCACAAAGCGACGTGAATTCTTTTATTAGTTAAAGATCGTGGATTAGTTCTACTTCAGGATTTGAAAAGAATCGATCCATTGACAAGTCACCTTTCTGTGCTTTTTGTTTGTTGTTATTTTTATTTTATTTTATTTTTTGTATTATATATATATATTTTATGTTTTTCTGTGAGGGCTGATTAGGGATAGCTGGTGCTCTGATTAAGTTCTATTATGCAAAAATTACTGAATTTAGTTTTTGATCTCGCATTCATACTTTCTGGTGTGATATATCTACTGGTTTATAAACTCATCCACCTGGACATGTGCCTCAACAATTATTTTGCATAGAAAATTTTAAATAAGTATGTTGTGTTGGCAAGAGGGATTTGGTAGGATTAGATTTGGCATTTTTCTTGTTAAGAATAATCTCATATAATGGGAGATTGGTACTGCTAGAGAGGTTTTAGGAACTTAATTAAATTTTTTTTTTACATTAAGTGAAGTTGGTGAGAATCCGGAAAACCATTTTAATGTGATTTTTTGTCCCATTTAACTGTCTTCTCTATTTTCTCGTGTGATTCAAGCATTATTATGTGTGATTGTTGCAATTGGTATTAGAACACCTTTTGGGTTACTGGACAGTTGTGGATTGGATGTACCTTAGTTTATAGTCAATACATGAAAGCAAAAGTAAAAGATGGAATAGAAGATTAAGCATTTGCGAGAATCATCAAAGAAGAAAGATAAGCTTCTGGGTGAGATTTTACTTAGGTTATCAACTATGGGCAAAAGTTTGATAATTCGTTGGCTTTTCTAATTTCTAAAGGACGTATTTGGAGGCAATTTCACCTTTTCATGTTATAGTAATGAAGGCGAACCAAAGTTACCGGAAACACCCCCGGAATGCGGGAAGCGCAAAGAAAAGGTGTTTGAAGAGCAAAACAATTTGTATCATGCCCCTCTTCTATCCAACAAGTAAAAGTGGGAAAATAGTGGTAATACCATATAGAAAATGTGCGAACGCTTCCAAAGGAGGCCCTCTCGAGTTTCCAGCTCTTTCCTAGATTGAAGTAGCCTTTCGTCGCCTTACTAATAGGGCCCGCCGCCCTATGGAAATAAATCACTATCGAACTGCAAGTAACATTGTTTTCTTCTGTTTTTATGCTATCATGAACCCTTGTCTTTGAAAATATATCAAACTCTGTGAATTGTTCTCTTGAGTTTTGATGTCTTGTTATGGAAGAAATATAAGAACCAAGATTCCAAGACTTTTTGTTTACAACTGAGAAACTGTAGAAGAGAAATGCATCAGTAATTTATAAATCAACATCATTTGATACGGTTAAAAAAAAAAAATCAACATCATTTGATGTGGGGCAAAAGTCTGGTACAGAACGGAAGTGTTGCAAGCACCGCTTAAAGATTCCTTGAGTTAATCATTGATTTGCCGGTCAACTCCATTTTACCTTGGCTGAGTTCTCTTTCGAGTTAATGAGAAATTGAATGCATCAATCATTGACTCCCTGAGTAAAGTCCCTTTTGCCTTGGGTGATTTCGGCTGTGAGACTGAAGTAAGAGAGCACTGTACAGTGTGAAGATTTTATTTCATTTTTTATCTTTTTTGTTAACAGTATGGACCACCTATATGCATTTATCCCTGCAAACTACTTGAAGCTGGCTGTGTACTGTCTTTAGTTTCAGTACTAAATTATTGCTTCAGGTGATTATATATGTAAATTGTAGTCGTTACGAATTGCACAATTTGTATGAAATGAACCAAAGGAGGAAAGCAATCATTAAATTCTTGTAGAATGATGTCATTATTATTTATTTATTTTTGAATTGTAACATGCTATGATTAATCGAGAAGAAACTAAGAAAAAAAAGGGCGGCCTAGTGCACGAGGCTCCCGCCATTGCAGGGTCTGGGGAGAAGAAACTAAGAAGTTTATTTAAAATTGCAGAACCTGATCTAGTAAAGGGGTGAAAGAAAAGGAAGAACAGGGGGATGGATAGCTTGCCTTCCAGTGTCAATCAAGAAGCTTTTGAGGAGAAAGATCCAAGTAATGCAGTTTACCTTTCTATTTTCTGTACTAACATCTTCTGGTCATTATAGATTTTAATTGTATCAGCTACATAAGTTGTATACAATGGATCACAGGAAGAAAGCAAAAATTGAATTCCTTTAGCATGCTGTCATTAATAGAGGGGAAATTAATATGCTTATGTAAAATTGCAGGATCTGATATTGTAAAGGGGAAACAAAAGAAAAGGAAGAATGAGGAGGAGCATAATTTGCTTTCCACAGTCAGCCACGGAGTTATGGAGGAGAACAATCCAAGTAACACGAAGGGTGCAGAAATTCATCAATCTAGGAAGAAGAAGAAGAAGACACCGCATGCTGTTTCTTTATATAATCTTATTGGGCCAAGAAGAGTAAAGAAATGGGATAATTGGAGGAGGCTGTTGAGGAAGAAGACGCACAAGAATAGGTTGCAATCCATAGACAGTAAGAGAAAAGGCAATGATCTCCCTTTAGAAGAAAGTCCAACTATGGATTTGCTAGAGAACTCATGTCTGGGGAATACTTTACTAGCAATAGAAAATAATACAAAAATGACATCAGGCAAAAAGAGAAGGAAGAAGCAGAGGTGCGGTGCCCTTACAGATGATTATATGGCTCAAAAGCCACTGGAAGAGGATAACCTTGGTAGTTTGCATCAAACACCGTCTATGGCCCTTGATGAAGAAACTATAGTGTCATTAAATCATGAACCATCCACTGGTAATGATAATATGCCACTAGTTGCTGTGAAGCACAATGGCTTACTAGACATTGATAGTAATTCAAAGATGAAGAGCAATGTGAAAAGAAAACCTTCTTCATCTAATAGTTTGGTAGAAACTGTAGATACTGACACGATGAAGGATGACAATGTGTCGAATGAGGGTAGTTTGGAGTCAGTTGAGGTAAACAATGTTACACCTTTGTTGCAATCTAAGAAAGCCAATCAAAATGAGAAGAAAGTTTGTGTCCTTCCCACTAAGGATTTTGTGCAGCAGAATGGAAGTGATTCAAGTAATTTACTGTTAGAAGTCAGATGTTGCATTACTGGTGAAGAAAATATAGAACTGTCTTCAACTGACTGCCAAAATGAAAAATCTTCATCAGCTGGGGATATCATAGAAGATGGCATCTCATTGGATCTGATCAACAAACAGGAGAACCCATTAGAGAATGCGTTCATCTCACCGGAAAGGGCGTCTATTGCTCGTATAAGAAGAAAGCTGCTTATTCTTGATCTGAATGGGTTGCTTGTAGACATTGTTTTGTTCCCTCCTAGTACTTACAAGCCAGACAAGAAAGTTAGTGGAAAATCAGGTGAAAATCATGTCAGTTTGAGTGTTTTTTTTAATGGAATCACTGAAAGATTTATGAAAATGTTGCTTATAGTCCAACTGCTAATTATTAACATAAACCATTATGTCCTATGTCAGTTTTTAAGAGGCCATTTTGTGATGATTTCCTGAAGTTTTGCTTTGAGAGATTTGACATTGCTATCTGGTCCTCAAGAAATCGGTATGACTCTAAACTAGGATTTTGACCATGTAATTATCTTCCGAAGCTGGTTTTTCATTACAAATCGATCCCTTTTCAAGCTACTGTTTCATTTTTTTTGCATGGCGACTAATTGCTTTGTACTTCTAACTGCTTTTTATTACATGTGCCTGTCTGATGATGCATAACGTTTCTTAATCATCTGCAGACATAATTTGAATAGTGTGATTGATTTTCTTTTGGGAGATATGAGACACAATCTTCTATTTTGCTGGGTAAGCATCTTAAATGCTAGAATATACTTATCTAGTGTTTTTATCTTTTTCTTCCCCGTTAATTTCTCTGTGGTATGAAGTATATGGCTACCCTGTTACATCATTGGCTGCTCTATGTTCTACTAAATTGTGCATGACTCAGATGTTCAAATTGCCTTAGTGTCAGGTTTTGTTATTTGTAAGTCTATTGAAGTTGCATAGGTTTATTTAAGTTCTCTTCTTATGTGATGCAATCCCGGAAGAGATTGCAGCGAAACCAAAGGATGAGAAGCTAATCAAACTCAGATGAGGTTGGAAATACTTTGGCTAATCTAGTAAGACGTTAGATTTCCCTAAAAATATTCCAAAACTCAAACAAACAATGAAACAATGGACCAAACCACGATCAATACGTGCTTAGATCCTTGGTAGAACATGAAGAGATCAAGCCAAATAAAATTCACTGTAAAGTTCTCAAAGAACCCAAAAGCCTAAGGCAAATTTCCATTCAATAATAAAAAAAAAGGTCCATTACAATGCTTTCATGAGTTCTATTTATAAGAAAAGAAAACCCTAAAGCTAACTTAATACCCAAGCAACTAATCATAGCTGTCTGTCTAAAATAACATAAATAGAACTTAAAATCCTAACTAAAACTTACCTAAAATAGTAATCCCGTAATATGCATATACCATATCTGTAAAATGCCCATAACTTTCTCAAATCACAACCAAATCGTGTGATCTTTAGGCTCATTAGATAGGTAATTGAAAAACCTTTCTAAAGAGACCAAAATCATGCCAAACGGATGCGATTTGATGCCTAAAATGGAGGCTACAAATTAAATGACGAAAATTATAATTAAAAATAGGAAACTTCTTCCACACCCATGTTCTTAGCAGTTTCCAACTGCATCATTATGTGCAAGAAATGAAAATTTCCGCAGGGTTATTATAATCAGGTCATTCATTCAGATATTACTGTGTGTATATGAACTAATGCCTGACCTAAGCTTTGTTTTGGCACTCTAGCTATTATGCAACATGATTAGAAGCTTGAACCAAGGTGGTCGGGCTTCAAACAAGGTTGATGGTCTTGTTGGCATTAATTGGAATTTGCAATATCCTTAGACACAGCTCAAGAGATTGTTCTTCCAGTCAAAATGGGTAAAAGCTTGAGCTCATTTGTGTCTCATCTTTGTTTTGTGGCCAGGCACATCATGTAGAAATGAAAATTTTAGAATTTGTGACATGGGGCACCAAGAGGCCAAGCTTGAGTTAGTATCACACTATGTCTTGCCTTGAGCTGAGTGAAACTGGAAGTCGTAAACTGACCTTTTATTTTATTTGGCTGGCACATTGCTTGCTTTAAATCGATTTCATAGGGGAGCCAGACCAAATCATGATGATGAAAAAGGCATCATAGACCATTTTTACTGTTTCCATCTTCAGCTACATAGCTCTCACTGGTTAGAGGTTGCCTCAAATGCACAATACTATTATCCGATGTGTCTTTTCCAATTTCTGTGGATGTAAAACCTGTGGCCAGGCACATCACGTAGAAATGAAAATTTTAGAATTTGTGACATGGGGCACCAAGAGGCCAAGCTTGAGTTAGGATCACACTATGGCTTGGATCATCCTATGCTGAGAGCCGTACAGTTCAATTGGGCCTTAATGTTATTGTACGACCTTCACCATAGGATGATGCAAACCATCCATTTGATGGGCTACAATGTAAATAGGCTTTGCGCTCAAAATCATTTCCACGGGATGATCGCAACCCTCCAATCTATAGAGGTTTCCATAATATGCAGATTCTCTTTAGATTGGAGAGCTAGGATCATCCTATGGAAATGAGATTTTGGGGCACAACCTATTTACATTGTGGCCTATCAAATGGATGGTTTGGATCATCCCGTGGTGTTGGCCGTACAGTTCATTTTGAAACATATGGGTGGCACTTACCTTTTTCAAATATTTCAACAAATTAATTGTTGGGCTCACCAACTGTTCATAACTTATGAGAGAGAAGATGGGGGCGTGGGGTGGAAGTGTTGTACCGGCTGTAGGATAGCTTGGGGGGGGGGTGATTTTATCCTAGAAGGGGGGTGGGGGGAATATCACTGCCCATTTTTTATTATGAAGTATAGGATTTCTCTTTTGCTAGAATTGGGCAATTCTTATTCTATGGTGTGCACGTACAAGTGCCCTTGTTGTCAAGTTTTAATACTTTGGTTCATGCCTGTTCTCACACTTTGCTGATTAAATGCGATACCATGTTAAAAATTCCAACCATTGCCACCGATCAATGTCTTGCTAGTGCCTTGCATGATTACGTTTTTTAAACACTCTTTAAAAAGTCCCGGAGTCATTCATTAACTTGCCGAGTCGACTAGGTTTTACATCGCCCAAGTTCTCGAAATGAGTCCAATTTTTTCCCTACATTGGCAACATAGTTAATTCAAGGGAAAATTATTAAAAAAATGCGAAGTTTTGTCTAAATTGTGAATCAAGGGTAGACATTTAAAATTTGTAAAGTAGGGGCTGTCAGGTACGAAAATATGGGTTTTAGGACAACTATACCCCCTTGCTTTTCCCACCACTTTTTGAGGCTCTAATCCTTATGTTATTTTCACCTACCCATTTCACCTTTTTGTTTCTTCTTCCCCAAGCCTTCCACAAGCCTTCCAACGTGAAAACTCCATTGGGTGATAAACATAGCTCCGGTAGGTCCATTCTCCTATACTTGGTTAGGTTTGACATCTTGTCTTCATGTTTTCATGTTTTTTGTGATTTGGTTTTTTTCACTCTCTTTAGCAGGCTCTTTGTTTGGTTGCCATGTTTCTCAACACATATATATCTCTCTCTCTCTCTCTCTCTCTCTCTGTGTGTGTGTGTGTGTGTGTAAGTCCGAATGGAATTCCTATGTATACAATCATGTTTGGTTACATGTTTGAACCAATTTACGAGTCTCGGAACCATATTTTATACCCCGGAACCATTATTATTATTCGAAAGCAATCAATAGTGGTTTCCTAGAATGGAAATAGTTGTTCTGAGTGTGTACATACACTCATGACCATTTTTAGTCAATATAAGGTACTATTTATACATTTGGAAACATTACGTAGGCTTCAGAACCACAATTTAGTGGTTTCGATTAGTTAAAGAGTGGTTCCAAGAGTGTAAATTATGGTCCCAAGACTGCAAGTAGTGGTTGGTAAATTGTAATGGTATTATATTAGCTTTAAAGTGATCATGAATGTATCATTAGTGTTGTAAACATCTTGGAACCATTACGTAGGCCTCGGAACCACTAGGGAACCACAATCTAGTGGTTCCGAGGTGTTAAATAGTGGTTCCAAGAGTCTAAATTATGATTCCAAGAGTGCAAGTTGCAGTTGGGACATTCTAATAGTATTAAATTGGTTGTAAAACTGATCCAGAGTGTATCATTGGTGTTTTAAACATCTTGGAACCATTACGGAGGCCTCGGAACCACAATTTAATGGTTCCGAGATTTTAAATAGTGGTTCCAACAGTGTAAATTATGGTTCCAAGAGTCCAACTAGTGTTTGGTACATTTTAATAGTACTGTATTGGTTGTAAAAGTGACCATGAGTGTATCATTGGTATTGTAAACGTCTTGGTACCATTACGTACTCCTCGGAACCACTAGGGTTTAAATAGTAGTTCAAAGAGTGTAAATTATGGTTCCAAGAGTGTAATTTGTGGTTGGGACATTCTAATAGTATTATATTGGTTATAAAATTGATCATGAGTGTATCATTGGTGTTTTAAATATCTTGGAACCATTACGTAGGCCTCGAAACCACTAAATTATGGTTCCAAGAGTGTTAGTACTGTTTGGTACATTGTAATAGTATTATATTGGTTGTAAAAGTGATCAATATTGTATCATTGGTGATGTAAACATCTTGGAACCATTACGTAGGCCTCGGAACCATTAGGGAATCACAATCTAGTGGTTCCGAGGTGTTAAATAGTGGTTCCAAGAGTCTTAATTATGATTCCAAGAGTGCAAGTTGTGGTTGAGACATTGTAATAGTATTAAATTGGTTGTAAAACTGATCATGAGTGTATCATTGGTGTTTTAAACATCTTGGAACCACTACGTAGGCCTCAGAACCACAATTTAGTGGTTCCGAGAGGTTAAATAGTGGTTCCAAGAGGCCAACTGGTGTTTGGAACATTTTAATAGTATTGTATTAGTTGTAAAAGTGATCATGAGTGTATCATTGGTGTTGTAAACATCTTAGAACCATTATGTACGCCTCGAACCACTAGGGGTTAAATACTGGTTCCAAGAGTGTAAATTATGGTTCCAAGAGCGTAAGTTGTGGTTGGAGAGATGTCTTACCGCATGCTTCCTGCATATGCTCAAGAGATGGAGAGATGCAATCCTCGCACCATTATGCGTGTATATCGAAGTCGGCAGCTATGAGTGGGGGGGGGGGGAGATCAGACATTTGGTCGTTCGGCACTAGCATACGCACGTTCATTTGAACAACTAGACCACTGATACTATTTGATGTGACACATTTGCGAGACAAGTATAAAGGAATTTTATTGGCTGCGACTACAATAGATGGTGACGGTGGATTATTTCCGTTAGCATATGCAGTGGTTGAGAATGAGATGTATGAGAACTGGCTATGGTTTCTTTGTTTAGTCCGCTAGAGGGTGACGCCAGTAGAAAAAAACAATAACGAATTCACGATTTGCTCTGATCGAGTGAAGAATTTGCCTAGAGATATAGATGAAGCATTACCGGGATCATACCATAGCTACTGTATTCGTCACCTCAATGCCAATTTCTTGAAGACCTTTAAGAGTCAAATACTTTGTAAACTATTTTCGAGAGTCACATATGCTTTAAAGGAGAGAGACTATAAGGAGGCGATGGAATGTATTAAAGCGAAGAATGCAAAAGCAGAGAAATGAATATATGAGATTCCTAAAGAAAACAGGGCTAATGTATATTTTAAAGGGGCTAGGTGGAATGTGTTGACAACTAATGCAGCGGAGTCTTCAACAACGTATTAAAGGGCGCAAAGGGAGTTGCCGAATGCGGCTCTAGTCGATCACACTAGATGGAAAGTACAAGACTACTTCCAGCTTCGCCGCAAAGCTGCTTCTAAATGGAAAACACATTTGACGTATAATGCAGAAAAGTGGTTAGACAGATCATGTTTATATGGCAGTAAGTTTACACCCCGGCCGTGTAGTTGGAATGAATATGAAGTGATGTCATCAACTAATATAGATTGTGTGGATTGAGAGAAGAAAACGTGTACATGTGGTCTTTTCCAAATGATGGGATTGCTGTCTGGGCATGCCATAGCAGCCATGGGAATAAATAAGCTGAACCGATATAAGTACTGTCCGGATTGGTTTTTGGCTTCAACATATCGGACTACATATGAGGAGGTGATTCACCCTACTTTAGATCGAACACAATGGCCGGAGCCATCCCATGATTTAGAAGTAGTATTGTCACCACGAGTAAGACGACAGCGTGGACGACCCAAAAAAGTACGAATAGAAAGAGGGCTGCAATTTGGACAGCATCACAACTGCAAATCATGTGGGGAACCTGAACAATACAAAAGAAAGTGCAAAGATTCCCCCTCGTAAATCGTCAGTTAAATATGACTCCTATCGATCCATCCCCACCTATGCAAAAAAGGTATATTCCATTATTACTCAGTCGATATGATTTGCATATTAAACCCATCATTTTATTGATTGTTGCAACTTTATGTTGTAGGTCCGGTATGTCCTTCGCACCTCCTTTCTTTGCTTAGGGATGAAGTTGTTGGTTTTTCTGTACAAAGTGGCATTGATTTCGGGACCCTTGTTAGTGCGCATGATACTTACTCACACGGAATTGGTAGAAATTAAACGTTGTTGTAGCCACTATTTAGCTGGTAGTGTACATTTTTTAAAATCACAATTTTGATTTGAGCATCATGTAATTGAAATTAGATACACCCTGTTCATATTGGAACCACTGTTTCTGAATTTGGAATCATTTCTCACTAATCCATTCTAACTTCCAGTGGAAGCCTTCTTATCAACTTAACCTCTAATGTTTAAAAAGTTACATGTAAACCCCTGTGGTTTCAATTTGAATAAGGTAGGCCCCCCTCTTTGAAACATTATCAATGCTAATGAAGACCCCGTACACCCCTCCAAACGTAGCCCCCCCTCTTTGAAACACTATTAATGCTAATGAAGACCCCATACACTCCAAACCCCATACCCGAATCCAAACACTACCAAAAACACAGTGGGCCCACATTGTCTGGATCATTCAAAGTGTTGATTTGATGGGCCCTGATATAGATAGGGTGTGCCCAAAAAAATCGGCTCCATCGGATCATCCTGACCCTTGATTCTGTGGACGAACCGTCAACTCCAATCGGAAGTCCGAAACATCGTTCGGAAGTCCGACTCGGAAGTCCGAACCACGCTTCGGACTTCCGATTGGAGTCCAGGAGAATGGGCATTGTACTGGACCCCAATCGGAAGTCAGAAACATCGTTCAGAAGTCCGACTCAGAAGTCCGAACCAAGCTTTGGACTTCCGATTGGAGTTCAGTTGAATGGGCATTGTACTGGACTCCAATCGGAAGTTCGAAACTTTTTTTCGGATTTTCGAGTCGGACTTCCGAACAAAGTTTCGAGCTTCTGATTAGAGTCCAGTAGAATGCCCAATCTACTAGGCTCCAATCGGAAGTCCGACTTCCGAAAGATTTTTCGGACTTCCCACTGGAGTTGATTGTTCGTCCACAGATTGAAGGGTTAGGATGATCAGATGGAGCTGATTTTTTCGGCACACCCTATCTATGTATGTGGTCTTCATTAGCATTGATAGTGTTTCAAAGAGGGGGGCCTACCTTATACAAATTGAAACCACAGGGGTTTACATGTAACTTACCACAGGGGTCTTAGTGTATTTTCCCTTCTCCTATATTAGCATGAATCTTTTGCCTTTGGACATTGCTTCCATTTCCACAATACAGGAATACACTTTGGATCCTATAGTGTTCCTTTTTATTGCTTCCACAACCACAACCCCATACAAACATGGAATATAAACGTACTGTACTTTACAACCAACAACAATGTCTCCCAGGTAAGAGTGTCCATAAGTTACACTGATACTTTCCCATACACCCCATTCAACATTTCGGAAAGTTGAGAAGCTCGCATAGCCGTAATATCTTTATGGGTGAAATCCAAACTAGCGTCACCCTGATGTATTCCATCTCTTTTAAAACGAACAGCCCACAGTAGTGGCTGCAAAACATGAAGAATACACAACAATAAGAATTAATCGTTTACGGAGGTTTCCCTAACTGAAGTAATTGCAAGTTACATCACCTGTATCTTGTATGGGCCGAACAACCACTTCATCAATGGGGAATGCACTTATATCAATGTCTTTCACCCTTCTGAACCATTGAATAAGGTAATCAACGTACAAATCAATAATTCCGTACATTAGGGCTGTAGTCAGCAAAAATTAATATTTGGTCTACGAATCAACTTTAGGGTAGTGCTCACAAGGGGTTGCACCCTTCTAGAATCCGTGCGAGCGACTAGAGAGTCGTAAAGAAAGAAGTTACACTGACCCATATCCAAGACTAGAAGTTGCTATCGTGAATTATAAGTTGCTGCAAGCACAAAAACAAATGTTAGAATTGCCTGCAGCTTCAATTGCAAATTAATATTATTTATAAGTAACTTAGCAAGTTGTACCCATCACTTTCAATGACTTTGTCACTGCAAATCCAGTAAAAAGTCATCTCCCTCTATGGACCTTAGCTCATATCATTCTACTGAAATAACCTATCTATGAAATTTACCAAGGTTGTAGCGCTGCCAATGCATCCACCTTGATCGCTGCAGGCCCGGTGACATTGCGAAGAGCATCATTGGTTTTCCGCTTGCCTATAAAATACGGTGAACTGAGTGCTCTACTAGGTTGTCTCCTCCGTAGACGTTGCTTCAAATCTTTTTCAATGCTCCCAATAAGTTTCTTATCTTGTTTCTTATTTTGTTTCTTACTTTGATTGGGCTTTATTTCGGGGCTGTCAAGCAAGATCGCAAACATATTAGCTGCATCATCCCTGACATCCTGTGTAATTTGGCTACCAATATAGATATGTTCTATGCTATCATCAATCACATCTTTCTCCACATCATACTCATCATCCACAATATCAATCTTCTTCATATCATCTATAATACACCATCCCCTATTTTCCCCTTATCACTCACTATCTCGGCTTCCCCATCCTTATTTTCAGCATGTCTTCTTTTAAGTAGTTCTTCACCTTCCCTCTTTGGCGTCCTCTTCGTTGGGACATCGTTCCCTAACTGCAAACCTTTCCTCTTCTTTGAATCTCTCCCAAACAAATGACTTTTTATCTCCTTCATTTCACGTTCAAGTTTCGCTATCCTCTCCGACAAAGATCTCTTTGTAACGGATTCCTCTACTTCGGACTTCCCAAGTGCCTCTCCTCCTCTCCTACTTCTCTTCCTTTGTTCCCTCCCCTGATCTGCTGTAGTTGGCCCGATTGAAGCCCCTACTACAGGCACAATTGGACCCATGTAATCCCCCACTGCAACCACAATTGAACGATTGAATCGCAAGCAAAACCAACATCGTCGTCTTGATCCTCGACGACAAGTAGGGATTCTTCCCTTGCCACAGCTTCTACCCTCCTGACCACCTGAAACACATTCCATATTATTGTTTAGAAACACGACTAAAAAACAACACGAAAGACATACAACAACCAATATGCATTATCCTCTCACATCTGAGGCTTTCACCGTATGCTCCATCATCTTCGTATTCATCTGACCAATCCACTTAAATAGATGCGGATACGCATCAGGATAATTAGGTGCCCAAAACGTGGTATGCTCAAGTAGCCATACCTGATACCAAACTAGATTAGATGGAACAATCCTATAAGTTAGAAACAAGAAACTATATACAATGAATGGAAACTTACCTGTAAAAGGATGAAGCAACCCAATATATGTCCCTTTCCACGGAGTGCAGTATGTGAATTTAACGACCCAACCAAGAACTCATGAACGAGTTAAGCCCATGCAACATTTCCTATAGTCCGCAGATCAATATACGGGAAGAGCAAGAAGATGCCTTGTGATCCCTCTGGGCAAACAAGACAGTGCTGTAGAATAACAATATCTAATGCTTCACTGTCGACTTAATCAACTCTTCTTCGTCTGAATCCATCTCGGCATGAATAACCTTTAACACCTCTTCAAAGGTGGCTGTTGAAGCCCCAAACCTCCAACCTTCCAGACTTTCCATGCTACACCAATCTAATCGCGGCATCTCCCTTATCATAGTTAAACCTAATATTTTCGCTACATCACTAACTAGAAACGAAGTACAATGCCGCCCAAACGAAATGCTTTCCGTTTCGGATCCCATTTTTTGACCAATGTAGTCAAAATCTTCTTCCGCAACTCGACATCTTCGAGGCCTTCATGTAGTATCAAATTTATAAATGGGGTCTCTATCAAATCCCTACGCGCATCCTGTAACCGAATCGTTTTTAGGGACTTGTGAAAGCGTGACTGACAGCATCTAGATAAGACATTTCGCCTGCAAAAAATGCCACTATGAAACAGTTGAGGTAGAAAAACGAGGAGATGCAAACGGAAAATAGAACAGTTACTCACCATGACAAATATGCAAATAATTGATGGAAAAGATTCACAATTTCCTTAACTTAGTCCGTATCTGTAGAAAGCAACAATCACTTGAAACACAATATTAGTATATTGAAACACAGTATTACTCCATTGAAACAACAATGATAGAGCAACCATAGCTAATCACTTGAAACAACACAGGGCTCTCCAAGTCACTTGAAACAACCATAGGTAAAGATCATCATCAACAATTACGACAACCATAGCTAATCCTTTAAAATTTAAACAAGCAAAAATCACTTCAAACAACATACGGCTCCCCAACTCATAACAACCATAACAAACCATACGAGTAGGAGCTAAACCATTCAAAATACAACACGTGCTCTCCAACTCACTTCAAACAACCTTAGCTATATATAGATACTTGAATAATGTTCATAACAACCATGGCAAACATACTATCCATCCAAGACAGAGAAATAGAACAACCATAATAAAATATCATCCATCTATCCATAATAACATATGAAACCCATATATAACATACCATCCATTCATCCATAATATCAACTACAACAACCATAATAACATACCATCCATATACATGCCAGAAAGACTAAACCAAAAAGTAAATAACTGCACAGTGATCATGTAAAGCTCTCATCGGCAGCAATGGCCTAATGATATGGGGGCAACAGACGGCGGACCAAGTTGCTGACTGAAGAAACCTGCTCGCTGAGGGAGGTGATTGCCGTGCCGTAGTCCTTGCGGAGGGTGGAGACCTCGGTGCGTAGCGCAGTCAAAGCTTGCTGAGTCGCCAAACGGTCCTGATGATGAGATTCGACAAGCTGATGAACCGCGGTACACTGGTCGTCAAGGTACTAACGATGTGCACGAAGCTCCTGCGCAATAAACTCCTGTGATGTTAAACGCTGACCCGGCCGACGAGGAGGCTGAGCAGGGCGTTGTTCATCAAGCCGCATGGCGTTTATAGTTTTAGCATTCAATGTAGTAGAGGGACTAAGGCGTTCTTCACCACCTTCTATCAGCTTCTCATGCTTGAAGACATGTGTGAGAAGCATCCCGAATGGTAGACTACTCAAGGCCTTCGTCCTGGCGTCCTCAATGAACCTAAGGAGGATATAGCCAAGGTGAAGGGCCGTGCCGCTAAGAAGTCGGTGCATAATAAAGGCCTCAAAAGGCCGGACCATGTCAGCATTGCCTCCTCGAGGCGTGATATTTCTTGTCAGAATCTTGTGTAGGACCTTGCACTTAGAGCTGGGGGAATTGTAGGATACGTTGGTTGAGCCGTCAGTAGGTGGGCCTCCGCAACCAAGCTCCGTATAGGCAGTTGCAGGATCACGTATACAAGCACTAATGTTAGCAATAGTACCGGGCCAAAAGTAGATTTGGTTGCCTGTGGTGGGAAGAGAGGCGACTTCACAAAACTTTTCAAGTGTCATATGGATGGTTTTATTATTGACTGTGGATTGGAAGAACTTGCGATCTCTGTCGAATCTATAATTGGCATAGAATTGCTTCACGAGAGTAAGGTACGAGTAATAGTGAATTTCAAGAAAATTGACCCATCCAAAGGTCACAAATAGGGGTTTAACATCAAAAGCTGCGAGATCTTTAAAAATGACTTTCCTACTTCGGAGTATGCCCTTTGTTTCTATACGACTGAGAGAGCCGACCTTTACATCCTTATCGTCATCGCCCATATTTTCGTCAGAGGCAGGAGGAGTAAGGGAGGGGTCACGGACAACCTTCCCAAACCGTTTGCGGGTGGAAGAGCCTGTGTCCTCATTCACATTCTTCTTTGTTTGCTTGGCGCGTCGCATGACTATAGGGGTTTTGGCTTAGGTGGTTAGGGGGTTGACAAAGTAAACAGGGAACCGTTTCAGGCTCTTCTACCTGCAAACGGTGTGGGAAGGTTGTCTGTGACCCCTTCCCTACTCCTCCTGCCTCTGACGAAGATATGGGCGATGGCGATCATGTAGAGGTTGGCTCCTTCGGTCGTATAGAAACGAAGGGCATACTCCGAGGTAGGAAAGTCATTTTTAAAGATCATGTAGCTTTTGATGTTAAACCCCTATTTGTGGCCTTTCGATGGATCAATTTTCTCCAAATTCACTGTGACTCGTACCCGACTCTCGTGAAGCAATTCTATGCCAATTATAGATTCGACAGAGATCGCAAGTTCTTTCAATCCACAATCAATAATAAAACCATCCATATGACACTTGAAAAGTTTTGTGAAGTCGCCTCTCTTCCCACCACAGGCGACCAAATCTACTTTTGGCTCGGTACTATGGCTGGCATTAGTGCTTGTATACGTGATCCTGTCACTGCCTATACGGAGCTTGGTTGCGGAGGCCCACCTACTGACGGCTCAACCAACGTATCCTAGAATTCCCTCAGCTCTAAGTGCAAGGTCCTACACAAGATTCTGACGAGCAATATAACGCCTCGCGGAGGCAATGCTGACATGGTCCGGCCTTTTGAGGCCTTTATTATGCACGGACTTCTTAGGGGCACGGCCCTTCACCTTGGCTATATCATCTTTAGGTTCATTGAGGACGCCAGGATGAAGGCCTTGGGTAGTCTACTATTCGGGATGCTTCTCACACATGTTTTCAAGCATGAGAAGCTGATAGAAGGTGGTGAAGAACGCCTTAGTCCCTCTACTACATTAAATGCTAAAACTATAAACGCCATGCGGCTTGATGAACAACGCCCTGCTCAGCCCCCTCGTCAGCCGGGTCAGCGTTTAACATCATAGGAGTTTATTGCGCAGGAGCTTCGTGCACATCGTCAGTACCTTGACGGCCAGTTTACCGCGGTTCATCAGCTTGTCGAATCTCATCATCAGGACCGTTTGGCGACTCAGCAAGCTTTGAATGCGCTGCGCACCGAGATCTCCACCCTCCGCCAGGACTACGGCACGACAGTCACCTCCCTCAGTGAGAAGGTTTCTTTATTCAGCGACTTGGTCCGCCGTCTGTTGCCCTCAGATCATTAGGCCGTTGCTGCCGATGAGAGCTTTACATGATCACTGTGCAGTTATTTACTTTTTGGTTTAGTGTTTCTGGCATGTATATGGATGGTATGTTTTTATGGTTGTTGTGGTTGATATTATGGATGGATGATATGTTATATATGGGTTTCATATGTTATTATGGATAGATGGATGATATGTTATTATGGTTGTTCTATTTCTCTGTCTTGGATGGATGGTATGTTTGTCATGGTTGTTATGAACATTATTCAAGTATCTATATATAACTATGGTTGTTTGAAGTGAGTTGGAGAGCACGTGTTGTATTTTGAATGGTTTAGCTCCCACTCGTATGGTTTGCTATGGTTATTATGAGTTGGGGAGCCGTATGTTGTTTGAAGTGATTTTTGCTTGTTTAAATTTCAAGGGACTAGCTATGGTTGTCGTAATTGTTGTTGATGATCTTTACCTATGGTTGTTTCAAGTGACTTGGGGAGCCCTGTGTTGTTTCAAGTGATTAGCTATGGTTGCTCTATCCTTGTTGTTTGAATGGAGTAATATTGTGTTTCAATATATTAATATTGTGTTTCAAGTGATTGTTGCTGGTTTCTACATATACGGACAAACTTAAGGAAATTGTGGATCTTTCCCATCAATTATTTGCATCTTCGTCATGGTGAGTAACTGTTCTATTTTCCGTTTGCATCTCCTTGTGTTACTACGTCAACTGTTTCATAGTGGCATTTTTTTTGCAGGTGAAATATGTCTTATCTAGATGTTGTCCTCGGTTACAGGATGCGCATAGGGATTTGATAAAGGAGACCCCATTTATAGATTTGATACTACATGAGGGCCTCGAAGATGTCGAGTTGCAGAAGAGAATTTTGATCACAAAATTCGTTTGGGCGGCATTGTAGTTCCGTTTCTAGTTAGTGATGTATCGAAAATATTAGGTTTAAGTATGATAGGGGAGACACCGCGATTAGATTAGTGTAACATGGAAAGTGTGGATGGTTGGAGGTTTGGGGCTCCAACAGCCACCTTTGAAGAGGTGTTAAAGGTTATTCATGCCGAGATGGATTCAGACAAAGAAGAGTTGATTAAGTCGACTGTGAAGCATTTGATATTGCTATTTTGCAGTACTGTCTTGTTTGCCCAGAGGGATCACAAGGCATCTTCTTGCCTCTTCCCGTATATTGATCTGCGGACAATAGGAAATGTTGCATGTCGTTCATGAGTTATTGGTCGGGTCGTTAAATTCACATGCTGCACTCCGTGGAAAGGGACATATGTTGGGTTGCTCTATCCTTTTACAGGTAATTTTCCATTCATTGTATATAGTTTCTTATTTCTAACTTATAGGATTGTTCGATCTAATCTAGTTTGATATCAGGTATGGCTATTTGAGCATACCACGTTCTGGGCACCTAATTATCCTGATGCGTATCCGCGTCTATTTAAGTGGACCGGTCAGATGAATACGAAGATGATGGAGCATAAAGAGTTGATTAACCGTATTCTTGATGGGACGGTGAAAGCCTCAGATGTGAGAGTATAATGCATATTGGTCGTTGTATGTCTTTCGTGTTGTTTTTTATTGTCTTATTTCTAATCAATAATATGGAATGAATTTCAGGTGGTCCAATTGTGCCTGTAGTGGGGGATTCAATCGGGCCAACTGTGACAAATCAGGAGAGGGAATAAAGGAGTAGGAGAGGAAGAGAAGCACATGGGAAGTCCGAAGTAGAGGAATCCATTACAAATAGATCTTTGTTGGAGAGGGTAGCGAAACTTGAACGTGAAATGAAGGAGATAAAAAGTCATTTGTTTGGGAGAGATTCAAAGAGGAGGAAATGTTTGCAGTTAGGGAATGATGTCCCAACGAAGAGGACGCCAAAGAGGGAAGGTGAAGTACTACTTAAAAGAAGACATGCTGAAAATAAGGATGGGGAAACCGAGATAGTGAGTGATAAGGGGAAATAGGGGATGGTGTATTTGTAGATGATCTGAAGAAGATTGATATTGTGGATGATGAGTATGATGTGGGGAAAGATGTGGTTGATGATAGCATAGAGCATATCTATATTGGTAGCCAAATTACCTAGGATGTCAGGGATGCTGCAGCTAATATGGTTGCTATCTTGCTTGACAGTCACAAAATAAAGCCCAGTCAAAGTAAGAAAGAAAATAAGAAACAAAATAAGAAACTTATTGGGAGCATTGAAAAAATGTGAAGCAACATTTAAGGAGGAGACGGCCTAGTAGAGCACTCAGTTCACCGTATTTCGTAGGTAAGCTGAAAACTAATGATGCTCTTCGCAATGTCACCGGGCCTGCAGCGATCAAGGTGGATGCATTGGCAGCGCTACAACCTTGGTAAATTTCATTTTTTGGAAGTCTAATTTGTTCGATTAAATTCATAGATAGGTTGTTTCAGTAGAATGATATGAGCTAAGGTCCATAGAGGGAGATGACTTTTTACTGGATTTGCCGTGACAAAGTCATTGAAAGTGATGGGTACCATGTGTAAAGAAGACTTGCTTGTACTAACCGATCGTAGAGGGTGGTTATCATCTCCGGTAAGATGTTATATGGTTCATTGAGTAACGTAAAGAGTGAGTAATGCTTCGTTACACATTTCTTGATAAGTTCCTTCTCGTTGACCTATGATCTGTTCTGTAGATTGTTAATGTATGTACAGACTACTTGAACTTGCGGGATGAGTGTTTGCGAGAGAACAAAAGAGAGCATGCATTTGCCTTACTACCCATCTAGCTTTGATATTCAAGTGACTTATAAGTAATATTAATTTCTATTTGAAGCTGCAGACAATTCTAACATTTTTTTTTGTGGTTATAGCAACTTATAATTCACGATAGATGTGGAAATCCCAATGCATGTTCCAAATTCGTAAATCGTCTAGAAAAGATCCCAGTTGAAGAGTTAAGAAAAGTACTCATTCCAATCAACATAGATATGGTTCATTTGGTTCTTCTAGTCTTGGATATGGGTCAGCGTACCTTCCTTCTTTATGACTCTCTAGTCGCTTGCATGCATTCTAGAAGGGTGCAACCCCTTGTGAGTACTATCCTAAAGTTGATTCGTAGGCCAAATATTAATTTCTGCTGACTATTGCCCTAACGTACGGAATTATTGATTTGTAGGTTGATTACCTTATTCAATGGTTCAGAAGGGTGAAAGACGTTGATATAAGTGCATTCCCCATTGATGAAGTGACCGTTCGGCCCATACAAGATAACATGTGATGTAACTTGCAATTACTTCAGTTAGGTAAACCTTCGTAAACGATTAATTCTTATTGTTGCATATTCTTCATATTTTTTAGCCACGACTGTGGGCTGTTCGTTTTGAAAGAGATGGAATACATCAGCCGTGACGCTAGTTTGGATTTCATCCAGAAAGATATTACGGCTATGCGAGCTTATCTACTTTTCGAAATGTTGAATGGGGTGTATGGAAAAGTATCCGTGTAACTTATGGACACTCTTACCTGGGAGACATTGTTGTTGGTTGTAAAGTACAGTATGTTTATATTCCATGTTTGTATGTGGTTGTGGTTATGGAAGCAATAAAAAAGGGACACTATAGGATCCAAAGTGTCATCCTGTATTGTGGAAATGGAAGCAATGTCCGAAGGCAAAAGATTCATGCTAATATAGGAGAAGGGAAAAATACACTTAGACCCCCTGTGGTTTGTCACACATTCAACTTAACCCCTAATGTTTAAAAAGTTACATGTAAACCCCCTGTGGTTTCAATTTGTATAAGGTAGGCCCCCCTCTTTGAAACACTATCAATGCTAATGAAGACCATACATAGATAGGGTGTGCCGAAAAATCAGCTCCATTGAATCATCCTAAGCCTTCAATCTGTGGACGAACAATCAACTTCAGTGGGAAGTCCGAAACATCGTTCGGAAGTCCGATTCAGATTTCGATCGGAGTCCAGTAGATTGGGCATTCTACTGGACTCTAATAGGAAGCCCGAAACTTTGTTCGGAAGTCTGAACAAAGTTTCGGACTTCCGATTGGATTCCAGTACAATGCCCATTCAACTGGACTCCAATCGGAAGTCCGAGGCCTTGTTCGGACTTCCGAACGAGGTTTCAGACTTCCGATTGGAGTCCAGTACAATGCTCGTTCTCCTAGACTCCATTCGGAAGTCCGAAGCTTGGTTCGAACTTCCGAATGATGTTTCAAACTTCCGATTGGGGTTCACGGTTCGTCCACAGAATCAAGGGTCAGGATGATCCGATGGAGCTGATTTTTTTGGGCACACCCTATCTATTTCAGGGCCCACCAAATCAACGCTTTGAATGATCCAAACAATGTGGGCCCAGTGTGTTTTTGGTAGTGTTTGGATTCGGGTATGGGGTTTGGAGGGGTGTAAGGGGTCTTCATTAGCATTGATAGTCTTTCAAAGCGGGGGGCCTACGTTTGGAGGGGTGTATGGTGTCTTCATGAGCATTGATAGTGTTTCAAAGAGGGGGACCTACCTTATACAAATTGAAACCACAGGGGTTTACATGTAACTTTTTAAACATTAGGGGTAAGTTGATAAGAAGGCTTCCACTGGAAGTTGGGATGGATTAGTGAGAAATGGTTTCAAATTCAGAAACAGTGGTTCCAATATGAACAGGGTGTATCCAATTTCAATTACATAATGCTTAAATCAAAACTGTGGTTCCAAAAAATGTGCCCTTTCGGCTAAATATTGGCTATAACAACGTTTAATTTCTATAAATTCCTTGTAAGTATCATGTGCAGTAACAAGGGTCCCGAAATCAATGCCACTTTGTACAGAAAAACCAACAACTCCATCCCTAAGCAAAGAAAGGAGGTGCGAAGGACACACCGGACCTACAACAGAAAGTTGCAACAATCAATAAAATCATGGGTTTAATATGGAAATCATATCGAGTTAGTAATAATGGAATATACTTGTTTTGCATAGGTGCAGATGCACCGATAGGAGTCATGTTTAACTGACGATTTATGAGGGGGGATTTTTACACGTTCTTTTGTTATGTTCAGGTTCCCCACATGATTTGCAGTTGTAATGTTGTCCAAATTACAACCCTCTTTCTATTCCTACTTTTTTGGGTCGTCCAGGCTGTCGTCTTACTCGTGGTGACAATACTACTTCTAAATCATGGGATGGCTTGGGCCATTGTGTTCGATCTAAAGTAAGGTGAATCACCTCCTCATATGTAGTCCGATAAGTTGAAGCCAAAAGCCAATCCTGGCAGTACTTATAAGTTATATCGGTCCAGCTTGTTTATTCCCATGGCTGCTATGGCATGCCCAGACGGCAATCCCATCATTTGGAAAAGACCACACGTACACGTTTTCTTCTCTGAGTCCACACGATCCGTATTAGTTGATGACATCACTTCATATTCATTCCAACTACACGGCCGGGGTGTAAACTTACTGCCATACAAACATGATCTGTCTAACCACTTTTCTGCATTATGGGTCAAATGCGTTTTCCATTTAGAAGCAGCTTTGCAGCGAAGCTGGAAGTAGTCTTGTACTTTCCATCTAGTGTGATCGACTAGAGCCGCAATCGGCAACTCCCTTTACGCCCTTTAATACATTGTTGAAGGACTCCGGTGCATTAGTTGTCAACACATTCCACCTAGCCCCTTTAAAATATACATTAGCCCTGTTTTCTTTAGGAATATCAGATATCAATCTCTCTGCTCTTGCATTCTTCGCTTTAATACATTCCATCGCCTCCTTATAGTCTTTCTCCCTTAAAGCATATGCGGCTCTCGAAAATAATTTACAAAGTATTTGACTCTTAAAGGTCTTCAGGAAATTAGCATTGAGGTGACCATAGAGTAGCTATGGTATGATCCTGGTAATGCTTCATCTATAGCTCTAGGCAAACCCTTCATCCGATGAGAGCAAATCGTGAATTCACTGTTTTTTTTCTGCTGGCGTCACCCTCTGGCGGACTAAACGAAGAAACCATAGCCAGCTCTCATACATCTCATTCTCAACCATTGCATATGCTAACGGAAATAATCCACCGTCATCATCTATTGTAGTCGCAGCCAATAAAATTCCTTTATACTTGCCTCGCAAATGTGTCCCATCAATTAGTATCAGTGGTCTAATTGTTCGACTGAATGTGCGTATGCTAGGGCCGAATGACCAAAATAAACGACCAAATGTTCGATCACCACCCCCCATAGCTGTCGACTTCGATATACACTCATAATGGTGCCAGGATTGCATCTCTCAATCTCTTGAGCATATGCAGGAAGGATGCGGTAAGACATCTCTCCAACCACAACATACGCTCTTGGAACCATAATTTACACTCTTGATACCACTATTTAACCCCTAGTTGTTCTGAGGCGTACGTAATGGTTCCAAGATGTTTACAACACCAATGATACACTCATGATCACTTTTTCAACCAATACAATACTATTAAAATGTACCAAACATTAGTTGGACTCTTGTAACCATAATTTACATTCTTATAAACTACTATTTAACCTCTCGGAACCACTAAATTGTGGTTCCGAGGCCGACGTAGTTTTTCCAAGATGTTTAAAACACTAATGATACACTCATGATCAGTTTTACAACCAATTTAATACTTTTAGAATGTCTCAACCACAACTTGCACTCTTGGAACCATAATTTAGACTCTTGGAACCCCTATTTAACACCTCAGAACCACTAGATTGTGGTTCCCTAGTGGTTCCGAGGCCTACGTAATGGTTCCAAGATGTTTACAACACCAATGATACAATATTGATCACTTTTACAACCAATATAATACTATTACAATGTACCAAACAGTACTAACACTCTTGGAACCATAATTTAGTGGTTCCGAGGCCTACGTAATGGTTCCAAGATATTTAAAACACCAATGATACACTCATGATCAATTTTATAACCAATATAATACTATTAGAATGTCCCAACCACAAATTACACTCTTGGAACCATAATTTACACTCTTGGAACTACTATTTAAACCCTAGTGGGTCCGAGGAGTACGTAATGGTACCAAGACGTTTACAATACCAATGATACACTCATGGTCACTTTTACAACCAATACAATACTATTAAAATGTACCAAACACTAGTTGGACTCTTGGAACCATAATTTACACTCTTGGAACCACTATTTAAAATCTCGGAACCATTAAATTGTGGTTCCGAGGCCTCCGTAATGGTTCCAAGATGTTTAAAACACCAATCACTACTTGCAGTCTTGGGACCATAATTTACACTCTTGGAACCACTCTTTAACTAATCGAAACCACTAAATTGTGGTTCCGAAGCCTACGTAATGTTTCCAACTGTATAAATAGTACCTTATATTGACTAAAAATGGTCATGAGTGTATGTACACACTCAGAACAACTATTTCCATTCTAGGAAACCACTATTGATTGCTTTCGAATAATAATAATGGTTCCGGGGTATAAAATATGGTTCCGAGACTCGTAAATTGGTTCAAACATGTAACCAAACATGATTGTATACATAGGAATTCCATTCGGACTTACACACACACACACAGAGAGAGAGAGAGAGAGAGAGAGAGAGAGAGAGAAACATGGCAACCAAACAAAGAGCCTGCTAAAGAGGGTGAAAAAAACCAAATCACAAAAAACATGAAAACATGAAGACAAGATGTCAAACCTAACCAAGTATAGGAGAATGGACCTACCGGAGCTATGTTTATCACCCAAATAAGCAATTGAGTTTTTTTTCTTCCAAACTACAATGGCAGTGGAGCTTTATCACGTTGGCAATTGAGTTTTCACGTTGGAAGGCTTGTGGAAGGCTTGGGGAAGAAGAAACAAAAAGGTGAAATGGGTAGGTGAAAATAACATAGGGATTAGAGCCTCAAAAAGTGGTGGGAAAAATCAAGGGGGTATAGTTGTCCTAAAACCCATATTTTCGTACCTGACAGCCCCTACTTTATGAATTTTAAATGTCTACCCTTGATTCACAATTTAGACAAAACTTTACATTTTTTAATAATTTTCCCTTAATTCAACGTTGACTGCGTCAATCATTGACTCTCCTGAGTTGTCTCAGTTTTACCTTAGTCAAGTTCGAGTTGTTAAGCATGATTTTAGAAGCTATTATGAAACATGCTTATTCTTCATTTAGGGCTTTTGTCACCTTTCATCTAGTACCCTTAATCATAGTGATGATAGATAGTGTATATGATCAAGTGCTCGAGCTAACCCTTTGCTAATGGTCATTTTAGAACATATTATGCAACATGATTAGAAGCTTGAACTATGTTTATCAGCTTGTAGACTTGATTAATATTGATGTTAGTAACAATTGGATGGGATCTCGAGCTCATCTGGGTCGTTCATCCTGAAGTCCTATCATCATATTGCTTTTTAGTCTCCATTCCTCAGAGTTTGGAGAATTCCTACTCTGTCTAGAGTTTGTGCGTTCGGTTGGACCGCTTTTCAGAGTAAGATCCAAACGGTGGATTATTTGCGCAGCCTCTAGATCTTCATCGGCCATCACTGTGCTCTTTGTGTGGAGGCAGGAGAGTGTGTAGATCCTTTGCTTCTTCACCGCATTTATGCTAGGGGTGTTGGAACCGGATTTGAGGTGGCTTGGGATGTCATGTTTTTTCCCTCTCCGATTTTCCGATTTGCTAGATAGCTGGTATAATGCACCTTGGCCTAAGAAAGGGAGGATCCTTTTGAGGATAGCATTGCTGGCTACGATTTGGGTCCTTTGGAAAGAGAGCAACACTTGTTTCTTCAAAAGCATTGTCAAAGGAAGTTTATTTATATGAAGATTACAGCATTAATAACGATTTTGCCCAACCTAAGCCTTTGGTCATCTCTCTATTCCTGAAGAAGGTTTCACCTATTTTAAACCTTCATGGATTGAAGGGTTTGGATCACGATGGAGAAGATTTTCGGGGGCATGACCTATCCGTGTTTGTTCCGATGGTTTAGATATCCCAATTATGTGGGTCCCATTGTATTTTTTTTTGTTGCACGTGCATGCATGATCGTCCACCATATAAAAATCAGAAAAGCCATAGCCAATGAATTGGCAAAATGGTTATTAAATTTTTTTTCTTTATTTTTCAGAATCTAGACTTTGCGAGTGACCAAATCACCAAACTCATATAAAACTATTTGGAAATTCAAACTATAATCAGAATAAATCTTGATCATTCATGTGTAAGGGAAAGTTGATGGTTGGGCGAAAGGTATAAAAGGATATATATTGGCCTAAAGAAGGGCTTGTAATGTTCTAAGAAGATCAAGGACTGCATGTTACTGTATTCACCGTCCTTTTAGTGACTTGTGATTATTTGTAGATCTGTATATTACATAGGATGGTTTTAGGTTAAAAGTAAGTTACTGAAGGACTCCACTATCATATTCTGTCTTTTGAGGCAAAAACAGCCCATATCTATCTTTGGGATAATTTTGTACAAACCATGACTCCATTATCACGGTTGATACATTTGCATATCACTCTACGATGACAAGAAGTTATGTCTAGCTCTCATCAAATGTGTTGTGAACTATCCTCCTGTACGGTCATATTTTCATGCCCTTGAAGAAACATGGAATTGCATGCGTAAAGATCATCGGAGGACTTTCAGACCTCCCTTTATTCTTCATATTGCTAATTCTTTGCTGTTTAAGGGCCTCTTTGGATGCCACCAAAATTGGTCCTTGCAAATAAGAGCATTTTTTTTAATGGTAAGAGCATTTTAATTTAATCTTATTTGCAATTGGGACATTCAATTCTCTTTGGAAGTCATTAGACATATCATGTCTAAAGCTAGTATTACCATTGTTTACAAATAATCATATTTTTTTTTTGAAAGATGACAATAAAAATTTATATATGTGTACGTGTAAGAGTTACAATGGGGACCAGGGGTCCCATCTTACATTTACAAAGCATCTGTTTAAGGGAATACTCTTGAACCATAAGGAGTGTAGACTTCAGAAATTCATGCCATTACATCAAAAAATAATAGCACTACTTAGCCCTCCTTGCCAGTTCTACTACAAAGGTAAACTCAGAAAAAAGCTACCACTTTTCTATCAAGCTAATAAACTATTTATCCATAGGCCTCCGTTGGTGAATTACCAGGAGCTATCGAACCAACTGGACTCTCCTTCATTACTGATACTCCACCGCTGCCTTGGCCACCAAAAAGGCCGCAAAATTGAATGCTTGATGAAGATATACCTTGCTTCATTCACTCCTGTTCTTTTTCGTAGAATATTTTATCAGTCGGTCAGTTCAACTAAATGACAATCCATAGAAAAATGCCTCATAAAGCGAACGACTAAAAGTCACTCAAGCTTAGCGAGGATCTCCATTGTTTAGTTTGCTCACTTTGTCATTCCAAAGGGATTTTAATGACCCCAAAAGCCAGAATATCCATCATCCAGACAACCTTAACCCCCAATCAAAAGGGGACCCTTCCGTCAAAAGTACCATGCTCTCCAAAGACCAATATCCTTACCAGCAACCTCTTGAAACTTATGAGGAACACTACGGAGACAGTTGAATAATTCACCTACTAAATTGGATTTATACTCGAAAACCAAAGCTTCTTTAAAACACACTAATTACCTGTCTCGCCTTCCCTGTTCTTCTTTTTAACCTCTCTTTCCTTTTTCTCTCTCAGGTTCCTTTCTGCCTTGGATTCAAACGTTCCTTTCTGCCTTGGATTCAAACATTGCTTTAGTTTCTTCATAGTTTTCCTCATATCCTATTCCGAATACATCTCCAATTGATAACATATCTTCAAAGGTCTCCGATGGATTTTCTCGGTCCTCCATCGACGGTAAATCATTTTCCACCAGTATTCCTTTTCCTTTGACATTCTCTTCCACCAGTATTACAAATAATCATATTGAACTTCAAAATCATTTGTATATAAGATTGTCTCTTAATAATTTAGAGGTACCCATTGAGGTCTACTCATCTACAATTAAATCAGAATCCTCGTCTACATAAGCAACATTTGCTAGGCTGTTGTTACTTTCAAACACGGATACCCACCCGTGTGTACTTATTTATTTGCATCAGTCATATGGATATTTACATTTTATGTGTTTTATCATAATCTCCAATTTTGTGCAGGACCAATCGAAATGCACTCCAACAGGCTTTAAGACAGTTGAGAACCCGCATAAGCCAATATGTTTTAAGGAACTAAAGAAACTTTGGAATAAAGAGGAGCCAGATCTTCCATGGGGAGAGGGGGAATATACAAAATCTAATACCTTGTTGGTGGATGATTCTCCTTACAAGGCTCTCCTAAATCCTGTAAATATATATCTGTTTTCCTTTGCTTCTTTGGATTGAAATACATTCGCCATGTTTCACCTTTTTAGACTACTACTAATAGTTTTCTTCCAATGTTTTTTGTGTAGCCCAACACTGCAATCTTTCCACATCCCTATTGTTTTAAGGATGGAAATGACACATCCCTAGGTTAGAAATCATTTCTTCTACAGGTTTTTAATTCATTCAGTGTCATGTAGGGCCACTAATATTCATAAGTGAAATTGCTAACAGGTCCAGTTGGAGATCTTCGACTTTATCTAGAAGGTTTGGCTAAGGCTGATGATATTCAACTTTATGTACAAGGACATCCGTTTGGCCAGAATGTTATTACAGACTCCAATCCATCTTGGCCTTATTACCTTAAGGTTATCAGGGCTGTGAATTCTTCAGTACAATCTTGATATATTGATGATGCCCATAGTTTTTGTACTCATACTCTAGTGATGGCTCTACAAAGTCTAGAGATTGTAGTCATATCGATTCAAGTTTCAAAAGTGATACCTAAAGGAAATATTCAGTCCTCGGATGCCATCACTGATATTGGGCATGGGCAATGATGGATCTTCCACTTACTGTAAGTTGATGTACAGTTTTTTTGAATGGTAAGTTGATCTACATTTAATTCTTTTCAATTCCTTGTAATTTAATTGTTTTAGTTTTAATCTATCTTCTTCACAGTTGAGCTCTGCTTTTAGATACAGTTCTGCCACAGAGAATCACAGTATGTTGTATCAATATGGAATCTTGATTCATTTGTTCAAGCACCTGCTGACTTCACACAGTTTCACTTTCAATTCAAAGGTATTGCAATTTTTACTAATATTATTTTTTCGGCTTGGTAAAAAAACTAAGGTTAAATTGTAGTTGTGCATTCATATGGATGATAAAATTTGAGTAAATGTAGTAGAGTTTATGTTAGACCCTTAAACTGGTTTCAGCAAGTGGTCCCCTGAAAAAAAAAAAAAAATTACACAAAAACAATTAAATTTTACTCCTCACATTTTGCCATAGGTTGCTCTACCTGACAATGTAGTCTTTCAAAGGTAGAGTAAATGGAGTTTTGATTGACTCTGTGGGGAAAAATGCGGACTCGGACAAGAACTCAGTTCAAGATAAAAAGAGAGTTGGCTTGAGGGAGTTTTAGAACTATGTATGGTTCCAAGATTTATCAAGGTATATAAGGTAGAATTGCAGGTAATCTACTAAGGTCGTTCGACTTATTTCAAATGCGAGTTGTTAAAAGTTCAGTACTGCTTAGACATCACATTTAGCTTTATAGGAAATGGACTAGCGAGATCGCTTGATGAACGAAAATGGTAATGACTTAGCCCACATGTGGCATATTTTCTTGGTGATCTGGTCCATTGATCTGATGGGGCCATCTCAGGGAGACCAAGTGGGTCTAGGTCCTAGGCGGAATAGAGATCTCATTTGCAATAATGAGGGGTGGAAATATCAATGTAGTTTCATCAGGCTTGATCAAGGGTCTAGAATCGTCCGATGTGAATGGGGTGAGGGCTATAGGCTGGATTTGTGAGTGGGGTTGAAGACATCTAAAAGAATTCTTTAAACCAAGCTTGATCAATGGTCTAAAATCATTCAATGGGAGTGGGGTTGCGGGCTGACTTTTGCATTAGAGAACAGCCACAGCGGCTCAATTTTCAGCTGAATTTGTCTTATTCATCTAATTCATCTGTAGTGTCTGTTCTTTGATACAAAAGTTAGCCCCAGAATGACTTTCTGCGAAATTGCCTAGCAAATCCCTTTCTCCAATCTACAAATTGATATATTTGCTCCCTTTTCTTCCTCGGGCCACCCCTTAGTGTATTTATGACAACTTTTAGTTTACACTGCAAGTGGGCGACCAAGGGAAGAAAAGGGGGCTAATTTATCATCTAACTCCACAAATACTAATATTACTTGATATATTTGCCCTTTTGTTTAACTTGGGACAACCCCCTCTAGTGTATTTATGACTACTCTTTTACACTAAATGGGGCTGTCCCAAGAAAAAAGCAGGCGAATAATTCATTTCCCTTTTATCTCAATATTTTTCTAAAAAATATTAACCTTACCATGATCTGTATTTTTTTTACACGTAGTTTGTTTCTACTTGATTCCGTTGCAAATGCTGTAAAATTTAAAGCAAACTACAAATATTGAGATTCTCGATCCATCAAATCTCATTTTACTTGGTTGGGGAATGCTTTTATAAGGTGGGCTCTACCTTGGTTGCTAATTCTGGATCTTTGGTTATTCCCGCTTTTATTATGGGCCCAATTGTGAGAGGAGCCAATAATTAGGGGCTCAACTCTGGTCGAGTTGGGTTGAGCTTTTGCTAAAAATTGAATTGGAAACCATCCTGACATGACCCAATTTTATGGTAAGAGCGTTGGCGTTGTGAGTTGAACCTGAATTCAAAAAAATTTACTTGATTTGCACTGCTATTGAGTAACTTGCCCCACACCTCCCTCGCCCCCTCAACAGTGGAGTAGAAGATGGCTCACAGATTCTTTTGCTTCCACACACACAGCACAATAATTGACGATAACCATTTTCCTTTTTCTCAGGAAGTCTACTGTCTAAATCCTCCTAAGACAAGCCGCCCAACCAAAAACACAAGCTCTAGGAGGGCCTGGATTTTACACACTTTAGTGATCTCTGCACACATAATGCATACAACTAATTGGAATTATAAAGATTTGACAGTAAAGTCTTCTGATATATTCCGGATCCAAACCCTCTTGTCATCCCCATTTTGCTTAACATTTCCTTCTTCAAGAACTTCCAGCAGCTTGGCCATAGAGGGGATCTCCTAGTCAAACAGATTTCCCCTTAATAACGGTTTCCATACAACCTTAACTTCACTCTTTTCCATAAAATCCTTCACAAGCCCCTTTTTATTCACGGCCATGGAGAACAACTCTGGGAACATATTTTTAAGCAGCTGATCCAGACACCACTTGTCTAACCAGAATCAAACCATGTCCCCATGTTTGAGCCCTAACGTATCCCCCCGTATTGTCCTCCCTCGGCATCTAAGCCTGTCCTCTGACAATCATTGACATGAAGAAGTACCATACTTGGCCTCAATAACTCAATTCAACTCAACTCAACGAAGCCTTTGTCCCAAACTAGTTGGGGTCGGCTAAATGAATCCTTTAGAAAAATTTCATGAAGAATGTGAAAGGAATCTATCCGGCTCTAATCCTAGCTCTAGCTGGTTTCTTCTACGTGGATCATTTTCGTCCATTCTATCCTATCCAAGGTCATGTTCTCTTTTATGTTCCTGGCTATCAAGTCTTTCCTCACTGTTTCCACACAAGTTGTTTTCGGTCTGCCCATACCTCTTTTTACTCCATCAATTTAGCACGAGTCGCCTCTTCTCACCGGGGCATCCAAAGGCCTTCGTTGGATATGTCCAAACCATCTTAAGCGGTGCTCTCTCATCTTCTCCTCAATTGGTGCCACCCTGCACACCTTTCTACGGATGTCTTCATTTTTAATTCTATCTAACCTTGTGTGGCTGCACATCTAAGCATTCGCATCTCCGCTACACTCATCTTATGTACATGTTGCTTCTTGGTAGCCCAACATTCTGAGCCGTACAACATGGCTGGCCTCACAGCTGTCTTATAAAACTTTCCCTTCAACTTGGTAGGGATTTTGCGGTCGCATAGAACTCCTGAGGCAAGCTTCCACTTCAACCAACCTGCTCTTATTCTATGGTTAACATCCTCTTCAAGATAGTGAAAGATATCCCTCTTAGGTACCTCCTGTCCAGTCATATTTACTACATCCTCATCCAATTTCCATACATTACTAAAGTTGCATTCTATATATTTTGTCTTAGTCCTACTCAGTCTATCACTCATAATTGATTCACCTCCTTGCCAAACCTCCAAAGCCATTTTCCTAGAAGTGCGATATTCATTTCCTTAACTTGAAAGTCCTTCACTTTAAAGTGGTTTACAAACTCTTTTCCATTTTACCAGTGGGATGCTGTTTTTGTCTTCTATACCCCCCCTCCCCCCAAATAAAAATCTTCTTTGAATTTGTTCAATTTTTCTGCCCACACTGGCTGGACATTTAAAGAGTGCTAGCTGGTAGATGGAGATATTCATTAGCAATGCTTTGATGAGAGTAAGTCTGCCACCCCTGGGCACAAGAATGCTGCCATTATTATTTATTTATTTTTGAATGGTAGCATGATGTCATTAATCGTGAAGATAACACTGCATGCTATTTTTAATATAAAATTAGAGTGCCAGAGCCAGATTCTGTAAAGCAGTACCAGAATCGGAGGAAGAAGGCAAAGCAGTATAGGTGGCTACAAAATAATGAGTAATTTACTAGGAGATATCATAGATGGGGTCCTCTCATTACGTCTGATCTACACACAGGAGAACCCATTAGAGAATGTGCCCGTCGCACTGGAAAGGGCATCAATTAGTCCTAAGAGAGGAAAGATGCTTATACCTGATTTGAATATAGAACCATCTTCAACTAACTCAACTGACTGCCTTCAAAACTTGTTGTTGGGTTTCCAAGACTGATTAGAAGAGACCCACATGATACCTAACTGGTTCCAAAGCTTTGGTAGATCATTTCCCATGTTTTTTAAAAGATATGCTTAGGTCACATGAAAGTGGTTAAAAGATACCCATTTTGAGCTTATTTCAAATGGGATGGAAGATCTTGTTTTTGTTTTCAAGAAGATATTGATATTGGCATATTGCACACAAAATGACCATTTGATGGATATGCCAACTATTACAGATTTGGTGGTTTTGGCCACACCCCATGTGTTTGGTCAAAGAAACTAAACTAAAGAGGGACTACTGACTAAATGCTCTTTTATTAAGATTGATATTGTTATTTAAGCGTGTCATGAGGTGTCATTGGTGCTTGATTAGCACACCCAAAGGATCAAACCATTACTTAATGAAGTGTTTGATCAGATATTTGAATGTGATCTGTCTCAATTGAGTCGGATTAGGATTAACTGACAAACTGATTGTGTGACTCATTGTTGGCTTGCGGACAATAAGGCTTTTCTAGTCACCGGCTGAGTCGGAGGGATGGTAGTTTTCCTGTCTTATAATTTGATCTGCATGGGTAATTAATTGCATGCCATTTCAACTCCACATGTACATTAATTTGTTATATTAGCCAAAAGGGCCATTTGGTGGATACATGGATTTTAGAATCTTGGATTTCCTCAAAATCCTAGATGGAAGATGAGAGAAGGAGACCGTCTCGTTTTCAAATTTCACGCCCTTCTTTCAGTCGAGCCAAAGAGTAGGAGATCGTCCTGTTTACAGGTTTTAGAAATCTCAGGATGAGGGAGAGATTTCTAAAACCTGGATTTCTTACTTAAAATCCAAAAAATAGTCTCCGGACACCATACAACAGCTTGATCATGAACTTTCTTTTACACTGTTTTCAAACTAAAACCTGAATTTTAAAATCTGCATATCCAAACTGGCCCCAAAGTGTTTATTTTCCATATTTTCTATCAAGAAAATATCAATCATCAGTGAAAGAAAAGCTTGTTCTTCACTTTCTCTTTATGACCATCATTTACACCTCATACGTAATGGATGTCAAACCCCTTTGGACCCAATCAACGAGAGGAAATTAAACTATCATAACATGCAACTCTTCCTTGTTTCATGGTCACACAATCTGACATACTTTTTGAAAGTCCAGTATCTATGGATATGTTATTCTGTATACAATTGTGGTTCATAGGGTATATACATATAGTGGTTTTGATGGGGATAGAATTGGTAAATCCACACCTTGACCAAAGCCACCAATTGTGAGGCAATTAATTGATTTGTTCCCTCACAATTTAACAAACAATTAGGCATTTGATCCCATCTTGTTGACTAAAACACCTCACTCAATGGTTACATTCTGCACATGATTTGGTGGGGAAGGGTCTTAGAGAATGGGTGTTGCTCCTTGAAACATGGGTTAATATGATTGGGACAGCTTGGTTGTTCTTGTCTAGTGTGCTTAGGGCAAACCCCATGTGATCTCTTCACTTTATGCATGTGGTTTTGCTTTCCTCACACAATCCACCAATCCCCATCACCTTTAAGGCCACCTTCATACATTGATAAAATATCCATATGTTTAGTTTTTCATTAGCAGCTTTCCATTAACTAATAAGTAATAGCTAAAACTTGGGATTTGCTAGGGAATTTCACGGAAAGGCATTTCACGGCTGACTTTTTCATGAGAGAACACAGCCACATAGGCTCATTTTTCAGCAGATTTTGTCTTATTCATTTAATTCATCTGAGGTGGCTGTTCTCTCGTGCAGAGGTCAGCTCCAAATGCTTTTCTGCGAAATTCCCTAGCAAAAAGTTTGAACGGATCACCAAACTGTTGGACACTTGTAGAAAAATAGGTGTGGATGCCATATAATTTTTCTCGTTTATGTGGGTGAAGTTGTACAATAGAAAAGATGTACAAAAGTACAGTGGCCCCACATGAATGGATGCTCTAAACCATTCATCTTGAAATCAAATTATTTCCCAATATCATTTTCATCAGATTCAAGAGTCACAGGGTGGAGTGACTCGGTTTCGTTCTAAAAAAAATAGTGGCTTTTGCTGCCTGGAATAAAAAGATTTGGAGAAATGGATAGAAGAGTTGGGTTTGGTGGATGCCATCTCCATCATTTCTTTCATTTTTCATTATCCGCAATGAAAAAAAAAGCATAGAAGCGCTACCGAGAAGGGATAAATGATTACATGTGGAATGATTTGGAAATTGAGACCCAGTGGAAATTGTATGGGCCTCGCGGTTTCCACCAATACTAATAGATGAGCCCTTGAACCCTCGATGAGAATTGCTAGGGTCCATCGCAAAAGGTATTTCGCAGCTGGTCTGTCACATGTTAGACCAGCCACCTCGTGAATGGAGACAACAACTTTTGTCTCCATTCATGAGGTGGGTGGTCTGACATGTGATAGACCAGCCGCGAAATAACTTTTGCGATGGATAATTCCCTTTAAAATATGGTATCGACATCTTTGTAGATGAAAATATTAATATTGCCAGTATTGGCATATACTTCAATGTGTTAGAATATCTATTTCTAGCTTGCTAGGTTGCCACACTCATATATATATTTTTTTGAAAAGTGACAAATATATATGTTATAATTCAAGTGAAAATTACAGAAGTTAGGGACCAGCAGTCCCTTACATATTTACAACGTCTGAGACAAGGGGTCTTTTCTCAGCCACAAGAGACGCCAAAAACCAAAAAATCCTGACCACTTTCCATTCATCAAGTTACATTCTTCAAGACCTAAAATCCCTTGAACAAATTACCTCTAAACCACCACCCAGGAAAAATCTAGGGTTGTCAAAAACTGTAGTACCTCTTATTGGAAGGCTACTCTTAAGATGAATATTTATGTAAGTCCGACAGGAGCCTATCAATCTCACAGGCGAAGACATCCTCATCAAGACTAATAGCTGAGAGTTCCTCATCCGATGGTTCTTTATCTCCATATGTCATTTTCCTATCAATCATAGACTCCAATCTTTGGATCCCCGACTCTTTATCTCCCTCCCACCGAAGAAGTCTCGAGTTCTTTTCATCCGCCAACACCTTGATAAAGAAATGATGCTTGTGCATGGGTGAATGAGTTTCTTTATCTCCCTCCGACCGTGCTTGTGCATGGTTCCCACAATTATTAATATTAGGGATTTACTAGGGTCCATTGCAAAAGGCATTTCGCGGCTGGTCTGTCGCATGTCAGACCAACCACCTCGTGAATGAAGACAACATCTTTTGTCTCCATTCACCGGGTGACTGGTCTAACATGCGACAGACCAGCTGCGAAATGCCTTTTGCGATGGACGCTAGCAATTCCCTTATTATTATTATTAGGGATTTGCTAGGCAATTTTGTAGAAAGCCATTTTGCGGCTGACTTTTGCATGAGAGAGTAGCCACCCTGACTAACTTTTTAGCCGATTTTGTGAAATCCATTTATTTCGTATGAGGTGGCTGTTCTCTCTGCAAAAGTCGGCCACGAAATGGCTTTCCACTGAATTGCCTAGCAAATCCCTTATTATTATTATTTATTACTATTATTATTATTATTATTAGCAGCAGCAGCAGCAGCTAGGGACTATAGCAGAAAGGCACACCTCAGGCACACCTCTGAGGAATTAAATGAATAAGACAAAATCTGCTGAAAAGTGAGCACTCACATGCAACAGCCAGCTGCGGAATGCCTTTCTGCTTGTTATTATTATAAATCTCAAAAACCATTTATTATGAAAAAAAAGGAGAGAAAAATGAATTCACAAACAGCATAGTCAACATAAACATCAGCATTGCCAGTGTTGTCTACAGACAGCACTAACATGATGTGCCAATACAATGCCTCTATTATTTTCTAATTTTCTAATTATTTAAAAATAAAAAATTTGAAGGAAAAAAGCGGGAAAATGTGACCCCACACATTATTAATATTAACAAAGGAAGTTAATATTGACAACAGATCAAGGGGCTGGTTTTACTGACATGACACCCAAATGCCAAGCAAAACCCCTAAGCCAACCCGGCTCGTGTGTTTCGTCAAGAGATGCTAAACCATTGTTTTTTGGATGGGACCAAGTCCACATGGGCCACTCTAATAATAGATCAATGCTCTTGATTTCACTAACAGTGTCCCTGTGCAGGGCCCTAAAATTGTCTGTTATAAATGATCATGAAAGCAACTGTTTGAGCAGTTGTGCTCAGACCAGGCTTGATGGATCAAGGTCCTAGGATCATCAGATATGGGGATCAATTGATCTGATGATGTGCCCCACGCAGAAGTGTGTCTGGTAAGGCTGCTTACATCTAGCCCTCCTCAGACCCCACAATGGCGGGAGCCTCGTGCAATGGGCCGCCCTGTTTGGAATTAAAAAAATACTGGCAAACAAAGCATTAATAAGATGACTTAAGGAAGCTGGGTACAGTATTTTTGCTTGTTGGCAGCCATGTGCTCTTGGAATCCTAAATCTCAACCCATTTCCTTTAATATATCCTCTAAGGCTCTGTTCACGTGTTTTCCCTGGTGTTGTTTTCCCTGGAAAACAACCTTTTTTTTCCCTCACAAGACCTTGACTAGACATAATTTCTTTATTTGATAGGTACCCTTTTCTAAATATTCGTGATGGATTTTTTTTCCGTTTATTTCTTGTAATTAAATTTCTTAATACATTTTTATTGCATTTTTTTAGAAAGCTACTAATTTGGATATGGCTAGACAATGTTTTGATAATGGGATGAATCATTTTGTTTTACACTTTTCTAGCCTACATTCGTTAGTCCTATTATCAAACCAAGGCCATTCGTCCTGATATCAAACCATGATGATTAAGCATGATATATTTTTTAGGGAAAAATACACTTAGACACTCTCTAGTTTCACACATTCAACTTAACCCCTAATGTTTAAAAAGTTACAAGTAGACCCCCTGTGGTTTCAATTTGTGTAAGGTAGACCCCTCAGTTGACGGTTCATCCTCATTGTTTGGATGATCCAAAGCGTTCATTTGATGGCCCTGACATAGATAGGGCGTGCCCAAAAAATCAGCTCCATAGGATCATCCTAACCCTTCAATCTGTGGGCGAACCGTCAAATGAGAGCGTCTACCTTACACAAATTGAAACCACAGGGGGTCTACTTGTAACTTTTTAAACATTAGGGGTTAAGTTGAATGTGTCAGAAACCACAGAGGGTCTAAGTGTATTTTTACCTAAAAAATATAGGGCGCTGATATTCCCCCCCTTTTGACGGCTTCCTAACGTTAAACGTTAGGATCTAACGTAAATGTCACTTTCCCACCATTTGACCTCTCTCTCTCTCTCTCTCTCTCTCTCCACACACGTACACAACAGAAACAGTTGGTGGGCCCAACAGAAACCGTTGGTGGAATGGTGGGCCCATCTTTGAACAACATAGGCCCCGCCCATACCACACCATAGGATAATCCAAACCGTCCATTTGATGGGCCATAAACGTAAAAGGTTGCATCCCAAAATATCATTTCCATAGGCTGATCCTAGCCCTCCGATCTAAATAGAAACTACATCTTATGCAACCTCTATAGATTGTAGGGTTGATCATCCTATGGAAATGATTTTTGAGGCACAACCTATTTACATTGTGGCCCATCAAATGAATGGTTTGGATCATTCTATGGAGTTGGTCGTAAAGTAACATTAAGGCTCGTCCACAACATAGGACGATCCAAGCCGTCCATGGTTAGGATAATTCAATGGAGTTGGTCATACAGTAACATTAAGGCCCAATCGTAGGCCCCACCGATATTTTTCAAATTGAAGCGTACAGTCCACAACATAGAATGATCCAAGCCGTCCATGGTTTGGATCATCCTATGGTGTGGTTTGTACCAATTTAGGCCCCACCCATATTTTTGAAAATGAAGTGTACTGTCCAGACCATAGGATGATCCGAGCCGTCCATTTGATGGGCCACAATGTAAATAGGTTGTGCCCCAAAAATCATTTCCGTAGGATGATCACAATCCTACAATCTATAGAAGTTGCATAGGATGTAGTTTCTACTTAGATCGGAGGGCAAGGATCAGCCTATGGAAATAATATTTTGGGACGCAACCTATTTACGTTTATGGCCCATCAAATGGACGGTTTGGATTATCCTATGGTGTGGTATGGACGGGGCCTACGTTGTTCAAAGATGGGCCACCATTCCACCAACGGTTTCTGTTGGGCCCACAAACTGTTCCTGTTGTGTGTGTGGAGAGAGAGAGAGAGAGAGAGAGAGAGAGCCCAAAATATATCATTGAAGATGTCTTTCAAGCCGTTGATTTTTAATGCCTCAATCTTGTCAGTGAGATCTTCCATGCTTTCCCTTTTTATTTCCACCCATTTTGCTTGTCTTTTCCTAGAGATAGAGAACCGCTCATGATATTTCCACCCATTTTGCTCATCTGGTCCAACAAAAACTGCATTTACACCTATTTTGTTTGTACCTTCATTGTTTTTTGTTTGAATGGTAATAAAAACATGTATGATGTAAAACTAAACATAGTTCAGCATATGAGAGGATGAATGTAAAAAAAGCCAAAAAAATAAAAATAAATTCCAATTAGAGGGCTAGTTTATTGGCACTTCTAATCCAAACCATTTAATAGTTTTCTTTGGGTCTTGCTTAGAAGCATTGGATACATAACTCTTCTTCAAAGAATATGATTCCCCTCTCACATCTTCTTTTACCTCTTTCCCATATTTTTCTAATAATGGGGTTTGTTGTAAATAGAGATTCCTTACATGTGAGTTTCTTTTTCCTTATAATCTGATAAGAAAATTGCCTGTCCTTTTATGTTTCTTTTTCATATTTCCATTTTGAAGATGGTTGTTGCTTGACGTTTTCATCTTCTCCTCAAATTCTTCCCTTGGAAAACCTTCCTTTTCAAAACTTATTTATGGGATTTATTTGAAAACAACCAAAATAATTTATTTTGATAATAAATTAGATTTTCCCTTTTTGCACTACCTTGTTTTGATAATTGCACTAACTCACCTTGTAAAAATTCAGCCAGCTGTAAGAGGTTATTACAATTTCCAATAAAGCTCTCAGGAGCAAATTAAGAAAGAAAAGACAAGGTGAATTTGTACATTTATCAAAACTTGGTAGTGCCAATACCAGTAGTCTTTTTTTTTTTTTCTTTGGTGATGAATGGCTTTTCTGATTGTCATTCTTCTAATTGAGATCAGAATCAGTGACCTTTTTGTTGATGGGTACATAGTAACTTTAAGGAATTGAGTTGAACTGTTTGGAGGAATCTTGGAATGATAATAGAAGGATTTGACAGTAGAAAAGGTATTTCGTTTTTGCAGGCTTTCCAGAACGTTAATCCACTTAGTTCTGACACCCCTCATGTGCTTATATAGCAGACAGCTGTAGACTTGCCAACATTATCAGCCCACATGGAAATGTGAGAACACACAAACCACATCTGACCCACCAAATTTTCCTCTTCCAAACTCTCACATCCATTCAACTTCCCATAAAATCTATTACTATCCTTAGATGAAAACAACCCACTCAGCTTTTTTTCATTCTTCATCAGATTCATATTCATAAGAAACCACAAAAAAAACAACCACAGCATCTTTTTAACTTTATATTTTCCTCTCTGAGGAAACCCAACCAAGCATCTCATCTTGGGTCTGCAGAACTTCTTGCATTGGTGAATGTTTGATTGTATAGAATGTGATCCTGCTATTGGTTTGACTAGTTCTTTGAAAACCCAGAAAAAAAATCTGTTGTTGGGTTGGCAGAGAAAGCAATGTTGAGTATTTCTATGGAGCCCAAGAAAGAATTCCTTGTGGGTTTGTGCAAATTTTGTTTTGGGTATTGGAGGTTTGAGACCTAGTGAAGGGATTTGAGATTTTTTGGGGTTTTAGAGAGGAAATCTCTCCTCAGAATGATATGAAAGAAACTGAACAATCAGTGTTGCTGACTTGGAATTTGTTTGAAACATATGGGCATCTTAACTGATTGTGAGAGATATGGAGGATCATGGAAAATTCAAATTATGGGCATGCAGATATCTACTGTTTATATTTGTGAAGATTTGATTTTCTACTTTTATTTAAGTTTGGATAGACCCAAATCCTGCTTTGGATAGTGCCAATTTGTGACTGCAAGATTTCCGGGAGTGATTTAATTTGGAGGGTGAATAAAACCTTGAATTATGTTTATGGGTGTGCAAATCTTAGAGAGAAAAGCTAGGGTTAGGGTATAAGGTTTCTGAGAACCCCAGCTTCTCAGTTGGGGGGTAAGGGTTTAGGAGAGATAAAATCAAAGGTGGTTTTTACTTTTTAGGTTGTGAAAATTAGGAAGAGAGGACAAGATGTCTGCGAAAATTCTAGAGGCATTAACAGATGAAAATCCAGATTTGAAGAAGCAAATTGGATGTATAACTGGGATTTTTCAGCTCTTTGATCGCCACCATTTGCTCACTGCAAAACGCCTCAATGGACAGAACCACAAGAAGCTTCCTTCAGGTACCTGTTACAGTTAACGAAATTGTGTTAGTTTATGAAGTTCTATTGCAGTACATGTTTTCTTCTTGTTTGTAAGCTTCTGGCAGAATTCCCAATCATGGTTTACTTTCTAGTTCTCCTTTGTAAATGATTATGCTATTTACTTGGTCTTATAATCTAATAGAAATGCTCTTATGTCCTGTTCGCTTAAGATTATGACAAACGATATTGTGTGCCAAACTGATTATTGGACTCAACATCATGTTGAGTCCAATAATCATGTTGAGTCCAATAATCAGTTTGGCACACAATATCGTTTGTCATGATCTTAAGGCCCTGTTCGTTTTAGATTGTGACAACCGATTGTCAAACCCAAACCTATTATTGGACACGAAATTACGTTTAATTTTGAGTCCAATAATTGGTTGGGGGCTCACAATTGGCTTCAACAATCTGAAACGAACAGGGCCTTATGGTTCCCTGGGCTTCTGATTATCTCCTTATACATCATGGACTGAACTTTTTTGATTTGCAACATGGGTACCTAAATTTATTGTTTTAAGTATCCCTGGGAGCTTTCATTTCTCAGGCATGATCAGTCGGTAGTCGGTCAATCTCTGCTTCCAAAAACAGTGCCTTTGTTACCATGCTTGTAACAGCTTCTGTAACAACCACGGATTTCTATATTAACTCCATAATATTATAAAATCTTATGCTTCTAGAGCCTGGGGTAGAATGCCTATATTTTTCATAAATAGTATGTTTGATCTTTCACTATCGACTGAAGGGGCGGATGCCTTTTTTTCTTCTTCATTTTAACATGGATCTGCTTGCTTAGTGAGACAATCTGCCGCTATTTTTTAACCCAGAATTTATCTAGGAACCTGGGCCGGCACCTTAAATTTATTAGTAGGATACGGAAGTACACGAGCGGGACCTACCGCCTTACCTTGGAAAGCGAAGCCAAAAAAAAACCCAAAAATCTCACCTGCTACAAATGTTAGAGATTACTAAGAAATCACATCTCCAGGCGCTGGTAGCCAATCTGGGAAGTTCTCTGCAAAAAGGTTTGCCACTATATCAACTAAAATGGTCCTAAATGTGAGACCAAGTTTTAGTTTGTGAATTGATGAAAACTTAGAGAACCTCAGTGCTATGACATTAAAAAAAATCATCAGAGCATCTTATTAATGCAGCCATATAGATGTTAGTATGTTACTAACTGATTGAGCCATATAGATGTTAGTATGTGACTAACTGATTGAGTTATCTTCATATTTATGTATTTAACTTTTGTTGCAAAATAGAATTCTAACATTTTACGAAGAAAATCTAGTGTCGAGTGGTGGGCACTGGTGCCTTGTTTTGCAACTGGAGTAATGAAGAAAACATCCTCAAACGTCTCATAGGAAAATGGAATTCTTATTTGAATGTGTTCATATTTCAAAGGTTGTTTCTGGACTGATTATTATTTTTATTTTGTTATCGGTCATTCCCATCGTTCATATTTCAAAGTTTGTCTCTAGACTGATTATTGATTTATTTTGTTATAGGGCGTTCCCACGTGAAAAGCGGCAATTTTGGGGCAGAGGCGGTCACATGTTCTCCACAGACATCAACAGTAAGAATTGCTTTGATTTTTCACAATAAGACGATTTTAAAAAACTGGCGAATTATCTTGCCTGGCTGAGTATTGTGTCCAAATATAGATTTTATATTAAAACGGCAAATTTTCATTTACTAAGATGAATCAAACTCAGAAACCAATGTGAATTATGATTGCAGGAAAAAAGCTTGAGGAAGAATCCAAATGAAGATCAGCGAACCTCTATCGAGTCATCCAGAGCTTCTTTATCGTCTTCATCTTGTTCTTCTTCATTTTCTTCTCTTGACTATAACAAACCAACTCAACCTGAGACACCCTTCTTCGAGCGGACCACTTTTCCCGAGAAGTCCATAAGGAATTCGCACAAGTTTCAGAATTCAGATGTCGATAACAGAACCAATAAGTATGCTATTTGCAAGGACCAAACAAACAATTCTGCTCGGTCTAGACGACCATCCCTCGATATCCGGGACATTGTCAAGGACTCCATCTACAGAGAAACACATGGACTATCAGTCAAAACCACAAGCAGAGATGAGAGGGTGAATAATGTTCTGAAGCGTAGAGACTCCCCAAGGCCTTTACATCTATCAAAATCTTTGGATGGATCATATGGAGTTACAACAAATGGAAAAGATGTTTCTCTATATTCATGTGAAGCAAAAGATGTATCTTTGTATTCAGGATCAAAGGACGCTCCTCGGTTCTCATTTGATGGGAGAGAAAGACCTCGGTCATCTTTGGATTCCAGAGACACCTGCAAATCCACCACTAAACTCAGAGAGCTCCCAAGACTGTCATTGGATAGTAGAGAATGTTCGATGAAGTCTTCCAACTTTGATTCTAAATCAAACCCGGTATTGAAGGATTTGCGAAGGAGTACTAATTCTGACCAAAAAAATTATAATAATGGAGCTATGAATCCACAAGAGTTGGAAAGTAACAAGCGACATCCTAGTGTTGTCGCAAAACTAATGGGGTTGGAAGCACTGCCCAATTCAAGCTCGGCTACTCAGGGACTGATGGGTTTGGTGAAAACTCACACTGAAGAAAGCAAGCCAGATAGAACTTCACAATCCCCAAAGCGTTCCCTCAATGATCCTGTTTTGCTACAACTAAGAAGTCCTGCCTCTATCGCGATACCTATTTCTCTTTCAAAGTTTCCCATTGAAACTGCTCCATGGAGGCAGCAGGATAGCGGGCGTCGTACTCAGAAAACAGCATTCAGAAATCGGGAAGCCAATCAACAATCACCAACTTCCCAATCTGTCTATATTGAGATAGAGAAAAGGTTGAAAGAGCTTGAGTTTCAGCAATCTAATAAAGATCTCAGAGCCCTCAAGCAGATACTGGATGCAATGCAAGCAAAGGGGCTTTTAGAGTCCAAGAAAGATGAAGATCAAGCTTCCCAAATTATGGTTCAGAAAAATTTTAGTATCCATGATCAGAATATGAGATCAGCTAACAGGCTCAATCCATTGAATAATCGCTCAATTTCTGCTCCCGTCAAAGGAAATGGTTCTACATCGGCTTTTGAATCTCCAATTGTAATTATGAAACCAGCAAAATTTCTGGATAGGCCCGGCATTCCTTCAGGTCTTCGTAAGTTTAGGACTGGGGATTATGTTGATAGTAAAAAGGTTATAGTCAATAACCGTGTGGCTACGGATGTGACTCCCAAGCTTAGTCCGAAAGAGCCTGCTAATCGGATTCTGACTTCCATGGAGAAGAAAACCAACGGCAGAAATGAGGAAAACAGTTCACAGAAACCTCAATTAAGGTCGACACAGTCTTTATCTAGGACCCAACAAATACCTAGAGAGGATTTTGGAAGTCCATCAAGGAGTTCAGGCTCTTTAAGCCCAAGGACTCAGCAGAGAAAGCTTGAGTCTGAGAAGAGATCTCGTCCTCCAATACCCTTGTCAGATTTGAGCAAGCCCAGAAGGCAATCTGTTAAGCAGCAATCAGAATCAGGTTCGCCAGGTGGCAGACAAAGATTGAGATCAGCCCGTGTGCAGCAAATTGATGACCAGTTGAGTGAGTTCAGCAATGAAACAAGAAATTCTAGTCATCAAGGGGATGAGATTTCTCTGCGGTCTGATAGCAACGTTAGCTTGGCCTCACAGACAGATATAGAAGTGACGAGTGTGGACCGATCTGTAATTAATTGTGCTTTCTTCCAGAAAGGCAGCCAGAGTCCATGTGGCAAGGTTGGCGATAACACGGTTTCGAGCTTAAGAAAGGTGTGCTTTTGCTTAGTATCCATTCATGTTTGTTCTTCATTTTCTGTTCACTTGGTTAATGGATTTGTTCTTTTTTGTTTGTTTCCCTTTCAGAAATCTCTGTCAAGTTTGAGTAAAGATAGTTTGTCAGCAGAATTCACAATGATTGGCCCCGAACAACCAAGCCCCATCTCTGTTCTTGATGCTTCATTTTACAAAGAAGATTTACTGCCTTCTCCAGTGAAGAGAATATCAAATGCTTTCAAAGGTAAGGTTTCAAACATTTTAAATGTTTATAGAATAACAAAGTGTAGGCACTTGTAGAAATTACACACTGGTTATATGACAGGAAACTAATAACATTCCCAATATCCTTTGCTTGAACAATGTGGATCGCTGATGGTCTTTAAAATCCATGCGGATATTGGGTTAAAAGGCATTCAAGTCTTATTGCAAGACATATATGGGCTTCGAACTTGAAGCATAAATGGTTTTGTGAGAAACCATAAAGGAGGACTAATCTTGGATATTGCATAAACAATCGCATAGAGTACGTAATTCCATATTATACACTTGTTCGTGATCCATGTGATTGAGATTACTAATATTTGCACACTATACATTCCATATTTGTTAGTCATCTATGTGAATGATATTATTAATATTTGTAACCATAAAATGATCATGCACCCATTAAGAGGGGTATTGATCTCTATGATTCATTATTAGGATCATATTAGACGGGATCATGATACTAAGGTATTATTCATATTAGTTTTCTATGCCAAAAGGTATAATCCAATCGGGAAAAGTTCTAAGGTTTTGCCCTTGCAGTCAATGACTGCCCAAGTGGGAGAATGTAGGAATTTTGGGCTCGCATTGATTGTGGACCCATGTACATTCTGAATTCATGAGATTACAATATGAGATTACCATGTAAACCCAAGGAAATGATTATGCAAGTATATTGGGTATTTGGTGCACCTTACCACATAAGATATGGATGCTTAGTGTAGGCTTAATGACATTAGGTTAAGGTGATTTATCAGACAAGTATGGATCTTAAAATCAAGGACAACATGGCTTAATCTGTTAAGAGTTCATGATGCGCAGAACTCTTAACAGATCTGGTCATACAAGGTATTGGTCCCCACAACTCTGCAGCAGATACACATCTAGCCCCATTGCAAGTATTGTGAAGCAAAAGAGAGGTAGTGGAAAATCTCTTCTCGTCGTACAATCTCCATCAAAAGCTTCGAGCGTCAAGCACTTTTTTGGGTTATAAATTCAGATTGTATTATAGTTATGTGTGTATGGTTTAGATCAAATAAAATATCTTAAACCATGCTTATCTAATGAACCATCTTAGCCTCATGTGATTAGGCCTACACTAACTAGCTATATCTTATTCAACTATTGTGCACTGAATACCCAATCTTCCCTCATAATTACCTCCTTGATTGGGTTTACATGGCAATCTCACATTAGTAATCTCATCAACCCGCATTGTACATGGGCCGGCAATCAATGAAAACCCAAAATTCTTACAACCCCACGACCAATATTTTCATATGGTGCTATGACATTATAAGAAGATACACTATGTGTGTAAATGTCAGTTTTCATATATACAAAATAAATAAACTCTTAGCATATCTTTGAATTTTCTTCTTCAGATGATGAGACTCGAAATCCCAATGACACTTATGGTGAAGATGGCCGGGACCTAGTGAGTCTTGACCCCTTGTCCAACAAAATGCCAGACAATTTCAGCTCTGAAATCAATCACAAGAAATTGAAGAACATTACTACAGATCACATCGCATCTATATGTCAAAACATGAGCCCCGATCACAGATATGTCTCTGAGATACTGCTAGCATCTGGTGTTCTACTCATAGACTTCACCTCCAGCCCAACACAAAGTCAGCTCCACCCATCGGGTCACCCCATCAACCCAGACTTGTTCTTCGTCCTTGAACAAACAACCAAACATGGAAATGTCGTACATTCGAAACATGACAGGGAGAAGGTCCATCGAAAGCTCATTTTTGACACAGTCAATGAAATTCTCACTAGGAAACTAGTGTTGGTGGGTCAGGTCGAGCCATGGCTCCGACCTGATAAGCTTACAAATGCTACCCAGTATCAGCTTTTGAGAGAATTGTTTTCTGAGATTGATAGGCTCCAAGCTTACGGCATGAAGAGCAGCCTTGAAGATGATGATGACTGGTTCCTATCCATCTTAAGGGATGATATGATGAATTGGGGAGAGAACTTGACAGATTTTCAGAAGGAGATGTCGGGTATGGTGTTGGATGTTGAGAGGTTGATTTTCAAGGATTTGATTGATGAGATTGTGAACATCAAGCCATTGAATCCGCGAGCCAAGCCTAGCATGCGGCGAAGGCAACTGTTTGGTAAGTAAGTGCATCTATTGTTTTTACCTCATCTCATTTTGTTTCCTTCTAAAAGTATAATTGTTGATGGATAGAATTTGTAGTTTTTTTTTTTTAAAATGTTTAAACTTGTACAAATATCTCTTTTACAACTTTAAACATGCATACTTATTTACAATAAATACATAAGTGATTGTTCTTCTCTCTTTTTTCTTTTGTGGGTTTACTTGAATTGGAGATCATCCCCCCCCCCCCGGCCTTCTTTTTTGACTTCAAAAGTGTTAAAGTCTGTCCACAATTAACGTTAAAAGGGGGGCGCACTATCCTACAGCGTGTGTGTGTGTGTGAAAATCATCTCCCTTAATCTTCTACTTTGCATGACCCGGTGGTTAAAACTCGGGGGACTCGGACGAGAACTCGGCCAAGGTAAGAGTACCAACTCGGGCAAGTCGATGATCAACAGACTTTGTAGGGCAAAACTCGGGCTCATATGGGAACTTGGACAGAGTACAACGAAGTCAACTCAGGCGAGTCTATGATTGGCTTGGAGAGTTCTCAAATTGTACATGGATGGCAAAAGTCCATTTGATTACATTAATTCACATTTTACAAGAAAAAGTACATTGATACATGGTAAGATAAAAAATATTAAAATGAAGTTACTACGATTCGCGATTGGCGGCTACGAGTCTGGCAAATTGCGGTTGAGATCGCTTTGATCGGATGATCCTAGTCCCTTGATTAATGAGGCGTTATACAGGGTTGAGATCGCCCAATTTTGATTCTTGAAACGATTTTCATAATTATCAATGCTTTATGCTCAAAAAAACCTATGGCGCCTTTCTTTCTCCTCTAACTCCGGTGAGACTGCGGCATTGGTATTATCTGCCACCTGAGCTAGATTTTCCATTTCTTGCAGCCTAAGCCCTTGAAATGAAAGTACTTTCATCCTTTTAGTAGAAAGGTTTTCTATTAAATCATTTTTTTTTACCAGCTTTCATGTATAGAGAAAAGGGTGAAAAAAGCCAAAAGAACCTTCAAACTGACCGTGATAAACACCTTCTTAACAGCAATGCAGTAAAAAAAAAAGGAAATGTTTATCACCTTTGTACATTACACATGATTTTGCAACAACACAAGGCTTTTGTTGGTGGGTGGCACTACAACATAATAAAGAACCACCCTACCTGTTTTTGCAGTCTAATCACTTTTCAAAGTACTTCTAGCAACAGCCATGACATCTTCTCAGACTGTGAGACCCCATCAAGCACCTTATCTCCATGGCAAGGTGGACCCACCTAGTGTTTGTACAAATATGTACCCCCAAGTAGAGCCCCTTCAAACTTCTGCCTAGTGGACCTTCGGATTTCTCATTTTTTTGAGCAGAATGGGCAGAATTGACAGAATCGTGCATAGCAACTCTGCTTCGTTCCAAAAAAACATCAGAGGGCCGGGTTTTGGGGTTGCCACCCCACCCCCCCCCCCCCCTACTTCTCTTTTTTTGGATCTTTCCATTTTCTGCAATGAAAAAAGCTCAGAAGCACTGCGGAGAATGTAACCTAAAATTCCCTCTAAATGCTGATGATCACAAGCCATCTAAACCATGTGATGTTTTACAAGATTACCAGTTTTAATCTCAATTGCACATCCCCATTTAAGCCCCAAAGATTGGTTTGGTGACTGCTTGTATTCTTCAGCAGAAATGTGGTGTGAGACCCCTATATCTATAACTATAACAGGAACCAACAAATGAGGAGGAAGCTTTTCGGGGAACTATATCTATAAGAGGGACCAACAAATGAATGGTTCAGATCATTCAAATAGGGGGCCCACTGAACCTTTTATACCCGGTTTACCGTTGCCAGCAGCCATCATATAATTTCTCCCTTAAAAACATACTCGGTCGGGTATACAGTGGGGGCCCACATTGTTTGGGTGATCCAAACCATTCATTTGAAAGCCCCTTACCTAAATAGGGTGTCCACAAAAAATCAGACCCATAGGATGATCCTAACCCATCCAACAGTGGAGGGAAAAATGGGCAGCTTTGTGGACAAACTATGTCTGTCCATTTTTCCCTATTTTTCCCTCCACTGTTGGATGGGTTAAGATGATCCTATGGATCTGACTTTTTGTGGACACCCTATCTAGGTAAGGGGTTTTCAAATGAATAGTTTGGATCACCCAAACAATGTGGGCCCCCACTGTATTTAACCCGACCGAGTAGATAAGCTTAGCTACAAGACCGAGTAGCATCACTTTTCCCATATTGTTTTAAATTACAAATAAATGGTCTTATGCCTACAAAAATCAAAATTTGAAGCTTTCAACATGGGTCAACCATCATAGAAGCACCATTCACAAAAAAAACAAAAAACAAAAAAAAAAACTGAACATGGAAGCAAAAGAAACAGAACAAAGGAGAACAAATCTATATTCAAGAATGACCCCAAAATGTAGTCAGAATTGCACCTACATAAGGTTTAAAACCTGAAGTCGGAGTGTTAAAACTCTGGTGAGAGTTCAAATGTGCCTATGCTCAGTCCTGATCCTGAATTCTTTCCAGTACCTTCGGGTTCTACAAAAAACCCAATTACTCACTTCAACCCCATCAATGTCTTGATTGCCAAGAGTCAATTCTGGAAGTTCTTCTATAGAACTTCAGGAAAAAAAAATCTACAAGCTCTGCATGTTATTTATCTGTCAAAGTTAAATTCTGGAAGTTTTCCGGATACTTACATTGCTTTAAAGACCCACATACAGCAGTAGAAAAGAAAGGCAAACTCAGTGTGAAGACCTTGTTCTTTTTGGCTGCGAAGGAAAACTCCAGATCACACCTCGGCCACCTCTACAGTCGAGAAAGGAACAGCCATTGTCGATGTTCTTGGAACTGATCATTGTTGTATCAGAGTCAATGATGAGCACAGCTGAGATAGCATAACACGAGAAACTGCAGGCTATTTAGTTCTTTCAATTTCTGCTACTAAAAATGCATGTTTGTAAGTATCTGAGGCCTCCCATAAACGTCCCAAGTGATTGCTGACTGGAATTTGGTGGAACCAGGTAAGTTACTGAATGGGCATTATTGTGGCGGAAGAGACCTTTCAAAGCCTAAAACCAGGGCTTTGCTGTGGGATCTGGAAGCAACTGTCAGACCACTTCATTGTTATTGACTGGTTAGCAGCTAGAAGGCCTTTCGATTGCAGAGATACTCTTCTATCAAAAGAATACCGCTGTTCTCATCCTCGGATAAGTAATACATTTCGGGGTCCCCATTCTGTTGGTGGCAATAAATGGGTCAGCTGACAAACCAAGGGTTTGTTAGGCAGAAACAGCATGAAATCAACAAAGATGACCACACTTGGAGGAAGCCCCAAAGGAGTGTTGAAATGGTTGATGTTGGCGGTGAAAAAGGCAGACTGTCGAGATGATGACACATGGAATCCCCTTCTCCCCGAGGTCACTCGGCCGACCCGACAGACCGGGGGGGGGGGGGGGGACCTGACAGATCCCGTCAAGAAGTATCCCGTCTCCAAGTCCCCTCGGCCTTGCCTCTCTCCTCATAATAATGTTCTCCACATCACCTAGCGTCTCCCTCAAGAAAGCTCCCTGGCATCTCATCGCCATCACGCGTTGTCACATTCAGTACCTATATCAAATCCCGCCTTTGCCGTACCAGATTCTGCACCTGCCAGCCGCCAACCTGTCACCGCTAGAATATCCGGATCTCCTATCATGTCACATCGCCCTCTAGGGTTGTACACGCATGCCCTACCATGCCGACAGCTCTAGCGATACATGCGGTCCACATCACTGCCACATCGCACCTAGGAAACCGGAACTCGAACCTAAAGGGGGAACCCCCAGTCAAAGAAGAGGACTGGAGGCCGCTTCACCGCACTAAGGCAGCTTTTTGGGATTCCTGAGACTCTTGGCCTCCTAGGGGTAAAATAAACTCCCAGGTGTGCGTATCCACCCTTGGTTTACGACGATCTCCTCGCCCTTATTCCGTTCCTGACTTGAGTGTCGAAGGGTTCCTCTGGAGTTCCGACTCCAGGTGGTCCTTAACCTTCTGTTTGTGGACGCAGGTCGCAGGTTGAGCCAACCCACCGTGCGTAACCCAAAGATAGGCCGCTGCATCCAGACCGTTAACACCCAAGTACAGATTTGAGCAGCATCAGTTGAGAACCAAATAGGTGTAAACTTGGACTGGTTTACATCTCTTGATAGCATCCCAGTAGGACAAGATATTGAAGAGTATGAACTATGAAATGAAAGTGTGTGCCAATTCAAGTTAGTGTAAAGGATGCTAAGCAAACTTATTCTCAATATGGATGGAGTTTGAAACTTCTGGCTCGTGCATGCGTGCTTTCGCTCAGAACAAGAAATGAAGAAATGATATTTTTCCCCCAACCATGATGATAAGAATGATTTAATACCAAAGATCCTTCAACCTGCTCACTGAGAGTAAAATCGAGTATTCAAAGAGAGGTTTCACTAGACCTGATTGTGATGTAGGATTTATTTTGTGCCCAAAGGCTACGCCCATCTTGATGTAGCCTTTAGACTGCGGCTACAGGGTGCAGTGACAAGCTTGAATGAGATTGTCAAATACCCAATCTCTGTATCATGTGAAAACATTAGCAACTATGGTGTATGGACAGTAAATCACCTCTTTGCAATGCTCACTACAAAATGAGATGGGACCTGCTATAATGATGTCACACCAGCCACGCGAAATAAACTATTACGATAGCATAAGAAATCTAAGTCTATCATGTCATTCATGGACATATATCAGCTAGTCAAAGGATTTTCAGATTCAATGGAACTGACTGGTGCATTCAGTGCGAGAAGGGACTTGTATATAGAACCAAAAATCAATTGAAAATCAGATCCTGGCATGAAAGTTCAGGACAAACATCTATTCTGTCAAAAGACCAAATTAACCCCATCATCCATGATACCGTTCGGATCGACGATCGCAATCCTTAGGGTTGTGGAAGAAAAACACAAGAAGTAGAACTCTTGCTAAATGCTTAGAAAAGCTTTCTTTTTTTTAACCAAAAACTATCATCCCTTCTTTGCTCATTTTCATTGATATACTTGAAGATACAAGAAGTAAATGAGATACATGGAAAATGACTTACCAATAACTTCTATACCTATTCTCAATACCCTATAATAACTTCTAGGACAATTTTCATGACAATACCATTTCCTAAGTAGTCAAAGTACAAACCCAATAAGTCTTAACAAAGTCCCTATAAATCATTAAAGAAAGACTTAACTAACACATAATAAAAACTAGACATAGTAATTGCTTATCTAAATTCCCATGCAAAACCCAAGACCAAGTCAAACCACATAGATGTGCCACATGGATGACAAATGGCATTATCCTACAGTGCCACTTGGATATGCCACTGCATCAATCCAACTGTCCAATTCTAAAAATGGGATGCAACTGGAATATTTGGACAATAGTGCAGAGACTCTTATAAATTTTAAGTAGATATTGCCAATGAGAACGAGCCGTGGCTCATTATTATTTTGAATGGTAATGAATATTCATATTAATCTCACTCACTATCTGCACTCCAACCAATTTCAGAATAAAAATATCACTAAGGCCATGTTTGGCGGCCATGATTTTTATGATGGAATATAAGTATATCAAGTTGTGGGAGAAGGGCAAGGAGAGTGGGATGAGGAGAGAATATAGTGGGCATGAGGAGATTATGCCAAGAGTCTGAAAAACGAGAAAAAGAAATAACTCTATTTAAAGGGGTGGCCCAGTGCACGAGGCTCTCGCCATTGCGGGGTCTGGGGAGGGCTAGATGTACGCAGCATTACCCCTGCTTTGCAGAGAGGCTGTTTAGAATAGAGTTACTTTATCTTATTTTTCAGCCACTTGGTGCCCTTTCCTCACTCATGCCCTCTCAATTCTCTCCCTCTCTCACTCTTCCTACCCCTCTCTCACCAATTGGCAATCTAATGTTCCCTGAAAAAAATTGAAGTCTCCAAACATGACCGAGTGTTTTAAGGGTGGCAGCAATTCAAGAAAGAACCAAAGACAAGTTGAATGAACAATTTAGCTAGCAACTAAAGCTTTGACCAAATTATTATTATTATTTTTTGGGAGAAGGTAACTTAAATAAACTCAAAGATACAGTACAAGTGAAAGATGGGCTAGCAACATTACAATCCATGTACCACCCGCTTCCTCTATCTTAAGCCACAGTCAGGAGTTCAGGAGTTCAATATTGAAGGTAATAACTTTCCATCTCCAATTTTCCACCCTTAGCAAGTATATCTGCTTCCTCGTTTGCAGACCTGAGCATGTGAGAAATTTTGGGGCATATAACCCTGCAGCAATCTCAAATCTCCATCATCGTTTTGGCCAATTTACGTGGACCCGGTGCCTCCTCTTTCGCTCAAGCTATGACATTTGTAGTCTTCCTCCACAATTAACGGGTATGATAAGTTCGCCATGAACCACCTTAGCCCCCATAATAACGCTTTCACCTCCTCCTCATTTGAGTCACAAATACCAAGGGGGCCAGAGAAAGACATCCATCTCCCTTCCGTGTCTCGGATCAGTCGTCCAATCCCTACAGGCCCGGGTTACTCTCTTGTATTGCCATCAAAGTTAAGTTTTAGGCAACCTAAAGGTGGGTATCCCATCGAGGGGACTGGCGATCTTTAACTTGTCTTTCCCAAATGATTGACTGCCAATGCCTAATAATTTCCGCCGTGGAGTAAGGGACTAACATATGCTCAGCTTTCACCCAAAGAACCAACAAATCAACGTTGATCTCAGTCAATACTCTTCCAAGACCTTTTATTTCCTCAAAAATTCTTTGATCCCTTTCTTGCCAATTATGCCATATTATAGCAAAGGGGACTAGTTTCCAAAGTGTCCGACCCAATTTGCCAAAAGGACTATTACTCCAATGTAATGACGTCTTCTTGATTGATATATGGAAGACCCATATCAAACCAATAACTCCTTATAATGCCCAGATCCAATCCCCCCCCATGTTTCTCTCCATATAATCCTTGATGTGCACTTCCTTACTTAGACGAGACTCCCCGATCCATAGATTCCACTTAACTGGAATCTTGAAAAACAACATAAAATATACGAGAATGTTAGCCAAAGCTGCCTTTATCAGCTTTATGGGCCTACCGAGTGTTAAATATTGTCTCTTCCATGTAGAGAGCTTCCGCTCTATTCTTTCTATCACGATATCCCACTGGTTAACTTTTGGTCTTCTGATCCCCAAAGGCAGTCCGAGGTAAGCAATATGCGAGCTCTCATATCTACATCCAAGACTAGCCACATGCTCCTCTGACTTTTCTTTCCCCATGTTCACTCCTACTAGCACACTAGTGGAAATTGATTTTCATCCTCGACACCATCTCAAACCATCTCTCTTAGGATTCCTCATGGCCTTGCATGAAAATTATGGTGTCGTGCGCGAACTGTGTGATGGGAGGAGAATTTCTGCTTGGCGCCACTCCCCTAACATGGTCCTTTTCCTTGGTTGTTGAAATGAGAATGCTGAGGGCTTCTGTTGCCATTATGAATAGATATGGAGATAAAGGATCTCCTTGTTTCATTCCCTTTGAGCTCCTGAAGAAACCCGCCGCCACTTCTTACCCTTGCGTCTATGACTTCATTAGCAATGAGGATCCCATCTAAGATCTGTCTCCCGTTGGCAAAAGCTCCTTGGAACTTAAAGACAACATCCTCCATTACCATCTTTACTCTCCTAGCCAAAACTTTGGTTAGGATTTTGTAGATGTTGTGCACCAAACTTATCGGCGTGAACTGTGGTACCCTCCTTCTTTGGAATAAGTGATATGAAAGTAGTGTTTACTTCTTTCCCAGTTTTCCCCTAGTATGAAATTATGCTAAGAAAGCTAAAACGTCTGACATAACTACATCCCAATATTTTTTTATAGAAAGCCATTGGGAAACCATCTAGGTCCGGCGCTTTTTCCTTTGACATGCTAAATATTACCAATCGCACATCTTCTTTAGAGAATTGCCTCTCCAGCCACTCCGACTGCTCGCTCCATAGCCTCTTAAAAGGCATCCTCTCGAGCGCTTTGGTCACCAATCCTCCTCCTGATAGTATAGAGATAAGAAGAACTACAAAAGCTCCTTTGAGCTTAGAGATAATATCTTTTATTACCATAGTTACTCTCCAAGCTAAAACTTTGGTTAGGATTTTGTAGATGTTGTGCACCAAACTTATCAGGGTGAACTGTGGCACCCTCCTTTGGAATGAGTGATATGAAAGTAGTGTTTACTTCTTTTCCCAAATTTCTCTAGTATGGAATTATGTTAAAAATCTAAAACGTCTGACTTAACTACATCAAGCCATGGGGAAATCAATTGGGCCCGACGCTTTTTTTCTTTGACATGCTGAATATTGCCAATCACACCTCTTCTTCAGAGAATTGCCTCTCCAACCACTCTGACTGCTCGCTCCTTAGCCTCTTAAAAGGCATCCTCTCGAACTTTGGTCCCGAATCCTCCTCCTAAGAGTATAGAGATGAGAAGAACAACACAATCTTATCCTTTATAAGCTCCTTATCTTCAATGATCTCCTCCCATTCAACTAGACAATTTATAACATTTATTCTTCTCCTTGTGCTTGCTATTCAGTCGTGTTTTTGTCCCCTTCTCTAAGCCAAGTGGCTCTAGATTTTTGGCGCCACCTTATTTCCTTCGTTCTTAGAATTTCTTCATGTTCTAATTTAAGGTCACCTCGCTCCTCCTCCTCTGGATGCAGATCGCTTTCTTCCTCTTTCCTATCAAGGTTTTCGATATCTTGAAGCAAATGGATCTTTCTCTTCCTCTGTTCTTCATCAAAGGCTTTCTTCCATGACTTTATTCGTGTTTTAACTCCTTTAATTTCTCACCCTTATTTCCTTCCACCAAGTATTTATTTTTTTATTGAAACCTGGGACTTCTAGGAGAGCTCTTCTAGGAGAGCTGCATCCAACCTAAAAGGCCTTGGCGTGATTTCACTTTTGGACATCACTAACAACAATGGACAGTGATCAGAAGTAGGGCGAGGGAGTACTCTTTGGACTATGGTCGAGAAGGAATACATCCATTCATTTGAGTGAGGAACTCGATCTAGCAGCAAGCATATCAAATTGTCCTGGTTGTTCATATACCTTGCCCATTGCAAAGGTAAGTCGATTAATGCATTGTCCCTTATGAAATTAGACAGATTCCTCATGCTCGTGGTGATTCGCCTCGTATACTCTTCTCGTGGGGATATCTAATAGTGTCGCCGCCAATGATCCAAGGTCCCTCTCACTTGCTGTAAATTTGCTTTAGTTCTTCCCAAAGCAAAAGTCAAGATCACGCTCTGGAAGGGTCATAGATTGCTGACAATTGTCATCCCCCCGCCAATGCCTCTCCCATTGCCTTGTCGGTTGTTGATAAGGAATACTCTTTAATTTCATAGTCCAGTATCCGAAACTTGTCCTCCCTCCAAATGATTATAATTCCTCTGGAAACACCTCTTGATTCTAACACCACCTCCTCCTTCCCCAGATTTTATTGATTACATTTCCGTCAACCCTCGACACCTTTGACTCTAGTATTGCTAGCATATATGGCTTCCTTAGCTGGATTAGATCATTTACAGCCACTTGGGTCCCCCTATCCCAATCCCCTAATATTCCAAAAATGATCCTCATTTCTTATTACTATAATTGTGCCCCAAACCCAAAGCTTAAGCTAGGTTCTTCAGCTCCCTCAGACTCTTTATCTTGCCTTTTTTTTACAGACTGACCACCCTTTTCCCAAGCCTCTATTGCTTTCCACATCCCGCACGCCTTTTCTTCCATTTCTTTAAACAATATTCCCAACTCTTTCCCCATATACAGCAACATAGTCTCCCATTCTTCCCGGCTCTTAAGTTCAGTGATAACCAGCACAAACAAACCATCTTCCATATTGTTGCTTTGGATCAAAGATGGCTTCCTTGACACGCAAACCCGTTGCACTCTCTTCCAGGGGTATTTCAGGACCTCTACGGCTGCCTCCCTTTCGTCCTCATATATCGAGATCAGTCTTCTTTCTTCTTCGACCGAATGGGGTTTCTTCTCTTTTTCCGCTACTCCCTTCAGGTTTTCTTGCCCAAGACTACAATTTGCTTCTCTAACTGCTGGTTACCATAAGAATTCCAGAATTAGGTTGTAATCCTTCTCGGATTCCGGGGGAATATCATCCCACAACACCATATCCACTATATCTTACACGTCACGGCTGAAAAATAGAAAGCAAATTTTTTGGTGCGGATTTGGAAATGAGTATTTTCTTTGGTACAAAATTTTGCCCAAAATGTCCACCTGTTGTCTCTGGAGGACCCACCTTTTTCAAAATTTGAATTAAAAAAAAAACGTTCTAATTTGGGTTTTGAGACAAGTTCCTTTTAAACGGGTTCCTTCTAAACGAGTTTTCCTTCTTTTCCTACGCCCTTTTCAAACTGATTTCGGATTGATTTGCCTTTTATTAAAGTAACTATGCTTTTTCTTAAACGTCTTCTTGGCTTCGTGCATAAGCCAAAAATTTTCTTTCCACGCTTTTTCCTTCCGTGAATGATACACCAATAATATCTTTAGGGCCCACTTTTGATTCACTAGCAAATGACTTTCCTTTTTCCACGCAACATCCAGATTTAGCTTTAAAATGGCTAGGATTTTATCGTCTTCCTCTCACCCACCGACACTGGCAACGAGCTCTCGGTGTTACCGGCCGAACATTTTCCTTTTTCACTGCTTTTTGAATGACCTTCTGATTCGGCCGCTGGCTTCTCTCCTTCTTTGCAGGCCATTCCACGGCCAGCTACTGAAAGGTCGATGCTGTTATTGGAAAGATGTTCCTCACAGTGAGAATTGCTCATCTCGAACTCGTCCAGTGCCCCTACAGCGGAAGTTTTTTTTCCGGCAGCCTTCAGGGATATTGTGCATCTCCTCAGCATCTAGTGAGGCATGAAGACTTTTGCCTTGCATACTCCACATTTCCACCAGGATGAAGATCCATTTCTATATATAGAACAGATTCTAACGAGCTTTCCAGACCCAACACAGTCGATCTGCCCTAGGCATGGAGAGGGATTCCAACCATCTTGCCGGTGGTGGTGGTCTTGAACGATGACAGGAGTTCCATAAGTCCAGTTTCAACCACCACTCCCCTACTGCGTTCCCACCCCTTCGCAAAAGCCACTGTGCTTGCAATTCAGATTCCAAAAAGAACATAACTTCATTTTCCCCAACCTACTAGGTTTTTGGAGATCTGGCAAATCCCAAAACCATTTCGCCCATGCATGTAGCTCCTCTGTGGTCTACTGAGCTCGTTTCACCGTACTGATCATGCAAGATTTGAGAATCCCCATCCTCTCTTCTACTTCTCTGCCCGAGATTTTCACCACATGCAAGCCACCTTCAACCTCCATATTTGCTATCCTAACTGACGGCCATCTTGAAAAGGAGTTGGCTGATTTGATCCGATCATCCTCCCCCCTCGGCCTACATAAGCGGTAGAAGGTTGCACCACATACAAAGAGTTTCTATGAACACCTCCTCCCCTAAACTTGGAAATCTGCAATCTTGTTAGCATATCTAGGAATATCAGAAAAGGAAAATTCTTTTCAAATACAAATCCCTCTAAGCTCATCAATAACCCTGGCAATCTTCAGCCGACGAAATAACATTGGAGGAATCTCCTTCCACACAAAGGTCTGTAATGCAAATTATAATATAAATATGAACCAGGACTCGATATGTAGTTCTTGGTTACAACTAGCAACAATATACTTCAATCCGAAATCAACTAAAAAATAAATTACCTGCAGAAAATTCACAGAAACTAACCTTTCAATTGATAACAAACTAAATGGATGAAAAATTGCAGCAGAAATATATCTAAGCTAGGCTTCTTACAACTGTAGATAAGAGGCTTCTTACAACTGTAGATAAGATCCTAGAAAAACCCTACAGAAAATATCTAGAGAATTTTTGAGTTGAAGTTATCTTTCCAAGAAAACCCCACGAACAGCCCCTTGCAGTAAAAACCTGTGCCAAAAACCAACTTCCTTTCTTTCTTATTACAATAGCAAAAAAGTTTCATCTCAAAACAAAGTCCTAAATACAAACATATATATGTTCCTCTACATGGTTGACCACCCAGAAGTCCTAATTAGTATGTGTTTCTTAAGATTAAAAAAAGAGAGAGACTTTTTTTTAACCCCAGAATATATTTAGTAACCCTGGACGACATCTTAGATTTTATTAATCAAAAGAGAAACTTACAAGAGAATTCATCCCCCAGCTTCAAACCCAGAAACAAATAAAAGAAAACAGTTATAAATGGCCTCTAACTACCAATCCCCATTAGTTACATGCAAATCCGAAAACAAATAAAAGAAAACAGTTATAAATGGCCTCTAACTACCAATCCCCATTAGTTACATGCAAATCCGAAAACAAATAAAAGAAAACAGTTATAAATGGCCTCTAACTACCAATCACATCAAACAGTTCCTCTGGTCTCTATAGGAAGATCAACCCAAGAACAGAAAAAATGTTTTTTTTTTGAAAGTTAAGAACAGAAAAAATTGTTATCCTTCATTATACATGCAAAGTCGGCTAGTGAGTCAGACGCACGACTACCGACTCTACACTGGTAGGATATAATAGGATTAATTGCTTCATTTTTATTTTTTTTTGAAATAATAATTAAATTGCTTCATTAAAAACTCAATTTCTTGACATATGCCAGTAACAAATGATTTTTTTTTTTGAACGGTGGCAGTAACAAATGATAGACCAAGGAATCATGCCTTTATATTACAAGATGATCAAAACCTGACTATAAGCCTCAATCCACAACTCATTAATATCAAGAGCGTTACAAAAGCAAAGGCCATCCAGAAGAGCTATGCACTCCGCTTGCATGTTAGTGCTTACAACATAGAAATGCGAGAAACCTAGAAGTACATTAGCTCTACCATCTCTAATGATTCATCCACCACCTGAATCCCCTGGATTCCCCTTAAAGGCCCCATCAATATTCATATTGATAGTTGACCCTTTAGGTCTATTCCATTTCATCCAAATTCCTTTAGCATAGGGTACTTTAATTTGATCAATTCCAACATGAGACAATGCCAATGACACAACAAAGGAACAGTCCTTATTGGGTTTGAGATTCTTTCCAATGAGCTTAACCTGGTCCAAAATAAATCTTATCATGATATGAATGGGTTTGGATTTACCTTCCATGCCTCTAGTACATCTTCCTTTACATAGCTCCCAAGGAATGAAATTGAGATAGGGATAATTCTCATGACTTTTCCATATAAAGTTAGAGACCTTATAAAAGATAATTCATACCAGTAATTGGACCTCTCAATAATGCTTTGGTACTTGATTAATGTGATGTCAAACTTCTGAAAGAAAATTTCCCATATTTCATCAGCCATGCTATCAATAAAAATATGATCAAAGTTTTCCCCTTGACTATTGTTGCAGCAATTGCACTTAGATGCAAGCTGTACAAATTTGTTCAATGTTGCTATCAACTGAAATTGTTTTATATTGAACAACTTCCATAAAAAACAACTGATTTTAGTAGCCAAATCTTTCCATATGGGCTTGGCCCAAGCTCTATCACTAGCTTGGAGTCCTTGGACCCCAATCACTTCCATGCAGAACTAGTAGACAAGCAACTAGATTTACTTGGCAACCAAACAATTTGATCTTTTTTTTTTGAATGGTTGCAAGCTTTCATTCGAACATAAAAAAGGATTTTTTATTTATTTTTATGTGTGTGTGTGTGTGGGTGTGGGGGGGGAGAAAATCAAACATCTCCAACCCCTGTTTCCCTACACCTTCCGTCACTACTCTATCTGCAATACTGTGGGCCGACCTTCTGATATGCATGAATATGATTGATGATCCCTCTACTCGATCTTGGATCTTGTCAAAGAAGTGAGAAAATCTACAGGGGAGGGGTACAATAGTAGCCTATAAGGCACCGTATGACATTGAGGGAGTCACCCTCCACTACCACCTTGTCAAAGCAATTTTTCTCCAACTGTATTATCCCCTAATGAATGGCTTGAACTTCTGCCTCACTTGCATATGCTATCCCAATAGGCCCTGAAAAGGCCCAAATGACTTCACCCCTAGAGTCTCTTAGGACACCTCGAATACCCGCCGGCCTCTAGAGTCTCTTAGGACACCTCGAATACTCGCCGGCCCATGGTTACCCATACTAGGCCCATCAAAGTTTAACTTTAGCATCCCAAGAGGTGGTGGCTCCCACTGTTGGACAATAGAGGGAGGGACCTCACCCATGCAATTGTTAAAGCAATTAATTTGATGAATATAAAAGAAGGGGACTTGGCAACACCTTTGAAGACTCTAGCGCTCCTTTCTTTCCAAAAGACCCACAAGGTAGCTAGAAGAGAAACGTTCCAGAGTACTTTGCCTTTTTCTTCCATGGGCTCGCCAACGATCCTTCTATGAGATCTGGAAGGTTGGATGGAAAAATCCAAGACATTCCAAACCTAGATAACATCCTACTCCACACCCCCTCGCTACTTAATAATGTATAAAGATGTGATCAACCGACTCCCCTCCCGCTATGCACATGGCGCAGTGATCAAATATAAACATCTCACGCTTTAGGAACTCTACTGTTTGGATCCGGCCTTCAGAGGCAGCCCAAACAAAGGTACAAACTCTTGGAGGAGCTTGGATATTCCACACTTTAGCTTCAATGGAGTGCACAGGGCTAGGCACAAGCTGGTTGTAGAAGGATTTGACAGTAAAAATCCCAGTACAATCCCAGAACCATACCCTTTTAATCACTCCTGATATCTTGACGTAGCATCCTCCCAACATCTGTTAAGAATATTTCCCTTACCTAGTATTAATTTTGTGTAAGAAAACCAAACTTCTTTCATGGTTATCATATCTTTCTACATCTTACTCTCCAACTTTAGGAACAATTGATAAGTCGTCATTCCGGAGATAACAAGATGTCATAAAATCACTCCATAAAGAAGATTTCATATGCAATATATTTCATAGATTCTAATCTAAAACCTTGCAAATCTCAAACAAAGACTTAGTATTTTAATGATGAGCTTTTCGAAGAACTCTGCTTCCAAACTTCCTTTGTAAAGAGGAGCTCCAAGGTAGATGATAGGTAGCTTTTTGTGACTAAAACATGTGACTAATGTAGTGATATTGCGCCTGGTTTCAGAAATCTTCTCTGAACATGAAAAACAATTGTTCTCCTTGTTTATAAGTTAACTTGTCACTCTTTCATAAAAAGAGCCACCCAGTGCACAATGCTCCTGCCATTACGGGGTCTGGGGCAAGGTTACCTGGAACACAGTTCGTTCCAGTACGTGGTACGGGAACGGGTACGATGGTAGCCTGGTACGCGATACGATGAGGGTAGGCTAATTCAATTCGCTATTTCGGCTCGTGGGTCGAATTGGAGCGCAAATCTAGGTCGCTCTGGTACTATATATTTATATATAATTTCTTATATATATTTTTACAAGAATATCATCCTATAGTCCATACTACATACATTTAATAAGCAAAACCTAAAGCCTCGTGTATGCCATTCATATATTTTCAAAATGGAAATTCCAGTTCCAATCCATAATATATAAAATTTGAAATTTGAAGATCTCCAAATATCACTAAATTAAGTACCAACATATATTGCATTCTCAATCTTAAGTGAAAGCAAATAGAAAATAACTACCCATTTTGAAATAAAAACCTAAAAACATGAAAAAACTAATAAACTATTATGCGGCTCTCTTTCCCTAGTACACCGAGTGTTACCTCTCTATGGATTGCTCGGGTCGCCAGTTTTGGCGATCTGGATCGCAAATGACCCATGTTTCGGGTTGGTGACCCCGGATCGAGGGTCTAAGGGTGGGAGGGCGATCCCGGTAACATTGGTCTGGGGAGGGCTAGATATACGCAGCCTTAACCCTGCTTTGCAGAGAGGTTGTTTCCGTGACTCGAACCCGTGACCACCAAGTCACAATTGAGCAACCTTACCGTTGCGCCAAGGCTCACCCTGTCGCTCTTTCATAATTCGACAAAAATACATGACATTTTTTTAATGATAAAAAAAATACATGACATTACTCAGAGATCTTTTAGTACCATTCATAAGTTGCCCTGTCACTCTTTCATAATGCAATAAAAAATACATGACATTTTTTTAATGATAAAAAAACGCATGACATTACTCAGAGATCTTTTAGTACTATTTAGAAAAATGATGGTATCATAAGCAAAATGACCATGAGATATAGGTATACTCCCTCTAGGTAACTGAAAAAAATCAGTCTTACCGCTTTGAAAAACTAGTCTTGAACCTCTCCTCAAAACCTCTTCAACAATAATGAATAGGTAAGGGGAAATAAGGTTCCCTTGTCTATTCTCTCTGGAAGATTTAAAATACCCTATTGGTTGACCATTTATCATAATCAAAACCAGCAATTATCTAATATCTTTTTTATCATACTTATCCGAAGTAAGCTAAATCCAAACTTCTCCAAGACTTAAAGAATAAATTCCCAATTAATTCCTATCATAAGCCTTGGCCATATCCAATTTAGGAATCACATTTCCACCTCTCACTTTTTTATCAATACCTTGGACCATATGCTGTGCTATGGCAATATTTTCAATGATTTTCCTTTCTTTAACAAAAGAACCTTGTTCTTGAGAAATAATCTTTGGGAAGATATGAGCAAGGTGGTTCACAACCAACTTTGAAATTATTTTTGTAGCAATAGTTACATAAGATGGTAGGACAATAATCCAAAAAACTCTTAAGGTTATCAATTTTAGGAATCAATGAAATAAAAGTAGATGTATAACACCTAGGTATCGTAACACCCTTGAAGAATTCTTCGGTTGCTTTGTTGATATCATATTTGATAACTTCCCAGCAATGTCTAAAGAAAAACCGTCAAATCCATCTGGAGCGAAATCCACTGTAAACTAAACACAACCTTTCTGATTTCTTCCTCATTTAGTGTATTAAAAAGCTTAGAGTTATCTTCTTCATTGATCACCATAAGAATAACCTCCATTATTTCATCATCCACAATAGCCTTCTCTTCAATCCATAAGACTTAAAGTAGTCACAAGCAATTTTTTCAGAATGGTAAAAAATTATATTAAAGGGGGGAAGAAGAGAGCGCGAGAGCAAAAAGAAAAAGGCTACAACATAGACAACAAACTACAAATCTCAAGATGGAGGAAAATAAAAAATCTCCAAAGACGGAAAATCTGCCCGGGCTAATCTATGTGCATCACTATTGGTCTATCTCCTGACATGCTGAAAACACATTGGAAAATCCATCACTTAATCCCAAATTTCGTCTATCATATGTGCAAATCTCCACGGGAAAGGATGACAACCCGTCCATCCACCTGATAACATTGAGAGAATCTCCATCCACGACCAGCCTACCCAAGACACCGGGGTCAGAAATCCTGTTGCCATGTAAAACTGCTCGCAGCTTGGCCTCATTGGAATCCGTGATCCCAATTGGGCCAAAGAAAGCCTACCTAGTTAGACCGCTTTCGTCCTTGAGAACTCCCCCACATCCCACAAGACCTGAATTAACCAAACTCGAGCCAATCAAAGTTAAGTTTCAACAGCCTGAGGCCAGGAGAAAGCCACTGAGTAGAAGGGACTTCCTTCCTCTCCTCATTGGGGTAAAGCTCTCTCTAGCGCCATCTGAGATCAGAATAAGAGGTGAACATGAAGGAAGAACCTTCATCCAAGAAATAGCGAGCAAAATAACCTTATAGATCGATCTTTTGACCAAGCTCCAAAAGACCCAGTCATTCCTTTCCTTCCAAATAGCCCATACAGTAGCCAACAGCATGACATGCCACAAAATCATCCCATTCCTCAGCCAAGTAGCAAAAGACCAAAAAAGGAGGGGTCACAAGCAATATCTTGAATGATATTGGGATCCTCTATCCAATTATCATTTATTCCATTCAATTATCATTATTCCAAAATTTTCTAATGTTGCTACCCTTTCTACTGGTTGATGGATGCATGAAAGAATTTCGGATTTTTGTCTCCTTCTTGAAGCCACTTTACTGTTATTTTTTGTCTCGAGAAAATTTCTAATGAAAGAAAATAAAAACAGAATAAAAAGATAACAATTTGATTTTTTTTTAAATAATTTTAACATGACTTTCCGTTCCTTTCTCCTTCTGTAATTTGTTTTGAACCTTCTCGGTCCGCCTTTTAATATATTCTCATTTTACCGTCTCAAAAAAAAAAAAAAAATTAACATGACTGTGGAACACAATTGTTTCATTTCTTTGTTGTGGGCAACATTATGTTAGTGTTGGTCAACTTATTTGGTCAGATGAGATCAGTAAAAGCATTGTGGAAAAAAAAAAAAGTTCAGGGTAAGTAGATGTGGATATCACTGTATCCAGTCATTAGCGGATCGAGGAAGAAAGGGAAACAAAATTCTTATAAAAAATAATTGAACATAGGCAGGTGCCACTGTGGAATGGAAACAGATATTGACATACCTCGAAAACCCACTAAGATGAAACCACAAAGATGGCTCGAACAGCAGTCCCATTGATTTCCATACCACAATAACAAAAATGCAATTACGCTTCAAATACCAACAATCCACTGCTTGCCACCAAATTTTTGAATAAAAGTACAACTTCTCATCGAGAATAACCAGTCAATAAACTAGTTTACAACTGAACAAGTTCATGTGGGTTTTCCATAGCTTCCTTAAGTATCTGCCCCGCTCTCCTCTTCTTGTCATCCCTCTCATCATCCCTTACAAACCAAGAAGCAGTGCTCTCAACACTCGAGTTCTGTGCACCGAATGCCAAAGGAGTAGCTATGGATTTCTTGTCAATACCAAACCTAAAATGCACAGTAGGCCTCTTGCAGGGAAGAAACTTTCTCTCGCCGTTACCGGAATCACAAACCCCACTCTTCACTGCTTCAATAGCCGGTGCAAATGTCTCGAGTACAGAAACCCTATTTTCCGGAACCACTTCATTTGAAAGCTTATCAGGAAAAACGACAGGCGACACATCTTTTTCCCAAAATTGCAAAGGTGGGGCAAGAAATGTGTTGCTCTCCACCACTTGTTTTGCCTTATCACCATCATTAACCTCCATTGAGTTGGGCAAAGCAGTGTCATTGCTCGCGAAACGCTGCTGCAAACTCAACAAAGACCGCTCTCCCTTTCTTCTCTGCCTCGCCTGCTCAATCTTATCCATCCGTTGATCAGTCTCCCTCTCTTCCCAAACCGGAGTATGTATATACGTGTGAGGATCAGGGAAAGCAGGCAACCAATCAGGAATGTGATTACTGGGTGGGGTTTCCTCAACTTGAGAGAAACTTGGGGTGGGTTTTCGGCTTCTCACAACAGGGAAACGAGGAACAGGGCGCGCAAATGGAATCTCCTCTGCCAAGTTTACGTACTGAACAATCTCACGAACTGTGCCCGAACTCGCAAGGCAACGATTAACATCCGACGCACCAGAAAACCCTTGTAAAGAACCCAAATCTTCCAACCCTTGAATTATATCAAACACATTACACTCAGTCCTACCTGCCAAATTAGCACAAAAATGCGCAGTCCTCCCTAAATCAATCAGATACCTAATTGCAATGTCTGAAAGAGAATCAAGAGCAGATTGTTGGAAGCCCTGAAAACCTACACTCTCACATATTTGGGCGATTGCGATCCTAGTTATTGCCCGGCTAAAATCATCCCCACCACCTGGCCTCTTCTTCGATTCGTTCTCGTTATCTCGTCCACTCTCCTTACCTCCATCGCTCATATTCAAAAAATCATATCATTTATTCAGGATTATGGCTCCAAAATACCATTCAAAAAAAATTAGGGCTCCAAAACAATCATTCCTTCATCTAGAATTCAATTTAACTTAAATCACATAATTCCTTAGTGATTTATGGAATTTCCACAGAAAAAATATCAGTGCAAGACGAAACCCTAGACTGGTGTTGCATTTCGAAGAAAAAGGAGTACAAAGGAGATAAAATAATCGGTGATTTCTGAATTCTTACCAGTAATTTGTTGAGTTTCGAATCGAATTCGCCATTACGAGAGCTGGAGCTTTGAATTGGAGAGGAGATTGAGAAAGAAAGGGGAGAAGATTTCTCGCGTGGTTGAAAACCCTAACGAGAGATTTCTAGGGTTTTGGGATTCCCAGAAGGAAGAAAAACTCGCTGCAAATGGGGAGAGAAACGAGAGATTTGAAGGGGGATTTGGGAGTGAAGGGGTAAAACCCTCGTAAAACCCTAAACGGTATGATCCAGAAAGAGAGAGGGAAATTGGAGAGAGCGAGGGGGTATTTATAGAGGGGGACTGAAGTATTAAAGATGGTTAGGCCCCCCATTGTTTTCCTAGGCCACCCGCTGTAGGTAAAAGAGTAGCCATAAATACACTAGAAGGAGTGGTTCAGGAAATAAAAAGGGAAGAATATATCAAATTAGACAGGTTTAATTGGGGGTTTTTATGTTTATTATTTAAGGGTACTTTTTGAGTTTTGAGTATTACATTATTATTTAAGGGTATTCGAGTTTTTGACTATTTTATACTTTTAGAAGATACAAAGGACTTCCTTTTCCTTTTAATTGCTAATAACTAATCATGGGGAAGATAATGGGCCCACCCACAAAGATGATTGGTATTGGTAGGCCCCATCATGTAGATGGTTTATTAAGTAGAGGGGAATGATATATACATATAGAGAATCTATTTGGGCACAACGTAAATAGGTTGTGTCCCAAAAATCATTTCCATTGGATGATTCTAACCCTCCGATCTGTAGAAGATTCCATAAATGATCCTTTTGGAAATCTCCATTTTCAGATCACTTCAGATCGGAGGGTTAGGATCATCCTATTGAAATGATTTTTGGGACACAACTTATTTACGTTGTGCCCAAACAGATGAACGGTTTGGATCATCGAAAAAAGTGGGTTGTACCTGCTTTTTTCGAACTTCACGTGTTTTCACGACCACCCATCGTATAAATTCTCTCTATATATATAGAGGAATTCTAGACTGAAGGGAGCCCTTGCAAAAAAGAGGCGAAAGGGCTCTCCTATTGGCTGCACAATCACCATCATGCATTAATAACGGCTGATGGTGATGTGCAGCCAGGGGGGGGGCTTTCACCTCTTTTTTGCAAGGGCTCCCTTAAGTCTTGACTTCCTCATATATATATATATATATATATATATATATATATATATATATATATATATATATATATATATATATATATATGAGTTAAGTGAAGCTACACATATGTGTAGCTAACTTAGCTACACCGACGGCTTAAAATACAGTGGGCCCACATTATTTAGGTGATCCAAACCATTCATTTGATAGGACCTCACATTGATAGGGTGTGCCCCAAAAATCAGCTCCATTGGATGATCTCAACCCTTCAAACTGTGGAGGCAAAAATGGACAGATTTGTGAAGGTTTTTACACGTTCATTTTTGCCTCCACAAATCGTAGGGTTGGGATGATCCTATGGAGCTGATTTTTTAGGCACACCCTATCTATGTGAGGGTCCGTCAAATGAATGGTTTGCATCATCCAAACAATGTGGGGCCCACTGTATTTTAAGCCGTCGGTGTAGCTAAGTTAGCTACACGTATGTGTAGCTACACTTCTCTCTCTCTCTCTCTCTCTCTCTCTCTATATATATATATATATATATATATATATATATATATATATATGAGAAAACGGTTCCTACACATATGTGTAGAGAGTTCTCTACACACTAGCTTAAAATACAGTGGGGGCCCACATTGTTTGGGTGATCCAAGCCATCCATTTTAAAGGCCCTCACATAGATAGGGTGTCTACAAAAAATCAGATCCATAGGATCATCCCAACCCTACGATTTGTGGAGGTAAAATGGATGTCTTTAAACCTTCACAAATTAGTCAATTTTTTGCCTCCACAGTTCGAAGAGTTAGGATGATCCTACGGATCTGATTTTTTATGGACACCCTATCTATGTGAGGGTGTCCATATATATATATGAGAAAACGGTTCTTACACACATGTGTAGATAAGTTATCTACACACTAGCTTAAAATACAGTGGGGGCCACATTATTTGGGTGATCCAAACCATTCATTTTAAAGGCCCTCACATAGATAGGGTGTCCACAAAAAATCAGATCCATAGGATCATCCTAACCATTCGAACTGTGGAGGCAAAAAAAGGACTAATTTGTGAAGGTTTAAAGACATCCATTTTACCTCCACAAATCATAGGGTTGGGATGATCCTATGGATCTGATTTTTTGTAAACACCCTATCTATGTGAGGGCCTTTAAAATGGATGGCTTGGATCACCCAGACAATGTGGGCCTCCACTGTATTTTAAGCTAGTGTGTAGATAACTTATCTACACATGTGTGTAGAAACCGTTTTCTCTCTCTCTCTCTCTCTCTATATATATATATATATATATATATATATATATATATATATATATATATATATATATATATATATGAGAAAACGGTTCCTACACATATGTGTAGATAAGTTATCTACACACTAGCTTAAAATACAGTGGGGGCCACATTATTTGGGTGATCCAAACCATTCATTTTTAAGGCCCTCACATAGATAGGGTGTCCACAAAAAATCAGATCCATAGGATCATCCTATCCATTCGAACTGTGGAGGCAAAAAATGGAATAATTTGTGAAGGTTTAAAGACATCCATTTTACCTCCACAAATCGTAGGGTTGGGATGATCCTATGGATCTGATTTTTTGTAGACACCCTATCTATGTGAGGGCCTTTAAAATGGATGGCTTGGATCACCCAAACAATGTGGGCCTCCACTGTATTTTAAGCTAGTGTGTAGAGAACTCTCTACACATATGTGTATGAACCGTTTTCTCTCTCTCTCTCTCTCTCTCTATATATATATATATATATATATATATATATATATATATATATATATATATATATATATATATATATATATCCGGACTTGGGATTTGGAATGAAGCATTTAAGGGTTCATCCTGTCGTGGAAATAAAGCAACTTGGGCAGCAAATGTAAATTCGATTAGAATGACCATCCCATACTGCATAACCACTTCTGAAGTAGTTGTTTCTTGGAATTGTAGACGTATTAATTTTAGGATAAACGGAAGGAAAATGATAAATGCACCCCTTTCCCTTTTCATCACTTGGGACACCAAGCCATAGGGTATCTATGACTGCAAAGGGGCTGATGTACTTCACATTTGAAGGAATGAAGGGACATGATTTCCATGTACAATGCAGCTGGGTGTCCCTCAAGTGATGAAAAGGGGCACATTTATCATTTACCTAAAGGGTCCGGTTGATCCTAACCCTCCGATCTGTAGAGGGACTGAATGTTAGAGGGTTGGTATAGAGGGTTAGGATCAACCTATGGAAATAATTTTTGGGGCACAACCTATTTAGGCTGTGACCCATCTAATGGACGGTTTGGATCATCCTATGGTGCAGCCAAACTGTACTTTTAATAAAGTGAGGAGTGCGATCATGATCAACAAAATACAGTAGTGCTGATAACATTTCCCTTAAAATATGGTTAAAAGAAACAATTAGCCTGCAAGAAGGCTCTGACCAATATACTGTTTACCCTCATTATTAAAAGATAATTGGCCCTGTTGGTTTAAGATTATGACAACCGATTGTCAGATCCAAACCAATTATTGGGCTCAAAATTACATTTAAATTTGAGTCCAATAATCAGTTTGGCCCACACAATCGGTTGTAATAATCATAAACAAACAGGGCCTAAAACGATTGAATATAATCGATTGAGAGCTGCTACGAAGACGCTCCCGTTTCAAGGTCTCTAACAGCCCTCGCCGGAGCCATGTCTTCAACACCAAATCAATAACCACTTTCATGACAAGAATATCCATCATTTTTATAAAATAACAAACATATCCCTACTTTGGTACACATTGTAACATTAGGTTAGATGTTTGTGACAATCACAAATCATAAAACAAGTGTCTTCATATTGTTTTCCTATTAAATAAACAACAGTGAAGCAGCCTCTTATCACCATCATTTTGACATATTTATCCCTCATTTTAAGGGCAAGGATCAATGCCGATGCTTCCCCTTTCATTTGTATTAGTATGAAAAATTACAAGTATGGAAGCTAGAGAGTTTATAGTTTGTGCGTACTGTATGTAGATTGTGGGCGATTTGGTACAGCTCTCATGGCTCACAATGAAACAATGCTTTACCCCAACTCCATGTGGGACCGCACGATTAGTTGGTAGGCTCATGGATGACCACACTCCCTGCAGAAGCCTGGTTCGCTGCACGGTTGCTCCCGAAGTTCTTCCGATTTGATTCTCTTGCTATTCTTGAACCAAACTGGAAATATTAAGGAATAAAGATTGTAAATAATCAATATCCGAATTGTTAAAAGGACAGTCGTGTGCGATATTAGTGGGCATAAACCCAATTTGTGTCCATTTTTTCACTTTAAAATGAGCATAAATTTGTTTTACAGCCATTTTACGAAAGAAACATCCACTTATGTATACAAGCAGTCTGTCTTCCCCATGTTTTCTTTACATAAGCTATTTTTACTAATTTTACTTATTGGTCTAATGAACTTCTCATCAAAAGCTAGAGAAACAGATCAAGCAACAAATTGTGGCTTCCAAATAAGAGGGGTGCTGAATTTTGAGAATAGGGGAGGGGTGCTGAATTTTGGGTACAAATAGTGAAGATTGGTTAAACCACATTTTAAAAAGCTTTCATTCTTGAGCTAGGGAGAGAATAATGTAACCTGGATTGCTCTCTTGGGCTGAACTGCCGCTTCTTCTAAGCCGAGCAACCTCGCAACCTTCAGAAATTTGGTGCAGAAACATTTCAGTTTATTACTGTTAAATGCAAAACAGAACCCACGATCCGATATTTGAACTAACAAAACCAAGGAATATATTCATAAAACGAAAGCAACCGCCTAATACTTATGGTGATGCTACCATAAATATAATAATATCCCAATACAGGCATACCCATGACCATGCTTCAACTGTGAAAGAACATCAATTTTCAAAAGCAGGGAAATACAAAGGATACATCAAGAAATGGATAAAGAAATACGGAATCTAAAAGGATACACATACCTAGAGCACTATTTCACCGAAATGTGGAATTTGAAAAAGTTCTACTGGTGGTTTTCAGAGCAAACCAAAAAATCTTATATTGTTATCCTGATATCGACGTAGGGCAATGGTTAACGATGTCCACTTACCTAGAGCACTAGTACCATCATATCACCGAAATATGGAATTTGAAAATACTCCGAATTGGTGGTATTCAGAACAATGGAAAACGATCATATAATGTTATTCTGATACTGAGGTGGGGCAATAAATAAAACCCATCACACCATCCCAGAGAACCAAAAACTTCTTGGGCCTAGGATGTAGAGCACAATATGAGATTTGTGTAGGAGATTGGTCATAGGATCTAGTGCAGAAACCTTTGTGCTCCTATTGAAAATTTTCATAGGTAATCATGGGGTTTTGTGTTCAGAAGCAATAGAATGGCCAGAGATGTCATCTTTGTAATTGGGCCTCCTCCTTGAGTGAGGCTTCTTCTGCATTTTTTCTTTCCTTTAAATGGTATTTACATTTTCGAGAAAAGCACTGCAAGAAATGCTAAACACGATTATACAAGCATTGATCCAGGTTTAAAACAACGTAACTGCAAGATATTTTCGCAGGCAGAGAGGTGGAAGTAAAGTTCTTGCTAAAATTGAAAATTGGGTAAAAGAGAAAAATGGATCGCCATGGGCATGGTCAAGTATGAATAGGTATAGATATGTATGGGGATCTAATCAGCGCAGAAGAACTCTCCGGGGTGAATCTTACAACTCTAGGAGTTTTAACCAAAAATGGGAGGCCCACCGTAATATGACTTTTAGAATATTAAACCTGTGTCTTATAAGCAAAACTGAGAAAATAAAATCCGATTTCAAAATATTATAGAGGATAATCCAGCGCCCATGTTTTTCCGCATGCCGTCTCTTAAAAAATCACAAATGGTGTTTTCTATTTGAGGAAGGTACATGTTTTAGCTTACCCAAATGTCAAGGTCTAGGTAAGTTTCTGCTAAGTGACAGTTTGCAATAAAGAATAGAAATAATTAAAATCAGATTTTAGTATCGCCACAACAACACACAAAGAATGTCATTTACAAACTACAAGACAGAACGGGCAATAATGGGAGGTAGTAACAAAAGAAAATAAAATCTTAACATTCTTCATAAATTAGTAGGTACCTCTCTCAGAATCTTCTTATCACCTCTTCCAACTGGCAGATCAAGTTCAGCAATCTCCCATAAAGGAATCTCCAATAGAGTCCTGATAACATCCTCATCCAGGAATGGGAATCTAGCCTGAAAAAACAACAGGTATTCGCAGGGTTACAAAGTTACAAGTTACAACACCTGCCGATAATTGAAGAAAACTCAAATACCTATAAGCAATACCTCTTTCCCATTGCCATTCCAAAAAATAAATAAATACCTCTTTCCCATTGTCGGCAATGCATCTGTCATCTCTCCCGAGGTTTCTTTTCCAAATTCTCTGCATATCCAATTTCATTTCCTCTTCTAGTGCATGCCAACTGGTTAAACAGATGAAGAAATTAACAATACAAGGTACACAGAAATGAAGGACGAGTTATTTACTAAAGGCAAACGGTAATTTATTCACACAGGCTATATAACATCATAATTGCTAAGTGTATCTCAATAACAATATCCAGTCTGGAATGTGGGATTGAACACAAGAGGAACAATACACTGTTTTTATTATTGAGATGCGCATTGTTTATTACTTTAATTCCATTTCTGAAAGTTTAGAGATCACTAATGTAATCAGGGAGGCTGTCTCCTCTTCTCATCAAGCTCCACCTAAAATTATGTCTAGTACAAGGATCATTAAGTTGATAAATCCCAGATAACACCCTTTGGAACCCATCCTCCACTGGTGTTATCTTCAGAGAGACCGAAATTTCCCTTAAAGGCATGCCTTAGCAACAAAACTTATCTGAAGGCCAAACAATGATAGTAAACCTCATGGCTTCCAAGTGTGAAAGAATATCCCAATCAGACTTTCTTCTTCCCCAAATTTGTTAGAGACTCTGCTATTAACAGTTTAATTTTGATTCCTGAAAAACAAGAATGTTAAAATTTCTCTTTCTTACGTCCCAACGACAGACCCTTATGTTCCAAGAAACTTTTACCCACTGTATTTTTATACCCATCTGCCCTCTTCCACCTCCTTGGATGACCCGCCCAACCAACGGGTATCAAATTAACATTAGATTTCGAAATTTTTAGCTCCCTCTTCCATTTACACATTCAAAGTGGAATCCTCTACCTACAACCTCTTATTCTCCCCCATATCTATACCATGCAGCTTTGGAAGAAGCTCCGCCACGTCTCTTTTCTTCTCATTCATATTTGAACCCAACGAACATCCGTATGCAAAGTACTAAGGGATTCTGCGCCTTTTAGTAGATCAACAGAGCTGGCAAAATCTGAGGGGCTGCTGGAACAATCTCCACAAGTGTCCTCATTAGACTACGCGGTTAGTATGTCTCTCAACCTCCTACTTCCAGGCAAAGAAATTGATTGGACTGAACTTGATCCTCCCCTGACGAGGTTATGGTTACTGTGCAATATCAGGTCCAGCACACTTCTTTAGAAAAATAAAATGGGAATTTTCCACCTACCAAAGCTCCTCCGGCGCATGCGAGAGTCCTATTCTATTCTCTGGCTGAAGATTTCCTGATCAATTACACCCAAGCAAAAAGAAAAAAAAAGATGGACACAAAACAAAAATGAGAGAACTACTCATTGCACATCTCTACTCATCCCTTTGAACTCATTTGATCCAAAGATAAGATGGCACATTTGAGATATGATTTATTATATAGGGTTTAAACGGCTGTCATCATCCACCTAAACAATAGATAAAATTCAGGCAAGTAGATTGATGAGACGTGATTTCTTCTAGAGTTATAAAGCTATCATCCACCTATATAAACTAGACAAAAATCTGCGCAAGTAGGTTTTCATTTTAGCAATGTGGTATGCCAGACATGCATGTAAATTTCCGATAAAAGACTTCTGGCAAAATGAATTAACCACAAAAAACCAAGGGTATGATGCCAAAGATGAAGATTAATATGCATATAAGGCATCAAGAGGAATTAAAAAAAAAGAGCACCCACAACAGCATGCAATATGTATCTAATATAGGTGAGCAGGTCTCACTTAAGTACTAGCGCTACACAAATAACTCAGATAAATTCCAAAAATTGCAATTTTTTGATAAAAGGACAAAGTCCCATAGTTATCCCGAGATTCAGGAAAATCATCAAGATATCTTCATATTTTATTTTCTACCGTGAAAATATCGCAATCAATTCACGACATAATTTGTTTTCTTAATTTTGTTCTTAAATTATTTTTTTTATATATATTTTTTTCAAGTTCTTCCCTGATATAAACAAAAAAATAACCAAAGTATTTAAAGAGGAATGCTAGAATGACAGGTGCCCTTGCAAAAAGGGGGGGCAAAGGGCGCCCCCATTCGTCAAAATTCATTTATGACAGTTATGATCGTAATTTTCAGTGCCATCTTAAATGGATTTTGACCAATGCCCCACCCCCTTCGTTTTGCAAGGGCGCCTGCCATTCTAGCATTCCTCATATTTAAAATATCACGCAATACACCCTACCGGAGAAATTCTAGAGACAAATATTTGTAAATATGCTACATGGTAATCGAAGAATACCCTCCCATTCTATATTTTGTTCTATGCCTACTGTAGCCTGCACATTGCTCATCAGCACCAGAACCAACAAGGAGAATTTTGGCCTCTGACTTGAACTTCAAACGATTATAGCCTTTTCCAAGATTGCAAGCTTCTTCATCAACCCAACCCTCTCCACTAGCTGCTAACCACAATGCTATCCCAATGTTCAGGTCCTGGAGCACAAAGAGGATATAACAGTTTGTCTAGCTACTCTTTGAATGTGCAGACAAAAAAAAGTAACCTGCTAGCAAGAAGTAATAATTGTTTTAACATTTCAAAATTAGAACAAAAAAATTAAGACAATGAGCAGGCCGGCTTGAGGGAAAGTCATATATTAGATCATTTCATAGAAAATAAAGACATGAAGCAAACAAATCTATGTTACTGGTTTTGCAAAATTGAAGGCAAAGCACAAAACCAGGTATGTCAGTACCAGTTCACCTCGTGGCAGCAGAAATGAAAATTGTGAGACTGATTCAGATGATAAGAGTAATGGGATGGATGGTTACAACAGAGTTTCAAAACGCGGCCGAAGAAAATCCTAGTCAACTCGGCACGAAGCGGTCGAGTACTCGGTTGACGCGGTCATAACTCAGGAGAGTCCAAGGAGTTTTTGTAAGGCAAAGCACGGAACGGGGCCAGGGCAAAACGCGAAACATGGCCAAGGCAAAAGGGAGTTGACTCGGGAGTACACGATGACATGGGGGAGTTTTGAAACGATGGGTTGTAGTAGCCTAAGAAACTTTGTTGACCTTGATATTGTAAGGCAAGAAACAAAAAGTACCCAAGTTCCTAGACAATCATTTGATATGTGGCATAGTGATGTACAAATCGGCATTTTCCAAGTTTTATGACATGAATACGAATGCGGGTGCACCATACCATGAGATATGAGACAAGACATGTATAAATAAATATCATAAAATTTAACCATATTTAACTTAGAAGATGGAATTAATAGTAAATTTAAAACATCATCTGTAAGACACACATGTTCAGAATTATAATTACAAATATATGATAGAACACACGCGCAAAACATTATAGTTAATTCGAAGAGTGACATTTTTCAAACATTAGTGTTATATTGACCAATGGAAATATTGAATAAGTATCTGAGTATCATACTAGACATCAAAGAAAATCAATGGTTAAGCTCCTATAGACGCCTTATTGATCAAGATTCTTGTATCATCCAATTATGGTGGGACCATTTTTTTTCTGGTAGGGTAAGCTGGGTTCGAACCTACGACCTCAAGGTTGAGATACAAGGTCTCAAGCATTGAGCTCCAAGCCCAACCAGAGGGACCAATTGCAATGGGCTAAACTTGTGGTTGTCCACAAGGCACCAGTTCAACAGATTCAATTATGTACCCGTGACATGCATGGGTCTGGAGCTACCTGCTTTGTTCCTTTTTTTTTCTTTTGTGATTCTGTGGCCAAAAGTACTTGCATTTAATTTGTAGGATATAGTTAGATTTTTCATTTTTTTTTCTTTTTTATAGTGCTAGTTTTCCTCCCTTATGGGATATTTTGTTTCCATGTGTAGCATATTCACATATCTTTAAACCGCATTATAATATAGGGAAGTAATATTCACACTTCCTTTATAAATAATGGCACTCTCCTCTTCATTTTATACTTTTATAATTAGTATTAAAGGTGTTGCAAATCCCAAAAAGCTACAAACAACCAAGAAAAAATGTGATTAATAAAGTGTGGAGTACCATTATCAAGAGAACAGAGTGAGGATATCATTTACTGATTTACCTATAATATAGAGGAATATTAAACTCAGGTAATCCCTTGAATCTCCTTTTGGTCAAGGGCACTGTGTGGTTTCCATTTCACCAATGTTAACCGGGGCAACTTGCTTCTCTGGTTGCGAGAACTTGTTTCCCAGGTTGCAATGGCCTACAATTAGAATATTCCGTATTTAACGCATATAAACTGGGCAGTGGTTTCTCACCTTTGTAAAATGACCAGAATATTCAATGATTTCAAACCAGTGTTTTAAAACACAGATGCGGGTCAAAACACGGCCAAAGCAAATCCTAGTTGATTCGGTGCTACGCGACCGAGTGCTAGGTTGATGCGGCTGAGTACTAGGTTGAAGCTGTCGAGTACTCGGGAGAGTCAAAGGAGTTTCTATTGACTTTGTAGGGGAAAATGCAACATGATTATGGTAAAAAGGAGTCAACTCGGGCGATTCAATGATGACACAGGGAAGTTTTTAAACTATGTTTCAAACAAAGGCGTGAAAATAATCCAACAAAAGAAGCAAAAAAGCTAATAAAAAAAAAAAAAAAAAACCTTTGCGAGTGAATACAAACACAAAGAAGTTACTTGAAAATTTTTAGGCCACGTTTCTTCACAACTTACCCAAATAAAATTTTTAGACCATTCAAAAAAAAAAAAAAAAAAAAACTCACCCAAAAATCCATAAAAAAGTCTATGGGCTCGTGAATAGTGGTAGACTTGCAGCTAATAGAGTTTCAGAGATGGTGTTATTCAAATCGATGAAATATACATATACATAAACACAGATAAAGATCTTAGTTCTGCTAGCAGGCCTATTAATTTAGCAGTACCGGAAATTTGAGGAAATGAACACTTCGCTACAACAAACATTTAGCGCACATCTAATCCAAAAGGAATCATGTACTGAAGTATAATATAAGTCAAATATCTGTCATAAAAAAAGAGTTAAATGTCAGTATGAAATATGATTGTGTACCATGTAGGTATTTGCAGGATTTATGAGTGACATTACGTGCTGGGTTTCAAATGTCAAACATGACAAATCGGCATCGATCTCCACAAGGCGCCACCTGCAACGTTAAAACATTATAAACTGAAATATAATATAACATATTGCCAATCAATGAGTTCATGCAATCATGAATGAAACCCGAGACTTCTCAACACTTGTATTTATATTAGGGAGAGAAGAAAACATATTATAATAGTCCCTTTGTATGATGGGTAGGGGCAATGCCAGAAATTTTGCACAAGGGGGGCAAAAATTATAGTAATTTTTTATCTATCTTAAAATTAAGATAGAAAAAATTTCTATCTGAAATTTTGCACAAGGGGGCAAAAATTATAGTAAATTTTGCACAAAAAAGGGAGATAAAAATGGTAAAATTAAAATTTTAAACTTATTTTCTATGTTAGGGATGATTGTAAAGGGGGGCATATTTTTTAAAAAAGGGGGTAAGTATAAAAAAATATTAAAAAATAAAGGCATATTTTTTTTTTTTTCCAAAAAATTAAGGGGGGCAATTGTCCCCCTTTCCTCTCATGTGGCATCGCCCCTGATGATGGGCCCCATCATAAAAGCCCAACTGTGCACATACACACCAGACAATTGTGGACACTTTGACAATTGGCACCCTGTCACATGTCTAGGAAACACTGCCAATCAACATTTTGGCAGATTATGACCATTCATAGACAGCTGGTATCATCCAACTTAACAATGGTGATTTCCATGGGTGTGAAGTGGGAGAGAAGGGATGTCATAATTGGGGCTTCGAATAAGACGGTCTTTTCATTTTTCATATTATTTCTTTTTTAGTAAATAACAATAACAAGAGATATTAAGGGGAGAGAAGGGAAGTCATAAATGAGGTTTTGAACAAGACAACCTTTTCAATTTTGATTTTATTTCTTTATTTAGTGAGTAATAAGAATAACAGGAGTTAAACTTTTTATCGTCCTGGCATCAGAGCTATTTTTCTGCAGAAGCTCCCGTACAGTATCGTAACTGCATTAGTGTTTAACCACCAAGTTCGGGATGATTGGTGTGGTTCCTCTATGCTTAGGAGTTAGGACACCATAAACCAGAACATAGGGTGTGATACAATCTCAAGTCTAACAGCGCATTTGCAAATAAGATACCCTCAACAATAGATAAGTAACCATGAGATAGAGAACTCGCTTAGAATATTAAGAAATCAAAATCATTTCACCAATTATAGAATCAATTCCAGCCATATTAAAAATATGATTTTTTTATGGAAAAGGGGGCAGCAATCATAAAGTCCATAAATCAACATAAGTTCGATTCTAAATGGATCACGACTCAAAAGGAAATCAAATTCAGAGAACTCGCTTACAATATTAAGAAATCAAAATCATTTCACCAATTACTGAATCAATTCCAACCTTATTAAAAAATATGACTTTCCTATGGGAAAGTATAGGGGGGCAGTACAAGCTGCCCCCTTACATTTTATGTTATTGGGAACATTTTCGACCTTCTCATATTTCGGCTTTTAAATATATAGGGCTCCATATTCCCTTTTGTTAATAAGGAACAAAGAATAGGGAACATGGATTGGGTGCAATACAAGCTGCTGGAGTTGAAGATGTTTAAGATATACATCTACACAGTATCTAGACTCTAGAGTGCAATATCCTTACATAAAAGCTTATTTTATAGACCTCAAACTTGAACAAGTACAGAAACAAAAACCTTAATTAAAAACTATGGGAAGCATCGCATGTTTCAATAAATTAAGAAATTTGCAAAAGATGCACAGGTTATGGCAACAGCTGGAGGTGTAAATTTGGCCACCTCGTGATTAATCAACTTGCGCACCTTCTAGATGGAGCAATTCTTTGAAGTTCCTTTAGTCCTGCCCTCGCAGAAATTCTATCAGGTGCAAACTGGCCATCAAAGCTTACATTTAGAAGATCAATCTCGTCTGTCAAACAACATTTAGATTAGCTACCTCTCTACTCGGTAAGGAATTTCAAAAAAGGTATTTATAAAATGTGAGTTTTACAAAGGGTTCAATTGGTTTCAACCATAACAGGAGTTCATTCAAATGACTCTTCCTGGTCAACAATCAAGTCTGACATCATCACACGAAGCTTTAGCAGTAGAAAGTATTATCCAGAGACTGATTTTAAACTAGGTCACACCCACAAGGAGAGATTCAGTAGTTACTTCAAAAGTGTACACCCTGAACAAATTACAGTCACCGCAGCTACCATGATCATAGCTGTCCTCACAGGAATCAAAACCTTTAGTTGGATCGCTACCATGTGAGAAGGTTCGATACAATACAAAACGCCCATGTTATTTGCTGTAGGGTCCATCTTTTTGTTCACCATAGGAGGACTCACTGGAATGAATAGTCCCAGCAAATTCTGGGCTAGACATTGCTCTACATGATACTTATTAGTTATTATGCGGTTTCCTATTTCCATTATGTACTTTCTATGGGAGCCGTTCTTGCTTTATTTGCAGGATTTCACTATTGGGTGCATAAAGCTTTGATCGGACATACCCTGAAATTTTACGTCAAATCCATTTTTGGATCACTTCTTTCCCTCTTTCCCATGCATTTCTTAGGGTTTTCAGGTATTCCACGTCGCATTCCAGATTATCCAGATGCTTACGCTGGATGGAATGCCCTTAGCAGTTTTGGCTCTTATATATATATATATATATATATATATATATATATATATATATATATATATATATATATATATATATGAGGAAATGGTTTCTGCACTCGAGCGCAGATAAGCTTATCTGCGCTCGAGCATAGAAACAGGGTGGGGCCACATTTTTGATGGGATCCAAAGCATTTATTTGATGGGACCTTTCATGGATAGCGTGTCCACCAAAAATTAGCTCCATTGGATCACCTTAGGGTGTCCATTTGTGGGGCCAAAAATGGACAGATTTGTAGACAAACAGTATCTGTCCATTTTTGGCCCCACAAATGGATACCCTATGGTGATCCAATGGAGCTGATTTTTGGTAGAACCCCCATCGATGATGGGGCCTTCCAAATGAATGGTTTGGATCACCCCTCCAATGCCCCTCTCCCCCAGTTTCTGTGCTCAAGCGCAGATAAGTTTATCTGCGCTCGAGCACAGAAACAGGGTGGGGCCACATTTTTGATGGGATCCAAAGCATTCATTTGATGGGCCCTTTCATGGATAGGGTGTCCACCAAAAATCAGCTCCATTGGATCACCTTAGGGTGTCCATTTGTGGGGCAAAAAATGGACAGATTTGTAGACAAACAGTATCCGTCCATTTTTTGCCCAACAAATGGACACCCTATGGTGATCCAATGGAGCTGATTTTTGGTAGAACCCCCATCGATGATGGGGCCTTCCAAATGAATGATTTGGATCACACACCCCCCCCCCCTCCATGCCCCCCTCCCCCTGTTTATGTGCTCAAGCACAGATAAGCTTATATGCGCTTGAGCGCAGAAACCTCTCTCTCTCTCTCTCTCTCTCTCTCTATATATATATATATATATATATATATATATATATATATATATATATATATATATACACACACACACACACACTAGTAAAAAACCCCGTGCGATGCACGGGCCAACAAAGAACTGTACGGACCACATCATAGGTTGATCCAAACCGTCCATGTGTTGGAATTTGGAACACAACATAAATAGGTTATGCCCCAAAAATCATTTCCATAGGTTGATCCTAGCCCCCCAATCTATAGAGGTTTCCATAATATGTTGTTCCTCTTAAATCGGATGGTTAAGATCACCCTATATATTTTTTATTAAAAAACCATAAAGAGGGGTGTAAGATTGAAATTATGTGGCTTTAATGGGTGCCTTTGTTAAAAAGCATAAAGGAGGGGGTAGGATTGAAAATATGTGGGTTGAATGGGTGCATTTGTTAAAAAAAGTCAAAAAAAGTGATGTGTAATTCTCATAGAATTTTCAAAAAATTAAAAAAATTCTCTTCTTTTCTCTTCTGCTATATATATATATATATATATATATATATATATATATATATATATATAGAGAGAGAGAGAGAGGGAGAGAGAGAGAGAGAGAGAAGTGTAGCTACACATACGTGTAGCTAACTTAGCTACACCGATGGCTTAAAATACAGTGGGCCCCACATTGTTTGGGTGATCCAAACCATTCATTTGATAGGCCCTCACATTGATAGGGTGTGCCCAAAAAATCAGCTCCATTGGACGATTCCAACCCTTCAAACCATGGAGGAAAAAATGGACAGATTTGTGATGGTTTTTACACATCCATTTTTGCCTCCACAAATCGTAGGGTTGGGATGATCCTATGGAGCTGATTTTTTGGGCACACTTTATCTATGTGAGGGCCCATCAAATGAATGGTTTGCATCACCCAAACAATATGGGGCCCACTGTATGTTAAGCCGTTGGTGTAGCTAAGTTAGCTACACTTTTCTCTTATATATATATATATATATATATATATATATATATATATATATATATATCGGAAAAGTGAGTGTACTCGGTTGAGTAGATAAGCATATCTACTCGGTAAAGCTAAAAACAGTGGCCGCCTACATTGTTTGGGTGATCCAAACCATTCATTTGAAAGTCCCTTGCCTACATAGGGTGTCTACAAAAATCAGATCCATAGGATCATCCCAACCCATCCAAATGTGGAGGGAAAAATGACAGATACAGTTTGTCCACAAATCTGCACATTTTTCCCTCCACTGTTGGATGGGTTAGGATGATCTTATGGAGCTGATTTTTTGTGGACACCCTATCTAGGTAAGGACCTTTCAAATGAATGGTTTGGATAACCCAAACAATGTAGGCCCCCACTGTTTTTATCTCGACCGAGTAGATAAGCTTATCTACTCGACTGAGTACGCTCACTTTTCCATGTGTGTGTGTGTGTATGAGTAAAGGGTTTCTGCGCTCGAGTGCAAAAACAGGGGTGGGCCCACATTGTTGGGGGGATCCAAAGCATTCATTTGGAAGGCTCTTTCATGGATAGAGTGTCCACCAAAAATCAGCTCCATTGGATCATCTTAGGGTGTCCATTTGTGGGGTGAAAAAATGGGCAGATTAGTGGACAAACAGTATCTGTCCATTTTCACCCCCACAAATGGACACCCTATGATGATCCAATGGAGCTGATTTTTGGTACACGCCCTATCCATGATGGGGCCTTTCAAACGAATGCTTAGGATCACCCCAACAATGTGGCCCCACCCTTGTTTCCTGCACTCGAGCGCAGGAGCCTCTCTCTCTCTCTCTCTATATATATATACACACACACACACACACACACACATAGTTGGGATTTGTCGTGTCTTTGTGGTTTTTTATTCAAGCAAGCATTGTAAGTAATGTTGCAAATGAAAAGAATTCCCATGAACACATTCTGTAAGAAATGGTTAAACCTTGTCAGAGCAGTAAGAGTATAATATTCATTAATCAACTTACAGTTGGCGTCGAGGCACTGGTCTGTTAATGCTGCAAGTATCATAGAATCCAATCCACCAGAAAAAAGAAGCGCAATAGGAGCAAGTTTCTGTGCTCTAGTCCCATCTAACCTTCTCTGCATATTCAATTTTCAAACAAGTGTATCAATACTAATATAACTAAAATAATTAAGACAAAATCAAATAACAACTAAGCCTGCCAGTTTAAGATCTTATGGCATCCTTCCTTTTTTTTTTTTGAACGGCTTCTTTCTTTAAACAATTGGATCAATACTAAACAACTAGAAAAATACTAATAAACAAGTGGATCAATAGTATTGTACTTAAGATAATTAAGACAAAATCAAGTAGCAACTAAGCCAGCTAGTTGAAGATACATCATGGCTTCTTTCTTTAAACTGATATGTGCACCAACTTGTCTTGATGGATCACTCCAATTCATTTTAAACTTTCCGCAATTCCCAAGGAGCTCTAACAACAAATGCAGCATCAAAGAAAGTACAGCAGAAAATCAAACGAAAACTACGAGAAATAGAGAAGATCTGATACAAAACCCAATATATCCATCCGTGCAGCCTGAGAAGAAACCACACTTAAATCTCTGCAGTTGTGAAATTTTTACAAAACATAAAGTTCATCAGGCCTTTGTATATGAATCTTGTGTATGTATTGATGGAAGGGATGTAAAATAAATTTACAGTCACAAAAGTCTCAATCAGTGATTTTCCCACATGTTCTTAAGAATTCAGAAAATCAACAGTTTTCAGTTCCCTAAAAATTTCAGGATGTAACATAAAGTCCACATCTAGGCTCCAAAATAACAATATAATGAAATATAAAGTCCTAGATAAATAAAATAAATTGAAAATCTCTAAAGATGGTAGGAAGGCAAGGCCTCACATCAGTTCTCCCTGTGTGGGAAGAACTCAACTCCAGTGAGTAAAATCCTTTATGTGCAGGAATCTGGCCTCACGAAGACGTCACATCAGTGCATATAATCAGGAACTCAATCTCCCTCGCCAAAAAACTAGGTATTGCCAACAAAACACTCAGCAAATCCTCGGTGTCCAGGTACTGAAGATGTAACCTCCATAAGATGAGGTAATGAAGAAGCTCTCAATGATGTCTCCAAAGTGTGCAGGATCCATGTCTCTGGTCGCATAGGGAATGTTATCGACATAGTTTTGCCGTCAGAATCACCAAGATGGATGTATGGCCTATGTGCTGCATGTCTGCAGCTACCTAGTACTGACCGGGGTTAGCGCGCAGCCGCTCCAACACCTCTTGGTATACCTCTTCAATATGATAGACGAAATCTTCGGCCTCAGCGCTATACCGACTAGGGTAGGGCAGAGGGATGTAGTCCAAACAAGTGGGAATGGGAAAGTTGAAAGTGGTCTCAAAGGGGAACGTACTAAGGCATCAATCAATGGGGCTAGTATGAGCAAATTCCGTCTGAGACAATCAAATCCCACTGGTGAAGCAGCTAGCTGGCTAAGCATCTTAGTAAAGCTTCTAACCGTCGATTGACCACTTCCATCAACCCATCCGTCAGAGACTGATAAATACTACCAAATTGAAGAATGTTCCCCATTTGACTCCTTAAAGTTCTCCAAACATGAATCAAAAGGTCCTAACTACGAGGAACTGCATGGAAGGGGACAGTTCGGAGGTGCTACCATTCAAGAAAAAAAAAGGGAGACAGTTCGAAAGTCCTAACACCACTGATAATAAGAGACGCGACTCTACTAACATATTGACTCGTCCAGCACCGAGTCACATGATATCCCATCTGAGGCCAATAGCGACTCTGGATGAGAGATAAATTGGTAGCATCAGATAATGAAACCATAAGGTACGAATCCTCAAGGGATCTAAAAGGAGATCCCTGACACGCGACGCCACACTGATACCGGCTCTCTATGCTTATCGCCACTAATGATGTCAATACTTCCTTCGACAGCCTACGAGGCTACGAGGATCTCTTACGGGAATTAGCTTAATTTTCTTGTCGTCTTCAACGAAGGAATACGTGTTTTTCTCACCATCATGGGTCTTACGATTGAACTTCCATAGAGAGCCCAATAGAATGTGGCACACCTCTAATGGCGCGATGTCACAGCACACTGAGTCCCAATAAACATTTCCTATTAAAAGTCTACCACGCATCGGGACTCAGCTGAGACATTGACCCCACCTTTGATCCATGCGATCTCTTACGGGCAAACGAGTGTCTTGGTATTTAACTGCAACCTGTCTACCATCAATAATAATGGTGCAAATCTTCCCACCTGCTGTGCATGTGGTGTGGAAAATATGGTTCCTCAACCACCCATCCATGCCTAGAAAAGGGAGGAAGTGCAGTATCATGTCGAATCACACACACAACCCCACGTGATCCCCATCGAGGATGGTCTCATTAGGCCGTCCACGAACCTCGAACATCTATCGTCAAGAATTCCCATCATGGGGAGCAAATTCTTCTTCAGGCTCGGTCCTATCGTCATGCTCTACTTGCTCTACTATGTTCGTCTGAGGATTTTTTTTTTTTTGAATTGTAGACGATTTCATTGCAAATAAAAAGACCGAGGAGGTCAATACACATAAATAAGCGCAGATCAAAGAAAAGGAAAAGAAACAACAAGAAGAAAGAGAGAAGCAAGGGAAAGAACTCAAGGGGGAAGGGAATCAAATAAAGCACGAGCTTCCTTGGACACACTCTCCCTTGTGAGGCTATCGACCTCATTGACGGATCTCTGAACATGCTTGAAGACAACAGAGGGAACCCCACCCAATCATTCATTTCATTGAAGAGGCTGTCAAACCTCCACGTATCCTTACGAGAACCACTAAGCCCACGGATTACATTCCGAGAGTCCCCTTCAAGCACCACTAAGTCCATGCCACCTTTATCTAATAACTTTAGACCTTGGTGCAATGCACGCACCTCAGCCTTAGTTGCATCTGCAACACCAACGGGACCCGTGAAAGCCACATCACCTCTCCTCTCTCATTCCACAAGACTCCGCCAATATCCCCTAGGCCGGGGTTCCCTAAACTTGAACTGTCGAAGTTTAGCTTCAATAAGCCAGGGGCAGGTGGCACCCACTCAAGCTTTCACTCTTGAGCAATCTTGATTTTCGTTTCTACGCTCACGCACACCTCCTTCCACGGTTCCACCCATTCCATAAGTCAAAGGACGAGACAAATCTGAAACTAGGGAGAGTCTTTACCCAGGAGAAAGTCAGGGCCTGAAAGGATCATCCGCGGGTTAGAACCTCCAATTCCACCTCTAAACTCTTGTTTTCTCGGCTGACAAGCGAATCGGGCCTTTCATTCAGAGAGGGGAGTGGATTAGCGGAGGATTGAATGCTCTAAGGGGACAATCAGATGACCTGTGACATGGTTCGCCACATTCAAAACATTTTATGGTGGAAGTGGATGGCTTGGGTCCTAAAATACCGCATCATGCGCTCGTCTCACCTACTGGGGCTTTTAAAGTATTATTGTTTTTGGTAGGAGGAGCAAAGTTTGGTCAGCTGATAACGGGGGCCGAGCTAGATGGTCCTCTGTCAGTTTCCCTTCGCTTAAAACGTTGAGCCTTAAGGGCCTAACGATAGGCGTCATCTAGTGGGAGGAGTGTATGAAGGGAAACTAACTCCTGGATCTGTAATCGTAACCCGTTGATGTACCGATCAGTAATATGCTCTTCATTTACGGGCTGTCAAAAGATAGAACTCCTCCCCGTATATTCCCTCACGGAACGAACCCCCTACTTAAGCCGTAGAAGCCTCTGGTAGAGAGTGGCTCTAAAGTCAGATGGCAGGTACTAACCTTTCATCTTTTCTTTCATTTTGGACCAGTTGTTGATCTTGGCCTTTCCTCTTTGAGTTCTTGTTTGGATCCTCGACCAGCATAGATAATTTGCATCCATTAACACCCAAATATAAATGGTTAGCCACGCAAAAACAACTCAATTGCATGAGACCAGCATAGATAATTTGCACTTCCAGATTTTATTTTTGCTACATGATGCAATATAGAGGTTCAAAGGCTTGATTCGTTTGATTTCTCTTCTTCCAATTTTAGATCTACTCTGTATAAAACTCAAAAAAATCACTAACATATATATGCTATGATTTAGCCGGCACTTTGAATTTATTGCCGACATACATGTCCTACCGTGTCCACACGTGTCAACACTCCTTGGATACTTTTAAAGGTATTGCTATAAGTGTTCGACTTAGTGTGGGAATGTGGACACATTTTTGTACCGTGTCCACTGTGACATTCAGTTTTATTATTGAATATTGTTTTTATGTCTTTTATTATTAAGTCTTGTTTTATTATAAACTCTGCTTTTAGCTCTTCTTTAACTAATATTTGTTGCTATATCTCCTCCCATAAATCTAAAAACCTAAACAAACTCTTATTCCAATACTATATTCATTGTATCATATTGGTCTCCCTTTCTCATTGTATATTGAGAACGGAAAGAACTAGATTAAATTGATGAATACATTATTATTTGATTATCTTATATTTGTTTTAGATTATAGTTGATTAATTCTAAGATTTATTAGTTTGTTAAATGAATATCATATTTATATTATTTTTTAATGATATCATATTTATATTGTTACAAATTATGATACCAATAAGTAATCTTATATGTATATACGTGCCACCATTTCTAGATTTATAGATATTGCCATGTCAAACAACTCGTGTCCGTGACGAAACTAAACACATGAAACCGTATCTATAAATCATGAATATATACACACACACACACACACACACACACACACACACACACACACACACACACACACACACACACACACACACTTTGTATTTTAGCTGTGTCCCAATTTCTAAATTTTGGGGTTTGTCGTGTCCGACACTCCGGGTCCGTGTCGACACGCCTGTTCGTGTCCACAAATCATAGGATATACGTAATTATTTCTTTCCTTGTATTTCTATATCTCAACTAGCAAAAAAACAGAATCATGTGAAATAGACTACAAAATCAAACTAAAACCAGCATAATTAACATAAAATCACAATTCTTCAAGATATAGCTTACTTGACCCACAAAAACACCTCAATCATGCCAATCCTGACACCGGTCTTCCAGTAATACATGCAATTGTGATGACCTCCACAATTGACATTTCAAAGCAAAGATCCCAAGGTCAATGATCAGATGGTCTTGTTCAATTAAAGAGTAGGTCAATAAGATCAAGGTCAAAGATTTTGCTTCTTGTGTTTCAAACTTTCAGTGGTGGGGTTCAAAAATAAATAGGAGATGAGTAGTTTGTTAATCTTTCTAGATTCATTAACATGATCACGTGGGATATTTACAAAGATCACTCCTAAGTGAGGGGCAAAATATTTAAAAATATGTTCAAATAGAGAAGTTGCTGGACTACCCCTAAATGGGCATACATTAAATAAGCATACATCTCTTTTTACTAGACTACATAATCTCACATGTCAACTAATTTTCAACTTCAATTTCCTCCATCTGCTTGACATTTCAATTTTCCAATTTTTATCCTCTAAAGGACTCACTCCATGTTTACACACAGATTAGTTTCTAATCTTACAGAAAACAGCATCTGCTAGTCTAATTTGAAGCCCATGTTAATCATCACAATTTTTAATGATAAGTTAACCAACACATACTACCATCACATTTTAATCATGTGGTAGCATGTCTCATATCCTTGGATTCCTTTGGAAAAAATAGCGCTTGTTTGCATGGCACTTCTATTTCTTGGGAAGGATTATTCACTCTAAACTTCTCAATATAAAATGAGCAACACACTTAAAACAATTGCAAAAAGGAAACTTATCATGATGTTCTTTCTATGATCAAACTGATTAAATTGCAGTTGCGACCAATGCCCCATCCAATAAGCTACACATAGATAAAAGCATTTACATAGGTGACTTTCGAACACCATAGCATTTGTTCAAATTGGCATGTCTAAGTTAGTTAAGTTAATAGGGTTCCAAGTGAACAAAACATTAAACTGAGAATAAAGTAGGCAGAGAATGCATAACTGGGGTTAAAGGAAAGCCTGTTATAGAAGAAACTGTTAAAGCAATCCATGCATTGAAAAAGAATGAGAAACATCTTTACAATAATAAGCAAGTAATCAAGGCAAATTAAAAAAAATAAAAAATTGACATTGCAGTTCTAGTATAAACATGCAAGAGCTTTCAAGATCAATGGGAGCATAAGTCAAGGTTAAGACCTGAAAGAGTGTGTTTAGGGTAGTGCGATGCATGACAGAGTCCCGCAAAACACTGAGCACCTTATGTGCAGGCAGAGAAACAGAATATTGTATAGACCCTGCATTAACCAATGTCTGGAACTTTTGTGTTATGCATGCTTCATCTGTATTTAAGATTTGAGAACCAAGGTTTACAATTTTGGTTTCGGCCACTGCCGAAACCGAAATTTAGGCCAAAATCCGGTAGTAAAAAAAACTCACTAATGGGCCGAAATTTCAGAAAAAACAAAAAAATCTGAAAAAATATATAAAAAAATAAAAATGGCCGGAATTCCAAAATTTCGGCCAAAATCCGGGCCGACACCGAATACATGTACTTTCAGTGTCGGCCTTGGCCGAAATCCGAGATTTCGGTATTTTGGCCGAAATTTCAAACCATGTCGAGAACTTCAGAGGCTAGGAATGCACCTTTGTCTTTCAAGACTGTAATCAGAATGGACAAAACTATTCATTAGAGAATTTGGAATGTCATAAAATTTACCAGACTCCGGTTCCACAAAATTTCTCTCCCATTTGATCAGTTTCTTTAGCAGGGTATCCCTCCACTCATGTTTCCTGACTTCACCAATCAGATTTTGTGTATTACCCTGAGAATTGACTTTTGAAGCATCTAGACATATACTATATATCCCACAAGAAAGTTCTTCCCAATAACCAAGAGAACCCATCCCATATGAGACTTTAAAAACTGCATGAGGTTCAACGTTATTATTTGCTGCAATTGAACCTGCATAAGCCATACATGAGTTTCATCATATAAAAAGAACTGTCCGGCTTATTTCTAAATGGGAAAGAGGTTCAAGAAAAATCCTAAAGGAGGAGATGAGATCTATGAAATAAATTGACATTACAAACAAATATGATTTGAAGTTTGAACTAAAACCTATGATATGTGGACATGGGCACGAGTAATGTGTTGACACGGGCATGGAGTATCGGACACGGTAACCCCTCAATCCAATAACGAGTACACGGTTAGAAGCAAAGAAAGAAGAAAAAAATATGAAAATACAAAAAATAAAAAATAAAGGGAAGAAACAAGAGGAAGAAACAAGAAGAAGAAGAAGAAGAAGAAGAAGAAGAAGAAATACAGAAACAAAATAAGGGAAATAAAGGAGAAGAAGAAGAAAGAAAAGAAAAATACAAACAACAAAAACTAGAAGAAATAAGAAAGAAGTTGACTGTTTGAATCTTTAAAAAAAAGAAGGAAAAAAAAATAAAACAGTCCATTAGAGGGCGAAAAGGAAGAGGAACAATGATGGAAGAAGAAGAAGAAGAAGAAGAGGAGGAGGAACTTGTCTGAAGAACATCTCCTTCACCTAGAAGGAGCAACATCTCTTTCAACAGAAATAAAGCAAGTGGAAATATAGGAGGAGGAGAAGGAAGAAAAGGAAAAAAAACATACACAGAAAAAAAGCTAGAAGAAATAACAAAAAAGTTAAATGTTTGCATGTTTAAAAAGGAGAGGGAAAAATAAAACCTTAGACAGCAAAGAGAAGAACAGGGACAAAAAGTAGGAAGGGGATAAGAAGACAAAGAGGAAGGGGAACTTAGTTAAAGAACATCTCCGCCACCTTGCAGTAGCATCATCTCTTTCAACTCATAGCAACATCCATGATAGAAATCCACAGTAGAATAAAAACAATACAGTCAAGAAAAGCCTTAAAAAAGAAAAAGAAAAATGATATTATATAAGAAAGGGCAAGTCAAATATACTAAATAAATAAAGAGTTACTTAGCCCCACTTGAAATAGAAAGTCAGATACAGTGAAACAAATATAAAAAGCTGAACTTTACTTGCGGGAATGGATGACAGGGTCTAAGTCCGTGCCGACATGTTTCCATAGCCATTGCCCATGTCGCCACGAGAAAATACTTTGTACAATCCGTGTCTACAAATCATAGAATAAATACAAAAGCAAAACAAAGAATTCACTTGTAAAATGTTATGTTGATTGGAAAGACAATTTTATCATCACTAAACCTGGGAAGTGATATACTTACCTCTTTTTTACTAGGTACAGCCCCTCTAGTGTATTTAAAACTACTATTTTACACTAGAGGGGGCTGTCCCAAGTAAAAAAGGGTGAATATATTATTTCCCCTAAACCTACATTATAAATTAGACATCATGCATATGATGGAATTCTGTAAAGATTATCCAATAGGTTTGAAATTTTGAATTTTGTTTGGCCCTAATAGAATTGTTGAACTTTGAGCTACAATACAAACATGTGGAGTGAAGAATATATGTGTGGTGAACTAGCCAAGGTTATAAATACGGTTTCGGTCACTACGGAAATGGAAATGTATCGGTTTCAGTTGGAAATTTAGGTGGAAATCATGTAAAATCACAGAAATGCATGGAAACATATGCGAATGATAAAATTTTAAGATGAAACTTCAGGAAATGCTAGAATAAGCATCAATACACACTTAGAAACCATCACACATGTAAGACAGCTGTCCATAACTGCTTAATAACATCGAACACCTAGTGACATCCACTGTCGTGCACGTCTGATAATTCAGTACATACTACATTTCACATGGCTTCATATAAATTTTTGTACATAATACATACACTACAGTTCATGTGCAATTCATAATAAAATAATTAAGTAATACGTACTAATATAGTATATCACTAATGCACTTATGATTTTGGTTTCGATATTTGTTTCGGTTTCGGTATCATTTCGATCGGGATGGAAACGGGAACATATCGGTTGTTTCGTGTTGGTTTCTATGGAAATTTAAATCCATGGAACTAGTACTGTAAAGGCAAAGGTATGTGACACACGGCTGAATACGCACTCAGTGAGTAAGCAAGCAATACACAAGTGGCACAAGAGCACAACAAATGTGTGCACTGAAGACATGGCTCGGTCAGTAAGAACGGAATAGAAATAATGCTATTAGTGGGAATCTCTTTATTTCCATCAGAAAGATCAAATTCCACCAATAAATCATATGCAGATTCCCACAAAAACAAAGTGAAAGTGCTTCCATTATAAGCAGTTTTTTATCCCAAGTAAATTTATAAAAGTGAAGCCAAAAATGAAAGAAAAATTCAGTTGAACTATTTACCAAAGCTCTTCTCTGCAGATGGAGGTGGTGATACAGAAGATAGCAGAAATCTTGAGTCATCCAAAGTTGGCCAGTGAACAAGTAGGCTCCTCCTTCCAAATGCATCTCGACCAAACCATATGGTTTTTGACCTAGCCTGAAAGGTATGCATTCAGAAAAATATGAGAAACAAAGTTCAAGAAGTGATCCAAGTCTATTTGCCCATATTGCATCATTTAGAGTCTTAACCAAGAGAAACTATCATATTAATAGAGAGATACCTGCCAGTATATTAATGCGTATGGCCCTTTAATTGTTGAAAGAAGCTCGGGGACAGAAATTCCTTCATTTTCAGCACAGTAACAAACTCTTTTGTGTCCATGGCAATCACAAGAACAACACTTTTCCAATTCACGCATCAGAATTTCAGTATCATTGCTATCACTTCCGACATCAATCCCTCCAAATATTTCACCTTTTAAAAGATAACTTTAGATGAGAAATGAGATTGACAGTCCGGATACAACTCAGAGAGACGAATCAATGTATACGGTGCAAGTAAGCAGGGAACAAACCGGGAGAAAAAATACTAATCAGAAATAACTAGCTGATTTCATCAATGAAATCAATTTTGTTAGAAGTGTTCCAGTTGAAAGAAAATGTGTACGCCTGACGAGGTAAGTGGTTACTAGACTTTATAATGTAACAAAGACTCTGTATTTTGCTGTCAATGTTAAGAATATCATTACTATTTAAGCGCAAAATGAGATCACCTACTCACAAAAATGATAAAAACTATGCAAACTGTTGAAGTTTGGAAGATCACCATCCTTGCTAATTCATATGAAGTGTTAAAATATAAAATATAAAATAATGCCATCTCCAACAGCTTAAGCTTTTGGAGTGATTGGTCGTTTCACACGAAGAAAGGGGAAGATGGAGAGAAAAGAGGGGCGAAACAGAGGAAGACCAAGGGAAGAAAGGAGAAAATTATTTTCTTGGAGGTTAAACCCTAATCCCACAAATTGGTGTAATTATAACCTCACTTATCCATAAGTACAATGTCTGACATTATGCCAACTAAGATTGGACCTATCAAATTAGCATAAGAACTAACACTCTAATAACTAACAGAAATTACGTTGAGACGGGCGTGGGCCTTATCTTACACTCTTAACACTGTTGGAAATCCCCTCAAGATGGTGCATAGACAGAATACATGCCGAGCTTGGAACAAATACTTCCTAATTGACTGCAAGCATCTGCTCATGTAAGTATATCTGCCAATTGATCTTTGGACCTCACACACAGAATAGCTATAAATTTACCAGTGAACTTTTCACTTACGAAATGACAATCCACTTCAATGTGCTTAGTCCTCTCGTGAAATATAAGAATGCAAGCAACGTAAGTAGCGACTTGATTATCATAGTACATCTTCAAACTGTGTGTGTGTGTGTGTGTGTGTGTGTGTGTGTGTGTGTGTGTGTGTGTGTGTGTGTGTGTCATGGCTAGATATTCTCTTTCTGCACAAGAACAATTTTTGAAAAATGACAAATTTTATTTATACCATGAAGATTACATTTGGGACCAGAGGTCCCGCCTTGCATTTACATAGTATTATGGCAAGGAGCATGCTCCTGAACCATCAAAGGAAACAGATAAAAAGAAATCATAAATACATCAAAATAGGGTATAGCTCATCCAACCTGTCAATTCATACTGCTCCTTACAAAACTACAGACCCCATGGCAACCCCAACCAAAAGCTATTTCCATACCTCCTCCCCAATTAATTGAAAAGATTTCTTCATCTCTCCAAATCGTCAAAGGACTTCTGCACAAGATCATGCAACTACATTATGCTTCCTGTTGTGCCAAGTGACCAAATTAACATCTATGAGAAGGCAATCCTGCCAAATCCACATCTGAGCAGCTTTCCACTCTTAAATGAATACCTTTGTCGAGAGCTTCCTTTAAGTACTTGGGTCCAATAACACGAACAGGGAGGCAAGAGCTTTGCTCACAGGATTAAGATTATTGAGGACTAAATTAACGGGAAGATTGACGATAGAAGCGAATTCATCTAACATCATTGCTTTGATGAGAATAACAGTTAGGAATGCAGCGGCTTGGACAATATTTGAGTGAGATAGTAGACAGAATTAGAGATCTAGTGGAGGGGTGCCAACATATCCCTGGAAGTGCAGATGAGATGGTTGGCAAATTAGCAAAACAAGGGAAGTTGAATTGAATAAGGAGAATAATAAGTGTCCAATGAAGCAGAAGAGTGAAGGGCCCTATAGAAATATATATATACATGGAGAATATTAGCATTTGATCAAATTCGTGCATAGTAGAAGATCAAGAAACATGAGTGCTAGTGTCGGAGGTGAACCAATTCAATTAAAACCATAAAGAAGCTACATTCAGCATAAAATGTCAATTAGGCTATACATGCATACACATTCCCATCTAAATCATGTCTGGATAAAAAACAATACCATTAAAAACAAGTAGGTTTCCGGAAGTATCCACTAAAGGTTGAAGAACGGGACTTATTCCCCGGAGTTGCAATGTGGCACCAAGGAAATGCAGTTCAGCATCAGATTCTGTTACCATGGTTGTAGTATCTTGTGTAGTAATCACTTTAGAAGTGATGTAATATTTCTTTATTTCAGTAAAGGACACAGAAGAAATCTCCTTTTCCGTTTTGGTTTCCTCTTCATTGTCGTAATCAGCAATCACCAAGTCAGATAATAAGCCTTTAACTTGATTTTCATTCCGGAAACAAACGGATGGAACACAGCAACCAATGGGAGCGTTATAGCCAACTGACTTTACATTCAAGCAAGAGAGATATTCTTCCTTTTCAACAGAATCTATGCTCTTTAACTGAAAGAAAACCTTCCTGCTCCCCAGGTGATTAGGACCCCTTCTCCGTAGAGCTGCTTTAAGATCGTCCACTGATAACCTTGGCTCATGCACCTGCAGACAAACTGTTTAATTCTAGTAATTCATCGATTAAGAAAGCGTAACAAAGATATCATCCATAAATGCATATAAGTAAGATTCTCATAGCTGATTTTAGCAACTATGATAGGTCCATTGACTGTTTCGGACCTTACTCATTCAGAACAGTTTGTCACTTGTTGTTGCATGCATTCCTAAGCAAAGAGAGAGAAACAAAAGGAAGCCACAGAAATATCATACTGCCAGAACGCTCATTCTTTGATTTAGTTACAAAGGTACACTCTGTAGAATTAATGCTCACATGTTTTTACAACCAATCAACTTCCACCAAACATTGATAAGTGTTGGACACTTCTGTCTATATGGAATTGAACCTCGCCACGAAAGCATAAGAGTACTTGGCAGTCAATATTCCATACACATTAAATTGTCTAGATTCCTAAGAGACAAGTTTTTCCTTATGAGCATAAGTTTTTCTTTAATATGGAATAAAACATGTTATTAGAAACAAGACAATACACTGTGCAACATCAATTGCTCAAAGTTGGAAATTTTGTGTGGAAAACATGTGTCCGGGTTGAGCCTTATTTTTTTAACTTGGGCAGATTGACAAGACAACTCAGGCGAGTCATGACTTTTGACTCAAATTAAAAAACAATAAATATAGAAATAACAAAAGAAAAGGAAAATTAAGAAAAGTTGCTATATATACGATCTAAAAGTGAAATTATATACCATTAAAACATAATAAAATAAAAATAAAAATAATAAACGGTAAGATCATAGTTACCGGGTTGGGAAACGAATTCGAGAAGTGAAATGTGAAACAGAAATGGAAAACACAAAGAAAAATAGAGGGACGAGAAACGGGAAAACAATGGAAAATCGTATGAGAAATGCATCGAGAAACGCATCGAGAAACGTCGTAGGAAATGCATTAGGAACGTTTCAAAAACGATAGAGAAACCTCAATGGAAACACATATGAAATACAAGGGAAACATGAAATATATGTTTTTGTAGATTTAAAATTTGTTAATTTTAGAATTGGGAAGCGGGTTTAGAAATGAAAAAATGCAGGAAGCAAAAAGCTCTAAAGAAAGTAAAGGTAAAACATGTGCGAAGCATAACTGAAAGTTAGCACAAAGCATATAATATGCCACATGGAAGCAAAAAAAAAAGACATGTATAAAAGGGGTATGGTTATAGCAGGTTAGGTATGAATGGTTAATGTATGTAAGGATTACCAGTAGCAAATAAGACTTCACGACCAATGAGAGATACTAGATTTAGGAATTTATAGTTTCATGTGTTTTATTCATGTAAATTTCATGTTAAGCTTTAAAAAATGTTCCGCATAGGTTTCATTTAAAAGTTGAGATGAGTTTTTAGGGTTTAAATTTACTCTTTCTTTCTTTTCTTTTCGCCATTAAAAAAAAAACACTTTTTTTGCAAATAGGCTCATTAGGCATTATCAAAAGGAGAAAAAACATTTTTAGGAAAATAATCGTCGAATAAGAAGCATAGTCTTAATTAAGAGGAAACGCGTATGAAGCATGCTTCCCCTAAAATTGGGAAGTGAGAAGAATTTGGCTTCATAAGTGAACTTCTGGGGAAGCGATCTTCCCATTCAAGTTGGAAGTTTCCAGTAACTATGCTGCAAACTCTACTTCAGAGCAACTGACATAAAGTATGCTAAAGTATAAAAGATTAAATAACGCCATCTCCAACAGCTTACGCTTTTAAATTAATTGGTAGTTTCACATGGTACAAGAGCAAAGGTTCTGGGTTCGAACTCCTTCATATTAAAAATCCACATGTAATGGCCAACCCAAAAGAGGAGCCACATGTACCATATGTAGGCCAATTCTAAACAGAGGGGCCACAAGTGAGGGCGAGTGTTAAAGTATAAAAGATTAAATAAAGCCATCTCCAACAGCTTAAGCTTTTGGAGTAATTGGTTGTTTCACGAAGTATGAATACTTACATGGAGATCTTAAATAATAAGTTCACATGCTAACCCATCAAAGATTCAATCTTAATTTGCAAACTAAGGGTTCATTTTGAATGCACACCCATATTGCAAGACAATCTAAGTAGGCCCGGAATCCTAAATTCCCCCTTTACTTATCCTATTATAAATCCCCCTTTTCTGATAATCATTTACAGCTATGAAGAAATAAAAGCGTTAAAAATTCGATTTTTAACAAGAAACCATAGACTGCTAAGCGCAAGACAAAGGGTAATGGCATTCGAATTGTATAGAACATAATCTGATGATATTGCATAAAAGAAGTGAAATAGAAAAGTGAAGTACCAAAAAAATAAAAAAACTGTTCATTTTTTATCAAAGAATTAGGATTTTACCTGATTCGATTCAGGAGATGAAGGTGAGGGAGAATTGGGAAACAAGGAAGACAAATCAAAGCGAACCCCTGAGATAATCAAAGCGATTCCGCACATTTCTCTCAGTTTTCACTTCAATAGAAACCCTAGAAAAACCCTAGAAAGATCTTTTCGCCCACCCTCGGATTTTTTGGATTTGAAGTTTCCAACTTCAGACTTTGGCCCAGAGCAGAGTTTATATTTTGTACTGTGAAGAGGAGTCAGAAATACAGTAGAGGGGGGTGGACCAGGGAAGAAAAGGGGGTAAATATATCACTTCCTCGGGAGAGGGGAGATGATAAATTCGCTCCCTCTGTAGGATAATTCGCACCCCGTTAAAGGAGGGTATACGGAAGACTTTAACTCTTTTTAGCGTTTAAAAGGGAGCGAATTATCATCCCAGGGGTGCGAATTTATCACTGCCCATGCTTTAATGGGATGCGACTTCTTTGAATTGCAATGAGGCGAGTCCGTCTAAATAGAGTGAGTCCCACCATTGTTTAATCAAAACCGTCCATTTGATAGGCATTGCTTTGGATCATCTATGGCCTACAGGTAGAGGCCGATCTAGCCAAAGGCCCTGCTCGGTCCAAAGTTTTGGAAGGCAGTGGAGGCCGTGAAGACTGTGAAAGGCCGTGGGAGGCGGTGGGGGCCGTGAGTGGTGGCCGTGGGAGGCAGTGGGAAGTCATGGGTTGCCGGATATTGCAATAGAGAGGATGGTGGAAGAAATAGTTTTGTTGCAGGATTGAATGTGGATTTGCCGAAGCTCGGTGGTGGACCGAGGTGGTGGCCGTTGGAGATCGGGTGGTGAAGATGGCTATCATGCATGGTTAGGAGCGCACAATAGCTATAGGGTTTTTGAAAATCGAAATTGTCAACTGGAATAAGGTGGAGACGTCTATGTGGCACGGCACAGGGGCGGAGCCAGGATTTTGCTCAAGAGGGGGCAGAGAATGGTTGTTATAAAACCCGTACAGGTGTGGCTCTTTGGCTGAAGTCTTGGGTATGCTCCCCAGAGACGAGAGTTCGAATCCCCCTGGACTTGCCCGATGCGCGGTTTACGGGTGATTACGCTCATTCGGAGGGAATTAGTCCCACTCTACAAAGTGGGGTGGGGACACCATACGTCATAAAAAAAAAATGGTTGTTATAACATGTTGGGTCCACCATTCTACACTTGATGTTTTGATAGGTCGGGCCCATCATCTCCCCCTAATCCATGCATAAAATAGAGCCTACAATTTACACATCATACCTTGATGTAGTGGGGCATGTTGTGATGGATGGACCTCACTATTTTACAAGCATCCATAGTGCGGTCCAAGAATGTTAGTGATTTAAAAGATTCCAAGGCCCCAAAAAAAAGGCTTTCTACTTTGAAAATCCCAATAAATCCTAAGATTTTATGTGTTGTATGTGCATGAGGTCCAGTATTTTCCTCCAAACCGTTCAGTTGTTGGGCCACAATGTTTCTCGCCGCGTAATTCATCTCCATAGGATGGTCCTAACCCTCCGATTTATAGTTTCTATTATGAGCAATCTCATTGTAGAGTGGAGGGTTAAGATCATCCTATGGAGATGACTTACGGGGTGCGGCCTATTTACGTTTTCGCCCAACAAATGAACAGTTTGGATCATCCAATGAAATGGGCCCCATGTACTTTTAGAAAAATACTAGATTTAGGTATATACAACAAATAAAATCTATACATAGCTAAGGTGACAACTGACAATCCCTTTCTCTCTTATCCAGATTTGTTTTGTCCATCCCGTTCAACTAATTATGTGAGAGAGAGTCAATAGGTAAAAGAGGAGGTTTTAATTTAGGGATAAATACATTTACACCCCCTCTAGTTTCTGAAACACATCCACTTCGACCCCTATAGTTTAAAAAGTGACAAAGACATCCCCTGTAGTTTCAATTTGTTTAAGGTTTGCCCCCTCAGCTGAAGGTTCGTCCATAGATTGAAGGGTTATGATGATCCGATGGAGCTGATTTTTTGGGCACACCCTATCTATGTCATGACCCATCAAATGAATGCTTTGGATCATCCAAATAATGTGGGCCCATACCCGAATCCAAACACTACCAAACGCTTTGGATTCGGGTATGGGCCCACATTATTTGGATGATCCAAAGCGTTCATTTGATGGGTCTTGACATAGATAGGGTGTGCCCAAAAAATCAGCTCCATCGGATCATCCTGACCCTTCAATCTATGGACGAACCTTCAACTAAGGGGGCAAACCTTAAACAAATTGAAACTACAGGGGATGTCTTCGTCACTTTTTAAACTACAGGGGTCGAAGTGGATGTGTCAGAAACTAGAGGGGGTGTAAATGTATTTATCCCTTTAATTTAAATGGCCCGTTAAGAAGGACTTACTAAATAACTTTACCAAAAAATGCTGACTAAATCGGCAACCTTACAAAAAATGCTAACAAAAACTATGTTCCAAAAGAACTAAAATCCGGAATTTTAGGGTGAAAGTTTATGAAAAAATGCTAACTTTAAAGAAAAGTTCCTAATATTAAGGGGACAATTAACTTTACTAAAAGTTGCACTGAACTAAAATATAACAGAAAAAATTCTAATTTTTAGGGGGGCAACTGCCCCCCTTGCCCCCACTGGCTCCGTCCCTGGCATGGCGGACATGTATCATTACTTGTTGGGGGACCACAAATATGTCACTTTTTGTTGGACTCGATACAAGTTAGGCTATTGGGTAATGTAATGGGGAATGGAGATGGGTAGCATAAAAACGGATATGTAAGCTAATTCTATTGTGTGTAAGGGGCGGTACTGTTGTAGCCTGTTATGGGACATCTTGTCCCTTATTTGGCACTTTTTGGAATAATAAATGTCAATTTAAAAAATATATATATAACAAGACGGGATTTGCAAGGGACCATGGCCGAAGGCATTTCACATATGGTCCTTTGCATGAGAGAGCAGCCACATATGTTCAGTTTTCAGCAGATTTTGTCTTTATTCATGAGGTGGGTGCTTTCTCATGCAACTGACCGTGAAATCCCTTTTGCTATGGTCCGTAGCAAATCCCCAACTACACATGTTGTCCACTTAACATGAAATCATGCGTATTTCCATCGCTTGGATATTGGGTAGTTTTTATTGGATTGAGAGAAAAAACATTCGGGGAGGAAATTTTTTTTTCCTTTCCACAATTTAGAGGGAAATGAGATGATTATGGTTAATCTAGAGGAAGATTATCATAAACTGAAGGCCCCCCTTCAGTAAAAATTAAATCCCACCTGTAAATAATTAGGAACTTTATGAATTTTTTTTTTCATGTGTAAAATAATCTTATTTTGTAAATGAGATTAAATTTGGTGACATCCAAAGAGGCCCTTAAATTCCTTCATTACCCTTGTAAGTGTCTCTTACTTCATTCGTTCTACTTCTATTATTGCTACTACAACTATAGTGACATACTTTTCTTAATTATACTCACGTGGGCCTTCCTAGGCATTGATGAAATTTTGAAACTAGGTCTTGGGACATTATTAATCAAAATTTGTAAGAAAAGCATGGCCTATCTTGAGTCATTATTAATCCAACACCCTAATCAGAAACAAAAGAAAACTTAAATCCAATTAAAACATTATAAATAACGGAAGTGGTATTGCCACCTATAAATTTACGCGTTTTTTTTCATTATCAACTTGTGTTAAGTTGATTTATTTTCTTTTCAACATATTGTAGAAACTAACATGAGTAGAATACCAAAGTTTAAGGGTGGAAATATCAACCCCTAGACTTGGTCTATATTTAGAAAGCAAACTACTCACCTGAAGTGATGCTAAAATCTAAAAAAATAAATTGGGTCTTTGAAAAAATCAGTTCAGATTTAGTCTTAAAGGGGGAATATTGAGTGGGTTCTTTCAAAGAACCCATCTGATTAAGAGGAATATTGAGTGGGAATTTAGAGCGTTTAAGAACATAATATACAATACTTAGTGAAGTGGGAAAAGAGACTTCAAGGTCGTGTTTGGCTCCTTATGCTTCAGTATGCAAGGACTGCATTCTACAAGATGTACAGTTAATAAAATGAGCAATGACAGAGACAAGGGATCGAGCCCTTGCATAAAGAGCTGCAAAAGGGTTTCATTGGATCCAGTTACATTTGAAAATCAATTGAAAAAGTAAAATCAGTTACATTTGATGACGCGGATCCAATCAAGAGCCCTTTTGCGGCTCTTTCTGCAAGGGCCCCCTTGTATCTATCATTCCTCTAATAAAATTATAGGGAAGGCACTATTAATTGTTTAGATTAACGAAAAGACATTGAGCGTGTGGCACTGATGTTTGCTGATTGAGCATGTGGAACTGATGTATACTATGACCATTTCCCTTAAAAAGAAGAATAATCCAATGCAAAGTGTTGCATTAATATACAACTTAGCACTCAACCTATTGCACACATGGGCCCTACCTTGATCAATTTAGACAATAAATTGAGCCCCACCATATATTTTCCATGGCCCAAATTTGCTCTGATAGACAATCCTAATCCAGTGGCTCAAAACCCATTGATCATATGGTTAAGATCACCCGAAGAAAGCAATACTTCAGCAATGAACGGTGTAGATCAATTATCAAACTTTCATCCGTATAATGATGCATTGGATCATGATAATCCATAAAATCAAAACCAAAATTTAGGCTAATGAAATGTAGAGAGTACCCATAAAAAAAATGTAGAGAGTTAATTAAATTACTAGTGAGGACCATTTGAAAGAGAGAGGTCCCTTTCCTAGGAGTGAACAAGGGACCACAAGGCTCACAAACCCTATAAAACCCCCTTTACTTTCCTTTTCCTTTTCGTCCTAGGACCACCTATACTTTTTATTTTTACCACTTGTCAATTAACATCAACTCTTGCTTGCTTTTCCCTCACTTTATTTTCCTGGATCTTGTGCAACAAGGACATTGCCACAATCCCTACCTTGTCTTAAACAAACCAACGTATCAGAAGCAATCTTTCCCTCAGATGTTCCTTCTTTATTCATAACTTCAAAACATTTCTGTTTATTAGTTTTTTCATTCACCTTTTCCAAAGTATAGGTTAGATAAGAAACCATGCGTCTGTTGAACCATTTGAATGCTCAAGAGAATGGAATGTCTAGACTTTCATTTGAAGTTTTTTTTTCTAATTATGTTAAAAAGAAAACCCGAGTTTCATTACTCTTCATGCTGCAGACCATTTATTCATCCTCCATAGTTTATGCACGAAACTTAAATTTGGTTTGAATGTATGTGCCTGTGCAGTCATTTAATTGTGCAAATGCAAGCATGCACTCATAAGCATGAGAGAGAGAGAGAGAGAGAGAGAGAGAGAGAGAGAGAGAGAGAGAGAGAGAGAGAGAGAGAGAGAGAGAGGACTGGAAACAACAAATTAAAGATATACAGATTACAGATTATTATCATTGACAACTAGATAACCCATGAAGCCATTAAGAATTGGTAGATAACCCATGAATCGCAATTTGAGAAAGCATTGCTTTCCTTGTTTTGATTTTTTTTCAAATCTTGTAGAGTTATTTAATAACTGAATAATCTAGAAAATTCATTCCAATCAAACTCTATAATGAACAGATAATATCATCATTATTACAAACTTCTCAACACAATTTGCACCACATTGTTTTGAATATCCCTCTCATTGTATGGCAGAAAGGCTACATAAGTGCCATAGGAATTATAAAAAAGTACTTATTTTAAAACTGAAAAATGAAGAATCTTTGATGAAATCCAACATTTAAATGAAGAACACCCACGTCCATCTTGAAGTACGTAGAAGTCCCCTTAATTTGTCTCTGATGAGCAAGTGGAGCACATATCCTGCAATGTTAGAGAACTTTCTTCATTTATCAATGCATTGCCTACATTATATTTTTTTCATCTAACCCACATGTTCTTACAAGGCAGAAGAGGGAATATTCGATCCAAGTGTAGCTTTGGAATCATTTTGAAAGGAATTTGCTTGGGAGTTATTTTGAGAATGATGAAGCTTGGGAGTTATGTTCACTTGTAAGGGTCTCATCGTAGGGCTAATTGAGTAAAGAGGTGTTGTGATGGAATTTGGCAAGAGATTTTGTGATGTTGAGCTCAACATTTGAAAGTAGTTGATTTGTTTCTGATCATTATCTGTTGAAGTACTCACATATGAAGGGAAACTTGATTGTGCCAAAGGTTCTTCTGTTTGAGATGAATATCCAAGTCCTCCCAAGTGGGATGCATTTGTAGGCAACTCCCAATGATAGTAGGAAGTGTAAGGCATGGCATTGTTTAGGAAATTATAAGCCAACACTGGTGCACTTTGAACTTCAACACCCACTTGATTTCCTTCTTCATTTCCTTTGTTCCAATTGGTTTTCTGATTGTTTTCTTCTCCTTTAACTTCTTTACATTTAGTTCTCAAAGAAGCATCTAAGTTCCAAAGCATAGATTTCGATAATGTAGTTTGATCTTCCCCAACCCCATTGTTACTGCTGTTTACATTTCCCATTTTAGATAGAGTTAAAGAGTTAGTCCCACTGCTCTTTAGGTATTGAATATTAATGGAAGATGATGGAACTTGTGATGGGTTCATTTGATGAGAAACTAAAGTGGGTTGAGGGTATAGAGCAAAATTTTCAGGAGCTATTTGGAGAGGAGGAAGTTTATCTATTTCATGTTGAGCAGCATTGAGCAACCAATCCACAACTTTGCTAGGTTGATTCAGCCCAAGCCTATCCTGAAGGTCATATAACTGAATTGCAGTTGGTACCGAAAGTCTCACACGTCTATCTCGCAATCCTCTTATGGTACTTACTTTACTGTGCCTATCTTTTCCTCCCAACGAACGTGACACCCTTACAATTCGTGGATCCTTTAGCCCTGACCATGGCCTTGAACTAGATGATCCTTTGGGGATTTTGTTATCATCGTCGCCACCTTCTTGCTTTGCTGGAAAATATTTTCCGCTTGAATTCCTATTCATCATAAGGCTCTCATCATCAATACTCATGAAAATTATCCAATTGACAAAAAACTTTTCCTTTTGATGATAGATAAATTCAGCTTTCTATTCCACTTTCATGAATTGGATTCACTACATAAACTTCTTCTTGGAGTTGATGTTTCTCTGCTTCACAATACATAGAAAAAGAAAATCTTAAATCCTTTTGTTATGATTGAATCGCACTATACAATCACGTGATTTACTTATAAAACCACTGAAGGAATGATCAATTTCTTTGTTCATGAAATATATCTATCTATGTAGTACCAATTTAAAAATTTAGAAAAATTAAACACTACACCAACACTTCTTTGTGTAGTTTCAATGGTATATGATAGGAAGAGAAACAAAGAAGAAGAAGAAAAAAACTTACTCTTAACTCAATTTTTTTTTTTTTGGAAATTCATGTCAATACTTTCATACATCACGACAATTAAGCATGGATCCAATAATTCTCAGACTATACTCCTTTGCAACACTTAGGTTGGTATTTATATAACAAAATAAGGAAAAGTAAGCACATCGGCCTTCAGATCTAAATCCAACCCAGTGCTACTAGGGGTGGTTAGAGCTCCCTGCGGCCATGAGAGGAGCTGCTAGATGTGACACCATCGGCATCCCTAATGCATGGGTAAAGTAGGCAATAGGTCGGCTTGGGGTGATGGTGTGATTTTGTTTACTGATTTTCATTTTTTTAGGCTGTAGAGTTTGTGAGGCAAGGCAGCTTTGTACTCCTCTTGTGGTTTGTTTGTTTTTCTTTTTATAAAATTTCAGGTCTTCCCCGAATTTCCTATGATTTTCAAGTTTTTTTTTCTTTAAAAAGAAAATCAAGCTTGAATCTCTTGCTTCTACCCATATTAGCGGTGCGAACAAATAATCTATAATTCATGAATAAATATGAAATTAATGAAATGAAATACGCATGACCAAGTAACTTACAATAAAACAGTAGTACCTACTATCGACAAAGAAAAGTTTTTTTTTAGTAAGAACCATGGACTCCATGTACAGAAAGAACAAGAGAGTGTCAAACAAACTTACATGTGAATGGAAACATCGCTCAGGAAACTGAATTTTGATTTTTGATGGTTAGAAAAGGCTCAGAAATTAACCTCCAGCACCACTGAATACACCTTCCAAATATGCTTGCGAAATCGATTCTCAGGTCCACAAGTTTCAAGGTTGAAATCAGATTTCATAAGAGAATGAACTTGATGAAGAACCTTTGTAGTTTCAGAAAGATATGGCAAGAGTCCAGGAACAATGTCCGAATGGAAAGAAAAGTAAAAGGTATGGAGCATCTGTAAACATGTGGCTTAGGTTTACACCTATCAAATAAATGGTCTCACCATATCCCTATCAGTAATTAGTTTTATATATTTTTTACCTAAGATTATTCTAGTTTTCACAATCGGGTGTATGGGGAGCTAACATATAGGCAAGGGACCAACCTAAACTTCATTATAGCATCCATCCAGTAGAGAAAGGAAGGACCACACAACTTTACAGTGCCCACTTGTAGAGATATTAGTGTTACCTTCTACCTTTCTCAGTCGCACTTTCGCTTTTTTCGTTGTGGAGAATTTTTTTTAAAAAAAAGCTACTAAAAATGGTGTTCTTCAACATCGATCCTTTCGGGCCCGATTCTTTTATTTCTGACTCTCCAATGGAAATTTGCCCTAATTTACGACAAATTCTGGGAGCGAAGCGGAGTTGCTCCACCAGACTCTCTTCAGCCCGTTCCTCGCTTCAGAAAAATGGGAAGGAGAAGCGCTGAAGAGCACGACCGAGCTTCATCTTGTACAAAAGCAATATACAAGTTCCATTCTACATAAAGTAATGAATCACAAGTACTCTTTCATCTCTCTACATCATATTTTGTGACATTTTGTAGTGGTAAAGAGGGATGGAACACACAAAAATGAAAACCTTAGCATTAATCTTTTGGAAACTTTCTGTTTTGTGGCTTTGAATAGGCCTTTAACTGGGACTAGCACCTTGCTTTTCTATGGTTTTGAGGCACTTTTTTTAAAAAAAGAAAAAGAAAAAAGGTTTTGGTTTTGACGCACTTAGCAACTTACTAAGATAAGAAGATGGGAGACAAGGATAGGAGGCTTATTCTTGGAATTTTTTTTAAAAAAAGGCTTCCATGGGAGCCTTTTTCATTAATAAAAAAGCAGACTATATAAGGTCCCTCTTCCAAACCAGACACAAACCAGTGTTTTTGAGACTTGTTCTTCAATATCCAAGGAAAGGATTTCCATTATCTGAGCTCGTGCAAGGGGAGAGAAGACAAAGGCCAAGTTCTTGAGCTTTTCAATGCCAAGAACGCAGTTAAAGAAATAGAGAAGCCCCGAAAATCGCTGCAAAATTAGAAGATCATGACAACCAGTAAGTGGGATTTTCTATTATAATTGTGGATTTTCTATTTTTAATGGCTATAACTATCTCTCCATTCCAGTTATTCATCCAGCTTCTTACAACACTCTCTTGCAAGCAGTACTCTTCACTTTAACAATACTAACAAACCCAAACCTTTAAACTCCCAACTTGCTCTTGGAGACATTCTTCATGGCGATCCTTCTAACTTAAAAGAAACCCTAAAGGGCCCAACTTGCCAATATAGAATCCAAAAATGATAAATTTTCTCTTGAAAGAATGTAAGGCTCTTAGTTCATATTGCACAAGCCTTATCAACATTTCCCCTCATTACTATTGCCTGCAAAAACAAGAAAGACTTTTCACTGGTATTGACAAAGGATGCTTGTTGAGATAATGCTGAAACCCTAACATCTCCATATTTTTCTTTATGCAGAATTTGAGAACCCTAAAACTTCATTTTCTTTGTTGTTTTCTTATTCTTTATTTTGTTTATGATATTTTTCTAAAGCCACAAAACCTTCAAACCTCATTTTCTTTGATTTAAGAAGCCAGATAAAATGGACTATTCATGATTTTTTTTTCCAAACAGGTTATGGAGTTGAAGATGCACCACACTAGAAGAAACCCCAAATACCCTCCATTTATGTTGTCTTTTGAGACCAAGAAAACATCAATTTTCACAAGAATGTTCTGAATTACTTTTCCATTATAATATCAATAAAGAGAAGAACCTCTTTTTTAGGGTTTCAAGATGCAGAAACAATTTTGCATCAAGACAAGATAAATGGTCCCAAAAAAGCAGTATTCTATTGCAACCCAAAATAAAGAAAAAGAAAACAACACTTTCAAAACAAGTAACAAAAATAAAGAAAAAGAAAACAACAACACTCAACTTCAAGATCTGGAAATAATCCCTTAAAGTTTGCATTTATGAAATGACTGAAATGGAGAATGTTATTTCTTGGGTGCAAATATCAATTTCTTATCTAGAGCAGAGGTTTCCATTCTTCTACGTACTATAATCTTCAATTTGATACTTTTTAAGAAATGCCCTTATGAATGATTCTGTGCATTTTGGTCTTTGAATGTGAGTCTAACCCGACAAGGATTTTTGTTCATCCTGACTCAAACGTTTAATAAGTAATGATACAATTATTGTTGGTATATTCTTTTTTTATGCTAGGGTCAAGGACAGAGAAATTATGTTAGTGCATTCCCAACTAGAGCCCAACCACATCCTTGTCGATCCGCTAAAGGTAAAGAACCAAATCCCATCTACACTATTTGGAAGAAGTTAGTTCGGATCTTGAAGAGCTTGAAAGATATGCTTACTATGGTGATCAGACAGGGTTTACACCAAGGAAAGTTAACACACTTGAGGAATCATTTGCTAGAATGCCAAAGAAAAGAAACTCATCATATTCATTCGATCAAGAAAGGTAACAATCAACTTCTTACTATCTAAATAACTTTAAACATTTATGTGATGAAATGGAGACCATACAAAAATCCTTGTTTGATGAAGACATTGTTTTGGGATGTGAATGACATAGGGTGAAAATTGAGAGCTTTATCAATGAAATAATGTTGAAGCCGTTGGGAAGACCTATTTTATTAACAAAAACCGGTTTAGACCTATATTTCCACGGCTAGTAAGGTGTCAGGAAGTCAGGAATGTGAATTGAACTAATTAGTGTTGGGATAAGACTATCGAACATATCGCAGTGGTGATAGGACCTAGGAGCTATGGATGGATTTTTTTGGCCCTGGAACGTGGTACTCTGCGAATTTTAGGTATCTTACCAAATGTTAGGTACCTTACCAATACGCCAAAAGCTCCAGAGCTGATGGAATGCGTCAGGCAAGGCCCTTTAAACCTGTCCCATACCAGGCTGGGTTGCAAGGCATATCAGAGCAACTAAAGTCTCCATAACTAACATACTTGCCTCTTACCGGCATAACTCGCTCACATGTCAAACCAAGCGTCCCCAGTCCACATGAGTCCATCATGCGATTTCTTATCAGCACAACTAACTAATGTGCTGCACACGAGTCCATCGTGCTATTTCCTAATTGCTTCTCGCCTGATTTCTACCCAACTTTCAATTTTCCTGTCACGCCCCCGAGCTGAAGGTGCGACAAGCTCCACATGCCTGCAAAGTAAAGCCTTACAAGCATGAGAGGCTAACATGTGCAAAATACTAGTATTTTACAAGTACTCCAGTTTGGAATCCGATATTTTACACAAAATCTGAAACCTCATATACGAGTTCTCATGAGCGAACCTCGTATGGAATGGAATTTAAATGGCCCTCATTCATTCATTCATGCTTAGGGGTGATATGTTCTTGAATTGAATATTACTAAACCAACCAATACTATACTTAACGTTCACACTCATATAAATAAAACACGCATAAGCTATGTTAACTCTAGAACTGATATTGGTACCCCTTATTTCGTTATTTGTCCCCTTCTCTTTATTTTAGACTTCTCTCATTTGGCTGCCATTGATAGAAGCTTGAAATAAAAAATGCAAAAAAGGAGATGCCAGAATCAACTGCCTTTAGCTCTATGTCACACATATCTCCAATATTTTGAAAATATCGAGATTTTATCGGAAAGTTTTGATAGAACGATAAAATCCCGGAATAATCTAGATATTTTAAAAATATAGCAATATTTTCATTTTTATCATTTATTGTGAAAAATATTGTGAAAGTATCATGATATTTTTATTTTTCTTAAATTATATGTTTTTATATTTTTTAAATGATTTTATTTTTACCATTTTTCTGATATAAATCAACAAAAATAAAAAATATAAACTTAATATATCCCGAGATTTTCTTAGAACGATATTTGTGACTTAGCTTTTGCTACCATGCATATACCAGAAGCTAGGTTAAAAATATTATAAGTCTAGAGCATAATTTGGTTATTACTTTAAAAAACTTCCTGGAAAAATTAGAAGATGAGGAGCTGTGACCATCCAACAGTTAATTTGTTTCCTTCTTTTTTGGGTTTCTGCCCTTGAAAGTAAGAGTGCAATTGTTATCCTGTCTCCCTTTTGTCATGCAGGCTTGGAAAGTAATGAGTAAAACAAATTATAGAAGAAACTAGTCAGAAAAGAAGAGAATGGTCTTAAATATGGGTGTAAGTGAAGTATTTTTATGGCAGAGGAACGTTCAGTGGCCTTTGAAATATTCATGGCATGCAGCTGCATGCCTGCTGAAGCTTCCATATAACCTTTTATTTCTTGGGAAGTTAAAAGGAAGATTGGGTAAAAGGAAGATTGATTGGGGCCATAAATTTAATGGGCCATCATAAGGTGAACTAGTGGGTCTAGGTCCCTTGAAAGAACTCTATTCATAAGATTCACAGATTTAACATTTTTCATCACACTTGATATTGAGAGCTAAGATCTCATCCAATAAGGGTGGTCAAGTCAAAACCCCAAACCATAAACCATAAACCATGATGGCTGAAAAACTAGGGAAATGATAAGGATGAACATAAAATGTTAAACCTAGGGAAATGATACCCCCTCTCTCCCCCACGTTAGAAAAACATTAACGGATATATAACTGTATAATCGCCCCCTTTACTTCCTCGGCCCACCCTCTCTGGTGTATTTATGACAATCCATTTTACAAGACAAGGAGTGGCCCGGGAAAGAAAAGGGAGTGAATATATCATTTCCCAACAGATAAACATGGGGTTTGGACAAGTCTGAAAAACTCGTATATCAGTAGATGCCTCCTTATCTAGTGCCTTGAACCAATTATCACTGTTCACTCACCATAAAAAAAACTCTTCTAATTTTAAGCTTAGTGTAGTATATCGCAAAGTCTCTTTACAAAGGAGCTGATATTTGCACCCCCGTTGTTTCCATATTTGCACCCTTCTATTAACTTTAAACCACCTCCTAAAGCTAATTTAAAGATATTCGAAGTCTAAAAAACAATAATTTAGAGTTTTAATTAATAATTGTACATTATTTTAGGTTTTTGAGTTTTTCTATTAATATGATGAATTATGACCACTTTATAAGCTCATCCATGCGGGTGCAACATGGGAAGTACGAGATCTTGGCCCGATTTTTCTGTCCTCGGAGGCTGAACCAGGGTTACCACGTGCCTTGTTCCGATACCACTTTGTTGGGAATCGGATAGAGCTCACCCTTAAAAGCTAACCGTTAAGAGGGGTGCCCGAATCCATATAAGCCCATCCACATCTAATCACTCTTCCAATATGGGATTTATGCTTTCGCGTGGAACCCTAACACACCTAAGAAGTTCATTTTTTTTTTCTGTTTTTTTGGGGTTCTGTCCTTGAAAGTAACAGTGCAAGTTGAAGTTGTTATCCAGTCTCCCTTTTGACTTCCAGGCCTGCAAGTAAAAGAAGGGTATAGAAACAAGTCAGAAAAGAAGAAAAGGATCGTAAATATGAGTGTGTAAGTGTAGTATATTTTTTATGGCAGAGGAACGTTCAGTGGGCCTTTGTATTATTCATGGCATGCAGCTGCTTGCATGCCCGTTGGTTGCTTTAACCTTTTCTTTCTTTATCACTCTAGCCTTTTTCCCTGGAATTTGCATCGTCACTGTCATGGGGAAGAAAGAGTAATTAATGCACGCCTACTCTCTCTCTCTCTATTGTGATGATGATGACAACGGCATTAGAGTGATTGTGATAGTGATAGTGATGGCAATTTGCCGAGAATTCCAGAGGAGGGCATTATCTTGTTTTGAAAAGTTACCAAATTATGTTTAGGGAACAATTTGGAGAGGGGAAATTTTTGGAACATAAAGAGAGAATATTGAGGATATTGATGATTATATGTGATTGGTATCTCCCCCTTAAGATCGTTAACTAGGGGTACAACTTGGGTTGGGTTGGGTTGGGTTGAGCTTTCTCTAAAAAATGAGTTGGAATCAACCCGAACCCAACCTGATTTTATGGTAAAAGCTCAACCCGAATTCCTAAAAATCGACCGGAGTTGCAGTACTGCTATTATTAACTAACACACTCGAACCACTGCTATTATTAACTAACACACTCGAACCTCTATCGTGGCCTCCTGTGAGAAGGTTTAATTGTCTTGATTAGCAGTTCAAGCAATTATTATATTTAATATACGTGGAAATTACAAAAGGATGAGAGGGAATCTATCTATTCAAAACTGGATAGATAATGAGATAGAAAACTTTACGAACAAATTGGTGTGATTTGTCTTTGTTCTTATCAATTTATCATCCACGTTCATGTTGAGTGTGGGGGAGAGCAAACATCCAATTTGCGATATGCCCTGAGAATCTCCTTTTGGAACTCTAACAACCATCTGGTTATGTTGAGCGAGTCTCTCTCTACAATCAACCTGCTTAATTTCCCCTCTTTATCGAATCTAATACCTTGCAGGACCGATCTCAATTCTGCTTTATAGGAATCTTTGATCATAATGGGGCAAGACAGCCCACATGGTCATCCCACGACCGTCCCTTAGAACTCCTCCTATGCATTTAGGCCGCCCTAGATTGCCTCCACAATTCCACATGACTGATTTTAATTCCGCTTCATTGAAATCTATGATCCCAATGGGGCCAGAGAAAGTTCACCTGATCATCCTACGATCGTCCCTTAGAACTACTCCTGTGCACCACAAATCTCCTCGTGGCAAAACTACTCTTCATAAAGATAGATTGCCTCAACAATTCCACAGGACTGATTTTAATTCCGCTGCATTGTTGTAGAGAAGATGGAATGAACTAAACATTATGACCTTTTAGTGAACAAAATGAAAGTCCGGCGGATGTCTTTTGTTAAAGGGTGGAGCACTAGAATTGAAGTCATACATGTAGCACTCTTGTTATCACACATAAGTTGGGTTTTCAATGGGACCCCAGATAGTCCGACGGATCCAAAAGATCAGGACATTAATTGACATGATTTTGGTTATGTTGGCTGGCTCTGAAAGTGTCCATTGGATCCATATAGACGTGGTCCCTTGGAACTGATACTAAGTCGATGATGAGTATATAGACATTGTCACTGGATCGATTGGCTTCTATCAATATGATATCCAAACCAGCCTCGATGATGAGCATACAGGCATCATCATGGATTGGCTTCTAACTATCTATGTCGACCTCATCGTAATGCAATGAGAGAGTATGTCCTAGTCAAAAAAATTACTCTGGAGATGATCATTTATATTTTAACACTGCCCCTCAGGTGTGGCCCCTCTTTCTAGGGTTGGCCTACATGTGACACATGTGGCCCATGTTTTGGGTTATCCATTGCAAGTGGATACCATGTGAAACAACACAACCAATTACTCCAAAATGTCGACCTAGGCTCAAGTAGCTGCACTGTTTGGGTGAAAAAAAAAAAATGTGGACGACTAGGGTTTGGCTTTGCAGCAGTGAAGGTCCTGATGGCTATCTGCGGACAGCTAGATCGCCTGCCAACCGAAGAACCGAAGGACAGGGACTTTCGTATGTTATGCTCAGGCCATGAAAGAGGACGGGGGGGGACTCTCGTATGTTATACACCCCCCGAAGAACCGAAGGACGGGGACTTTCGTATGTTATGCTCATGCCATGAAAGAGGATGGGGGGACTCTCGTATGTTATGCTAGTCGGATATAACACATCGATACCATGAAAAATCTGAGATTTCTATTAATTCTAGATGATTTACAATGGACCCTAATGATTGTTTAGATAGAACTCGAAAGGGATTACTATGGCAAGAGATCAAGATAAACATAGAAATAGATAAACCAAGAATATCCTAATCTAGAATAATTAATAAATCTAAATTTGGTTTCCTAATCTTGAATGATCATATGTTGTGAGATCTAAGATATGATCTTATTCCTCAACAGTCCCACTTTTGACTGATCTGAATAAGGGTGTCAATTTTGGCTCGGGCTCGGAAGCTCGCTCAAGCTCGGCTCGAATCCTTAACGAGCCGAGCCGAGCCCGAGTTAGGCCAGGCTCGGCTCGGCTCATTAAGGCTCGTTAAGAATTTAATATATTTAAATATATATATTATATATTAATATATACATTAAAAGGGTTGTCCATGGAGTGAAGGGGGGGGGGGGGGCAAAATATGTCACTTCATTTTTGGAACCCCATTTGTTACTAGGACCACCCCCATAGTGTAAAAAACGTAGTCAAATTACACTAGTAGGGCTGTCCAGGGAAGATGAGGGGTGTAACATAATATAACCCGAGCTCGGTAAGGCTCGCGAGCCTAGCCGAGCCTGATCGAGCCGAGCTGAGCCCGAGCCTGGTTCGAGCCCGAGCCGAGCCTCACTTGTGAGCTTCACGAGCCGAGCCAAGCCTGGCCAAGCTCGGCTCGGCTCGGCTCGGCTCGTTTACACCCCTAGATCTGAACCATCAATCTAAGTGGCCTTGATTTGGATATCTGACAAACAAACAATATAGCTAATCATGCAATCCTAACATTCGAAAATTTATAATTTTAGCTGCCGAATTTAAACTCTAATAGTTTTTTGAGTGTCCATGTTCAACATAAAGGAATACATAAAATTTGATGTTACATTTAGATGATTAACTTGATTGTTTAGCCTCGAGAAATCCAAACCAAGAAGTACCAAATAGACGGTTTGGATCAATCGGAGGTAGGGGGACCCCATGTGCCACAATAGGCGTCTCATTCTATATATTGCAGTGAGGACGCTCCCTATTGAACCATCCCTCGTTATTTAATCTTTTATACTTTAACACTCCCCCTCGTGTGTGGCCCCTCTTTTTAGGGTTGGCCTACACATGGCACATGTGGCACCTTTTGGGTTGAACATTACATGTGAATTTTTAATATCAAGGAGTTTTGAACCCAAAACCTTTGCTCTGATACCATGTGAAACAACCAATTACTCCAAAAGCGTAAACTGTTGGAGAAGGCATTATTTAATCTTTTATACTTTAACAGTATATGCAAAGCATTATATAATGTTAGTATGCCACCCACAGGTGAAGTTTATTTAGGGCTCGCTAAAGACATCCTCATTTTATAGGCAATATAATGGGAAATGGGACAGCTGGAAAAATCTAGTTTATTACTTGCTTGCAGTATAAGATCAAAGGCATGTAAATCGGATGATCATCAGGAAATAAGCAGCTGTAAATTTATTTTACTAGGATGTTGAAACTGTTAGGAACATTAGAAGGTATTATATCACATGCTATGTTACATACAATGAGACAATGGTTAGAATTGTTTCATTAACTATTTTCGATCCATATTAAAGTTTTTGGACAAAATTACAAAGAAAAAAAAGCAAATGATCGACCAAAACCATGACTTTCTCTTTTAGAAGCAAAACATACATTAAGCGCCTGTTTAGATACGAGGATTTTAGAATCGATCTCCTACTCTCTCGCTTGATGGAAAGAAGAGCGATAAATCAGATATCTAAACGGCGTCTAATATCTATCAACATCCCTTAATCCTTACTATTCTTAAAGCTAATAGGTAAAAAATCGTCAACCATCTTTTGCAATAATTCCTTAACCTTGTTTTCTAAAATCTTCCAAATATATCCTATTTCTCCGAGGTATTTTCACCATGAAAATATTCCAAAATTTCTGTAAAAACAGTACAAATGTCTTCATGTCTCTTCTTGTATTTTTAGGTTTTTAGGATTTTTTTGAAGATGATAAATGCACCCTCTCTAGACAAAAGCAGTTTACCCAGTGGTCCCTCTTACTCATGATATTTAAGACATTTCACCCAACACTTCGATCTTAAAAGTCCTCCAAAAATATATGAAAACCACTTCAATCGAAGAGACCTACAAGAAATTCGAGACCATTAAAACCACCTCAAGCCTCATTCAAAACTGATTTAGCAGTAATTGTTAGCCAAAAATTAGCATAGTGGAAAAATTAAAGGTTTGTGTGAAAATTAGTAAACGGCAAAACCCAATTAATATGGTTAAAACCAATTTAGTAGGGGAAAATGTTTTCCAATAAAAAAATTTCTTGGAAAAGCTGAATGATAAATGGAAAGAAATTTGCTTAGTGTGTGTGTAGAGAGAGAGAGAGGGTAAACAGTTCTTGCGCTAGAGCTCAGATAGCTTATCTGCGGTCGAGTGCAGGAAACAAGAGTGGGCCCACATTTTTTTGGGGATCCTAAGCATTCATTTGAAAGGCCCCATCATGCATCGGTGTGTACCAAAACTCAGCTTCATCACTATAAATACATCATCTACCAAGTTGTTTGACTCATCCAACCCATTAATTCCATAGCATCTGACATAGATAGGGTGTTCTTAAGAAACCATCTCCATACAATCATCCTAACCATTCGATCTGTATAGGCACATAATGGACCCATTTTCTAGCCGTCCATTTAAAACCTCCACAAATCAACGCTTACCATGATCCTATGGAGATGATTTCTTAGGGACACCCTATCTATGTTAGGTCCTCTACAACCAATATCTAACATAACTCAAACAACATAGGCACCCATCCTATTTAGAGTCTCTACCTCAGATAACCTATCTGAGCTTGAGCTCAGATACCATTTACCCCTATATATATATATAGAGAGAGAGAGAGAGAGAGAGGAAAAAGATTGTGCGCTCGAGGGCCCAACCACATAGGTCCCACATTTTTTGTGGTGATCGAAAACATTCATTTGCAAGGCCCCATCATAGATAGGGTGTGTAACAAAAATCAGCTCTATTGGATCATCCTAACCCTTCCAAAAGTGGAGGGCAAAAATGGGCAGATTTGTGGCAAATGATGTCTGTCCATTTTGCCCTTCACTTTTTGATGGGTTAGGATGATCCTATGGAGCTAATTTTTTGTACACACCCCATCTATGTAAGGGCCTTTCAAATGAATGCTTTGGATCATCCTAACAAAGTGGGCCCACATGTGATTGGGCAGTGCGCTCGAGCGCAAAATCTTTTTCCTCATATATATATATATATATATATATATATATATATAGAGAGAGAGAGAGAGAGAGAGAGAGAGAGAGAGAGAAGGGTTCCTAAGGGTGCCCTCATATAGCTTATATGAGGTGGCTCTTTCAAAACATAAGGGCCCCACATTGTTAGGATGATCCGAAGCATTCATTTGAAAGGCCACATCATAGATATGGTGTGTACAAAAAATCAGCTCCATTGGATCAACCTAACACCTCCAAAAGTAGGGGCAAAAATGGATAGACACATTTTGTCCACAAATCTGCCCATTTTTTCCCCCACTTTTGGAGGAGTTAGGATGATCCAATGGAGCTGATTTTTTGTACACACCCTATCTATGATGTGGCCTTTCAAATGAATGCTTCATATCATCCTAACAATGTGGGCCCCCTATGTTTTGAAAGAGCCACCGCAGCTAAGCTTATATGACGGCACCCGCAGGAACTGTATTCTCATATATATATATATACCAGCAAAAAACCCCGTGCGATGCACGGGCCGACAAAGCTGACCACCTCAACTCGAGCCGGGTTGTTTTGGATTTTGAGAACCAATAGTGAGTCACCAATAATCAGTTTTTAACTTACAATGAGTTCTCAAAATCCAAACCAAACAGGGACTAACAATTAACAAAGGAAAATGTTATCCACACTACTATATTTTGATGATCACACTCCTCACTTTATTAAAGTACGGTATGGCCCGCACCATAGGATTATCCAAACCGTCCATTGTGGACTGTGGAGACTATTTCAGTGTTGAAAAAGAAAAAAACACATATACATAACTTCTTCAGATGGAACCCAAATTCGGGTTTCGGGTCGGGTTGCCCGACAGCCCAACCCGACCCGATTTTCAATTCGGGTTGATTTTTCCCAACCCAGCCCAGCCCAACCCAAATTTGTGAAAAAGCTTAACTCGACCCAACCCAAATTCGAGTTGAACCCGAATCGCGTGGGAACATCCAAGTAACAACGATGGTTTCAAATTATATATAGTGCTAATGTCCTCACTACCATATTTTATAATGGCAATACGCACCGTATTTTGATGATCGCACTCCTCACTTTATTAAAATGTACAGTATGGCCCGTACCATAGGATGATTCAAACCGTTCATTAGATGGGCCACTGCCTACATAGTTTGTGCCCCAAAAATAATTTTCATAGGTTGATCCGAACCCTCCAATCTATAGCGGGTTATATGTCGATCCAAACCGTCCATGTGATGGAACACAACATCAATCAGTTGTGCCCGTAAAATCATTTACATAGGTTGATCCTAGCCCTCCAATCAATATAGGCTGATCCTAGCCCTCCAATCGATAGAGGTTTCCATAATTGTTGTTCCTCTTCAGGTACCCGGAATCTGTCAATTTTGCAAGTGTCCTGCATGAGTAATATAAAGTAGTTCTTTCGTCATTGTCATATGTCTTTACCTCTTCTTGGTATTTTTTCGTAATTGTCATAGACAGGTACCTGGGTCGGTACTTTTCGTATGTAGATTACAATTTTATCCTCAAATAATTTCTCATAGAGATAGATGTTAGATATCAGCAAAGGGGTTAATGGTAAAAGAGTAATGCTGATGTGTAAATCTCACCGAAAAAGAAAAGAAATTCCTTTTTTCTCTAGCTATATATATCTACTATAATAAGCTGGGAGGAAAACCCCAGGCTTTTTTGAATTTTGTGAAAAATCGGTGGAATTAACACCTCACTTTTTTTGACTTTTTTTAACAAAGGCACCCATTCAACCCACATATTTTCAATCCTACCCCTTCCTTGATACTTTTTAACAAAGGCACCCATTCAACCCACGTATTTTTCAATCCTACCCCCTCCTTTATGCTTTTTAACAAAGGCACCCATGAAAGCCACATAATTTCAATCCTACCCCCCTCCTTTATGTTTTTTTAATAAAAAAAGTGGACAAAGTTAACATAGTGATTCTTTTTCTTTGCAAAATTACGGATTGGGTACATATGTTACATAATACTACGGGTTTTTGTGTTACATAATACTACGGATTCAGGACGCCTGTCAACATATTGACAAACCTGATTATTTTTTAATACAGAACGTGTTCATTTGGTACATAATACTACGGATTTCGATCAAAGAACACTAAATTTATAGCATCCAATGGTGAAGCAAATGAGTATTTGAACTTGCACATCGAATGGTGAAGCAAATGGTTTTTGGAACTTAGTTCAGTTTCAAAAGAGTGCATTAGTGTTTATACATTCACAGCAAAGACATTATCATGGAACAACTCTTAATATCAGTTACGTAAACATGCTCTTCCCATCGTGATCAATAACAGGCCTAATAAAAGATAAGATGCAATATACCAAGCTGACTTGAACCAAGAAGTATCTATATAGTAGAAGAGAAAATAAGAGAATTTTTTGTAGAATTACACATCACTCTTTTTGACTTTTTTTAACAAAGGCACCCATTCAACACACATATTTTCAATCCTACCCCCTCCTTTATGCTTTTTAACTAAGGCACCCATTAAAGCCAAATAATTTCAATCCTACCCCCCTCCTTTATGCTTTTTTAATAAAAATTCTATAGGGTGATCTTAACCATCCGATTTAAGAGGAACAACATATTATGAAAACCTCTATAGATTGGAAGGCTAGGATCAGCCTATGGAAATTATTTTTGGGGCACAACCTATTTATGTTGTGTTCCATCACATGGACGGTTTGGATCAACCCGTGATGTGGTCCGTACAGTTCTTTATCGGCCCGTGCATCGCACGGGGTTTTTTACTAGTATATATATATATATGAGGAAAATGATTGTGAGCTTGAAGCTCATATAGCTTATATGAGCTTGAGGACCCAAACACATGGGCCCCACATTTTTTGTAGTGATCCAAACCATTCATTTGTAAGGCCTCATCATAGATAGGGTGTGTACCAAAAATCAGCTCCATTGGATCATCCTAACCCCTCCAAAGAAGAGGGCAAAAATGGGCAGATTTGTGGCAAACAGTGTTTGTCCATTTTGCCCTCCACTTTTGGATCGGTTAGGATGATTCTATGGAGCTGATTTTTTGTACACACCCTATCTATGTAAGGGCCTTTCAAATGAATGCTTTGGATCATCCTAACAATGTGGGCCCACATGTGTTTAGGCCCTCAAGCTCATATAAGCTATACGAGCTTCAAGCTCACAATCATTTTTCTTATATATATATATATATATATATATATATATATATATATGTGTGTGTGTGTGTGCGCGCGCGCGCGCAGGTGCATGTGTGATTTTGTGTGTACGTACAGTACATTCTACACCCTGTATCTAAGATAAACAGTTAATATAATTTACCTTTGTTGGTTTTCTCCAATATCCCAAGGTCCCATCACATAAATTAATATGACAACTCATGTATGCTATATTCCTGAAGTTTACAAAAATAAATATCATAAAAAAGATAGTATCAAAATTTAAGAATAATGATATGGTAACCGAGAGTTGAAACCGATAGTTAGACTTTTCCCACAAAATTTAAACGCATGACATGATGATATCAGTATTAACATGTACTTATTTCTAACATAAAAGCCAAATATTGAAATATATTATGGGAGTCGGGATGCGTAGCCACACAATGAAACTTTTTCTTAACGTTTTTTAAAATACCTAAAATACCCTTTGTCCCCATTCCACTGATTGTTTGCTCACTGTAGTGGCATCATTTGGTGCGCATGAACAAATAAATATAAATAATTTTTTTAATTGAAATTTGTGTCATCTTTTATTTTTTATCTTATAGTAAAAAAATTATTATTAAATATCTACCTACCTATTTTCTATCTAACAAGTCAATATATTTCTCTAAAATTTTATCTGATTTTAATATTTTCTAGTCATGGGGCAGACCTCTCTCTCTCTCTCTCATAGTAAAAAAATTTATTATTAAATATCAACCTACCTATTTTCTATCTAACAAGTCACTATATTTCTCTAAAATTTTATCTGATTTTAATATTTTCTAGTCATGGGGCAGACCTCTCTCTCTCTCTCTCTTATAGTACAAATTTTTATTATTAAATATCAACCTACCTATTTTCTATCTAACAAGGCAATATATTTCTCTAAATTTTATCTGATGTTATTATTTTCTAGTCATGGGGCAGACCTCTCTCTCTCTCTCTCTCTCTCTCTCTCTCTCCACACGTACAACGGCGCCGTAAATATCTCTCCCACATTAATTCCCTCTTTTTTGTTACCATTATTCATTTCTCCATCTCTATAGCTCTCTCATTACTCACATTTCTTCACATCTTTTAAGCCCAATTTGTGGCTCTAAAAATTTTAATTTAATTTTTATACTATTTATTTAAATCTTAATTCAATTTATTTAATGTTTAATTTATTGACCTCTCTAGTTACTCGGCATCTTTTTTCAATTTGTAGTTATAAAAGACGTATAACTTTTTATTTTATTAGATTTATTGAGCAATGATAGATACAAGGGAGCCCTTGCATAAAGAGCGGCAAAAGGGCTCTTCATTGGATCCACATCATTTTCAGTTACATTTTAAAATCATTTGAAAAAGAAAAATGAGTTACATTTGATGGTGTGGATCCAATCACGAGCCCTTTTGGAGCTCTTTATGCAAGGGCTGCCTTTACATTTGATGATGTGGATCCAATCACGAGCCCTTTTGCAGCTCTTTATGCAAGGGCTGCCTTGTATCTATCATTCCTCTTATATTACAAACCTAAAACATAGGGTCATAATTGAAAAAATAATCACATTGGCCATGCACGCTAGTGTGAATGCCAAACAAGACAAACTGGTATAGTTGGGAATTATCCCATCATCACAATTTTTAGGCTTTAAGCCATTCATGATAAGGCTCACCTCATGAACTCGTTTAGATCAATCAGCCCCCATTTGTCCAGTAAAAACTAGGAAAGTTGATAACACAATGCATAAATTATGGATGCGTATGATCATTCCCCACCACCATATACAAAATAACCAAAATAGGACGAGAGAGATTTATGTGCTTCATTTACGTTTATGCGGCTACATCAATGGGCAAACTCAATTCAAAAGCTTCTAATATATGCGCATTTTACATGGTACAAGACACACAAAAGATTAAAAAACCAATACATTAATTGTATAGAAATACCCATATAATGGAAATACACCCTTTTTGTACCCCCCCCCCACCCGGATGCCTCACCTAGTAGACATTAAGGTGTGCATATTGGTATTGTAGGCCCATATATGAGAGAGAAATTAAGACATAACCATGACATAGAAAATATTTACTTTAGGCTCTGTTTCATGTGTGTGTGCAAGTAACAAAAGTGAAGTAGATGCACAAAAACCAAGACAAACATAATAAGAGTTTACAATAATAGTATTGAATTTAATCCTAAAAGAGATATTGGAAAAATAGTTAGTGTTCAAGTTGAGATTTTTGCATAAAGAGGAAAAAAACTTAAAAGAACATGGAAGGATCAAAAGATAAATAATTGAACTTAAGAATTTGAAAAATAACCTTTATCCCTTTCCTAGCGCTTTACTGTTCAAACTCCTTTGCTTGAATTTACTGTACAACAGCCCCTCTTTAGTCATTGATACACTCCTCTGTTCCTGGTGATCAAAAGGGGCGGATATATCACTTCCCTTATAAGAAGTTTATAAAATTTATATAGTGTTTCTCTAATACTCAGTCATAATATTCTTGCTTTAATTCGGCTACCATTCTTTTGTAATGAAAATGCCTTGATGCATTATATTTCTACAAAATCATGCCTTTTGTGTTAATGCATTGTGTTAATGAAAATGCCTTAATGCATTTCATTTCTACCAGTTCTATTAAAGTCATGCCTTTTGTGTTAGATTCATTATACTAAAATTAAATGTGTCAAAACTGAGTCGTTTTGAGTTGATAGAAAATCGAGCCAAGTCATTAACCGAGTGGATGAGTAGTTTCAAGAACTGGATATTGCACTATACTTGCACTATACTTATGTTATGAAGATGCACCGGGTCTAAAAAGCTAATTTATAGTGGCAAACAATTTAGAGGTTAAGATAATCCTATGAAGATGATTTTTGTGGTAGGGCCCAACAAATGATCGATTTGCATCTTCGAACGAGGTGGGCCCAGATAAATGTTCTAATAAATAAGCATTATATGGTGTCCATACGAAGGTACACTTAGCATAAAAAATAGTTTAGAACGGTAAAAGGCTAATTTAGAGTGGTAAATTTTCTTTTTCCTTTTTCGATATTGTGTATTCATTACTTTTGAGAATGATCATATAGTGCAGTAAAAAGCGAATTTATAGCGAAAATCGATTTAGAGTAGTAAAAAGTCTATGTAAATTTGCTTTTTCTTCATGACAATGCATATTTTTTGTTTTAATAATACAATTTATAGGTGCAAAATGCCAATTTAGAGCAGTAAACAAGAAGGCAAAAAGTCAATTTAAAATGGTAAATTTGCTTCTTTTTTAATTTTGTCGCAAAGGTACACGGGATCATTCTATATAGATAATTCTTGGGGAAAGACCTATTTACGTTGGGGTCCAATAAATGAACGGTTTGGATCTTCAAAAAAAAGTGTGCCCCAATGAATTTTCTAATAAATATGCATTATATGGTGTCCGTACGTAGGTGCAAGTATTTAAAAAAAGAAAGAAAAAAAAAAAAACTTGAACCCAATTTATTTGAAGATCCAAACCATTTATTTGTTGAGACCCATTGTAATTAGGCACCTAAATGCATGGTCAATCTCTAATCAGATTGATTGTTGAATACAAATAACCGGAATTAAGAAAATAGCCTTTGTTTAGACTTCATAGACAATAAAGGAACTTCTTTAATCTAGTATGTTCATAGACAACAACACTAAAAAGATTGAGAGGGAACATGCAACAGTTCGCTCTAACCATTGTTAGGCACCTAGATGCGTGGTTAATCTCTAATTAGATTGATTGTTGAATAGCCTTTGTTTAGAAATGAGGAGAAAGAGGGGCTTTATGCTAAGGGTTTGGGGCAGAGGATCCCCAAACCCTATAGCTATCCGCAACCTGTTTTTGTGAAAGAAAGTGCAAAAAGCTGTAAAAGTACCTAGTTTAGGGTTGGTGCTGCTTTAGATCCTTAGATATTCGGCAGAACTCTGATGTCCCATGGTATATCAAAGGGAACTTCGGCAAAACTCCGATACCTGGTGATACAAAAGAAGAGATTTCAGCAGAAACTGGTTCTGAAAATCTCTCTAAGCTTCTCTCACTCACTCTCTCTCTCTCTCTAAGGTTTTTTTAAAAGCAAAGGGGAAGGGGCTGTGAATACCAAAGAGGGAGGGGTGCTAAAACTAAAACGGTGTACTTAACCAAAAGGGGCGGTACAAATGCTAAAAGGGTGTCACAACCAGAAAGGGGGTGTGAAAACTAGATCAAAAGCAAGTGGAGGGAGGAAGTGATAAAGAAGGGATGAAAATTAGAGAGGGAGGGGTCCCCTTTTCTAGATTTTCCTGGGAAAATCGCAGGGGACCCCTCCCTGCAATTTTGGAATGCTCCAAAATCACAGGGGCCTCCCAAAAATCGCAAGAGGTGGGTCCCACCTCCTGATTTCTAGGTTTTAGGCCCGTAGTTAGGGTTTTGGGGCACCGGGATGGGTTTTGGGATCCCGGGAGTGGTTTTCTAGCTGTAGGGATGCTTGCCAATTCTAAAATAGTTATTTTGGTATCCCAAACTGATCTCCAATTGCCGAAAATGGTCCCGAGCAGTGAAAAAGTAACTTTTAATAGCTACTTTATGGTTTTTTATAGCAACAAAACGGTCATTTGCTCTGGTTTGCTGGTAAATGGTTTCTAGTTTCCAATGACATGTCTTTGGTATCCAAATGTGATCTTCAGTTCCCGAGGTCTAATTCTTGGTAACCGAGAGTGGTTTCCGGTTCCCAGAAAATGGTTTCTGGTGACCAAAAGTGATTTTCGGGTCCTGAAAATGGGTTCCGAGTCCCTGGAAGTTGGTACCGAGTTCCCGGATTTTGGCTTGGGTTTGTGGGTGGCTTGACAAGTGGTTTTTGGATATAGGAAGGTTGTTTCTAGTAGCCAAAGTTGTTTCCGGTTACCAAAAAGTGGTTTTCGGGTCCTTGGAGGTTGGTATAGGGTTCCAAGTTTTTGGTCCAAGTTTGTGGGTTGTTTGGAAAGTGATCTCTGACTTTAGGAAGGTTGTTATTGGTAGCCAAAGTGGTTTCCAATTTCCAAAAGGTGGTTTCTGGTGACCGAAAGGTGGTTCCTATCCCCAAAAATGGCTTCTGGTAGAGCTTTTGTTGAGTTTTAGTGTTTGGATCTTCAAAATGTTGAGTTTATTGTAAAATCTGGGTGCCGAGCTATCGGGCTTTATCCTTGAGACCTTTGTTTGACCAATTCAGGGCTCGTTTAGAAGGTTTTTGAGAACTCGATTGGTTTTGAATGCAAGCTTGATTGCAGGTTGTCTTGGGTATTGGGTGTCTGGGTTGTTAGGGTGGTTTGGGTAACTTTGTGACTTGGAAAAATCTAGTGAAATACTGAGAGAGATATCAAGAGAAAGACCAGAGAAGCTTTAAGACTCCTCATACGGTCCGTCATCACAGCAACCTATCATTATTTTTGTCTTGACAAAATGGGGTGTTTACAACTACCTTGGTTTAGATCTCCCTACGACCGACCTAGTCAAGCAGCTCTGAAGCTTGTGGATCACCCTAAGTTCGATCAACCTAAAGCCGATCCACTAGGACCAATCTACTTCGGAAAATTAACAACGCAGAGATTGGTTACAAAGAGGGTAAGGCGAGTAGGAGCAACCACGAAGCAAAAAAAAAATCCCAGCTAAGGCTAACGGTCGGGACACGTTGGGATATCCACCTTTGTTGGCTGAGCTACCTATGCCAATGTGTACAAAACAACAAAAAACCTTCGGTTGGGCAATGGCCGGGGGCACGTCAACATAGACACCTCTGCAAGCCGAGAACTACATATGCTGATATGCACAAAATGAGAAAAAAAACTCAAGCTGGATAGCGACTGGGGCACGTCAGCATAGTCACCCGGCAAACCGAGCTACATGTGCCGATGTGCACAAATAACAAAATTCATGACCAAGGTGAACGCCCTGGACATGTCGGCATATCCACCTCTTCCAGATGAGCTACATATGTCGAGGTGCACAAAAGGCACATATCCCGGCTGAGGTGAACGCCCGAGAGGCCGAGACACGTCGGCATATCCATATCTTTTGGACGGGCTATGCCGAGGTGCACCAAAGACCAAAAATCCGGCCGATGTCAACATCTGAGGCACGTCGGCTTATCCTCCTCTTCCAGGCGAGCTACATATGCCGAGGTGCACAGAAGACAAAAGTTCCGGCCGAAGTGAACAGTCGAGACATGTCGGCAAATCCACCTTTTCCAGAAGAGCTACATATGCTGAGGTGTGCAAAGACAAAAATCACGGCTGAGGTGAACGGCCATGACACATCGGCATATCCACCACTTACGGATGAGCTAAATATGCCAAATTGCACAAAAGATAAAAGAAATTAGCTTAGGCGAACGGCCGGGCACATTGGCATATCCACCTCTTCCAGACGAGCTACATATGCCGATGTGCACAAAAGAAAAAAATCCCAGTCGAGGTGAACGGTTGGGACATATTGGCATATCCACCTTTTTTGAACGAGCTACATATGCCGAGGCGCACAAAAGATAAAATTCCGGATGAGGTGAACAACTGGGACATGTCGGCATATCCACCTCATTCGGATGAGCTATATATGTCGAGGTGCAGAAAAGACAAAAATCACAGCCAAGGTGAACGGTCGAGACACGTCGGCATATGCAACTCTTCTGGATGAGCTACATATGCCTAGGTATGAAAAGATAAAAAATCCGACCGAGATGAACAGCCGGGACACGTTGGCATATCCACCTCTTCAAGACGAGCTACATACACCGAATTGCACAAAATATAAAAATCCCAGCCGAGGTGAACATCCGGGACACGTCGGCATATTCACCTCTAATGGACGAGCCACATATGCTGTGGTGCACAAAAGACAAAATTCCCTACCGAGGTGAATGGCCTGGAAACATTGGCATATGCACGACGAGCTACATCTGCTGAGGTGCACAAACAATAAAAATCCCGGCCGAGGTGAACGGCATGGACACATCGTCATATACACCTCATCCGGATGAACTACATATGCCGAGGTGCACAAAAGACAGAAATCTCAGACGAGGTGAATGGCCGGGACACATCGGCATATCCCCCTCTTCCGGACGAGCTACACATGCTGAGGTACACGGAAGACAAAAATCCCGGAAGAGGTGAACGGTCGGGACATGTCGGCATATCTACCTCTTTAGGTTGAACTACATATGCATAATTGCACAAAAGACAAATATCCCGGCATAGGTGAGTGGTCGGGACACGTCGGCATATCCACCTCTTCCGGACGAGCAACATATACCGAGGTGCACAAAAGACAAATTCCGACCGAGATGTATGGCCGGAACATGTCGGCATATCCACCTCTTCCGGACGAGCTACATATGATGAGGTAGACAAAAGACAAAAATATCGGCCGAGGTGAACGGCCAGGACACGTCGGCATGTCCACCTCTTCAGGATGAGCTACATATGCCGAGGTGCACAATAGACAAAAATCCCGGCCGAGGTGAATGTCTCGGACACGCCGGCATATCCACCTCTTCCGGATGCGCTACATATGTCGAGGTGCACAGCAGGCAAAAATCTCGTCCAAGGTGAATGGTCAGGACACGTCTTCATATCCGCCTCTTTGAGATGAGCTACATATGCTAAGGTGCACAAAAGACAAAAAAAGAAGAAAAAACACCTTGGCAGGGATGAATGGCTGAGACACGTCGACATATCCACCTCTTCATGGTCGACCTACTAGGGTCGAAGTGAACGACCCCATGACCGGCCTACTTGGGCCAACGTGAACGACCCAAGGTCGACCTACTTGGGCCGATGTGAACTACCCCAAGCCGATGTGAACGGCCACAAGGATGACCTATTTGGGCCGACGTGAACGGTCCTAAGGCCGACCTGCCAGGGCCGTTGTGAACGCTCCCAAGGCCGACCTACTTGAACCGAGGTGAATGATCCCAAGGCCAACTTGAGTCGGCCGACCTACCATGGCGACCTCGAATATAGCTATACAGGGCTAGACGCCTCCAAGACAACTTGTAGAAGCTAAGGTGTAGTTCTACTCTCTCGGCCCGAACCTGCCTAAGGAAGTGAGGAGCATCTGATGGGGGTAAAAATTGACATCCAATAGGAGGTTGACATGTGTCCAGAGGTAAAAGGGTAATTCCACACCTCATATGTGGAAGCGCTAAAACCCTAAGACGCAATTCCAGAACCACTCGCCAGAAGTAATCTTGGAAACCTGTATTCCAAGAAAGCTGGCAGTTGCAGGATATCTATGGAATTCCAAATTCTAGGAAACTGACTCAATCCCAGAAGGAAATTGGGAAATTTACCAAATTCGGAAATGGAATCCCAGCCAATCAAGAAAGAGCTCTCAATAAGCAATTTTCCCTCCTCTAAGGCTCTCTATCTATATAAACCATTCTAAGGCTCAAATTAGGAATTGGTTCTGCAACTAGTATTCATGCTCTATGTTACTTATCTATTGCGGGTCATTGACTTAAGCATCTTCGTGGTGAACAAACTCCGGGTGGTCTTCTGACCATTAGTTCGTATTCGCAGGCAGCTCTTCTCACCTTCGAAGCCATCTTAGGCGATCCAAATTTTGCCTGCATTAATACGGCTTTGACTCACTTCCTTTTTCTAAGCCAATTCACCAAATTGCCTCATAAAAAGGACACAGGGATCCTATTGGTGTCCTACAAGCTGTCTACAAGAAGAATTTTATCAATAACAAGTCAGAAAAATGATTTGAAGATGCAAAGGGAGGAAGCCAGGACTAGGAAGGCCGCATCCCACGGACCTAATGTGAGCAAACCACCTAGCGATGTGGTCTAGCTCACATGTACATCACACGTTAAAGATCGCAGTACTGGCAACCTCTCGTTGCATCCTGCTAATACTTCAAATGTATTCCGATGATGATCACCCCAATTTTGTGGTGTATCAAATGGACCCTTAAATTGATTCAAGGCCAAAAGGGTTTTTTTTATTTTTATATATATATAAAAAAAATTAGCCTATTTTCATGGTTTTTGAAAAGGGATACGATAAATCCAGTGTACGTGGCAATCAGGCCCATTGAATCCTTCTGAAGTACATCAGCCCCTCTGCCAGGGCAGATGTATCACTTCCCTTTTAATTTAACTTGCTTAAATTATAGTATTTGATCTGAGAGATCTATAGAGACACCCTCTCTTCATGGCCATGCATTTTAAAAGTCTTCACAGTACCATAGATGGTGGGGGGTACTGTTAGCTGCTCTTAAGATTATCAAGAATACCGTAATCGTTATGAGGGAGACTGCAAATATTGCGTTGGATTTGAAAATACAGATAAACAAGGGATTAAAAAAATGGTTGAATTATTCTATTATCATTTTTGAATAGTTGTAGTGCAAAGTGGCTTGCCTTTTGAGTAGGAAAGGATCCACACATTAAAGTATGAAGTTTATAACTACTTTCTTTTCACCTTCACATGTTAGCAATGGGAGGAGAAGAAGAAAGAAATGGTTGAAAAGCTCTAAAATTTAATAGCTTACCAGCTATATAGCATTTAATAAAAGGTATAGGGTAGAGATTGAAATGATGTTTCTTCATGTTTTCTCCCTTTAAATACTTTTCCAATGGGAAGTTAATGGGTAGTTATGGAGGTCAGATGAAGAGATGGTAGGGCCATAGTTGAAATATTGTGCCACGTGGACGTGATCGGATTTGTTGATCAGATGGGGGACCACAAGTTGCCTTAATCACACATACATGGTGTGTGACAGTAACATCCAGTATTTTTCAAAAAGTATTGTACGGCCCACTTCATAGGATGACCAAACCATTCATTTGCCGGTTCACAGCGTAAATAGGTTGTGTCCCAAAAATCATTGGGGAGTGATACATCGACCTCCAAATATTTTAAATTGACCCCCATGTGTCTTTCTCTCTGCCCAAATCATTTCCCTATGATGATCCTAGTTAACCCTCCGATCTATAGTTTTCCATAATGTGCAGTCCCTCTATAGACCGAGGGTTATTTAGGCCCTGTTTGGATTGCAAGAATTTTTTGGAAAAGTTTGGAATGGAAAACTAATTTTAAAATTTCTTACTTTATTTCCACATGAAAAAAGATAACTTGAACCAACCTTATTCAATTTTAATCTTAGAGGGACCTTTAATTTATGTTGATATCCCTCCAAATTAATTGCAATTATATCATTTCCATCTACAAGAAATTTTTTTAGTTCAAAAATGTTTTTCTTGCAATCCAATCAGGCCCTAAGTAATCCTATGGAAATGATTTTGGGGGCACAACCTATTTACGTTGCGGCCCGACATCCTATTTACATTTTGGCCCAACAAATGAAGGGTTTGGATCATCCTATGAAGTGGGTCGTACAATACTATTTGAAAAATACTAGATTTTTACGGCCACAGACCATATAAAATCTCCACTGATAAATATGTATTCATATAAAAAAAAACTAGAAGGGAAAAATACAGTTACACCCCCTCAACTGTTTAACATTTTCAACTCTAACCCTCCCTGAGGTTTCAATTTGTATAAGGTAGACGCCTCTTTTGAAACACTATCAATGCTAATGAAGACCCCAGAACCCCTTCCAACCCGAATCTAAACACTACCAAAACCACAATGGGCCCATATTGTTTGGATGATCGAAAGCATTCATTTGATGGGCCCCAACACAGATAGGGTGTGCCAAAAAAAATCAGTTCCATATGATCATCCTAACCCTTCGATCTGTGGACAAACCGTCAACTGAGAGGGTCTACCTTATACAAATTGAAACCTCAGGAGGTGTCGTTGGTGGCTTTTAAAAGTCAGGTTTACAATTGAAAAAGTCAGAAAGTTGAGGGGGAGTATCTGCATTTTTCCCAAACTAGAAAACCCAAAGCTCGGAGAAATTACAGGATATATATTTGAGGAATTCTAGACTGAAGGGAGCCCTTGTGAAAAAGAGGTGAAAGGGCTCTCCTATTGGCTGCACATCAGCATCATGTTTGACTTTTCAGCTCTTATTAATGCATGATGGTGATGTGTAGCCTATAGGAGAGCTCTTTCACCTCTTTTTGCAAGGGCTCCCTTCAGTTTAGACTTCCTCTGTATATGTAGGCCATGTTGGTCAAAGATTTATGGCAACTGATTGTGAGTGTTAAACCGATTATTGGACTCAAATTTTAACATGATTTTGAGTCCAATAATCAGTTTTGCACTCTCAATCGGTTGTCATAATCTTAGATGAACAGGGCCTCATTGATTGAGAATCGTTGCATACAAAAGGTCATTAAAGGGGTTTAAATAGAAGACTAAGGCCTGGTTGTTTTGGATTTTGAGAACCGATTGTAAGTGTAATTGGACTCAAAAGTATACGTTCCAAAATTGATTATTGGACTCAAAATTATACCTTGTAATTTTGGATGTACATGCAAAGTTATCCCCAAAGTAGGGGTATTTTTGTCATTTTATTAGAAACCAAATTTGGCGGCCTTAATGTGTCGGGTAGAGAATATGTTCCTTAAAAATGATAGCTACATAAATTTGATAATGACATATCATACTTTAATTAACCACTTTTTTTGGTTGGAAACTTTAAGAACCTTTAAATGCGAGTAGGAGTGTAAACGGATCGAATTCGAATCGGATAGTGCTATATCCAAATTCGAATTCGATTACAATATTCAATATCCGTATTTGTATCCGAATCCGACGGATAATTATTATTTGATACCGAATTCGCATCCAACGGATATTATTCGAATTCGGATATTATCCGTATCCGTTTATCCGGATTCAAATCATATCAGAATATCCAAATTTGAATAAATCATATCCGAATGTCTGAATTCGTATCCGTATCCGAATTCGATTCATGTCTGTAACTTTAAGTTAACTGGTTAAATATCCAAAATTATCTAATTGAAGTTGAATTCGAATGCGAATATCCGCATCCGTAACCAGATATCCGAGTTTGCATGCGAATCCGGATATCCGAATTCGAATACGAATTCGGATATACGGATACGGATGCGGATATTTGGGATAAACGGATGTACTTGTCGGATTCGGATGTTAAACGAATCGGATGCACCATTTACCAGATTCGGATCGTTAAGAACCAGATATCTCCTAAACGGATTCAGATAATATCCGCTTGAAGCGGATTTGAATAATATTCACTTTAAACGGATTCGGATGCGGACGGTTATCGAATTTTCGAATATCCATTTACACCTTTAAATGCGAGTAAGAAAAGCATAAAGTAAAAGCCTTGTTACAACTTACAACCAAAACAAGGGAGTGCCCATATCAATTTCCTAAAGGAAATTTGGTCAAAAGGGTCCAAAAAATAGCGGAAATAGTGAAACGGTACCCCCACATTTGAAATTTGTGAAATGAGTCCATTTTACTTTTTCTGACATATTTTTTTTACCTAAATACCCCTCAGGCAGTTCTGTTTATTTTAAAAATATTACAGGCTTACAACCCTCTTTTACCTGGAAGTGGTTACCAGGTCAAGGAAAATGGGGGTACCACATATGAAAATGGGGTGACCAAGAGATCAAATGAGGTTATCACACCTGGAAAATTTTCAGTTCATATCTGTTGGGCCTGGAAGGAGTTACCAGGTTAAGAAAAATGGGGATATCACATATGAAAATGGGGTGACCAAGAGATGAAATGGGGTTATCACACCTGGAAAATTTTCGGTTCATGTCTGTTAGGCCTGGAAGGGGTTATCAGGTCAAGGAAAATGGGAGTATCACATATGAAAATGGGGTGACCAAGAGATGAAATGGGAGTATCACACCTGAAAAAAATTTGGTTCTTATATGTTGGGCTTGAAAGGGGTTACCAGGTCAAGGAAAATAGGGGTATCACATATGAAAATGGGTTGACCAAGAGATGAAATAGGGTTATCATACCTGGAAAATTTTTGGTTTATGTCTGTTGGGCCTGGAAGGGGTTACCAGGTCAAGGAAAATGGGAGTATCACATATGAAAATGGGGTGACCAACAGATGAAATGGGAGTATCACATATGAAAATTTAGAAATTACCAGGAATGAAGGGGACCTCTGTTATTACTTGACCATATCAAGCCGACTTATGCCAAATTGTGGGACCCACTGTAATAACTCAGCAATCAATTCGTCACCGTTTCAAAAATAGGGTGACTTCTACTCTAAAAAATTTATAAGTGTATCTGAATACAGCTACTGTTTACAAAATAACAAAAAAATTCATAAGAGTATATGAGTACATAAAAAAAATCATATACAACTTCTCCTAAAAAAACCCACACCCTTACGCAAAGAATGGAGCTTGACAAGGTACGCCTGACCTCGTGAGTATTGGTGCAGAAGGTCCAATAGCAGTTTCGTCGAGGTTCGGTCCGACGACGGGAGGTTCTTTGTAACTTCTTCTATTGTGACAAAGTTGTCGACATTGGGTGCACTTGTAATGTAATCCACATTTCAACTCGCGATCCGTTCTTCTCGTACGTGGCCTTCCAGGTGGTCGCTTTGCAAGCGGTAGAAATATTGTCATTAATGGTTTGGGACTTTCATGTCATTGTGTCCGATCTAGTGTTGCGTGTACAACCTTAGCGTATGTATCCCGATACCTTTCTGCATCAAAACATTCGTCGCAGTAATCGTACGGATCGAATTCTGTGATGTTAATGGCTGCGATTGTATATCCGCACGGAGGTCCAAATGTTTGGAAGGCACGACAACTATACGTTCGAGTTATCAAATCGACAGAATCTGTAGTTTCAAGGGACTTTACGGATTGACGTCCTCTGGACGAGCGAATAAATGTAAACATGTCTCAGCTACCCAAGCTGCTGTAACGAGAGGGTGATCATTGCCCCTTATTTTAACTGTACACGTATGGTCTGCAACAAACGACTGCAGTACTACAAAAGTCATATGAATCACACCCGTTATACGCCATTTGCAATCATCTTCCTTACATCGAACATAGTACTTTTTGCGTGATGACTTTGCCTTCTTAAAGATGAATCTCTATCGAATAGCATATTCTCGAACAACCTTCTTGAAGTGTCTCATGTCATAAAACATTGCCCTAACTGTTAACTGGTCAAATTTTAATGTATCAGCTTCTATATCTTGGGCTCCAACAAACATGCCATATACTTCAATTGGCCCACTACCGTCACTCAGAACCGATTGAGTACCACCTCTGATAGGAGTACCCCCTCTAATAGGAAAGCCTCTGTTGTAGCCACCGTTGATAGGCTGAGTGGTTGGACTAACAACGATGTTTTGATGATGATCATCCTCGTCCTCCACTTCCTCGTCCTCCTCCTCCTCCTCCTCCTCCTCATCATCATCATCATCATCATTTCTTTCTTCTTCATAATCTAAACCCCTTACACAGAAATCATTTTCAAAAACATTATTGACATCCACTTCATGATCTCCAACATTTTGTAACTCGTCTATACCTCCAGTAACATGGTTAGCATGCAAACCACTTGCCAATGTTTCATTTAAGTCAAATTGAGACCTGTATAGTTCGGAAATATATAATTAGCCTCAATCCATATGATTAATTCATAATTTGAACTGTGGAAGTCTTGAAAGATTACCAAAGAACAAAAATCCCTTATGCTGTGTTGATCTCCAACATTTTGTAACTCATCTATACGTCCGGTAACATGGTTAGCATGCAAACCACTTGCCAATATTTCATTTAAGTCAGATCGAGACCTGTATAGTTCGAAAATATATAATCAGCCTCAATCCATATGATTAATTCATAATTTGAACTATGGAAGTCTTGAAAGATTACCAAAGAACAAAAATACCTTGTGCTGCGTTCTCCTGGACCACCTCCTATACTAGTATCAAGGATTTCTTCACTTACAAATTCACTTTCGTAGTCTTTTTGCAAGTCCACTTCAAAACACGGGCGAAGTTTGACAGTTTCTCGTTCGCTTGCACCTTCTTGGAGCGGAATCGAAGTAGATAGAATGTTAGGATTAATAAAGGTTTTACTAATACAAACATTGTTTGGGGGAAGCATTGACGAATTCAATAAATTAATACCGTTCTCACTTATGGTTTTCGTTATGTATATCATCACAGAATTGAACATGTCTCTGTCAAACATCCTCAACATTGTTTCAAGGACATCATCATCATCAAATCGATTAAAGTGATTATATATGGATCAACAACGTATCGACATTTGATCGATGGTAAAACATTCATTTCTGTTACACCAATGCTTCTTTGGATTGCACTTTGAAATTCATCAAAATTAATTCGGAGGGAAACAGATAACAATGTCTTCCTCCCCCCAACATAGTCCCAAGAAACCTCATCCTTCAAATGTCCATCATAGTGTAAAAGAAGAGAAACCATTGATTCGGGCATTTTTCTATAATTTTACACAGGGGTTCTGAACTCTCTAACATAAACTTCAAGACTCTAAAAGGAGCTATAAAGTTGTGGCTTAATGAAGCTTATCTAGGGTGTTTTCAATTGGACAGATTGGAATAAAATAGGGTCATGGACTAAAAGGCGGTTTCCAGTACCTAAATGGGGGTTTTCTATGGGATTATCAAAGCCAAAAAATAAGGGATTATTTTTTGGATAATCCCTTAGACAACCCTAATCACGGCAGTTATGAAATACCTAGCAAGGGTTCAACTCAATGGTAGGGCCATCAAACATTAATAACACTTACCAACCCTTATAAACCCTTAGACAACCATAATCACGACAGTTATGAAATACATAGCAAGGGTTCAACTCAATGGTAGGGCCATCAAACATGAATAACACTTAGGAGCCCTTATAAACCCTTAAAAACCCTTAAGACACCCTTATACATCCTTATACACCATCACAAAAAGACAGAGTTATCAAACACATTAAATGAGATATTAGGGGTTACAAGCACAAACCCTATTAGGACAAAAATAAAACTGACCCTTTTCTCCTTTTTTTTTTGTTCCAGGCGTTAATGAAGATTGGGGAAAAAGAAGGGACCACTTTTTTATCCCTTTTCTTATGGCTTAACGTGTATTTTGAGGGTGGAAGGGTACTTCGGTCAAAAACCTTGTTAGGAAAAGCAAAATGGAACCCTTTGACAAGCTTGAAATTCAAGGGTTCCGTCTCACTATTTCAAATATTTTGAGGTACCATTTGACCAAATTTCCTTTCCTAAATAAAACAAGAGATACGCTGGGAAATATTGTGCCACGTTTATCAAAGGGAAGAATCAAAAACTTTTTGGAGGATAATTCACAAATGACTTTGACACTCTTAATTTAGAAGTTAATTTTTATATAGATGCTATCATTTACATTTCTAGGGATGATGGAAAAAAATTTTATTTTACTTTTTTGCAAAATAAAAATTGGGCGCTGATAGTCCCCCCCCCCCCTTGTAGGCTATTTCCCACCCCTTGACGGCTAATGCTAATGTTAAACGTTAGGATTTAACTTATATGTCACTTTCCCACCATTTGACCTCTCTCTCTCTCTCTATATATATATATATATATATGAGAAAAATGATTGTGAGCTTGAAGCTCATATAACGTATATGAGCTTGAGGGCCCAAATTGTTAGGATGATCCAAAGCATTCATTTGAAATGCCCTTACATAGATAGGGTGTGTACAAAGAATAAGCTCCATAGGATCATCCTAACCCATCCAAAAGTGGAGGGCAAAATGGACAGACACCGTTTGCCACAAATCTGCCCATTTTTGTCCTAAGCTTTTGGAGGGGTTAGGATGATCCAATAGAGCTGATTTTTGGTACACACCCTATCTATGATGGGGCCTTGCAAATGAGTGGTTTGGATCACCACAAAAGCTTCAAGCTCATATAAGCTATATGAGCTTCAAGCTCACAATCATTTTCCTATATATATATATATATATATATATATATATATATATATATATATATATAAGAAAACGGTTCCTACACATATGTGTAGATAAGTTATCTACACACTAGCTTAAAATACAGTGGGGTCCACATTATTTGGGTGATCCAAACCATTCATTTTTAAGGCCCTCACATAGATAGGGTGTCCACAAAAAATCAGATCCATAGGATCATCCTAACCATTCGAACTGTGGAGGCAAAAAATGGACTAATTTGTAAAGGTTTAAAGACATCCATTTTACCTCCACAAATCGTAGGGTTGGGATGATCCTATGGATCTGATTTTTTGTAGACACCCTATCTATGTGAGGGCCTTTAAAATGGATGGCTTGGATCACCCAAACAATGTGGGCCCCCACTGTATTTTAAGCTAGTGTGTAGAGAACTCTCTACACATATGTGTAGGAACCGTTTTCTCATTATATATATATATATATATATATATATAGAGAGAGAGAGAGAGAGAGAGAGAGAGAGAGAGAGAGAGAGAGAGAGAGAGAGAGAGAGAGAGAGAGAGAGAGAGAGAGAGAGAGGCAGAGGGTTTCTTCTTGGGGTTTTTTCTCAGGTTTCTCTAGGGGTATCTTCTTGGGTTTTCTCTGGGGAATTTTCATGGATTATCTCTTATGTACGGTCTTGGGTTGAGAAGCAAGGAAAGGGTTGCGGGTTTGGGTTTAACCCATTTGTAATCCTTGCATATTGTTTTCTCATAGTGGAAGATCATGTTTCTTGCCTGTGGACATAGGCTTGGCCGAACCATCTAAATCTTGGTGTTCATCTTGTGGTTTGCTTCTTATTTTACTTTTTGTTAATTTGTGCATGATCGGATTGGATTTGCTTGGTGGATTTTCTCAACATTTTCCCTTAAAAAACTCGACCCAACATGAGCTAGGAGAATTTCTCAGTTGAGGTAAGGTTAGGAAAAACCCAATCTGTGGGACCCGAGTTGCCACCCTTAAAAAAGGGAAATGATATATTCGCTCCTATTTTTTCTACTTGGGACAGGCCCCCCTCTTATGTATTTATGACTACTCTTTTAGAGTGGGTTAAGACAAATTTTAGAGGCAAAGGTCTTACATGCACAGCTATGAAGGTATCTTTCTCTACCCGTATCTATCATATATGGGCGGAACGAAATAACAGGGTGCACTCCAATCTCAAACTTCACAATCAAGTGATTCTTCGAACCACTATCCAATCCATCCAAACTCGCATCAGGTACCTCTATATTAACAACGAAATCACAGATAGAAACTCTCTTATAGTAGCTCAATAGCAGTTTTCTCTCTTCCCAAGATCTATAGCCCCGGAATCCTGCATATGGAACAAAACCGAGGGAGGAGTCTCAAAGTTAATACCGATGCCTCCCTCGAGAAGGATGGGTCTAGTATAGGGGGCCTTCTTCGGCATGCTGAAAGCAACATCCATGGGGCTTCTCCAAGAATGTCAATATAAACCAAATCACATACCTTGAGATAGATGCCATCCATCATAGATTAAAGCATGCCCTTGAGAAGAACTTCAAACATATACAGGTCGAGTCGGACTCCCTCATTACCGTCACCATTATCAATAAAAAGACTCAACGTCCATGAAAGAACCTTCAAACTCTCAGCCTCATCAGGAAAACGCTTAGGGCCCGTTTGGATACCTCATGCATTTGTATTTTGATTTGGATTTGAGTTTTGGATACAAACTACATCAATCTTCTTCACGACCATGTTTTGAGGGAGGGAGGTAGGGATGTCTCGCTGCTGCCGGAGCAACGATGGTGAAGGAAGTTGCTACAAACATTGATTTCCAAATAATGTCTCGCAGAACAGATTTGAAAATTGGAATTTCTTGCACTGTCGTAGCTGATTTGGAAATCTAGAAGATCTGATCGAGCTCAAAATATGAACTAAATCCAAAACTTAATCTCGTGGGTATCCAAACGTGGCCTAAAGCGATTTAAATCTTGGAAGGCCTCTCACATCCGAAGTGAAAAAAAGGTGGAGAACAAATCATTTCCCTTAATAGGGAGTGACATTTCCTTATCATTTTTCTCAATAGATCCAAAGGACTTTTCAAATAATCTTTATTAAAAGCAGGTTAACTACCTTTATTAATTATTTAATAGATAAGGTAAAACTAGTCACCCTTCCACTCATAATTCAACAACCATAATTTTCCAATAAAACATAGTCCTATGCTTCTAGATGAATTCCGTATAAGCTTTCCAACAGTGCAAAAAACAAGACCACAACAACCTCAAGGGGGATGTATCTATCCAAACATGGTTGTTGTGAGTATGACCTCCCCCACTTTAATATAAGATAAGAATCAAAGATTATCCGAGATTCCAAAAGTAATGGGGGTTTAATTAAATTAATCGTGTGGCCTGGTAAACCATTCGTCTAGTGGGCCCTACCATGCATCATGCATATGTGGTAATACAAAAGGGAAATGATAAATTTGCCCCTTATCTTCCCCGGGCCACTCCCTTGTAGTGTAAATTAACAGAGTAGTCATAAATACACCATAGGGTATGGCCCAGGGAATAAAGGGGGCGAATAGACCATAAGTATTCGAGCAATATACCCATCTAGGCTCGTTCCTAACGATAACTTATTGGGTCCCACATTTGCCCCTTGTAAGTGATCCGATTCCCTTCATTAAAATCTAAACCGTCAATATCTGTAATCCCTTATCTTACGCATTGGATGCCAATTAGGAATGGGACCTAGACCATGTGGATCATCTCATGATGATCTATAAGATCAAGGGTCCTGATTTTATATCCAATGAAGGTGGGTCCCGGTATACTGATGTCTCAATTAGCTTTAATTAGCCACGTGTACGTCAAAGATTGCACGGGCCCACCACTTGATGTAGTCCACCTGGGTCCCCCCCCCCGCGCCACAATCATTTTCCTCCCCGTTACAACGAACTGCTTAATAAAAAACCGTAACGGTAAAATCTGAGGGCATTTTAGTAATTCATCAAAGAATCAAGGGCACTTCCATAAAAACATTCTATATAAACACTCTTCCTCGTCCTATCTCTCATATCTTCAAAACAAAAAGCAAAACTCTCACCGAAAACTCGTTTCTCTGTGACTCTCTCTCTCTCTCTCTCTCTCTCTCTCTCTCTCTCTACAAACAAGCAAAAAAAACCCCTAGAAACCCTAGAAATCTCTCCTTTCTGATGCAGAACTAATGGGAGGTATATTCTCATGTTTTTCTCACAAGGAGGAGAAGAAAAAGTCCTCAAAGCGTTTTACGAATCCTCCTCCTTTGAACGGAACCAGTAATCGTTGGAACAAGATCAGATCTTCGAGAAAAGATCGTATCGAAGAAACTCTGATCCAAGAACAAGCTCTCGCTGCGATCCTCCTTCAGCATCATCAGCAAAACGGAGGATCAAATCTTCCATTTGATCGCTCCTCGTCTCTTCGTTATCCGATCTCTGGCTCTAAAAAGCAGGATTTGCCTAGGAGCTCGAGTTCTAGAGCGAGATCTATCACGGATACTCTTTTTCAGCCTCAGCAGCTTGTTAATCAGGTAATTTTCTGTTGGAATCGTCAAAATCCACAGCGGAATTACTGTAATGTTTTGAGATTTTAGGTATATAAGCATGCGCTTTGTTTTTTATCTATTTTTCCTAATTTTTTTTACTGCTACGAAAATCTCGTGAGTTTTTGGACTTATTAGAGTATCTTTTTTTTTTGTTGTTTTTTGTTGCCTTGACAATCTAAGGTTCATATGTTTTTTTATGTTATACCGTTTTATCAGCTCGTTAATCCGGTAACTGTCTGTTAGAATCGTTGAAATCCAGATCGGAATTACTGAGATCTTTTGAGCATTTAGGCATGCAAGCATGCGATTTGTTATTTAACTATTCTTTTCTATGTTTTTACTGCTAGCAAAATCTCGTGAGATTCTGGCAAGGTTTTAAATTTCGGTTTCGGTACAAAATTGAAACATTTCCGTTCAAAACCACGGTCATAATTAGGGTAAGATTCTTCAGCGCTGATTTTTCTTTTTCTTTTTTTGCCGTTTCAGTAGTAACCGAAATCGAAATATTTCAGCCGAAACAAAATGTTTGGGCTGATATTTAAAACCATGGCTTCTGTACGTATTACAGTTTTTTTGTTGGTTTCCATCACCTTGACAATTTAAGTTTCATATCTTTATTGAAGTTTCATGTCTTTCTTATTTTACATTGTATTATCGAGATCTAGAGAATTTCTGGTATTATCGAGATCTAGGGAATTTCTGGACATAGTAGGATACGATTCTTATTTTTTATTGGACGGACTGAAATTTTGTTTTTTGTTTTCCTTAGATTCTACCTGGACAATTGGAATCTAGTCAACTCCTGGATCTGTTGGAGCATGTTTCTTATTTTTGTAGCCGAGACGGAGACTTCCAAAATTTACGATCTCAATCCTAATTTCTACCACTGAGCGAAATCTCACTAGTCCTGATAGATTAATATATATTGCCACTTAAAATCAATTAAATTTTTGCGAATTTTGGGCAATTTTGCTTACATTAGCTGCTGAGTGAGCACACGAGTGGTTGGCTATGATTTTCATATGTTTTATAAAATTTTTACTTTCACTTGTTCAGGAAAAAAGGAGATAAAATTTTTCTTATGCATGGGCTGCACAAGTATAACAGCCTGGTAACTTTTTTTTTTTGAAATGGCAAGATGAATTCATTAAAAAAAAAAAAAAAAAAAAAAAAAAAGTTACCAGGCTGTTATAATCGTTCCAAATTATTATAAGTAGCATTAATCAAATTCTCTTTTTCTCGTTCTATCTCAGAGTATCCATTCATTCTAAACTCATCTGCTTCCATTTCCACTTTCCGTAAGCGAGCCCGGGCTTTTTCGAGCTGCTCAATGGCTCTTCCACGTAGTTCTTCTGAATTTCGAATAGTACTCAAGATCCTCTGTTTTCGATTATCTAATAAATCACCTGTTTTATATTCCCATGCTTACTAAACTATTGTATATGTGGGACCAACCATGATTGGTCTAGAGTTCTAAGCATTCATTGGGTAGACGTCACTTTCGGTGGTTGCTGCCAAAAGTTATGATTTTTTGAAGCAACTACACAAATGACTATCAATCAAGATTGGTTCCATGTGTTTGATAGAGTTACAACGCATGGAAATATGATACATCAGAGTAGCATTGGGTAATTCCTTATTAATTAAACCATTTCAGGTACCTCACAGAACATGTGTAAAAACTATTTATATTGGCAAACTTGTACGATCTGGCCTCACACAATGACTACAAACTATGTCAGTGCCTGAATTGCTTATGCTGACATGCCGTCACACAATTCACTAAATTTTGCTAATTTAGGCAATTTTTTCTTTTTTATTATTTTATGCGCTTGATATAGGTTCATCCAAAGTGTGGTATAAAATTTTCTTTAAAACTGTTTAAACTGAGATTTTTAGTTTATGCAAGGACTTAGGCATAGTTGTCAAACTCTTACGACTCGTATGAGTCAACTCCCGAGTTGAGTCGAGTCGCTGGGCTTTCGAGGCGAGTCGCATGGGTGACTCGCCTCTGTTGAAGGCTCTTCCGGGTCGTCTGGTGACTCGAACGAGTCGATGCGAGTCGACTCGAAAAAATAAGACTCTTACGAGTCGAGTCGAGTCGTTGGGGCTGTGCTTTCTTATTTTAATGGTTGAAAAGTTGGAAGTTGGAACTTAGAGCTTAATTATTTTTGTGCATGCAAGTTACAAGCATATCATTATTTATATTTTTTCACTTAGTGCTTTATCTATGTGCTATTGGGTTATATTGTTTACTTTCTTCATCTTTTGATATAAAATTTTATTTTTTCCAACTGAATTTCTATTCTTGTCAAAAACTCTTACGAGTCACGAGGCATAAAATTAAGAAATCGAGTCATGGGTTCACAAATATGGACTTAGGCTTTACATTGAAGTTCAGAAACTTTTTCATAGCTCAGCTTGAACTTTATATTTCAAAACCAGCCCCTGGACATAGGAAAAAATGTGATTACCATGAGGCCGATCTCTATCATATATATTGTTCCATTTCTTAAGTACTTTGTGGGGGAGTAACTGCCTCCGAGAGATTTTTATGTATTTAACAATTTTGCTCTGTATGACTAAGGAAAGATGCACACCCACCTTCTAGAACAATGCAAGTTCTCTTTTGAGATAAAGGCTTCTGTTTAGTGTCCATTGTATCCTATCTGGAGTTCATTGGCCTTTATTCAGGATTAAGTCATGTGTGTAACCTTGAGCCAGTAGGCATTGGGTGTATTTAATTTTGACTTATGTGTGCACCATCAGTTCTTTTGACCTTTCGATCCTTGAAGCATATACTACACTGAACACACCTTAATACACCAACAGCTGATTGAAACCTCAAGAAGTGGCACACTTGTTGAGTAATGTGCAATTGTTACACTTTACACTTTTATTACATTTACTAGAAATAATCATTTAAAACGGCAGTTGTTGTAATGTAACTCAGGCCATGCATTTTCTTTCTTAACTATAGAAGGTAAATGTGGATCTGGAAAGTTTTTTCTTTCTCTCCCATTTCTTGCCATGTTCATCTGTGATAGAGGACAAAGGTGGATTTGAGAATTTAATTCTCTAATTTTTTTCTGGACGGGAAATGCTTGCTTCTTATCTTAATGAATTTCTAGCAAGGATTGATAAATCTACTAATCCAAGCTCAGGATGAGAACAAAAGGGGGTCAAATATATGTTGAGAAATCATCACTGTGGTAGTAAACCCCCTACATGTGGCTGGGGTTTTAGATTACATATTTACTTACCTCTTCATGTTCTGGGATCTTTGACTGAAAAGCCTTCAATTCATCAGCATTATGCCCCTTGTAGGTATTCCTCAAAAGCGACAGCTGAGGCCTAAGTCCAATACCTTTAGGCTCACCTTTGAAGCCTGATTGGACAAGGCTTAATGGAAACCTGTAGTTATAGAGGGGCCAATGATTTAAAGCTCGGTGCAGTATTTCAGAATGCGAGGCAGCCATCTGTGATGATCGTTTTCATTTCTAATGTGGCAGTTTATTTCTTCTCAGCTAATTGCAGTTAGTGTGTCAAGGGTCACTTGTGCCAAGCTTTGATGATATGCCCGTACATGTGATTAACTTTTTTCTTTGCCAGTTGGAGCACATTTTACCTCATCTACTTTTAACTACATTCAACAAAAAGCTTTGTAATATGGTCCAATCATGTTAGCAATGAATGATTCATAGAGCTATCAAAACTGCTTGAACAGGAAGTGAATGACTATGCTTGTCTTTATGACTTCTAAACCAGAATCCAATTGTTTACCAATGTCCTTCTAATCCTATTTTTTAAAATGGTATCTCATTCTAATCCTTTTCCCATTATTTTTCTTTTTGCTAACTTCTAGTCATTTTCCTTTAACAGGATCTAAAGATTGATGATCTAGAGACCAACCATTTTGTTCTTGTTCATGGAGGTGGTTTTGGTGCTTGGTGTTGGTACAAAACCATTGCACTTCTAGAGGAGGGTGGGTTCAAAGTTGATGCCATAGATCTTACTGGCTCAGGGATTCATTCATTTGATACAAACAACATTGCAAGTCTTTCTCAATATGTAAAGCCACTTACTGATTTTCTTGAGAAGCTTGGAGATGGGAAGAAGGTTTGTTCTCTTTCTTATGCTTCCATTAATTTCTTCTCAACTCACATATGCTTTAGTAACTTCTGGTTCGAAGAACATACATGACAAAAGAGTTGGCTGCAATTGTATTCTTCTAGTCAATGATGCTACCACTTCTCGTCCACAGTTTGGGACTTGAAAACTGTTCATCCTAACATATGCAACATTTTGATCACTAGAAACTGCGAGGTGGATGTCTACTTCACATCCCCAGCATCACTTGATTTAGGGAACTAGAGTTACAAGATGATCATCTCCCATCCAGTTTCCATGGAGAAGCAAGCCAGTATTGATTGTGAATTTATTGTAACAGTGTTATTTTTTTGAATGTTTTATTAACTTTATTGTAACAATGTTCTTGATCGGTTTTTCAGTTTCCTTGATTCTTCCCTGGTCAATTGCTTATCATGTTGTTCACAACATAGTAATGGCTAGAAACTGCCGCTCGTTTGTGATTTGAAAACTCTATCCTTGTGTTGATTTTTTACCAATTTCTTAAGTCATCAATTTTCTGTATTGTTTTTCTTATAATTTAACCACCTGGTGGTCTTGCAAATCATTTTTATACTTCCATAAATGCTTTGTTAGTAAAAACTATGCCATTTTTTTACTAGCTCAGCTCTCTCATTGTTAGTAAAAGCTGTGTCATTTTTTACTAACTGAACTCTCATTCTCTCTACTCACTTTACTACACCTTTTTAACCTCAATCCCCCAATCACTACAGATGAAGTTATTGACATGTTAAATGCAACTTCCAAATGTAAGTCTGATCAGCAAAACTTAGCATTGTTATTAAAAAATATATGAAAAACAGGCTACATTATTGTTGGAAGAACCTTCCGCATGCAAAACTGCAAAATTTATATGATTTTTATCATTGATTTACTTGTGGAAGATATTCTTCAATATTACCACATTTGCTGGTTCTGCTTTTCTCTATTATCTTCATTGCTATTGAAACAATTATTGAGTTGAATTTGGAACACTACCAATACTTATGCAGGTAATTTTAGTGGGCCATGATTTTGGTGGTGCATGCATATCTTATGCAATGGAGGAGTTTCCATTTAAGGTTGCAAAAGCTGTTTTTGTTTCTGCCGCAATGCTGACTAGCGGACAGAGTACTCTTCATATGTTTGCCCAACAGGTTCTCTCCGTTCTTTAAACTATGCCAAAATTCTAGAAAATGATTTGTCTATAATATGGAGTTGTCTCTGCACATTTTTGTTGTTAAATATCTTCATCAAGACCTGCAATTTCTTCGAAATCCATTTCCCTTTTTTATTCTATACTCTTTTATGCTTCTTGTATGTGGTGAATTTCAAACAACAAATACAGTAGATACCGTTTGCTTCTTTTCTGCATTATTCCAGTGAATGTTTAGATATTAAGATCAAGAAGTGGGAATGCGTTACAAAAGTTACAATTAAATCAATATGTATGAAAATCAGGTAAAATGCAAAAGAAGTAGCAAATGGAGTAATTGAACATAATTGAAGGAAAGGGTTTGATTGCGTGTGCGTGTGCGTGTTAATTTTCTTCCTAGGCATCTTAAATCTCCTTCAATCCATTGTGTTTCTTTTGCATTTGTTTTTTACTTATAATACAACCTAGGTTAGCAACTCCGCTTAACCATCAGACCATGTTGAATCTACATCTGGTGACATTGTTCAAGGTTTCAGCTTGAGCTCACAGTACTTGGTATGCACACGACCTAACCCTGGCCTAAAGCTCTTCATTGCTTATGGTCGTATATAGCGGATAGCTTTTGAGTTTTGACCAAGCAACTAAGTCCTTGTTTGACCAAGCAACTATATCCATGGAAAATGATTTTTAGAAGGTTTGGTAATGCCTTCGAAACTTATCCAGAGGAAAACCTTTGAAAGTTTTCCTGAAATAATTTCCACCTGCAAAGGGGTTAAGACACCTTAGAAAATCATTTTTTCCAAGGAAAAACATTCGAGCAAAAAAATTTCATGGTTGCCAAACTTGTCCCAAGTTTTGGGTGTGTCATTTCACCCAAAAAAAAAAAAATTGCCCCAAGTTTTGTACAGAAATGGACATGGGTGCTAGTGGTAGACACGAGGTTGAGTCAAAACCGGTGTATGATGTGTCCAGCACATGTGGAATGGAAGCTGATAGAGCTGAAGAGACTCATGATTAGGATAAAATTGCAATGCTTCTTCTTGTTTACGGCTTTTACAGCTCTGTGAAGTTATGTTTGCCAGACTTATCATGCTTACTTAAAAACCACAGTGCGATTTGATTTAATAATTGGTTTCGCAGACACATCCTCTGTTGCTGTTTAGCCTTTTGAGTTTTCTATCTTTAATATCTGTTTCTTATGTCCTTGTTCTTTCAGGCTGGTCCAATTGACCTGATGAGACAGGCTCAAATCTTTTTATATGCAAATGGAAATGAGTACCCCCCAACTGCTATTGATCTTGACAAGTCATTGTTGAGGGAGTTGCTATTTAATCAAAGTCCTGCTAAGGTATGTTCTCTACAGGATTAATTTGGCAATATGAAGTTGGCTGCGGAAGCTATGAATAATTTATGATTTAGTATCCAACGTTGAAAAGGATGGGTGTCGATCTTGAACCCATGGTCAAGAGCCATTGGGCATGACTGGTGTAAAAAAAAAAAATAAATAAATGGTGTAAAAAAAAAGAGCCATTGGGCATGACTGTCCCAAAGAACCTGACATGCTAACATCAATATGGATTATTATATTGAGAACTTGTCCACAATGTATTATAATACAGAATCTCACTGAGCTAGATGAAAACCTCAACTTATTGGCCTTCATCTATGAAATCTGTAGTTCTATACTACAACTCACTATATAAATAAGCAAATAAGTGTGTGTGTGTGTGTGTGTGTGTGTGTGTGAGAGAGAGAGAGAGAGAGAGAGAGAGAGAGAGAGAGAGAGAGAGATGTGCTTTTATTTCAGTGTAAATGCACAGCCCACAAAAAAGTAAAATGGGGGCCAACTATTTTAGTTGATCTAATCTCGTCCTTTGTTGCTCCCAGTATGACTCCAGCTATTGGATTGCAAATTTGAACCACATTTAAGCCCTTCTACCACTTTTCTTTGTTATCCTGTTTAAGTATTGGTATGATTTATCGCTATTAAAAACATTGACCCTGTTCGGAAATGGCATTACAAAATCCAGGGATAGCCATTTTCTTACCAGTTTTACCGGTCATGAAAGGCAGCCGTACATCATCCCTTCGTTTTCTTTCCTTCCATCTCCCTCCATTCCCCACATTTCTGTTTCATGTCCACTGTTTTTATCTCATTGGATGTAACAATTTCCAATGAGCACTGCAAACCATGAAAAGAGTTTACAATATGTAGTAGTTGGAAGTATCAGCTCCTTATGTACAGAATTATACAGAAACTTGTTTTAGTAAATACTTAATAACAGCCACAGAAAAGATTAATTGTCTTTTTTCCTGAATGGCATTTCACACTAGCACAATGTTGGTGCCTCAGATATGCATCCTGACACTATCTAATTTTAATGATACCCCTACACCATTTCTTTTTGTTTAAAGTTTGAACTCTTTGCCTCTTTATCTAGGATGTGGCATTGGCATCAGTTTCAATGAGGCCGATTCCATTTGCACCAGTTCTGGAGAAGCTATCCCTTTCCGACAAGAACTACAGCTCTGTCCGAAGATTTTATATAGAGACTCCTGAGGATAATGCAATACCTCTCCCTCTACAGCAAAGCATGATAAATTCAAATCCTCCAGAACGGGTTTTCCGATTGAAAGGGAGCGATCACTCGCCTTTCTTCTCAAAGCCTCAAGCTTTGCACAGGCTCTTAGTAGAGATCTCGAAGATCCCTTCATAGTCAGTCCGGTGATCAACTCATCCCGGTTAACAACAGTAAGAAAGATCCTTCTCTCTCTCAGTCTCTCTTTCTCTCGCTTACATGATTGAATAACATGCACATGAAGCCATTCATGCATGTAATATATCCATATGCGATTCATATTCATCTAAACTGTTCAATCTTCATCCATGCATTCACATGTCACTGCTATTACATGTAGTGATTTTACTGTAGTGAAAATGGAAATATCTCCTACCCAAATGCAAGAAATACACATGTTATGAAGTCAACAAACTGTTTTGTAAGTTCGTCTTATTTCTTTCAAAGTTTTATGTTCTCAACCCATGTATTTTGTGAAAACTAATCCATAGTTAAGAGTCACTAAGGGGCCATTTGGATACATGGGTTTTATCATTCAGGATTGTAAAATCGTAAATTTTACAAGTTAAAACCTGGATTTTTTTTTTTTTATGTTAGCTAGCTGGGGCTGAACCTCAGACCTCAGAGTTGAAGAACAAATTCTTAACCAATTGAGCTAGAAGATCAACACCGCTAAAACCTGGATTTTACAATCCTGAAAATGTGGAGTGTAGCTTATAAAATCCAAGTTCTAGCCTATCAATGTTCCAAGTTTCAACGTTTAAAATCCAGAATTTTACAATCCTGGATTATAAAATCCTTGTATCCAAACGGCCACTAACTGCTGTCGTCCACCTACTTACTTGCATATGGTCACCTCCGTCAAAATGTCGGTGTTTCATAAATGCTTCTGCATAAGATTTTAGCCTTTCTTTTACATGGCAGAGAAAATACTTGCTCAACAGACCACAGTTTGTGTCCGTATCCGATAAAAATGACTAGTTTTGAGGGAAACCCAGGGGAGAAAGGGGATAGATCTTGGATAAATGATACCTCAAGAACATAAATTATTGACGGACCACAACGAGTCCATTGGCGAGGCATGGGAGAAGGTTCCAAGAAGAAATACCCCCGCCCTTTGTATCGAAGATGCTCCTGAAGATCCTACTATGCACCCACCAAGCTAGCCCAATATGTAACTCTAACACTCATGCATTGATTGTTGAGCTACTTCCGTATCGTATAGGATCTTTGGGAACCCATTGCTATTTCCCCGAAGTTATTGTCTCTAGTGTTAGTTAAAAGAACTTGAATCCACTGAGATCCTTGTTCCCCTGGACCCAGATCGGAGGTTGGCCGCGTAGTCCTAGGCCTTGTGCCAGCAATGCCTCCTGGTCTGGACTCTTAATAAAGATAATGGTTGCGCCTTTCCCATCACCAATTGGTTTTGGGATAGTTGGTAGCACTACGATCCTACATCCCCCTTTCTTTAGTTATGGGGTCCTGCCTAACCCCAACTTACCTATAAAAAAAAATTAATATCAGAAAGACGACTATTACTCGACAATAGACGACTATTACTTGTTTAGAATGACTTATGCATATGTGATATGTTTTTGTATAAACATGTTATCTATTTAATTATCTATAAAAACAATGTAAACTAATAAATATTTCGGGAACATTTATAAGACCACGTCCTCGCTTCTTGCCTTTGGTAAATATGCTTTGGATACCGCTAACGCCCTGTTCGTTTTGAGATTGTGACAACCGATGGTGAGCCTTCCAACCGATTACTAGATTCGAAAATAATGTAATTTTGAGTCCCATAATCGGTTGGGGTGCTCACAATCGGTTGATACAATCTCACACGAACAGGGCATAAAACGGACCCTTGATTGCGAACAAGATTATTATGTTAGTTTTATTTGAAAATGGGACATTAAGGCTATTTTGTAAGCCATTGACTAAGATTTATGAACTATTATAATCATTATTTGCTTATAAGATTATATATGTAATTGAAGTTAGCTACAAATAGTTTTTGTTGTGTCCAAATAGTCCCTAAAGTAAATCTCTACCTTGTGCTTAGTTATGTAATCAGTTGCATATGCAATATACATGTATCCATGTCACAAGACTAATCAAGATAAAAGATACATGCTCAAGCAAAAGCAAGGTAGAAGCCTTGTACCAAATAAGGCCATGCTTGGCTACATTGAAAATTTTTTCCATTATTGATTGATCTAAACCAGTCATTTGTTTGTCCACGCTTACGACCAAAAAAATATTTTCCATCGGATCATCCCAACCCTATGATTTGTTGAGTTTTAAAAGGGATGGCATGATATAGAAACCTCCATGGATTGAACGGTTAGGATCATTTCATAGAGACGATTTCTAGGGTCCGCTGTAATCACGTAGGGCCCCAACAAATAAATGGTTTGTTCGGTCCGATATAGATGGGCCATTCCCCAAAAATCTTCTCCATCGCATAATCCTAACCATTCAATTTGTTGAGGTTTAAAATGGAAGGCACAATGAAGAAGCCTCCACGGATAGGAGCATTAGAATCATCCTAACATATGTTGGCCCTGTTATATAATTTTTCCTGTATGTGCATTTATTTATCGGGAAGAGAGAGTGCCAGGGATGCCATCCGAACATCCGGTCAAAGGAAAATTGACGGAAAAGTAGTCTACTCTCCACGTTAGCATCTGGTCACCATAAAAATTATGGAAAAGTAGTCTACTCTCATCAATGTTTAACATCTGGTCAGCGGAAAATTGATGGAAAAGTAGTCTACTATCCACGATTTCTTATGCGGACTCAACTGAATGGGCCCTTAAAGTTCCAATATCAACATTGCAAGGGACTTCACACGGTTAACATAACGTGAGAAGTTTTATAGTACATTTTTTATTTTAGTTTTGTTTTAGACATTTGTTTGCAAACTATTGATTTGATGGTTAGGTTATGCATTGTCCGATCCATGTCATTGGACCCGTCAAAAGGAAGGTCTAGACTAATAATCGAATCATCATGTCTATAATTCACACTATAATTACATTATGAAGATGGTCGACACTGTCTTGGTCTCATGGGACATCTCATCTCTAAGATGCCTAAGAGCTATGCATCTTTGTCGTGCCTCCAATGTATCTCAGGATTCTCTTTGCTGCTGGAATTTTTTTGGTTCTTGGGACTTTTGTGGAGCAAAAAACTTCCTGGGAGATTGGTGGGAAAAAAAACTCCCTGGAAGTATCCGGTAAAATAAAAATCCCATGTTTGGTTGACCGGACTATTGTGGGAAAAAAAAAATCCAGGTAAAATAAAAATCCCATGCTTTGTTTGGTAACTTGAATTGTTGGGAAGAAAAAAGTTTTTCTTTTGGTTATTTTGGTTCCTCGGATTTCGTGCGGGATTATTTTGGTTCATGGGATCTTTTTTTTTCCAGCTTTGGGTTTTGTGCGGGGTTATTTTGGTTCATGAGATTCTTTTGTGCCCACTATATAACCAGCAACCAGACGTGGTTTTCCTGCGGAAATTCCACAAAAGTCCCAAGAGCAAAAAAAATGATCTAATAGTAAAAAAAGCCAACTAAAATATGCCTGACTTTCTTCACTGGTTGGATCAACGGACATGATTACATCCACGTGGCACGTGTGAGCCCCCAAAAGTGGTGGTGAATGCTTTTTGGATCCGGGGAAAAATTCTTCGGAAAAAAAAAAAAAAATTCTGCGCTCCTATAGGATTGAAATTTTACTAGAAAGCAGGGAAAATTGAGGATTCTAGGAAAAAAAAAATAGAAATGAGTTAGCCAAACATAGAAAATCTTGCATTTCAGGAAAGACATTTCCAAAATCTAATGTGACAGGATGGACCATCATTTGGTGTGTTGGTCTTATGGCGAATGAACATCTCATCTATAAGATTAATCACTCATAAAGCCAATGGTTTAGCATCTTTCATTAAACCCCAAATGATGCTTTAATACATCAAGGAGGTGGGGCCATTTAAAATGTAGACTCTAGTTGAATCAATGGACCTAATTATACCACGTCGCAAATGTAGAATGTTTGAACGAATATATAAAAAGAATTCTTCGAATTTCTTGATTTTCTGTGAGCTAACCATGATGCAAAGTTGTTTCATTTTTGTTACTTAGATCCAAAATGTTTATGCACCCGAAGTGGGTAAATCCATAAATTGGCATGTATAGATACAAATCAAATTCTCAATGGGAATCTTCGGATTCGCTTTGATTTGACTTGATTCTTTTGTCACATCGTGAGATTTAGAATTTGATTCGGTGGATGCCTTTCTATGCTCTGTTTGTTTTGGATTTTGAGAATCGATTGTGAGTCCAAAACTGATTAATTGTCTCAAAATTAAGGCTTTATTTGTTTGAGATTATGGTAACATTGTAAGTCCAGAATCAATTATTCGACTCAAAATTTAACATGGATTTGATTCCAATTGATTCTTGGACTCAAAATTTAACATGGATTTGATTCCAATAATTGGTTCTGGACTCACAATCGGTTGGCCGTAATCTTAACAGGGTCTTGAGGTAAAATTGAGTTCAATAATCAGTTTTGGATTCACAAATCGATGGTTGAGATTATCTGGCAGATACATTCAACTCATCCATAGTAGGCTGGCTACATGTAAGACAGTGATCGTAGACTAATCCGGCACAATTGGTCTCGATCAACAAAAGAGTGCCTGATCGGCTTAATCAAAGCAAGTGTGCCACGTGTACGGTCGAGATCGAAGGAGACCACCACCTTTTGGTCGTCCAAAGGAGTACTACTAAGTCCCAAGGCTTCACATAGGCGTGGCAACTCCCAAACCGAACATGCTTACCTCCAAACTGAAACCGAACCGAACCGATCATACACTCCAAACCGAACTCAACCGATGAGAAGGGGTGCATTTATCATTGTCCAAACCGAACCGAACGGAAACCAAACCGAAACCGAACCAATCATCGGTTTGGTTCTACCAAACGGAACCGAATCGATATTTGAATCGGTATGGTTTAACCAAACCGAAACCGAATTTTCAGTTCTGTTTCGGCTCGGTTCGGCCAATTTTGGCAGGCCTAGACAAAGACCTTACGTCATCTTTAATTCCGTCAAAGAGTGAAGATAAAGTCGCACTCCCTTTAGGATAATTCGCACCCCTTTAACGTGATTTGACGTTAAAGAGCGTTAAAGTCTGCCACAATTCACGTGATAATGGGGTGTGAATTATCCGACAGGGGAAGCGAATCCCCCGTGAAAACCTATAAATACCCCATATAAACCCTCCTTTTCCGCCAAACTTCTTCCCCAAGTTTTCTCTTCTTGTTCGAATCTCCGATTTTCTCTCCAAATCCGACCCGAAAATTAAGGTAGGAAACCCTAGATCTCTCTTCACAACTCTCAAATTCGTCCCTTTCTTGCATTTCACTGCTTTTTCCTGTCAAATCTCACTAAAATACACTCAGTACTGTTGAATTTCTCATCCTTTTCATGTTAGGGCTCTAATGATTGCATTTTTGTGGTGGATTTCTCTTGTAATGATGCTTCAATACTTCTCTGTTGCAGATCCGAGGCTTTTAGTCACATTTGGGGTGGATTTGTAGCTTTTTTTTTAGTAGCATTAAAAAAGAAAATCTAATGATGCTTTGCCTTTTCTCTTGAATGTTATTGTTGCTTCTTTTTTGTAGAATATGTTGTTTTGATTTGTTTTTCTTGTGTGAGATCTTAACCTTTTTTTTTTTTTCATTGTTTAAGCATTTGGATTGATGTAGATTGGTTTGTTTATTCAATAAGGTGTCGCTTTCGGCCGCATAATCTGTGTTATGTTTGTGGTTTTTTTTTTTTTTTTTTGAATGCCTATTGCAGAATTTGGTGTTCTAGAATGGATAGCCATCAAGGGGCTGGCTGATTTTCTTTACGATGTATGTGAACTGACATTTACAGTTCATTTTCTGTAATTCTCAATGTATACCTAATTTTCCAGCGGGATGTCGACTTTCCATTATTTTCATGATAATGTGAAGTAGGTGTTTAAAAACGCGGAAGTGGCGCGGAATGCGTCCGAAAATAATCCTAGTCGACCACGGCACGACATGACTACTCGGTTGATGCGACTACGTACTCAGTTGACACAGTCATAATTCGGGAGAGTCAAAGGAGTTTGTATCGAATATGTAGGGAAAAATGCGGAACAACAATGTGGCGCAACTCGGAATGCTTAAAATGGAGTCGATTCAGGGGAGTCGACGCGGACGTGGGGGATTTTTAAATCTATTTGTGAAGTATTTTCTAGAATTTTAGTCTGCTTCTCCATGGAGTCGATGGCAGCCCACCATGGAAAAGAAAAAGAAAAATGCTTAAAGAAGATCACAAGTTGCATATTATATTGGAAATTGTAGATCATAATGTCTCTTCTTTTTCACGGGTTGTTGTTTTCAAGAGCTTTACCCCCTATTTGCACACGTGGATTTCAGAATCTAGGTTTTAAGTTTGAAAGGAGTGTAAAATTCTGGATTTTACAATGGAAGTAGGTTGCAGATGTGGGGGAAGTAGGTTGCAGATGAAGGGTTTAAGTAAGAAATCCAGGTTTTAGAAATCTCTCCCACATCCTGAGATTTCTAAAACCTGGAAGCAAAGGCGATCTCCTACTCTCTTGCTCGAGGAAATAAGGGTGAGAAATCAGAAAATGACGGATGGTCTCCTTCTTCTCTCGTCTTCCATCCATGATTTTGAGGAAATCCAAGATTCTAAAATCCGCGTATCCAAACTAGTAGAATTCTTGCCCCGAAAACCTCTGCTCCCTTGCAGACGCTAAGGGGCCGTTTGGATACGCGGATTTTAGAATCCAGGTTTTTAGTTTGAAAACAGTGTAAAAGAGGGTTCATGATCAAGCTGTTCCGCTGTCCTGACAGCGTTTCTTGGATTTTAAGTGAGAAATTCAGGTTTTAAAAATCTCTACCGATTTTAGAATCCGAGATTTCTTCAAAATTGTAGCTAAGAGACAAGAGAAGAAGCGGACCAGCTGTCGTTTTTGAGTCGTTTTTGACTTCTTGCCCTTCTTTCCATCAGCAAGAGAGTAGCAGATCCTCCCACATTTCCTGGTTTTAGAAATCTCAGGATGCAGGAGAGATTTTTAAAACCTGAATTTCTCACTTAAAATCCAAGATACCAACAGCTTGATCATGAACCCTCTTTTACACTATTTTCAAACTAAAATCCTGGATTCTAAAATCCGCGTATCCAAACGGCCCCTTAATATCCTTAAAAGATTGTCTTGCAGATTTATAAATTGTACTTTTTTGGGGCAAATGTCATGATTCGAATTCAAATAGTATAATATTTTGAGAGAAGTGAAAAGATTTATTTTCTGCATCCTATGGGGCTCATCCGAAGGAGAATCCCTCGTGACCCTTGCCACATTTTGAGCCATGAGATCAGAGTAGGGAAATAAGTTATTTGTCCTTTTGAAAGTCAAAAGACTCAAAACAAACTGATGTCATATGGTGTACTTCGTAAAGACAAGTCTAAGGTTTGAACCCCTAGCTTTCCATGCAAAATAAGAAAAACCATATGATGCGTCTTTTAAGTAAAACAAGTTGTTTAATTTGTGTTGCTTGCATGCAAAAAGGAACGACCTTATCAGCCTTTTTTTTGTTGTTTGTGAGAATTCTTCATATACACTTCTCTTTGTTAGCACCAAGTTATTCTTTTGGTGACCTTTGTCTTCTTTTTTCTTCTCCTAACACTCGTAGTAATCATCCCATCATTGAAGCATGAAACATTTTACATTCCATTGCTCTTCCATTAGTAATTTCTTTGACATACTGTATAATTTGGGTGCTTGTTGGTAGTATGATCTCATTACTAGTTTAGATGTTCTAACCTGATTGTGTGAAGCTACTATGCGTGGCTACCTAAGTTTATCTTTGTTATGGTCACAAGTTCTAGGATTTTTTCAGTAGATTTCTTCCTTTTGGCTTGTTCCTAGTTGTTAAAACATTGTTTACATGAGGGTCTCTTTATTTGCAATTTGAGTATGTTGAACCTATCTCTTTTGCTCTTAAGATTGGGATTCAATCAAATAATGTAAAACTCGTAGAATTTAATTCACGTTAAGGATTATATAAGAAGCCAGTTCCTTAGATCTCTTTCATTTTTTCTCTAATAAAAAGACAGATCTTGTTAATAGCTTTGGGACCATGGGATTAGCATTTATAAATTTGATGCTTTAGGATTAGAGAATTTTTGTTGCTTGTGTCCTTGGCAAGAATTCAAACATCAGTTTCGGTCTGGACGTTGGGCCCTACGAAGTAGTACTTGGAAGTTTATAGAAGTTTGCAAATCTTGTAAAAATCGTGGAAGTTTATTGAAGTTCATGCAAACTATGGAAATTTAAGATGAAACTTCAGAAAATGTTAGAACAAGCACAACTACACACTTAGAAACCACCACTTAAGCAAGACGTTCATCCATAATGGTTTAACACCATCAAACAACTTAGACCGGTAATGTTCATTCTAAGAACATAGATATGTCTTTTATATGTTTTGAAAGCTGATGATTATGCCATTGCTTTAACTTTTGAACTTATCTTATTAATGTAATGAGCATTAGTATTTATTAAATCTATGAGATTTTTTTTCTAGTTTATGTGGGTGCATGCAAGGAATTAAACTTCTGACTTTGGTCATCATAGAAGTCAACACATGTTGGCCAAAATTGACATGTGTCAATGAAAGTTTAAAACCATGGTCATCCAGTGGTTAGGACTTAGGACATTGTCTTTTCATGTGAAAGACACGGGTTCAATTCCCATAAGAGATAGTTACTTGTTCCCAGCCGTCAGTATCATTGCTAAGTAATTGCTTGCTATTTGGCTGGAATGGTTTAAGGTTTGGAGGGATTATTTTTTAATTTGAAGTGAAGTTGGGGCCTGTTAGAAGCAGTGTTTAAAAACACGGGTGTGGGTCAAAATGCGGCCAAGAAAAATACTTGTCGACTTGGCACAGACGTGGCTAAGAACACGATTGATGCAGCTGAGTACTCGGTTGACGTGGTCATAACTCGGGAGAGTCAAATGAGTTTTTATCAACTTCATGGGGCAAAACGTGGAACACGGCCAAGGGAAAAGTGAGTCAACTCGGGGGAGTCCGCGATGATGCGGGGAGTTTCTAGACTATGGTTAGAAGGTTTAAGGTTTTTAGGATTATTTGTTCTTGGGAAACAAGGCTCTTCTAATTTCATTCATGAGATCAGGGATGTTGTTATCGTTCTTTTGTATCCTTTTGTCATGTCCTCCACAAAGCCAATGAGGTAAAGATTGCTGGGAAGAGGTGATTTTAAGACATGACTTACATATTGGACAATCTTTGTCCCTGGCTTTAGTTCTATTATTATTAATAAAGTGTTACTATAAAAAATATATAAATTTATATGCATATGTTTAATTGTGATTTGGTTTTTTAGCTCATCATTGGTTCATAGTGTTGTCCTGTATACAAGTGCAGTTTTGTGAACCAATGTTGACCAACCTAGGCTGGGCTGGGTGATCCATTTCTATGGGATGTTATAAATTTGTAATTTATTTATTGAATTGGCTAAGTCAAACTTGGAAATACGAAGTTGTAGTCAAGTTCGAGATTCTCATTAATATGAATGCCTGCAGGTATCTGTGCATGTACTTGTGGGGAATGATTCGAGTCTTATACTCCAATCCTTTCCTTCCCTCAATCCCCTCTCCCACACTCATGTAATTGAATTTTATGATTTTTGGGTTAATCTTATGATGCGATAAAGAAACAGGGGCCACTGTTCGGGGTCATGTCCCAACTTACAAATTTTGATATTTTGTTTTTTTTTTATCTCACATTTTTTCTTTCTAAATTTCTCTTGCTTGCAAGCTTCTCCCAAACTTTAAGCTGCCAAACGAAATCTCAAAATCCCTTTTCCATTTAACCGATTTAAAATCTCTCTCTTCTCCTGTGTTTCTGCATCAATTGAGGATATCTTGGGGGAATTTAGTGGTGGTGCTTTTTGAAAGTTGTGGGTACTAAAAAACATAATCCATGATCCACGTGGTGGTGGAGGCTTTTTTATTAATGATCATGGATGGAATATAGATTGTCAATCAATGTCTTTTGTTTTAATATATTTTCAATTTTGCTTATTTTGAAAGTATTTTAAGATTATTTGAAAATTAATGTATGATTCAATTTGGGGCATGGCCTATGAGCCTATCTACGATGGGGACTAACACATGAATGATTTAGTTCATCCATTCATGTGGGCCCCATTGTACTTTCAGATGCAAGTGCAACCGGACTCTCGTTCACCATATAAACACTCATGGAAATACATAGAATTTTATTTTTCTTTTATGTTATTTTATTTATTTAAAATATTTTAATTTGTTTTATTTTCTACAAAAAATTCCCGATATGAACGTTAAATGTTGGAATTGTCCTAATAAATACCCGTGCCGACAAATTCACTTGAAAAGATTTGTCACTTCTTCATTATTGTAGATTAAGATGCATTTATTCATACATTTTTCTAACGTGATTTTATATTCTATATGTTTTCATGTCCTGTTTCTTATGGAACCTCATTATATATGCATATTTACCTGTTTTTTCTTCTGGAAAGCTTATACAGGATCTGGGCTTAATTAAATAAAGAAAAGAAGTCGGAGATAATGGGCCGTGGAGTCAGCAGTGGAGGGGGTCAGAGTTCTTTGGGATACCTATTTGGGAGTGGTGAGGCTCCCAAACCTGTTGCAGTTCCTGCCCAAAATGTGGAACCGCCACCTGTCCAGAACTCACCTGTGGACCCACCACCTGTCCAGAAGTCTCCCGTGGCTTCTCCACCAGTAGACAACAGTAAGCAGATCCCGGCAGGCATCCATGGGAACCCAGCAAACAATTATTTCCGGGCAGACGGTCAGAACAGTGGCAACTTTATCACGGTATACTCATAATCGTAATCGTGATAGTTCAGCCATTTTTTTTTCTGCAATTCATTGATTTATGCTTCATGTCAATTGCAAACTGGAAAATTCAGAGGATGTTATATAATTAGGCATTAATAAGAACTGGGTTGATTTACTTTTTCTACATGCATGACAAATTAGCATGGGTGGTATGTTTTGTGTTGAGGATGGCATACCCATTTTTATGTGTGGTAATTCCAACATACTAGAAAATTAGAAAAAAACAACATAATGATATAGAATACTTGGCCTACGGTCCAGAAAGGGGACAAGTCATCCCACACATGTAAACTCTAGTTACAGTAAGTATATAGTCAATAGCATTGTTGATTAACTGACTATATAATTTGGTAGACTAGAATTTCTCAATGCTCTGTCTACTGAAATATACTGCACGATGCCTACACATGGCATATTATATGTGAGTAGGATTAGGTCCTTGCAATGGCGCAATGGAGTGAGCTGATACGAGGGTTTTCGATATAACCCATGTTTTAAAATTGTTGTATTCTTGATTAGGTAACCTGTCTTCCACTTGGGTGAGTTTCAAAACATCAGTTAGAATCCCAATTTTATTGAAAGTATTGCAGAAAATAAGGGAAGAGTAGGAAATGGAAGAGTAGTTCTTGTCACTTTTTCGTTTCACAGACTGATTATAGACCTGCTACCATTTCTTTTACCTGATTAATGTTTTGTCGTTTTGAGAACTTAACCAGGAGACGAGAATAGGAATAGAGATGGGTGGGTTTGGATTTGATTTCATCTTCGGAGACAATAAGTAGATATTTTTGTTATGTGTCAGTTAGATTGGTACTCTTTACAATTTATCTCCAAGAATGCGAATGTCAGTCGCAATTTGAAACACCCATTTTTTTGGCTAGGAATTGTCGCCTGTTTTCAAACTGCTTTCCGGTTGTTACTCTGACCTCCCCCAGCAGTCCTCAGATGATTCTATTCTTTGCACTTTACTTTCATGAACTTCTTTCAGTTTTATACTATCTCACTATCAAAACCTCAGATTTAGTAGTTTTCAGTTCAAATGAATTAAAATGGATAGAATCAACTGTGCTTAAAACCCACTGTTTCTATTCAATGCTTACTATGATAATTTTGTCTATTTTTTTTATGTTTATGTCAGCTTATCCTTTCAACAACCTCAACCGCTCTTCTCATCTGTCTATTGCTAACTTTTTGGGTTCTTTTTGACACAGGACCGGCCTTCAACTAAGGTTCATGCTGCCCCTGGTGGTGGATCTTCCCTTGGCTACCTCTTCGGCAATGGCGGTGGCAACTGATTCCTTCTGCTCCTCGAGTATGAAATTCTTACCCGTTTTAGAAACCACAGTCGGAAACTTTTAATGGCTTGACTGTTCGATGATGTAATATACCTCTTTTTCTGGGATTGTTCCACTGGATTGGCGTAGACTCACTATCAGGATAAGAAAAACATTCCTTGTGCTTTTGCCCTGATAGCGCCGGAAAGTGATTTTCTTATGTGCCTAGTAACTGTTCTTGTTACTCTTATCAGTTTTCTTAAAAGACTGTTCTATCTGTTTTATTTTCTAGTCTCTGTAGAAGAATTATAGATGATCTGTAACTGGTCTAGTTGAAGATCCCTTTTTTGTTGTCCTATGACTAATTCAAAACTACTCAAAATCGTGAAAGAGATGTCCTACAGTAATAGAAGTTACACAGTTGAAAAATGGAAAAGAACATAACTACACTATGGCTATGTTCACTTGCCTTCTTGAGAAAGGAAAGGAGAAGAAAGTAAGCCAAAATTTCCCGTGATTAGACATGATTTGACATTTTCCGCCGTTCATTTGTTTTCTCGGGAAAGAGGAATTACACAGGTGGAAAATATAAATAATGGCGTGGAAAACCAACTTTATTGCACTTTCCCTCTAAATTTTCTCACCAAAAGGATGAGAAAATCACTTTCATGAGAAAACCACTTTGCCTGCATACTATCTTTTCCTTTCTCGCCTAAGTGAACAATGGAATTTTCTCACAAAAGAAATTTTCTCACAGTTTCTTTTCCTTTCTTTTCCAGTTTTCTAAGTCAGATTCTTTTCCTGCAGCTATAAAACAAGTGAACATAGCCTATAGGAAACCCATAATTGAAACCATTTTTTCTTCAGTTGTCATCACTTTGAAATCTTTTAGCATTCTCTTTTCTCCAAAATCTTTGGGAATGATTATCTGCACTTGTTTTGTTAATGACACTCTCTATTTGTTTACACTTTTCTAAGTAACTTTTAAAGGCTGTTACAATTCCCCAAAAGCTATCAACAGCTAATCAAGAAAGTGTTTAATAAAGTAAGTAGTGACATTATTGAAACAAGGGGGGTGAGGATAGGACAACGAGGTGGACTTCTGATTTCCATCAAAATTCACGAATTGGATAGGGTAACTGGGTTCGTTGATTTAATTGCAACCAGTAGATCAGATATGTGGGGGTTGGGATTGACTAACCAACGATTAAATGGATTCGATAAATGCTGTCATTTTGGCCAATCCAGACCATTGATCTGATGATCTGGTCGATCGACAGCCCTGATCGATCACTGTACATCGTATAATAGAATAGAAAAAAATAATCTAAAAAAGACTCTGTTAGGCTCTTTTCTAGCACACATTTTGGGTTCCATGTAGATGGGGTTGGGTTTGTTAACTACTTTTTTTCCCTATTATCCTTTCATTATATTAAGTTCTTAAGAGATGCATACATTAATATAAAGATTAGATGAGAGAAGATGCCATGATGGAAGAAATATAACATTAGATGAGAAGATGATGATGATGGCAGATGACCTCTTTTTTATAAAATAGAAGAAACAATGATTGAAATGGAGTTGGTAAAGTGAGGATGTATGTAATAATTTAAGAGATTTTATATGGTGCCCGAATGTCAAAGAAACAAGGGCGGAGAGAGAGAACCCCCACCCTTATTTCTGATCCAACAAAAGCCCCCACTTTTTACTTTTTGTTGGATCGGAAATCAAGGGCGGGGAGTTTTCTCTCTCTCTCTGCCCTTGTTTCTTAACAGTCGGGCATCATATAATTTCTCATATTTTAATTCAAGGATGGTCTTTTATAGACTTTTGATATTTAGTAAGGAGTCTAATGTAAAATAACCCTATATTTTGGCCATGATCTCTACTTAGCATAGTTTGGTGATGGAATACAAGAGCCGTGGTCCACGTTCCAAAAGTTGCCTCATCTGTGGATAAGAATCGTGACTTGAGAAAAAAAAAAATTGTTTAGGGCTCTCCTCAGGACATTGGAAAGGTCACTAAACTAGGCAAAAAAAAAAAAAAAAAAAATCCTTCACCAACCCCACTTGTAGCAAGAAAGCAAAAAAAATTCAATGAGGAATGAATGAATGCACATGCCATTATATTATTGTGTATAGATGCTATCCATCCCTTATGCCATATTTTCAAAACATTGCCACGATTGCCCGATTCGACTCCCTTTCACCTTGGCCTCATTCTTGTGAGAGTCCGTGTTGTGCCTAAGTCAATCAAAACTACTATGAATCTTGTGAGTTATGATTCCCTGTCAACTCAAGTACTAAGCCGCATCAACCGAGTACTTGATTGCGCCACACCAAATTGACCATGATTTGCTTTAGCAACATTTTGGCCCACATGCATTTTAGAAGACAGTCTGTATACCAATCCCCAACTGTATGAGGCTATAAAAAATGCTTAGTGGAAAACCAATGTGGAAAGATGGAAAGAGGTGACATGGAAAAAGGTGACATTGGTGCTTCAACATTGGCTCCTATTGACATTAATTTCCTAATTTACCCACCACCATAGTTTGTTATATAGAGAGGAAGAAGCCTGGTTTAAGCAAAAGGAAAGAGAAAAAGAAGCCATGAGAATTGAGTTGAAGAGAGGGCTTTGTTTCTTCCTAACTCTGCTTGCTGTAGTTTTGAGTGTTTCTACAGCTGTTTCTGAAAGGAAAGAAAGAAACCCAACATGCAATAACACAATTGCAGAATGTCTTGGAGAGGAGGAATTGTTCATGAGCTCTGATACCAGTAGAAGGTTTCTACAACAAGCGACGAGTCAGAGACACATCAGTTATGGAGCTCTGGGCAAAGACCGGCCGGCCACCGGCGAGTCTCAGCCCGGACAATCTTATAACAGAGGATGCAAGGGCTCATATGGCTGTAGGAGTGGCGGCCAATAAGGGCTCAAGAAAAAAATTTGGGCTCTATTTTTCTTTTTTTGGATGTAAAATGGGCGTGAAATTTGTTTTACGCCCCAATTACGTGAAAAGAAATGGGCCTTGATTCTGGTTTCTAGCTTCATTTCTGTAGGAATCACTCTGATTTCTTCCATGTCATATTTGTTCCATAACTAAATCAATTTCTGATATTTGTGTTGGTTTGATACCCGATCCTTTTAAGATTGGAAATTTCTAGTCAGTGAGAAATAGAGGAGCATATTCCTCAGTGAGCATCAAGTATGCTTGCTCAGCATTGTGTCATGCCATGTAAATCAGGGACAGCAAGTTTTTATATGTAATCTTATTAGGGAAGTGAAATATTTGCTCCCTTTTCTCCCCCGGCCCCACGATCCATATGTGAGAGTTGAGGGGCAGTGGGTTGTAGGGCGCAAAGTGTGTTGCTTTATTGGCGCACTTTAGGGCACTTTGGGGAAGTGATATATTTGCTCCCTTTTCTCCCCTGAGCCACCATCCATATGCGTGAGTTGAGGGGCAGTGAGTTGTAGGGCGCAAAGTGGCCCTTATTTATGCACTTCGCACGTTCGCATCGTCATGAGTTGGGTTACATTTTTTGTATGCAATCTAGGCCGTTGATCATGATCGAAATTGACCCTGATCAATTGGTGTGATTGGATGATAATGATCATGACTGCAAGATCGCGACTAGACGTGAACAAACAATCTTGACCTCAAAATCGTGACCAGACAAAAACAAACGATCATGTGAAATCTGGTTCACAGAATCGTGACCAGATACGATCTAACGCGCATACAATTGCCTGTGTTTAATCTAGACCGCAGACACGGGCATGCGCGATCTGATAGCATTCTGGACGATCAGACGCAGTCTGACTGTCATTGATAGCCCATGATGACAAGATGCAATCAAATGTTGCAAATCCATTCCAATAGTAACCTATAGGTTTCTATTTAAGGATTAAAAGACCAACCAGTAGGAATAATTACAAACTAAGGACTTCCATGCATTCTATCTTCACTTTCTATGTTTTGTCTCTCTAGTGTTCTATCTTTTACAGAAATAGAAACTAGTGTCTGACAGCTTGTAAAATCTCAAGGTAGTCTTGTTTGTTTTTGTTTGTGCATAATGCATCAGACAACAATTATTTTTAATTGTCTTCATTATATCTTGGAGGCAAATTTGCTATAACTCGATGCACATAAATTTGTCAATTGGTGAGAGCAAATAAGAGCTAATATTGTCTTAAGGAAAGTGACCGAAGTAATGTGCCTTGAAGGGGTGCTTTTAAAATTATGCCACAAATGAAAAAGGCAGGCAACTTCCCCACAATGACCAACTTTCTTCTCATGTTTTCAAACTCTTTTAAAAGTGTGTGCCCCAAAATTGCTCCTTGCCACATGGGTATCTTGGCAAATTCATTCCGAGATGTGGAGGGACATATTTCCAGGAAAAAGATTGTAAAGTAATTCAACTCAATAAAGCTAAATTTAAAACTAAAGAACCCCATTGATATCTATGCAGAGAAAATCATAAAATACAAACTTGGGGTGCCTTGGGAGACTCTAAGATAGAAAGACGCAATAAAATAACATGAAGTTGCTTCCAAAGTCAACAGTTAAGTAACTAATACAACCCATCTGATAAATTTCAAGGAATGAAAGGCAGAAACACCTTTTTCAAGATGCAGAAACAAGCAAATTCCAAGCTCTCAAGATGCCTGCCAAGCCCTCTTCCCATACTGTTTTATCCTCTCTTTCTCATAATACTACTCTCACTAATCATCATCACTAGCAATATTATTTACCCCTACAAAATCTTCACCACTACCCATGACCAGATTCTTCTACCTTCCTCTATCCACCACCACATATCCAATCTACAGACCCAAGTAGGCATTTTGCTAGAGCAGCTACATACAGAAAGGAAAGATTCAAAGAGTGTGGCAAAATATGCTGATCAAATACTCCGCATCGCCGTAGGCTTAGACAAACTTGCTGATAATCTATCCCACCTTTATAGAGATGCTCCTATTGAACATAACAACACAAGCAGCATGGAAATTGGTGATGATTTTAGTGGGGAGGATGAGGTTGATGAAGGATCACAAGGAATGAGGATCTTTAACTCAGAGTTAGTTCAAAATTATACTTCACCCAAGCCCAATAGGCATGGTGCAAAAAACTTCATGGGTATTGAAGCAGTGCACCCATCAGTTGGATTGGAATGTGCTAGTTCTAAAACAGATCTCGCTCGATTTATGGCGTACAAAGTTCATGGGTTGTGTCCAGATGACTGGAATTTAGCTCAGAAGCTTATGGTGGCGGGGTGCGACCCGCTGCCGAGGAGGAAATGCTTCTCAAAGTCTTCCCCACATTACACTAAGCCATTGCCTATAAACTCCTCGCTATGGAATCTACCTAATGATTCTGAAATTCTATGGACACACTACAAATGCAAAAGTTTTTCTTGTCTGGTGAATACTGAAATTTCTGGTGGAAGGGGTTTTTTCAAGTGTGCTGATTGCTTCAACCTCTCGATTCGAGGATGGGAGACCCCCACAGACGAATTAACCTCTGCGGAGTTCACTGTCGATGAGGTACTGTTGGAATTTTTGATTCAAAAATTTAGAGGGAAGATTCAAAATAAGAATCTCCCTCTTGTTTTTTTAACTTCTTGTCTTTTAAGCCATGTCTGGTAGCCAAAATTGAGATGAGGGTGAGAAGTGGCTAAAAAATCAGGAAAAAGTCGATCCTATTTTGAGTAGAGCTTTTTGTTTCCTAATTTTTAGTCACTTCTCACTACTTGGAGGCACTAGTTAACCCTGAAAAAAAATTCATGGTAGCGAAATGTGCCTTTTCGAGTAATTGGTTGTTCACAGTTAACAATAAGTGCATCTGCCTCTTTACATTTCATTTTTGCATACAACAATTTTAAATCCTCGGATTAGCATCATCAATTTCTATTTTATCCAACAGGTACTAAAATTAAAGCCCGGCGAGATCCGACTTGGGCTGGATTTCAGCCCAACAACTGGTACTTTCGCTGGAATCATGAGGGAGAGGAATGTGACCATTGCATCAGCCACCCTGAACCTTGGGGCTCCCTTTAGTGAGGTGATTGCTCTGAGAGGTCTCCTTCCACTTTATGTTTCAGTCGGTGCGAGACTGCCATTTTTCGAAAACACACTGGATATCATCCATTCAACACTCTTCTTAGATGGGTGGATAGGAGTAGAGCTTCTTCAGTATGTCCTGTTTGATTGGGACCGGATCCTCCGGCCCAACGGGCTCCTCTGGGTTGACCGTTTCTTTTGTGCAAAGAAAGACTTAAAGTTATATCTAGAAGAGTTCAATAAATTGGGTTACAAAAAGCTTATGTGGAGAGTGGTACCAAAGACAGATAAGCTAGGTGATGAGCTCTTCTTTTCTGCAGTTTTGGAGAAGCCCTTAAGAGCATAGGATAACTAGACTGTCTATTTATATACTTTAAAGTATTAGTCTTTTTAAGTACTTACATTAAGGTTGTAGATATAGTTCTACACCACAAATTAATAACCCAAGTTGCAGAAAGTCTGTAATGTTTGATCTATCCCCTCTTGCCTTTCAGTTTATACTGTGTTCCTTCATAGTTTTGTAAGTCTTTTTCATGGGATAATCTGCAAAGCATTGATGTAAGGTACAAAATCACATAAACATGTTTCTAGATTGATTCAGTAATTTGTAACGCTGACAGTTCTGCAAATTGGTTCATGGTGTTGGATATAATGAAGGAATTACATTCACTTTTGATAATTGCATTCCAAGACTTTATCAACCACTTTTCTTATTGGCCATTGAGAGCCTTTTGGGGGAATTGTAATATCCTGTAAAAGCATATTAGAGAATGGTAAATCAAAGATTAAAGTGCTGTTATTGAAACAGGAAGTGCAGATATCAAGCTCCTTTAGGTGCTGTTTGGATATATGTAAAGTTTTATACAATTTTTTTTCCATGTAAAATGAATTTGCAGCATTTGGTTCACTCACTTTTCATGATTTGTCTTCCAAAATCGAAAATTTTGCTTGTTTTCAAGAAGAATTGAAAACCTACTAGACCCTGGAATTTTATTTTGGGCATGTTTGGAAAACCATGAAAAAATATTCCATGAAATATTAGTTGGGCCAATTGTGAGTGATGGGCTGAAAATGAGACATTGAGAAGTTGAATGTGAGGAGAGCATCAACAGACCCTGAAAATTAAGGAAAAAAACACCCATTTGAAGTAGGTAGTTTTTTTTTTCACTAATTTTAGGGATATCTCATGCTCTGTGCACTTGTGCCCTCTTAAGTCTCTCCTCCTCCCCCAGGCTCTTATTTCACAATTGGCCCCCCAAGCTGAGTTTGTGCAATTATTAAAACATGGTTGTGCCAATATCATTTCTATCTAAAATGTGGAACAGAAAATTTTCGTAAGAAAAACAAATTCCACAATAAATGTTTTTCTTGTAATCCAAAATGGGTCCAAGGGGATATTTGGATGCAAGACCAATTTCTATTGGTAAAATATTTCCATAGAAAATAAGTTTTTGAGCATTTAGGTAAAATTGAAAATTTTCTAGGATTTTTAGGAAAATTGCAACCATTCTAGATCCTAGAAATTTTATTTTCTCCATAGAACAGTTTTTCAATAATGGGGCTATTCAACATGGGGATAGCTATCCCTGAAGTGGGAGCAAGTAAGCAGGGCTGCAAGTTTCACCATAACTGTAGAGATTCTCTTTCAGTTTTCAGATTCTTGAACTGCATCCCATATCTGCCATATATTTTCTGCTCAACACAAAATTCTATACCTCAGATGGAATGTAGAGCACAAACAGAACAAACGCAAATACCAAGCAAGAATTGGAATTCCTTGCTAATAAATATATACTTATTACAAGCTCAAATGAAAATAATGTATCAAGTTGCAAGTAGTAATTTGTTCTGTAGATATCTCCAATGGAAGAAAAAAAACCGCAACTGATTGAAAGGCATCAAAGGTCTGTCTGTTACATAACCGACAAATTCGTGGTCAGTCAGCCAAAGTAATGGGGCCCGCACGGTCGTTGAGCCCCAGTTCAAAAATGGAGAGGAGAGTGCAGAAGCACTATTTCCGTCTGTTTTGATAAACGGTTTTGTGGGTTCACAGCACCAAATGATCAAGTTCAGAACTAGCACAGATATGTTGAGCAAAGGCTAACTTGAGTTTCAAATCTTGAATCTCCGGTACAAGGGGGGCGGAATGATAGGAGTGCCAATGAATATCCATTAGGATTAAACTTAATCTTGAACACACAACCGCTCTGCAAGAAACAAGAGTTAAGTACCCATGCTAAGATCAGGCTTTACAGTTGATCAGAAATTTAGATATTGTCTATAGCTTGAGCATTATACATGTTTGAACTTAAGGCAATTATGAAAACATTGCAATATTGTTTCGGGTGCAACTTGGGTCGATCTTTGGGAGTTCAGGTTGAGCTTTGACCATAAATGGGGTCAGTTTTGCGTTGATTCCAATTCTTTTTTTTTTCCGCAAAAGCTCAACCCGATCCGACCCAAGTTGCACCCCTAAATATTGTATCAAGGTTTTTCATGCTTCAGAGAGAAAAAATGCATCGAGGTTTTTTATTCAAGTATGTTGGAAGAGACTAAAAAATGGCCTTCTAATGAGAGTAATTACTACATTTCTACAAATTTTATGTTGAGGTTCTTCATAAGAGACAGAGAGTACTAGAAAGAGCATTAAAACATGTCTGGGTCATTATAATCAAGTCATAAAGTCGCCGGGTATTATAATCAATGAGGAAAGAAGAGAGTTCCTTACTCAAATATTCATAGGCTAATATCATTGATGTTCCCCAGGCTGACATGCTGACGAACCTCGGGCCTAGCCCTCTGTATAAACCCTTCCATCCATCCTCTACAATCAAGCTTTTGATGACTTGTCTTGCAGGTTCTCTATTTTCATTGTCCATTACCTGCAACACTCAAAAATAAAATTCAAGTCGAAAAATCAACAAGCAGTGATAATAACTGTATATCTAATTCATTTCTAATATATCGATGGACTCTCCATTATTGCTATACATTAATAATAGATAAACAAAAACCCTGAGAAGAATATACCAAATCTCAGCTCAAGATGTGTTAAATAGATAGGAGATCTATGGCAATTCTTTGAATTTCATCAAGATAGTTAGGGGCTTAAAACCATTGAAAGGAGACACACCAAACTGTAAATGAGGCAATAGCAACTTTTGGACTTATTGTGATTGCTGTGGTAGAAAATATAAAATAGTTTATATGTTTATACCTGAGGAAACTACTAGGAAAAAAGAAAAACTGAGGCAAAAAATAAATGAGGTGCACTTGATTTCGAGAAGAGTACCTGTAACCGAGTCTTAATAGTGTCCAAAGGGGTTGTGATGCAGGATGCCACGGTGCCCGCCACAATTCCTCCACCTGCTTGAACCATCACTATTGTCGACTGGCTAGGAACATATTCCTTCTGACCACTGTCATAGTCTAATAGCCTGAACAAAACATCCAACAGGAAAGAGTGAAAACTTTAGTGAACGTACTGAACAATTTTAAAATAGTTAATCACGGACTCATTTCAATTTCCATCCTGACAAGTGTACTAGGATAAGCTCTATAGTAATAGTACTCTTCAAATAAGGAACTAGTGTATGATTCTAACGTTCCTGTAAGTGAACTCCAGTGAAACGGGGTATAAGTGAACAGAAAGAAATTTAAAGCTGAAGAGTACCAATGGCCTATCCCAATCTACTGAGCAAAAGAAGCCTGATTTCCAAACTAGCTTAAAACAAATAGCATGCATTGCAGTTTTTTTTTTCTTTCTATATTGAGGACTGGGACTACACTACTTGATGATACATCGTATGGGATAAGTTTACAAACCAGTAAACCCGTCAGAAAGAGACAAAAATCAAAGAAGAAAAAACTTGGAATAGTTGGAAAAACCAACCATGATACTGTCGGAAAAAGGAATTTAACTGGATGCTAGCTGACCATATATGGTTGGGCCAAAGATATGGTCTCTCGTCTAATATTTTAGGACCTCAAATATACGTAGTGAGTTCGGAAACCAACCATGAGAGCACCTGGAGAAATTCTTTTTGAATAGCAACAGATTCCATTGATAAGCTCAAAATTACAACAAAAAAACCGGATTGAGGCGATCAGACCAAGAACATACACATGGATCTAATAGAATGTAATTAAAACAGCATGGGCTAGGAATAAAAACTACAATTACGCTATGATTTTCCTAATCATGCATATGATCCCTAATGATAAGATTAGGACAAGAAACTGCCTCATTAGCTAATTTTAACAGTGTCCCTTTTATCCTCTCTCTTTGCGTGACATAAATGAATCAGTGACCCTCTAATCTTTCGAGGATCTCTTCAAAATCATCCGCTAGCTTCCATGGGTATCACTCCCCCTCTGTACACCATCTAATTACATTTAAAGATACCTTCAATAAACGAATCCTCACTTAAGAAAGATATCAAAGTCTAACTTTCTGACTAACTGCGAAAGGATCTGCCTCACTGGGTTCCGTTCTCCCACGGGACCAGCAAAGGTGAGCCTTACCTCACCATTTCCATCTCTTATGATTCCTCTTATTACTGCTCATCCGATTCCCCTTGTTCCATCAAAACTCATCTTTATACTTCCCAATGGAAGAGGTTTCCACCTATGCCCAAAAAGAAGAGGAAAAAGTATACAGCCATAGGCATAAACACTAATAGTGAGCCATCAAGGAGGGAGAAAATCGAACACCTCTAAGGTGTCCTTGGACCTACTCTAGCTAGTCTAACGGCTTCAATATTTGCCAACCAGTTGACATGCTGGTAAGAAATGGAAGAGCCAGCCACTTTGTACTGAATCTCATCAAAGTAATGCGCACATCTACATGAAAAGGAATGTGACCCCTTGAGCCATCTTATCACATTGAGGGTGTCTTCTTCCACTGTCACTTGATCCAAGCAGCTGCTTCTCTAGCAAACTCGATACTTTGCTGGACCGCCCTAACACTCCGTTGGAGTCTATGGTACCAATTGAGCCCGAGTAAGCCCACCTTGTCGACCCACTATCATTTCTTCAGAGACCACCTATCCCAGCTGGCCAGGGGTTACCCAAACTGGACCCATCGAAGTTCAGCTTTGGGTGTCCTTGCGCAGGCAGGTTCCATTCCTAGGATATAAATGACACCTGCTCAGAACTAGTACACACCTCCTTCCAACCATACCACAAATCATCGGATGATACAAGTCTAAAAATGGGCAATATCCTCACCAAAGAGATGGTTAAGGCTATCACCTTTAAGAATACATAATGGTAACTCTTCGCCCATCCTCTTAAGACATGGGAGTTCCTTTCCTTCCATAAAACCCAAATCGTGGCTAGGAGTATCACATTCCATAGGATCTTCCCCTTCTGCCATAGAACTGCGGACCATCTTTCCAAAAGGTTAATTTGTCTTGCAGTGAAAACCCAAATAATACAAATCTACACAATATTCTACTCCGAGATGAACATATGATCGACTGGTTCTCTAGCCTTGCTGCATGATGTACAGTGGTCTATGATAAACATGTGACGATTACACTGACGGTCTTTTTTAATGGAGATATTGACATACCTCCATTATAAAAGAAACTGTGTCAACTTCCTAATCCAGAAATCTTCTCCTAAAAGACGGAGTCCAAGATACAAATGCATCATCTCGGTTAACTTGAGAACTTACCTTTGCTTCCTTAAGCGCAGGGAAAAGCGTCTTGAGAGAGGAATCACTACACCAGATGTCCTCCCAAAACCTTACTCTATACCCTTTCCAACCCAGAATACGGTCCATTTGATAGGATTCTCGACACCACACTCTTCCACATTCATGAACCTTCACCTCTCACTAATATATATGCAGACTTCATCCCGTTCATTCTACTCCATATTGAAATAATTTATCTCCAAAGACTCAACTACTCCCCAAACTTCCAGTCATTTGCTTAATAGAGTTTGGTTCATCTCCTTTAGTCTTTTTATCTCAAGACCAACCTCCGTTTCTGGTTTACAAACCAAAACCCATGCTGCCAACTGATATTTGCGATTTTCCTCCCTATCGTTCCATAAAAATCCTGTCTGAATTCTGACCATTTGACCTAGAATACTACATGGGCACAAGAATGACAACACATGAATGATGAGGAGATCTGCGAGAGCTGATTTGACTAATATAATATTTTTTGAACGGTAAACATTCGATCAAATATAATAATATCTCCATTTTCTAAGAAGAAAGCTTGCTTTCAAACCTCTATTATTGGGTCCAATGAGTCTTTTTCAGCATGTCTACGCATAAATGTGTTAGAGTATATGCCCTGGAAAGCCAGTAGAATGACATTTTCTAATTAATAAAGATTTATTTCATGACTTGAATGGGTATTTACATTTATGAATGTGTGTGATGTGCTTATTTTATTGACACATGTTCGTCCTTAGGTAGTATAGTAGAAATGCCATGCTCAAAGGATTCACAGATCCAAGAGAGCAAGGAGATATGGCATCTCGGTTCTATGCAAGCCTTAATAGTTCCTAGTTGGGAAAGAGACTGGACATCTCTTTCTGTATACAACTAGCACCAGTCTTGCCTACATGCACGTGACGTGAGGTGACTTATCTCGGTCATCTGGGTAATAGAGCCTAAGCAAGAAGAGTAGGTGCGACGATTGGATCGCGTAACCGAACCAGATCAAATAAAGAACTACTTGTGGACAAGAAAGTATAAAGTTGTTCTTCCATACAGGACCCTTCACAAGTCCTTAGACCTGAGGGATCTTATTGGTCTGCCGGTCCGTTCTAGTGTCTTAGTCTATCTTATAGTGATTTTATTTTTAGAGCCACATTCGGATAGAGTTATATCCTAGAGCAAACCTCGAGACCAATAGTGATACTTAACAAGGAATTCTTCGCCCTAAAATTTAGGGATTGACATCTAAAATTTTGTCAGAGCGGTAGGCCTATTAAATAGCCTGGCCAGGCGGATTTGATAAAATGTTTATCGGAAAGTTTTATGAAACATTGAATTGTTTTCAAAGGATTTTACAAATGCATTTGGAGGCCGAACACCGCTTGACCAAAATGGTATACCAAGAGTGGGCCAAGGGGGTAAATGGTGTCCACCTCCCGTATGACTCAACACAGTAGATGTGGTTAGGAAGAAAGGACTTGCACATACATGATGTGATTAGGGGTAAGATGATATGACGGTCATCTTCAAGGTTACGTCTCGATGGAGGCCACTGACCTAATGCGAGTGTAGTTTAACTACAGAGCGAGATCGCAGTGGGGCCCACCATAGGGTTCTACAGGATTGACCGTTGGATCCCTGCGACGATCCCTCTCACAACTCGAATGACCCGGTAACATCCAAACGGATCAGGGTTCCGCATTTTATGTAATTGCACCGACGGATATGATCTGTTAGATTAATGTGGATATTAATTAAATATATATATATATATATATATATGTTGATATATATATATATAAGGAAAGTGTTTCTAGTCGTCCGACTAGAAAAGTTATCTAGTCCGTCGGCCAAAAAAACAGTGGGGGCCCACACTGTTTGGGTGATCCGAATCATTCATTTGATAGGCCTTGACATGGATAGGGTGTGCCCAAAAAATCAGCACCATAGGATCATCCCAACCCTACGATTTGTGGAGGTTAAAATGGACGAGTATAAAACTCCACAAATCTGTCTATTTTTTAGCTCCACAAATCTAAGGGTTAGGATGATCCTATGGAGCTGATTTTTTGGGCACACCTTATCCATGTCAAGGCCTATCAAATGACTGCTTCAGATCATCCAAACAATGTGGGCCCATTGTGTTTTTAGCAGACGGACTAGATAACGTTATCTAGTCGGCCGACTAGAAACACTTTCCTATATATATATATATATATGTATATATATATATACAGATGTCTTTGTTAGGAAAGTAACAAAAGACAGTAAGAGAATTTTTTGAAGACAAATTAGAGCCGAAATAACTCCCATTAGATGTAAGTTATTAATCGATTAAATTATTAATTAATTATTTAATTATTATGCATTATTATGTATTATTAATTTGATTAATAATTATCATAATAATGTGTAATCCAAACGAGGATAGTTATTCCCAAACCGGTTTTGCAAAAGTCGGAATTGGGAATTGGGATAGGACTACACATTTGGATAAGGTTTGTGGGGCCCACAACACTCCTAAATCAGTTGGAGAGCTAGGGAAAAGAGTCCCAATTGCTCAAGGATTTTGAGTTGCATTCAAACTCCTTGTTGGATAAGAATTGCTAAATTGTAGGATCTACAAAGCAAGCAATTTGTTTCCAACACCAACTCTTATGAGATAAGGCCACAAGGGCTGGAGGAAGGCCTCCATACACATTCTCCCATGTATCTTTAGTGTCCCCACATAGCCTTGAAGGTTTGGGAGAGTCCCATTCACTCGAGGAGTATCAATTGGATTGGAATTTGGAGAGAGAAACAAGGATTTATCAAACCAAAACTCTACTTTATCTAAAAGAGAGAGGGGAGAACGAAATTTCAAGTGTGGAATACTAAAAAATTTGTTCTCCTTTGCTTCCCCTCTTTGAAAAATAGTTTTCCATCTCTCTTTCTATCTCTCTTCCAATTGAAATAGTTTCAAAGAGAAAGGCTTCAAATCAATTTCTTTATTCTCTACAACAAAGGTACTGATTAGATCAGACCTTAAATAGGTGAATAAGAGTTATTCACATCCAAAATAGTCTAAGCAAAGAAAAAGAATCCATCGGTTCAACTTGTGGGGTCCGTGGCGTTTAGAACGATCGCAACCGTTCGAGGAGTAGATCAAGTAGCGTGATTCCTTGATTTCTTCTTCAAAGAGGTATTTATTTATGTTTGATTAACTTAATTAACTAATCTAGATTCTAAGATCTTGGGCAAAAGCAAGATCAAAAGAAAATTTTTAAAATTCTATGCGATTTTTGTTCCGCTGCGCATAGCGATCTTGTCGGAAGGGGATAACCTTCCTTCAAAAGGATGCCAAGGTACATGCTAGGCAGCTCAGATCTGCCACACCCAAGTATTCTAGCAGTCTCTTCCACTAATCTGTCATCTGTTTTAATCCCATGACTGCTGATTTGGAAAAATAGACCCGGTGGTTTGAAACAACCTCATAGAATCGTAAAATGGATTTAAGTCTTCTCGCTTGCTACACTTGGAGAAATTTTGACTGGATGCAAGCCATTATACATTAGGGCTTACGGAGATGAGATTATTTTAGGATCGAAGATTTTCTTAAAGACACCAGCTACATGCTTAGTCTTGGAAATTTATTAAGCTGTTTGTTGGGATTTTGGCCAGCCCTTTCCGTTACCAGTCAACACAAGATAACACTCTGGAGTTCAATCTTGACCATAGTATGTCTCTCCTTGTTCCTGAAGTTCAAATGCGTCAAACATCAATAAAAAATATTATCTAATATCTTTGGTATAGGGAGAGATGTTGGCGTAGACGGAAGCGCGAAGAACAAGTCAGGGGTTGATTGTCGGCAACCTCCGGCTCTGATCGAATAAACCTTCGAATCGACGAAGGGTGCTCGCCGAATCCACGACGCGCGGGATAAAATCACTCTTCCCTCAAGAGGAAAGAAAATAACTTTCTTCGAATTCAATAGGAAAAATATTCAAAACCGTGCCAGCAGCCCTTGCACAACCAGTTTTATAGGCTTTTAACAAAACTTCTCCCACTAAAACACAAATACCTAAATTTCTAATCCTATTACAACTCAATTACCCCATCTTATCTAAAGTCCTAAAAGAAAGTTAGATAAATAAGGAATCAACTTCCCAACAAAACAGAAATGTGTTGCAACACAAGTTATTCAAACCCTTATCCTTTTGCAATGAGGAGACGTGGATACGTCAGATGTTCCTAACATATCATGTAAAATGTCTGCATCTTTCCAGAAAAGCACCTAGATGTTTCGCTACTTTACTAATATTGCCTTCCATTTGCGGGTCCACATGTTGGAACAAATTCTATTGTGCCAGAAACCGAGCCACTAAATATGGGCCTGAAACTTAGTATGTTTTGTGATGTGGGTGGATGGATCATGAAAGGTGATTCCTTAAACATGGTGCACCGGGCTAACTAAAATCCAATATCCCTTGAAAGGACAGCTGATTCATTGACAAAGATTTTTGGCTTGGTTTGGGTTTGGGGGAGATTCAAATACTCCAGAGTTACATACAAGGAAGCCACTTCTATGGAAGATATCTTGGCTGATTGGGGCGTGGAAGTTGAATTTTTGGAACTTATGAATTTATCAGAAGAAAGAATAGAAGAAGAGACGGACTAGCAGATAACCTTATTTCATTCGGATTTGAAATCATGCGGGAACCTTCTACAAGAGCTCCCCCACTGGTTGATCATAACATGGTGCATTTATGGTAACCTTTGTCTGCGTCATTTTCATTTTTTTTCGTACCCTAATAAATGCACGATGTTGAGATGGACCAATGGGGGCCCTTGTACATGGGTTGTCAAGCGCGCCCTTCAGTTTATCATGCCTCTTTAATACATAATAGCCTCAAGTTACTCCTAGAAACTTTTTCATGCTTGGTTAAGACTTAAGAACAATGCTAGCCTCTCAGTAAGTATAGCAGAATGCAGTTTCAAAATATAAAGGGTAGAGCATGAGTAATGTGGTCACAGGTACACGCATAACTTAAAAAGAGATCCTTTTCAGAACCAGTGATATCTAACCACTTGATGTGATATAATTTAACACTAAATAAAAGATGGACCAGTTACATACCTCCAGATGAAGCGTTGACTCGACCCATAACTTGCCCACCATACAGCACTTGATGGAGAATAGGTCATAACTGACAAGCCAAAACCTCTATATAATCCTCGGATGCCATCAGACTTGAGAACTTTACGAGCAACATCAAGTCCACCATTATACTTTGCATAACCTGAGTACCCTTGCACCATCAATTTCTGGCTAACCTAATACAAATTCATTTCAGTTAAAATAAGATTCTGAAGGCTTATTTGGCTGCTCTCCTATACATATAGATCCTCAAAATAAATTCAAGTTTCAAATTGAAAACTTTAAGAATCACAAAATAGACAAAATTGATAGTCAGATAACATATCAGTAACTTAAGTCAAATAAGTCGACGAGCAGATAAATATCAGTAACATAGATTTTTTCTTCTTTTCTAGCCAAAGCCATACAAGTATACTAACTCTGTCAGTCATGAACCCAAATGGAAAAGAAAATTAGACACAGCAGCCCTAGTTAATACATTGGAACCGGCAGTTGAGGATCATATTGCTCATATTGTTCTGAATGGATAAGAAGCTCCCTTTCTAAATTTAGGTAAACTCCCAGTTTCTTTAGTATTGTGAACATGATATATTTTCCATTGCAGATCTACAATAATCAACCCTTAATCCCACCACAAACAGAAATTATGCACCCCAGCAACAATATAGTTAACATTTAGATTACTCTAAAAGTACATACGAAATGTTTCCTACGAAGTTGAGCAAGAAAAAAACGAACAATCGAAACCCTCCATCTTCTAGAGGTTGTAAAAGCAAAATTTTTGAAATTGCAACATTATTAGAATCTAAACTTATTTACATAGATGATTTCTGACTAGCGGGCACATTATCAGGTTCGTATCAGCCCTAAAGATAAAAAAGAATATGAGTATTGCATTTCAACTCTTCTTCAGTGATATAGCAAAAGATTATAAAAGCCAAAATGTTCATCAAGAAAAATTAAGTATACCACATCAAGAGGAACAAATACAGCCTGAGCGAGAAGAGATGATGTCATGCCAGCAATGCCATTTGCAATAGCTGCCTGTGTTGGTTCAGAGAAGTTAAATTGCTCAATCATTCTAAAAGTGGCCACCTTTGTGGTCTCCAAAGAAGTAAGGAAAATAATTCTAGCAGGAACTGCTCCAGTGATGACTGTGCCAAACCCTCTATAAAGACCAGGAACACCATCTGTTCTTAATATGCCTTTGATAACTGAAAGAGCATTTTTCTCCACATCTTTTGAAGCAACTTGTAGCCTGGTCTTTATAACGGAGATTGGGTATAAGGCGAGGGTAACACCAGTAAAGAGGCCAGCTCCTACGACATAAAATTTAGTTTTGTCAAGCCTGCAGGATTGGGTTGAAATGTATGAGCGTAGAAACTTCAATTTAAGATCAAAATAGCACAGCAACAAGCAGTAAAAAGGTTCAAACAATATAGGTACAATTTAGTTGGGAGGGATTAGATAAAAAAATCAGTAGAACACTCAGAATCCAAGCACTAAATTGTCAATAGTTAATGTTGCAACATCATATGAGTTTACGCAAAGTATGCTGACAAAATAATAGTGAGGAATTATATGGTGGTGGGTAGAAATACAGGTGGAGATCACTTTTTCAATGATCTAGACTATTCATAATTTGGTCACCATGGATAGACCATGCCCCAAAAATCTTCTCCATTGGACAATACCAACCATTCATATTATAGGCCTAAAATGAATAATTCGCACAGTGAATAAAAAAAGGACTAAAAAAATTGGAAGGTTGAAATCGTCCCATACTGAAGTTTTTTTAATCTATAACCCATCCACTGTGAAGGCCAGAAGACGAATGATTTTCATCACAGTGGCAAAACCCACTTTTACTTTTGCCACCAGCCTTTTTTTGAAGGAAAAATATGCCCAAACACCCTAAAATTTCTCTACAACAATAGTAGTTAAATTCCAAAAACCAAATCATCACATAAAACAATAAGTTGTCAAAGGGCTGGATTGAATTGAACATTTTTTTTAAGAAAAAAAGGGGAGTGATATTCCCCCCTAACGGTTTTCGTTTACTTTTATGCTTTTGGAGTTAACGGTTGCTTCTCCACCCATTCATAAAAGTTAACGAAAACTGTTAAAGGGGTGGAAATAGCCATCAGAGAGGGGGGGGGTAGAGGAAGGGGGAGATATCACTGCCCGAAAAAAAAATGCATGGAGGAAATGCTGTTGTCAGGAAATTCTTGAATTGAACACAATTTTTAAAGATTTCCTTTTCTACTTTTAGTCATATAATTTTCCAATTATTTTATTTTATTTTATTTTGAGACGATAATAGAAAAAAAAAAATCATTGCAAAAAGAAGATATATCCAAGAGAGCCAGAGATTGCCCCACATAGAAAAAATAGCTATAGACGCCACTTCTAGGGAGAGCACTCGCAAGCTCATTAACACTTCTAGAAATATGTGGAAAATTTTTTCATGCCTCTTAAAATGTTCAAGATTATATCAATGATAGTTGCCGTCACCTCGGGCCTGAAGTATGGCATTTAGCCAAAGTAATGTTGTGGAAAGAGTCACCCTCCACCCACAAAGTATCCATGATATCTTCAACAAAAATTTTGCAGCCGATAAGACAAGCTCGAGCCTCCACTTCACTTGAACCCAATATGTCAATTGAACTATAGAAGGCCAAGACAATCTCCTCTCTTTCATTTCAAAAAGCATGTTCGATCACAGCCAGAACGGAGTTCAAAGACGATCCAACGAAGTTTAACTTAATGACTTGATGAGTGGTCGGGGGGCAAGGGGAGGAGACCAATTAACATTTTGCTTTCCTCTGCTGGAGGTATTCTAGTTGTTGTTCATCATTTGATAACTTAACCTCTTTGTTTATCAAGGAGAAAATAATTCCATTTTCCTTTGTCTCATTCTGAAATTGTTTCTTACTAAGCAAGTGTAGAGGTTACTTTTCACTTGAAGACTTTGTAGTCTCGTTCACAGATTTCTTGATTTCACTGACATTCATGGGATTTTGTATTACTTGCTTGCCATTATATAGAAAGTAGTATGTGTTTTCCCGTCTATTTCAGTACCAAAGCCTTCTGAGTAAGATGTTCGCAATATTCATGGGAATGTCACAACAACATACAAAGTCTTGATACGCACCAATACAGAAAGAAATTAAACATCGCTGGGTTGTTGGGATGATGGTCTTGTCAACCCATGCGACCTTATAAAGACTCGGATGTGGTTCTGGTGTTAACTTTAGGCGGTCAAGAGTGCTCTGTGAGACAACATTCATGTTTCTTCCTCTGCCAATGATCAGAAGGCACACTTTATCTCTCCACACAAAATGTTGGTGTTGAAAATGGCAGTGTGTAACCAATCTTCTTTCACTTCCACATCCAGGAATGCCAGCATACATGTTACTATGTTAATTGATGAATTGTTTTCCTCCAAATCAAAGTCTTCATCCATATTTTCTCTTGACACGTGCTAGATCTTTGGGCAGATTGTTCATGTCATCCTCAATTCCCATATGGTTTAGATTTCTAGTGGGACAACTATAGGAAAGGTGGCCTGCTTTCACTCAACGAAAGCACTTGCTTTCTTTGTTGTTACCTTGTGCCAATTTGGTCGCAAATCCCTTTCCTTTTACATCATTGACTTGTACGGCCCTAAAATCATTGGATCTAGTGTTGGGAGTGGTATTGGGTGTGGCTCTAGTCATACGCTTGGCTTCCAAGAATCTTCTACCTGCGTTTTGCCCAGACTTTCAAGGAGTTAATTGTTCCAAGTTCTTGTCCATTATCAGTGCCATGTGGAAAGCTTCATAGATGTCATGAATCCTTAAGGCAGCTAATTTGCAAAGAATATCAGATCTTAACCCAATACCAATCAACATTCTACATTGTTCAATCACACATAAATGGCCTTTTTCTTTGGTTTTCATCCCTACAATTGATAGAAAGTCGCATAGGACTGGAAAGGAATAGCTAGGAAAGGAATTTTCCTAATGTTTCGACCGAAACAACTGAAATGTTATAAAACAAAAAAAAAAAAATGCAGACCATAGTGAACCAAAACAAGAACTGCGCAACAATCAATGACGTGCAGGATTATTTTGACTCAGCATATGCTGGTAGCAAGCCATGCCACCCGTTTTTAATCTATCATTACAAGAAATTTCTCACAGATTACAGCAAAACTATGATGCTACTCATCAATTTGCTTAAAAGGAGCTCTCTTCTGGGGTTTTCGAGACAAACTCGCTTACAACAATCTAAAGAAAGAATTGAGTACAATACTAGTGTATTGCCCTGGGGTTATTGCAGACCCTACCAGTGTATTAATGAAATAATATTACTTTTTTACTCTTACATAATCTCTTCCTGTTCTATCCATGGATACAATACCTAATAACCTTTAGGTCAATCATACAAGAAGAGGAATTATCTCAAGTCATTTATTTCCCATTTATTCACACTATATAAGTTGTTAATTTGATTGAAAGAGTAATATCACTTCAAATCTATTATGGATAACAATTAGCACCCCAGACAAAAAGAACACTAAAATGTCAATAACATCCATTTCTATCAAATATATAAGCATAAATACACATATATAATACAAGAAATCTACCAAAATAAAAGAAACTGAATCTACCAATCGAAGATCCAGCAAAATAACAAAAACCCAACTGAGAATTCATAACAAAGGATGAATAAAACAAAGATTCACATAAATTAAATGGCCAAATCAATTTAAAAAAAAATATAAGAAATATACTTGTCCCAATTTATTTCTGTTTGGCCAAACGATGGAGCTCCAGAGCGAGAAGAATCCATAGGAGAATTGGGTTGATGAGTATCAAAAACCCCTTAAAATCCCTTCAAAGACTGATAAAAACAACACCCATTTCCCAAATTGGTAATAGAAGAATACCCAGAATTTGGTTCTATGTGGAATTGGATCGATGAGTATCAAAAATCCCTTCAAAAACAGACACAAACAAGACCCATTTCCCAAATAGGTAATGGAAGAAAACCCAGAATTTGGTTGTGTGTTCAAATGTTATGATCTGAAGTTAAATTCCTCAAAATTAATCCATATCATCAATATGGGTTGAAGAAATTTCAACTTTGGATTTGGAATGAGCGGCGGCTTCGGTTTTCTTTTGGGTTGGGTTTGGAGGAGACTCCTTTGTTTTTTTCTCTCTCTTGGACGCCAAGTCAGAGAAAAAAAATGCAAATTGAACTTCAAAGGATGGTGGGTCACCTGATCTGAATCGTTCATTAAGTTGGGTCCCACCATGGATGGGACAATCATAACCATTCAATCATTGTGATAAAGACAAAAATTGTTTTTTTGTGTGTTCCTAATCGTTTTTATAGACTATTAATTGGATAATTAGGAGAGGAATGCTAAACTCACAGGCGCCCTTGCCAAAAAAAAAAAAAAAGGGGGCAAAGGATGCATATTGACCAATGGAGGCGCCCTTTACCCGTTGTTTTGCAAGGGCGCCTCTGAGTCTAGCATTCCTCTAATTAGGATTAAAAATAATAATGGGCTTGGGTGGAGATCGTGGGACCCCATGAAGAATATGATGTAAAATAGGGACTCCCGCCTATGCATAGGTTTGAGTGGAGCTCTGAACAGTGTGTAAAATGGTACGACTAACCCTGTGCATGGATTTGGGTGGAGATGGTTGGCTCACTCATGGTCTAGAGTGGTGGGCCCCACTTTGTGCATGATTCTGGGTAGAGATAGTGGGCCCACTCATGGCTGTAAAGTGATGAGCCCACTGTGTGCATGATTTTGGGTAGAGATGGTGGGCCCTACCATACCCAAACATGGTGTGTAAAATTGTGGGCCCCAATATTGAGGGTGTAAATTGATAGGTCTCACCTTATCAAAACAAAATGATGGACCTCTAGCTCAATTGGTTGAGACTTTGGTTTTCAACCTTAGGTCCAATGTTCTTACCTATCAAAAAAAAAAATGAGGAGCCACACCCATTAAAAATTCTCCATAGAAAAAGCTTTCCAATGGAAAGAAACACGTTTAGTTTATATTATAGATAGTAGATAGATAGATTTGAACATGGTAGTGGTGACAAAACCATCCCCATCCATCTCACACTTATTTTTATATCTTCCCTAAGAATGTTTGATACGCCTCTATGTGATAGGCTTGACTGGACTTGAGGGGGGATTACACTAAAACCTTTCTAAAGCTACGTATAACTATTCATAATCAAATCAGTTAAAGGAGGGAAAGTGATATATGCGCTGCCTTTTCTTCCCGGGCCACCCCCTTCTACTGTAAAAAGAGTAGTCATAAATACAATAAAAGAGGTGGCCCGGGAAGAAAAGAGGGTGAATATATCATTTCCCTTAAAGGATTAATGATCCAGATTTTTTTTTATTAAAACTATTTATAACTACTCACTTAAATCAATGTGTGGGGTGACCTAGCTGATCAAGGTTATTGTGGTTTACCATCTTCATGTAACCCTCAATGAAGTTCTCATGCGACACATGCTAGATCAGGCTTGCGTGACTCGGATCTCACCACGTCATAGGAGAGTCCGAGCGGCCTATATAGATCGGTTATTTGGGGGTCTCAAAGAACGAACTAAAAAACTTCAATATCCAATCTAAACCTTATAAAATAGGGAATTGCCAGCGTCCATCACAAAAGGGTTTTGCGGCTGGTCTGTCGCACATCAGACCAGCCACCTCGTTAATGAAAACAACTTTTGTCTCCATTCACGAGGTGGCTAGTTTGATGTGAGACAGACCAGCCGCGAAAACCCTTTTGTGATGGACCTTAGCAAATCCCTATAAAATAAACCTTAAAGTTCAAAATTAGTACATCTAAATATTTTAATTGTAAATTTACATCGATAAATCCCCCCTCCCCGCGTGTAATCCTAGAGCTTATTGACATAAACAAATCAATTTAGATGGTCCTTTGTAGCCTTAGTTGCGGCAATTTAGATAGTCCTTTATAGCCTTAGTGGCCGACTAAGTCAATTTTCAATATATGAATCTTTGGGTACCTATCATGAGATTTGTGAGCACTATCTACTAGTAAAGAATCTCTCTCTCAAGTGGCTTCCATCTCCCAAGGACAAATCTAAAAATTCAAATTTTATTTAAACAAATGTTTGGCAACCATGAATTTTTTTTCATGAAAAATTAGTTTCTCGAGTGGCCAAAGTGGGGTAGCATGGGTGGGAGAGGAGAGACTCAAGAGAAGGGCACGAATGAGTAGAGGGCGAGAAGTTACAAAACAAGGAAAAAGTCAGTCATATTTTGTAAGGCTGCACAACAAAACCGCTCAAACCAATAAACCGAACCGAACCGGGCCATTCGGTTTGGTTCGGTTCGGTTTTTATATCTACCGGTTCGGTCGCGGTTACGATTTTCACAAAACCGATCCAATCGGTTCGGTTCACGCTTCAAAAAATATTAATCCACAAAACCAAACCGAACCGAACCGCAATTGATATGAAAACCGAACCGAACCGATTCAGATATCTCTTTTTAGTATTTTTTGCCGTTCAACTTCAAACTTCAAACGGTTCGTCCATTATCCCCAAAATCAAATGGTCCAAAGTTGTCCATTATCCCGAAAATCAAACAGTTCGTCCAATAGTAATCCATTATGTCTTTTTCTATTTATGACTGCCCATTACTTATAGGTAAAATACAGATAAACCGTGAACCGAACCAATCAAAACCGGTTCGGTTTGGTTTGGTTACTGCCAATCGGTTCGGTTACGGTTTGGAAAAAATCCAAACCGATGAGATCGGTTCGGTTTAAGAAATTCCCTTAAACCGAACCGGACCGAACCATCTGCAGTCCTAATATTTTGGGTGGGTGAAGTTTCTTGTTTCCTTGTTTTTCAAGCTTTCTTACAATCCCTCACCATTGGGTAAGCTAATATTCTTGGGAAAAAAAAGTCATGGTAGCCAAACATGCCTTAAATTTTAAGACCCCGTTTATAATAATTATGTGAGGGAAGCAACTAAATCATTTAAGAAACCAATAAATTTTGTAGAATTAAATTTCTTGTGTTATATTTTCTACTCCGAAGTTGGTTTTTCGGTTATTTGAATAAATGCACATATTTTGTGCTATTTTAAAATCTACTTAGCCTGTTTCAAGTTTCAACACAATGCTACGAAGAGTTTTGCTTTTTGAAAAATTGATTTTAGTCATAGTTGAAAATCTGATAATTCCTGTACTAAGCACAGCGTTAGGCTTGCAATTATACCGTCGGAGTTCCATGTGAAAGCAAAAAGATCCCACATTGGAAAAGTGTGTGGATGTGGAAGGGCTTATAAGGACTTGAGCACCCTCCCCTCAACGACTAGCTTTTAAGAGTAAGTTCTACCCGGGTCCCAATATCAAAGCCGGAGCGTGGTAACCCTGGTGTACCCTCGAGGACGGAGAATATCTCTTGGGGAAAAGGAGAAAGATCCCACATTGGAAAAGCAAATGGATGTGGAAGGGCTTCAAAGGACTGTGGTACCTTCTAAGGACTTAGGCACCCACACCTTAAGTTCGGGTCATATACTACTCTGAGTAATCCTGCCAACATCAGTATCTACTTGATTTACATTACCAAGCATATCTCCCACAAATTCATGTATCATCTCCATGCTATTATAACCCAATGATGGAACTCAAATCTTAAATGAGTAAGATTTTAAAACATTTCAAAATAGAAAACAAGCTGACCATGATCCAATTCAATAAAACCAATATTTACCTCATCATAACTGATTTTCTTTGCTTAAAAAATGCATCACAGACCCTTACAGCAGCCAAGTTATCCGTAGCATTGTGAACTCTAATGATGTAAGCACCACCCAAAACCCTTACAATGATAGCTGCAATGGTGGCAGGATCTCTCTCGGCCACATTTGGACGGCTGCATATCTCACCCAAAAACTTCTTTCTAGAGTGTCCAATCAAGATGGATGAATGCGAAGCAGCATAGCTCTTCAAGACAATCTATCTTCGAATGTTCAGTATATCCATGAGAATTTCCAAATTATGTTCAATTCTCTTTGAAAATCCAATTCAAGGGATCAATGTTAATCCTCCAAGCAGGGATATTCTCACTCGCGCATATAAATCAGAAGCAACTTGTTTGCAAACATCTTTGTAGAGTGTATTCTCATCATTTTGCATTGATTTCCTATGGGTAAAACTCTTCTTTAGCCTTGCGTTCCAATTACGGGTTCGCCCCTGATCTTGTCCCAAAGTTCGAAAAAGTCCGCCAGTTTGTCTTGCAAAAGAATGCCAACTTGAAACATTATCATTATCTAAGGATGATCCCAACAGTTCTATAAGTGGAGCCATTACAAACGGCCTCTCCCATATTCGTTCATGGGGGACAATAAGAACCTCGGAGTCAATCTTGAACCACCCATAGAACAAAATGTCTAGGTCTATCGGTCTAGGACCGTAACTTATCCCATCTGTTCGACCCAAATCTTTCTCAATTTCCTTGAGCACTTTTAGTAATTCATGAGGCGCAAGTTTTATCATACTCCTAACAGCTGAGTTGAGGAATAGGGGTTGATTTGTCACATAAGCAGGATCAGTCTCATATAAAGAGCCATGTCTCATGATGCAGATGCCTGATTTCTTCATTAAACACAGGGCTTCATTGAAATTATGAAGTCTATATTGCCCAAATTGCTTCCCAAAGCAATCGATATTTCGTGTTCTACAGAATGAATTTCTACCAAGGTTTCTGGTGATGAATGAAAACATGTAAAACCTGTTGCTACACAGTTAAAGGAACAGTAGAAAGTCGTTAAAGTCAAGCATAAGATGTCAAAGGAAGAGAACTGAAAAAGATGAATTGAAATTACCTCGAAACTTGCTTGCCTTGATAATTTCTTTCATCCCATGTGTAAGACTGGGAAGTATTTTCTTGAATATTTTCATGCCAAAAATGTTTCCCCTTGATCATAAGCAATGCAGAGGGTGCAAAAGTTGACAAAGTGCTACTCAGAAGAGGTTCCACGAATTCCTAACAGAACCAACATTTTTAATTCATAATTAGAAAGAGAATAGGTTACATCAAAGATGAATTCAGCATTTCTGATCATTCTTCGGTGTGTTTAAGATATGAAAATTGTAGCTTCCCAACTGAATTGCTTTACAGGGTGAGGTCAGAACTCAGTTTGTTTTGATTAGCTTCTGTCTTCTTCTAAGTATTAGCATCAAGAAATAGGCATGTAAAGTTAGTATACGTATACAACTATGACTGGTAAAGCCTAACATGCAATAAGGAAGATCATGAGAAGTAATGGGACCTGGGTAGAACTCACCTTTAAAAGCTAGCTATTAAGGGGAGGGTGCCCACGTCCTCATAAGCCTTTCCACACCCCTTCAATTTTCCATTGTAGGATCTCTTGCATTTGCGTGGAACCCCAAACAATCTCCCCCTCCATGCAGAAGCAACATGGAAACTATGAGATCTTCCCCGAGGGATTTTCTCCAGTGTTACCATGCCCTGGCTCTTAGGGACGGATCCCGGAATTTGCCCCAGAGGGGCAAATAAAGGTTGTTATACACTCAACTCAACTCAACTAAGCCTTATGGATCATGGGCAAGGCTCATCAGATCAAGGTGGGTCTGATGGATATGGACCATATTTGTGTACAAGTTTCAAATCGACAGACCGGATCACATTTACTTAAGACGGTGAAATGCCCAAAAAGTAGGGGTCCAATTTGGGTCTCTTCTGGTTGAGCTTTTGCTAAAACTTGAATTAGAATCAACCAGAACCCGACCCCATTGTATGGGAAAAACTCAACCAAAACTGCGCAAACGTGGACCCCATTTTATGGTCAATATAAAATGACCATAAAACGAATTCTATGCCTAGTTTTAAATGAGTGTAAAATTTGTTTTACACCTATTTTATGTTGAATAAATGGAGCTTCAGAGTAAAAATTATTTTATGTCGAAATGACTCATGAATTAGAAAAATAGGCATGATAGAATCAATCTATATAGTTTTATGCATTGCTCAATAAGTTTTATCTGATGGCTGTAAAGTTGATTGCGTGCATCTGTAGGGAATAGTTCCGCCCTAAAAATCGGGGTGGGGATACCCTATGTCATAAAAAAATAATGGCCCTAAAATTTGAAATTTTGAAGTAACTTAAAGCTTCTTTTTTTCTCAAATTAGCTTTTTTTTTTAAGTTTTAAAGCTTTCTTAAAACCATGTAGAACTTCTCAGGTGTGATTAGAATTTTATCCAAAATTTATCTACTTAAAACAAAATCAGATTGGTTAGAAGACATAAATGTTGATGGTGTAGTCTCATACTCTCATCCTATTAACTACTTTTTATATGATTTATATGTTACATCAAATAAGATTTTTATATGATGTGCATGCATGAATCCTAGTATATTTCAAAAAGTACAGTGGGGCCCACTTCATAGAATGATCCAAACCGTTCATTTGATCATCTTTATAGGATGATACTAACCCTCCAAACTATAGACATTTCTGTAGTGGGCAGTCCCTCAATAGATCAGAGGGTTAGGATCATCATATGGAAATGATCTATGGGGTAAAACCTATTTACTTTGTGGGAGGACAAATGAACAGTCTCGATCATCCTATGAAGTGGGCCCCACATGACTTTTGAAAGTAGACTTCCCATGCACACATCATATAAAATCTCCATTAGTTGTTAGGTCTAAATTGATTCACTTGGTTATAATTTTTGAATTTTGGGATTAAAGTGATGCGATTATTGTTAAAATGTTGTGAACATTCATCATCTTAACTACTTCCTAAATCTGTAGATGTTTTGTAATTGCTCTAGAGAAAGGAGCTTCCTTATAAAAAATTTCTGGGTATGGCGATACCGAGAGTTTAATTTGGTCTCCGTCCGTGACCATTGTGTTCTTGGATTTCTGTCTCCACTATACCTCTTCCATAAGACCATAAGTAGAAGTTGGTGTAGTTATGATAAGAATTCTTTTCTACGTACTGTTCCGGCTGGATTGTGAACGGGTATATCACCACCGACTCATTAGAGTCCTTGTTACCGTTTACATAGATAGTGTTTAAGTTATTTTTGGAGTACTATAGATAGTTGAGAGTTTTGTTTTTATTGTTTATAATAGATAAGGCCAAGAGAGTTTGAATTTATCAGGTAACTTAGTTGTGGCTATCTATCATTGGTGTATATATTAGTTAAACGTTTCAATAAAGTTTAGAGTGCTATTCAGTATTCACGTTATTTTTCACAAATGCTTTCACCGCTCTGCTTATGGTGTGCTGCATGGTTTTTGTATAGCAGTTAGTATCTCTCTCATTAATTCTTTTTCTTCCTAGAATGCCAAAGAAGGTTTCCAAGTGGTATCAGAGCCAGGTGTTCGATCGGAATGCCGGTTTGTTCTTGGATTTGCTTCGAGGGGGATATCGAAGTGGGAATACCGGTTTGTCTTTGGTTGCTTCGAGGTGATATCGAGGTTGGAAGAAGAGATGGCGGAAAGTGTTGGTATGTTGGTGGGGGTCGAAAAGCTCAACAATACCAATTACATATATTGGAAGTCGTGCATGGAGTCGTATCTTCAAGGCCAGGATCTATGGGAGATAGTGAATGGCAATGACACAGAGGCACCAGAAGAGGGAGCGGATACGTTAGGGAAGTGGAAGATCCGTGCCGGAAAAGCGTTGTACGTATTGAAGGCGTCAATACAGAAGGAGTTGATTGAGCATATTAGAGATGCAAAAGCGTGGGAGGCACTCTCATCTCTCTTTTCACGGGCGAACGATACACGGTTGCAATTCTTGGAGAACGAGATCGGTTCATTAACACAAGGTAATTTATCAGTTTCTGATTATTTTATAAAAGCTAAAAACTTGTGAAATGAAATATCTCAATTAGACGAGGAGTCTAAGATTAGTGAAAGCCGTATGCGGAGAATGATTATCCGCGGTTTGAGGCCTGAGTTTAGCAGTTTTATCACTGCTATTCGTGGTTGGCTAATGCAACCGTCTCTCCTGGAGTTGGAGAATCTCTTGATTAATCAAGAGACGTTGGCAAGGTAGATGGCCGGATTGTCTGTGAAAGAAAGTGAGGAAGCACTTGCGGTGAATAGCAAGCGGAAGTGGCAGAAAAATAAAAAGCCGAATGATGGCTATAAGAGAGGTGATTTGGCTAATAACAATGAAAAATCACAAGAAAAACGTGACATTTATTGTTATCGATGTGGAAAGCCTGGTCATATTAGAATAAATTCTTGACCGATGATGGGAATTTTATCATTGAATCCAAAGACAAGGAGGAGGATGACGTGAATGGGACGTGCAAGCTTCTTTTGCATGTGATGTGGCAGTGGAAGAGACTGCTACGAAATATGATTTTGAGTGGGAGATTTCTTTTGCAATGAATATTGCAGAATCTCCTGTTGTAAAGAGTCATGATTGTGAAACAAATTTGGTTGGTGATCAAGAGACACTTACGGAAGAGTGTAATGTCTCAGAAGATTGCAAGGTGGATGAGCCACTTACGGTAGATTGTAATGTCTCAGAAAATCGTAATGTGGATGAGCCGACTTCTTTTGAAGAGGCAAAAGACATCAAGGAGTGGCAAATCGCTATGGGCGAGGAGATCATTGCCTTGAAGAAGAATGAAACGTGGGATCTTGTCCCACCTTCACCAAACGTAAAGCCTATTTCTTGTAGATGGGTATTTAAGGTAAATCAAAAGGCGGATGGTTTGATTGATCGATACAAGGCGAGGCTAGTGGCACAAGGTTTTCCCCAACAATATGGGATTGATTTTGATGAGACATTTAGTCCGGTAGCAAAGATCACAACAATTCGTGTGTTGATTGCATTGGCTGTAAGTAAAGGATGACAGTTGTGGCAAATGGATGTGAAAAATGCGTTCCTCTATGGGGAACTTGATAAGAAGATCTACATGGTCCAACCACAAGGATTTGAATGTCGGAAAAATCCTAGCTACGTGTGCAAGCTAAGGAAGGCGTTGTATGGCTTAAAGCAAGCACCACGTGCTTGGTATGGGAAAATTGCACAGTTCTGGGTATTCAATGGGAATACCGTAGCACCAACGGATTCCAGCTTGTTTGTGAAGAAGATAGGAGGACATGTGGCTATTGTTCTTGTTTGCTTTAATCATCTAGTCGTCACAGGAGATGCCATAGAAGAATTAAAGGCCATCCGTAAATATATTACCGTAAGATTTGAGATGAAGGAGCTTGGGGAGCTCAACCAATTCCTTGGTTTGGAGGTAGTCTATAAATCTAAGGGTCTATTTTTGTGTCAGAAGAAATATACATCTGAAATCTTAGAGAAGTTTAGTATGACAAACTACAAGTCGATCTCAACTCCGATTACGGTGAATGAACGACTACGGAAAGAAGATGGGGAGATTTTGGAGAAACCAAGAAAGCCACATCTGGATGCAGTTCGTCGAATATTGCGATATCTTGCATGCACGATTGATTATGGTATCCTTTATGAAAAATGGGTTCCATTTGAGATTTATGGTTGATGTGATGGTAGTTATGCAGATGACCATTCTACACGCAGATCAACAACTAGATACATATTCAGTGGTGAATCTGGAGTAATATCTTGGTGTAGCAAGCGACAATCAACGGTTGCGTTGTCAACAACTGAAGCGGAATATCGAGCAGCAACGATGGCAGCTCAAAAATGTATGTGGTTACTTCAGCTGTTGCGGGATGTTGGGCAAGATACTGATTATGCAGTTGGATTGTATTGTGATAATGAAAGTGCAATTCAACTGGCGGAGAATCCAGTGTTCCACGCAAGAACCAAACACATCGAAGTTCATCATCACTACATTCGGGAAAAGGTTTTGTGTGGTGAAATTTCTCTAACACCGATTGAAACCAATGAGCAAATCGCGGATATTTTCACGAAGGGGCTACCGATCGATAAGTTCAAAAAGTTTCGTGAGCATGAGTCAATGCTCGGAAGGAACTTAGCGTGACTTGTGGAGAGTTAACGCTGAAGGGGAGTGTTAGAGTCATCACTGATTCATGCACGGCGTCGGAGGGGCCGGGCCGACGGATTTGAGTAGTTTGGCGAGTCAGTGTTGAGGGGGAGAATTGTGAACGTGTATATCACCACCGACTCATTAGAGTCCTTGTTACCGTTTACATATATAGTGTTTAAGTTATTTTTGGAGTCCTATAGATAGTTGAGAGTTTTGTTTTTATTGTTTATAATAGATAAGGTCAAGAGAGTTTGAATTTATCAGGTAACTTAGTTGTGGCTATCTATCATTGGTGTATATATTAGTTAAACGTTTCAATAAAGTTTAGAGTGCTATTCACGTTATTTTTCACAAGTGCTTTCACTGCTTTACTTATGGTGTGTTGCATGGTTTTTGTATAGCAGTTAGTATCTCTCTCATTAATTCTTTTTCTTCCTAGAATACCAAAGAAGGTTTACTTTGATTACCTAGGTCGCAAAGCGGTCTAGTTGTGAGAGTGGTGTGTGATATCTGTTGAATGCGTGAGCGCGCCAATTTGTAAAATAAATGTCCAAAATTTACTTCAAGGGATAATCAATTTTCATCCATTGATATTGGATTTCAGGCGATTGAGCAAAAAAAGGGACATCACTTCTTCCTTGAGACTTTTGAAAGAACATGTTAACTTACCAACTTCTCCAAAAGCTTAAGCTATTGGAGAAAGGCGTTAGTTGTCTTTTATACTTTAACACTCCCCCGCACGTGTGGCCCAATTGGCAAACATGTGGTCCCACTTTGGGCCGACCATCGCATTTGGATTTTTGCTATCCGGGAGGTTTGAACTCGAGACCTTTGACTCTGATACCAATGCGTGTGTAAACACCCCATTTTGACCTGACCCAATTTTCGAAATCGAATAAATTCCTGAAAGCTGAGTCCAGAAATTTTTGAAGAACAGAGCCCTGAATGCGAAGAAACCCCAAAATTTTATTGACACACAGTGTTCACTAATTGATACAAATTTTCCCAGGATGGTTAACCTCTCCGAGAGCGTCCCTACAAATTTTAGAAGAGTTGGACGAGCAATGGACATAGGCCATAGGATCGAAAGGAGAATGGATGGCTGAGATTAGGAGGAGGGTTTTAACCCTAGCTATAAAATAATAAAAAATCTCGTGGACGCCAGAGGAGAGGGGTTTTTCTTGAAAAAAAGAAAAAAAGAGAGTAGGAGAGGGAGAGAGCCGCCGATTCGATCATCGCCATCCCCATCTCCACCGCACCACCACCCCCAAACCCTCTTCCTCTTCCAATCTTCTCCAACCGCCACCTCCAAAACCGCACCACCCAATCACCACCACCCCTCAAAACCCACCTCACCTTCAAACCCTATCTTATTCCCCAATCCGACCACCTTCCTCAGCCTCCATGGATTCCGGCAACCTCACCGGAATCCGGTGACCCACCACCATAACCATCTCCATTAGCCACCCCTATTTCTCCTAAACCCATTCTCATCTACTTCACAGCCACCCCATACCCACCACCATCTCCACCCCAAACCCGAAACCCAAAACCCATCTCCACCGCACCAGCCACCATCCTCAACCTCAAACCTGAAACCCAAAACCCATCTCCACCGTACCACCACCAGCCACCATCCTCAAACCCGAAACCCAAAACCCATCTCGTTCTACCACCACCTCTTCCACCCCCATCTTCTCCGGCCACCATCCTCCTCCTCCATCTCCACCCCAACACCACCCTTCGAAAACCCTCTTCCATCCTCTACCTTCACCTTCCTCAACCCCCAAAACCGAAACCCCTTTTTCTGCACCTCCAAAACCGAAACCCACCTCCACCGAACCACCACCTCCACCATCCTCCACCTCCATATCCACCCCAACACCACCCTTCGAAAACCCTCTTCCACCCTCATCTTCACCTTCCTCAACCCCCAAAACCGAAACCCCTTTTTCTGCACCTCCAAAAACTGAAACCCACCTCCACCATTCTCCACCTCCATCTCCACCCCAACACCACCCTTCGAAAACCCAAGTCCAAAACCCAAAACCCATCTCCATTAATTCCGGCACATCCCTCTGCAACCCACCTTCATTTGCATCTCCATCTCCACCATCCTACATCTCAGCCACCCTTAAACCCCTTTTCTTTTCATCTAAAAAAAAAAAGAAAACAGAGAGAAAATCCAGAGGGAGAGAGAGAGAGAGAGAGAGAGAGAGAGAGAGAGAGAGAGAGGAAGGCCGGTCATCTTTCCCAACCTCCCCGTCGCCTCCACCCGAAATCCGGCCGGCCATCTCCACTTCCACGAGCATCTCTCGACGGATTTTCATTTTTAAAAAAACCCCCAAACCCATTGCACATGCGTCCCACCTCCTCTAACCCCCACTTCCATCTTAGCCTCACCTCAACATCTCATTTTCTTTACCAACCTCAAATATCCCATTCCCATCTGCAATTCCGGCGAGAATTACCATTTTCGACGGGATTTTGTGAAAATTTGAGCATCTCGCCATCTACAAGCACCGTCATTCATCTCAGAATTGGAGCATTTCTCTAGATTGTTAATCATCCATGGCAGGTAATACTTCTCCCTCATTGTATTGATGAAATCAGCATGGTTGTTTACCTTATTTGTTGTGAAATCATAATATCAATTCATGGCTCCAGGTCGTGGGCATAGGTATATGAATCATTTGATTTTTGTTAATCTGGTCCTTATTGTGGGTGTGAGCGGGTGATTCGTTGGATTTTATTTTCTTACCCCATGTCAAGGGTATAGATGCGTGAATCAGTGGATCTCATTTCCTTGTGTTTTTTAACTTGATAATAAATCACTTTGGCCTTGTTCTGATCAACTCACGTGTTTCACTTGTTATGAATCAATACGATCATATCCTTTGAGTAAGCTTTGCAAAATCTAAAAGTCCAAGAGGTTATAGCCATTGAAGGCTTATATGCTCTTTTGTTCTAGTTTCTATTGGCTTAAAAGGAATGCTATTTTCTTTAGGACTTAGCTGAATGTTATTTTCATTAGCAAATGCATGTCTTAGTTGCAACACTCAATATTATATGTCTCAATTCCGTGAGAGAGTGTTATGCTTGTTAAGGAGGGAAAATCATGAAAGTTCCTGTCACTTTATGCGTATGGCTTAGGGAAGTATGTTCTTTAGGTCTAGATTTTTGCGTTTGAAAATGCATGGTATATTCAGTGGGATAATGGGAAAGTTGAAGTGATGATTACGATCGATTTATCCAAGATGCAATACACTCCTATGTCTGCACTTTGGTTTGTTGCCATTATCACCTTGTCTGCAGTTGATTTGATTGGATCCCTTACCCCCAATCGAGCATAGGTATAATTTTGTGTCCCTTTTGTCTTATACATCATTGGGAGGCCTTAAATTTGTTGTCTTCATTGAATACTGTAATTTGATGGAGCAAGTGACGGAATGTTCCTTGGGCCACCCCCTTACCCTTCTTGTCTCCTTTCATGTTCTGGGGACTTCTCATGGGGTTTGGGGATTCCTCATTCTTTGGGGCTTTTGCTTCTTATGGGGTTCAAGGGTTCTATCTTGTCTTCTTTCGGGACTACTCTCCTCATGTTCCTAGGGATCCTACTCAAGCTTCGGGATTCCTTCGATTATAGGGGCTTTCCCTCGGGTTTCTTCTTCATTCAGAGTCATTCTCCTTATGTTCCTCGGGATCCTTTTCGAGCTTCAGGATTCCCTCAATTACAGGAACACACTCGTCGGGTTTAGGCGATGACGGACGGCAACCTCTTGAGCCAAAACCCCCTTTCAATCAAAAGGGATAAAAATACATAAAAATCAAATAACAAAAACAACAAAAAAACATCAAAAAACTCTCAAAGCATTTTTTGAAAAGCTGTTTCGAACTACGTTGGCTTGATCCCTTTCCACAGGGTACGTAGGCAGCTTGGGATCTTCATCCCAAGTTCAGTCAAACTTTTCAATAAAATCATTTAAACCCTTCAAAAAATCATTCAAACATCCAAAAAATCTTTCAAACCTTTCACAACAAAGATCAAAATGGGCAAGGATGATGATTGCCAGGTCACCCGGAGCCTTCCTTTCATTTCATTTCCGATTTTGATCGTGGTTTTCCGGCTTTATCGGTTTTCCGACGTTTTATCGGGTTTTTGGACGGGCGACGACGTAGCGTGGCCCCTTCACAGGGATTGTCCTCGCTGAGCCCAACGATAGGCTATGACGATCGCGAGACTTGTCCGATCTTTAGCGGATCAGGATCACTGAGCTCGATTCCCTTAGAATCGCTCCCTAAGTCTATCGTATGTCCCATTTTCTTTTCCCTGGCATTTTGGGTTTGCGCATACCGTCTATTTTCTGATTCCTTTCTTCCCTTACATCTTTTAGTTTATCGTGTGTTCGTCTTTGGTTCCTTATGTGTTTACTTTCAGCTTGCTTATTCCTTGTGCGTTTAGTTTCACATGCTTAGCTGTAGATATTTACTGCTTTTCTGCTTATCATATCTGCTATTACTTGCTTAGCTGTAGCTGTGCATGCAGATGTTATTGCTTTCCTAGATGTGATGGGTTAGGAGTAGATGCGGTGAGTTAGGATTTGAATGTTTATTTTCTTTTGCCCATCCCCGAGTCATGCATGCTTAGATAAACGTTTCTTCGGGGGTGCTCGTTCCCATTTCACATGATTTTAGCCCAAAACTCTTCAAAATTAATTAAAAATGGCATAAGAGACCAGGTGCTTGCACTTGGGCAAATTGGAGGGGCTTAATACCTTCCCCATTCCTCATCAGGCACAGACTTTTGTATCTCTGGTTATTCGTTACAACAGAGTATTTCATGGGATACAGGGCCTACTTCCTTGGATAACGACTCTTCTTTGTTATAGGTACATCTTGGTTCCGGGCTGGTCCTTGAATCGAGAGGTATCTCATTTATATCGCCACACATGCTGTGAGTGGCATCATTTCGAGAGTTCCTTGGTAGAGCTCTCCTTCACATTGTGGAGATCTTAGAGGACCGACGTGGGATCTCGTGTCCCTCGCCCAACCGTCCTCGGGATCGGGGTCCACAGCGTGCAGTTTTAAGACGATGGAGTGACCGTCAAGAATGATAAGAAGATTGATATCACAACTAGAGGTGGCGAAACCGAAGTGGGTTGCTATGCTCCGTACACAAGGATATGAAGAAGGTTGATTACGCCCCGAAGTGGGCTGTGTAATAGATAGACCGAGAGATGAAGAAGGGTGCAATGGGTCGAACCGAACTGGGTGCCAGCACTCTTCAGGCCAGGATAAAAAATAAGAATATCAAGAGCTTTCTTACTCTGTCTTCAATGGATGAGAATAACCATGTTAACTTACCAACTTCTCCAAAAGCTTAAGTTGTTGGAGAAAGGCGTTATTTATCTTTTATACTTTAATAGAACGTGATGCCCAAACTGATGGATTCAATGTCGATGCACAACAAATGCAAATGACTCAATGGAAATTGACGAGAATTTGATTAAATTCTTAGTAAAAGAGCACAGACACCAGAGCAAAGGATAAATAATCAAAGAGAAATGCTCACCGGACATAAGGAATATATTTCGTCTAATATTTAATTCTTATGGCGAACTACAGCTAATGAAAATGAAAAAGTAAAAGACAATTCGGAAAAGTAATGTAAGAATAAAAATTAATAGGGTTCTGAGACCCATGCAGCCATCTCCTCATACAGATTACTCTCACATACTGTATATGACAGTTAATTGCAGCGGTAATTTCCACTTTGATTTTTATATAAAATCTATCACAATTACTTGTAACTTAGAATAAAAATTGGGTGTAAACACATAAAAAGTGATTTTTCTAAGGCCTTGCTTGTTTTGGATGTTGAGAACTGATCAGGAGTCCAAAATTACTCCTTTCAAAATTACATCCATGCATGTTAGTTTTGGATTTTGAGAACCGATCGTGAGTCCAGAACTGATTATTGGACTCAAAAGTGATTATCCTAATCTCTACAGATTTGAGGATTAGGATTATCCTATGGAGATGATTTATGGGATACAACCTATTTACGGTGTGGCCCATCAAATGAATGGTTTGGATCATCCTACGGAGTAGGCCCCACTGTACTTTCTGAAAAAATACTGGACTCGACGTGCACACATCATATAAAATCTAAAAAGTGATTATCCTATAAATAGATTTTGAGAACCGATCGTGAGTCCACAACTGATTATTGGACTCAAAAGTGATTATCCTAATCTCTACAGATTGGAGGATTCGGATTATCCTATGGAGATGATTTATGGGATACAGCCTATTTACGGTGTGGCCCATCAAATGAATGGTTTGGATAATCCTACGGAGTAGGCTCCACTGTACTTTCTGAAAAAATACTGGACTCGACGTGCACACATCATATAAAATCTCCATGGGAAATGATTACCCCACCCCGATGGATAAAATTCTCCCCCTTTGACGTTATCTGTTAACTTTCAAAGGTAAGGAAAAACGTCAGAGGGGGCAGTGTGCCGCGGGGGGAGGGCAATCTCCATTTGCACTTCTAATACTTCTATACAAAAGCATTAGAGTCTGTCTGATTTCTCCGTAATTAGAGTCGCGTGAACATGACACTTGCAAAGATTGAAAGGGAACTTAAATAAAACTCATTATAATGATTGTCCACAAATTGAAACTCATTACAACGATCAATCAAGCAATCGGACACAATTCAAGATACAGAAAGTAATATTATACCAATAAATAAAGACTAAACTTTGTTTTGCATATTTCTGATCCTGGGGTAAAATGAATTTTACCCTCATGTTTTAACTTAAAAATTGGGGCATCTTACGCCCGTTTTAGGTCGAAAGAAACAAAGCCTAAGTAACAAAAGTGTCTAAGAAACACACTACTCATTTTTGGGGCACAACCTATTTAGGCTGTGGCCCATCTAATAAACGGTTTGGATCATCCTATGGTGCGGGCCATACCGTACTTTTAATAAAGTGAGGAGTGCCCTCGTCAAAACACAGTAGTGCTGATAACATTTCCTTTTTTTTTTCTCACATTGTTTTACACTCTTTTTTATTGGGGCGAAAATAAATTTTACGCTCATTTTTTTCACTTAAAAGTAGGTGTAAAATTTCTTTTACGCCCATTTTACATCTAAAGAAAAGAAGCCAGATTAAAAAGGGAAATGATATCAACACAACCATGTTTTGATAATTGCACCGACCCATCTTGTCTTTTATTATTTAAAGAGCTGTCGAGGGTTAGCTCTTACAAACCAATTTAAAAAGGAAAAAGCTGAAATTATTAAAGCATGGTTGTGCAGATATCATTTCCTTGAAAAGTGTAAAACAAATTAGTCATTGCCATTATCAAATTATAATAGTGTCGATATTAACACTCCTTCCACCGACACATGGATGCAGAAGAGGAGACCCAAACGTACGGACACACTGTCGGCAAGACCAAGTCTTCCATTCATAGCTACAAAACAGCTGAGAAAAAAACAAAAGGAGATTGGTATCGGCATTAAATTATTTTGATAATCACTCTGTTTAACACTCATCCTGGGAATTATATATTTGTATTAGCCTTTTACAGCTGTTCAAAAGAGTTTAAAATAAAGAGAGTAGTGGAATCATTAGTAGTGCGATCAGTAACCAATACGTACTCTTCTCGAAATGACTCACTCTTCTTACCAAATTGCCCTTATTCTCTTTTTTGCCTGCTGCCAAAGAAGGGACCTAAAATCTTTCACAATGTCCCAAACAACCCTAACAATTTATTAGTTTTTTGAAGGAACTCTAATATTAGGGATTTGCTAGGGACCATCGCAGAAGGCATTTCACGGGACAGTTGTTGCATGAGAGTGCAGCCACATGATGACTTGAATGAATAAGACAAAATCGGTGGAAAAGTGAGCCTATGTGGCTGCACTCTCATGCAATGCCGTCCAGCGAAATGCCTTATGATCGGGTCCCTAGAAAATCCCCTAATATTATGGATTTTTTTCTTTTTAAATGACCTGAGTAGGAAGGGTGGAAATAATTATGGAATCTATTTCCCAACCCAGGAGATGGTATTCTGATTCCACCCTGGTTGTTGTGAAATTTTTATTAGATTTTTTAAATAGAGGAATGATAGATACAACGGAACCCTTGCATAAACAGCCACAAAAGAGCTCTTGATTGGATCCACATCATCAAATGTAACCGATTTTACTTTTTCAACCGATTTTAAAATGTAACTGAAAATGACGTGGATCCAATGAAGAGCCCTTTTACGGCTCTTTATGCAAGGGCTCCCTTGTATCTATCATTGCTCTTTTAAATAATATTTTTATTTTAGTTTCCTTTTGCATTCCCCCTACAGGAAACCAGAATAGGAATCGGATTATGATGCTGATTCTGATTCCTTATTATGGCATAAGTCTCCGAATAAGGGGCATGTTTGGCTACCATGAATTGTTTTTCATGATAAACTAATGTGTCCAAGTGGTAAGAAGGGAGTAAGGCGGGGTGACGTGGCTAAAAATCAAGAAACAAAAACCAGAAAACTAGTATCTCCACATGGTGAAAAGTGATTAAAAATTAGGAAACAAAAAACTTTACTCAAAATATGATTGACTTTTTCTTGGTTTTTAGCCAATTCATACCTGCATGTCAATCGCGTACTCTCAAATCACTCTTCTTCTCCCACCCGCCCCACCCATCTCTCACCACTTATAGACATTGATTTATCATAGAAAAAAAAATCATGGCTGCCAAACATGGCCTAAATCGAATGCCTATAATCATTCAATGGGCATGAAAGATATAAGATATGAGAAACTGGCCAATGGGAGCGTGCCCTTGAAGTTGGTTTTTGCAATGGCACCCTTCATTCTATCACTCCTCATTTTATATTTGTTCGGACCAATTCATATTTTTGTGTGCCCACTTTTTTTTAGAAGGACAATGGGGGCGCCCTTGTAGCTGATTTTTGCAAGGGAGCCCTTCAGTTTATCATTCCTCAAATGATTTGTATGAAAAAATGAGCAAATTTGGGAAAATTGAGGGCATTTTTGTCATCGTGCAAGGTGTCAGCCTTGTAATTACATCAGGTCACTAGGGTCAAAGATTTTTAAAGAGTTTCCCAGTGAATTTTACTGTATCTAATGCATTGAATCCCAACATAGATCTCTCTCTCTCTCTCTCTCTCTCTCTCTCTCTCTCTCTGTCCAGCTGGCTGGTGAGAAAAAGGAGCCACCGTCTCTTTTCTCTGGTCTTTCGTGTATGTTGCAGATCTCAAGCTTTAAAAGAGTAGAAGACAACCAAGAAAACTTTTGCAGAAGAAAATGGGTTTTTTTTTCTCTTCCATTTCAAAGCTCACCCATTTCACCATTTTGGTTGTCTTCTTACTTTTCTGCCTCAATTTAACTTCAACAGGTCCAGTACCATATTTTTCTCCTTTTTCTTTTCCAAATTTCGATTTTTATGGCTTTTTACCATTTTATATTACTGGGTTTTGGATGAATCACTCAAGCCAGAGGCCCAGAGCTGTTGCTCTTTTCTATGATTTAGCATCTTGGTAGATTGAGAAAGGGAAAGTTTTGTGTAGATTTTAAAAGAGGGTTCTCAATTGGGTTACTAGAATTGGTTAAATAAAGAAAAACACTTTTTTCTCTATCATTTTAGGTTTTTTTTTCCTTTATATGCTAGTGGTTTTGGGCACAGATTTTGATCTTTTTAATCCGTTTTGTAATTTGTGTTGATTGTGAATTAGATTACTAGAGTTGGCTAAATGAAGAAAATCACTTTTTTCTGTATCATTTTAGGTTGCTTTTCCTGTATATAATAGTGATTTTGGGCATAGATTTTGATCTTATTAATGCAGTTTGTAATTTGGGTTTTGGTAATTTGGGTTGGTTGTCAATTGTGTTACTAGAATTGGATAAATAAAGAAAATCACTTTTTCTGTATCAATTTAGGTTGTTTTTCCTGTATGTGCTAGTGGTTTTGGGCATAGATTTTGATCTCTTTATTGCATTTTGTAATTTGGGTTTTGGTAATTTGAAAAAAGAAAAGTGGCATGCTTCATTTTTTTTTTCCTGAGAGATTTGCCAATGGGGTTGCTGAATCATCTAGAGAAAATAAAGATAGAAATCCGTGTAGTGTTTGGTTTTCACATTATTGATAATTTAAAAAAGGAAAAGAAAAAGAAATTTATACTGTATTGTAGACTTAGCAATTGTGGTTTTCTTAGCTAGAGATAATGGTAGAGTTATTTTAGTGTTATAGAGTGATGCATCATTCAGGTATTCAGAATACTTGGGGGAAATATGGGAAACGAGTTATAATTTTTTTTGAGGAGTTTAGCATCTGGTTTCATGAGTTAGAAGGCATAGAGATATTGCTTTATCTCATGAATTTATTTTGGGCTATTAATTTTTTTTGAAGTGCAACAAATTTAATGTAAATTTATAATGATATTTTCCAGTTATTTTCAACCCAGGTTCCTTTCATTGATCCACTATAATTTTTATCTTCCTCACTAAATTATTTTGCTTGGATTTATTTGGGAATTTGGACTAAACATTAAAAGAATATCCAATTTTATGCAAGAGTCTAGCTTTAGTGAGATTTGGGTTAAGGGATAATTCTTTATGTTTCGAATTCTTATGTAATCAAATAAAATAAGTGCAACTGTACAGTGTAGATGGTTCAATTTGGAGATGATGTTTAGAAAATGAGGAGTATTCTCATTTTGTTTATGCATTCGACCATTTGATTTTGTAAATTAGAGAGAAAAATGTTCTGTTTATACAACCGATGGATTTGAAACATGATTGGATAAGTAGGGAATTGCTATTTATTTCTGTTTCTGACAATGAGCATTATGAAGTTCTCTAAAAGTTGGGTTTTGATATGTTTTGAGAGATGAGTTACCTTTTTGTTTAATGTGCATTGTCATTGTTTATATTGCAGAAGCTTATGACTCGCTTGATCCAAATGGAAATATCACAATCAAATGGGATCTTATTCAATGGACTGCGGACGGCTATGTTGTAAGAATATAACAATGAAGGAATAGTACTGAATTTTTTTAATGGAATTGAGAAGTTACACATGTGATCAAAACACTCATGATTACCCAATGTTTTTCCAGTTCATCTTATTCTCCACCATTGTTCTTATTACTTCTGGGAAATAAGCTGCTTGGTCATCTGCTGCAGTAAACATGATCCTTACTTTAGGCTAAATTAGTATGAAATCAGTGGAACATCCTCCTAAATTTGCACCAATCTGATAATTTTGTTGGAACATTTAGCATGCGGGAGTTGCATATGTACTGGATTTTCAATTGAAAGCAGAAAAACCCCTCGTTAAACCCAAAAAAAAAACCATGTCAGGATTGATCCATTTCAATCCATATACAGAATTTGAGAAATTTCTGTACATTGAAGCTTTTTTGTCTGCTTTGATCACCATCCATGGGAATAATTTACAAAATGGGTATTTATTATCCTGCTTTGATCACCATCCATGGGCATACATCTCATATCCACTATGAAGCAAACCATGATTCTGGTAAACTTTTGAATTTTGGAGCCAGTTGAACTCTATTGCAACTGGTGTATGCATGGCCAAGTTGTATAATTTCTCATGTGTTGTTTCTTCTCTGTAAACTCTTCCTTGCAATTGATCAAAAGATAAAAATATCACTGTATTTATTCAGAACTTTTATATCAATTAATACTTACAAAGTGTAATCTGTTTTGGAGTTTGATTTGTCTTCTCTTCATCAACTAAATTTTTTTTTGAACTGTGAAATACCACACAGGCTGTTGTTACGATCTTCAATTTCCAGCAATATCGTCATATTCAAACACCAGGGTGGACACTGGGATGGACATGGGCCAAGAAAGAGGTGATTTGGTCCATGATTGGAGCTCAAACCACGGAGCAAGGCGATTGTTCAAGATACAAAACAAATCCTCCTCATTGCTGTAAAAGGGACCCCACAGTTGTGGATTTATTACCAGGAACCCCGTATAACCAGCAGATTGCAAATTGTTGCAAAGGGGGAGTAATCAATTCTTGGGTTCAGGATCCCGTCAATTCAGCGAGTGCATTCCAGCTCAGCGCGGGTGCTGCAGGGACCACCAACAAGACTGTCAGAGTGCCAAAAAACTTCACACTCAGAGCTCCTGGGCCCGGATATACATGTGGACCTGCCAAGGTTGTAAAACCGACTCGATTTATGTCACAAGATGGAAGAAGAGCAACTCAAGCTTTGAGTAAGTTTAACTAAGAAGTCTTAAGGTTCTTGATCTTTTGGAGTTATTTAATCAGGAGTTGCCGTATCTCAGAGTTAATGATTTTAGGTGACCTGGTCCATCGTTTTGTATATCATAGATGGAATTCTCTATGAGATCATGTTATATGCGTGGTTGTCCTATTCAATATAGATGTATATAAAATCATTTGGGGAACCCTTTTGTACCTCTGTTCTTACCAAACTTTGTCAAACCAGTGAGTTCTTGTTCAAAACTTTCGAGTCTTGCCCTTTCTTGTTCTTACACAATTGGCAAAGCTGCCTTGATTTCATTAATAGGGAATGGATCTTTAAGTGAAAACGTTATTCTTATTGGGAAAAATTCATTCTTGTTCTAGATTTTCAATGAGATAATAAAAAACCTCAGCCGATTGTAGTTCCTCGTGCAACCAAAACATACTACTTTCTATTGACAGCAAAATAAGTACAGGTCGGCAAACAGAGCAAGTATCTGTTTTTCTTCAAATATTTTCTTTTTTGAAACTGGGCCATGGTTTTGAGTATTGGATTTTAAAGATTTTTCTTAGGGCTATCATGTCTATTTAACAATTTTGGTGGGGCATGTAATAATAGTCTCCTTGCCAAAAATTTGCATTGGGTTACAAGTCCATCTTATTTTCTTACAGGATTTTACCTTGTCTTATTGCAGTGACATGGAACGTTACCTGTACATATTCTCAATTTCTGTCCCAGAAGACTCCTACCTGCTGTGTCTCCCTTTCGTCTTTCTATAATGCCACAATTGTCCCTTGTCCAACATGCACATGTGGCTGCCAAAATAATATAACTCAACCAGGAAGCTGTGTAGAGTAATTTCCTATAATCATTTTCTGCAACATTTTCTGTTATTGTTCGTTTTCTTTTCAATTATCCCTTTGGGTTGGAGATGATGCGTTGGACCCTTGAACTGTTTTACAGGAGTGACTCACCATATTTAGCTTCGGCTATTTCCGCTGGGGGCAAAAATAACTACGCACCTTTAGTCCAGTGTACCAACCATATGTGTCCAATCCGAGTACACTGGCATGTTAAGCTCAATTACAAAGATTACTGGCGGGCGAAAGTCACAATCACCAATTTCAATTACAGGATGAACTATACACAGTGGAACCTAGTCATCCAGCATCCCAATTTCGACAACCTCACAAAGATATTTAGCTTCAATTATAAATCATTAACACCTTATCAAGCAATAAGTAAGCTATCAAAGTTATTTATGCTTTTGTATGTTATTTCTGATGAGTTTTTTCATTGCCCCTATTTCTTTAGTTGTATTCATAGAATTCTGACGGCATTCAAAAAAAAAAATCATAGAATTGTGATATCAATATGGTGTTGTGAAAGTATTATTAAGTCTTAAGGGGACTATTTCTTTCACAAGATAATGTCACTTTTTGTGTGCGGAGAAGTTGGGACATGTTACACTACAGCTATTTAGTGTGTATGTACAACATTACAAGTTGTTCATCATTCATTTAAGGGCCTCTCTCTCTCTCTCTCTCTCTCTCTCTCTCTCTTAACTCTTTGGATGGTCCAAGATCAATCCTTATTTGCAATTATAATTATTCAAGTTAATCTTAATTGCAACTAGGACGGACATTAATGCGTCTTTGGAAGTCATTTACTATACTATTTCTAAAGCCATTATTACCATCATTTGCAAATAATCATACTTAACTATAAAATCATTTGCATGTAAAGAACAATGGCATTAAAACTTCAACTTCTTGAATTTGGTTATGCAGATGATACTGCCATGATGTGGGGAGTCAAATTCTACAATGATTTGCTCATGCAAGCCGGTCCTCTTGGGAATGTACAATCAGAGTTTCTCTTCCAAAAGGACCTCGCAACCTTCACATTTGATAAAGGATGGGCTTTCCCTCGACGTGTATATTTCAACGGTGATAACTGTGTTATGCCACCTCCAGATGCGTACCCATGGTTGCCAAATGCCAGCCCTCCACAAGCTACATTACTTATTCCGATCATGGTCTTGTTGTCATCATTGGCATTCTTATTGACTTATATCTAGTAAATCAGATGGGCCCCAAACTTTCCAACTGGATCATCGGAGGCTTCTTTAAGTGGGTTTGGATTCTAATTAATGGACACGTTGGCGGTGGATCCTTGGCAATAAAAGCTGGTTCAGGTGCATTCCATCTATCCCAATGAAATTTCACTTCTGTGTGTAGCGGAAGGTTAAGTTCATTGCCATTTCAGTTACTGTGATCTGTGATTATGTTGTAGTTTTAGCTGTTGTAACACATTCTTATTTATATAATTATCGTTCTTGTAGAGGAATCTTGTAGAGGAATCATGTGGAAAATGCTCTTTCATTTGTACTAAGAATCATTCACAAAGAAACTACCGCATATTTGTTCTTGATCTAAGAGTTATTCACTCTTATTTTCATTTTCTATGATATCATTTCTAATTTATAGAGGTCAAGCATCCATGCAAGTCAAAACCAAATGTGGGAGTCTTCCTTCGCACACACTTATCTATCTAAGCATCTCATCTATCTAATCAGTTTTGTTAAAATTCTATGCTATCCCTGCAGGTGGGTGTTTGGTTCTATGAAATCATGATGTGTTCTCTAGCACTTGAAAATGGAGATCATGTCATTATTATTTGGGCAGACTTCAAAATCAAGAATAATTTTTATCATTCTTGAAATTTCAGAAGATCCTGTCACTGTCATTTAGTATATGGGCAGTCTTCAAAATCAAGAAATTTTCCGTCAAAGTAAATGGACTTCCACATGCAGATAGATTTATACCGATCTTTCTAACCATCTTTATATTTCTTGACACTTTTGTTAAAATCCTATGTCTTGGTATCCCTGCAAATGGGTAATTGGTTCTTTGAAATCTTGATGTGTTCTTTATCACTTGAAAATGGAGATCATTTCATTACTGTATGGGCAGACAGGCAGTCTTCAAAATCTTCTATAAAAAACATTTAGACCACAGAAAGTCTTCCAATTTCTCTCATTCTATAAAAATAATTCAATGGTTTTTACACCACCAATTCATGCTATCTACAGGTTGAAAATGCGATTTGTAGCAGTCTTTTTTCACTTGTAAAATATTCAAAATCTCAGAACTTTCATCATTCTGAGCTCACCGAGAAAAATTACCCAAAGACCATCAGTAGTAGAAAGGCTGAAGCCGCGAGTATTGAGAAAGAAAGTTTCTTTACATTGGCTGAGTTTGGCAGGAATGGGTATGAGTCAGGCGGCGGCAACATGCACTCATCGCCATTGAAGTAGAGTCTCCGAGGAAATGCCCATCCCTGTTTGAGAGTGAATGTGTCCTGGTTCTTCTCTAGTAGAACTTCAGACTGTACATTTCCAAACGGTCCTGCCTCCATGAGTAGATCATTGTAGAATTTCATGCCATAAAACATCCCTGTATCATCTGTGAATACAGTTCAGAGGAAATTGTCAGGCTCGAGTTCTGTTTTCTTCCAACAAAATCATTTCCACACTAAAACAAATTTCGGGTCCGTTTGGTTGCACCAAAAATTAGGAAAATCAAAGTAAATGGATATATTTTCCTTTTCCTAGCACTGTTTGGTTGCCATTTATTTTCCATTTGACAGTTGTCTTTCTTAGATGCAAATTTTCCAAATGCAATCCGGTTTTTACTGTTTGACTTTGCTCTGAAATCAAGAGGGAAAGGAAAGTAAAGAATTAGGAATCTGTTTTCCTTTACTTCTATGTTACATACATCCAAGGATCCGTTTGGATGTAGGTGAAGTAAAAGGAAAGTAAAATGATGTAATTTTTCAAGTAAGAAAAGTTGAATTTAAAATCATGTCTACTTTCACTTTCCCCTTGTTTTGGGAGGAAACTCAATAGGCTGTTATTTGAAAATTTTCTTGGAAAGTAAAGAAGTGGGAATCTATTTCCTTAGTTTTTTATATGGTGACGGACCGAACTCAGTACCACCCTTGATATTTGTTCCAACACCAACACACTTATTTTTAAGGGGCTGCTGTTGGATCAAATATCAAGGGTGGTACGTTTGACGTACGACCTTCATGGGACTTCATAATCGGCCACCATATAATTTCTCCTATTTTCTTTCCTTGTACTTCTATATTACATGCATCCAGTGGATGTACGCTAAGCGCAAGTAAAACGATGTCATTTTCCAAGAAAAAACAAATTAGAAGTAAAAATTCGTATATACTTTCACTTTCTCCTTGTTTTGGAGGGAAACTTAATAGGCTATTTTTATTTTATTTTTTTGAACAGCAGAAACTCAATTCAATAGACTATTATTTGAAAATTTTCTTGCAGACAATGAAAGTAGAATGGCATGACGACCATACTTATCTGGGAAGAAAATGAAGTCATTTTATTTTCTTTTCCCAAGGAAACTTTTTTATTGGCAACCAAACGGACCCAGATTCGTTTCAGTTCAGAAAAAAACCAAACGGACTAAATTACACTACTGCATGTGGATCACACATACTTACTTATGGATTGGTAAGGGACTAGCGGCTTATAATCGAAGCTGAACACTTGAGTGACATTGTTCAGATTCGGATGCTGAATGACGAGCGTCCACTGCGTGTAGTTCATCTTGTAATTGAAGTTGGTAATGGCAAGCTTGACGCGCCAGTACTCTTTGTAGTTGAGTTTCACATGCCAATGAACTCGGATCGGGCACATGTGGTGCGTACATTGTAGTAGCGGCGAGTTATCCTTCCTCGGCGTGTTGATTCCCACCATACTCAGTAGCTTCGAGTCGCTCCTGTTGTTCAAAGTTACAGTGTACACAATTCAGATTTGGGAATAATTTACAATGCATGATATTCTGCACCATAGTTACAAAGTTCGGATTTGGGAATAGTTTATAATGCATGATATTTTGTACCATATTTACAAAGTTTGGATTTGGGATTAATTCGGCAAGGCAAATGTTTAAAAAACTCGGGATTTATTTGAAAAGGGTCTAGGTTATAATTGAAGAAAATGATTATTTTTCTATTGAAAACACATATATGGGAACTGATATTTGCACTCTCTTTATAAGTATTTCCTCTCTTTTGGTTTTATTTTTCTTGAAAATAAAGTTATTTCTACGAAAAGACAAAAAAAAAAAGGCGGTGTAAATGCACTTCTACTTAGGAAGTGCTGAAAAGGAGCGGCATTTCCCATTATATATATATATATATATATATATATATATATATATATATATATATAGTCTACTGATATTGGCACTACCATGTTTTGACAAATCCACTAACTCATCATGTCTCTTATTATTTAAACAGCTCTCAAAGGTTATTACAGTTCCCAAAATGCTCTTAGGAGCCAATTAAAAAAGACAAGCTGAGTTTGTGCAATTATTAAAACAAGGTAGTGCTACTATCAGTGGTCTATATATATGCATGTATATAGTGTGTATATGTATGTATGTATATATGGGGATTGAGTTGGAAGCTTACTTGATACAATTTTTTTTATTCTGGCACCCACAAGCACAAGTGGGACAGGGAGTGATTGTGTCGTTATAGAAAGATGAGAAGGAAACACAACAGCTTGGGTTCCTCCTTGCTAGAAACTGTGAGTAGGTGCAAGTCACATTCCATGTCACTGCAGAACAGAAGGATTGTTCCTCAGTCCCCATTACCAAAAATACAAGCAAAGTAACAGAAAGGAGTGATCCAACTATCCCATTGACATTTCTCCTCATAAAACCTTGAAAATTTCAAGCACAGAAATGTAAAAAAACCCAACTTACTCAATGCCTGAGTCTTCCTCCGACGATCTGGCGTGAAGAAGGTAGTGGACGGCACAATCGTTGCAGGCCCACACGTGTACCCTGGCCCTGGACCGAGCAATGTAAAATTCTTCGGTAATTTCACGGTCTTGTTCGAGGTCCCCGCTTGGCCCACACTCACTTGGAAGGCCGAAACTGCGCCTGCCGGATCTTGTCCATAGGATGATACCACCCCACCCTTGCAACAATTGGCGAATTGCTGATTGTAGGGGACGCCCGGGAGCAAATCGACTACGGTTGGAGTCTTCTTGCAACAATGTGGGATGTTCCCTTTGAACTTTGAACAGTCTCCTTGTTCAGTTGTTTGGGCTCCCACCATAGACCATATCACATCTTTCTTAGCCCACGACCATGATAAGGTCCAACCCGGGGTCATGATGTGTCGGTACATTTGGAAATTATTCATTGTCACCGAAGCCTGGATATGATCGGGTGGAACTTGGGTTAACGAAATAATTCTAAGATTTGTTGGATGCTATGTTACACGGGTTCTTCTGAATGGAAGAAGTACCTCTGTCTGACACGTTTCAAATTCCAATACTTTAGGATTCTCTGTGACCCTTCTAGATCTCTTTGATCTATTTTTTCTGAATATTACTACCACAACTTTACAGTTACTGCATGTTTTTGAGTTTTATCCATCATAATAGTAAGTTTTTTATGTGAAAATAAAATATTATATTTACATAACTTATTAAAATTTGTGGGGATATGATATCAGCACAACCATGTTTTCAATCTGCATGTGTTTTGTCTTTCAATTGTCTTGTGAGAGCTTTTTGGGGAGTATAACAACCTTTAGGCAGCTCTTTAAATACTAAAAGACAAGATGTGTTTGTGAAAATATCAAAACATGGTTGTGCTGATATCATTTCACAATTTTTAATATAGTAGTTGTTATACCATTCAATATAATATATATATATATATATATATATATATATATATATATATATATATATATATAGTAGTTGTTATAATCATATTATTATGTAAAAAATTTGAATTCCACTATTGTAAATGATAAAAAACAACATTGTTGCAAGACTTGCATTAATGTAATTACCCACATATGTTCATTTGTACATAAATGAACTATTAAAATTGAAATAGTGGTTGCTTATTTTACTTCTTTTTTTCTTTTTTTTGAAGATTTATATGTTCTATTTGGGACACGAGATTTAAGTTCATATTAAAAATTCTGTTTAAAATAGTCACTGCTGATTTTCTGGTTTATTTTAAACAGTTTATTTATTCCCATCCTGAATTATCAGGGTTCTTAAAAAAAGAAAGACAAGAACATAGTACCAGTAGAATCTGCATTCAACGGATCATATGCAACTAAGGTGATACTCACCACATAGCCATCTGGGGTCCATGACATTACGTCCCATTTGATCGTTATGTTGCCGTTTGGATCCAACGGATCATATGCAACTAATTCATAGAAACACACCCAAAAAAAATGGAAAAAATGAGCAAATGAGCAAATGAACTGCGAAGATCAAATAACGAAGTTCGAAATTCAGTTATAGTCTTACCTGTGTGAGCAAAAAGGATGACAAATAAGAGAGATGAGAGGGAAAATCGTAACTCCGAAGGGGAAAAATGTCGACGGTAAATGACCCAATTGATTTTCTCTGGATTTTTGTGAACTGGGTCTTCAAATCTGATGGTTTCCATATCTGAAATTTGTCGAGAAATATGTGTTTTTCGAGATCTAGACCCTCGGGTGATCAGAAGAGTATAAATGCAGTTGTGGGTTTTTAAGGAAAAGTTGGTAAAGATCTACCTACTGGTTGTTGGGTACTTGGAATGATATATTTTTCACTCCTCTCTGTCATGAATTTTAGTTCCCCTTTTTTGAAGCAATGTTCTTGCTGGGATATGAAGAATAACACTAGGTGGATTTCATATGTTTGAATACTACAACCCAACGATCATCTGGTCTGTGATAAAGACCTTATATTGTATCTGGCTTCCAAATCAAATAACCTGGATTAATTAAGAAAATGACATGAATAATCCTTATACTTCTTATTTAATCCGAGCCCACAGTTGATTAGCATTTGTGTTCTAGTGTATGTTGCATCAGTACATGTACCAGTGTGACAATCCAAAACATACTTCAAAAACAAAGATTCGTGGATTCACCAAAATTCAATTTTTGTTGCAGTATAGACTGTTGCACTTTTCAAACCCTTTTTTGGATTCAATAGTGTTATAATGGAATGTTATATTTTTCATCTAAAAGCTTTCAATTAATAAGGGTAGAGAGTCCCCATTTGATGCAGACATCTCAGCTGAATTCAGATACCTGATTGCTTGAATCAGAGAGTTTCTCAAATTCCCGTATGGGTTTGGTCGGTCAGTCCCTGATTTGAGCACTTATAACGAAATACAATTAAAAAAAAACAGTTTCTTCAATCGAAGGATATTTTTATTGATTAAAAAATCCTTGAATAATATCAAAAGCTGATTGCTTATAAAAAAAGGAAAGAAATCACAAGATTGATTTGGAGGGTACTTGAAATCACAAGATTATTGTCTTTAATCTGTCAGAGTTTCTTGAAATCACAATATTATCTAGAAACTCTGACAGATTAAAGACAATAATTCTGGTATTGTTATATTTAACAAGGCAAATATCACTGCCACTGTGTGGTTTTCTTTCTTAGTCTAAAACAAGGTAAGATTCAAGTCAATTTTTTATATAGGGAAATGATATATCCACCCCTTTTTATCAACAGGAACACCCCTTGTCAGTGTATAATGACTAAAGAGGGTCTGTTGTACTTATGTCAAAAGAATTCAATGCCCTGATTGCCACAAACACTGACAGGGGGTGTTCCTGGTGATCAAAAGAGGCCGATATATCACTTCCCTTTTTATAATGTCTTTCTAGAGTAAGCATATTATTTAGACCCCCCCCCGGCGCGCCAAAAAAAAAAAAAAAAAAGGTTACAACAGGGTCCACATGAATAGATGATCTAGACCATTCATTTTTTTTGGTCCCGGGCGTAAATAACCCATAGCCCCAAAAATGGAGGCTACATGATTATCCTAACCCTTCAATTTGTTGCCCCCATTTTTGGAGAGAACTGTAATGGGAGTGTTGAAGTATAAATGATTAAATAACACCAACTGTAAACAGCTTAAGCTTTTGGACTAATTGGTTGTTTCACATGGCATCAGAGCTATAGCCTCATGGTAGGTCCTGGTTCAAAACCCAACAACTCCTTGATATTAAAAATCCATGTGTACGGCCAACCCAAGAGAGGGACCACATGTGCCATGTGTATACTATGGCCAACCTAAAAAAAGAGGGGCCACATGTGAGGGGGAGTGTTGAAGTATAAATGATTAAATAACACCAGCTATTACAGCTTAAGCTTTTAGAGTAATTGGTTGTTTCATAGGGAGCTCCAAAAAAATAAAAGGTTGAGAGGCATCTTGTGTCAAAGGTTAATGCAGTAACTCCAAATCCACTGAAACATTCTGAATTATGGGCAAGCTGACTATATAACCTTGTGACCCCACTAGAGCTATCTTTATATGTAACTACAAAACTAAACAAAATAGCCTTTTAACACATTTAGCCAAATCCTTCAGCAATGATGATTAAAGAGAAAAAAAGGGTCAACCGAGACGCAAAAGTAAGCCCGACGCTTTTCGAAACATCAAGCTAACATCAGCAGTGAGCCCTGCAGAGTAATGTTCATTACAAAATTAGCAGGCTTGGTAAATGTGATTTATTATTATTTTATATTTATTTATTTATTTTTAAATTTGGATGCTGGTTTTGGTGGGCCAAATGTAGTGAAAATATGAATAGTGTTATAAGACAACAATATGTAAGACACTATTTTTATTTTTGGGTTGCTCTAAAATAGAATTAGGGTTGATCTTCAGGTTGGGTTGAGCCTCTAGCTTAGTTGGTTAAGGCTTTGTTCTCCAACATTGAGGTCAGAGGCTCAATCCAGCTTAACTACCAGGAAAAAAGGTTGATATTCAGGTTGGAATTGATTATACACCATGGATAGGATTAAACTAGGGTTTTAAGATGTTTTGGGACTATATATGAAGTTTTGATGTACTATTCAAGAGGTCAGTGAATAGTTATAAGCTTTCCTTTTGAGGATGTGGGTTTTACCATATTTTGATCATGTTTTCATCACATACATCGCCATTTCTTTCTCTTCATATTCTTCTGATTTGAAGCGGTAGTTGCGGTGCAATAACTAAGCTTGAGATGAAAAAACTCAACTCAACTAAGCCTTTGTCTCAAGCTAGTTGGGGTCGGCTAAGCTTGAGATGAAAAAAATAGAAATAAAATAGAGGAAACAAAGAGGGCAAACTGGTTTTTTTGTAATTACTTGGTCTTTTACCCTTGAGTGTTATGTACTCAATTTTAATGAATCTTCTTTGGAGTTATATTGCAATAATAGGAAATTAAGTCCTGTGAAGGACAGAGTATACCCTTTTATTGGGTAATCAATTGAATCCACTCAATTTATTTTTCTTTTTGCTCTGTGAAAGGATAATTTATTCAAAGAATAGGAATAAATTACAACAAAGTGCAGAAGCCCAGAAAAGAAGAGAAGTAAAGAGGGCAACCAAGATGTAATCTCTAGCTTCACTGCAGATATCACCAATGAGAGAACCCGATAAAGATTTCAAGACTAGGCCTTGTCACAATCTTTTTCATTTATAAAGTAGTTATTTTCTAATATGTTGTATAATCTCTAGGATTAGTTCATACGTTCCATTTTTTGCTCCAATAAGAATGTGAAGAGGATCATTTCAGGGCCTGAAGTTGCGACCAAAGTCCTCTGTATCTATTTTAACAATATATCTTACAAATACAACCATCAATATGTGTACTAAACTACTGAATATTATTGTAAGTTGTACCAGTTAATAATAAATGAACACACACTCTCTCTCTCTCTAACATTACCTCTTCATAGTCTTGGTGTGAAACAACCAATTACTCCGAAAGCTTAAGCTGTTGGAGAAGGTGTTATTTAGTTGCCTAGGCAAATTTAACAACCATGGTTCCCTCTCAACTGTAACAAAGAACTTTTTATCGAACGCAGCTTTGATAGAGTTCCTCTCATGCTTGGACGCTCTTTAGTCGATTTTGTTGCACAAGACAAACCCAGTCTTATCAGAGCTACCAGACACTCTTCTTTTCTACTTCGCCAGTTGGATTCCATTACGTTATATGTATTGTGTTGGGTGCTGCTAGTACTGTTATTGCTGCTGGTGCTGTTTGCGATGGTATGGGGATTAATGTTAATTATTCTGTCAGTAAAAATGCTATTATCTTCCAGCAAACTTGGATCCACAATATCTGTAACTTGATTTCTACGCACCGCGGTTGCAAACTTGTTCATGTCTAGTCCAATCCTAAACACTTCATCAGTAGGTTTCTTTCCTGTAAAAATCTCCAGCAATAGAATCCCAAAACTGTAGACATCTCCGCTTGTCGACACTTTGCCACCAAAACCATACTCTGGTGACCATGAAAGAAGATTAGATGGAAAACTTGAGTTGTAAATCTATAGAAGCTCATTAAGAGACGATAAAAAAATGCATAAAACCATACTATCAATTGTTGAATTGATTGAAACTATAGTAGTCATGGTATCTAAATGGGTTGATCTTAGGAAACAGAGCAAAAAATATTAAAAAACCTGGAAATTTTCAGAACCCCTAGGACGTTTTTCTGAGATACTAAACAATGATGTAATGGGTTCTGTTGTTTTATCAAAACCATGAATGAAATTGCAGTCTCTTGCTCACAGAAAAGAATGAAAGGAAATTGCGGTATTTCAATTTGTAAAAAAGAGAGTAACATCCATAAGTTTGTGAGAGGTTTAGTGAACAATTTAGTGTTGTGAAAGTTTTTCAAACACTCATAAATGAAGGTGCAGTTTCTCACCCAGATAAGAAAGAATGGAAAATGGGGCACTTTTTTTTTGTGAAAACCCAGAAATTGAAATCAGTATGATGGTTTTACAGATACTGAACAACATGGTATTGGGTAGTAATAATTTTTCAGTAAGACTAGAAATGAAATTGCAGAAAATGAATAACATGGTAACAGGTTGTTATAATTTCTCATACACCCAGAAATGAAATTTCAGATACTAAACAATATAAGTAATGGGTTGTTGTGGTAATTTTTCAGAAACCCACGAAAGAAATTGCAGTTTTTTCTCTCAAAGAAAGGAGAAAGGGGATTTAGTATTCTTTTGTGTGGTTTTTAGTCGCTGAATTTTAAAGCAATTATCTTTCAATACCTGGAGCAATGTACCCAATGGATCCTTTTAGTTCAATTGTGCAACTCTGGTTCTTCAAATGATTTTGAAAGAGAAGCCTTGCCAGACCAAAATCCCCAACATGAGCAATCATCTCAGTGTCCAAAAGCACATTGCTCGGCTTTAAATCACAGTGAACTACAGGAGGATCACAGTCATGGTGCAGATAATCCACGGCAGAAGCCACATCTATAACAATGTTCAGTCTCTGAATTAGACTTAAACCCGACCCCGACATGTTTTCGGGATACAACCACTGATCCAAACTACCATTTATCATAAAGTCCATAACAACAGCCTTAAATTCAACTCCTCTGTGGTCAATACTTGAGCAAGACGTGATGATCTTCACAAGATTTCGATGTCGAATACTCCTTAGAGCTTTGCATTCTGCTACAAAGCTTTTCAAGGCTTGTTTCTGTTTTAAGTCAAAGACTTTAATAGCTACCACGTCGGCTGTTCCACGTTCACCAACTATAATTCCTCTGTAAACAGACCCAGAACCCCCCCTGCCTATCAGATTTTCTGAATTGAAACCATTTGTTGCTGAATGTATCTCTGAATATGATATCTTCCTATGTTTCCCTTTGAAGGAACTAGACCCATTTGAGAATCCTGCTTTAAAAATTTTCTTCTTCTGCATTGAAATACTTGGGTTAGCACCAACAATTACAGCAAAGCTTATAAATGAAGTGATGATTGACAACAATTCACGCACTCCATCAAAGATTGACAATTTTCTTTAGACAAATGGAATGTAGATTGGAAATGGAAACTGACTCCTCTAACAGAGTCTTATGGGCTAAAGGGACTAACAATGGTCCATGGAGACTCGCTAATCTTATTGATGAAATAAAAGTTATGTGTTTGTTTTGTGTTTGCTCTTTTTATCTTATTACTGGAAGTTCCAATGATTTGGCTAATCCCTTAGCCAAATGAGGAGCTTCTAGTGAATCATTTTATATGGGGCAATCCTTGCCCCTTGAAGTGCACATGTAATCCATTATTATTTAATAAAATTGTTATCTTCATAAAAAAGTGGAGATCTCAAATAGAAGAGAACACCAACAATGACAATTTTTAGTACAATATAAGAAGATGATGAGTTTTACTTGGATTTAAGTAGCCTCACCTTCAGCGAATTGAGAGGAGGAGATGGTCCAAGAGCTCTAGAACTGCCCATGAAGCAGGAAAAGAGGCTCAGAACAAGTAGAAGAAAATGAAATTCCTCCATTTTAGTTTTTCTATGTGCTAATGTGGTTATGAAAATGTAACTGGTGGGAGAGATATACAAGTAAGCACTGTTTAAAAACTCCCACACTCAATCGTCAACTCGCCCGAGTTGACGATCTTTGAAGTTGGCCTGAGTCTTGTCCTGAGTCCAATTTTTGTCCTACCAAGTCAATCAAAAATCATTTGACTCGCCAAGTTACATGAAAAATTGACTATCATTGATCATTGAATCGCCCGAGTCTACTCGCCAAAAGGTTGCTCCTACTTTCCCTGCAGCTAGGGTAAGGACTGGTTCGTGTAGACTACACTGGTGATCCTTGTGGACCATGGATATATTTATGGTCTGTAAAATTATATAAAATAGATGCAAGGGCACCCTTGCATAAAGAGCCAGAAAGGAGGCCTTGATTGGATCCACATCATTTTTAGTAACCTTCTAAAGTCGGTTGAGAAAGTAAATTTCGTTGCACTTAATGACGTGGATCCAATCGAAGGCCCTTTTCCGGCCCTTTATGCAAGGGCGCCTTTGCATCTATCATTCCTCAAAAAAAAATATGGGAGATGGAAATATGGAACTTGGAAGTCAAATTTGGCATGTATTATCGAATTTTATGGCCCACAACGTGGATTACTATGTCAATTGACTTGACAAAGGAATGGCCATGCCCAATAGCCGCATGAGAGAGATAGAAGAGTTTTATTGTGAGCCCACCTCCTTCCAAAACGTGAAAAAGGCTCTAGAAACTTTTGTATGTGAGTGTAGTTTCCTATAGTCTTGGTCATGGTTTCAAATTTTCCCAGAATTTCCCTGAAATGACCGAAATATCTCCAAATATCTCCCTTTCCATCCCCACCGAAATGAAATCACCATGATTTCCTTTTATATCATTATTTTTCTGAAATTTTGATGAAAATTCCAAAAATTCGACTAAAATGGTCGGTATGACAAAAAGAAAAAGAAAAAAAGGGAGATGATATTTTCACCGCCCTGCAATACTTGCACACCCCCCTTATAACGTGATTTGACATAAAGTTGCCCACTTTTCCCGTCAAATCAGGTTATAAGGGGGGTGTGCAAGTACTGTAGGGGGGTGAAAATATCATCACCCAAAAAAAAATGAAAATATGTTATTATTTGCATTTCATTTCATGTAGGGAATGATATTTGAAAGGAAATATTATGAACCATACAGCAAAGCAACCGTATCTTATGCATGTGATGTCAGATCGGCATAGGACCAATAATACCTCGTAGTTCTATGCGATATTGACATAGGGTTGGAGTTGAGACTTGTCATTATTATTTCTTCTACATCACTACATTGTACCTCTTTAGTGACTTTACCATAGTTTTAAAACTCGTCTGCATCATTGTGGACTCCCTTGAGTCGACTCCCTTTTCCCTTGGCCGCGTTCTGCATTTTGCTGCCTCGTTTCGCGTTTTGCCCTACAAAGTTAATCAAAACTCTTTTGACTCTCCCGACTTATGACCGCGTCAACCGAGTGCTCAGCCGCGTTAACCGAGTACTCGACCTCGTTGTGCTGCTTAGTCGACTAGGATTTTCTTCGACTGTGTATTGACCCACATCCGTGTTTTTTAAGATTGGATTTTACTATTCCATACATGTGCGACAACGCATGTCACCATGTGTTCGATGTGATTAAACCGTGATGGATGATTATCTTGTTTACGTGGTGATTTCTAAATATGTATATACGCTTATTGTAGCCTTTCCCAAAGTTTCATCTTAAAATTTCATTATTTGCAAAAGTTTTCATACGTTTCCGTGATTTTACAAGATTTCCACCGAAACCGAAATTTAAAACCTAGGTCTTAGTACTGTTTGCCCAATCCTTTAATCTTTTTTTAAAAACTTTGCACAAAATAGTCAAATCTCTGCAATCACACTTTGTTAAAAAGTTTATACTTGTCTAACTCTCTGATATTTTTCATTGAAATTTTAAGGTAGAACTATCATCTTATACTGCTTTTTCCTAACTGTTATATGTACACTTAAATTGTTTTTTCTACTTATCTATTGATTTTATACTATCTTTTTATTGTTGAAGTGTAAATGATTAAATAACACCAACTCTAACAGCTTAAGCTTTTGGAGTAATTGGTTGTTTAACATATATTTCTAACTCATCTATTTTTACCGCCCACCTAGAAGAGCAACTCGCTCTGTAGTGTTGTCACACAAGATAAGCATGGCACCTGCATGATGGCCGGATTCAATGTTTTTTTTGGGTCTTTATCGGGTTTTTGAGTCAACCCTTGTTGGCCCTCTTTGGAGTCTATTCAGAATTTGAATTTTAGAACTATGTTAAAAATAATTTCCATATAATCTTATATAATTACATATGTGTAGGAACTGTTTCCTCTATTTGCAAATAATGTTTATAATAGTTTTAGAAAAGGAAATGATATCAGCACAACCATGCTTTAATAATTGCACTATCCCATCTTGTCTTCTATTATTTAATGAGACGTCAAAGATTATTACACTTATTTTCAAAAAGCTCTCACAACTCACAAGCCAATTAGAAAAGAAAAGACAAGCTGAGTTTGTGCAGTTATTTAAACATGGTTGTTCTCTGATATCATTTCCCTTTAAAAATAGTATTAATGGGTTCCAAAGAGACCCCAACGTCCTATGATTGATATTAAATTAATCTTTTTCCTGTGGTTGTTGTTTGTCGTTGGTGTTAGTCCTAACAGTCAATCCAGTCTGCGTGAACTATGAAGTACTACTCTTTTTACTTGACCCAAAGTCCTTATTTTCTTCTCTTCTAATCTCAGATAACAACCCCCACTCCTTCTAACTTCAATAATCCCCGTCAAACACTCCAAAAAATAGTGAATTCCTGCCTAATGTGAAAAAGTAAAACAAGAGCATATTTCTATATTTTCACACTTTCGTGTGGTTTCTCAATCAGAGATTGAGCAAACCCAAATGGGTTTTGTTCCTTTCTTTCATGGTTGTTTATCTAACAACCATTCTAAGCCCCTCTCATCATCTAAAATCAAAGATACTGTTATTTTTTCCCATATGGGTCTTTTGGGAAAATTACTTCTGGTTATCATTTCAGCTTTCCTCAGTATAGCTTCTGCATGTTCTAATGGAGAGTGCAAGGTCTGTATTTTTCTTTCTTCTTTTCTTTTAATAGCCTTTCTGTTCTTAAGTTTATTTGAATTTTATTCAATTTAGTTTTAATTAATTTATAATCGCAGCTTCTCGACAAATGTTCGTCGGACAATGATTGTGAGACAGGATTGTATTGCTTCTCCTGCAGGCAAGGATTTTCCGGCACTAGATGCGTAAGATCAACAGTAACAGATCCATTCAAGCTACTGGTAGTTTTCTTATACTCTATAATTTTATTTTTCTTTCCTATGTTCTTCTTCTACTTTCATAAATTACCCTAAGTTTAAGGGAACCTAGGTTGTAGGATATCTTAAGTGGAGCAATTACATGGCTGATAATTTGGAATTTTTTTCATAGATGTAAGGTTGGGAATTAATCATTGTTAGGGTGAAACTAAAATTGGTGCTATATAAGATTATTTTAAGTTAATCTTATTTGCAAATGGGGACATTAAGACTTCTTTCAAAGTCATTAACTAAGTCATTTCTAATACTATTAGAAACATCATTTGCATATAATCATATTTAACTTCAAAACCCATAAAGGTTATAAGAGTGACTTATAGTTTCTTTGGACGCCGCCAAAAAAATTGGTCCTTATTTACAAATTAAATTATTTTCCGTAAATGTATATGTGTATGTGTATTTATATTAGTAACTAAAATCATGCAAATATACTTTGGTTGCAGAATAATTCATTACCTTTCAACAAATACGCGTTCTTGACAACACACAATTCTTTTGCGATCGATGGCGAGCCGTCTCACACGGGCGTCCCTCGATTTGCAGTGACAAACCAGGAGGACAATATAACCCAACAATTAAATGTAAGTTTTTTTATTTTTTAAAGCATGCATATATTTTAGATGAATAAATATGTTATTTGATGCCGAAATAAATAATTATTGATTTATTTTAGCTTAATTTTTATTTGCAGAATGGGGTGAGAGCCCTAATGCTGGATACCTATGATTTCAAAGGAGATGTATGGTTGTGCCATGCTAGTGGAGGAAAATGCTCTAGTTTCAATGCATTTGTGAGTATCTTATTATTATTACTAGTAGTATTTCTACTTATTATTGTTATTATTATTAGGGAAATGATATCCACATCTCCTTATTTTGATAATAAAACTCCTTTTTTACCAAATGGATTATTTGGTTTATATGTTCTCCAATACTCATTGGTGATGGGTGCATGGACTAGATAATCGGTGTGTCCTTTGCGGTATCATTTCCCTTCAATACTTTAAAAAATATGTGACTCAAATATTCAAAATTTATACTAGACTAATATGCTATCCGCGCTACCATATTTTGATAATTGCAGTGCACACTTTGTTTTTCACTTTTTTGATTGGATGTTGATAGCATCTTTAGCATTTTAAGTTGTAACGGTAGTGGAAAGATAATTTAAAATGTGTAAGACAAAGTGAGTCGTGTCGTTATCAAAATGTGGTGGTGTGATATCAGTCCTCTGTTTGTAGCAGAGGAATGATCTAGTGCAACTCATTTTATAGACCCACCCTTAAAAGCTAGGTGTTGGTGTTATGTGTCTGTAAATAATGTTATGTGACATGTTTTTAAATAATTAAATGTACATGTATGCAAGAGGAGTGGGTGTAACTTGCAGTAACATGGTGAGTCATGGGAGTCTTGTAGTTAGAGTTAGTTGGAGTCGAGTGAGGCCATCCTTGTTGGGAGGTTTCTAGTCTAGTTAGTGGGTGAAAATAGTGGGTAACTGCTAGTACAGTAGTGGGTAAATGAGTAATAGAAGAGTAGGTGTTGTGGTTTTAACCGTTTCAGTGTTGTGGATATAATGGCAAAAGGCATTGTAATGAAGGATTATGGTCAGTTAATGCAATTGCTTATGGAGGCTAGTTTGCCTCGAAGAAACTGTTATCTTCTCTTCATTTTCTTAGCTTCCTAATTTGAGTTTATCAAAATAGGTAAACAGAGGAACAAGAAGGAAAATCGAGAGCTAAGTTATTTGGCTCAAGATCACATCCTTGATTGCCCGGTTTCATCTACTCCTTATACCCGATCACGTGGTCGAGATCATAACAAAGTGGTATCAGAGCCAGGCATGGCGGACCAACGCCTAGATCGATTGGAATCTGAGATGGGAAGTTTGAAGGTGAATCAAGAGTGCAAATTTAAGGAAATGATGGATTACATGCAAAATATTTTTGCTGCTATCAATACTCGCGTAGACAATGTTACTGTCAGCCAAGATCCGGGTGAGACATCCAACATGCAAAATATTTTTGCTGCTATCAATACTCGCGTAGACAATGTTACTGTCAGCCAAGATCCGGGTGAGACATCCAACAACCAACAACGAAGAGCGGGAGGAAGAACCAATAGCGGACAGAACCAAACCGCTACGGTGGTGTCCACTGGCACCTACCTTCCGAAGATGGTGAAGTTGGATTTTCCTAAATTCAACGACACCAAAGATCCTACAAGTTGGATTTGCAGAGCTAATCAATTTTTTTATTTTCATCAAACTCCAGAAGAGGAACATGTTCCACTTGCTTCTTTCAACCTAGAAGGGGATGCACAGTTATGGTACCAATTAATGAAGGATGAACAAGGACTTGTTTCATGGAAGGCTTTCAAGGAAGGGCTTCAAGTGGAGATACGGTCCTACACAATATCAGGATTTCTTTGGTGATTTAACCAAAGCTGGAACAAACTGGTTTGATGAAAGATTACCAAACGGAGTTTGAATTGTTGTTAATGCGTGCTGGACGTTTGACACCGGAACAACAAGTTGGTTGTTTTGTTAGCGGCCTCAAGGAAGAAATTAAGGTGGACGTGCGAGCCGCAATACCAGCTAATCTATCATCGGCTATTGGCCTTGCTCGTTTGTATGAAGCTCGCAATCAATCAGCAACAAGAATGCCCTTCACCAACATAATTAATTCCAACAACTCAACAATGGCCATCAAGAGACTTACACCAGCGGAACTAAGCGAGCGTCGGGCCAAAGGTTTATGTTTCAATTGCAATGAGAAGTTCGGCCCTGGGCATCGGTGCAAAAAAGCTATTTCTTATTGAAGGGAGTTGGACAGATGAAGAAGATGATGATGTGGCCAACGAGGAGAAGAACAAGGAGGTTACATGAAGCTACCCTTGAGGACAAGGGTGAATTTTAGTGGGGAGGAATGTTATGTGTCTGTAAATAATGCTATGTGACATGTTTTTAAATAATTAAATGTACATGTATGCAAGAGGAGTGGGTGTAACTTACAGTAACATGGTGAGTCATGGGAGTCTTGTAGTTAGAGTTAGTTGGAGTCAAGTGAGGCCATCCTTGTTGGGAGGTTTCTAGTCTAGTTAGTGGGTACAGGTAGTGGGTAAATGCTAGTCTAGTTAGTGGGTGAAAGTAGTGGGTAACTGCTAGTATAATAGTGGGTAAATGGGTAATAGAAGAGTAGGTGTTGTGGTTTTAACTGTTTCAGTGTTGTGGTTATAATGGCTAAAGGCATTGTAATGAAGGATTATTATCAGTTCATGCAATTGCTTATGGAGGCTAGTTTCCCTCGAAGAAACTGTTATCTTCCCATCATCTTCTTAGCTTCCTCATTTGAGTTTCTCAAAATAGGTAAACAGAGGAACAAGAAGGAAAATCGAGAGCTAAGTTATTTGGCTCAAGATCACATCCTTGATTGCCCGGATTCATCTACTCCTTATACCCGATCACGTGGTCGAGATCATAACAGTTGGTTAAAGGGAGGGTGCCCAATCCCTTATAAGCACATCCATCTCTTTCATTGGAATTGCGAGATCTTACTGAGGGATTTTCTATGTCCTCTAGAGTGTACCGAGGTTACCGAGATCTTCCCAAGGGATTTTCTCCGTCCTCAAATGTACACCAGGGTTACCATGCCCCGGCTCTAATACCACTTGTTAGGACCCAGGTAAAACTCACCCTTAAAAGCTAGACCTTAAGGGGAGGGTAACCAAGCACTTACAAGCCCATCCACATCTCTCACTTTTCTTATGTTGGATTTTTTTGCTTTCACGTGGAACCCCAACGATGTATCTCACCAATTTCAAGAGTAGACAAACAAAAAAGGGTGAAAATGTTGGGAAATGTGGTGAAAATATCACGTCTAATATCACTTTTTTTTTGTGTCACTAGGAACCAGCTATGGATACTATGAAAGAAATTGAGACTTTTCTATCGGCGAATCCATCAGAAATCATCACATTAATCTTACAAGACTACGTTGAGGCAAATGGACTAACTAAATTGTTTAACAATTCGGGTTTGTCTAAATACTGGTTTCCTTTGTCGAAGATGCCCGAAAATGGTCAGGATTGGCCTCCAATTAGCAACATGGTTACTAATAACGAGCGCCTCCTTGTCTTCACCTCGATCAAATCCAAGCAAGATACTGAAGGAATAGCTTATCAATGGAACTACATGGTTGAAAATCAATGTAAGTATTCGTTTTCTTGGGTATTTCTATGTTAGTTTTATTTGGAAAACACCATTAGCTAAATTTAGAGTATAGATCATTGTGCATTTGGAGGACCTTGTGGTTGTGGTGACTTTTTCGGAACTTTTCTAGATATCTTACTAAAAGAGCTCTAGGTATCATTGATTCGAGTATTGATTGAAAGTATACACAAAAACTTGGTGTATAGACCATAACTAGGGGTGCAATTGGGGTCGAATTTTGGGAATCGGGGTTGACCTTTTACCAAAAAATCGGGCGTTAATTCCAATTCATTTTTTAGCAAAATCCCAACCTGACCCGACCCAAGTTGCACCCCATAGTCGTAACCACTGTTAGCAAAACTTCATTTTAAAGGAATGGAGACTTCAGTCAAATAGACTACGATTGGAAGCCTAGCCCCTGTTCATTTTGTAGAGACTTCAGTCACAGTACCAAAGATTGCCACCTTCAATCAACTCATGCTCATCCTCAGCCAAAAAAGGAATGGAGACCAGTTAACAAATCTGATTCGGGGACTTCAGGTCCAGTCCTCCCTCATATTGAAGCCCCTAATCGAAATTTGGCAAGCAGCTCTACTCCAATAGCTCCTACCCGAACCAGTTTTAGCCCAGCAGTGCCTCATTATAAAAGTTCTATTCAATTCAGAAATAAATTCTCAGCTCTTGAAGGCATTGACTCTGATCCTATTGTGGAGACTTCTATTTCAATAGCTCCTTCCCCTTCGGTTCCCTCCTCGACAGATGGTTCATGGCAATCTGTTCAGAGAAAGAAGGATAAGAAAGTGAAATCCCCAGCTTCGTTCCTTCGGCCATCTCCTACCTGTGTGCTTCCCTCCATTTCAAAAGCCCCTCTAAAGTCAGGTTAATGTTTGCGGCTTTGGGCCTTGTTGTGGGGGTCCTTGCTTTCCCCCCCTCCTTTGGGCTGTTGAGATCCTCTTGGGGTGTGGAGGTCTCTTGCCTCTGGCAGTGTTGTTGCTTGGTCTTGTTTGCTTTGGCCATTTTGGTTTTTTGTCTCTTTGTTGTAGGTCCCTTCTGCATGTTTGCTTTTCAAGCTTCCCGTGTATCTTTTCTATTTTATTAATACATCTGGTAGGGGTCCGCCTAACCCCAGCTTACCCATCAAAAAAATATTAAAACTGATTGTGGGGGAGACTTGTTTGTGCATGGCCCATCCATGGCAATATGACATATTAGAATTATCTAGCATATAAATGGTTTGGATTACTTATGTCTGCTCATGTTTCTCCAATTATGTGAGCTCCATAGTATAACAGCTCATAATACTATTATTTTACATATGACAAGTGATCTTTCCACACCATTTGCTTTTCACTATCACCAACTTTTATTTTCTTTTTCATGAAAATAACTTACGTAAACAAGAGGCAAAATACAGTCATTTTTTAAGAAATGACAAACAAAAGGGGATGGAAATGCTGGAAAAAGAATATGGAAATATCATCTCCCTTTATATGCTTCATTTTTATTTTGTTTATACTTTACTAGAGAGACATTTTTCTCATGATTTTTATGATTTTATAGATGGCGATGGCGGAATGAAGCCGGCAAGTTGCCCTAATCGGTCGGAATCGGAGCCTATGTCAGATAAAACTAAATCACTAGTTTTAGTGAATTATTTCCAGACATTCCCAATTAAGGAAAATACATGCAAGATTAATTCAGTGGATCTCATCAATATGCTTCATACATGTTACAATGCGTCCGGCAATAGATGGGCTAACTTTCTTGCAGTCAATTATTACAAGGTGAATTGTTTCCAACTCTGATTTCTATTCGACGTTGGAATGATCTTAACCGTACATTATGCAACATTCGATCTTAGATCGGATCAAAGTTTGTGTGATTTAGATGATGAGCTTCTAAATACAGTTTAGAAAATGCAGTTTTAGATTGCATATTTACACACAAATTGCACCCACAATACAATTTGATTGCACACTTAACTAGCTCTTTTGTTTACTTAGCTAAAATGCAATTTAATGGGTTTATTAGCAAAAATTCTTCTTCCCCGATCAACCAATCCTATGGCTCAGATCAAATGGTGATCGATTAGATCATGAACTCTCACTTAGAATTTGGGAAATGCAATTATTTTCTAAGCAATTTAGATATTTACTTTAATTAACTAGCTAAAAATGCAATTTAATGATTCTATGATTTAGAAAATGGAGATGATTATTGTGTTTCGAGATGTTAGGGATATTAACTGCCTTTTTTTCTTCTTGAATGCAGAGAAGCGAGGGAAGCGGAGCATTTCAAGCCATTGATACACTTAATGGGAAGCTATTGTGTGGCTCAGATGATATCCAATCATGCGTGGTAAGATGGAATGTTCACATAATCACTTGATATATTGCGAGGTGGGTATCTGTTTTCATAATCCCAAACGACAGGGCATAAGCTTTCAAAATTTTGGATTTAAAAATGAGTCATGCCCTATCGCTGTTAGGTTCGATCCTAATGATCAAAATTGGGTCCGATGTGGGGAGACATGTCCGTGTAATTGGGGCCATTGATATTGTGGGCCATCAATGTGGTGACCCACATTGTCATGATCACATGCCAGATGGACCTTGTTAGTGATTTTGCATTTTCAAAATCATGTATATTACATGTTTTAGTGTTTTGGAAAATGTTTTATCAAAAGCGTTTGGGAAAAAGAAAATGTTTTCTTGGAAATATTTGCTTTTACAAAAGGATGTAGAAGTGTAGTTGAAAAGATAGTTCCACATCGGATGAGAGAAAAGAAAGAGAAGGGCTTATAAAGCACTACCTTTTCTAACTCTTGTTGATTGCACATTGGGTTGAACCCATGGTTGGACCCGCGGGACGGTGCAACGCACTGTTCGCACACGCGCACGCGCACGCGCGCGCGCGGCGTGGGCAATGGGCTATAGGGCGCATAGTGGCGCTTTATTGGCGCTTTTTTAGGCGCACTTTGCACTTCATGTGCCAAGGGGGTGCGATCCACACCATAGATGGTTGATCTAACGATGACTGGGTTGGAGAGAGGTTTTACTCAAGCCAACAGTCACATCTAGGATCGATCAGGACCGTTCAATATCAATGGGTGCGATCTAACGGTCAGATTTCAAACATTCTGGAAAGGTGCCCTGTAGAGGTGTTTTTCACACTGAAAAGACACCAGATGGTCTATAAAAAATGTGCAAACTTCAGTCATTTTAGATAGAAATCGAATTGGCAATTCTGACTGATTTTACACTCTCTTCTACACTCCTACAAAAATCCCCAAGTATTTCTACATACTGTTTTTCTTTTGTTTACTGTTCTAGATACTGTTTTTCTGCAGAAACAGAATCTAGAGATTTCTCTAAGGCTTGAAATTTCGGAAGGGCATTTCGGGTTTGATTCCGCTAGTGCTACGCGTCATCAAACATTAGTAGGGCTTCCCTACTATGCTTCATTGTATCTTGGAGGCAATTCGCGGATCCCCTTTGCACACTACTAGTGGGGGCGAATCTTGTCTTAAGGAAAGTGATATCACGCCTTGAAGCAACAAGTTTCTGTTTTCTATCATCAACAGTACCCTCAACAAATTTTCCAACAATCTTAAGACAAGATTTTCTACTGTTGTTTCAATGGCACTTTATTCAGTTCGTCAAATGACCCAAGACTTTGTCAAACTCGAACGTTTCGACAAAGGAAATTTCAAGCGCTGGCAGAAGAAGTTGCACTTCATTTTGACATCACTCAAAGTGGTCCATGTTCTCACCACTCTAAAGCCGTCAGCAAATGAAAATGAAACTTTGGCGGAGGCTCGTGCAAGGATGAAGTGGGAACAGGATGATTACATTTGCAAAGGGCACATCCTAAATGCTATGTCAGATACACTATTTGACATATATCAAGGCATGGGATCAGCAAGTGAAATCTGGAATGCACTTGAAGCCAAATACTTGGCGGAAGACGCCAGTAGCAAGAAATTCACTGTGAGTCAATTTTTAAATTTTAAAATGGTAGATGATAAGTCTGTTATTGATCAATTACATGAAATACAACATGTAATTAATCAAATTCATTTGCAAGGCATCCTTCTTGATGATTCCTTCATTGTCCTGTCAATTATTGACAAACTTCCACCAAATTGGAAAGACTTTAGAAAAAGTCTAAAACACAAGAAAGAGGAAATGTCTATTGAAGACTTGGCTCAATGCCTCAGGATTGAGGAAGAGTCAAGAATCAGAGACAAGAAAGAAAATGAAACTGTATCCTCTAAGATCCATTTGGTGGAAAATGTCAAGAATTCGAACCAACAAAGAAAAGGCAATTGGAAGAGAAACAAACACCCTGAAAAGAATACTAATAAGAATAAGAAAAGAAAGGGTGCTTGTTTCAACTGTGGCAAACCAGGCCATTACAAGAGTGAGTGCCGACTTCTTAAGGATAAGAAGTCGGGTGCACCAACAGACAAAGAAAAGTTTGTCGCCATGATTTCAGAGGCAAATATGCTTGAAGATGGCAATGATTTGTGGATTGACTCTGGTGCGACGATGCATGTCTGTAAAGACAGGAACCTGTTTTCAACTTATGAAACAGTTGAAGATGGAAGCGTGTTATACATGGGAAATTCGTCGACAGCAGAAGTCAAAGGGAAGGGCAAGGTGGAACTTGAGTTCACATCCGGCAAGCGACTCACTCTAACCGGTGTCTACCATGTACCAGAAGTTAGAAAGAACTTAGTGTCTGGAAGCATTCTCAACAAGAATGGCTTCAAACTTGTATTTGAATCTGACAAGTTCATTCTTTCTAAGGGGGGTACTTTTGTTGGGAAGGGATATATGTATGAAGGGATGTTCAAACTTAATATCAATAAAGTGAATGTCTTTGCTTATGTTTTGGATTCTTCTTTATCTTTATGGCATAATCGTTTAGGACATGTAAATACTAGGAAAATGAATGATATGGTTAAGTTAACCTTAATTCCTAAATATGAAAATGACTTAGTAGATAGATGTAAAACATGCATGCAAACCAAGATAATCACTAAGTCATTTCCTAAAGTAGATAGAACTTCTAACTTGTTAGATTTAATTCATAGTGATGTATGTGACATACATAGTGTTCCCACAAAGGGAGGTAAAAAGTACTTTGTTACATTTATTGATGATTATTCTAAGTACTGTTATGTTTATCTACTTAGTCATAAAGATGAGGTTTTAGAAAAATTTAAGATTTATAAAACTGAAGTAGAAAACCAATGTATAACAAGCATTAAATGTCTCAGATCAGATAGAGGTGGTGAATATCACTTTCCTCATTTCTGTGAATCAGTAGGCATAGTCCATGAAACTTCTGCCCCTTATACACCACAACAAAATGGTGTAGCAGAAAGGAAGAATAGGACACTTACTGAAATGATTAATGCTATGCTTGTTAATTCTGGTTTAAATAAAAGTTTTTGGGGTGAAGCCTTACTTACAGCTTGTCACATTTTGAATAGGGTACCAAGTAAGAAATCTAATATAACCCCTTATGAATTGTGGAAGAAAAGGAAACCAAACTTAAGTTACCTTAAAGTTTGGGGTTGTAGATCTATAGTTAAAGTTCCTAAACCTAAGTTAAGAAAATTAGGTGAAAAGGGTATTGAGTGTATCTTTTTGGGATATGCTAGTCACAGTAAGGCCTATAGGTTCTTAGTTATAAAACCTAATGATTTCATAGATGTCAATACCATAATTGAATCTAGAGATGCATTTTTCTATGAAAATAGGTTCACTTCAATTCCTAAAGAAATTGAACCTACAACTTCTGTAGATCATCCTTTAGAATCACAAACAGAAGTTGGTGAACCTAGTGTACAACCTAGTAAAATAAGAAGAAGTTCAAGAGATAGAAGGGATAGGAGTTTTGGCCCTGACTTTGTAACCTACCTGGTAGAAGGGACAAGGGAAAAACTCCAAGGTTCTGTCTTGTTAAACTTAAGCATAGAAAGTGACCCTCAAACCTATGGAGAAGCCATAAAGTCACAAGATGTTGCTTTTTGGAAAGAAGCAATTAATGACGAAATGGATTCTATCATGGGTAATAAAACTTGGATTTTGGTTGATCTACCACCTGGGTCTAAACCTATAGGATGTAAATGGATCTTCAAGAAGAAGATCAATGTAGATGGGACCATAGAAAAGTTTAAGGCAAGGTTAGTTGCCAAAGGGTTTACTCAAAAACCCGGTATTGATTACTTTGACACATATGCACCTGTTGCTAGGATTTCTACCATTAGAGTGTTGATTGCCCTTGCTTCCATATACAAACTTCACATTCACCAGATGGATGTTAAAACCGCATTCTTAAATGGTGAACTTGATGAAGAAGTGTATATGGAACAACCTGAGGGATTTATTCTGCCAGGCCAAGAGCATAAAGTATGTAAGCTTATCAAATCTTTGTATGGGCTTAAGCAAGCCCCTAAACAATGGCATGAAAGATTTGATAAAGTCTTAGTGTCAAATGGTTATAAGATACATGAATCAGATAAATGTATATACAGTAAATTTAAGGGCAGCAAAGGTGTTGTTATTTGTTTATATGTTGATGACATGTTAATTTTTGGTACTGATATTGCAAGCATTCAAAGTACTAAATCATATCTTTCTCAAAACTTTGATATGAAAGATATGGGTGAAGCTGATGTGATTTTGGGTATTAGAATCATAAGACAGGACAATGGTCTTATTCTAACACAATCACATTATATTGAGAAAGTTCTTAAAAAGTTTAACCATTTTGAATGTTCACCCATTTCAACACCTTTTGACCCAAATATAAAGTTGTATCTTAATACTGGCAGGACTATCTCTCAACTAGGGTATGCTAGTGTAATTGGTAGTCTTATGTATGCTATGACTTGTACTAGGCCAGACATAGCATATGCTGTAGGTAAACTTAGTAGGTTTACCAGTAATCCTAGTTTTTCTCATTGGAATGCAGTCTATAGAGTTTTAAAATATTTAAAGAAAACTATAGACTATGGTTTATGTTATAGTGGGTATCCAACTGTAATAGAAGGATACTCTGATGCTAGTTGGATAACTGAGCGTATAGACCATTTATCAACCAGTGGGTGGATTTTCACCCTTGGTGGGGGAGCAATCTCCTGGGCCTCTAAGAAACAGACATGCATAACAACTTCAACTATGGAAGCAGAGTTTATAGCTTTGGCAGCATGCTGTAAAGAGGCGGAATGGCTTCGGAATTTGTTATTGGAAATTCCGTTATGGTCTAAACCAATGCCATCGATTTATGTCCATTGTGATAGTCAGGCCACACTATCAAGGGCATATAATCATGTTTATAATGGTAAGTCCAGACATATAGGACTTAGACATAGTGCTATAAGAGAGTTACTTACTAATGGAGTAGTAACTATTGATTTTGTGAGATCGAGCCAAAACTTGGCCGATCCATTCACTAAAGCTCTTGCAAGAGATCTGGTGTGTAAAACATCATTAGGGATGGGGTTAAAGCCATTAACCAATAGTCACCAATGATGGAACATCAACTCAACACTTGAATAAACATCAAGTCTTGAGTTCAATGAGTCCAAGTACATCATATGGAGTGATTGCAAGCACTATAATCTGTATTATTTGCCATCCCAGGGTAAAGTGCTTGGTACCTGTAATGTTTAAAAGGAGAAGGCTGAGTATTTAAACTCTTAATAGGCTTATAACATAGTGTTGGAGTGTTTTAGTTACAGGGGCACTCTTGATAAGCCTACCTATGTGAGTGTGGAAGTGGTGCCGCTTCCTATGAGACCTGGCTAGTCTCTAGAGCGCTCATGAAACCAAGATATAGACACAAGGCCAGTACATGTGTCGGTTTTAGAAATTGCCCAAAGAGGTGAAATCTTGTATGTGAGACGTATCCGGTTAACCAAATAGAATAGCTAGTTCAAAGATACGTCTACTATGCAATTCTGGTTAACTTTGATATGTCCTCACTAAGTGAAGGTTCAAATCGAGAGATACCTTCATCTATGCATAAGATTTCCAAGCCTGATGAGAAAATTTTCTTTGATTTTGAAAATGGTGGGGGATTGTTAGTGATTTTGCATTTTCAAAATCATGTATATTACATGTTTTAGTGTTTTGGAAAATGTTTTATCAAAAGCGTTTGGGAAAAAGAAAATGTTTTCTTGGAAATATTTGCTTTTACAAAAGGATGTAGAAGTGTAGTTGAAAAGATAGTTCCACATCGGATGAGAGAAAAGAAAGAGAAGGGCTTATAAAGCACTACCTTTTCTAACTCTTGTTGATTGCACATTGGGTTGGACCCGCGGGACGGTGCAACGCACCGTTCGCACACGCGCACGCGCACGCGCGCGCGCGGCGTGGGCAATGGGCTATAGGGCGCATAGTGGCGCTTTATTGGCGCTTTTTTAGGCGCACTTTGCACTTCGCACGTACGCAACGTCGCGAGGAGCGATTGGAGCCTTTAATTTTTCCAGATTTGATCTGCACCGTTGGATCAAGATGAAGGTGGACCGGTCGGATGGGTGGGTCAAATAGTTCGCAGGCCCATCAAGCCGAATGGTTCAGTTGGGTTGGGCTTCGGTTCGGGCCTAACGGTGGGCCCGTTTCGGTTCGGGCCTAACGGTCGGCCCAACGGGCCCATGACTCCAACGGTCAAAGGGTGTGATCAAATGGGTTGTGTCCCTTTCCCCAACGGTCATGTGCCAAGGGGGTGCGATCCACACCATAGATGGTTGATCTAACGATGACTGGGTTGGAGAGAGGTTTTACTCAAGCCAACAGTCACATCTAGGATCGATCAGGACCGTTCAATATCAATGGGTGCGATCTAACGGTCAGATTTCAAACATTCTGGAAAGGTGCCCTGTAGAGGTGTTTTTCACACTGAAAAGACACCAGATGGTCTATAAAAAATGTGCAAACTTCAGTCATTTTAGATAGAAATCGAATTGGCAATTCTGACTGATTTTACACTCTCTTCTACACTCCTACAAAAATCCCCAAGTATTTCTATATACTGTTTTTCTTTTGTTTACTGTTCTAGATACTGTTTTTCTGCAGAAACAGAATCTAGAGATTTCTCTAAGGCTTGAAATTTCGGAAGGGCATTTCGGGTTTGATTCCGCTAGTGCTACGCGTCATCAAACATTAGTAGGGCTTCCCTACTATGCTTCATTGTATCTTGGAGGCAATTCGCGGATCCCCTTTGCACACTACTAGTGGGGGCGAATCTTGTCTTAAGGAAAGTGATATCACGCCTTGAAGCAACAAGTTTCTGTTTTCTATCATCAACAGTACCCTCAACAAATTTTCCAACAATCTTTCATCTGAAAGATTAAAGCCCACAAAAATCAATGCTTTAGCTTCATATAGCAGAACCTAAAGGCCCTGTTTGTTTTAGATTTTGACAACCGATTGTTAGTCAATAACCGATTATTGGAATCAAAATCAAATTTAATTTTGAGTCCAAATAATGGGTATTGGACTCACAATCGGTTCTCAAAACCTTCTGTTCTCCAATCGGATAAATGGGCACTATCACGTCCACACCATAGTGAGGCCCAAAAAGTGATTGTTAGAAAAGAACTAACAGCGATAATGTTTTTAGCATTTTCTCTCTACAAATAGAGACCCACGGTCCTCTTTCGAATTCTAAACTAACATAGACCGCTAAACATCTTAGTTTAGGAACAAACAAAGAAGAAAATTTCTAACAAAGAATTGGATGTCTTCTCATTGCAGAATCGATCTTCCACATCTGCTGTGAAATCTAGTGCAAACTTGAACGAAATTTCTCTTTGGTTTTATTTTTATTTCATGTATCTTTTTGTCATAAGGATTAATTGTGATTTGATACCAAGTTTCTAGGAAAAGTAAGGTTGCCATTTGTTAGGACAGATACTGAAGAAAGTCTAGTCTAGATGGAGAGTAAATCATGTAGAATAGGTCTAGAAGCATCCCTAATTCTATATACTTTTTGGGCTCTTTTTAGAAGTGTAATTTGGAGAAAATGCGGTTTGAATTTGTATTTCAATTAATGAGTTGAATCAAAGTAGATCTTGTTTGCATTCTTCACTGAGAGGGGTTCTTCATATAGTAGTTATAGTGTGAGCATTTGTCAGTACAGGTGAAGAGCTACACATTGGAGAGTTTGAAACTCTCTACAAAATGTGTTCATTCTATTTTATAGTAGGTAGTTGTAAATAGCCCCATTATAAAATGTGTTCATTCTTAGGAGTAATTTTGTCATTTCAACAAGACAGTGGGTGTAAAGTTGAAAAGTTTGCCAAAAAAAAAACGCTTAATACTTCTAACATGCATTTTGAATGTTTTCTTCTAAAAATGTAGTTTTTTTTTGCCGGGGGGGGGGGGGGGGGAATACACTTAGACCCCCTGTGATTTCAATTTGTATAAGGTAGGCCCCCTCAGTTGACGGTTCGTCCACAGATTGAAGGGTTAGGATGATCCGATGGAGCTGATTTTTTGGGCACACCCTATCTATTATGTCAGGGCCCGTCAACTGAGGGGGTCTACCTTACACAAATTGAAACCACATGGGGTCTACTTGTAAACATTAGGGGTTAAGTTGAATGTGTCAGAAACCAAGGGGGTCTAAGTGTATTTTTCCCTCTTTCTTTTTTTTTTTGCTTTAAAACATTCTAAGTTGGTTTGGTACCCGGTTGCCTTCCAGAAAGCGAACCAATATTGGAAATTACATCTTTGTAAATATTGTGTACTGATCGGAAGATTGTGGTCATCCTATGGAAATGATTTTCTAGTTACATACAGCCTATTTACATTGTGGCCCAACAAATGAATGGTTTGGTCCGTTTGGATCATCCTATGAAGTGGGCCCATAGTACTTTTGAAAAATATTGGACTTCACGCGCACAAAACATAGAAATTATCGTGTATTAATAATACATTATCAGTCTTTTCTCTTCTGACATTGAGAAAGGGCTAACCAATATGCTTTTGCACCCCACACATAATGGGACCCTAGTCATGCTAACTATGTGACTATGTGCGTAGGCCCAAACAAAGGATCGTGTGAATAATTAAAATAGGAATTAGTTCGCAGTCTTTGTGATCGACCATTGATCCAAATTAGTTATCGGCGGGCGACTTGTGGGTCCAGGACCCATGTTGAAAGGAGATCCCATTAGCAAGATTGAGGCTTGAACCTGGACGGGTGTGGCTCTTTGGCTTGAAGTCATGCATGAGTATGCTCCCCAGTGACGAGAGTTCGAATCCCCTGTCGTTAGATGCGCTTGGTTTATGGGTGATTGGGCGCATTCATAGGGATTAGTCCCGCCCTAAAATGGAGTGGGGTTACCCTTTTTGCTCATAAAAAAAAAAGAAGCAAAGTTGAGGCATGCAATGAATCACCGGCTTAAAACACGAAGGGTGTAGATCGTTCGATAAGGGTGAGGCCAAGAATAATAGGCCAACATTGTGATGATTAGATTTTTTATTTGTTAGGTAAGCTGGGGTTTGGCGAGGACCCCTACTAGTTTATTAGATTAAGAGAAAGATAAAACATTCAAGATTACGAAACCACCCAATCTGAGGAACATAAGAGAGGGGTGACTAATATCTCAGATGGAGCATAAGAAAACAAGTGAAATAAAAGGACATCCATGACTATGAATCTGATGAACTTCGAGATCAGCTTCCCAATTCGATTATTGATCAAGGATACATGCTCCTAAGGACCCAAGAGGTCTATCTGTTAGAAGGGTTGTAACCCCCGGGCAAAATCATTACACGCAGCACAATAAAATCGCGTAGAACAAAAATTTTCCAACAATTTTGCCCTCTGCCCAGGAATTCTAAGTTCTAGATTTTCTGATGGTGATCAAATAAATGGACATGTAACAAATAATTACCTTATTTTTATTAGAGAAGAATAACCGTCCTTTTGATCTACTCCTCGAATGTTCGCGAAGGTTCCAAACACCATGAACCCGCAAGTTGATCCGATGGGATCCTTTGTTTCACACAAAACGTTGAAGAACAACTATTGTTCTCACTTATATTTTGATCTAAATCAGAATATTGGATGGGATAAACAACCTTTGTTGATAGAGCTTGATTAGTTTTCACAAAACTAGAAGAGAGAGAAAAAAAGAGAGAGAGCTATGGACGTTTTCCAAGGAGTCTTGGGCATTTTTCTTTTTGTTCCATACCAAAAGAAAATGCGTGTTACTTTTCTTTGCTAAAAGATCTCCTATAATTTCTCTTCAAGTATCTCCACTAATTTCTCTTTCTTTATTCTATAGTTTGTTTCCCTATTTATTCTCCACTAAGATATGAACCAAGATGCTACTTAAATGAACCAAATCAGATATGGAAAACATTCTTAGACTTTTTGCAAGCGGGACCCATGCAAAAAAAGCCCCATGTTATGGTCATTCAAATATCTTTCAAATCTTCCCCTTACTTTATTGGACGAAATTCCATTTTTAGGGGCACTTAGTCCAGCACTATCATCTTCTTACTGAACTTTGTGAGGATTAGTTCATGCTCCACAATTAAGAATTTCCTTAATTGAAACTAGTTCAAATAGATTTTATCTTAACACAAAGTTACAAAAAAGTAACCAAGATTTGTAATTGAATTGTAGTCTTACTTAGGGGCCGTTTGGATACATGGATTTTATAATCTAGGATCGTAAAATCCTGGATTTTACAATCCTAAAAGGTACAGTCCGGGTTTTAGCTTATAGAATCAAACTTTTAGTTTGTCAAGTCTAATCTTGATTATAAAATCCTTGTATCCAAACAGCTTATGACAATGATGCCTAGCACTGCGTAGTTAATGATTTAGTTACTTTGACTGAGAGAAATTAAGCTCTTCATCTCCCCATAATAAGTATTTTACATTAAGAAAGAAGTAGATGTGTCAATAAGGCCATCTTTGGCAACCATGAGTTTTTTCCATTGAATATTAGCTTATCAAGTGGTGAAAGAGAGACAATGAGGGCATGAGAAGGATAGAATCAGGGGTCATGGGCGACCAGTGAGTGAGAAGTGGCTGAAAAAGAGAGGGAAAAGGCGAAACGACGAATTACTCCAAAAGCTTAAGCTGTTAGAGTTAGTGTTATATTTAATCATTTATACTTGGAACAGAAAAGAAAAAACTCTACTCAAAATATAGAGTTCTTGTTTTTCCTTTTTTTTTCTTCCACTTCACACCATCTCCTTACTGATGTCCTCTCAATTCTCTCCATCCCCCGCTCTACCAACCCTCATCTTAACACTTGGTAAACTAATATTCCATGAAGAAAAAATTTCATGGTTGGCAGCCATGGCCTAAATCTAGAGCCAAAAGAAATAGGAGGGTCAGTCTTAGTAGGACTCTAGTGGTAAATCCTGCCACCTCAGACTCCTATTTCCCCTCACGTGTCTACAAGCAAGTTAAAGCTTATACTTGGATAAGAGCTCATCTTGGTAAACTAAGTCTACTTTGGGTGAGTTAATGATGTTGCATTATAAATGATTAAATAACACCAACTCTAACAGCTTAAGCTTTTGGAGTAATCGGTTGTTTTCACATGGTATCATCGTTATTGCCTAACCCAACACGGCAGGTCTTGGCTGCAAAACCCAACAACTTCTTGATATTAAAAATCCACGTGTAAGACCAACGTAAAAAGAGGGCCAACACGTGAGGAGAGTGTTAAAGTATATGTTAACTTACCAACTTCTCCAAAAGCTTAAGCTATTGGAGTAAAATGGTAGTTTAACATAGTATCGGAGCCAAAGGTCCTGAGTTCAAACCTCCCCGATGTAAAAAAGAATCCACATGCAATGGTCGGCCCAAGGTGGGAGACCACATGTGCCGCGTGTTTGTCAACTGGGCCATGCGTGAGGGGAAGTGTTTAATTATAAAAGATTAAATACTGCGCTTCTCGAACAGCTTAAGCTTTTGGAGAAGTTGGTAAGTTAACAGTATAAATAATTATATTACACCAACTCCAACGGCTTATGCTTTTTGAGTAATTGTTTGTTTCATAAATAACTGAAGCAGGAGCGCGGAATTTTAATGGACTCGGTAGCGCCAAAACTAAGGCCCTATTCATCTTGGATTTTGAGAATTGATTTTTGAGTCCCAAACTGATTACTGGACACAAAATTGCGTTTACTTACTAGTCCAATAATCAATGTTGAACTCAAAATCGAATCTCAAAATCCAAAACTATCTGGGCCTAACTCAGCTCGAAGGAATCAATTATTGACTCGTTAGTTTTTAAACCTCGGCCAGATGTACCCATGGTTTAATTTCAAAGAATTACACCCCATGATTTCTATGGAAACCATCAATCCGCACTAAATTTTCTTATCGACTATGACCAGTTGACTACCATCCTAAAGATCTAATATCTTTGAAGATTTTGACTCTACATTGGTGTTTGAGTTCATCCGGCTTTCTAATTAAGATTCTATTACTAGCTTATAATCACGAGACATGAATGAATGATTTGAAATCTACATAGTATATAAGATCCTATTACTAGCTTATAATCATGATACATGACTAAATAATTTTGGAATCTACCTAGTAATATAGTGGCATTCTTCGTGCTAGCTTCGGCTAATCAATGATTTTGATCTTTGACCAGAGTTATTAAAGTTTCGATCTCCTCGATATGCTAAAATTAAAAATAAAAAGTAAAATCAGATTTGAAAATGGTCATAATTTGACCTCAGTTACTGTTTGACTTAAGCATTTCACAACATAAATATCATTTTAGCATAAAAAAGTGTTTTAGCACTTCATTAATTTAATTGTTTTGGTGTATGGCATGTGAGTTGGGTTGGTTAGGAGGCATCTTGCACATGCTAGTAGATAACATTAAGAAAACCTTATAATTTTGATATGATATCAAAGGTATGATTAATCCATAAGATTGTTTAATAGCCATGCTTCGATGTTGCTGTTAGTGTGAATAATGGGAGACAAGTGAGTGTTGGTTGCATGTGGGTATCTTTTAAGCTTGCCATTCTCACTCTAGATCTCTTAGGCTCATAAACTTGTGATTAGCTACTTAATTGTCTTGCTAATTAACCATTTTATTGTGTTTAATCCATGACGGGAAAATGAGTCCAGGCATGTCTCAACCAAGTTCGTTAATAAGTAATGACATAAAATCTCATAGAATTTCATCTATTATTCCTAGTATTCATTTTAGTTGATTCTTTCTCGTTTTCTTTTGGGTTTGAGGCTAGGCTACATCTCCTCTTGTATTTTTTTCTTAATATCAATAAAACATAAGGTGCCGGACTACTTACCTGGATAAATTTCGGGTTCGAATTAAAAAAAAAAAAAAAACAATAGAACCTTGTCTATTATACTCGAGAAGATTGGCGGTCGCAGATAAATACAACTATACAAGTACATAAACATGAAGGTAAAATCATTTCTCATAATTACAAGTATAGTACGTCCACCTTCAATAAAGAATTAGGCTAAAAGCCATGTCATTAAATGAAGAGATATGAGTCATCTAAGCTTTGATTAAAGCAAATATGGGTGGTCTCTTTCGAAGGGGAGAGACAAAACACTGTGGTGGAGATATTTTCTTTGTTATTTGCGATGAAATTGCACCATCAAAAACCTTGTCCCAATCAAGTTCCCCCTAAGATGAGGTTTAATATCTGTTCACATCAACCATTGTTCCTGGCTAAAATATTAACAGAACAAAATCAGTGAACAGCGAACAAGATAATTTCAAGATAAAATTATCCAAGCAGGATACCTAATCCCAAGAACAGTTTATCTGAGGATTTCTATCTCTGTGGAGAATAGCCCTTTTGTGACCACACATAAGATGACATGGTGTAAGCATGTTTGTACTATAAGATCACAACAATGAGGGAGAAGAAAAGAGGAGGAGAAGAGAGAAGAGAAAACAAAAAGAAAGACAAAGCTCTTATCATCAAACAAATGCTATTGGGACCTTAACACATGGGTGGGTGCACCCACTAGAATCTTTTGTAACATGCATGTCTATTGGAACCACTCATATTGTACTAAGCTTTTTCTTTCAGTAGATAACCTTTTAACTTCAGAAAATGACAAACCTCTTCCATCACATTATTCTCCTATGAGTTTTCTCTAGGGATTTTGTTCAGAATGCCAAAGTTTTAGGGCAAGGATATGACTGTTTTTTAATCTGAAATAGTTATCCAAGAAACTATTCTGACCCCAAAATCTCAAAGATGAAGCCAAATAGTAAAGTAACATCAGAGGGACAGAAAAAAGAAAGAAAGAAATTAAGAACGAGTGGTGAAGTCATTAGGTAGATTTCACTATACTCCAACCACCTAAGTCATGCAATTTCACTACAATATATATTCTCGTTTGCATAGTGAATAGATAGAAAATGATATTCACACTCCTATTTTTATACTTGCACTCCTCTCTAAAATTTAAACTTGGCCAATTAGTTACTAAAATTCCCAACTAGCTTTCAATATCCAGTCTAAAAAATTTAAAACAAAAGGAGGGCATATAGGTTACATTTTTCCTTTAGGCCTGTTTGGATTCCATGAATTTTCCGGAAAAGTTTGGAAAGTAATAATATTTGTAAAATTTCCTACTATCACCAAAAAAAGTAAAAAATGAACCAACTCTGTTCAATTTTTACTAAGAGGAATATTCAATTTATGATACCATCGCTCTAAATTATCCCTTATCATATCATTTCCCTCTAAATCAAGAAAATAAAATAAAAACCGTCATAGAAGTTTTTCTTACAATCCAAACAGGGGTAACCAAATTTCCAACATGAAAATCTTCATCACAATTCTCCTACAATTGACTTGTTAAGTTAAATCCAAGCTTAAACAACAAGACAATGTGTTTGATTTGACAAAAAAAGACTGAATTGATCATGTCCTCGATTCGACGCAGTGACAGCACCCGACCCGACGTAGAAACAAAAATCAATGTTGATTTTTCCATATGACAACATAATCCGTAGTTGTCGTGATGTTTGGAATTTCAAAGGCTTTTTATCCGTATCCGAAACAATAATTAGCAGACCATGAAATGATTATATTAGAGAACAAAACAAGAAAGTGCCTTGCCATACAATAATCTCAGGGTAATAAACCTTCTTTTAATGTTAAAGTATAAAAGATAAATAATGCCTTTCTCCAACAGCTTAAGCTTTTGGAGATGTTGGTAAGTTAATATGGTATCAGAGCCAAAGTTCTTGAGTTCAAACCTCCCAGATAGCAAAAATCCACATGCGATGGTTGGAGTAAAGTGGGACCACATGTGCCACGTGTTTGCCAAGTGGGCAATACGTGCGGGGGAGAGTTACAGTATAAAAGATAAATAAAACCTTTCTCCAACAGCTTAGGGCATGTTCGACAACACTTCTCATTCTCGCCTAAAGAATCGCATGGAAACAGAGTGATGAGAAACTTTAGAAAACGGTTATTTATCGCTTCAAGGAATCCTATTTTTTAGTCGAAAAAAGTAGCAGAAATTTTGGAAACGGACCTTAGCGGGTGACGCAGCCGAACAAGATTTTTGAGATTTTTTTTTGGCTTTCGTCATTCTCCATCCCTAAAAAGGGGAAAAATCCCGTAAAAGAATAGTTGCCAAACATACCCTTAAGCTTTTGGAGAAGTTGGTAAGTTAACATTTAACCAATTTACCAATTTCTAACGTAAATTTAAACATGAAAACTGAGATATTTACTCTAAAATAACAAAAAACAATATTGAAAAGAAAATAAATCTAGTAAAACCTATTTTTCCAAACTTTCACCCTTACGGAGATATAGAATTTTGCCTTTGTTACTCTAGTTCTAATTTGCAAATTTAATAATTTTAAGGTAATCATACTGCAAATGGAATATTAAGGCATCTTTGGAAACCATTAACTATCCCATTATTTTAAAATAAGGAATTTGCTAGGCAATTTCGTGGAAGGCCATTTCGTGGTGAGAGAAGAGCCACCTCACATGAATTAAATGAATAAGACAAAATCTGCTAAAAAGCAAGCCTGTGTGTGGCTGTTCTCTCCTGCAAAAGTGAGCAGCTAAATGGCTTTCTGTGAAATTGCCTAGCAAATCCCTTGATATAAGATTATATGTAGATACTAATCATACTTAACTTCAAAACCATTTGAAATTAATCTTACTTGCAAAAGGGTCATTAAGGCCTCTTTTGGATTTCTATCATTTTGGTCCACAATAAGCCTATCATTTCATATGTCACCCTCATAAGTGTGCTGCATGGGGCTGAATGTTAGATAAATTTCCCTATCAAGTAACACTAAAAACTCTCATGGAAACCCTAGAATGACCAAAAGTAACCCTATAAACTCTCATAGAACCCTAGAATGACCAAAGTCAAAGTGTGCAATTTTTCTTGGTTCTCAAAGATTTTCCCCCCTTGTAAAAGATACCTATCTCATGGACTTCACGAGGCTTGAAAGTTAGCTAAACTAGGCTCAAATAGCCCTAGAAATCTCATGAAATTGAAACACTAGAAATAAAAAGGACGCACGTGGGTGCAGCTGAACCGCACGTGCACAAAAGTAGAGCAATCATATGAAACTCTATTCATGAAGGGATAAGTGTCAAAGGAAGATTTTGTAATGGATTTGTTTGTTGAGAAATGGATAGGTGAATAAATGGGTGGGGACCATCTCACAAGGAAGTGAGAAATTGCCATTATCTCGTCCTATGGGCTTCAATTTCTCGCCACTATTTTAAATTTTAATATGAATCAAGTGAGTCAGCTGTCGAGATGACTGGGTTGACTCAGGGAAGCATGGTTTTCATTGACTCGCTTATTTATTTTAAACGAGAAAGGGCCCACTTACTTGCATGACAAAGTATAGATTTCGGATGGGGCTCACCATTTAGATGTCGATCCTAGCGATTACATCTAATTGAAAGCATAGGATCGTTCAAAAGGTATGCTTCTTAAGTGATGAACGGTGCAGATCACATATTAAAATGAGACCTTTAATTTTGTATCAGCTGCTAGCTATGGAAATTGGATCGAGTTTCTTCGAATCACGCCTTTAATGTTGTCTAAGTCTCAACCGAGTCGGCTAAAAAATTGTGTGAGCTATGAAAATTGGATCGAGTTTCTTCGGATTATGCTTTTAATGCTATCTGGGTCTTAACCGAGTTGGCATGACTCGGTTCGAAAATTGTGTACATTAATCAAATTCTTAGACAATTGGATCGATCTTTTCGAGCATCTGATCGAGTCTCTCTGTGTTACACGTTTAAGAGATCTCGAACGAGTCAACCCGAGTCAGGCTAGTTTTATGAGTTTCCAATCTCTAAACACCCAACTAAACTGCGAGACTGAGTCATTTCTCATGGAATTTTAATTTTGTTTCTCATGCAAACACTGAGATAAGATGTGTAGCATGTTGAAGTGGTATATGGTAAGTAATAAATAAAAATAGATATGTTTGTATATTCTGTATGCAATAGTATAAAAGTAATAATGTTGAAAAGGAGAGGTACGCATCTGTCAAAAAGCACAAAAAAACAAAGGAGAGGCCCTCGTGCAAATGGGCTGACACTGAGAGCCATCTGCTTTATTAATTGAAAGAGAATGCATGTGATGTGGGTAGTAGACATTCTGCCGTTCTCAATGTGTGTTTGTGTGTATCTGTGAAATAAAAATAAAGTGTCCTTTCTTCCGGTTCCCTCCTTACCTTTGGACCCATGCAACTCTCATCAACTCTTATCATTATTCTTACCTACTTTCCATTTCTCTAATTCTTCTCATGGCCCCCTTCAAATTGCCTATGAATTCCTTCAAATTTTTTTATTTTTTTTTCAAATTTAAAACATATATTATCAAGATGTCTTGTTTGCTAGTCCTCTAGACTATCTAATTATCTAGTCCTCGAGCTCGCATCCGTCGGATTGAACCGACACTCAAGTGGGTCCCATCCATTTATTGCTGGATCGTTCGTTTTGAACCGACACTCGTGGATCCCTTTGATTTATCAAGATGTCTTGTTTGCTAGTCCCTCTAGACTATCTAATTATCTAGTCCTCGAGCTCGCATCCGTCGGATTGAACCGACACTCGTGGGTCCCTTTGATTTATCAAGATGTCTTGTTTGCTAGTCCCTCTAGACTATCTAATTATCTAGTCCTCGAGCTCGCATCCGTCGGATTGAACCGACACTCAAGTGGGTCCCATCCAGTTATTGATGGATCGTTCGTTTTGAACCGACACTCGTGGGTCCCTTTGATTTATCAAGATGTCTTGTTTGCTAGTCCTCTAGACTATCTAATTATCTAGTCCTCGAGCTCGCATCCGTCGGATTGAACCGACACTCAAGTGGGTCCCATCCATTTATTGGTGGATCGTTCGTTTTGAACCGACACTCGTGGGTCCCTTTGATTTATCAAGATGTCTTGTTTTCTAGTCCTCCAGACTATCTAATTATCTAGTCCTCGAGCTCGCATCCGTCGGATTGAACCGACACTCAAGTGGGTCCCATCCATTTATTGGTGGATAGTTCGTTTTGAACCGACACTCAAGTGGGTCCCTTTGATTTATTGGTGGATTGTTCATTTGGACTGATAGGAACCTAGAGGACCACCTAATTTAGTAGTCTTGAAGACCATAGTCCCTCTCCACTTTGGATATACCGTAAGCATTACCGAGTACTAAAGATACTCGAGAAAGGATACGGAACTTGTAGACCCCAATTCCAGGGCACCTGACACAACACGAGTGTGGCACGTGGGCATGATTTAATAATTCTTAGTGTCACATCATTCCGTAGATGGGTATGTGACATCACAAGGCCTCTATGGCCTACTTTTGGGCATATAAGGCCCTTGAGTTCCATTCGGGGCATATCGACATACCCCAAATTGATACTATGGTTGTTTTTGGTAAGCTCGATTGAACCCACAACTGTAAGGGTTAGAATTTAAGACCAATGGCCATAGATTTCTTCAAAACCTACTTTTTAGAGGGTTAAACTCAATACTAAGGTTGAAACTTGTGTGGGGTTTTGCCTGACCTGCATCAACCCTGCCTGAAAATACCCTGGGTTGGAATCAGAAATCATGGGTCTTGGGATGTGTCGGTTTTCAAGCCCCGAAAGAAGACCAATTTCTTATAAGTGTACTTTGAATTTCTTTATTATCTTTTGAATAAAGAGAAAAATGTTCCTGTGCTGCAGCGCAAGGAGCTTCCCTGTGCTTTAGTAGCTTATAAAGCCTCCCATTCGTCACTTTTTATGGACCCGTAAAGGTGGACCCGCTATACGAACCAATGGGAGGCTTTATAAGCCACTAAAGCGCTGCTCCCTGCGCTGTAGAATGGGAACACTTTCCTCCTTGAATAAAATGACAAATTATTTTCCAATATAGACATAATTGCTTTCATTGAGGTGGTTAGGGTTGTGATGTGAAAATGTAGTTTCCTTTTTAAGTTTATGCATTTGATGACTTAAATTTAAAGATTTTTAGTGCAAAGGTTTGTTGTCTTCCACAATCTTTGAAATTAGTCACTATCGTAAGTTAAACATTCAAAGCCCGGCCCGGCCAGAGATAATTGCTCGGGTAGGGTAGGGTTCTTGAAAACCTGACCCACCAAACGCGAGTTGCAAACACTAGTCATTTCAATCAACTAACTACCTTAAGGTGATCAATTTATGAGTCTAATAATGAGATGGGTGCACTTCACCAAAATCACCAGCATTGGATCTTGGAAGAGAGCTCTCTTTGCCTAACATACCTAATTTGCTCCTTATCCATCCTCTCAACTTATCACCTTAAGATGGTCAACTTGTTCTTCTCTCTCTGTCTGTCTCTTACAAATGATGGAGAAAGTTTGGTAATTCATAGTAAGGAAAGATAGGAGGAAGGATGAAACAAAAGAGATATTTGTTCAAAATAAACAAATGGGGACTGCATCTTCACCTAAGGATCTCTAACATGGGTCCATGCCCTTGTTCAAGTCTCTATCCAAATCACCTTTTTTATGCACTTCAAGACAAGCCATCCATTTCAATGTAAGTCAAGAAGCACTGTTATAAATAAGAAAAGCTTTAGGAAACAAAATAGTCTCCCGTTTAAGCTAATCTACAAAAATGCCTAAAGATAACAAGTAAAATGCTTACATGTAGACTATAGACTTCCTCCACAATGATCAGTGTACCCCTCAAATTTCCATTCTGAAACCCAAATGGGCTGTTTGGTTTCTGGATAGTAGAGCAGATGATTACAATTCAATCATTCAGTGCATTGGAAATTGTTATGAAAAACTAGGGGTGCAACTTGGGTCGGGCTCAACCCAAATCCGACGGGTTCAACCCAATTTTGGCTTGGGTTGGGTTGGCGTTTCCTCGGGTTGGGTTATGGTTGGAAAAAGCCAACCCGATTTAATTTCAGGTTGGGTTAGGGTTGAGGCCTTGGAAACCCGACCCGACCTCTGTCCTCTAATTGTATCTTGATTTTCTTTGGGTTATTGTATTTTTCTTTTTGGCCCAAGGTGAACCCGAACATACCCAACTCAACCCGACCCGAATTCGGATTAGATGGGTTGGGTTAGGGTTGAGAGATTTAGAGGCAGGTTGGGTTATGGTTGACCATCCTCAACCCAAGGCTCAGGTTGGGTTGGGTTAGGGTTGCGGGAATGCTATCTCGGGTTGGGTTAGGGTTGGCCTCAACCAAATCCAACCCAACCCAAGTTTCACCCTTATGAAAAACCCTCAGATAAAAAACTGTGATTTCAATGGCAAAGCAAAACGAAAGAACCAAACACAAGCAAATGTACAAAGACGCAAAGATTTACATGGTTCAACAGAGCACATCCACAGCAAAGGCGACGAGAAAATCCACGATTACAAGAGAAAATCAGTATCTCTCACCAAAACTCCAAGAAATCCTGGTACACCCTTTTGTCCCTCTATTGGGCTCTCAATCCTCTTCTTAGACAAGAATTGAAAATAAGCCCTAAACCTCCTTTATATAAAGCGGGCCAAAACTTTCTCAAGAGTCAAATCGGACTGAAATCATTTTAAAAACGGGCGGGGCCAAGCCGACGGGACGCATCCGGGTTGCACACAATATTCCGGACACCAACCGGAGTTAATTCAAGACACCCAACTCAACAGATATCCAAAGGGAAATTTCTTACACAAAATTATGTGGAAGTCTTTCTTCTTGGTATTGGCTTCATGTCATCCACAGCTTCAGTGAAGAACACAATACACAAAGTTCCAAATTTGAAGTAATATTACTTCAAAGTGAAGGGTAACTTTGTACACCCATTTTATGTAAAATATTTTTTCTTACTTCTGAATTTTCTATCCTGAGCTTCATATTGTCAAGAACAGACAAAATTCAGTTCTGCCATTTTACTTTTCTTGTAAACCCAAGGGCAATTTGGTAATCCCACATCTTTGCAAATCTATCCTGCTCAAACTGTCAACAATAGTACAAAATCCAATCTTGCAGTTAAAAGGAAGCAGCATCTCTCTCTCTCTCTCTCTCTCCACAAGTTCACATGAGATTAGCATATCTTGTGGCAGGCATGTGGAGGGAGGACTGTTTACTTTTCTTCCTGCACTCATAGGGTGGTGGCCATGTGCCACTTCACTAGTGGGCATTTCTTCTCACATTTCAATGTCCAAATCATGAAATAGCTATAACATATAATCATTCATTTCTTTAGTCTATTTTTTAGCCATCAACATCCATTCATGCATGGGATCTTTGGCCAAGATTTCGCCTCTAATTTATTTTAACTTGGGCCAATATTTCTGTCAAAATCCCCACTGTATTTGTTTTCATCTTTGGTCAAAGATTTCTACCAAAATTTCTGCTCATCTTTGGTGGATTTCTGCTTGGCTGTTACAAGATTCTTGGCCATAACTTTTGTCATAATTTCATACAGGTAATTTTCCTTTCCTAGGCAGTTTTTAATAGCATTCTTTGACCTATGTTTAGAAATAGTGGTATATGGTTGGTCGGTGTGCTTTTCCTTGTATAGCAGCCTATGGGCCTATAAATTTGTAGCCCTGCTTGAAACATACCAACCCATTCCATTTTACAGTTTTTGTGAAGTGGGGTTGAGCTTCCTTGGGAGTAGAAACCCATTTCATTTTACAGTTTTTGTGAAGTATCAGCAATGGTCGTCTTTGTGGTGGTTTTAGCTGTGGTTTTGGGCTTGTGTATGTGCACTGCCCTGTTGAGATGGAATGAGGTGAGATATAGCAAGAAGGGTCTGCCTCCAGGGACTATGGGATGGCCAGTCTTTGGGGAGACTGCAGATTTTCTTAAGCAAGGGCCAAACTTCATGAAAAACCAGAGAACAAGGTGAGTTTGATGGTTTTTGGGTTATGGTTTTAGGTGATTTTTGTTGGTTTTTCTTTGTAGTATTGATGCTATCCATCCTTGAAAATGTCTAGAACTTGTAGTCCATTGTAATGCATGTAGATAGCACTAGTTTTTAATTTTTTCTTCTCCTTCCTGGTTTGAGCTGTGTTTGAATATTGGTAGTTTTCTGGTTTATGCTTTTTCTTGAGATGCGTAATGTTTATTAGACATGAAACTTTTGCTGTATTAAAGGTGGGTTGTCTAGTTACAGTGGTTTTGGTACAAAGTAGTTTGTCTTGTTTAAACCATTTCCTAGTATGAATGACTCTTAAAAGAGTTCCCCTAGGTATTATAAGTGGTTTCTGGTACTTGATGTTGCATGTCTATTCTTTTGGCTTCTATTTTCACTAGCTACTTTGGCCTTGCTTCCCCTCAGTGAAACAACAACTCTTAGGATACAAGGAGGCAGAATATTTCCTACTTGTTTGAGCTGATTTTAGCCTCAATCCCCTTTCTAAATTTAGTTAGGGGTTGAGACTCTAGCTTGATTGTTTAAGGATTTGTTCTTCCCCTTGAGGTTGGAGCCTCAATTCCACCTACCAAAAATAAACATATTGAAATAGTTTTTCCTTTCACTGTTGTCACTAGCTCAATTTGATTTTACTTATCAAGTGAAACTGAAAAAAACTAGCTCAATTAGAGATAAACTGTTGATTCTTTGTAGATGTTTTAAATCATGAAATTCTCAAACAGAACCACTAGTCTTCAGTGAGAGAATTCAGCTAGCTGCATTTTAACATCTATTTCTAATTACTTGCACTTTCTTTTATTTTAGCATAAATTTCTCTAATTTAAAATCATTTCTTTTTCTTTGAACAGGTATGGGAATTTGTTCAAATCTCACATCTTGGGCTGTCCTACAGTTGTCTCCATGGATCCAGAACTCAACAGATACATCCTCATGAATGAAGGGAAAGGCCTTGTTCCTGGTTACCCACAATCTATGTTGGATATTTTAGGGAAATGCAACATTGCGGCCGTGCACGGTTCCCTTCATAAAACCATGAGAGGGGCTATGCTTTCTCTCATCAATCCTACCATGATTAAAGACCAGATTTTGCCAAAGATTGATCAATTTATGAGATTCCATGTCAGCAACTGGAATGAAAAAATTATCAACATCCAGGATAAAACCAAAGAGGTTAGTATACTGACTCTTCAAAACACAAACAACAAGTGAAAGCACACTAGTGAGTCACAACTCACAACACGTCAGTCCTTTGTCATAGTCTACATTGAGCTTCAAAACCCATAAAAAAAAAGAAAGTAGAATACAAAACTCACCATCCTTGTTCCTCTGCAATATTTTACTGTCACTATTAAAATCCAGAGAAAAAAAAAGGTATCCAAGAATCACACTTACTCTTTGTTTAAATAAAAACTCAAGAAAAAGGGAAAAGAAAATGTTAAAGTTTTGCTAGCATTTACAGGGAGGATAAAAGCATAGAAATATAGAAAACTATAATCCAAGAGTTTTAGTTCTAGTTAGTTCTTTACAATTTAGAGTTACATCCAACCTAGAAAGAAATAACACAATATCCAAAATCACAATCAGTCTCTTCTAAAATTTTCAGTTAGATTAAAAGGTTATACACAACCATGAACGTAGAAATCCCAATTTTTTTCTGTCTAAACTTATGGTTAAGGTTCTAAGGAAAAATAACCAAAAGACCCCCCACGAAAATCTCTACTTCTCTAGTATTTTTTTCATTAATCTTCAACCCCATGTGAAATAGACTGGAGACAAGGGATTTGCTAGCGTCCATCGCAGAAGGCATTTCGCAGATGGGCTTTTGCATTTGAGAACAGCCACCTCAAGAATGAAGACAAAATTTGCCGAAAAGTGAAACTGTGTGGCCCCTCACATGCAACAGACCATCCTCGAAATGCCTTGTGCGATATACACTAGCAAATCCCATAAAAAAAAAGTTAAAGATAGAGATTTTCAAAATGGTATTGGAATATTAAATGAATTTTCACTAGTTATATTTATAATAGAAAAACAATTTTCAAACAGGGCCGGTCGACCGGGAGTTCTTAGTCGACCGCGGATTGGTTACTGGAAACTTAAATAATTACCAGAAAGGCATGGCCGGTCAACCGCGGTAGCCCCGGTAGACCGCGGTAGTTCTTGTCGACCACGGTTCTTTGGATCGAAAAAAATTAAAAGTCCAGAAGCCTGTCTGCGAGCGACCGCCGCTGTTCAAAAATATATCCATTGGGAGAAAATTTCCTTGTCTTTTCACTTCCGTTTTTCAACCTTCTTTCGTGTCTTTTTCTTCCCAACAGTCATGGATGAATCTTAAACTCAAGGGACACTTTATTGATAAATAAAAAATGGTTGAATTGCAAAGAATTGCGATTGAATGGCCATTATTCAAATCAATCCAAGAGATATCTTGAAGAGATGTTTCTTAATGAATAGACATCTAATGCTCTATAGAAAGAGCATAAATCTGTTTTTTGAATACACAGAAAAACAGTTATTACTGTACATTTTCTATCTTCTCTTGCAATCTCCTACTTTGTTGTTTTCTCAAAGTTTGGTCTACGTAAAAACAGTGCACTAAAGACTGTTTTCTGCAGAAACAATTTTAGTATTTTTCTCTAAGGCTTGAAGTTCTTAAAAGGCATTTTGGGTTTGATTCCGCTTGCGCAAAGCGTCATCAAACATTTGTAGGATTTTCCTACAAAGCTTCATTGTTTCTTGGAGGCAATTCGCAGATCCCCTTTGCACACAATTGGTGAGGGCAAAATTTGTCTTAAGGAAAGCGATTACGCGCCTTGAAGCAAATCTACAGAATTCTATCTTCCCGACATTCCCACCAACAAAAGATGTTTCTTATTATCTGTTATAATTTACATTAAGGCTCTGTTTCTTTCGACGTAAACTTTGTTTTATGTTGTAAAAATGAACATAAAACAAATTTTACGAACAGAGTCTAAGCAATAGTCCAAGGCCTAGTCAAAATAGCCTCTGGTGAAATTACTAATACTTTCAAAATCCAGAAAAAAAAAAAAAAAAACTCTAACGCATAGGATAAAAAAGAAGAAAAACAATCCTTTTGGTTTTCTAAATTTATCGATGTTTCTGTTCTTTCGCTCAGATGGCAATGCTCTTGTCGCTGAAACAGCTTGCTGGTATTGAATCTGGCTCTTTGTCTGAAACCTTCAAGCCAGAGTTCTACAAACTTGTTCTTGGAACTCTGTCTTTGCCCATCGACCTTCCAGGCACGAATTATCATCGGGGCTTCCAGGTAAATTTGTATTTTAATCTCCTCTCAAGATATTTTTCTTAAACTCTGGTTTAACTTCCAATTGAAATTTTCTTTAGGCAAGGAAAAAGATTACGAGCATATTGAGAGAAATCATAGAACAAAGAAGGGCTTCTCCAAGTATCCAAAATGACATGCTTGATTCTTTACTGAGAATTGACAACAACTCAAAATTCGAACTATCTGATGAAGAGATTATTGATCTAATCATTACTATCCTGTATTCTGGTTATGAGACTGTTTCTACAACTTCCATGATGACAGTCAAATATCTCCATGATCATCCAAGAGTACTTGAAGAACTAAGGGTATTAATCTGCAATTCAAATTGAGTTCAGTGTTCCCTTATTCCTTCGTTCTCCTTCTTATTCTTTATTTACAATTCTGATTCTGAACTGACTTTACTTCTAGAGAGAACATTTGGAGATCAGAAAAGGCAAGGCACCCGATGATGCAATCAACTGGAATGACTACAAATCCATGACTTTCACGCGTTCTGTAAGAAATTGAACATGACACTTGGTTCAACTGATCAGACTGCATACAAAAAACATAACAATCTAAATTAAGTTCTCATGTTTTTTTTGCAGGTAATCTTTGAGACCATGAGACTAGCCACAATTGTTAATGGGGTGTTGAGGAAAACAACCCTAGATATGGAAATGAAAGGTGGGCTTAGGAAACAGTATTCTTTTATTAGTTTTTATCTTGTGAGTGAAATTCTATGCATCTCTGCTTATGAAACTTATTGGTTATGCATAACGATCTTTATTGGCTCATGAGACGTATTTTAATCTGGATAGTTTTTTTTAAACTCCCTAAATTTCAGAAAACTGATTTGAAGTTGTGTTTGACAAATTCCTAAGCATCTTTTTTTTTCTAAAACCCCCAGTTTTTTTTTTTTTTTTGTCTGGATAGGTTTTTGAAACTCTCTAAATTTCAGAAAACTAATTTGGAGTTGTCTTTGACAAATTCCTAAGCATCTTTTTTTCTAAAACCCCCAGTTTTTATTTTGGTCTGGAAACAACTTACAGTTATATTCATATTCTTTTTTGTAAGCTATAACTCAAATCAGATAACTGATATTTGTGTTTAACCTTTCTTTTTCAGGATTTGTTATTCCAAAAGGGTGGAAAATATATGTCTACACGAGGGAGCTAAACTACGACCCGTTTCTATACCCCGACCCTTTAACCTTCAATCCTTGGAGATGGCAGGTTTGTGAGTAGCACTAATTTCCTGGCAAAAGTTCATTAATGTAATTTCTGCCATTATTTATATGAAAGATTCTTTTATGTAATGTCTAATAACACTTACTTGGTCAAGACCTCACCCAAGGCAAAACTAAGTCAATCGTACGAGTCATTGATTTGACTCAGTAATCATACACTACATTCCACATCTTTGCTGTTTAAACACCAAAAGCTATCGATTTTCAAAAGTGAACTTTAAGTCATTTCCCCCCACTAATGAAAGCATCCCTTATTACTAATGCAGGATAAAAGCTTGGAGTCTCAGCAGTATTTCATGATGTTTGGAGGAGGAAGCAGGCTTTGTCCTGGGAAGGAACTCGGGATAGCGGAAATTGCAATTTTCCTTCACTACTTCGTGACTAGATACAGGTTGGAAATATAATTTGCATGTTTAGTTTTTCTTTGATATATAGAGTGCTACTACTTAGGAACATGCATTAAACATTTTCTATAACTTGTAAGCACAGTCGCTCTTCATAACTTATTTATCTTTTCCACAAGTTTCTGTCATAGATTTCTTGTCAAATAGCCATTGTGAGTAACCAACCAATACGCCAAAAGCCCTACGACTGATGGAACACATTAGATTAAGCCTTTTATACCATAGTTTCAAATTTCAGCCAAAATATTTCGGTTTCAGTTTGTAATGAAACCAAAAGTACATTGAATGGGTTTTTTACATGATCTCGGCGAAATTTCGCCGAAATTTTTAAGATTTCAACCGAAATTGTTGAAATTATACCATAGTTTTTAAGTTTCAGCCGAAATATTTCGGTTTCAGGTTGGAACAAAACCGAAAGTACATTGAATAGGTTTTTTACTGGATCTCAGCGAAATTTTGCTAAAATTTATAAGATCTCCACTGAAATTTTAAGATTTCCACCGAAATTGCTGATACCGAAATTGCTGATACCGAAATTTTGCAAATTTCCACCAAAATTTTTTTTACAAGATTTTATGTGATTTTGGCAGAAACCGTTTTCAGTTTCGGTGGTGGCCGATACTGACACCAAAACCAACATTTAAAACCTTGCTTTATACCTGTCCCATACCGGGCTGGGTTCCACTTAGTCCCATACCTAGGCAGCCCCCACTCAGGGCCTTAAAATCCATCATCTTAATAACAACCAAACTGACCTTATTGATCCATTCCTATTTTTTGCACCTTGACCTCAGGTCAGAGACAAGGTTAGACACTAGATTTGTATTGCCACCACTTGTTTTCCTCTTCAATCTTAAAGTCCTTTGTGTTACATGTTCTTGATGCAGATGGGAAGAAGTTGGAGGAGACAAGATACTGAAATTCCCAAGAGTTGAAGCACCAAATGGCTTACATGTCAGGGTTTGCAATTACTGAATGCATATGTACAGCAACAAATGATTTATGAAAAAAAAAATGTAGGTTTACAGGCACAAGAATAAAATGAAATTCAAATTTTCCTCTCAATTTTTTCACATGGGCAAAATTAGTGAGAGATTACATGTATGAATGTATCATTTTTCAGGAAAGAATCTTCACATAGGATCATTCTAAATTGCTTTCAAATCTGTACAAAAGTTAAGCTCACATCATTCATTTATCCATTCTCTTTCATAAATGACTTTGCTTTTATATTGATATTCTATTATTAGTTGAAGGCTGGAAGATATGGAAAAGAGAATTTTATTTACAAGATAAGTGATTTTATTTACCATATAATCTTCACATATATTGGAACCTCCTGTATTGCCTTCTTCTGTGGACATTGTCATAGAACATGACCAACTAAGATACTAATATCTTGGGTTCTCTATTGCCATTTTTTTTTTTAAATTTCTATATCTATTATTATTATTATTATTTTATTAGTAATTATGGTTAGGCAAGACCCAAACCAGGAACAGGAAAAAAAGAGAGAAAAGAATTACAAGAGGTTATACAGCATTCCTTCATAATCCTCCTTGAGGATGTCAATGAGAGATGGAGGGAGTAAGTCACTGGAAATGAAATCTCCCTTAATGGGACAATCAATTTTGGAGAGTAAGTCAGCTGCTCTGTTAATTTTGAATCCATAATATTTTTTTCTAATGGCTTCCCAGGCGCTTAGAAAGGGTTATTAATGTATTAGGCATTGTAGGATTAAGATGGCAATCTCCAAGGAATGTAAGGAACTGAGACTTCTTGTTTATTGGCTTTCCAGAATTAATTTTGAATCCAAAACTGATTACTTGACTCAAAATTGCCTCGGGGCTGAATTAATTTTAGATTTTGAGTTAAAAACTGAATATTAGACCTAAAATTAAATGTAATTTTGATTCTAATAATTAGATTTGGACTAAAAATTGAAAAGGAAAGGCAAGTTTTGAATTTAATAATCAATTTTGAGAGTTAATTAAAATTGTTTACTAAGTTTGAGTGGAGCATGTGGATGGACCCATCCACTCACTCCTTAGTAAAATCCTAAAACCTCCCTCTCTCCACTGTCTCTCTTACTTTCTCTCCCTTTATAGGTCATGTTTGGCAACCATGAAAAAATATTTCATGGAATATTTGTTCTCCTAGTGTAAGAGTGAGGGCAGGCAGAGCCGTGAGACAGAATGGTCTGAGGAGGGGGTGAATAAGGTGTGCATGAGTTGGGCCTGGAAAACATGGAAAAGAAAAGAACTTTCTTAAACAGGAATATTTTTTCTCTGTTTCCCAACAGTAACATATGCCCCCCCTCTTGTGAAGTCTCTTGCACTAGCCCCACATAATTCTTTCCCCTTGGATAAACAGTTATTCCATGAATTTTATTTTCACTGTTGCCAAACATGCCCTTAAGGAGTTGAGAAGGATTAAAAAAAACACCATCAAAGGTGGTTGAAAAAAACATGACAGGCTTCATACAAACCTGAACCAAGCAAAACTAATTAACCAGGTAATATATTCCAAACCATAAGATTTTCAAGATGAATTTCAGTCATCAACATTGGTGGCCTTGAAGACTAAGGTTCATTGTTCTTCAATTTTAGAGTAACTTCCTAGTGTATTTCAGATGTTAGTGGTTCCATATATGGTAAAATTTATGGTCCACATGCTCTTAATTGTGGAAGACATGGACCCATATCATTTTGAGGGTCTCAAAGCTCCCATACTGGAAAAGTATGTAAGCTCTGTTTCTTTTGACGTAAAATTGGGTGGAAAAATTGGCGTAAAATTTGTTTATGCCCATTTTAAACTGCTGTCTTTGTTGCTAGAGGAATTTTCTGGAAAAGTTTGAATGAATAATTACTAGCCCAATGAAAGAAGCAGCATGAACTGCTGTCTTTGTTGCTCAAGGGATGGGGAAAACATAGTTGAAATGAAAATCACAGAATTTTTAGACCTTAAACAATAGCACAGAATTCAAATACCTGTCTTTCTATGAAAATCACAACCCAAGTGAGAAATAATTTTGGACATCAAACATATCCGGAATTGTCAGAATAGCATTTGATCGAACGATCGAACCATGCAACCTTCCATCGCTCTCTTTGCACACCAAAACCTCCCAGAGCACAAAATACTTCTCATCCTGCTTGCACTCCTGAAGCACAAAATCCTTCTCGACTTGATTGAACTCCCGAAGCACAGAATTCAACTCAAAATTCTCGTCAATCCGATCTAAATCCTCATCCAATGTGCACTATCAAAGCAACCACAACCTCCCTTCAAAGTTCACCAACATACAAGAATCATGGGGCCTATGCTTTGATACAGTATCAATTACCTCCAAGTCTTTCCACCTATTCTCCTCCACATCATACCCCTTTATCTAAATCCTCCTGTTTCCATGATTACGAGAAGCTTCCCTCTCACATCTGCACAAAACTGGACATATTCATGTTCTATCCCAACCACAGGGCAATGCAGAGGCGTCCACAAGCCAAGAACCGGATCAAAAATGTCAGCCCACGAACCAGAACTAGATGTCAAACCATTGATAGCGTAAATCTTCCCATTCACAACAACAGCAGAAAAGAAGTTCACAGTAGGACTATAGCTCCTCTGGGTAGTCATCATGGGGCCAGAATTCCAACCATGGTTGCCAGAGCGGGAATCGAAGGCTCCCAGGGAAGAATCCTACTCAAGGTTGCTAGAGCGAGAATCGAAGGCTCCCAGGAAGAATCCTGCTTCCTTTCCCAACTATTAGTAATGGCGTCAAAAACCCAGATGTTAGATGAATGAGTGCGATTTCATTAGGACGATTAGGCAAGAGGATGGAGGAACTCTCCATGTCGTCTATTTCAACGGAGAGATTTGAAAAGGGTTCGGCAGTACCAAGGGTGAGGCAGAGCCGTGAGAAAGAACGACCCGAGAAGGTGGTGAAGAGGTGTGAATGAGTTGGGTAAATAGTTATTCCATGAATTTTATTTTCATTGTGAAGTCTCTTGCACTAGCCCTGTATTACCTTCTTTCCCCTTGGGTAAACAGTTATTCCATGAATTTTATTTTCATTGTTGCCAAACATGCCCTAATGGTCTGTTTGGTTGCCAGTAAAATTTAATACCTAGGAAGTTTTTAGTAAAATTTTCGTTCCATCCCATCTTTGGTTGCCTTTTAGCACTAGAATTTTTTTAATCCCACTCTTGTAATGATTGCTTATGAGTATGACATGGACTCCTTGTCCCCTCTTTTTCTTTCCTAGGGAATGATGTCTTTCCTCTCTTTCTCTTTCTTCCCTCTCTCTCATCTCTTCCCATATTTGGTAATGACACCCATAAATTTTGATGGGAATTTTAGGAATTGTAGGAAAGAAAAAAAAAAACCTAGCAAATCCCATTAACTTCACTGTTGGGATTAAAAAGCTCCTAGGAAAAAATATTTACTAGCGATATGAATATTGGTTAGTTATGTTTTGTCATGTATAAAAAAAGTAGGAACTTGTAGAAGTATTCTTGGCTCTTTCGATTTAAAATGGGTATAAACTAATTTTTCTCCACAATTTCCACCCATTTTATGTCCAAAGAAACAGAGCTTTGAATAACAATGAACCTTAGTCTTCAAGGGCACCGAAATTGATGGCTGAAAATTCATCTTGAAAATCCTATGGATTTTAATCTATTACCTGGTTAATTAGATTGCTTGGTTTGGGTTGGACAAACCCTGTTTTTTTTTTGTTTTTTTCCCAATCACCTGCCCCTACCCCTACCCCTCTCTCTCCGCTTACGAAATTAATTTATCATGAAATAAAATTCCTGGTTACCAAACATGGCCTTAATTGTGGTAAACAAATTCAGAGAAAAATTTCTTCATAAGAAATGTTTTTCTTGCTATCCAAACAGGGCCTAAGGAAATAAATCTAGCCCACTTTGGCTGACTTTCAACAACAAAATGCTGTTTTTTTTTTTTTTTTTTGTTGGGAAGAAGTCTCTCCAACACTGCTTTTCTATTTTGGTTCGGGCATCTTAGCTCTCCTCTTAAGCAGATAGACCATACAGGAAAAAGTACAAGTGGGGGTCAATTGTTCGATGATACAAACCATTTATCATTTGGGCCTTGCTATGGATCGGACATGCATCAAAATCTACTTCCATAGGACGTTTCTAACCCTCCAATTTCTTGTCATGAATACAAATTGTTGATTCATTGTTTTATGACAGTATGGGCGATGATATTTTCACTCCCCCTGCAGTACGCATTCGCGCCCCTTTTGACGTGAATTGACATAAAGTTGCACCCGGTTCACGTTATAAGGGGCGCGAATGCGTACTACAAGGGGAGTGAAAATATTTAATGGCTCCAAATTGAGAGGTTGAATTGTACAAGAATTGATTTTGGTACATGAACTATCAATAGCATGGCTTAAGAGACAAATGGTTTAAATCATTGAAAAGCAAAGCTGGGCTCTACTTGTACTTTTGCCCACTCTTTTTTTTTCCTTGGAAAAATATGTGCATCCATCTTATAAGAACTTATAAATAACACTCTCGTAGTAAAAATCTAAAGCAAAATGATAAAACAATCCATCACCCTAATCAATCAATGGATCATAAATTTCCTCCAAATGGGGGTGCAAGACTGAAATAAGAAACTGCATTTGAAATAGATAGTAAATACATGTCCAACAACCATTATTTAGCTAACAGGCTGGTAAGGAATTTTATGCAGGGAGAGGTGCTCTGGTAAGGCAAGAATGTTAAAATCAACTGCATAGTGAAATGTCTACTCTGGTATTATCGGAATCAACGCAAATATCCACCACGATAAACTCAAAAGATCATTATGGTTCAATCTGGATGAGTGCTGGTTCATGGCTCTCAATTGTGGCTTTTATGTTTACTGCCAATAACTCCAAATCAAGAGGGGTGCTATATTAATTTGACCCATAGCAGCTATCTAAACCTGCTCTGATGTTCTTACTGATGCCTTAATTAGGTACGCTCAGTTTGATCAGACCATAGATCTGTGGGCTTGAATTTTAGATGTCGGCAAGGTTAACTCAAGTAGCTCCATGGCTATTGACTCTAATAGTCTTGTAGCGACTGCCATTAAAGATGCAAAGCCCAATAGATCCACACTTTTAAGGATAGAGACCTTTCGTATAAACGGAAGGAGTGCATAGAATCTCAGGTCTTAACTTGCCTGTAACCTCAGAGACTTGGAGAAGAAATTTTTGTGGTAGGCCTAGGCTGCCTAGCAATGTATTGAACAATTCGCATCTGGACTAAGGACTATATGTCTACAAGGACTGTCCCTAAGGTCACACTGACATCTGGTCAAAATAGCCACACAATCCATATAGATATTCTGAGAGCATTTCTGTATTTATGTGATTTTAACTAGCATGAAGGTGCTGCTCTGGAGGTTTTAACATCATCTGATCATCGCCAATAGCATGACACTGGATAGCTTGTGGTTAAACAATCCACTAGTTTTAAGCTCTTGTGTAATTCCACAAACAGATACAGGACAATGGACAATTTCCCACATAGTATCAATCCATCAAAGAATAGCACAGGACTGAATGTTCTTCTCACCCTGATATACTTTGAAGTAGTAAAATAAAGATCTCATAAGACTTCATAGAAAACTATGTAACATTGGCAAATTGTCATAGATATAGTCCATATGAAATCTGACAGGTAAAATCAAATATGCAAAGTCACAGTTGTTGATTTTGATAGGGAGGAACCACATATGGGTATGCATGCAACAGTACAGGAGATGCCTACATACATCGAGATGCCTTTCAATTAAGAACAAAAGACTGAGCTTCTTCATTGTAATTGCAGACCACATACATGGAGATGCCTACGTATTCGGACACAAGCATTGGTATATAAGCAAGAATTTCCAAAAAGCAAGCCTTGAATAGCACAGTGTGACAGAATTGTTGGGCATGCGTAGTCTTCCACAAGGGAATCGGTAACCATAACTGCCAATTGGCTTGCCTTGGTAAAATATATGGCTGATTATCAGCAAAGCTGATTCCCTATGAAGACAAGTGAATGACTTTTATTAATATCCAAATGAAGTACAAGAAGGCCACATAAGGCTAGCGAAAAACAAAGCAAAGTTATTGATGCAGGGTAAATGCGAGAAAGGTTTGATATTGAAGGGAGGGATGTGTATGGGCTGAACTTGGAAGGCCAAGTAGTGGAATAATCTCGAATCAAGTAAGCACAATGGCTTCACTCTCTGTTCAAATTAGTTATTCTGGGTCTCATTCACATGATTCTGTAATTGTCCATTACTAACCATGTAGAGAACAAGCATAAATAGATTGTGAATTAACTACAAAGAAAAGTGGAATTCCAAGAGGCAAATTTGCTTTTCACGACAGAACTGTCATGTTTGTTTCCATTCACATTCTTTTTCTAAATTTTTTCTGTTCTGGTGCATGTCAAGAGAAAGTAAAACATAAAATTCAAGATAGATGTATAGAGAAAATGAAAAGGTTTTTAAATCTAACATTTCAATTCCTTATAGAATATTTGATTCCTCACAGACTCTTATTAAGGACCTGGAAAATGCTACCAATGCTCCCACAATTGCCATACATATCTACAAGGACTGTCCCTAAGGTCACAATAACATCAGATTGTTTTGTTTTATCCAGTGATGCACCCATTACCTTTCCTACAAGGCCCTCCAATTCTTTCAGATGATCTGAACCGAAAGCTCGTATGTAGTATAGACCCTTAGGCCTCTTTTAGAGATGTCGTATAGACCCTTAGGCCATCAACTAACCAAGGTCATATGTAGAGAATTTACAAATAATCTCTTTTTCCAGGCAACCAAAACCATGGAGCCCTAGGACCTGTCGTATATACCCTTACACAATTCCTGTTATTTTAAGGAGTGACACCTAAGACCAAATAAGAGGACTGATTTTGCTCAAAAACCTCTGTCATTGTATTTTAACTATCATGAATAGTTCCAAAAATTGAACTAGCCCTCACGTATTGAACTGAGCTGCTCCTCTCAAGGAATGAAGATCACCGGACCCTTGTAGCTGATGAAAACGACATAAAGGGCATGACTTGTACCAATTCTATATGGACGAAATTTAAAATCACAACCGATTAGGAAGCCACTAACTGCAGTTCGGGGCAATAAAACCATTGCTATTTTCCATGTCAGTAATGTTTTTGCCCTTCACACAACTAAAAACAAGCATTAGGCATGCAATTTGTAGCTCTAATAGGAACCCAAGCACAATAAGGAAAATCCTCTAAATCTGCTGTCATGCAAAAAACTTATTGTGGAGTTAAGGAAGATTGTTTCCTTTTTAAAGAGGGTTTGATAACCAAACTCAAATAGGCGCTCAGATTGAATGCAAGCTGGTCTTGGAAGAACACATCATGCATTTGAAGAACCCACCTAAACTTCAGATCTAAGCAGCGTAGATGGTTCAATAAAAGGAAACTGATCTCTTGCGACACATTCCTTTCATTAAATCCCAAATTCAGCAACCAATTCATGTTCAATTTGAGATCAATAGCTGAAGAACATATTGGGCTTAAGATCTGGGACGAAATTTAAGCATAACACCCCTAAAAATACATTTAGCAACAATGAATTGAAGTTTTTGAACACTTTAGTTAGTATAATGTAGAACTGAAAAGACTACTGACTTCTTATTTGCACGGAATATAAATCAAGAGAATATGACAAACACCAAACCCCTAGTCAGAACCACTCAATTGGATTGGAGAGATCGCCATGATCTACAAACAAGGGTGAGATTGGAATGGAATGATCGAGGGACTCTTGCAATGCATTCTATAGAGATTTCGTTCGGAAGATTAGGCAAATGGACCTCCTCCTCCATCTCTGAAAGGGTATGGCAGTGGGAGGGAAGGCCACACAACACATCGCATGGAGAAGAAAGCAACGATAACAACTGGGCATATAGCCACAAACAACGACAGGGCCGAAAGCAACGCTAACGACCAGGCACATAGCCACAAGCAACGACAAGGCCGAAAGCAATGCTAACGACTGGGCATATAGCCACCAACAACAAGGTGGATTGCAACGCATGAAGCTCATGGTAACTTACTTGCCTTCCCTCCCCCCCTCCCCCCCCCCCCCCCCCCCAAGATAATTCTTGGGTAGGGTAGGGTTTTGGAAAACCTGACCCGCCCGACCCGAGTTGCACCCCTAATTCCACCCCTTGGATTCCACTTTTTTTTAACGAAATGTCATAACTATAACCAAATCCCGATCCCAACACCTGATTCTGCTATAAGTTATATCGGTGCTGGAATACATGAGATATTACCTTTGGAATGGGATGAAATAAACCATTGAAATCTCAATTTCCCACATAGTATCAATCCATGAAAGAATAACATAGGACTGAATGTTCTTCTCACCCTGGTACGCTTTGAAGTAGTAAAATAAAGATCTTATAAGGCTTCATAGAAAACTAAGCAACATTGGCAAATTGTCATAGATATAGTCCATATGAAATCTGACAGATAAAATCAAAGATGCAAAGTCACAGTTGTTGATGTTGATAGGGAGGACCACATGGGTATACATGCAACAGTACAGGAGAAGCTTACATACATGGAGATGCCTTTCACTTACGAACAAAAGACAGTGAGCTTCTTCATTGTAATTGCAGACCACATACATGGAGATGCCTACGTATCCAGACACAAGCATTGGTATATAAACAAGAATTCCCAGAAAGCAAGTCTTGAATAGCAAAATGTGACTGCATTGTTGGGCATACATAGTCTTCCACAGGGGATTGGTAAGTAACCATAATTGGTAAGTCTTGAATAGCAAAATGTGGCTTGCCTTGGTAAAATATGTGGCTGATTATCAGCAAAGCTGTTTCCTTATGAAGACAAGTGAATGACTTTTATTAATATCCAAATGAAGTACAAGAAGGCCACATAAGACTAGCGAAAAACAAAGCAAAGTTATTGATGCAGGGTAAATGCGAGAAAGGTTTCATATCAAAAGGAGGAATGTGAATGGGCTGAACTTGGAAGGCCAAGTAGTGGAATAATCTCAAATCAAGTAAGCCCAATGGCTTCACTCTCTGTTCAAATTAGTTATTCTGGGTCTTATTCACATGATTATGTAATTGTCCATTACTAACCATGCAGAGAACAAGCATGAATAGATTGTGACATTGTGTGTTAACTACAAAGAAAAGTGGCATTCCAAGAGGCAAATTGCTTTTCATGAAAGATCTGTCACGTTTGTTTCCATTCGCATTCTTATTCTAAATTTTTCTGTTCTGGTGTATGTCAAAAGAAAACATAAAAGACAATTCAAGATAGATGTATAGAGAAAATGAAAAGGTTTTTAAATCTAACATTTCAATTCCTAATAGAATATTTGATTCTTCACAGACGTCTTATTAAGGACCTGGAAAACGCTACCAACACTCCCACAATTATCATACATGTGTACAAGGACTGTCGTAAGGTCACAATAACGTCAAGATTGTTTTCTTTTATTGAGCAATGCACCCATCACCTTTCCTACAAGGCCCTCCAAGTCTTTCAGATTATCTGAGCCGAAAGGTCACATCTAGTATAGACCCTTAGGCCATTATCTAACCAAGAAATCTCTTCTAGACATGTCGTATATACCCTTAGGCCATTAACTAACCAAGGAAATATGTAGAGAATTCACAAATAATCTCTTTTAGGGTCTGCGCAAGGGGTAGGTTTGCGCATGAGAGGGATGCGTGAGAGATGCGATGAATGAGAGATTTTAGGGTGAGAAGATCTTAGAGATTTTAGGGATTTGGTTTAGAGAAAACCCCAAAAAAAAGATAGAAATGGCTTGCGAGAGAGAGAGAGAGAGAGAAAAGGGCGTGAGATGAGAGATAAACTCTTCTTCTTTTCTTCCCTCAAGATATTTGCTCTGATACCATGTTGAGAATAAGGATAAGGTAAGAGAGGAAGAAGAATGGAGAGGATGGAAAGTCTCCACCAACTTAGGAAAAAAAAAAAAAAAAAAGTCTCCACTAAGGAGCTCTCCCATGACTATAATGTATAAATTCAGGCCCGTCTAGGCATACATGTGTACAACGACTACAATACCCTCCGCACATGCTCATAATGACCAATATACCCTTCTACACTCTTCAACAACAGTAAGTACTTGATGGAAGAAGTTCCAAGAGATTAGCTTCCAAAATCAAACTCCATACTTTTTACTCAGAGACAGCCAGAGGTAGAAACTAATTGTCCTCAACATGGGCTGCGGCCTCAGACCAGTCTCAGAATCGTCAACGTCGTCGATCGTCAGCTCAAGGAGAACTCCCTTCATATAATCATACTCGTCAAGCAACAGGCGAAGTTTTTTTTTTTTTTTTTGTTCCTCACCATTAATCTAATTGTACAATGCATGGGTTAAAAGTTATTTCATATTGAAAAGAGACCGCAAGAAAACACTCAGAAAAAGTCCATAACAATTTGGGTTACATTACAAAATATGACAGCAATCCATATCTTCATCTGTTACTTTCAATGAACGATATGAAAGAGAGAGTCACTCTGAAAGGGTTCTCTACTTCTCTCTACCCCTTTCTACAAACCCTAATCCCTTATCCAGTAACGATACTTCCTCTGTATTCAGTATTCATTTACGAATGGGCCATTGGGCCTTTCCTTGGGAGCTTTATTTGGGACAACTGGAGTAGGCGGCTCCATCACAAAAGGGTGCAACTGTGTTTTAAATTGTCTGGGCCAGTGGGCCCACCACATAGACCAGTCATATATGATCATACACGCCTTTCCACTGATTTCATGTTCTACTGAACTTATTCACATAGAGCTTGCCCAAAATACCCTTTATTTCTTCAATTACCATCCTGATTAACTTGGTAATTTCACCTTGAACGTTCTCGGTGGCCCAAAATCAAAAAGTCAGATTATTTATTTGTTGAGGATAAAATGGGTGTAAAACAATTTTGGGAAAATTATTTTAAAAAATGCAAAGTTTTGCTGAAATTGTGAATCAAGGACAGACTTTTGAAAATCATGAGGGGTTGTCGGGTACGTCTTATATGTTTTAGAACAAGAATACCCTTTTGATTTTCACTCCACCTTTAGGCACGGATCCCAATGTCATTTCACCTACTAGGGCTGCCACAAGGTCGGATTGGGTTGGGTTTTTCAAAACCCTAGCCCAACCCTGGATCCCATTGTCTCGGCCCTAACCTACCCTGACCTTGAGTCAGGGCAAAAAAACCTCAACCCATTGCCCGCCCTACAGGGCTCAGCACGGCCCTGGCCTACCCTAATTGGGCAGGGCCAGGGCAGGCTGGCCCTGATTGACCCTAGTGCAAATACTTGTTAAGACTGCCAAAAATAAAGCAACCAGATATCATATAGAACAAAATGACCATTTAACATAGAAATTGAACAAAATAAGGCAATATGAATTCAACAACATGACGGGCAGCAGAGACAACTAATTAATAATAATATAAAGAAACAACAAACCAAGATAATAGAAAACATTAGCAAAAGAAACTTGCACACACGGTTCAATTTTATAATAGAAAACTTAGGGTCAGGCCGGGTCAGGGTGACCCAAGGCATTAACCCAGAACCCGACCCGACCCTGAGTCAGGGCCTAAAAAATGAACCCTGACCCGCCTTCAGAGTTGGAAAATCTAGCCCAGACCTTGTTCGGGCTCAGTAGACCTGGCAAACGGGGGGCCGGGCCGGGTCAACCCGCGGGTGATGCAGGTGCGGGTCACATGGGTTGGGTCAGAAAATGACCCGCATTTTTGCGGGTCAGAATTTAGGTGACCCGGTCAACCCACGGGTCACCCGCAAATTCAAACAGTCGTTTATTTTGGGAAATGTTGTTACTGGATTTTGATGAGGGCGGTATGGCCGGCACCGTGGGATGATCCAAACCGTCCATTAGATGGCCCACAGCCTAAATAGGTTGTGCCCCAAAAATCATCTCAATCGGTTGATCCTAACCCTCCAATCTATAGAAGGTTAGGATCAAGTGATCAACCCTCTAACATTCAGATCGGAGGATTGGGATCAACCTATGGTGCCAGCCACAACCTATTTATATTCTATGGTGCTAGCCACAACCTATTCAGGCATCAAACACTTAAAAATAGATTAGCATGACAAAATCACCATCCTTTGCATTAGAAAAAAGCCATCTAACTAGATTAGCATGATAAAATCACCACCCTTAAAAAAGCCAAATGACCCGCAGGTTGACCCGACTCGACCCGTGTTTTTGCGTGTTGGGTCACCCGCGGGTCAGTTTTGACGGGTCACTAAAACTCAGACTCGTGCTCGCAAATTTGCGGGTTGGTTGGGTTGACCCGCGGGCTCGGGTCACGTTTGCCAGGTCTATGGCTCAAGGCGGGTCAGGGCTGACAGGGCCAAACTTTCACCCCCATCACCTACCCTTCTCACTGTTTATACTCTTCTTCCCCAAGCCTTCCAAACAGTAAAACTCCATACTCATTGCCATTGCCATTAGAAAAAAAAACTCCATTGCCATTGCCATTAAGAAAAAAACTCCATTGGCTCTCTTTATTTTGCTTTGGATAATAAACCTAGGGAAATGTTATCAGCACTACTGTATTTTGATGACGGCACTCCTCACTTTATCAAAAGTACGGTATGGCCCGCACCATAGGATGATCCAAACCGTCCATTAGATAGGGCAACCGCCTAAATCATTTCCAGAGGTTGATCCTAACCCTCTAACCCTCTAACATTCAGATCAGAGGGTTAGGATCAACCTATGGAAATGATTTTTAGGGCACAACCTATTTAGGAACCACTCTTTTCATAATGAAAAAGCCACTCTTTTCATACTGGAACCACTATTTGATATTGGAACCTCTTTTCATAATGAAAAAGCCACTCTTTTCATATTAGAACCACTCTTTTGATATTGGAACCACTCTTTTCATAATGGAACCACTCTTTTGATATTGGAACCACTCTTTTCATACTGGAACCACTTCGTTCGGGAGTCCAAATATCCCTTCGGACTTCTGATAGCTGTAGACACCCCATTTTGACCAGACCCTAATTCCCAAAACCGAATAAAAATCCTAAAATCGAATAAAATCCCAATCCCGAAATTCTCAAAACCAAATCCAAACGTGAGAAAAGTCTAAAATTTTATCCAATTTATCTTGTCCTTCAGTGGATGTAAAGCTTCCGAAAAATTGTTACTGCTCTAAGGAATGCCCCTGCAAATTTTTAGAAAAATCGAACAAAATTTAGAGGAAAAGACAAGACAAGTTTGTCTCATTATCAATTGCGCTAAGCAGAAGAAGGGTCAATTATTGAAGCAGGGGCGTGACACTACCAATACCCGTGTGCAAGCAAATAAAAAAGAAAAGAAAAAAGAAGCAAGTGGGGTGTGCAAATATTAAGGCAAGGGGTGCTAATATCAGCACACCCTTTTCTTATAAAAGGGCCCATTCGAATTAGGGTTAAAGCGGTGGCTTCATGATTTTTTGTGTTTTCTTCCTCTCGAGATAGGGCAGCCGCAAGAGAGGAGCAGAGGGAGATAGAGGGGCAAAAGCAGAGAGAGAGTGGAGAAGAGAGAAACCAAGAGAGCAAGGAAGGAAAGAGGGAGGGTTTGCTGCCACCATCGCCATCTTCCCACCCCCATCGCCACCTCCACCGACGACCATCCTCCTCCACAACCCATAGCCACCATCAAACCCATTTTTCTTTTTCTTTTTTATTTACAAACCCTCTTCCACCCTTCTTCAACCTTCAACCACCTTCCCGCCGGCCACCGACTCTACCTCCACCATCTTCCCCATCCCACCAACACCACCATTAAAAAAAAAAAACAACAGAGGAGCTACAGAGAGGGAGGAGCAGAGAGAGGGAAGAGGGATCTTCATCTTGCCGCCACCTCCATCTACGCCGTCCACCGTCTCCACCACTTCCCCACCGACCACACCCACATCCCCCCATCTCCATCTTCAACTTTTTTCTTACAACCCTAAACCCACTTCAAAAAAAAAAAAAAAAAACCGAATCCATCAAAACAGCCACCACCACTCTGCACCTCCATATCAGCCATAGAAATCCACCTCAAAACCCACTTCAAACTCACCTAGATCTGAACCCCAGTTCTGCCCAACCTAAGGCCCATCTATTTCATCAAAACCCATTTCAAGACACCTAAATCCGGCCACTTGGTCTTCTCCGATCCCACGCCACCGGAATCCGACCAAACCAACTCCTACCCTATTTCGCCCAAACCCTGCCACCATCATCCCTTTAAACCCCCATCTACATCTTATTCCCATAGCCACCATCACCTTTATAGCAAAGCCACCGTTCCCCTCATTCCCTTTTGCTCGGCCACAAACCCATTTTTGTCTTCCCTACACCCCAATTTCACTACCAACAAACCCCATTCTCAACAAAACCCATCTCAAGCCCACATCAACCTCCATCAGATCTCCTCATTTTCCTCAACCCCTCAAGCCATAGTCTGCAATTCTGATTCTCCTCTAATCACGCTATTTTCGACATCCATTTGTAGACGCTCAGGATTTTGGGTGGAATTTCACGGCGTCTTGGCAAATCTCAAGAGATATGAAAAGAGAGGAGGTGATTCACGTTCGGCTCCTAATTCCTTTAGTCCGGTAACTCATTTTACCCCTATTGCCTCTTTGTGATTGTCTCCTTTGTTGTATTTTTTTATCAAAAGATTTGGATTCATTATTTTTCTCCCTTCATTGTTTTATGAATGTCAACATCTAATAATGTTGTGCAGTTCTTCACCCGAATATAGCTTTTGTTGTTAGGTTTCTCCCATCTTGGTCATCCAATTCATCAAGCTTAGGTGTTATGCACATGTTTTCCGTCGATTCATATTGGTGTGCATATAAAAGGGCAGTCAGCGTATTCATTTCAGTTGGATTCGAAGTCATGAATCTGTCCTTCCTTGGCTAGGTGTCCCCATTTTCTTGTTGATTTGATTGGGCTTGAAACTTTGCTCATGTCTTATTTGAGGTCATTAGCTATATGTACGCAGGTTTGGCTGTAGGATTTTTGAAGACTAGGATGGCCTCTAGTTAGAAAAGCCATTTCTAAATCCATATCCTGGTCAAGGATTTAAGTCCTTCACGGATTGAAATGGTTTTGATACAAGTGTTAAAATCAGCCCATGACTCTATTAGTACCTTAAGCCGTTGAGTTGTTATCACTAAATTCTGGGAATGAATTTGATTTGGGCCTTCTGTTTTCCATTTGTTTTACTTGTATGTCATCTTCCTTGTGGGATTGGTGTTCGCATCGTTACTTATTTGTTTTGGTCTCTATTTGATAAAATTGTTTGGATCAGTGGGATGGCTCCCCTGTTGAGACCTTAATTACAGTGTAACCCAATTTATCTTGCTCTCTTTCAATTGAATGAATTAGTGGCATCCATTTGAGAAAAATGATAGTTTTGATTAATTTCTGGGTAAATGTAGTGTGACCATTAGGATATAGTGCATATGCTAGGGCTGTTGTCAACATGCATGAAGCATAAAAATTTATATGTGGTCTCTTGTTGTACCTTTTCATCTTGGTTTGTGTCCCTTAATGCAAATATTTGATTGATACAGACTTCGGGTTCGATTCTTTAGAGTCTTAGCTCTTAGGATTCCTTATAAGGTTTAGAGGTTCTTTTCATATCATCTATCAGAATTATTCTTCTCACGTTCCTTGGGATTCTCCTTGCATTTCGGGATCCCCATCGATTTTGGGAACACTCGTCGGGTTTAGGCTATGACGGACGGCAACCTCTTGAGCCAAAACCCCCCCTTTCGATCAAAAGGGATAAAAATACATAAAAATCAAATAACAAAAAATCCAAAAAACATCAAAAAACACTCAAAAGCGTTTTTCAAAAAGATGTTTCGAACTACGTTGGCTTGATCCCTTTCCACAGGGTACGTAGGCAGCTTGGGACCGTCATCCCAAGTTTAGTCAAACTTTTCAATAAAATCATTTAAACCCTTCAAAAAAATCATTTCAGCATCCAAAAATATCTTTCAAGCTTTTCTCAAAAATACAAAAACCAAAATGGGCAAGGATGGTGATTGCCAGGTCACTCGGAGCCTTCTTTTCATTTCATTTCCGATTTTAATCGTGGTTCGCCGGCTTTATCGGTTTTCCGACGTTTTATCAGGTTTTGGGATGGGCGACGACGTAGCGTGGCCCTTTTACAGGGATTGTCCTTGCTGAGCCCAACGATAGGCTATGACGATCGCGAGACTTGTCCGATCTTTAGCGGATCAGGATCATTGAGCTCGATTCCTTTAGAATCGCTCCCTGAGTCTATCGAATGTCCCATTTTCTTTTCCCTGGCATTTTGGGTTTGCGCATACCGTCTATTTTTTTATTCCTTTCTTCCCTCGCATCTTTTAGTTTATCGTGTGTTTGTCTTTGGTTCCTTGTGTGTTTACTTTCAGCTTGCTTATTCCTTGTGCGTTTAGTTTCACATGCTTAGCTGTAGATATTTACTGCTTTTCTGCTTATCATATCTGCTATTACTTGCTTAGCTGTAGCTGTGCATGCGGATGTTATTGCTTTCCTAGATGTGATGGGTTAGGAGTAGATGGGTGAGTTAGGTTCCAGATGTTTACTTTCTTTTGCCCATCTCCGGGTCATGCATGCTTAGATAGACATTTTCTCGGGAGTACTCGTTCCAATTTCACATGATTTTAGCCCAAAACTCTTCAAAATTAATTAAAAATGGCATAAGAGACCAGGTGCTTGCACTTGGGCGAATTGGAGGCGCTTAACACCTTCCCCATTCGTCACCAGGCACGGACTTTTGTATCTCTGGTTATCCGTTGCAACAGAGTATTTCATGGGATCCAAGGCCTACTTCCTTGGATGACGACTCTTCTTTGTTATAGGTATATCTTGGTTCCAGGCTAGTCCTTGAATCGAGAGGTATCTCATTTATATCGCCACCCATGCTGTGAGTGGCACCATTTCGAGAGTTCCTTGGTAGAGCTCTCCTTCACATTGTGGAGATCTTAGAGGATCGGCGCGGGATCTCGTATCCCTCGCCCACCCGTCCTCGGGATCGGGGTCCACAATAGGAGTCCAATAGTTTGTAATGGAAGTGGTACCCAATCGGGAGTTTGACTCGGACTTTCGATTGTTTCCGTTGGACTCCCGATTGAGTACCACTTCCATCACAAACTACTGGACTCCTAACGGAAGTCCGAAAGGTCATTCGGACTCCCAAACAAAGTGGTTCCAGTATGAAAAGAATGGTTCCAGTATGAAAAGAGTGGTTCCATGATGAAAATAGTGGTTCTAGTATGAAAAGAGTGGTTTTTTCATTATGAAAAGAGGTTCTAATATCAAAGAGTAGTTCTAGTATGAAAAGAGTAGCTTTTGCATTATGAAAGAGTGGTTCCAATATAAAAAAAGTGGTTCCCAAATAGGTTGTGCCCCAAAAATCATTTTCATAGGTTGATCCTAACCCTCCGATCTGAATGTTAGAGGGTTAGAGGGTTAGGATCAACCTATGGAAATGATTTTTGGGGCACAACCTATTTAGGTTGTGGCCCATCTAATGGACGGTTTGGATCATCCTATGGTACGGGCCATACCGTACTTTTAATAAAGTGAGGAGTGCCATCATCAAAATATAGTAGTGCTGATAACATTTCCTTAGGTTTATTATCCAAAGCACAAATAAAGAGAGCCAATGGAGTTATTTTCTTAATGGCAATGGCAATGGAGTTTTTTTTTCTAATAGCTGGGTATGAAGTTTTACTAGGAAGGCCTGGGGAAGAAGAAGATAAATAGTGAAAAGGGTACGTGAAATGGCATTGGGATCCGTGCCTAAAGGTGGAGGGAAAAGCAAGAAGGGTATTCTTGTCCTAAAACATATCCGACGCACCTGACAACCCCTCTCATGATTTTCAAAAGTCTGCCCTTGATTTACAATTTCAGCAAAACTTCACATTTTTTAATAATTTTCCCAGCAGATTTTACAATTTTTACCCCCATTTTTAGCAATGGATGTAAAATTTGCTATACCCCATTTTACAATGAAAGAAGAACCAGAGCCATGTCAGGGAAATATTTTTCGCGGTAAATTACTAGGGGTGCGACTTGGTGCGGGTTGGGTTGAGCTTTTGCTAAAAAATGAATAGGAATCAACCTGAACCTGACCCGATTTTAAGGTAAAAGCTCAACCCTAATTCCCAAAAATCGACCTGAGTTGCATCCCTAAAATTAGTGTCTCCAAGTGGTGAGAGAGGGTGGGGCATGGACCCACTGCCAGGTGTACAATGACCAGGTCCCATTCTTATCACCATTGGATCTGGACTCATTGGGCAGCTCTGTGATGACCCAGCAAATCAACGGTCCTCATCATTGGGGTTGTTTTCATTCACAAAGGCCACATCTTCTTGCTAGTAGATATCTTGTTTTCTTTTGGCTAATATATGGAACTGTTTGGATGCATTAAAATTTTTTACTAGAAACTTTATCCATAGAAAATAAATTGTTAAGTGTTTGTTAAACTTATTTTTCGAGAGAATTTTTCCAAAATCCAATTTTCTTGCTATTTTCAATAAAAAATTGTAAACCTATTGGACCTTGGAGGGTTTTTTTTTTTCAAGAAATATTATTTTACATGAAACTTACTTAGAAAACAGGTAAAATTTTGTGTTTTGAAAATAATCCATGAATTCATTTTCCTGGAAAAAAACAAAGAAAATATTTTTTCTTCGTTCCAACCATGGTTTAAAATTTCGACTGAAATCCGAAATTTCGGTCCACTGACACCGAAATGGCCTTTCCCCGAAACGGTCATTTATTTTCCGAAATTTCGGCCGTTTTTGCCCTAAATTTAAACCAAAAAACCTTTTTATTTTATTTTAATATTTTACCTAAATTTTGGCCGAAATTTAATATTAAATAAAATACCATTTTCTTTGTGGTACCGGATTTCGACCGAAATTTAGAAAAATTCCAGGAGTCTGAAACCGGTACCGAAACCGAAATTTTAAACCATGTTTGCAACTAGCTTGGGGTTCTTACACCCAACTTCCTTTTCATAATAAAGGAGACCCCAATTTGTTGAGGCCCACGTTGGATATGCCACATTATGGTAAATAAATAGATCGGACTAGCTAAATGATCACAACCATTAGATGAGACTCCTCTTACCATAAATTGTTTCATGATCAATAGTCATGCATCCATTCGTGTCAATAGGGACAATTAATTCAGATCCTATATTTTCGCCTTCATCTGCTCCAAAAAGTAACCGATTTTCTCTCCTAAAAAAAAGCAAATACCCTTAAAAAGCTCTTCCGTTTCCCAGACAAAGGTTTGGTAATGGTTTTATTACAGGTAAAATTTAGTGAAAACTAGTAAAAGTAGAAACTCCTCCCTCCATGATAAAACTGTCTCCACGAGAATCCCCTACAATTTTTTAATTACCAATGCTACGTTCTTATGCCTTAAATAGTTTTGAAATTTTTTTACCCCTCTCACTTCATTGGTAAAGGCAATAAGTTTGAAAATCTCTCTCTCTCTCTCTCTCTCTCAAACAAGAGGAATTATACGATGAACACTTACGCATCATCCCATCCTTGATATCGATCCAACAACACCTTTAAGAGTTCATAAGGCATTTCTTCATATATTTCTCCTCGAATAAAGGCAAGATTTTATACAGTGTCAACCGGTATAGTCCATTATTTTTCAAAACTACCTGGGCCACACCATAGGAAGATCCAACTGTCCATTTGATGGGCCACTACATAAATAGTTTGTGGCCTCAAAATCATTTCCATAGGACAATCCTATCCCTCAGTCAATAGAGGAATGACATATTATCGAAACCTCTGTAGATCATAGGGTTGGGATCATCCGATGGAGATGATTTTTGGAGATGCTAGTTTATAATTAAAAAAAAAAAAGAAGAAGAAAAAAATATTAATGGTAGCCAAACGTGCCATAGGGCTGACCTAAACTCCCAAAATACCCTTCCTCTGCACAAATGAAAGGCCGCTGAGGTTGGGACTACCATGTTTTGATAATTGCACTAACTCATCTTCTCTTTTATTATTTAAACCTCTGTCAAAGATTGTTACAATTCACTAGCTTCGTTTGGTTGCACAAAAGCTCGGCAGCTGTCGGAATTTGCACAGTTCTCATAAGCCAAAGTGCCACACCCATATAGGTTTACCTGATGTTTTGAATCCCCAGGGCTTACCTGATGCGCGTGGTTTATGGGTAATTGCATGCGTCCATAGGGAATACTCACACCCTAAAAATTGGGGTGGGATTAGGGGTGCAACTCGGGTCAGGCGGGTTAGGTATTGAAGAACCCTACTTAACTCTCGGGTCGGGTCGAGTCGGGTTTGGTTTTTTCACGTTGATGTGTTGTAGAAAAAAACAAATCTTCACACCAAAAATCTCTAAATTTATGTAATCAAGGTATAAAATTAAGAAGAAAACTATATTTCCACATGATCACCTCAATGAAAACAATTATATCGATATATTGAAAAATAATTTGCTATGTTATTCAAGAGATAATTAAAATTATCATAGTACACCTACATAAGTCAGGTCGGGTTTCGGGTTTCGGGTTTCGGGTTTCGAGTTTTTTTTCTTTAAACTTGAACCTACCCAAGATTGAGCTAGGTTTTTAAACTAAAACCCGCCCTACCCAAGATCCATGATTTCTAAACCCAACCCATGCTATTTTCGGGTCGGGTCGATACTTGCACGCCTGGGTGGGATACCCTATGTCATTAAGAAAAGAAAAAAAAGCTCTCATAAGCCAATAAAATAATTTTATGCACTTATTAAAACATGGTAGTGCCAATATCACTATCCCAAAAAAAGTACCCCATATGCCTTCAAAAAAAAAAACAACGGAGACTTTGAACGATTCGCCCAAACACACAAGTACACAACACCCTACCTAGGACACTCCACACGTACCAACCCACCACTCTAGCACGTGCCACCACGTATATTCCGTTATAAACGTCAAACCCCTTTCTTTTTCTTTCATCTCCCCTAATCTCTCTGCCCTCTGCTTCTGCTCTCTAGATTTCAATCTCAGCCATGGCAGGAGCTTCAATCCCATCAACCCCTCTCTTAAAAGATGAGCTCGATATTGTTATACCCACAATCAGAAACCTTGATTTTTTAGAAATGTGGAGACCCTTTTTTCAACACTATCATTTGATAATCGTACAAGATGGAGATCCCACTAAGAAGATCAATGTTCCTGAGGGTTTTGATTATGAGCTTTATAATCGGAATGATATTAATCGGATTTTGGGTCCTAAAGCTTCTTGTATTTCTTTTAAGGATTCTGCTTGTCGGTGTTTTGGTTATATGGTTTCCAAGAAGAAGTATATTTATACCATCGATGATGATTGCTTTGTAAGTTGGGTTTTTTTATTTTATTTTTGGGATTTTTTAGGGTTTTCTTGATCTGGGTTTTTTTTTTCTTTTTGGGTTGGATTTCTGGTTTTTTTTTTTTTCATTTTCGTGGTGGGTTGATTTTGGTTTTAGGGTTTTAGTTATTCGAGTTATTTGCTTTGTTGGATCTTGGATCTGGTTCTGATTTGGGATTTATCTTTATTTGTTTGTGTTTTTCAATGGCACTTGTTCAAATGACTTTGATCTTGATTATTTTTTTTAAATTCTGTTCACAGTTTTTTTATTTTCTTCATTTAATCTGCAATATGCCAGTTTCGATGTCACTAACCTGTTAGTTTTGATTTGAGAAGTCTTGAATTGAAGGTTGATATAGTTCCATGATTTTATTTTTATTTTTTTTTCATTTCTCTTTTGAATTATTTGTACTCGATTTGATATTAAGGATGGGGGTTCAATTGGTTTCTTGCTGATTTTGTCTGAGATCTAATGTTGACTTTACTTTTTAGATCGAAAATTATGTTACCTTTATAATTGATGGTTTGCCAACCTGTGATATGTGTTCTGGTGTAATTTTTTTTTTCTGGCTCCTGTCTAGATCTGTCTAATTGCACCATTGCCTCTGGTTGTTGATCCCACAACATAAAATTGAAAATGCCCTCTGGCTTTTAATTGCCAGTTCGTTTTTGCCAAATGACTTGATTTTGGCAGAGTGGGGTTTGGTAGTTCATTGATATGTATATCTGAAAATATTTTCATTTTGATAAGGTTGAGAGTTGAAATTGTTAATTTGTGCTTTCATGTGGAAAGCATGTGACTTCTTTTCTTTGTTGTTGGCTGCTCTGACCTGGTTGGTTATTATACTCAATAGTAACATGATCTTATTTCTTAAACAAATATGACTTTGTTTCCCTTTTATGAATTTACTTATCGATGACAAATAACATCATTTAATAAATTTAAACTTGTGATCACTAGGTTGAAATGTGGTTGGGTTTTTATGGGCCTAAGCTAGAAAGCTAATGTGGTTTTATATAGGTTGCGAAAGATCCATCTGGAAAAGAGATCAATGCACTTGAACAGCACATAAAGAACCTTCTCAGCCCCTCTACTCCCTTTTTTTTCAACACCTTGTACGATCCATACCGAGATGGTACGGACTTCGTCCGTGGGTACCCATTCAGTCTTCGGGAAGGTGTTCCCACCGCAGTTTCACATGGGCTCTGGCTTAACATCCCTGACTATGACGCTCCCACACAACTTGTCAAGCCTAGAGAGAGAAATACCAGGTATCATATCTCTTACATGGCAGAAAATTCTTTTGGGAAACTTCAAAACTGACTAATACCGACCTATTTGTTTATCTATTGATGTTCTCTTATTTATTTCAGGTATGTTGATGCGGTTCTAACGATCCCCAAGGGGACTTTGTTTCCAATGTGCGGAATGAATCTGGGATTCAACCGTGAACTGATTGGCCCTGCAATGTACTTCGGGCTTATGGGAGATGGCCAGCCCATTGGGCGTTACGATGATATGTGGGCAGGCTGGTGCATGAAGGTCTGCTATTTTCCTTCAATCTCAAACATCTTACAGTTCTTATATCTCATCTGTCTGTTTGAACTTTGTTTTCAAATTGGCATTTTATTTTAAAGGGTGGAATCATTTGAAGTGATCTACAACTTTTTTGGTGATATGATGATATCTGTTTGCTTCCTTTGCAAAGTTGATTTGATGCATCTTTGGTCATGATTCTTTAGTTTTAAGATTTCAAATTTCCATGTGTAACAGAAGTCCTTTACGGTGATTTTTTTTTTCCATGTCCTTAGATTTTTTAATAATTCCCTTCTGACTCGTCGCGCCTTCAAAATGTGATGATGCCATTCTGTACAGTTTTCTCAGACTAGCTCCTAATATTTTATTTGTTCTTGAACTGGAGGAAGAAATGGTGTTAAGGGTTGACAATGTTTTGGATCTTTATATTACAAAACATTCAGGGGCCGTTTGGATACTTGGAGGATTTTATAATCTAGGATTGTAAAATCCTGGGTTTTTAGCTTGAAAAATCAATGATTTTAAAATCGTAGATTATAAAATCCATGTATCCAAATAGAGTATTACAGTTAAAACCTCTATCAGCTTATGAATTATGATTATATTATATCTCTTAAAATCTTGGAATGATGGATGGGTGTGCCATTGGGTTCCTTGCTTTTCTCAGCCTCTCATAATTTTCCCAAATGTTACTGTCCTCTTCTAAGTAGCTGGTCATAATGTAATCTGATTATGGGTTTTGTTGGTGAACAATTAAAAAACAGTCTAGTTTTATCCTCAAACATGGAATTTCTGACGCCCAATCTCCGATTTTTACAGGTGATCTGTGACCATTTAGGATGGGGAATCAAGACCGGTCTCCCTTACATCTGGCACAGCAAAGCAAGCAACCCATTTGTGAACCTCAAAAAGGAATACAATGGGATCTACTGGCAGGAGGAGCTAATCCCATTCTTCCAATCTGCAACCCTTCCAAAGGAGTGCACCACTGTTCAGAAATGCTACATTGAACTCTCCAAACAGGTGAAAGCTAAACTTGGTAAGGTAGACCCTTACTTTCTCAAACTAGCAGATGCCATGGTTACATGGATAGAAGCTTGGGATGAGCTCAACCCTTCTGGAAATGCTAAAACTGAAGTACCCATTAGCGCTCCGAAAGCGCTGAAAAACTAAAGAACTGTTCAACACCCTTTTGCTATCTTTTGACTGTATCTTTCTTGTAGTTGTAACTGTATTTTTTTTCTTCCCCCTCTGAGCTTTTGGCAGAAAGCATTGGGGGTATTTTTGCAGGTAGATTTATGCAATCTTTTCTTTTCATTTAGATAAGAATAAAAGGTATTTGTTTTGATTTTCATATTTAGTTTGTGATGATCAATGCTGATGGGGGGGGTGTCATGTTGAGCTTATTAATTTCCATCCATTTTTGAATGCTGGCTATTTGGTCTCTACTTTAAAAGGATGTTTGAATTTGAATTTTGAAATGTGAGTGGTGGTTTTTTGGAGTGGGTGTTTTCCAGTCAGGCCTAACTTCTACCCAATGCACTAAAGTTCTACTAAAAAGAATCATTTGGACAGAAGGTTATGGCCCACAACCTAAAGACTTGTGTGGAAAAAGAGGCTGCAAGTTTGGCAGCTTAGCAACAGAGTAGCATGGATATATCTAGGGGTGCAACTCGGGCTGGGCTGCATTGAGGCAAACCCCAGCCTGGCCCAATTCGAGCCTCGGGTTGAGGGGAGTTAACCCTAACCCAAGGCTCCTTGAAATCTCTCAACCCTAACCCAACCCTTGTGATCTGATTTTCCAAAATAGGTTGGGTTGGGTTGGGTCTGGGCAAATATAGAAAAAAAAAACATTATGCTAAGATTTTGAAAATCATGGGGGCAAAAGTCGGGTTGGGTTGCCTGAGGCCTCAACCCTAACCCAACCTGAAATTAAATCAGGTTGGCTTTTCCCAACCCTAAAACAAGGCGAGGAAATAGCAACCCAAGCCAAGCCAAAATCGGGTTGAACCTGTTGGATTCAGCTTTGCCCAAGTTGTACCTCTACTGCATGACTATCCGAATTGATCGCTTTCTTTCCACCATTAACATTAACTCATTAAGAACCCCGAAATTCAACAACTCACAGTGGAGAAAAGTCATTGAAAATTTATCTTTGGCCAATCTAGGCTTCAATTTTATCATTATTATTTTTTGCCCCCTGCCCCCCCCCCCCCCCCCCGAAAGGATAATGCGCCCCCTTGTATTGTTATTTGACGGAAAAAAACGTAAAAATCTGCCCACAATTCATGTTGAAGGGGGGCAAAAAATCATCTCATTTTTTTTATGAAATTATAACTGCTCTCTCCAAATAAGGGAGGAAGAATAACCTCCCTTGTCCTCCCCACCTCCTCCCACACCAGCCCAACAGATCTCTCAGCCCTCCCGGCGAGATAGCGGAAAAATTAAGACAAGTAAATAAGAATAAGAACAAAAAAACAATCTACATGACTTTTTATGTGGTGTCTGCGCCTAGGTGGGCGTTTTTTTTTTTTTAAAAATACAGTGAAGCCCACCTTGTTCAAAGATCATAACCCATTATTCATTTTAACAAGCACACTTATGTAGCAGGTCCATATAGACTGGCTATATATATATATATATATACATATTCTTATTCTTCCCATTTATTTATTCGTCCTAACTTTCTTGTATCATTATCAAATCTTTCCCATATTTTTCCAAAGTATACAGTTTTTTTAATGGAGACCTGCAGAGTTGCTTTCTCCACTTATCCAGCTATGGCACAGTGAGCTTCTCAATGTTCTTTGACGGTCTACCCACTGCTATTGACTCTGGAGAATGACTAAACCAGTGGAGGATGTGAAAAGAAAACAAAACACTAAGCATTTTTGGTCGCACAAAAGCCAGGATGGCTTAGGAGTTTTGCTTGGCAATATAGCATTGACATCCCAGGAGACATCTCTTGACTAATAATTGCATATATGGTGATGTGTCACCCTTCTCCCCTACCTATGATAACCAAGCAAAATTCACAAAAAAGTGATATTTTGCTGGAATTTCTTGGGAATGAAGCTCTCTTTCTCTCTCATACCTTTCTTCTCCCTCTGTATTGTAATGACACCCCATACAACTACTCTATGAGGTCGACAACCAAACATTAACCACTATTCTCCTAGGTAAGTTCTAGGCAAAGCCAATGCTTGTCTCCTCCCTGTTGAATACTTATTCCACTGCTCTCCAAGTCTATGCTGCGCAACCCAATAGAAGATGAATGGAGAAAAGGAAAGCAAAGACAAAGGAAAGAGGGGGAAATTGCAGACATGGCGAGGGCTCGATGCCATATTCTCCAGCTGTTCGTCTTCAACTATGGAAAAAAGTGCGACCTTAGATCTGTCAATAGCTGCACAAATGGTGCGAATTATCCTACAGTGGGTGCAAATAAATCATCACCCTAAAATAAAATATAGCCTTGGAGATTTAAGCAAAAGTATTTTGGTCCCATTTCAAAATGCTCTTCAAAACCTTTTCAATTGTACAAAATACCTTTAGAAGAAGAGAAATTATATGATGCCCGACCCCGTGAGAATGTAAAGGGCGGGTAAAGACAAAACCTGCAGCCTTAATCTTTTCTTGAATTAAAAATCAAGGGAGAGATGGTTTTCTCTCTCTCTGCCCTTTATAATCTCACGGTCGGGCATCACATAAGTTCTCTTAGAAGAATATTCCCCAAAACAGGCAAAAGTTTTCAAATACGTGGTTTCAAACTATTTTCCAAGTATCCTATTCTTTTATCTAAGTCCAAAACTTTTCATAGGTCTATCTAAAAAAACAATACCTTCTTTATCAAATATCAGATCACTGTGACTCTTGCTTCATTGGAAAGATCTCGGATAGATGTACGACTTCACTCTTGGGTGGACCGTGACAGGTGATTGCACCATTCCGAGTCAATCACAATTCAAAGTAACTCAAAACTTCCTTTTTCCTCTTAGGAACATACCAAAATATCCCTAAACATTTACCAATCAAAATCCAACCTCTAGGGAAGCCTTGATTCGTGCAAATCATTAGTTTAAATCCTGACCTTAAATATAAGGCAAAAACTAACTTCTTCTATGAAAACTCAATCAAAACCTTTCAAACTCCTCAAAAACGCTTGTGTCTTCAAATTAGTGTCTAGCACGAATTAGAGCACACAATTGCATGCTCAAATTTATGGTCCTAGATCCCCACGTCTTTAAGAATGATGCTAAGGCACAAGAGAAAATATAAAACAAAGTACAAGAAGAAACTAAGGAGATACATCAAACTTCTCTATCAAAGGTGAGCTCAAGAGGTTGAAGAAGGTCAATTAAATGTCAAAGCTTCTTCATTCAAAGATGAATAACCACACACGATTTAACTTTTGTTGGCGATCCGCATGGTCTAGTAGAACTGATGATGAAGATTACTGATCTTGTAGGACATCATGAAGCGATCCACGTGGTCTTGGTCCCATCCCAAACAAACATCCCATGCATTAGATGAAGGACTACAAAAATCAACAATTGAGCTTTTCTTGGTGAAACTTAAATGAGGACTGATCAAGACTTGGTGGATTGAGGGCTTAGGGTCATCCCATCAAGTTGTTCACGACGGCATTTGATCGACCCTTGGCTGTTGTTCAGATCAAAGGATCTATTCATGCAAAAGAGTTCGGCCCTATTCTGTCTCATGGCTATTCATGAACTCAATTGAGATGGTCATTCTCAATTGGGGAGGATGACTTTTGAGAGTACTAGAAGAGCACTCTGAGGCCTTGTATCTTAGTATGGCATAGTTAGAAGGAGAGAAGTAATAGAATCTTCAATGAGAAGTCTTAAGCGATGGAAGGAAAATAAATGGAGATAAGAATAGATTTAATTCTTTGGGTAAGGAAGAACGGGGTGATGTCCTCACTCCTCACACAACAAATCTTAAGAAGTTGGAGGAATATTATGGAAATATTAGACCTGTTTTATAGGTTTAATCTAAAGTTCCCACCAACACATCTACAAATGAAATGGCATATATTTTGGTAAAAGAAGGATTTTTGGAAAAGATGGCAGAGAGAGTTCAGTAAGTACTAGCCTACTAGGTGATACAATCCCATTATAGCAGTTTTGATTTTTAAGAAATTGGGTAACTATAGAGACATGACCAGCAAGAGTGAGGTCCATGAACCCTAATGATTGTTTATAAAATACTCGGGATAAACATGGTAAGAGATCAAGATAAGTATGGAAATAGGTAAAGATTATCCTAATCTATCCTAATTGCTTAATCTAGCACTAGATGATCCAACAGTAAAACCTCACTAGATCTGATATATTCCAACAAAGGACATGTTACGAACCTAAATTGGATCGCAACGTAATTTTTAATTTTTTGAATGGTTGCAATTTCATTCAATGAGAAAAAGGAAGACCAAGATGGTCCGCCAGAAAGCACAACAATAAACAACAATAAAAAGCAAGAAATACAATAAGAAAAGAAAAGAAAACGAGATCAAGCAGGGAGGAAATCAAACATCTCCAACCCCAACTTCCCCACACCATCATTAGCAAGCCCGTCTGCCACACTATTGGTGGATCTTCTAATGTGTTTGAATATAATAGATGACCCATGCACCCGATATGATTTCTCTGGGCAAATCTCCACGGAGGGACTATCGATCCGCAAAGCCACCGGATCACGTTCTTGGAATCTCCCTCCAAAATCACCTTATTCAAACAAGCTTTGTCCAAGCATTTTATACCTTGATAGACTGCTTTAAACTTCGCCTCACTGGTGTCAGCTATCCCAATAAGACCTGAAAAAGCCCAAATAACGATACCACTTGAGTCTCTAAGAACACCTCATATGCTTGCAGAACCGAGCTTACCCCAATTGCAACCTGATTGATATTCTTAGAGGGAAGATCAGCCTCTTGACCTGCTTCGAGGGAAGGGTCGGTCCTTTTTGTGTAAAAACACAATTTCTGGATAAAATTCTTCATTCCATTACAGATAAGCTAGTGTGTGTTTATATAAAACACTCAAGAGATTAACAATGAAAGATCTATAAAGATCTTGTGATAAGAATGGAAATAACTAAATAAAGATCAACCTAATCTTGATTAGTATCCAAATCATTCCTCGTTGTCTAATCTACGCTATCTGTCTAACCTACAACCCAAGTAATCCAATGACCATATATATTCCGCCCTAGTAGGGCCCCATCTAGGCACCTAACAGGACATCTCGCCCCATGCTGAGGTTTTACTCAATGTTTTAGTTCTTTTATGAATAATGGGTTTTAATTTCTCAAGAAAAAAAAGGTCTTATGGACGACAGTGAAACTGACTTGCATGCATTTTCTTTCATAATAATTCTGTAAAAGCAGATTCTTTTATTAGAGACAAAAAAAAAATTTGGGGGGGGAGAGAATCATTAAATGTTTATTGATCATTTTATTAGAGAGGCACATTCTATTATTACACAACAAAATCAAGTTATAGTCAAGCTTCAGTTACGAACCTTGGATGAGATGGCAAAAGGTCTTCCTAAGTTTTTTCTTTTTAATGATGACATAGGGTATCCCCATTCCAATTTTAGGGTGGGACTATTCCCCACGGATGCGCGCAATCACCCATAAACCACGTGGAAAGCCCTGGAGGCTCAAACTCGCGTCAATAGGGAGCATATCCATGACTTTAAGCCAAAGAGTCACACCCGTACGGGGCTCTTCTTAAGTTCTTAAATTCTTTTTGCTTATCAAGTTGGCAAATCCCTTGAAGATTGTCTATAGAGCAGCAATTGACATTCATCACCAGCCACTGCCAACGCACCTGATTTTGCATCAGTAGCAATGCACGAAACACCACCACCACCTGTTAAGAAAACAGACAGAAAAACACAAAATCAATCTCCAACCAATAGACCCTTTGAGCTTTACTCGCGAACTCCATGAAATTACTTCGTGTATTCAAACCCTTTTAAAATATAAATTTCAGAGTACAAAAAACCTAATTGGTAATGACCATGTTTTTAAATTTCGTCAGGAACCGAAATTTCAATATTTCGGCCAAAATTATAAGATATACACCGAAACTGAAATTGCCACCTAAATTTGTTTTCGGCTGAGGCAGAAACTGAAACAGAAACTGGAATTTCAAACCTTGGTAACAACAGCCATAAATTTAGGCATTTTCACCAAATCAATTTTGATTTATTCAATTTTCTTTTAATTTTTGTACATATAAGACAAAATTCATGACTTGTCATGCCTAATTCTAAGGGTGCCTATACTCTATCACCCGACCCGGCTTACCCTTTAAATGATGCAAATCAGCCAGTTTTATCCCTGTAGACAATTCCCACTTGTACACGAGCCCATCACATGTGCCAATAATCCCATGACCACGTGAAACACCGGCTGCAGAAGCCCTGCACAATGTAAATGAACTTGTTATGCATGCCATCCAACAAAGTAGGTAATCCAATAGAAAATTACAAAATGTGTTTTAGTATTCACAATTCAGTATTTAAAAAAATCAACAAGGGAGTTTTCAAGTTCAGCAAACCATTTCTCGCAAGCAGATGAATACAGTTACGCAAGGATTTACAGTCATGTCATTATTTTACTGTTAATAGATGAAAATTCAGACGGAAACATTTCATCAGCATTGTCATTCATCAGAAGTATGAGTTGAGTAGGTAAATCACAAATTATTGAGAAAACCTAAATCTCTGCCAGATCTTTTTCTTTTCTGTTTTTTATTTTCATAATTTTGTGTGCTTATTTAGTATTTTAAGGAGCACATTTAGTGGTTTTCTGAAGAAAAAAAACCCAATATCTTTCTGCTTCTATGTTCCAGCAATTAATAATTGATTAGGAGCTAATCAATGGCATTATTCAAAAATTAATCTGTCCTTCAAAATGGTCAATTCCTGAGCCAGTGATCCAGGATGTTATTTGCTCAGGGACTTCAAAAGTGATACTTCACTGGAGAGAAATTATGAGAAGTAATCCTTTTACATATGAGATATCCGTATATATAATCATTATCTACAATGTGTAGTTTGGTCTTTTCGATGAAAATTAACAGGCATTTTATTGAATACCTGAAGAAAGACATCATCAGAGTACCTCATTCTAAAATTTCTTAAGAAAATACAAAATTTGTATGCACCTTGGATCCAATATGCTTCCCATAACCACCATATTTTTCACGAGTAGGGCTAGCCTCCATCCTGCTGAACTTTTGTTGAGGTCCCCCGCATGATGGTTGAGTTGAGCCTCTGAATTTGACACAGCAGAGACAAGAAGCCAGACAGCTATATCTTCCCCACTTGATGGAAGAAAGGCATGGTTTTCACCAGCCCCTGAAAACCACTTTTCTGTTGCATCTATGATCTCTTTGGTATAGTCATCTACCTTAGAACTTGTCACAACAGGGCCCTTCTTTTGCCAATTGAACAGGCCAACTGGGAGGACCTCAAAGATTGAACTGCCTGGAGCAGAAAACCTAGCCAGGAAGACGCGTTTGGAAATGTCCCTGAAAGAAATAAAACACAAGCAGTGCATTGAAAGGTTGTAGATGGGGATAGTATAAAATTATACTTTGGAAATGCAAAAAAGATCTATAAAGGGAACATAGAACAAGTGAAAATATGGAAAAGGGTAAAGGGAAGAGACAAATCGACCAAATCTAAAGATGACAAAAGGTGGGTACTGCAGTGTCTAAGAGTTCCGGTCTCCAATCAGAGATAAACACAAGGCATAAAATATTTTTAATACAGGCAGAGCAATAAATAAATGGGTCAAATTCCAATTTACAATGTCAAGCATCTAAAAATTCCCACGAGCATTTCTAAGTGTGTGCTCCTATCAGAGATAAACACTACACATAAAATATTTTTAATACAGGCAGAGGAATAACTAAATGGGTCGAATTCCAATTTACAATGCAAGCATCAACAAACTAGCACATGGGTAATGGGTTATTTCAAATATTTTGGGACTAATTTGGAGCTGATCTTTCCAGGGACAAGAACTCTTGGCTAAGAAGAAACATGGCCTATGTGCTTAACAGATGCAACTCAAAAGTTGCAATCAATTCCACAAAAACTGTTAAAGTATAAAAGATTAAATAATGCCTTCTCCAACAGCTTAAGCTTTTGGTGTAATTGGTAGTTTGACATGGTATCAGAGAAAAGGTCTTGACTCCTGAGTTCAAAACTCCTTGATATTAAAAATCACATGTAATGGCCAACCCAAAAGAGGGGTCGCATGTGTCACGTGTAGGCCAACCCAAAAGAGGGGTCACATGTGTCACGTGTAGGCCAACCCTAAAAAGAGGGGCCATAGTGAGGGGGAGTGTTAGAGTATAAAAGATCAAATAATGCCTTCTCCAACAGCTTAAGCTTTTGGGGTAATTGGTAGTTTGACAAAAACAAAAGGGAGAACCATGCACCAAGTGATTCCTTCTTGTTGAATAACATGTATTAGGTTAGTTTAGTCATTAGGTGTATGTTAGAGGGTATTGTTGTCATTGTACATCACTTGCCCTATGTGGGCATATATATACAACATATCCATGAGGAGCTCCCTAGTGGAAACTCTCCATCCTTCACTCTTCTTCTTCCTCTTTTCTAACATGGTATCAGAGCAAAGATCATTTGGGAAGGGGTAGAAGGAAAGAAGAAGAGTCTATCATCTCCATGCCATTCTCTCTCATCTCTCTTTGCCTTTACACGCAAGGTGTTGTTTCCTCTTTTATTTTTCCGAACATCTCTCCTCAAATCTCCCTAATCTTTCTCTCTTGGTATTCTCTCTTTCTCGCAACTCTCTCTCATGCATATCTCTTTTTTTTCATTTTCTTGTTTTTGGAGTTGCCACAAATAACAAAGAAAAAAAATATCCTAAAATCTCTCCCCCAAATCTCTCGAAAATATCTCTTCCCTTCTTTTTAGTTTTCCATCCCAAATCTCATTCTTCTCTAAGTTCATACCCCTATTGGGTTCTTTCTATTTTCTTTCACCTCTCTTTATGTTTTAAATCTTTTCTTTCTTTCATGTTTTGAGTCTCTTCCCCCATCCTCTCCATTCTAATCTTTGTCGTTTCTCCTCTACATTCGTTGTCTTTTATGTATTTTGTGTTGTCCTTCAAGGTGCCCACCAAGTGTTCGGTAAAATGTCCAAAAGAGATTTGGTGCCTTGGACGTCTTCTTTTCGTTTCAAGTTGAAGGCCCTTGGCTTCAACTTGAGGGGGAGTGTTGTCTAGTGTTGTCATCTCTTTCTTTCCATTGTTTTGTATGTCTTTTGTGTTGATGTCATCTCTTTCTTTACATTGTCTAGTGTTGTCTTCTATGTCTTCTTATGTCTTTATGTTGTTCTTCAAAGGTGCACACCAAGTGTTTGATAAAATGTATAAGAGAGATGTAGTGCCTTGTTTGCCTTTGTTCCTTTGTCTTCTTCTTCAAGGCGCACATCGAGTGTTCGATGGAATGTCTGAGAGAGGTGTGGTGCCTTAGTTGTCTACGTTTCGTTGCAAGTTGAAGGTATTAGACCTTCAACTTGAGGGAGAGTGTTCTCATGTAGTTCTTTGTGTCTTTTCTTTAGGGAGTGTTCTTTTTTTTTTCCCTTGTTTTTTTTTCTTAGTTGTCTTTTCTTGAGGGAGTGTTGTCATCTTTGTTGCTTTTTCTAAGGGGGGTGTTGCCTTAGTATTATCTTCTTGTGGAAGTATTGCCTTATATCTTCGTGTTGTCTTGATATTGTCCCCCTTGTCTTGTCATCTCCGGGCTCATGTAGTCTCGCCCGAGATGGAGTATTGTTCGTGATTATGTTCTTTGTCTCCTTCGTCATGTGTCTTCTTTTTCATGTCTTCTCTTAGCGTAATTTTTACGCATTAGTCTTTTTCGGCTTTATGTCTTATCCTCTCTTTTCCTAGCTATAGGTTTCCATTCCCATCGTTGGTCGGCTCTCTTACAGGCGACGGTATTTTCCCGTCGACCTCTCTTTTCCGAGCGATGGTGTCCCCATCGTTGGTCGGCTCTCTTTTCAGGCGACGATGTTCATGCCGTCGACCTTGTACCCAGACGATGGTGTTCCCATCGCTGGTTGGTTATCTTCTCCTTCCTTTTCTTCCTATCTTCAGGCGACGATGTTCATACCGTCGACCTAGTCAACAGACGATGGTTTACCCATCGTTGGTTGGTTATCCTCTTCCCGTCTTCTTCTTATCTTCAGGAGACGATGTTCATACCATAGTTACCGGATTCACCATCCGCCCTCCGATCCGCGATCCGGGGGTCGCACAATCCGAAACGTGGTTCACTAACGACCTGGATCGCCAAAAATGACGAACCGCGGCGACCCGCGAGAGAGAAAGAGAGATGCATATAGACTAGAAGAGAGATGGAGAGAGCTACAAATTTTATATATTTTGGGTTGAATTGGAACTAGAGCTTTATTTTGAAAAAAAAATATGGGCATACATGAGGTTTTTTTATTTTTTTATTAAATTGATGTAGTATGGACTATGGAAGGATATTCATATATTCCAACGGGAACTTTCTTTTTGAAAAAATATGTATGACATACACGAGGTTTTTATATTTTGTGTATCAAATGTGCGTAGTCTGTACTATGGAATGACATTCTTGTAAAAATATATGAAATTATATATATATATATATATATATATATGTATACCCTCATCGTACCGCGTACCGGACTACCATCGTACCCCGTACCCGTTCCCGTACCGCGTACTGGAACGAATCGCGTTCCAGGTAACCTTGGTTCATACCGTCGACCTTGTCACTAGACGATGATTTCCTCATTGTTGGTTGGTTATCCTTTTTTCTCTTTCTTCTCCTCTCCAGGTGACAGTTTCCCCATCGTTCTTGTCTCCGATGGTTTCCCCATCGGTGGTTATCTTCTCTTGGCGTTGTGCTGCTTCGCCGATGTTCACTGTACGCACCTTTGGTATGCCCTTTTTTGCTCGTTGGACCGTTACTATTCCTACCATGGCGCCTCCATTGCTCGTGATATGCTGATATGTTCGTTGTGCTCTCATTCAGGGGGATGCCCTGTTTGATCGCTCTCGCTGTTGTGCTACTTCAGGGAAGCTGCTTCTTTTGATGGCCTTTGATCTCGATGCTAGTCACTATGACCGTTACTACTTTTTATTATGCTTTTCATTATGTATTTACCACACCAGCTTGAGGAGTGTTATCCCAAGCTGGAGTGTGTATAAGCTTATTGTACTTTTTGTTATTTTTAGTTGGTTGTTGTAGTCTCCTTTGTAGCAAGCTAGAGTTCCTTAGTATATACACTCCAGCTTGAGGGGAAGTGTTGAATAACATGTATGAAATTCCAAGGGTGGTCCCGAGTACGGCAACTTAAGAGGAGGTAAAAATTAGGTTCCTAACAAGTTTTAACCTTTTGAAAGACACTAACCCAATTTTGAAGATTAAGAGATCAAGAATGAAATTATAAGCACACAAGCTAAATCCTAACTGCAATTGCAAAATATAGAGCAAGAGACAAGAGAGAGTGCACCCAACATTTAAAGTGGTTCGGTCCTCAAAATGCGAGGCCTACTCCACTCCACCAACCAAACCCGTTGATGGCTTCACTATTTGATCTTCTTAACTCCGGCGAAGATCGGTGCCGATTACAATTCCGAATGCTTTAACCTTGGTGGCAATCCTCACCACGGAGAGTGGGCTCCGCTTCTCCGAACACTCGCCCGAATACAATGTTCTTGAATAAGAAAGAAGGAACAAAAAATCCCTCACAAGGGTTTACAAATTGTAGGAGATGTACAAATTTGAGCATAATGATCCAAATCCTAATCTTAGAGGATGAGAAGCATAAACAAGCTTGAATCACTCTTAGGATGTTCAAATAGAGTTTTTGAGTGTTAGGATTGATAATGTGGAAGTAGGGAATGCCCATATTTATAGAAGAACCAAAATATGACCGTTTGGTGGCATTGTCGTAAATTTGGCAAAGTTACCAACGACTCTTTTTTCTTCCCGAAGTAGTGGTCTCGGAGTTCCGGGAATATAAACAGAAGTTGGAAAAAAGCTACTGGACCATTTCTCGGAGCTCTGAGGATTTCTCGGAGTTCCGAGCTCGGAGTTCCGAGCTCGGAGTTCCGAGAAGCCTATGTCAAGCAGATTTTCAATTCTGGTTTTTGGGCTTCCAACTATACACCAAGTTGGGATTGTTATGAGGGTTCCAAAGTGTTGGAACACCACAAGGACAATCACTTAATCATTTAGGGGTGTGTGAGATTAACTTAATTTATGCCTCTTAAAATCTAAACTAAGATTGGATCTTATACATTCTAAAATAACTTCGATCTTCAATTGCGATTCTTCAAGTCTTCATTCGTCTTGGATCTCCGATGTCTTTGGACTTCATTATGTGGTCCAATGAGAGCTTCTTGGCCTCAATCCAAGCAATCTTGTCTTTAAGCAATCATGATCTACAACTTAGACAATTAAACACATTAGTGATCCTAAATCACTTGTGTATTGGAATCATCAAAATAAGATGGGAATTGCCAAGGTGGGAACCATTGGGCTTACAATGTATTAGGGTAGTTTAGTCATTAGGTGTATCATGTATGTTAGAGGGTATTGTTGTCATTGTACATCACTTGCCCTATATGGGCCTATATATACAACATATCCATGAGGAGCTCCCTAGTGGAAACTCTCCATCCTTCACTCCTCTTCTTCTTCCTCTCTACCCTAATCTCATTTCTAACACTTCTCACTACATTAAAAGGCCAAACTCAGCCTTCAATTAAAGAGCATTCACAAGCGGGCAACAGGAGAAATGGAGAATGATAAAGGGTCCTTCTAAACTACAATCAGTGGGTTCATTAGAACATTCTCTCATGAAAGACATTCTCCAACAAGGCTGAATTTTGTCTTTGAAAGACCTTATCTTGGTTAAAAGGGTAATAGATCTCCCTCGCAAAGATCACCTTTGCGCGCAGAGTCCCTATCACGGCTCGTAGCTTGGGCTAGGGATATAGAAGGAGAATTGCGAGCAGGGCCACATAGGATGCTATTGAAATTACCTATGATTCTGATGCCACGTGTTCAATAGTTTAGCTGAGAAAGAGCATAAGAAATGGAATGAAAAGGAAATAACGGGAGTAGAACATTGATCCAATCCTGATGAATTGTATTGATTCTAACGACGAGTGGATTGCTAGGAAAGAAAACAATCTTTTTTCCTGCCGATGAGAGTGACATTGTGTCTGATGTCACTGCTATTCAATCAATTTTGTTCGATTCAGCTGTTGTTCTACTTTGACTAGTATCACAGAGAAGGGGGGAGGCGTGCTGTTACAGCTTAGGGCCAAGGGGGATACAGGGGTGAGCGCACGGGGGAAGGGGTTTATCGAAATGAGTTTTTTTTTTTGTGAGCGTGAATTAACTTGCGGCAAACCCAAAAAAGAAAAAAAAAAGAAGGGACAGAAATCAGGGACAAAGGATTAGTTGAGAGAGAGAGAGAGAGAGAGACACAATCGGAGATTGCGAGAGATTTTAGGCATTTGGGTGAAGTGGATAGCGTTAAAAGAGAGAGAGAGAGAGAGAGAGAGAGAGAGAGAGAGAGAGAGAGGATTTACGGAAAACCCAAAAGAGGGTTTGTGTGTGTGTGTGTGTGTGTGTGTGTGTGTGTGAGAGAGAGAGAGAGAGAGAGAGAGAGAGAGAGAACTCTTCCTTCCTTTCTTCCTTAGGATCTTTGCTCTAATACCATGTTAGAATGGACAAGGAAAGAGAAGGATAAGAAGAGTAATGGAGAAGATGGTGAGTCTCCACTAGGGAGCTCTCATGTAATATGATGTAAATATAGGAGAGCCCAAATAGGGTTACATTAGGGTTACAGGTACAAAGACTGTAATACCCTCCAACATACATATAAAGACCAAAGTACCCTTCAACTCTCTTCAACAATGATCAGTTGGGAGTAGTTATGGATTTGATTCTCAGTCTCAACCTAAGAGGAGAAAGAATGTTTCTTAAGTGAGTATACATTCTAAGTTTCTAGTTTTATAGAAATATACTCTAATTTAGGTTTTAGCTTTTAAGTTCTAGTTTTAATTTATAAGTAACTATTTTGCATATTAATGTATGTAACTATGTAAGGCTAAAGGTAAATTTGTAATTAATCCTCGTCATGTTAGCATCGATGAGTAAGAGTATAGTGATGAGGGTGATGAAGAGGACGGATATGATGAGGGCATCTACTAAATGATTGAAGATGATATAGATGATGAAATTGAGGACAAAGACAAGTCACTGATGAGTGTGAGTTCTTTTTTATACACCTTTCCATTTGCAACTTTTGTTTGTGAATGTTTGTGTTTTTTATCTGGAAAATTAGAAATGTAACGTAGACTTGTTAATCTCTCTATTTTGTATTATTTGGTTGGTAAATTGGTAGTGATGGTGGATGATGGGGCTGATACTTTATTTTCTTAGTGTAATGATGATTGGATGATCATATATTACTTGAAAACTAAGCACATGTTTTTCTCGATTTTGCAATGTTATTTTTTGATATTTTTCTTACCTTTTCTATTTTCTTTAAACTTTTATTTAAAAATACGATTGTTCACAAGGCTTACGCCTCGCGACTCTGCCTCTAAAAATACTGCTTCATACATTTTGAAACCAAAATATATTTTGCTGTTATGGACAAATGATAATTTGCAACAGAAAAAAATTCAATGCATATACTAATATTTGTGAAATAATAAGAAAACAGATTAGCCATCAACAGTAGCTAGACAAACTCTTTTATCATATAAAATGTTTCTAAACACAAAACATATTTTAAAAGGAAGTTATATTTGTTTACACCCAACGAAGATACATGCTTAGGAGCAACAAAAGAACCAAAGTAGTGTTACAAGCTCTCTGGTTTAGCTATAAGCAACGGTATCCCTCTCAAAACCCACTAATCCTATAAAACATGTTGCTCCACACACACACACTCCAGACGTACACACACACACACACACACACAGAGAGAGGTTCCATTTGCAAGGACATCCACCATAAACTATACAAAAGGTTGCTTTTCTACTCAGACATGAAGATGATAAAAGCAGAAAAAAATGCTTTCCTGACTATCCCAATGTGCAACGTCCACTTACCTCGTCAGTTTAAGATAACTAGTCCATCAAGATACAGGAGTCCAACAACCCTACAAACTCGAGAGAACCTATTGCACCATGTCCCTACAGATATTGCAATTGACTTTTTTACAGCTTTATATGGTCAATTTAGTCCTCGGTGTAACTTAATCAAGATATTTGGATTTATAGAGCACCCTCATTGCAAAATAATAATAATAATAAGGTGGTCACCTGGCTGAAAATTTGTCAGTATCATGGAACAAGCTCCTTGGTTCCTAGCCACTTGTTTGGCTGGGAGTTTTTGCAAGTTAACTAATGATAGTTTAATGCCCTCTGAATCTTTAGATGCCACTACAAAATGATGTAGATAAAGAATCTAATGAAGCATACAACACACTTGGATTTTACTAAAATAGGCCTAAAGCCAAAAATACATGTAATAACAAAATATCATATTTAGAGACAGTAGAAAGAAGTCAAATAAATACAAAATACATGTCAGAAGTTGAGTAACTTGCCACTATGAATATAAACATTAAACAAGTGAAAAAGAATATCAACACATAAAAGGTAAATTAATGCATTAGCAGAAAGACCATTCCGATGCGACAGAATGTAACTTACCATAAACCAAAGCCTCCAGCACCATCATGGCCGATGACCAGAGAGACACACATTGGTAACCTTCTCAACTCCAATATGGAAGTAGATGAATAATCAAAAGTTGGCAAAACGAATTCCTCTACATCCGCACTGCAAGTGAGCATAAAAAAATAAAATAAAGCTATATCATCAATATTCCACATGTTACTAAAAATCATTTCAAGCACAAGAGAAGCAACATATCAAAACATGAAAGTACTGCCTATACTGGAAGAGGGTTATTGATGTATGTAGGGGACAACTAACGTCTATTGGTGCAATATATTGGCTAGACAGGCTAGTGTCTACGGCCATTCGGCTCATTCTGCTACATACAAGTAAATACATAGTTACATACACAAACACATGTTATAATCAAAGTTAAAATGATTTTGAGAGGAAAAACTGAAGATAGAAAGAATAACAGTGAAGAAGAAGAGGGAAAGTGGAGAGAGGAACATTAGTGCTTCTTGAGGACAAGGAGTGAAGGGCAAGAGTGTTAAGGAAGCTATAGGTAAATGTGCATGAGAGAGAAAAAGAAATGAATTGGACCTTGAACCACTTCGCAAATGTTCCAATACAAGAGAGATAGGGGTCTTGGCATTCTCAAATGGCCTGAGAACCAACTTAATAGTGTTGTCATGATACGACTTAAATGGGGTCGGAAACCCATTGTTCCAGAGGTGGTATAATGGAACAGGTGTTGCAAGGATTGTCTAAAGCTCTCTAAGTCAAATCATTGACTTTCCAGAGTCAATTCCCTTTTACCTTGGCCAAGTTCTCGTCTGAGTCAAGTTTGGCCATACGAAGTCATTCAAAACTCTTTTAACTTGCCGAAGTTAAAGCAAAAATGATTGCATCAATTATTGGCTCACCCAAGCCTAACCCCTTTTCTATGGCCAGTTCTCGTCAGAATCTGAGTTTTGAAACACGGGTTGTAATTTGGAAGTAATTCAAAAAGGGCATCACCTAGTCTGGATCAAAGAACAGATCAAGCACACATATAGATGGGCAAAAGAGCAAACAGAAGACTAGTGAAATGACATTTTTCAAGCAGAAAAGTGATAAGCATCACATACATTTTGTTGTTCTGGTTACTATACATTTCCAGTTGCAATAAGAATTCACCAAACTAAATCAAATGCAAATTGGGAAATTGGATCAGGTTATCAGGAGTGTCATTTTTTTATTTATAAATTGGGATCAGACCCGCATCCTCTATGGATGAGCTAGTGTTCATAATTCATTTAAAGCTTTGGTATGTGACTTCTATATTATTTATGTGCCTACAAAAGTGAGTATATCTTGGTCTCCCGCTTGGATTCACCAAGATCTGAAAGCCTTAGATGCCAACTGAAAAGGTTGACAATACAACTGAGGGGAAAATAAGTTCAAATTATCTATTGCACGTGCCCCACAAATTAGAAACTTTATTATGTAGACTTCTTCAAAAGAGGATATAGAATATGCCAATATAACGAAAGAAGAATGAGAGGGGAAAATAAGTTCAAACCATCTATTGCACATGTCCCACCAATTAGAAACTTTATTATGTAGACTTCTTCAAAATAGGATATAGAATATGACAATATCACAAAGAGGAATGAGACTGCAAATGAATATATGGTCTAGAGAAAATTCACCTCCATGTCGAGTCCATGATCCACACATGCAGCCTCGCAGTTCCTTCAACAGCGACAAGATATCTTGGTTCACAAACTAAAATACAGTGAACAGCCGCAGTTGTCGTCAGCTTGGACACAAATGAAACATAACCAAGCTCTACATGCACAACTCTCACACCATTTTCTTCACAGCAATCTGACATGCACACAGAACACGTGCAATTAATGCTTTGTTCCCTGAAAAAGTATACAACAAATTAGTATCAAATTTGAGAGTCAAGATTCATAAACCAATATGCATTCACAATCCCCAAAAGGAAAAGGAAAAAATTGAAATATGTACAACCTGCAACAAGGTGCCTTGACACTACTAAGTAAAACAAGGAACTGGCCATCGGGAGTGAATTCTAATCCAGATCTTTCAAATGCAGTCTGGTAATAAGAATCACAAATTTGTGTCAGACACAAAATAATAAAATCAGTACATCTTGAAAAACCAACAAAAATATGAATGAAGTATAATAAAAACAACTTACATCTCTGTCAAAGGGGCCATGAGAAATTGGCAACATGATCAATGTGTAACCAATAAAAGAAGGAGAATTTTCCCTTGACTCCTTGCTTGGAATCTTATAGATAAAAAGGGTTCTTTCTTTATCCTTCAAAAGACCACATAAAACGCAAATACGGATATCATCTCCCATTGTGCTTAAAAACATAGACAAGACGGGGGTCGGGTGCAAATAGCATCCAACAAGCTCAATAGAGTCATCTATCTCATTGTTAGGCTTCATCACTTTCGAAAAGGAATTGTCTGGTATGAGACTTTTTTGCTTTAACTTGCTATCAGAAAGCATATCTTCACAGTTGTTATTAATCAATTTATTGTGGGGGTTCAAATCTGAATAAGCATTTATTTTCTGGATATCACTTCCTTTATGATCAGAATAAATCTTCTTGACCTCATTAACCGCATCAATGGAATGCCTTTCCACATCTGAAACAAATGGATCGACAAAGCTTGGGTTATGCATGCCTTCTGCACCATGGACAACCATTGGTTGATTCCGGGATATAAGGGGAGACAGATTGAACAGCCTGCCTTCAGATTCGGGGATACCATTCAGTGTGTTCAAATAATTGGGTTGTCCGCCAATCTTGGTTTCATTGACAAATGGCATTATTTTACTTGTGTCTGTAGCTTGATCAGAAGCTTGGCCAAATTCTGTTTTGGGTGAAGACTTCATAGAATATATTCCAGGACATACATTGTCTTTTATATTCCTGCAAATTATACTTTCTGAAAGGGGGGCATGGTACTTTCTCGAAGGGCAAGGTAAACATGGATGCTCTCCAACCTCGTGGCATAAAAAGCAGGGCTCTCCAGATGACGCAGCCGCATCTAGCATTCGAATCAGAGAAGAGGAATTGCATGGCTCGGTTTTGCCATCAAATTCCATATGTGGAACTGGAATACGAATAGAACCTTCCTCACCCTTCAAGTTAGCAGCTAATTTATCTTCCACCATGGATAACTTGGGGATATCAGAATCCGCTAGATTATCCTGAAAGCTGGTACATTGAAACTTTCTTTTTGTTGGACCATCTGCATAATGAGACCGGGAAAAAAATAGTTTCAGAAATTTCACAATTCATAATCCCCAAATTCTTGATAAACTTAGAAGGCAGCATAGGCTACTCAAGATATATTGCATCTTAAGGCAAAACATTCAAATTAGAGGAGAATTAAGTTTTCTTACCACCAAAGTCGAGACTATTTGGCAGTTTATGTGTAGGACTAATTTTTTGTATTTCAGATTTGCATAAGCTCTCAACGTGGGAATGTTGTGCGTCATTATGTGTCGCACGGATCAGTTCCAAATCAAGCATACCTTCAATACAATGGGGTACAATCTTGATGCCCACATCCACTGAACTCTTCAATTTGGGTTGCGCTTCAATTCCGCAACTATCGTTAACTTTTTCTTTCAAAGGGATATGGATACTGGGAGATATAAAACCAACAGAAGGAACAGAAATGAGATTTTCACCCTTTTCAATAGGCCTTTCGGGCAGCATAGCTCCTTCACCGCTGAAAATTCCATTGTAATCTTCACTTCCAAAATGCCAAGTTAGTGATTCTTTATCACCAACAGCATTACCATGCATCCCCATGATATCAGGATTCAATGGTTCCATTTCAAAAGGTGTTGGATCAGCACCACAAAAATCAGAATGCAGTGGCTTGCAGTTAGAGACATCATATGCAGATTGGTCATCCTCAAAGGTGTCTGGAATAACAGATTTGCCATCTTCAGGACTTTCTCTCTCAGTAAGTGGCATGTTAGTTATGCAGCCACCAACAGGGTCATCACATTTCTTCACTTCAAGTATGGCATCTGTCCCCAAGAGTGTCCCTAGAGCAGTCATTTCCCCCTTCCTACCCACTTTGGATTCCCCAATGGGTATTCCAGCTGCAAGCGTACCTGCAGAAACATAAACAATGGATTCACTAGCTATGTCACCAATATCTCTGATATTTTCAAAATATCACATTTTTATCACGACATTTTGATAAAACGGAAAAATCCCGAAATAATCCAGAGATTTTAAAAATATAGCGATATTTTCATTTTTATCATAAAATAGCATGATATTATGCCTATATTTTTACGATATTTTTATTTTATATTTTTTTCTTAAATTTTAAATTTTTATATATTTTTAAATAATTTTATTTTTACTGTTTTTCCCGATATAAACCCGAAAAATAAAATAAAAATTGATATATCCCAAGATTTTCCCTTGCCGAGAAATTCCTGAGATAGATATTTGTGACATAGTTCACAAGATGAAAAGCCTGTTGTCACCCGAAAGAGACTTAATATGCAAGAGATGACACAGCAGAAAACCAGAGCACAAGAGTGCATTTCGTACAAAGCATTTTATCTTAGAAGGTTGAGCATTTGTACCACGAGATATGGCATCAGTAAGGTGGTGGGCTCCGTCCCCATCCAAATTGAAACAAGACGCATATTTAATGAAAGAAGTTTCTTCATGGCTAGCTGGTGCCTTCTTCTTCTTTGAGGTCTTCTTGAGTAAAGGAAGCGCTCGTGGAAGCAATACTGTCATCATAGATTTTAGTAATTCCTGTCCAACAGAATCACATTCACTCTTCTGAGAACTTTCATTTGAAGTACCAGATGTGCCGCCTATTTCTTCTTCTGGATGCAATCCTGTAATCATTCCTTCAGAAAGAACTGCATTTTGTGTGCATGTAACAGGGCAGGACATGTCTTGTGAAATTGTAGGTGGAGCATTGATGGATTTTGAAGCACACTTTCCACATTCACTATTCAACGCATTTGGCGTATCATTGGAAACAATATGAGGATCATGTGATTTTAAGTTTCCCACCAATTGATTAGCTTGCATAGGCTCATCTGTGATGTTATTATGACTCCCCTTGTAGCTCTCAGAAGCAAAATCAGGAACATACTCTGCACATATAATTCTCTTTCACTAGAAACCAATAAAGCAGAAGGGAACTAAATTGTAAAGAGCGCTGAAAATGAGTTAAGCATTTGCAGAAGGCAAATAATAACGTTTTTTGAATGATAGAATTTCATTCAAATACAAAAGAAAATAACAACTGAAGAGATTGGTAAGACTACCTTGTAGAATATCCAATGTATCAGAAACATAATGATCCAAGTCCTTCCCAGAATCAAACCCTTTCAAAAATGGAATTTCTCGATCATCGCCTTCAGTTACCGGTAAGGAATTCTCTCCTTCAAAATTTGCATCTGATGACCTATCAAGCTGTAAGAATTTATCTCATGTTGTAATCAAAAGGAAGATGTGATCGATATTGTATAACAAGTTCTGTATCAGTGGTAGGTTCAATCCTCTAGAGAAAGAAAGGTGCTAAAGTTTTGACTAATAAGAATTGGACTTCAAAGCAGCATTAGTAAAATGAAAACAACCAATCAGATGAATTAAGAACAAAGCAATGAGTGCTAGTGAATAGTGAAAACATCCTACTTCTAGAGAGAAATTGCAAATATAAGGTAAAAACAGAATCTATATCCAGATATGGTTAGTCCACACAGTTGGAGAAGATGAAAGAATAAATTGGCAGCCAATCTTGAACACATGGACAAGAGTCTATTTGTGGATTATGGTGAGCCATGTTACACCTACATTTCAACAAACCAATTTTTTAAATTCTACAAAACGTAAACATAATGTGACTGTCGAAAAAAACGAATGGGCATTCAATAGTGCACACATAATTTAGCAACAAGGATAGATCATTAATACAGATCATAGGATAATTTAAAAAGCATCTCTCTCTATTATGGGTCCGCCAGGGAAGGCCATACCAGCCTTACTAATAGCAAAAGCCTTAGCCAAAGGGCATGCCCGTCCAAGTTGAGACAATTTTTCCCCAAGCCCCAGTTTGTAAGGCACTCGACGACCAATAAGTATCCAATGAACATGGCCACAAGAAAGTTACCAGCTTGTTAAGAATCTCATATACCATGAACCTTGGGTCACATCAAGAAAAGCATTTGACTTCATAAGAGTGACAAAAATAAATAAAAACAAAAAAGAAGTAAAATTTACTTCTCCGGGCAAATGTAGATCGAAAATATGGAGTATAAGTCACGAATGGCAATGCCTCATATCATGGGATAATCAAATGACAATTTACAGTGATATTGAGCAATGAAACAAAAGCAGCTCAACCATTCCAAAGGAGAAATCTTAAGAACTTTAAAAATTGGGTATGATAAAATGAGTTATTGCACTAAAACCCAGTATGTCATGTGACGCAGATTTGTGTTGGAGGGGTTGGGGATGATTATGGAGTTAGTTACAGGAAGATACTGAGTTAGTTACAGGAAGATACTAGTTAAAAGTAAGAAAGAAAAAGTATTTAGAGACAGGAATGCAATTGCATCAATACTAGTGTTGGAAGAGAAGAGAGAATACAGAAGAGAATGAGAATGAGAATGATATGAGTTGGAGAGTTTCCCCCTCACAAATATATATATATATATATATATGAGGAAAGTGTTCCTGCACAGGGAGCTTCCCTGCGCTTAAGTGGCTTAAAAACCCTCTCATTGGTTTGTACAGCGGGCTCCACCTTTGCGGGTCCACAAAAAGTGACCAATGGGAGGCTTTATAAGCCGCTTAAGCGCAGGGAGCTCCCTGCGCAGCTGCGCAGGAGCACTTCTCTCTCTCTCTCTCTCTCTCTCTCTCTCTCTCTCTCTCTCTCTCTCTCTCTATATATATATATATATATATATAAGAAAGGCAAATACGATGACCAAACTACCCTAAAGCACATATACACCTTCTAACACTCTCCCTCAAGCTGGAATGTATATATCATACATTCCTAGCTTGTTACAAATATCACCCAACTTTGCCTTCCTCAATAAATAAGTAAATACATCAGCTAGCTGATCCACTGATCGAGTAAACACTGTGCATATCTCGCCCTTCTGAATTCTCTGGCGGATGAAATGACAGCCCACCTCAATATGTTTGGTTTGCTTATGAAAGACTAGATTTGTAGCAATGTGAATAGCAGCCTTATTTTCACAATATAACTGAGTAGGCAAAGTGGAAACAAGACCAATCTCTGATAGGAGGGAGCGCAAGCAAATTAGCTCTCCACTTGTGTGTGCCATGGGCCGATATTCAGCTTCTACACTAGATTTACATACCACGTCTTGTTTCTTGCTTCGCCATGACACCAAGTTACCTCCAACGAAGGTGCAATATCCGATCGTTGATCTCTTATCCGCTGGAGATCCTGCCCAATCTGCATCACTAAATCCCACTATCATCTCATGACCATGTCTCTTAAACAACAGGCCTCTCCGTGGAGCACCTTTCAAATACCTGATAATCTGAAGCACTACCGCCCAATGAGATGTACATGGTGAGCTCATAAACTGGCTGACCACCAGTAAATGAGATGCTTGTGCGAGTGATTGTGAGGTATAGAAGCTTTCCAACCCGCCTCTTGTGTCTACCACGGTCATCCAACAATTCTCCCCCATCTGGAAGAAGTTTTACATTCAGGTCCATGGGCACAGCGGCAGGTTTCACTCCAAGAGAACTTGTCTATAATAAATCCACTACATACTTCCTTTGTGAAATTGAAAGGCCACTGCGTGAATAGGCTACCTCTATCCTAAGAAAGTACCTCAGGCGACCCACATCTTTGGTGGAAAACTCTTTCTACTGGAAAGTCTTCAATTTCTGTATTCCCATTAAGTCACTCCCAGTAGTGATAATGTCATCTACATATACTATCACGAGAACATGTCCACCATCAGACTGATGGCTTAATACGGAATGATCAACCGCACATTGTTTCATGCCAAACCGCATGTCGCATCATTGAATCTCCCAAACCATGCTGTAGGAGATTGTTTGACGCCATAAAGAGATTTCCATAGGCAGCAAACTGCGGAGGACATCTTCCCCTAAGCAACATACTCAGGAGGTTGATCCATGTACACCTCCTCGGTGAGGTCACCATGAAGAAAGGCAGTCTTAGCATCCGGTTGATATAAAGCCAACCTCAATTGACGGCCAAGGAAATCAACACACAAACGGAGGGAATTTTGGCGACTAGAGAGAATTTCTTGGTGCACTCAACGTCAAAGGTCTGTGCATAACCCTTTGCAACCAAGCGCCCTTTAAGGCGCTCAGTAGTCCTATCTGGCAAGGACTTAATAGAAAATACCCAACGACAGCCCACTGGCTGAGCTCCATGAGGGAGAGGGACCAAATCCTAAGTATGATTAACCTGGAGGGCACCCATCTCAAGATCCATAGCGGCACGCCAACCTGGATGAGCAAGGGCCTCTACTACCGACTGCGACAAAGAAACAGAAGATAAGGAAGACACAAAACTATAAAACACAATGGGTGATATGGTCATATGACACAAAATTAGAAATGATATGAGCAGTAATATGAGAACGAGTACGGGAAGCAACAAGGGAATCCACAGAGACAGTAGGAGAAGGAAGGGGATGTACCTGAGAAGTAGAAGGATGCATGCTTGGCTGGGAAGATGACTCCTCGGGCATAGCGTGAGGGATAGCGGGCCTCGGACGACGTTGATAGATCTGCGTAGGAGCAGGAGGCGGTGTCGTAGTCGCTTGCAAAGGAGGCGGGGCAGAAGTCACCTGCAAAGGAGGAGAAGTGAACGAGAATGATGTGAGCTGGAGTCTCCCCCTCACTAATATATATATGAGAAAACGGTTTCTACACACAAGTGTAGATAAGTTATCTACACACTAGCTTAAAATACAGTGGAGGGCATATTGTTTGGGTGATCCAAACCATTCATTTGATTGGCCCTTCAATAGATAGGGTGTCCACAAAAAATCAGCTCCATGGGATCACATTGTTTGGATGATCCAGAGCATTCACTTGATAGGTCCTCATATAGATAGGGTGTGCCCAAAATATCAGCTCCATGGGATCATCACAACCCTACGATTTGTGGAGTTAAAAATGGACGTGTATAAACCTTCACAAATTTGTCCATATTTTGCCTCCACGGTTTGAAGGGTTAGGATGATCCCATGGAGCTGATTTTTTGGGCACACCCTATCTATATGAGGACCTATCAAATGAATGCTTTGGATCATCCAAATAATGTGGCCCCTCTATGTTTGTGAGCTCTGCTCAGATAAGCTTATCCGAGCAGCTGCTCACAAACCATTTCCTCGTATATATATATACACCCTAGCTTAAAGTATACAAACCATTTCCTCGTATATATATATATATATATATATATATATACATCCGAAAAGCGTTCCCACACCGTAGACCGTAGTGGAGATAACTTATCTACACCCTAGCTTAAAGTATAGTGGGGGGCACATTGTTTGGGTGATCCAAAGCATTCATTTGATGGGCCCTCACATAGATAGGGTGTGCCCAAAAAATCAGCTTCATAGGATCATCCTAACCCTTCGAACTATGGAGGCAAAAACTGGACAGATTTGTGAAGGATTATACACGTCCATTTTTACCTCCACAAATCGTAGAGTTGGGATGATCCTATGGAGCTGATATTTTGGGCACACCCTATCTATGTGAGGGCCCATCAAATGAATGCTTTGGATCACCCAAACAATGTGGCCCCCACTGTATTTTAAGCCTAGGGTGTAGATAATTTATCTACACTAGGGTGTAGGAACTCTCTCTCTCTCTCTCTCTCTCTCTCTCTCTCTCTCTCTCTCTCTATATATATATATATATATATATATATATATATATATATATATATATATATATATATATAAGAAAGGCAAATACAATGACCAAAGTCGCCAAACTACCCTAAAGCACACACCTTCCAACAACTAGAAAAGCATTTAGCTAGAAGGAACACATGCACTACGAGTACCAGTCCATGTGCATCAATATGAGGTGATTGTACCAATGTACAGCATAGACGAACATAAAATAAAGATCAAGAAGGATGTGCTGAAGTTCTCTAACATATCACTACCACAGAATAATAGCAAACATGAAGCATCTAGAAAGACGGCGATTATATGTAAATTGTAACAAATCAACATATTCATAAAATGATAAATTGTTACAAATAATATTAGCAAAATAGAGCACTAGTGCTTACAAATTTCTTGTTCACTTTGGAAAGCGTATCAGATACACAAGCGATCCTAGAATCACCAGGGTCAACAAGATTACTCTGCTCCTGAGAAAAGACAGGTTCATCTACAGAATTATCACCACATTTAGGAGATTTTAGAAGCAACTCATCTTTCACCAAAAATGGACCATTTTGTCCCTCGACTAGAGCAGTCAGGCCTACTGGTACTGGAACAGTGGGCAGCTTGCCAGGTATTGAAAAAATACCATCTGAGGTAGAGGAAGTCATCCGTTGCCCATCACTATGATTTTCCTGGCCGGTTGGATAAGATAGCTCGCCATTTAAAGCAACAGGAATTCTTTCCTGTGAACCAACAAGATGACAGTGGCGAACCTCGCATTCAAAAGACCTGTCTAATAAACTGGATTTATTATCCTGACAAATATGCCCTTCACAACAAACCCGGTTAGTTTTTTTCGCAATGGCAAGATTTGCATCACTCAATAGATCCTGTGCCCGTAATCTTTTAGTACTGGCCCCACTAATAGCATTTATAGTCTTGTTTTTGTGTTTCCTACTTCTCTTGCCAGTGCTTTGCTGCTTGCCCAAGTATGGAAGTAAATCAGGATATGTACGTAAGTCTGGAGAAGGTGGTTCATGCTCTAATCTGGAAGCTCCACTGCAGATATTGGGGGACATCAAACTCTTTTCCGCAATTCCATTGACATTTGCCACAAGATCTCGGAGAAGCCTGTGGACAAGTGGGTTCCTGAACCCAAAAAGCTGCATGCCACCAATGAAAAGAAACTAGAGTTAACAAGATGATTACCAGGATTTGAATTGCAGCACTTGCCATATTCTGCTCCTAACTAATTATGTGAGTGATGTTATGAGGAAATAAGGATATCCACCATATTTGTCCAAAGAAGCCGAGAATTATTACGCGTGTAAATTTTTATTTTTATTTTTATTTTTATTTTTTTTTTTTGGGGGGGGGGGGGGGGGGGGGGAGTGTCAAACGTGTCAATCACACTAATTCCTAGCATGTGCAATGCTTCACAACCCTCCTGTCTATACAAAGATGCCTAGGAGGATAAGCTAGAAAAGCTCAGAGAAAATGCAAGTAAATAATAGGTGTTAATCATGATAAAGCATGTGGAATCTTTAACACAGATTCAGACGGATGCAGTATAGCACAAGGTTTTAAATTTCGACCGAAATTTCGGGTTTCAGTCGACGACGAAATCGAAATAGGGTAAAGTCGAAACATTACTTTATCGAAATTAATAGGGAGAAAAAATAAGCGTTTTATTGATTTCGTCTAATTTCGCCCAAAATTTAGAAATTTCGGCTGAAATGTCGGTTTCGGTGAGGACCGAAACACATTCCGAAACTGAAATTTAAAACCTTGGTTTAGCATGCTGAATTTGAGTCACATCAAATATCAACAGACTATTGCTGCATGGCCATTTAGTGTAATAATAGCCAAACTTACTTATGGAGATTAAATGCAATTATTCAGAAACAAACGAATAAATATCAAAGACTGCACAAAAGCCCCTTCATCCAAATTTGTAAACTAAAACCCCTCAAAACTTTGAATGCTAACCACAATCAGCCTAACGTAGCACAAAACTGTTACCTCCTTTGAGTGTTGTTTCTTCCAATCTTACTTGTTCCCCTTCTTTTCTAAGTCAAATCAAATATGATTTCATACAGGAAAATGTATTTCAACAGTGTTTATCCAATACAGATTTTAAGAATCGCTTAGCCCCATCTGCCGACTGTATGCATGACCTATCTGAATGGTAATCATACCAGTTAATATATTGAGTCATCACTAAACCATACAGGCAAGACCAGCTTCATACTGAATGAAAATAAGCAAGAGCTATATTCCCTGTGCATGATGTCCTATGTATCATACCATGAGCAATAAACTCCGAAAATAAACAAGAGGTATATTCCTTGGCATTATGAGATTGCGAAGAACAAATAGAAACACCGAATTGAGTTTTGGTCTCCATATAGAATGATATAAAAATTGCAAACAAGGAAAGGACCAAATTGAGTTTTGGCCTCCATATAGAATGATATAAAAATTGCAAACAATTCAGAGTGATCCTTCATTAAATATAAACAAGTCAACCTATAACAAGCATCCACAAAGGTAACATAACAAAATATTTACACCAAAAGTAAGAGGTGTCACAATAGGACCACTGACCACATACATCTGGATGAACAAAGTGAAAAGGACTAGAAACATGATTTATTGATTCCGCAGGCATGTCAAACACTTCAGAAATTAACAAAAAAAACAGAGGGGGGGGTGGTCGATAATATATCACGTAGTAATGGCAGACAAGTACACAAATAAATTGTGTTTTTTTAATTGCTCAAAATAGGAGATAAATTTTAAAAGCATGGTATCAATAAGACCCAAAAGCTTTCCCTTGAGGAAGAGTGACCCCAAATACTAAAAATTGGGCGTAGGCTGGCCACAATTTGTAAATAGATCCATAGCAAAAAATTCATCCTTTGTACACCATTTCTTCCATTTTTATATTAAAAATATACAACATTTGATACACCATGGCAAGTGGACTCAAACCATGTGGTTCAAGGCTCAACCAAGGTTATTTTGAAAAAATATTGTACCTCAATTCAAAGCCTATCTGAATTGTATGATTATATTTATAATTTAAACAATTCAAACAATTATTCAAAACTAAATTAACTGTCCACAATAGGAGGAATGGAACAGCATAATGATAAATGGTACGTCACCCATCACCACCTCTGTAGATGATTTAATAATAAAAGTTCATAGATGTCATTACTACTTGCCTCAATCCCATCTATCTTGCAAGAAAATCTCTTCCCATGCCACATCTTCACTCGGGGACCACTTTTCTTCTGAAAAGTCTCCCAAGCAATATCTGGGGTCTGCCCAGTACATGACTCTCCATCCATAGAAGTGATCTACAAATTTGAAGGATATTCCTTGTGTTTAGAAGCGAATGAAATCAGGAAAAAAATGAATATCAACGACTTTGAAATGAACAATGCTTATAAAACATAACACACACAAAGATAACAGTAATGAGCATAAGGTATGAACCACTGAAGAGGAAAAACATAACCCCTTGTATGTAAAGACAATTGCACCACTATACACACCACAAAAAGAGGCCCTTTGAGACCTTCATGAATTTCCATCTTGTAAGCATTCCCAGCATGAGTTCGAATAGCATAATAACCAATCGGATAAGGGTACCGATCCTTACCCTGCAAATAGCATACAACCACCCAAATCAAAAATTAATTTCATAAGATACTCAGAAGAAGGATAAGAAAATCCCATATTTAAACATATCAGCTTTGTGCATTGCAATGTAAATCAATGATAACCATTACAATCACCTCAGAACCATTGGAGCTCAAGCTTCGGTAGAATGGCAGTAGATACTTCGGATACCAACTAGGCAACTAACCAATTCACGGATTAAAATATCCAAATCCCACAATTGGATTAGGTGCTAGATGGCGTTGTTGGATTATATTAAGCTTGATAAGGAAGTTGGGAGGTTAGGTTACTAAGCTAGATTGGGATTATCTCTTTCCCTTCTTATCTTAATATCAAAGAAAAAGGATAAATAATAAAAAAAAAATTTGATATCATGAGAAATTATATGGTGGCCGACCGTCAAACAACAAGGGCAGAGAGAGAGAAAACTCTCCCCCTTGATTTTTGATCCAGGTCAAACCCCCTTTTTTGACTTTCCCCTTGATCAAGAATCAAGGGGGTTGATATTTTCTCTCTCCGCCCTTTATATGTAAAGGGCGGCCACCATATAATTTCTCTGATATCATAACATGATATATATAAGAGTTTTTATATGGTGAACTGCGGACATGTGAGTGTAGCAATAAAAACTATAGTAGGGCCCATAGTATTGGGAAATGCTGCATGGATTCTTTGTCCCCCAAGCCAAATCCATGTCGACACATTTCAACAGGCGAATCGGACAAGGATTCGCGTCGGACACAACCGGATTCAAGGTTCTGAAAATCGGAATCGAATCGTAAATCGTAACAGGGGTCGGATTGTATCGAATCGTAAATCGTAAGATTTTTTAAAATTTATATATAAAAATCAGAAAAAATATTAAAAAATATAAAAAGACAAAAAACTAAAAGAGCATGTATTGTACACTATCAGAGCATGTGATCATCTTGTTTCATCATCTTTCCTTTCAAAAAAACATACACTAACAGTAACATATAGTGTATTGCACACTAACAGAGTATGTAACCAGAAATAAACCAAGAAAAATCAAATTGGCTGTACAAAAAAACAGTAACATACAGTGTATTGTACACTACTAGAGCATGTATTGTATACTCACAAAACTAATCAGTTCTCAAAATCCAAAACAAACAGGGTTTAAAAATACAAGAAAAAAAAACTGAGGCCCTAATCGTTGAAGATTTTGTGAATCAATTTTGAGCTCAAAACTGATTATTACACTCAAACCTAAAGATTATTTTGAGCCCAATAATCAGTTCTGAACACCAAATTCAAGAATTGCTAAAAATTGTACCAGCATGATCATCTTGTTTAAACAAAACAATTAAAAAAAATCATGCGATCAACTTGAATCGTGTGATTCAGGATCGAATTGTACTATTCAAGGGTGAATCACACGATTCACAGCAAAAACAATTTAAGCATGAGATTTGAATCGTTTACACTATGATTCGATTTGAATCGTACGATTCAAATCATGAATCATACGATTTTCAAAACCATGCCCGGATTCTTATAGTAGCTGTGTCCCGTACCAATCTTATTTTTTCGGGAGAATCCGACACATCGTTGTCTCTTTTAAAATGTGAATCCTATATATTTTCCCTTTAGAAACCTTTTCTTCTTTTTTCTTATAAAGCATACCCCGTCATCTCTTTATAAAAATCCTAGCACATTGATCGTCCACCCTTGAACGTCAACCCCCCTCCCCCTTCTTCTACTCTCTTAATAAAAACCCTAATGCCTCGACACTCCACTCTAAAAAAATTTCATGAATATATATATATATATATATATATATATATATATATATATATATATATAATTTTTTTTATTTAATAAAAATTACCGAATCCATGTATCCTAGGTTTTGATGAGTCGATCCGCCTACACATCCTATATCGGGAGTTACTCCACGTATTGCTTGACGTAAAACAGATAGTGGATTTGTTTATGTCTTTTGTTGAATCTTTTACACGGCTCGATAGATAATTTGATAAGCCAATGATTTGTTTTTCCGTGTTTCAGAATACTGTTAACCAACTCATCATAAAACGGTGGTTCAAACCCACCCACCAACGATGTATGAAACGGTGATGCAGATCCAGCATTAAGTTATGCCGGTAGTCGTGTATCCAGGAGCCCAAGTCTTCCTCCATAAACCTAACCTTTCTTAGCGTTTAGGTACTTAAGGCCATGCAACACAGGTACTGGGTGATCTAAACCATTCATTTGTTGGGCCTCGACGTTGATAGGTTGTGCCCCAAAATACTCCCCATAGGATGATCCTAACCCTTCGATTTGTGGAGGTTTAAAATGGACTGTATAGAAACCTCAACAGATCAGAGGGTTGGGAACATCATATGAAGAAGATCTCAGGGAATGGTATATCTACATCGAGGCCCAACAAGTGAATGGTTTAGTTCACCAAATAATATGGCCCCCGCTGGCCCACATGCAGGGAGCGGCCATCCCCGGACGACGCCATCCCCGACGTCCTTCTAGTATTCCATCTATATAGGAGATTCTTTAAACACGCTCTCTTGAGGGGCAAAATTGATTGCTTTAATACTGGAGATTTTGGTATCATTATAAAATAAAAGAGACCATTCCACAACACTACAAAACTTGTGATTGTCATTATCGAAGCACCACCAACAAACTCCATATCAGGTTAAACTTTGAATTTAACTTGTTTCCCTCACCTCGTCTTTACAAATGTATCAATAAGTTATAATCTATTGTAAACTCTTAAGACTCTTATCATGGAAAACAGTTGTAACAGATACACATTATTCAAATACAATCAAATTCTCAGTGTGTGTGAGAGAATTCAACCTTGACCATGAATTTGAATCTTATGACGGTATCATATAAGCCATTTTGACTCCCTCCGTATTCATCCTCCCTATCCGTCCTCCTCTACCTTCATCCTCAAGTGTCTTCTTCTTAAATCATTTTTTGAAGGAGCAAGTTGAAGCCAAGCCTCTGATTCTCATTTCATTTCTAAGATTTTCTGTTTGTGCGCTGATTTGAATTGTTTTTTGGAGCAATTGTGAATCTGAGTGTTTATTGAAGGATTGATTTGAATCAGTCAATTGCATCCCCCGATATATTGATTTGATGGAACTCCATTACCGGACCCCACTCCTTATAAGAGTATCATTGGAGCTCTCCATACCTAACCTTGTTAAGACCAGATATAGCCTTTGTTGTTAACAAAGTGTGCCAGTTTTTGCACTGACCAATAGAGGAGAACTGAAATACAATCAAACTGATGCTTCAATATCTCAAAGACTAATTTTCACTTGCCACCTTCCTTCGCTCCACTTCTACCTCTAAACTTAAAGCTTTCACCGACATAGACTGGGTTGGATGTCCCCGATTATCAACAGCCTACCAGTGGGTATTGTGTCTACTGAGGATCTAATTTGATCTCGTGGAGTTCCAAGAAACAAAACACAGATGCTCAAACCTCCATTGAATCAGAATACAAAGGGATTGCCAGTGTGGCTGTCGAGATTATCTGGATTCAATATTTGTTGTGTGATATGGGACTATATCTTTCACAACCTCTAATTTGACGATGTGACAATATTGGAGCCACTTGGAAGCCAGCCCAATTTTTCAGGTTCACACAAAGTATGCTGAATTAGATTCTCACTGAATTAGATTCTTACTCAGACCAAAAATAGGTTTTCAACAAACAATTGAGTGTACCATATATCTCCACCACTGATCAACTTGCGGAGATCATAGGAAAGGGTTTTCCATCCTATCCAATTCAAGCTACTGAGGGACAAGCGCACAATCAGCAACCAACAGTTTCACTAGAAGGGGCATATCGAATCACCATCAACCAACTTATCTCAAATTAAATTTTGAATTTAGCTGGTTTTCCTTATCCTTTCGTTCTAACTATCTTGATCAGTTGGTATCGGCTGTAAATCTTATAGATCTTACCTTGTAAAACAGTTCTAAAGATTCACGCTTTAAGTACAAACAAACTCTCACAGTGTGTGTGTGTGTGTGTGTGTGTGTGTGTGTGCGCGTGTGTGTGTGTGTGTGACAGATAAACTTCATTTGAGTCTCTGAATCCATATCTAGACTGGATCACGCAAAGCAAATCACTGTCAAAACACTGAAATTTATTCCGGATCTACAACGAATCATCGCCTAGATAGTAAGCAACTAAGGAATCAAAGCAAATCACTGTCAAAACAGTGAAAATTTTTCTGAATCTATAACGAATCATCGCCTAGAAAGTAAGCAACTAAGGAATCAAAGCAAATCACTTTCAAAACAGTGAAATTTATTCCGGATCTATAACGAATCATCACCTTGACAGTAAACAACTAAGGAATCAAAGCAAGTCAGTGTCAAAACAGTAAAATTTATGAATCAAAGAAAATCACTGTCAAAACAGTGAAATTTATTCTGGATCTATAACGAATCAATGCCGAGAGACCCTAAGAAACTAAGGAATCAAGAAAAACAATTGAAACTCTAAATATAAACATGTAAGGGAAAATTATAAGACATTATTTAAAGAGAGAAGAAAAAGTGGAAAAGATCAAACCCTAGAACTGCTCCAGTACTTTTTCTCCCAAGGTCCTTTGTACAGAGCTCCAATGGAATTTATTTCCAGTCCGTCCAGCTTCTCTTCGTCGGAACTTTCCATGGAAAAGTGATCAAAGAATGGAAAAAAGAAATCTAGGGTTTTAATGGATCTCTCTCTCTCTCTCTCTCTCTCTCTGTTATTTGCCCGCCAAGACTCGAAAAATGGGATTTTGTCTGCCACTCGCAAATCTATTTAGCGGGAAAAAGAATAGTGGCTCGCGGTATCTCCTTGAATTCCACTCCAATCTTGACCGTAGATTGGCTCCGGTCTACAGATGAGGGATGGGCCACAGAACTGTGACGAGGGCTTTGGAGAGTTTCTGGTATTTCTTGCGGGCCACCATAAAATTAAATCGTTTCCAGAAATTATAAAAAAGAAAAATCGCCGCTGCCGGGGATCGAACCCGGGTCACCCGCGTGACAGACGGGAATACTTACCACTATACTACAACGACTTTTGATGTACAAGTTTCATAGTTATTTCTAAATATTTAAATCGCTTACGATATCCAAATTCGGGTAATTACAACATTATAATCATGGATTTAAATTTCGATGGGGACCAAAACCGGTATTTGGCGAAATTAAATATTTCGCCATTTACCAAAGGAATTTCGGTCCAAAATTTCAAGAAAATGCATTTTTTTATTTTTAAAAGCGTTACGATCGAAATTGACAGAAATTTCGGTTTTCCGGAAGTCCGAAACCAGTACTAAAATCGAAATTTTAAATCTTGATTATAATAAGGCTCTATTTGGCTGCAGGTAGTTACCATGTGGATTAGTAGTATAAGTGGTCAATATGGAGGTAACAAACATTTGATTTGCCCAGAATTTACCTCATAGAATAGTGATGAGTAGTGTTTGGTTGCCACCTTGTAGAGGAGTGGTAAGGGTGTCATTACCAATATAGGAAGAGAGAGAGAGAAGGGGGGGAGAGGGCAGCATTCTCCAAGCCAAATTCAACCTTTTTGAGAAATTTGGCTTGGAAGATAAGGGGGACATGGATGCCACATCATCAGAGATGCAATAATTACCTATGAAACTTGTCTAGTTGCCTCTAGGGATTTGGATGCTACATTGGCAATCAAACAAGAAATTATGCTAACATGAGACCCAAATGCAAAGCAAAACCCCTAAATTATCCTGGCTTTTGTGCAACCAAATGCAGGAATTTTGCGGAAAGGCATTTCGCAGCTGACTTTTGCATGATCGAATAGCCACACAAGCTTAGTTTTCAGCCGACTTGGTCTTGTTCATTTAATTCATCCGGTGGCTAATCTCTCATGCATAAGTCAGCATTTCGATTTTGAACGTTTCTAATTCAAATGGGTTGCAGTCACTTTCCCAAAACTTCTTTCTGTGATGGATTTGAGCTTTGCCTTTCATTTGGTGGGCCTCACCTTGGAGATGCCAATATCAACTTTTTTTGTGCGATCCAAACTATTGGATGGTTAGGATCTTTTAATAATGTTTTGAGTTATATGTTCTCCGCTAGGGCCACATTAAGACCCTTCTTCAGAATTGGAGTTGTGTTCAAATGCTCTAGGTTTTAAATGTTTTATAAAATAAAATAGGACAGTGCTAACCATCAAAGGGTCCATAGCTCAGTGGTAGAGCATTTGACTGCAGATCAAGAGGTCACCGGTTCGAACCCGGTTGGGCCCTGTATTTATCATTATTTTTTTTAAACTTTTTTGTATCATCTATTATGGGAAATGTTATCTGCACTACCGTATGTTGATGAGGGCACTCCTCACTTTATTAAAAGTACGGTATGCCCGTACCATAAGATGATCCAAACCGTCCATTAGATGGGCCACAGCCTAAATAGGTTATGCCCAAAAATCATTTCCATAGGGGTTAGGATCAACCCTCTAACATTCAGATGGGAGGGTTAGGATGAACCTATGTAAATGCTTTTTGGTGCACAACTTATTTAGGCTGTGGCCCATCTAATGGACGGTTTGGATCATCCCTATGATGCGGGCCATACCATACTTTTAATAAAGTGAGAAGTGGATAACATTTCCCCTATTGATTTACTTAAATGCTATAAATAGACTCTGTTGGATGGTTCTTTCCTAACAGCTATTTGTTGGGTCATGTGGATGATTGGATGATCCATCGTGCCTCTTTTAGGGTTTCGCCAGTAAAAAACTAAACCATTGATTTTAGTATATGTTTATCTAATTGGTGAAATGTCGTGTCAAATTACATATATGCACCCAAAGGTTGATAACCAGGATTGATCTCGACCACAAGTGCTTCCTCTTTCTATTATCCCACCTTGATCGGATGATCCTAGCCACTCGATCAAATAATCATGCCTCATTTGGATTTTGCCAATAAAAGCTAAACAGGTGAATTTCTAGGCATTTATCTAGGGGATGGAATGTTTGTAGCTGATAATGGGGTGGCAATTGCAGGACCGCTAAGTGTTCTTGTAGAGGAATCTGGATCGTCCATTAGCTGTTGGCCCATGTTGGCCCTACAAACCACTCACCATACACCATTGATGAATTATGTCATTTGATCGCGAATGGGATATGAATTGCCCTAATTTTGGACCATGGCCTATCACAGCTCTAATGAACGGTCAATATTTGGAAGGGCAGTGATAAATTCACTCCGTTTTTCAAAACGAAGTGTATAGCCCACATCATAGGATGATCCATATTGCCCAATTGATGGGCCACAATTGGTGCAACTTGGGTTGGGCCGGGTTGAGCTTTTGCTGAAAAATGAATCGGTAGTTTAAGGTAAAAAGCTCAACCTGAATTCCCAAAAATCAACCCAAGTTGCACGGTCAACGTAAATAGGTTGTGCCCCAAAATCATTTCCATAGGATGATTCTAACCCTCCGATCTAAAGAGGGACACACATTGTGGAAACTTCTATAGATTGACGGTTGGGATCACCTATGGAAATGATTTTTGGGGCACAACCTATTTACAGTGTGGCCCATCAAATGGACGGTTTGGATGGTCCTATGGTGTGGGCTATACAATCCATTTTGAAAAATAAGGGTTGAATTCATCCTAGAAGGGGTGAATTTATCACCGTTCTATTTGTAATCTTTCATATCTTTCTCTCTACAATCTAATTATAGAAAGGAAAATGATATATTCACCCGTTTTTCTTCCCCGAGCCACCCTACAGTGTCAAAAGAGTAGTAGAAAAACCCTAGTAGCGATTTCAATGGCAAAGCAAAACGAAAGAATCAAGCACAAGCAAACGCACAAAGGCATAAAGATTTACGTGGTTCAGTAAATTAAGCCTAAATCTACGACGGAGACAAAGAGAAAATCCACTATAGAAACAGGAGATTACAAGAGAAGATCAATATCTCTCACCACAACCCCAAGAAACCCTAGTACACGCTTTTCCCCTCTTTGCTCCCAACCGACTTCTCAAAGAACAAGAGAACCAGAAATAAGCCCTAAAACCTCACTATATAAAGCGGGCCAAAACTTAGTCGAATCGGGCAGAAATCACTTAGGAAGCTAAGAAAACATCAGAAAGGACTCTCAATTGATGATTTTCTGTTTGCAAGCAAAACAACACCATTGTTTTAGGCTACTGATATTGTCACTGCCATGTTTTAATGATTGCACAAACTCACCGTATCTTTATTTTATAAGTTGGCTCGTGAGAGCTTTTGGGGAACTGTAATAATCTTTGCAGCTCTTTATATAATAAAAGACAATATGAGTTAGTGCAATTATCAAAATACAGCTGTGCTGATATCATTTCCATTGTTTTATCTTTCATTTGCTCGTTTCCTTATGGTAACACATTTGGAGGTAATATTCCCTTTCGTTCCCTCCCCCCCCCCCCCCCATATAGGGTTTGTGTATTTTACAGAGGAAACCTCCGTAGATCGGAGGGTTGGAATCATCCTATGGAAATAATTTATGGGGCACAACCTATTTACATTGTGGCCTATAAAATGGACGGTTTGGATCATCCTATGTTGTAGGCCGTATAGTACTTTTTAAATATGCTAGCCTATACGTGCTTACACCATTTAAAATCCCCGCCAATTACGTGTGGCAACGAATTTTTACCATTTGGATTATGTCCACCCACAAAAAAAGTATGGCAGTAAAATGGACTTGGGTTGGGCTTGGGCCTGGTCTCCTAAGAATTTTTTTACCTCAAGTTGGGTTTGGACTACAAGTTTTAAATGTGGGTTGTGCTCACTTGTACCTCATCCCAAGCAAACACATACCAACTTTTCCCTTACACCTGAGTCAGCCGAGTTGAGTTCGGCATCGCGACCCAGTCACATTTTTCAACTAAATCAACTCCCAAGTCACAAGTTTTCTGATCTTACTATATACCCATTTAGATCTTGAAAACACCATGTTATCCTTAAATAACTCTAATCAATTACCTTCCGGAAATTCGAAATTCTTACGCCAACTCAAAGTTCTGCTGAGCAATCAATCTAGTACAGTTTTTTCGGGTTTAAGAAGTGTACATTCTTAGTTTTCTGGAGTGCCAGATCCCATGAAGGGGAAGCTGAGTTATCGCTTTTAACTCGACAAGAGTCTGGATTGAGTTGAGTCAGGTGGGATTGCTTTGGGCTTACCTTAAACACTGGTTAACATCATGATGATAAAGAGGCATTGCTAAATCACATCAAGTGATTGAAATGATTTTGAATTTATTCAGGTCTTCAACTAATCTGCATTTCACATAATCTAAGACAAATTGCCTAAGCTGCAAAACCTAAGACAAATTGCCTCGTATATTCCATAATTCATCAATTGTTAGAGATTTTCAAAATGTTATTGGGTCAAATATTTGAAAAAGGAGTTTATCAAAGTATTTTGAAAAGAAAAAGGAATTAAAAGCATTTAGGCCCAGTCGACCGCGGATTGATTATTGGAAATTTATTTAATTTTTAGAAGGGTGGTTTCGGTTGACCGCGGTTCATCGGATCGCAAAAAATAAAAAGTTCCAGAACATTAGAGGTGGGTGACCGACCCAACCCCAGTCGACCGTGGCTGCAAGAAAATCTATTCGTTAGGAAAAATTGACGGGTCTTTTCACTTTCTAATTTGAATATCTTTACGTCTTTTTGCTTCCCAACAGTCATGTTTGATATTTAATCTCAAGGGACACTTCATGGATGATCCAAGTTATATCGCAAAGAGTTGCGATCAAACGATCACTATTGAAACCAATCTATGGGATCTTTTGAAGGGATGCTTTTCACATTGAAAAGACATCAATAGTTCTATAAAAAGAGCCGAAAATCTGTCTCTTCATATAGTTATTTGTGTCTTTTTCATACTCTCTTGTTAAATCCCCTACTCTATTGTTTTCAAGTTGATTTTCATAGAAAAGTTGCATTCTAAGTATTATTATTCTGCAGAAACAGTACTTAGTGATTTCTCTAAGGTTTGAAATTCTACAAATGCGTTTGGTTTGATTCCGCTTGTGCAAAGCGTCGTCAGACATTTGTAGGACCTTTCTACAAGGCTTCTTTGTATCTCTGAGGCAATTCGTGGATCCCTTTTGCACACAACTGGTGGGGGCGAAATTTGTCTTAAGGAAAGCGATTACACACCTTGAAGCAATACTACCAATACAAGTATTCCCACCAACATCAACCAGCTACCTTAAATCAGTATTGGATTTGCAAGAGCAGCAAGAATTTGATAAATTAGGAGTTCATATGCGAAAATTGGTCCAAATACCAAACCTGAGATTGCGCTTTGTTATTTCACTGATTGAGAAAGTTCAATCCAATCAACTGCAATCAAGGGATGGAGTAGAAGAATTGATAGACACTGGTAAACAAGAACGGTAGAATGGGAGCTGAAATTTCTTATGCCCATTTTTCGAGTGCTTCATTTTGTGTTAATTTCAGCGTTTCTTCAGTCGCAGCATCGTTTTGTGACCTGCAATAGGTTAAGAAAGTAATTTACTTGCATAATCTTCAAAACTAATCTTCAAAGAAACAGTATAACAATCAATAAAAATAGGCTACTGATATTGGAACTGCCATGTTTTGACAATAGCACTAACTCATCTTGTCTTTTATTATTTAAACGGCTGTCAAGGTAATTACAGTTCCCAAAATGCTCTCAAAAGTCAATTAAAAAAGAAAAGACAAGCTGAGTTTGTGCAATTATTAAAACATGGTCGTGCCAATATCAGTGGCCTAAAAATAACATACCACCTGTAAAAGTATTCCTAATAGCAGACGAACATATGCAAATTCAAGCTAATATAGATGAATTGTTCTTGAGGCAGGCCTATTTACCACATAGAAAATGTTGCAGCCATGGCGCTTAAGTAATAGGCAGGTAGCAGAAGGCCCCACTTTCCTGCTTCAAATGAACTGGATGACTCTGATTTTCTGTATTCTGAAGCTGAGATGACAATTGAAGTAAATTCACAGTATGCCCATGTTCACGAGAGATAGGATCCTTGGCATTTATAAAATCAGAGCCTTGAAACATGACATCTGCTTGAATTTCAAATTCAACGGCATTACTACTGTCAGAAACCGGTACACCCCCGAGGCAGTCATCCTTAACAGAGCTCATACCATATGAAGAAACTTTATTCGATGCCATACTTGTCGAAGCTTGCGAACTTACTCTCAGGAGCTTGTCTTGAAACTGGCCAAACTGACCCATGTTGTAATGGGCATGTACACCTTGGTTGAACATAGGCCGAGCCATGGGAATTCGTGCTGATGAGTTCTGCGATTGAGATGACAGAAGAGAGAGAGCACAACCAGAATCAGAGACTCCAGATAAACTTTGAACGGATGACGTGGTATCAAAAATAGGGAATTCTTCGTGCCCTGATGAGGTACTTCGAAATAGCGTTCGCAAAATAGAGTGTGACCCTGTCAGATCTTGTGCATATTGATTATTGTTTTCGTAGCAAATGCTTTCTGGTTCAGTATCGATGCCATGGAAGAAAGAAAAATGTTTGTCCATTCCATATGAAGGGAGGAAAGATTTTGGTAACAAATGTCCATTCATGACTGGCATAGGTGGCTCCGTGTTATAAACTTCCTTGTCTTCTAATTTCACCCGCTTGCACCAGTTTTTGTTTTCGAAGTTTATTTTAGGTACGCCACTTGGAAATATATCCTGGCAAATAAAGGATGTCCTAGCTGGTAAGGAAGTCCCTGGAAATCTGTTACCTGTGAGAATGGTAACGATGTTAGAAAGACATAAGTAAAGGTTTGGCAGTGACAATGAGGGCTTTAAGGCTAATTGAATTTTAAGTGAAACAAAACACACATCATTCAATATGCAGAACACTACAATTAGTATCAAATGCATTCTACCCGCTCAATTTTCATAAGTTCCTGTGTTCATTAACTATTAGCTACCATACCATTTTTTAGCCAATTCAAGGAGTGCCTTGGGCTCTGGACAAACAAAAATAATATCCCCTTGCTGTGTCCCGGACCATCTGCGTTCTTTCCCAGACCCAAATTACAGTGGTATGACTTGTCCATTTAGGAAGCCTCTCCCTCTTTGAAATATCATGTTTCATAGGGCTCTCTCTCTCTCTCTCTCTCTCTCTCTCTCTCTCTCTCTCACACACACACACACACACACACACACACACAGAATAATGTGCCCCCCTTTAACGTGAATTGTGGGCAGACTAACGTTTTTTGAGGTCAAATCACGCTAAAAGGGGGTGCATTATCCTACCGGCGGGGGGGGGGGGGCGAAAAAATCATCGCTATTGGTAATTGTATACAGTACTTAATTTTGAAGGTGGGAGATGGATCAATGGATACTTTGCCCAGCGTTCATATTTTATCACTGTACCCAACAGTCATAGGTCATATAGCATGTGTCATGGTCGTCAAGTACGACTGATATATTCGCCCATGTACATATATGGGCCAATATACTTGTATTATTGTTACACATGTCATATATGTTTCTCAATATGCATAAATATGCTAATATAACTCGCACCATTGCTCTATGGCTGAAAAACACCAGCAGCCAAATAGGCTTACCGGGATCGCCCTCCCACCCTTCGACCCGCGATCCGGGGTCACCGCCCCGAAACATGGGTCATTTGCGATCCGGATCGCCAAAACTGGCGACCCGAGCAATCCATAGGAATGGAGAGATGTATAGAGAGAGGTAACACTTGGTGTACTAGGGAAAGAGAGCTGCACAATAGTTTATTAGTTTTGTCATGTTTTTAGGCTTTTATTTCAGAACTGGGTAGTTATTTTCTGTTTGCTTTTCCTTAAGATTGGGAATGCAATATATGTTGATACTTAATTTAGTGATATTTGGAGATCTTCAGATTTCAAATTGTATATATTATGGATTGGATTGGAACTGGAATTTTCATTTTGAAAATATATGAATGGCATACACGAGGCTTTAGGTTTTGTTTATTAAATGTATGTAGTATGAACCACATAATGACATTCTTGTAAAAATATATATAAGAATATATATTAGAAAAAAATAAAAATAAATAAATATATATATATATAGTATCAGAGCGACCTAGATTTGCGCTCCAATTCGATCCACGAGCCGAAGTAGCAAACCGAAGTAGCCTACCCTCACCGTACCGCGTATTGGGCTACCATCGTACCCCGTACCCGTTCCCGTACCGCGTACCGGAACGAACCACATTCCAGGTAATCTTGATCATGAACTATGCTTGAAATTTTGTAGTGGCAGATCTGTCAAATAGTTATAAGTTAAGAAATGGATAATATATTTAGTCAATTCCGGTGGAAATTTCTTTCACACAACATATATTTCCATGAATATTGTTCCACACAAATCCATGTTGGACTTTTCATATCCCTTGTTTGACACATACCCATATCAGTATGGTTTCAAGTAACAAATGCAAAACCAATTTTTAGTAGCCTTTAAATTTTCTTCAAACAGATCAGAGAGAGAATCTAAAATCAGTACTTCAAAGATAAGTAGTCCCGTAAAACTCAGGCACTAAATGGTGCACTCATAGTTAAAAAAAAATATATATATTATCAGTCATAATAGTTATAGGAAAATTCCTCCCTCCAACCATCATCAAGGAACACTGTTTCACCAAACTTCACACCTCATACATCTAAAAATTCGGTTATCACTTCTTCCAAAGTGAAACTCGTCAGGAGCAATGCACTTACAGGTAAATGACAAATTCCTGTCCAAGAGCATGTAAAAATGATTTTTTTACTACGGGATGCATCATTAACATAACCCATGGATTTGGAACCAGAAATTACTTTTTGAATTACATTCCACGGGTACACATTAGAATGAATTACATTCCACTATGTATATAATGCTTTTATGAATTCCGAAAAGTTTATAAATACATAAAAAACATAAAATACCATGAAATGATGAAAGCAGCTTTCCAGTTTTTTCGGGGTGATGATCCAGCTGAGGCTTCCTGCGACGCTCATTGTGTCCAGCAAGGCGTTTACGACAGCTGCGCTTTCCATCATCAAATTCAGCCAGCAAATGAAATCTGCATAAACAAATTAATATAGATTATACCGGTTATACGAGCCTAGTGATATGATGGATACAATTTCATTTCCATTCTCTGAAAGATGACGTTAAACTTAGCCAATTATGTCACTGAATGATGGTATAGCAAATTTTAAATTCAAAAGAAACCAATTGTGGTGCCAACAAACACAATGCATAAGGGCGGGAACGATAAATACTAGAAAGAAACAATTATATCTAGACTTGCAATAAATATAAAATCAGATGATTAACAGCTTTTATTTTCAAATGGGTGAACAATGACTTAGGCACTAGATCTGGGCTGACCTAGCAAAAGCAAAGATCCCACGTCGGAAAAGTGAATGGGTGTGGATGGGCTTACAAGAACTTGGGCACCTTTTCCTTAAAGGATGGCTTTTAAGTGTGAGGTTTACTCGGGTCCAAACACAATGACATGTCACTTCACATTATCTTCAAATGATATCATAGCTGGTTGTTGGAAGTTGTTAACTGAAAAATACAATTCAGAAGTGCACAATTATCACATATAATATTATTCTAGACCGCGTATGTTTAACCTGCTAATGCGTTGTCATGTTGATCTGTGGATTTTTTTTCCAAAAAAAAAAATGACAAGTAAAGATGGATCAGAAGATTACAATACGGTTTGTGTTATGTGACCCTTTCTTGCCATCTAGGCTATACCTATGATTTGGAATGGTCCTACACAGCTAAGTAATGAAACATGGGTGACCAGCTCAGGACCACATGGTCCTTTGTGGTTTATAAGTACCAAAACTGGGTGACATTGTTCACTTACACATTCTTTTATTCTAATCAAGGAAATAAAACCCACTTTAAAATCTAAAACTGCACAATTTAAAAGAAGGAAAGCTCAAACAACGTAGACAATAGCATTTTCAAGAAAACCAAATGTAGAAAGAAGGTGAAAGTGATTTAGAGTGGCAGTGGCAACCTAATTTGGACTGCATAATACTTTAAATATCCCATCAAATGCACAGCCCAACTTACAGGGGAACAAAAGCCTCCTGGAATCATATTAACGCAGCAGTAACACACACCACTAAATGCTAAAAAAACGTGCCCATGTAATAGGTGTATAAACTATAATAGGTGTAATGTCCTTTCAAGGAACCAAATGCATCTAGCTCGATTTATTTTTTTGAATTCCTGTTATGTTAAACATGAACCTCTACCCTACAAGAGGAGTTTGAAAACCACAGATAGCTCTGCCTCTCAAGTGATTGAGCGAGCGATATTGTTAGATATATTAGATATATAGAGTTCCATGCATGCACGTAAACCATAGGTTTTAAATGTTGGGAAAATTACTTCTAAGGATGATAAACCTAGATTCCTCCACCAAAAAATCTGAAATTACAAAAATTGAGAAATTTTTTGCATTGTTACAAACTCTTGCACTATCATATGTTCTAAACTCTCCGAACAGTACAACACAATGAAATGAGTACCGGTTACAGAGTTGGAATTTTGCAGAAAGAGATTATTTTCTTCAAAAACAATTTCAACAAAGTGGAATTCCTAGCAAAAAGTACAGATCTTAGTCAGATACAAGAAAACACACATGTAAATAATGTACAGCTAAACAGAACGGAATTCCTAGCTAAACGGAAACATCTTAGTCAGATACAACAAAACACACATGGAAATCATATTATTGAGTTAAATAAATTGAAATTCCAAGCCAAAATACAAATGATAGTCAAACGATGCTCGAAAACTACGTGTGGAATATCAACAATCAACATAGATACTGATCCCTGACCAGACTCAAATAATTGAAAAATTAACAGAAATAACCATTCATAAACCTCTAAAGATGAAGTTCAAATAATCAAAATTTATATGAAAACGATTCTACAAAATAAGATAACCATTAAAATTTGCAAGCAGTGAATGCAGAGACTATTTAGGACTGATTACAACCATTAAAATTTAAAGTGAAGTAAATCAAAGTACTGCAAATTGAAGACTAAACCTGCTACATTGCTGGCAAAACCTTTGTTCGATGCCATTCACGATTACTTTAGCGGTTTTTGAATGAATCTCACAAACTTTATGTCTCTTGTGATAGTCCTTGGAGGAACTGAGATCCATGTTACAACCATGAACTTGGCAACAAGGAGACCGAGCATTTGCATTTGTGGAGCGTGCTTTCCTCGCCGGCATGGATGACACAATTGACGAAAAAACCTGAATTTCTTTTGAGGATTTACTATTATTGGCATCCTTGTAATCCACCAACCTCCCAAGTTTCAAATCTATGAGTGACAAATCCCTCGAATTGGGCGTTTTCTCTATGGAAAATGCATTTCCATTAATCAAATGAGAAGAAGAACAAGCTGCTTTTCCATTGCCAATGTTACTGCCCAAAAACCTTCTAGTTGGGTCATCAAGTAGAAGTTTTCTACCACTGTCCATGAAACCCAATTCCATGGAATTGGGCATGGCATCGTCATAATTACGAGGGATTTTCAAGTCCCAGCTAGTATACTCTTTTCTAGTTCTTGAAAGAGCATTACTAGCTGAAACCATTTCATCAGATAAACCAAAGCCCTTCCCTTCAGAACCATACCTCCAAGATTCCATCACATAATAAAGCATAAAAGCTAAAGAAGATCAGTGAAAATTTGCCACAATTCAATGAAGAAAACCATCTTCACCTCCTACTCCTTACCAAAAAACAATTCAAAGATTCAATTTTTGTAAAACCCACAAAAGTAAAACAAATAAACTCATTTTAAATTATGTTCAGCTACATAAGCCCAAAACTTCATTAAAAAACAAAATCCCAAGTAGAGAAAACCACCCAAGTTGCAAAGTCTACAAAAATCCAACTTATTCAAAGAAGAAAATAAAACCCATAAAGCAAAATGGAGCAAAGCTGAAGAAAAACAAACCCCAGACGAATTTATGCTAGAAATCAATCTTTCTCGATCTCTAGACACTAAAAGCAGTGGGATTTTTAGTGTTTATTTAACCCAAGCGAGAAAAAACGCAGAGAGAAAAACACCCATTTCAGATACTGATGTGACAAAGCCATTATAGAGACCATAAGAGTAAAACCACTATGTTAATGAAAAGTGGTCTTGTTTACCAGAGTTGCAGGGGAGTGGTGGTTTTGTGGGATGAAGGCGGAGCAGTGAACAGTGAGTGGTTTTCCACAACCCCATGAAAGACCCTGTCGTGGCCTTTTTGTAGCTTTTACGAGAGAGCGAGAGCGAGAGCAGAGAAAATTACATGCAAGTCCACCCTTTTGCTCCCCATCTCAATCAAGTTCTAACTTAATAGTCCATGTGTGCTTTCAATTCTTTCACTGCCATTGGTTGGGGAGATAATGACATGTTTAGTTTAGGGAGGAGTAAATGAAGAGAAAAACAAGATTTTTAGAGGCTTAATTAAAATATAAAAACCAAGCTTCCTATTTTTTCTTTATGGGTGAGCTTGAAACTCTTTTTGTTTCAATTTGTCTTGACACAAAATGTCGAGGGGCTGATATACTTCACTTCAGAAGGATTCAACGGATTTGATTGCCTCGTACACTCCAGTTGGGTGTCCCAAGTGATGAAAACGGGCGCATTCATCATTTCCCAAATAAAAGCTTTTTTCCAATTTTGCTTTTATTCCTTTTTTTTTTTTTTTTTTTCTAGGGCACAAAGCTTAGGTCATGTTTGTTTTCGATTTTGAGAATTGATTCTCAGCCCAAAATCGATTTGTGTCTAGAATCAATTCTACAACTACAAGCCAAATGCCCAATTTTGCCAAGAAATATTTGCCTTAATAAAATCATGTTTATAGTGTAAAGACTTGCTTTACAAAAACTTTACCAATTTGAGTAAGTACAATTGTACAAAAGGCCATTGGATAGTGAAGAAGCTCAACCCCTAGTTACAAGTACACCCTGAAGGACTAATGTCATTGGTGATGCATGTGGACCCACCATGATTTCACTCAACTCTCCTCAATTCTCCATTTGACCATTTCTCTCATCCTCTTCTTTAGGTTATTACAGTCTAAAATTATGATGTTCGGGCACTTTGGTAAATTCAAAAGATGAGAGGAGATTTGGGTGAGTTTGGTTTGACCAGTTATTTTAGTTGATTGGTGTTTGTCCTCTTCCACTTTTTGTGGAGTGGAGTTTGTGTTTCTTCCTTTGTGGAGAAATTAGGTAAATCATCTTTTTTTTTTGATGGGCCAGGTAAATCATCTTATCCCCTTAACATGATATAATTAAATACTTAAATTGCTAATTGCATGTACTTCAATAAGAATTTGAATTTTATCCTTTCATATGAGCTTCTTCTTTGACTCTTTTGACTCTTTGACTCCTCCAATTTGGCATTTTTCTAATTAGGAAGCCATGATTAGATTATCGTGCAATTGGGACCAGGTTGGGTGTAGCTTTACATAAAAAATGAATTGGAATAAGCCTAAACCTGACCCCATTTTATGGTAAAAGCTCAACTCGAATTCCCAAAAATCTACCAGAGATTCACCACTATCATGCATCCAATGGATCTCAAGATGGAACCCAAGGGGCCATGATTAGCTCATCACTATGTCACAACTATGTCCAACGTTTTTAAAATATCGCAATTTGATCATGATACTTGATAAAAAAGAGAAAGTTCTGAAATAATCCCTAGATGTAAAAAAAAATAAAATTATTGCGATATTTTCATTTTAATCATTTACCACGATAATATCACAATATTTTTACGATATTTTCTTAAATTATATATTTATAATAATTTTATTGATTTTATCTTTTTTCAGAATATAAACTTGAAAAAAAGTGAAAAAAATTAATGTATCTTAAGATTTTTTTTCTCTTGCCAAGAAATTTACGAGAACGATATTGGTGACTTAGGCTGATCATTGATCCAGCTGCTCCTAATGGGTTCCAATTCAATCTCACATGTTACTCATTAGGGGTGGCCAGAACCGAACCAGAACCGAAGAACCGAACCGGAACCGAACTGTAAAAAAATATTTTTGGTCCGGTTCGGTTCCACTGATGAAGAACCGAAAAATTTCGGTTCGGTTCCGGGTCTAATGTTCTCGGTTCGGTTCCGGAACCGAAGAACCGAACTTTGAATATATATATATATATATATATATATATATATAATATTTTTATATTCTATTATATATATACTTAATAATATAAACTACTTATAATATTAATAAGTAATAGTTAATACTATTCTTATAATAAGAAAGTAACTTATATTATAACTTTAATTAAAAGTTTTTATAAATTATAATTAATAATTAATAATTAGCCATTAGAACCGAAGAACCGAACCGGACTGAACCGATTATTTTCGGTCCGGTCCGGTTCGGTTCGGTCCTACTGTGTACTACGGTTCGGTTCGGTTCTTACGGTTCATGGAACCGAGAACCGAGAACCGAAAAAAAATGAACCGAGAACCGAGAACCGAACCGGTTGGCCACCCCTATTACTCATGGTAATGTTAGAGACACCTTTGTTCACTTGCGTTCCTTGGAAAGCAAATTCCCGGAAAACAGCCTTTTTTTTTCCTTGACAAGACAGAATTCTGGTGTTCACTTGCTTTCTAGTGAAAATAGAATTACACATGTGGAATTTCTGTAATAAGTCAAAAAATGACATGGAAAAGCCCATTTCCCCCCTTTAGGGATTTCATTTCCGACAAAAAACACACTAGTTTCCCTGGAAAACTAGTGCAAAAAGAAGGGCAAACAGTTTCCCTGGAAACATTTTCTTGCGCAAGTGAACAGTCCATAAACAGTCCAGGGAAACCTTTTCCTGCACAGATTTTCTGGATTTCTTTTCCTAATGCCACGTCAGATTCCCGAAAAGCATTTTCTTTTCCTTTCCCTGAAAAACAAGTGAACAGAGCCTTAAACTACACATAGTAAATCTCCTCTGGTCGGTGAGTTTGATGGAAGATAAAAAAAGCAAAAGTTTCCTCTTAGGGGATGTCCCTATTGGACAGCACAATTGATATTGGGATGTGACATGACAGGGCTGCCACGTGGCTGTTTGTCCTTTATACACGTGTCCCAATCCCCCAGGAGGGCAGAAGATAGAGTGACCTACTGCACTAACTTCTCTTTATGCTGGTGGTACGAAAGCTCCTTTATATCAAATTCATGGATACCAACTAAAAGCTATCCATCCTTGTCCTTATCCATTAACGCAACTACTCAATGCCATGATCTTCAAGGGAACATTTTCTCTTTGTTTTTATCTATGATTTCTTCTCCATCTCTTGTTCAATTTATTTCACGAGAGAGAAAAAGACAAAAAAGAAGAGAAAATAGTAGAGAGGAGGAACTCTAGATATTCAAATATAACAGCATTTGGATTAAAACAATAAGTTTGATGGCTACAAATCAAACTATCCACATTGATTGCTTAATAGGATTTTTCATACATCGGGACTTTTCAGCATGGGGATTCTTGAATACAGGGATAACCAGGGCAATTGACCATATGGTAAAAGCACAACCCAAGATTCGTAGGCACCAAATGGATGGTTGTAAATAAACCAGTAAATGACCCAAATTCAATTGTTTGGGAATTAAGGGAAATGATATTTCCACCCACATTTTCAGCATTTCTACTCTATTTCGTTTGCCTCTTTAGTGACTCTGGCACTGGACGTTCCGAGATGGATATTATTGGGTGGGGTAAATGACTTTAGTAGAAAAGACAACAAAAAAAAAAAAATTGGAAATTTAATTATTTTTATGAAATTAAAGACAAATAAATGTGGGTGGAAATATTATTTCCAAAAAATTATTATTTTTGTTTTGGTGAGAAATTAAATAAAAGAAAAGAAAAAGGAAATTGTAATGGTAAAAATTGTAATGTTACTATGGTTAGGTTAAAAATTCTAGGGTTTGATGGGTGGCTAGGGAACATGTTTTGATACCACCACCTAACATGAAGCCAAGGCACTTTGCTTACATAAGCAATGACAACTACCCCACTTTTATGAGTGAAGAGAATGCCAAGTTCCTCCTAGTAATTGCATGAGTCTCTCTCATGAGTTTCTACAGTGACATGAGATTAAAAAAGCTGCAGTTGAGTTTATGAGAAAGCAAAATGATGGAACCCACTAAAATTTAATGTCACAAGAAGCTAAGAGGTTTAAGCATTGAAGGCTAGGACTACTTCCAAGAGATTTTTCTTTATGGAACAAGACAAAAGGATTACTCCATCTTCATCTTTCAAGTACGCTAATATTGAATGTTGTTTTAATATTTTGATTTAGACAAATTAAGCACTTTTGGGGCTATTCTCCATGGATAACAAGTATCCTTGGATAGGGTTTCTATCTTTTTACGTCAAGAACAACCCGAATGGATAGGATATATTGTACAAGCTGGTTAGACAATCATAATATTATTCGAGGAGGGGATATTATAAGAGATAATCATAGTATAATGTGAATACTAACACGCTAGCTTCTAGGAATGAGCAACCCTCCCAAAGAACTCTAGAGGAGCTGTTAGATGCGACCAATTAGGTATTCCTTATATTCGCACTAAATAAATATTGGTTGTTTCTTTGTAAAGGGGTAAGGGATTTTATTTTTCCTATTCCTGTATCTTGTTGGGTTAAAGGCAAGGTTCTATGTCCTCCTCTAGTAACTATTTTTCTTATTAACAAAATCTAAGGTGCCGCCTGGGTTCCTAAATAAATTCCGGCTTGTCTTTTATTATTTAAACAGCTGTCAAAGGTTATTAATGTTCTCAAAAAGCTCTTAGAAGTCAATTAAAAAAAAAGACAAGCTGAGTTTATGCAATTATCAAGACATGGTAGTGCAAATATCAGTAGTCTTTATTTAAGATAAAATTATCCAAGGAAATTGGCTTAAAAGCAAGGAATTTTTTTATTATATGTTGGGAAGAGTTTTTATTTTGTTTTTCAGGCTTTTCTTACTCTATCCTCACTCAGTCCCTCTCCTGGCCTCCCTCACCATTGGGTAAGCTAAAATTCTAAAATTCTAAAAAATAAAATAAAAAAAATTCGTGGTAGCCAAATTTGCCTTGTCTACTTTTCAAATGGGGAAGTCTTTGATGTCCTTAGTGGACATGTGACACACATGTGACATTAGATTGCTCATTTATTGTGGGCCCCATCAACGTTTTGCACATTTTTTTTTTTTTGTTTTTTTCAATTTATAATGAGACATACTAGAAAGACGCTAGCCAGGGACGCCCCTGTGAGCTGTCCCTAATGTGCCACAAGTAGAAAATCGCATTAATAACTATCTTTCCATGACAGGAATGTCCTCCCTTTATAAAATCACAAATATATTCCTACTTTGGCACACTTGGAATCATTAAATTGATGTTTGAGCAAAGTACCTTCTCATCATTTTCCTTTTGAAATTGTTTTTAGTTGAAGTATACAATGTTTCACATGGGTTGGCATATTTTGTAGTAAAACAAAAATTCTTGAAAAAAATAATTTATGACATATTTTGAACTCTTAAGAATTCAATTTTTCAAACTAAATGTAATTTTATGAACTAAATGTATTTTTTTAATAATTTATCTATCAATAAATGTCATTATAAATCCAAAACTATTTAAAGGGAAGTGATATATTCGCCCCTTTTATTTACTTGAGACAACTCTCTCTAGTGTATTTATGACTACTCTTTTACACTAGAGGGGGTTGTCCCAAGTAAAGAGGGGGTGAATATATCATTTCCCTAATTTAATGTGATATTTTATTGGTAATTAAACTCAGTCTATTCTCCCAAACACGTGCACGAAAACACCATTGAAGTGTTAGGTTGCATCTTACTAAAGAAAATATGCATGATATATATATATATATATATATATATATATATATATATATATATATATATATATGAGAAAACGGTTTCTACACATGTGTGTAGAGAGTTCTCTACACATTAGTAACCCCTGTGGCGCCTTTTAACAGCAGCCCTTAGATTAAACTCATCTCAGCCATACATGTGTAGAAAACATGAGGGCATCGAGCAAAGCCCAAAACGAAAGAGAAAAACCCAAAAATTTCGTCTCCTCCTCTCTTTCCCTGAAACCCTAGCCTCAGCTCCTCACTGCTTTTGGGTTTTTATGGAAAATCTCGTCTCCTCGCCTTAGATTCTCGGGTTTCCACCTCGTTTTCTTTCATTTTAATGGTTTTTTTTGTCATTCTTTCATTTCAGCTTAGTTAGGGTTTTAACTGAGTCCCTCTATAGATTTTCCATTTATATGGCAGTTTTTTTCTATCTTTCTCTCGACCTGCTTTTGTATATCTTATTTTAGCAATAGCAGCTTCTCTCTTTTTATTTTCGTTTCCCTTTTTCCCCTCAAAATGCAGGGATTAGGGCTGGAGTTTCTCTATTACGGTAGATCTGAGATATTGTTCTTGAAGTGACGAGATTAACCCTAGATCTAAATAGATTCACCTCTTCTCTTCAGATATGCACTCCGACCCTTTCGTTTCAGCGAGCAGGAACAGAGAAGTAAGAAGAGTGAGTATGTACTGGTAAGAGTTTATTAATATTTTTTTGATTTTATTTCCCATGTTGAAGGGATTTAAATGCTTATTTTGGGTATGAATTAGGGTTTCTATCGATGTTTAGGTTGTTATAATTTTCTCTTTAGCTTTTAAGGCTTTTGTGTACATAAATGGAGCAACGGGCATCAGAAGGAGAAGGTCGATAATGTGGGAATCTTTTCTCTCTCCCCTTTTCTATTTCTCCTGTAGTATATTCTTTGTCGTGTAGAATTGTATGGGCTTTTGTAATGCAGGAACTTTATATTGTTGGGCTTAAACACACCCAGATCACAAAATCTGGAGAGGATCTTTATGTTTGAATTTATTTTTCATATTTTAACTGGATTTGGATTTTTGGTTCATGATTTTGAGCATTTCTAAAAGAATACTGACATGGTGATGACTTTTGGTTCACAATTTGGAATATCTTGAATTTAATTGGTTTAAAAATCTTATAATGAAGTTTGGCTGCTGTCATTAATCAAGAAATTGAAACGGCTTTCGCTTGGTTTGGTTGTGTCTCTCCTCATGATGATGCATTGTTCAAAAATGGTGTTACAATGCAAAAATGGTTGTGTCTCTCCTCATGTGTCACTCCTCATGATGATGCATACATGTCTTCTGATTTGCTATTGTTTCTTACATACATATGTTCTATATTTTTTGTGAACATCATTTAATGGATGTTTAGTTTACGTTGTTTATTTTTTGTGGGTTTCAAAGAGGATTTTTTGTGAACATCATTTAATGGATGTTCTGTTCATGTTGTTTATTTTTTGTGGGTTTCAAAGAGGATTTTTTGTGAACATCATTTAATTGATTTTTTGTGACATTTGAAGTGGAAATATGGGATATGTTCTGATTGTGTTTCCATGACCGCAATGAAACCTTATTTACATTCAAATCATTGTGGTTTTATTGATATTGTTATTCATTTGTTAATAGCTGAGAGGTTTAAGGATACCTAACCAATTATTCTTCATCCATGAGGATATTTGGCATGATCTAATTCTTTATATATACGTAACCAATTCTTTTAGTTATTGTGAAATCCCTGTTTTTTTTGTGCAGATAGTTAAGATTAATCGATGGCGTCGTCTACTGAGAGTGATGGTAGTTCAACTGTGGTGAATTGTGAGTGTCAAAAGAAAGCCTGTATCAGAATAACTAAGTCAGATAAGAATGAAAACCGAGGACGGCCCTACTACACATGTGGATTCGTTGTAAGTAAAAATTCAATACGTTTCAATACGTGTGATTTTATTTCTTGACCAAATTTCAAATTCCTAAAGCTCATACAACACACAGGAACTTGGCATCAAGAAGTGTGAGTATTTCCGTTGGTGTCAAAATGATGTTGACGACAACGAATTTCGTTTGAGGAGGGACAACATGATTGCAAATCAACGTCTGCAAAGGTTGGAGAGCGAGGTTGCCGAATTGAAGGTGTTGGTGCAACAGGGACGTGAAGCCATTAAAGTGTTGGAAAGGTTGGATAATGAGGTTGCTGAATTGAAGGTGTTGGTGCAACAGGGACGTGAAGCCGTTAGAGTGGTCGAGAATGAAACTGGGTGGATTAAAGTTATGGATGTTGTGGTTTTTTTCCTTTTTTTTTTATGAATGTAGCACTAAGTGAGGTGGGAAGAATGAAAGAGTCTCAATCATATTGTAACAGACATCATCTCTTGTAATGCTTTGCTTGTATACTTGTAAGCTTCATATGCTTTCGCCATGGTTGCACTTGTAAATGCTTTAACCACAATCCAATGCTTTGAGACCTCCAGCTTTGCCACTTTGTGAAGCTTTTTGCATATGTAAATCTACCTGGTCAGCGAGGAGAGTCACATTTGAACCACCCGATTTTGAATTTATCTGGGTTCTCAACCACAATGTCCTTGTTTGCGATACTAAGCTTGGAACCAACTTTGCCCTCTCTTTAGTATCGCGAACAAGGACCCAAGCAGTTCTCACTTTAAATGATCATGAGTTGGACACACACCAAATGATACTCCCACCCCCTTTTTTTGGTTTCCTAAACCGGCAATTTTCAGAAAAAAATAGACAGAAGAAAAGAGAGTGGAAATGTAGTCATTTAGGGATATGAGAAAAGGGGGTGGAAACGGTGGAAAAGGGAGCGGAAACATCATTTCCCATTAACTGTATCGTGATTAATGGCAAACCTTGCGACTATGCTATTCAAAGACCCCACCATATCCTCAGTACTAAGTCTCAAAAGTATAAAGCAACTGATGAGGGACTTGCGAGGATATCCAGTGTATTTAGATACTGAAAGATTTAGCTCCTAATTCTTCACCCTCATCTGTATTAAATTATTTTCAATAGCCAAATGGTCTTAAAAGATTTAGCTCCTAATTCTTTTGATTTGCCTCACTAGGAATTGGTGATTATTTTATTGATCTCTGGAATAACTGCCTTGAGAGGGTTGATGGCCAATACCAAGAACATAGAAATGGAGAAAAGAACCGAATTGATCAGAATTCTGTTATGCATACTTGACAATAGTTTAGCCTTGCACCCATCAGTTTTTTCTGAATTTTGTTGATCAACTTGTCAAAGAAATCAATCCTCATTCTTCCTTCGAATATAGTAGCTCCCAAATGGGATATAGGACAAGTTTTGCATTCAAATACCGCAGTGCTCTCAACTAATTGCTACCTAGTTTAATTGATTTTTCTGGAACAAATAAAGCAACTCTTTGTTTTGTTGATTCTCTGGCCCAAGGCTTTCTCATCCCAGTTTCGAAATCTCATCATAACATCTAAGTGGATTTAGGACCAATTGGTATAAATAATAGCATCATCAGTAAAAAGATTAGTGATAGGGATGGCCCCCTAGCAAGACAGTATGGTATGAAATTCCTTTGAATCACCCACAAAAAACACATGATTTCTATTCTTTACCTCAATCTGACTAAAACCAGGAACTTTAATCACCTTCCTTTCCTTCATCTTCTTCCTCACACGTGCAACATCATCCCATTTCCCACGTGTCGCATACACATTGGCCAAAAATGTTTACATTGAAAATCCCAAAAATTGGGTACAATTGCATACAGAATTTAAAAAAAAACAACCACTGTAGTTGAACAGTTGTATGGAATAACTTCCCAATTGTAGGTTCCAAATACCAGTTGAACCGTTGTAGGTTCCAGACAGCAGGTGAACAAAAACATATCTGCACCAAAGCTTCAGTGACCAATTTCCAACCTCTTCTACTGATCTGCATCAAATGCATGATTAAAATTCATCAGTGGTACACAAAAATCTATTAGAAGTGAAACAAGATATGGCACACAGATAAAAAAAAGGATGGCCAATCATTTTGCACGAGTTTTAATTAAAAAGAATAGAGGCATTATGATTATTTTAATAAATCTATTAGAAGTAGATTTGATTGTAAACACTTACTTAGTGCACTCCAACGGTGGTCCTCCTCCTCGCCAACTCTAACCTCTTCCTACACAACCTTTGTTGTAGTCATCTATATGAGAAACATATTATAAACCTTCCAATTTGGAAAAAATTATTACAAACACATTGAGATTTAAAAACATACCTCTTCCTCGGGTATGTTTTTGCACGTGGTCGTATAATGGCATTTTTCTCCACATTTTTTACACGTCCTTTGCTGCTTGGGTTGAGATTGAGAGACCTCCAATGGAGATTTAAACCTTGTAGCATTTTTTGGCCGACCCTTGGTTCTCACAACTTGAGGGTCGTGAATACGTATCTCGAGAGGATAGTTGGATTGTACTTGACTGCCACTGCTTTCCAAGACACTCTCCTTGTCTTTCTTTGCTTCTTCGCATTCCGCCACCCACACATTTAAGTCTTCTTCCATCTTCTTCAAAATGCTCTTCTTTCTCGGGTGTTCATCTAGTACTTTATGAACCCTTGATGTAATGCACCATCTCTCAAATGAAGTTACTTCGTCACTATCTCCTATGCTTGTAGATGCGAAACTATTCACTTGATATCTCGCCCCAATTGTCCACCTATTTAAGAGATATCGCTCGGGAATAGAACCTAAACGCCTCATATCCATTATGCGAAGTATGTGTCTACATAGAATCCATGCGGTCTCAAACATCGCACACTCACATGTAGCATTAACACCTTCCGATACATCATATATAACCTTGTAACTCTTCCATTCCTCCTCATTACGCATTCTTACCTTGTATTCAGTGACGTTCCCATTCTCACTCTCCTTGTCCTCCCAACAATCAATACTCGCTAGAAATTGAAGTTGGAACAAGTCAAAAATTTTCCTAGTATAACACTTTGCAGCATCTGCTTCCAATGTGCTCTTTGTCTTCAATACTGCATGTGATGATTTAGTCCTCCAATCCTCTTCAGCTTCCTTTTTTCGCCGATCCACAAGTGCCTTTTCATATTGTACCACGAATTCTTCTAAAGTGGTACTTTGCTTAACAAATCCATCGAAGAAAGCATTCATGCTTTCGCTTCGTGCACTTGAAGTCATTCCAGCTGTGAATGTGTCCCTAAAATAAGCAGGAACGCAGTGCATTCGTAAATCCCATATCTTACATAACCAATGTCTTTCATCTAAATTATATTTCTCCACCAACGCTCCCCATTCCTTCTCACTGTCGGCTTTGTGTTTCCTATAAAACCAATGGTTGTATTCCTTATAAAACTGACTAGTTGCATTTCGCATGTCTGGAACATGCTCAACTGGATGCCTACTAATGTGCCAAGAGCAAAAGCGATGGCTTGTATTTAGAAAAACATGCTTAATCGCGTTTCTCATCACCCCATCCATATCAGTTATTATACACCCTGGAGCTTTGTCAAACATGCATTTTAACCACTGTCGAAACAACTAAGTGAATGTCTCCTCCGTCTCATCTGCTAGGAGGGCACAACCAAAAAGTGTAGACTATCTGTGGTGGTTTACGCCGGTAAATGGTGCAAACGGCATCTTATACCTGTTCGTCTTATAAGTGACGTCAAAAACAATTACGTCGCTAAAGGTTAGGTATGCCTCTCTGGCCCTCGAATCCGCCCAAAACATCGATCTCAGGTTTCCATCAACATCTATCTCCATGGCAAACTCAAAATTCGGATCTTCCGCTCGTTTCTGTTGGAACTGATTAGCTACTGCGGCAGCTTCTCGTCCCATGTTGTTAGCCCTATGTGCTCTCAAATGAGACGACACTTGATCTGGTGTGAGAGCACTAGATGAACCATCATTTGAAGTGTTAATTGCCCTTGCAATGCCAGAAGGACCAAACCCATCGCTGTGCATTTTATCCATCAAGTTTTTACATGAGGCTTTCTTATGTAATGTATTATGTGAATGGTGCAATCGTGTCTTCAATGGAGATGTAAGATCATGACAATGTTCTTCCACAAAAATTCTAACTTTCCACTTATCCTCTTTTGTCAAATTGATCTCCATCTTTGCCTCGCAACCCTCTCTTGTTTCACGACGCCGCTTCACATCCATCCCAATCTGTCTCTTATCATTAGGATTTCTCAATCCCTCTTTATCACATACATAACTCTTCCTTATAGGTTCACCTGTTTTGATCGACCTATTGGTCCTGCCTTTTCGAATTCCAAAACCTGTAGTCAACGCATATGAGTTATAGAATGCATAGGCATCTTCACAATTATAAAAAAGCTGGCCTTCAAAAGGTTTGCTAGCTAAAACACTCGCCGCATCATCCTTATTAGGCGTTTCTGAGGTACCAATATCGCCCTCGTCATTATCAACCCAACCTAGCGGTTCCTCTTCACCACCCATCTCTAATCTATTTCCCTCATCAACTCATAACCTATCGGCTTGCGACAATGTATCATCAGCCATAATTAATCTATTTTCATCAACCTCCACAATAGACAGCCCCAACGGATCCATGTACTCTAAAGGAGGATAAAAAAACCTGAAGATGCAAGTGATCGACCATACAAACCCAAAAAACATCAGATCGAGATAAACATGTAACTTCAAAATTTAGAAAATTGCAAATTAATGAGATAAGTAAGTAAATAGAAACCATAAAGATGAATCTCACACCAAAAACCACCATCATAAGAAATCAAAAACCAAGAAGTCTATATAGTAGCTACTTATAGAAAGCATTGGTTCATCTACAACTCCTATTACCACAGAGTATCTTAGATTGGGTTAAAAGTTTTAGAGACAGAGATATAGGGTCCATAATACACCTGAAAATAAACCAATCATCAGTATAATACAGTTATGAAACCCTAACCAAATCCCCCTAAAATAGAGAAAAACACATTAAAAAACCAACATCACAACCCAAAAATCATTTATAAACAATATCAGTGGAGAACAATATTGATTGAAAAAAAATCAGTTGAGAACAATATCAGTTTGAGAACAATATCAGTTGATGACAATATCAATATCAGTTTAGAACAAAATCCATAAACTCATATTGTTCTCAACTGAAAATAAAATCCATCAACTCATATCATTTGTGAACAATACCGGTTCAGACAAAGTAAAGCGATTCTTCGCTTAAAAAACCCCATAGACCCACAACTCCAAGCAGTAGATGGAAAAATCTTTGCTGGTTTCATTGCCTGTAAGGAAGTAATTTACTTTGCTTAAAACCCCATACCCCATACCCCTATAACAGAGCTTCTATTATGTCTATTCGACACAGATTTTTTGTCAGGCATTTTTACAAGTAGATGAAGCCGGCATTTTTACAAGTAGTACATGTGACGCATGTAGATAATCTTGACCATTCATATGAGCAACATAATGTGTGGGCCATACATGGGACACCACACAACTTAAAGAATCCTAACTATATAAATAGAGTACTTCTAATTAATTCCATCTTGAAAAACCAATACATAATCAATAGCTCATAAAAAAATTCCATAGATGTGGGACCCGATCCCGCGAGAGGGGTGGTGGCGCGAGAGCCGCCACGCACTATCTCTTGGTCTCTCGTACCCACGCGATTGGCGTGTGCCTTTTATTATTAATTTTAATTCATCTTTTATGTGAACTTGGGATCACTAAGGCAATCCGAATTCCACACAAAAGAGACTGACAGAGTCGCCACCTAGATGTGGGATCTAGGACCCATAATTAACCAGAAATCTAGACTCGCTACCTGGTTACAAGAATGGAAGGTATGGGGATTTATCCACCACATGCACCATTCCTGCCCGATAATCGGTCTTCAATTCCAAAAGTTAACTCTTTTAAATTCATTTTTAATGGCTCATTCAACTCTCTGTTAATGTGCTATCTATGTGACATGCATCCTATGATCTAATTTCAATGTGAATCCTAAATGTGTATCTTGATTTCTTAATTGGTTTGGATTCAATCTAAGTGAAAGTTCTCCTAAAATTCTAATTTCATGGAAAATCCTAAGTGATTTGATTGTTTCAACAGTTTTAAAAGTGATTAGCCCGAGTCCTCAGATGGTCTGGTATTCATCCAAAGAAGCCTACGTATCCCCGCCTCCACGAGAATCAAGGCAACGTAGTTCTTCGCGCCTATTCTAAGTTATGATGCCTAAGACACCTAGCCCTCTATCCTAAACTCGATCTAAAAGACCGGACCAATTATTAAAGTTTATTGTACGATTATTTAAATTTCAGTGAATTGTGAATTTTAGGACACCCTATATGCCCTAACTAAATGCAGATTAGCCCTACGCTGATGCAGGTGGTTCTTACAACCTATATGTGACTAGGCTGTATTTCCTAAGGAAAACCAAGGGTGGACTAGCGTATCCTACTCTAGTCATCACTCGGCGATGTGGATCGCCAACTGACCGGACGGAGGCGCTCCTATAACTCTAGGACAGACCTCTAACTCTAAAACAAGCACACAGCAAACAATCAATCAAACAACCTATCAAAAGAAAAACCCTAACTCTAAAATTCTCTATCGAGGAGAAACTCCTAACTCTAGAGGAAGGTCTTTTGAAAACAATATTTTAAAGGTTTTTGAAGAAGGTTTAAAACGTTTATTTACAAAAAAAGTTTGGCTGGACTTGGGATATAAATCCCAAGCTGCACTACGTACCTCGGAAGAGGATCAAGCCAACGTAGTTCGAAAATCGAACTCGCCTAATACGCTTCTAAAAGAAACACTCAACACTTTAGATTTTTTTTTTTAAGGTTTTTGATGTTTTCAAATGTTTTTTGAGTTTTAAATTTCTAATGTTTTTGGATTTTAAAGCTTTTCCAATGCTCAGGACCTTAAAATATTTTTAATCTTAAAGGGAACACGCAAGTAATACCACAAACTAGGGCAAAGCCCTAAAGCAAAAGGGGAAACCCCGAATAAGCAACTAGCGTCTCAAAGAGACAAACCACAACAAGAAAGATAGCGTCCCAAGAAGAGAGAAAATGGTCCAAGATCCTAAGCAAGCAAAGCTCTAATAAGACTGTGTTAGCCTCTAATCAAAAGCGAAGTAATCAACAACTCTAAATGAGAAACTCCGAACTAACAACACTAAAGAGGGGAACAAATGAGTCAGAGACTCTCTAATACTACAACTTAGAGGAGGAATGAGTCAAAGACTCCCAAATAACGCCAACAGAAGAACCAATGAGTCAAAGACTTCCTAGTAGTACAACAAAAGAACGAATGAGTCAAAGACTCTCTAAAAGAAATGGAAACATGAGTCAAAGACTCCAATAACACCAACTAAAGGATAGATGAGTCAAAGACTCTCTAAAAGAAAAGGAAACACGAATTTGCACATTTGGCAGAGGTAAAACACCCAGCCGGGCCGGACAGCTACCTAGCCCTAGGGTGCAACAAATGTGCAACCCAATACCCATAAGGGTAGGGGTATGAAGCCAAGCCGAGTAGGGCGTTCTTCCAAAACCAAACGGCGCACAAAGAGGACTAACGAGAGAATGAGACCGGGCGGGTCTCCCAAACACACACAAAGATGAAGGTGCTTTAGAGATTTTAAGATGATTTTCACTTAATTTTTATTTTTTTAATGGATTTTACCAATTTTTAACCATATGAGTGATTTTACAAGTGAAGCTGTTGCAAACGAACTCGAAATGAGTTGAAACTTCTCCACCAACAAGATATGATGAGATGTAATTTACTGGAAGATTTTTACAGATTTTTACATTAAACTCATATTTAATATGGATTTAAAAATTAATTAACCAGATTGCAAAAATAACACATAAACTACTAGAAATAGATATCTAAATTCCATGAAATTTCTACAGTAGTAAGAGATAAGTGAAAATAGCATGCTGTGAGATTTCCATGAATTTAGAAAACTATTTACTATCAGTTTCGGATTTTTCAAATGTCAAACCAGATTATGAATTAAGACTACAGCTCATATGAAACAAGATCAAAATCACTTGAAACTTTTACAGAAGCAAGAAGTATAGAATTTAAGACTACTGTAAAAATTTGGAGAATTGTATCTGTGATTTGACATCAGTAACAATTCTCCCAAAATCTGATAATTTTCAAAGAATGCGTAAAATAATATACCAAACAAAATCCAAAAATGCTCACAAATTCATGGTAGAATGTATCATTATCATATTATTTTCCCACGAAATTTCATTATTTTTGGAATCTGTTTAGTATATCTTTTAGTTTTCTTCGTTAAAAATCATACAAAAATCCGAAAATATACCAAATAATTCTAAACAATTCCGAAAACAGTGTACCTACCTGTGATGAGTTCCTCGCCGAATCCGAGAGCCGAAAAACTCGAAAATTCCGCCTCCGTGCGATCGCTTCCGCTTTCTTTCTCTTTTTGCTTCTTTTTTTGTTTCTTTTTCTTCTTTTCTTGTTTCTTTTCTTTTTTTTTCTTTTCAACCCCTCATAGCAACTTTGTTAGAACACATGATAGAAGAGAAATGAGTTCTCCCTCCCTCTTACTCACCCTCATTGAACCATTTATAGCAAAGGAATGGGAGGGTGGTGGCCACCATTGTGGACTTATTCCATGGTAGGTGGCCACCATTGTGGACATATTCCATGGTAGGTGGCCACCATTGTGGACATTGAATTTTGACATGTGTGTGGCCCCATGCATGTTTTTTAAAGTTCTTTTGAGTAGGTAAAAGATAACCCAAATGGGTCCCATATGTGACCAAATTCCCAATTGTGCATAAAATCATATGCCCCACTCCAAAGTATGATCGGAACCGTTCATTTGATGGGCGACAATGTGATTTAATTTGTGCTCCGCTAATCAATCCTATGGGCTGATCCAAGCCATCCAATAGATCAAAATGTGAATATGTTACCCCATTTTTAAATCACTCCTATTTGATGATCCGAACCGTCCATTTGATGGGCGACAATTGATGATCTTGACCGTTCAAATAGTGGGCTGCGATGTGATTTAATTTGTGCTCCACTAATCAATCCTATGGGCTGATCCAAGCCATCCAATAGATCAAAATGTGAATATGTTACCCCATTTTTAAATCATTCCCATTTGATGATCCGAACCGTCCATTTGATGGGCGACAATTGATGATCTTGACCGTTCAAATGGTGGGTCGCAATGTAAATTGGTTGTGCCCCCTTAAATCATTCCTCTATGACGATCCAGACCATCCAATTGATGGGTCCCCTACCTAAGTAGGTTGTGTCCTCCTAAATCATTTCAATGGGCTGATCCGAGTAACTCAACCTGATGATCGAAACAAAATTGGTTGTTAAAACGACTTCTCTGAGATCTTGACCGTTCTCTTGATGATCATCTTTAGGTGTTGGATCGAAGTAGGTTCAAAACTCATTTTTCACTAAAACAATGTGCGGGCCACCCTGTTTGATCCAAATCTAAACAAATGCTCAAGACGGGCCCATCAATCGGATCCAAATTCTCTCTTGTTCGGATTCTTGGGAATAATCTCTCTCAACACTTAACGGAAAAGTGCGAAACATGGCGGAAATGATTGAACGGGATTTCGCCCAAGCATAGCGAACTTGGGTCCGGTCAAAATGGGGTGTCTACAGATGCCCCTCTTTGGCAAAGCGTGTGTAACACGCGAATGGCAAAGCTGAACAGACGACACATTTTGACTGACCCGAAAGCAAAGCAAATTTTTGGGTTTTCAGTTTTAAAACGATATTCACAGAGATAAAACTCTACCAACAATAGAGAGATAGCCTCTCACTAACTTTTAACTCGGCAACTAAGACATCTCAAAGAGATAGTCTCTCCCTAATACTCATGACTCAACTATCTAAAACAAATACGCAAGGGTTCTATTAAAGCAAACACAAACACACTCTTTTTAACAACAAAGCTTTAAGAAAACTAACACAATGAAATTACTTTTAAAGAATGTAGACCATTATCAATGCAAATATAAATCAATCACCCGAACAAATGTGAAACAATCACTCAAAGAGTCGGTAACACTCTGGGAGTTTCAAAACAATCACCCAAAGAGTCTGTAACACTCTGAGAGTCTCAAAACAATCACTCAAAGAGTCTGTAACACTCTGAGAGTTTCAAAACAATACAAAAATCTTTATACTCAAAGAGCCCTAACTACCCGAAGAGTCTCTAACACTCAAAGGGTCTCAACTACTCAAAGAGTCTCAAACGCACACGAAAAACCTTTATACTCAAAGAGCCTCAACCACCCGAAGAGTCTGTAATACTCAAAGGGTCTCAACTACTCAAAGAGTCTCAAACACATGCAAAAACCTTTATACTCGAAAGAGTCTCAACTACATAGAGAAACCTTTATACTCAAAAAGCCCCAACTACCCGAAGAGTCTGTAACACTCAAAGGGGTCTCAACTACTCAAAGAGTCTCAAACACATCAAAGAAACTTTTATACTCAAAGAGCCTCAACTACCCGAAGACTCTGTAACACTCAAAGGGTCTCAACTACTCAAAGAGTCTCAAATACATCAAAAACTATTTATACTCAAAGAGTCTCAACTACCCGAAGAGTCTGTAACACTCAAAGGGTCTCAACTACTCAAAGAGTCTCAAACCAACACAAAACATTTATACTCAAGGAGTCTCAACTACCCGAAGAGTCTGTAACACTCAAAGGGTCTCAACTACTCAAAGAGTCTCAAATCAACACAAAACATTTATACTCAAAGAGTCTCAACTACCCAAAGAGTCTGTAACACTCAAAGGGTCTCAACTACCCAAAGAGTCTGTAACACTCAAAGGGTCTCAACTACTCAAAGAGTCTCAAATACAACACAAAAATATTTATACTCAAAGAGTCTCAACTACCCAAAGAGTCTGTAACACTCAAAGGGTCTCAACTACTCAAAAAGTCTCAAATTAACACAAAACATTTATACTCAAAGAGTCTCAACTACCCGAAGAGTCTCTAACACTCAAAGGGTCTCAACTACTCAAAGAGTCTCAAATTAACACAAAAACGTTTATACTCAAAGAGTCTCAACTACCCGAAGAGTCTGTAACACTCAAAGGGTCTCAACTACTCAAAGAGTCTCAAAACAAATCAAAACATTTATACTCAGAGAGTCTCAACTACCCGAAGAGTCTGTAACACTCAAAGGGCCTTAACTACTCAAAGAGTCTCAAATCAACACAAAAATATTTATCGATCTTATATCGAGTTCATTGATAGCATAGCTATCTCCTGCCGAGAATAAATGGGAGTGCATGATCATTGCTGAAAACCAAACTCAAATAAGTTGAAAGAATTTTAGGGTGCTGACTCTCTTTAACAGATGAAAAGCATTCTGATGAGATTTGAAGGATGCAGGAGTAGATTATATACCCCGCTGGGAATTGAAGTTTATGAAATTTTGACTCGAAAAGAAACAACTTGATCAAGGAATTCAACTCAAAGAGTATGTTCAAGCTTCTCTGGTTTCTATTTGCTAAGAATAGATATCCCAGTTATCATTGTGTAATATCTTTTATGACGCAAGTCATAAAAGATGCCCCTAGTATGATGTGCTTCCATGACAAGGTCTTAAGAAAGCAGAACCAAGGTAAGTAGGAAAAATTTGAGTTTGCATGGGTTCTTTCTTTGGTATAATGGTAAGACCATCTTCACAAAGGCTGAACGTAAGAGTTCTTCATTTTGCTCAGTGCTTGAGGCTTTGATGTTTCAGGCAGGTCTGAATAACAAATCTCTTGCCCTTCTTTGATTCTTAAACCAGGATCTACTCTAGATTTTTCTTTACATTTCGGAAGGTGTACACCCATTCTCTCCAGTGCCAAACACTTTTGATTCTAAAAGAAAACAATGAGAAACAAGGAACAGACTACTGAGGACTCTTTCAAAGAAGACTTACAATATTCAAGGGACTTGACTAAATTTTGATTCACTCTTAAATCAAATGTGTTATTTTTAAATGGTAAGGTCAGCCACTCTTAGAATAGTCTCAAAAACCATGCCAAAAGGCTCTAGTTTCCTCAATCAGGACATCCGTCATGGTTATACCCCTTCGGATTGCTCGGTTTTAATGCCCCTAGTTTAAAAAGGTGTCAAAGTAAGCCTTGCTGACACTATTCGGATTCCAGGATCCTGCCCTATAGAGGTTGCTTCTCGGTCTCCTTGATTTGTCTTTTCGGAAGAAGTCAAAATTAATGTCTTCCAAGTTTTCAGTCTAAAAGACCACTTATCTCAACTTTTGCTTTCCAAGCTTTCAGTCTAAAAGACTACTTATCTCAATTTTTGCTTGTACTCAAACTTGGGAATTCTACGTAACTGAGGAACTCCTTCTGCTTCTATTCAACTCAACTTTTCATCGGAAGTATTTGCCTCTGACTAGATTGTCTCTTCAAGTTTTCAATCCAGCATACCACTACCCTTACTTTATGATAAGTCAATCTCTTTGCTTGTTGATTTAGCAAGAAAAATGACTTTCACCTTTTTCTAGGCCGCCCTTTCGGGTTTTCAACCTAGCGGGTCTTAAGACTCTCATTCTTTTCTTTCTGTTTTTCTTTTCATTTGCCTCGAACCTTTGCTTATTTCACCGGTAGGACTTTCTAGGTGGGCTTGGGTTCAAAATGGTTGAATACCTAAGGTTCTAAGGATTTGGACCGAATCTGGTCTAGCCAGACTACCTACGTACCCAAAAAATGGAGGATCAGATCCGCGTAGTTCGCTTTGGGATTTTTCAAAGGATGGTTTAGCATTTAGCTTCAAGATTTTGAAAGGGATTTTATCCCAAGGTTTGACCGAACCTGAATTAATCAAGTTGCCTACGTACCCCTGAAGAAATGGGGATCAGGTCCGACGTAGTTCGGGTGCATAAATGCCCCGGGTTTATAATGTGTTTGAAAAGAAACATTGGCTTTAAATTGTTGGCCCAAAGGGTTCTCAAAAGGATTTTAAAACGTTACGATTTTGGCTACGTTACGATTTTGGCTATTAAGGCTCAAACGTCCAATGATGGCCTCCTGATGTATTTGATGTACAAGCTCTTTTGTTTAAGGTTCAAAGCCTTTGAAAATTTTTATTCGAGGAGTCTGGCGGTTTTCTGGCAAAACTTCAACCATTGTGCTTCACTCCCATCTTGCCTTGAAATCATAATGAAAATACACAGCCCAATTTTTCTTTTAGGGCTCAAATCTATGACTTCATTTCGAGAAAGTCTTCTCTCACTTCTTCATCAGCTCCACAGGATATCTGATACTTATCTCTTTAAAATTGTACTCTTCAACTGGATGCCTAAAGCAGATGAAGTCTTGCTTTGCTCAACGACAGGGCATTCCCCTGGTTTATCCTTATAGGATCAAGCAAGACTACCTCAAACCCCTCTAAACAGGTTTATCAATTCTTTGCGCTCCTTAGGAGATAAAGTTTTTCCAATCCATTTCTCCCGAGTTTCGAATTTCGATACCACTATCAATGGCTTCGATTTCTTCTTCAAGTGGCTATGCTCGACGCTCTTCCTCTCGTTTGACCATCTTTCAAATCTCAAGGGGAATTTCGTCTGCATTCTCATCCAAGAAGGGGGTCTTGTAGTTGTTTTAAACATTTAATCCAAGAGTGAATCATAAAAAATTGAAGATACAGACTCAAATGCTTTATTGAATTGAAATACTTTGAAGTACATAGATGACTTTGAACGCGCCTCAGTAGGCTCTACATTGAATTTAATCAAAAAGCTAAACACCGACTCTGAACGAGAAAGACTGATTGACATGACACATTTTCTTTTCTTTTTTTAACATCAACATAACTGAACTTTTCCAACTTCGAGAGAAGAAAGTTGATGTACACTCAATGAAAGACAAATCTAAAGACACAGGACACTTCTTCAAAGGTAGTGAACCGGCACTGAAAGTTTATAGGTGATACACCTTTCTTCATGATAATGATAATTACAAAGTTCGATCCTGAAGTAGGAATCCCAGAAAAGGCAACTCCACAAGGTCTAGTTTAAATGGGGCAACAAAAGGCTTATGCTGACAATGTGGGTAAAGCAATAGACTGATGTATCGAATGAATTCAGAAATGGTCAGTCTTTTGGAAGAAGGGCTTTTTGTTGAACACAGACTTTTGACTTAGAAGCAATCACACTATCTCAATAGTCATGGGATAAAAATTCTAAACAAATAGAGAAAAGAGTAATCTTGACATACATCAACGGGTATGTTAATTTTGGAAAGAATCCTCAATCTATTCCTTAAGATGTTCTTTGGGTATAACCGTTCTTCTTTTGTGAATGAAAGAGTCAGGAACGATAAACATCCCTAATCAAAATAAGTTTCGATCTCAGCAACGATCATGCACTCAAAGAATACAGGTAAGATCAAACTTTTCCATCAATGATTTCGATATGATCCAAGGGTAAAAGATATATGATAGGTAAACATTGATCAATGAAAAATCAATGGCTCAGATAATAGACCATGGCCATAAGAATGACAAAAGTAGAGTCAAGGGCCAGATCTAAAATCTGAATGATGGATATCAACAACTGTAGATCAATATGATTAGATCAAGATGAGATGAGATAGCATAAGATTGCTTTCAACGGATGGATCATGAATGACTAATCCTATGAGATCTTTGGAAATGAATGGGATTTACATCCTAACCCCAAAGGAAAAGTTTTTTTTAATCTTCGCACATTTTATCAGTGTTACCTGAAGGCATCAATCCTAACCCTAATCCAGCGGAGTGGAGAGAGGATCTCGACTCATGACTTTGTTTGTGTACCTATGACCGATCGTAGCCATTGGAAGATGAACTACGGCCTAATCTAGACACAAATGGGTAGGATATCCTAAACTAGGCTCACACACGTGATGCACATGTGTTCGTATACTACATGCATGTGTGGGTTAATCTAGGGGTAAGGCCAAGAGTTCCCTTAGCGCGAATCCATGTTCGATATACTGTACCAGTGTCCGGCGTATCAGTACGTGAACAAGAGATCCGTTTACGTACCATAAAGGTACTAGGCTAAGGGTGGAATGCTTCTCTAGCACAGAGGCACCAGGTGATGAAATCCCAGTCAACCATGCTAGATAACACTCCGGGTTCCTAAAATAGGACGTGTGTGCATGTGAGATGCAGGGTTTAGATGAAAGTGATGTAAGTGTGTGCAATAAGTTCGCGCAATCTATGATGCCTTCAGGTTTTGTTAGATTAAGTTTGAGTAAATGTGATGAGAAAATAAAGCATACAAAGTAATCTAACAAGCATAAAAGAGATAGAGTTTTCATGAGCCGGTTGAAATAGATTCAAATGAGTTATCCTTTGGAATTGTAATGAAGTTAGGTTTTCCCCAGCAGAGTCGCCAGTCTGTGGGACCCGATCCCGCGAGAGGGGTGGTGGCGCGAGAGCCGCCACGCACTATCTCTTGGTCTCTCGTACCCACGCGATTGGCGTGTGCCTTTTATTATTAATTTTAATTCATCTTTTATGTGAACTTGGGATCACTAAGGCAATCCGAATTCCACACAAAAGAGACTGACAGAGTCGCCACCTAGATGTGGGATCTAGGACCCATAATTAACCAGAAATCTAGACTCGCTACCTGGTTACAAGAATGGAAGGTATGGGGATTTATCCACCACATGCACCATTCCTGCCCGATAATCGGTCTTCAATTCCAAAAGTTAACTCTTTTAAATTCATTTTTAATGGCTCATTCAACTCTCTGTTAATGTGCTATCTATGTGACATGCATCCTATGATCTAATTTCAATGTGAATCCTAAATGTGTATCTTGATTTCTTAATTGGTTTGGATTCAATCTAAGTGAAAGTTCTCCTAAAATTCTAATTTCATGGAAAATCCTAAGTGATTTGATTGTTTCAACAGTTTTAAAAGTGATTAGCCCGAGTCCTCAGATGGTCTGGTATTCATCCAAAGAAGCCTACGTATCCCCGCCTCCACGAGAATCAAGGCAACGTAGTTCTTCGCGCCTATTCTAAGTTATGATGCCTAAGACACCTAGCCCTCTATCCTAAACTCGATCTAAAAGACCGGACCAATTATTAAAGTTTATTGTACGATTATTTAAATTTCAGTGAATTGTGAATTTTAGGACACCCTATATGCCCTAACTAAATGCAGATTAGCCCTACGCTGATGCAGGTGGTTCTTACAACCTATATGTGACTAGGCTGTATTTCCTAAGGAAAACCAAGGGTGGACTAGCGTATCCTACTCTAGTCATCACTCGGCGATGTGGATCGCCAACTGACCGGACGGAGGCGCTCCTATAACTCTAGGACAGACCTCTAACTCTAAAACAAGCACACAGCAAACAATCAATCAAACAACCTATCAAAAGAAAAACCCTAACTCTAAAATTCTCTATCGAGGAGAAACTCCTAACTCTAGAGGAAGGTCTTTTGAAAACAATATTTTAAAGGTTTTTGAAGAAGGTTTAAAACGTTTATTTACAAAAAAAGTTTGGCTGGACTTGGGATATAAATCCCAAGCTGCACTACGTACCTCGGAAGAGGATCAAGCCAACGTAGTTCGAAAATCGAACTCGCCTAATACGCTTCTAAAAGAAACACTCAACACTTTAGATTTTTTTTTTATAAGGTTTTTGATGTTTTCAAATGTTTTTTGAGTTTTAAATTTCTAATGTTTTTGGATTTTAAAGCTTTTCCAATGCTCAGGACCTTAAAATATTTTTAATCTTAAAGGGAACACGCAAGTAATACCACAAACTAGGGCAAAGCCCTAAAGCAAAAGGGGAAACCCCGAATAAGCAACTAGCGTCTCAAAGAGACAAACCACAACAAGAAAGATAGCGTCCCAAGAAGAGAGAAAATGGTCCAAGATCCTAAGCAAGCAAAGCTCTAATAAGACTGTGTTAGCCTCTAATCAAAAGCGAAGTAATCAACAACTCTAAATGAGAAACTCCGAACTAACAACACTAAAGAGGGGAACAAATGAGTCAGAGACTCTCTAATACTACAACTTAGAGGAGGAATGAGTCAAAGACTCCCAAATAACGCCAACAGAAGAACCAATGAGTCAAAGACTTCCTAGTAGTACAACAAAAGAACGAATGAGTCAAAGACTCTCTAAAAGAAATGGAAACATGAGTCAAAGACTCCAATAACACCAACTAAAGGATAGATGAGTCAAAGACTCTCTAAAAGAAAAGGAAACACGAATTTGCACATTTGGCAGAGGTAAAACACCCAGCCGGGCCGGACAGCTACCTAGCCCTAGGGTGCAACAAATGTGCAACCCAATACCCATAAGGGTAGGGGTATGAAGCCAAGCCGAGTAGGGCGTTCTTCCAAAACCAAACGGCGCACAAAGAGGACTAACGAGAGAATGAGACCGGGCGGGTCTCCCAAACACACACAAAGATGAAGGTGCTTTAGAGATTTTAAGATGATTTTCACTTAATTTTTATTTTTTTAATGGATTTTACCAATTTTTAACCATATGAGTGATTTTACAAGTGAAGCTGTTGCAAACGAACTCGAAATGAGTTGAAACTTCTCCACCAACAAGATATGATGAGATGTAATTTACTGGAAGATTTTTACAGATTTTTACATTAAACTCATATTTAATATGGATTTAAAAATTAATTAACCAGATTGCAAAAATAACACATAAACTACTAGAAATAGATATCTAAATTCCATGAAATTTCTACAGTAGTAAGAGATAAGTGAAAATAGCATGCTGTGAGATTTCCATGAATTTAGAAAACTATTTACTATCAGTTTCGGATTTTTCAAATGTCAAACCAGATTATGAATTAAGACTACAGCTCATATGAAACAAGATCAAAATCACTTGAAACTTTTACAGAAGCAAGAAGTATAGAATTTAAGACTACTGTAAAAATTTGGAGAATTGTATCTGTGATTTGACATCAGTAACAATTCTCCCAAAATCTGATAATTTTCAAAGAATGCGTAAAATAATATACCAAACAAAATCCAAAAATGCTCACAAATTCATGGTAGAATGTATCATTATCATATTATTTTCCCACGAAATTTCATTATTTTTGGAATCTGTTTAGTATATCTTTTAGTTTTCTTCGTTAAAAATCATACAAAAATCCGAAAATATACCAAATAATTCTAAACAATTCCGAAAACAGTGTACCTACCTGTGATGAGTTCCTCGCCGAATCCGAGAGCCGAAAAACTCGAAAATTCCGCCTCCGTGCGATCGCTTCCGCTTTCTTTCTCTTTTTGCTTCTTTTTTTGTTTCTTTTTCTTCTTTTCTTGTTTCTTTTCTTTTTTTTTCTTTTCAACCCCTCATAGCAACTTTGTTAGAACACATGATAGAAGAGAAATGAGTTCTCCCTCCCTCTTACTCACCCTCATTGAACCATTTATAGCAAAGGAATGGGAGGGTGGTGGCCACCATTGTGGACTTATTCCATGGTAGGTGGCCACCATTGTGGACATATTCCATGGTAGGTGGCCACCATTGTGGACATTGAATTTTGACATGTGTGTGGCCCCATGCATGTTTTTTAAAGTTCTTTTGAGTAGGTAAAAGATAACCCAAATGGGTCCCATATGTGACCAAATTCCCAATTGTGCATAAAATCATATGCCCCACTCCAAAGTATGATCGGAACCGTTCATTTGATGGGCGACAATGTGATTTAATTTGTGCTCCGCTAATCAATCCTATGGGCTGATCCAAGCCATCCAATAGATCAAAATGTGAATATGTTACCCCATTTTTAAATCACTCCTATTTGATGATCCGAACCGTCCATTTGATGGGCGACAATTGATGATCTTGACCGTTCAAATAGTGGGCTGCGATGTGATTTAATTTGTGCTCCACTAATCAATCCTATGGGCTGATCCAAGCCATCCAATAGATCAAAATGTGAATATGTTACCCCATTTTTAAATCATTCCCATTTGATGATCCGAACCGTCCATTTGATGGGCGACAATTGATGATCTTGACCGTTCAAATGGTGGGTCGCAATGTAAATTGGTTGTGCCCCCTTAAATCATTCCTCTATGACGATCCAGACCATCCAATTGATGGGTCCCCTACCTAAGTAGGTTGTGTCCTCCTAAATCATTTCAATGGGCTGATCCGAGTAACTCAACCTGATGATCGAAACAAAATTGGTTGTTAAAACGACTTCTCTGAGATCTTGACCGTTCTCTTGATGATCATCTTTAGGTGTTGGATCGAAGTAGGTTCAAAACTCATTTTTCACTAAAACAATGTGCGGGCCACCCTGTTTGATCCAAATCTAAACAAATGCTCAAGACGGGCCCATCAATCGGATCCAAATTCTCTCTTGTTCGGATTCTTGGGAATAATCTCTCTCAACACTTAACGGAAAAGTGCGAAACATGGCGGAAATGATTGAACGGGATTTCGCCCAAGCATAGCGAACTTGGGTCCGGTCAAAATGGGGTGTCTACAATAGACAGCTAACAAAAACATATTTCAAATTAAAAAACAATAGAAGTAAGAAACTCAACACATTCAGATGACATAATTTATCTCATCTCCTTTCAAATTTCAGAATACTAGTTCAAAAGGGTTTAGATTAGGTGTCTGTTTGGTTTGGTTGATCGGGAAAGCAATGCCCCATGCTTTTCTTGTGACATGTAAGAAGACTGAAATGCCAAAGACAGTGAAAGGCACTCTCATTTTACAAAATCCCAAAAATAGTTTCTTGCAAAATAAGCAAAATATTTATAATGCAATGAAATGATGTCCGGGCAGTTTGAGTAGTTTTAAAATCTTTCATCAGCTGCTTTCAGAAACCTACTAAACAAAAGCATGAAATCTGTCTCCTCTGCTGTGTTATATACAGATACATGCACAAATATTCACAGAAAGGGAAGAGAAGTTGACCAAAATAAAAGCATGAAATCTGTTGCTAAAAAGATTGATGACTATTGAGAGAGATATATACAAATAAGAAAAGCAATAGAGAGAGAGAGAGAGAGAGAGAGAGAGACGAAGAGAACGAAGGAGATCCTCACCCCTTTGCTTCTCTCTGATTCGTTGTAGGAGAAGAAACCCTAGTTATTTTTTGGGTTTCACCCTTACCTGGGGAAGGAGGTGGAAACCCGAGAATCTAAGGCGAGGAAACAAGGGCGAAGAGACGAGATTTTCCGTAAAAACCCAAAAGCAGTGAGGAGCTGAGGCTAGGGTTTCAGAGAAAGAGAGGAGGAGACGAAATTTTTGGGTTTTTCTCTTTCGTTTTGGGCTTTGCTCGATGCCCTCATGTTTTCTACACATGTATGGCTGAGATGAGTTTAATCTAAGGGCTGCTGTTAAAAGGCGCTACAGGGGTTACTAATGTGTAGAGAACTCTCTACACACATGTGTAGAAACCGTTTTCTATATATATATATATATATATATGAGGAAAATGATTGTGAGCTTGAAGCTCATATAGCTTATATGAGCTTGAGGGCCCAAACACATGTGGGCCCACATTGTTAGGATGATCCAAAGCATTCATTTGAAAGGCCCTTACATAGATAGGGTGTGTACAAAAAATCAGCTCCATAGGATCATCCTAACCCATCCAAAAGTAGACGGCAAAATAGACAGACACCGTTTGCCACAAATCTGCCCATTTTTGCCCTCCGCTTTTGGAGGGGTTAGGATGATCCAATGGAGCTGATTTTTCGTACACACCCTATCTATGATGGGGCCTTGCAAATGAATGGTTTGGATCACCACAAAAATGTTGGACCCATGTGTTTGGGCCCTCAAGCTCATATAAGCTATATGAGCTTCAAGCTCACAATCATTTTCCTCTCTCTCTCTCTCTCTCTCTATATATATATATATATATATATATATATATATATATATATATATATAGAGAGAGAGAGAGAGAGAGAGAGAGAGAGAGAGAGAAAACGGTTTCTACACACGTGTAGATACGTTATCTACACACTAGCTTAAAATACAGTAGAGGGCATATTGTTTGGGTGATCCAAACCATTCATTTGATTTGCCCTCACATAGATAGGGTGTCCATAAAAAATCAGCTCCATAGGATCATCCCAACCCTATGATTTGTGGAGGTAAAATGAACGTGTATAAACCTTCATAAATTTGTCTATTTTTTGCCTCTACGGTTCGAAGGGTCAGGTTGATCCTATGGAGCTGATTTTTTGTGGATACCCTATCTATGTGAGGGCCAATCAAATGAATGGTTTGGATCACCCAAACAATGTGGGCCTCCACTGTATTTTAAGCTAGTGTGTAGATAACTTATCTACACATGTGTGTAGAAATCGTTCTCTCATATATATATATATATATACACTACGGGGAGTGGGAAAACATTATATTTAGCTTCTCACGATGGACAATAGAGAAACTGCATATTAAGGAAACCTTATAGATCGGAGGGTTGCGATCATCCCATCGAAATGATTTTGGGGGCATAACCTATTTGCGTCACGGGGCATCAAATGAACGGCTTGGATCATCCTATGGCGTTGACCGCAAACTTAATTTGAAAAATCTGGGTGGGGCCTACAATTTAGCCTTAATGTTAATGCACGACCCACACCATATGATGATCGAAACCATTCATTTGATGGGCCACAATGTAAATCGGTCGTGCCCCAAAAATCATTTCCATTGGATGATCACAACTCTCCACTCTATAGAGGTTTCCGTAATATGCAGTTTTTCTTTAGATCGGAGGGCTATGACTATCAAATGGAGGGTTTGGATCGTGGGGCGGTGCGTACAATTCATTTTGATAAATACAGGTGGGGCCTACCTCGTTCAAAGATTTGAAGAAATTAATTTTTGGGCCCACCAACTTTGGGGGATAGACCAGTGCAAAGATTTGAAGAAATTAATTTTTGGGCCCATAAAAAAGATTTTGAAAAATATGGGAGGGTTTGACCCGACCCGTAAGGGTCCGGGTGACATGGGCCAGGTCAAAATGACCCGGGAAAATTTAGGGGTCACGAATCTTGGACCCGTACCCGGCCCAAGAACTGTACGAACCAAATCACAGGTTGATCCAAACCGTCCATGTGATGGAACACAAGATCAACGGGTTGTGCCCCAGAAATCATTTTCATACGCTGATCCTAGCCGTCCAATCGATAGAGGTTTCCATAATATGCTGTTCCTCTTACATCGGATGGTTAAGATCACCCTATAGATTTTTTATTACAAAGGCATAAAGGAGGGGGGTAAGATTGAAATTATGTGGCTTTCATGGGTGCCTATGTTAAAAAGCATAAAGGAGGGGGTAGGATTGAAATTAAGTGACTTTAATGGGTGCCTTTGTTAGAAAGCATAAAGGAGGGACATTCACCTCTAGGGTAAAAGAGTAGTCATTATTATAAATATACCAGAGGGTGCTGCCCCAAGCTGTGAATAGCTAATAAAAAAAAAATGTGAAGGAGTGCTATTATACATATGTAGGCCCCATGACATTGAATTCATCTTTGCGTACTATGTCTGACCTAATAAATTACTACCTGTAGACACCCCATTTTGACCGGGCCCTAAACCTCTCTGTGAAAATTAATAACCCCATCAAATCATTGAATTGGAACTCCAAATTGTGCCTCAAGGTAGGTTAGGGTCCCATTTAGATCCCTCTAAAATTTCAGAAAAATCCGTCGAGATTTGTTTAGCGAACAAGCGAAGTGGATAATGTAGTGTGAGCATAAGGTAGCAGAAGGAGTGTGGTTTATCTAGTTTAGGGGTGGTCCAGTTGGTGTATTTGACAGTAGAGGTGTTTCTGGGCAACTAAGGACCTGAGCTTATTTTCTTAATTTTCAGTTATCAATTTTCCATAGACCGCCCATTTTAAGCAAAATACAATTGAAATAACCTGAAAGGAGTGTCTTGAGGCAGAAAGGGGGGGGCGAAAGATTATTGAGTCTACCTATAAATACAGAGGTGCCCTTCTCATTTTAGAGGGGGAGAATTCTTATTTTTCGTTTGAGAAATTTAGAGAGCTTAGAGAGGAAAATCCCTAAAATCCCCAAATCCTAGCATAGAAACCCTAGCTCTTGCTCTTTCTTCTCCGGCCTAATCTCATCATTTCCGGTCATTCTCCGTTCTGTTTTCCTGCCGTTTGCTTTCTCTGGTTAGATCAATCGTTGATTAACACATTCTCTGTGTCTCTTTACTCTTTGAACCATAAAAAATCAAAGCTCTAACCCCAGCTTGCTTATCTTTCTTCTCCAATCAAGATCTGCTTAATCTCTAGCAGATTTTTCGACGAGCTTCGACTAAAGATCTGGACGGTCTTTGATTTGTTCTAATGGCTGCTCATTTCTTTGTTAGCTATTGGATCTGTGGATTTTCTTGTCTTTCATCACTTTTCAAACCCTAGCAGAGCTTTTCAAGAGAGATTAAGAAAGAGATACTACTAAACCCTAGTTTTTCCTCTTCCGATCATCTTCTTCGGCAAGCTTGCCTGAGTTCCGATTGAAATTCAGGTTTATTTCTGGATCTGTGGATACGAAAAAGGAAAAGATCTGTTTGTATTGAAGGTGTGAGGAAATAGAGCAGAAGAAGTGAGATCGAAGCTAAAGAGGAAATCGATCAGCTTTCTTCTCCGGCAATCAAAAGATCATTACATCTCTGGTTGTAATTCATCAATCCTGGGAGTAGGAGATCGAATCAGCTACAAGGTATTTTACCTGCTCAACTTGAAATTCCTCAATTATTCAGGTATGATCTTGTTTATTCCTTTGATTTAATGGCTGAATAGAAATGATGATGTAATTTTGGAGCTCTTGTGGTGATTGTTAATTTTACAAGTGGAAGTGAACCATTTTCATTTAAAAAAAAGGGCATGTTCATTAGGCTGAAAATTTATTAAATCCTATGTGGATTTGGAAGATGCTGGCAATTTTTTTGAAGGCTGCATTGTATTCATCTTATTCTTCATTCAAGTTTTAATGCCACAATGTTCCTAGAAGTGTGCTTGTGGAACTGAAATATCAGAACTCTGCCTTAGGAATTATTTTTGTTTTGCATGCATGCCACCTGCTTGGAGTATTGCTCATCTGTGAAGCTACTGTTTGGTTGTCTTTGACCAACTGTATGTTGCTGGAATTTTGATCCACAGTGGGTTAATCTCTGCCCTTGAATACATGTGATTTTAGTTCCATTGCAGAAGTTTATTTTATATTCCTTTGACATACAGGACAGTTGAGCCAGAGCATGCTCGATCTGGATGATTGGAAATTCATCACTTCAGCTCTAGCTTATATTAATCTTTTCTGACTAATCAGCTTTCTTTGGAGACTTTGCTTTGTTTAACTTTCAGCAAAATTTGGTTTGGATATGTTAGTGGAGACTCCCATCTAGGGGCTTCTTGAAGACAACAAATCTGGACTTATAAAGGAGTTGTTCTCTTCGCAAGTTTTGCGCATTTGGAACCAAGAACAGGAGCTATAATTACTGCTTTTAGTTGCGAAGTTTCAATTCCCCTGCTTTCATATTTTGGGAATATCCCTCACAGCTGACTACCTCATCCTCTTGTTCATGAACACTGAATCGTTTGACATCTATGGTGTGTGTTGCAGCTTGATTAACGGTAAAATGATTGAATTTGTTTTTTTTTTAATACTAATGGGGTAGCTGGGCATTCGGTAACTGCCGTTTGGTCAAGCACCTGATCGGTCATGAATATGGATCAAGTTGTCTCAGCCCAGTGAATGTTGTTGGCTGCCTTGAAGGTGAGAGTTCTAAAAGAATGTAGATACTGATCATCAGTGTTTCGGTTTGTCAGAAAACATTCCAATAGAGTGACTTTTCAGTAATATTCTTGCAGTAAAGAATATTACTCCAAGAGGAAGTTCGTATTCGTTGAGTGTTGATTGGTTATTCTTGTGTGGATATGATTTGTTTTCAGTCTGTTAAAAAAGAAAAAAATGTGATGCTATGGACGGGAATTGGATCTTTGATTGGGATAGCTACTTTCTTTTTGCCGTAATATCACAATAGCCATTACAGATTTCTTTTTCTTTCTTCATACCATTGTCTGCTTAGCTACATGATACTTACATAGTGTTTGGGAAATTCCCCAGTCATTCAGGTAAAGGATGATAGAAATAGTACATTTTTGCATTTTCTCTGGGACAGGTTTTATATTCATTCTAAAGTGTAGGTAGTCGAAGCCATAGTCATTAAAATGATCTTTATTTCAGCTAGGACAAGCTTATGAAGTGTTATAGTTACCCTCCTTAGTTTTAAAGTAGAAGCCTTTCATCATTGAAAAAAAGGACGATGAAGGTGCTAGCCCAAGCCCATCATTTAGGGGACTTGTTAAGTCCCAGTAGTATTTTTTCTTCTCTTTCAGGTGCTTTCCTAGTCTTTTAGACACTAGTTTTTCCCTCATTGCAGCGGCGATGAAGGAGTCATCCCAAGCCCATCTTTAGGAGACTAGCTTAGTCCATATAGCGTTCCCCTCTATGTTCTTTCCTTCTAGAAGATTCTCTAAATTTTTAGACAACCCTCTATCATAGTATAGGGCTCTTTCAGTCTTTTTACCTTGCTTGCCTTCTTCTTTTGATGAAAGGTTTTGTCTCATTTGTTTTAGGGATGTCACCTCCTTTAAACATGTTTTGTCTGATTAGCGTTTCACTTGTTTGTGATCAAATTAGTTTACTTGTTTGTGGATCACGCTGGTGTACCTGTTTGTGAGCACGATAGTTTACTTGTTTGTGAATCACACCTGTTTACTTATCAGCATCTTTATCTCGGAATATATTTCGAACTACGTTGGCTTGATCCTCTTCTACGAGGTACGTAGTGCAGCTTGGGATCCACATCACAGGTCCAGCCAAACCTTTAAAAATAAAACATTTCAAATTCTCCAAAAATACAAAAATTATTCAAAAACTTTTTTTTAAAACAGATCTTCCCCTAGAGTTAGGAATCTGTCCTAGCTGTTTGGAGTGTTTTAGAGTTAGGAGGTTGTCCTGATTTGTATTGATATGGTGTGTCCTGTCGTGTGAGTGTCCCTAGAGTTAGAAAGCCTCAAGTCGATCGGTTAGACATTTAGTCGAACCGATGGCTAGACTAAGAAGCATATAGTCAGCCCATGGTTTTCTTTAGGATTCACAGCCTAGTTACACATAGGATGTAGGGCCCACCTGCATTAGCTTAAGGCTAATCAACTTACATTAGGTAGGGCATATAGAGAGTCCTGAAAATTACAATTCACCTGAACTTAAGCAATCATGCAAAAAGCTTTAAAAATCAGTCGAGTCTAGTGGATCGAGTCTAGGATAGTGGTTCTAGATGGTTAGGCATCGTAGTTAGAATAGGTCATCGAACTACGTTTACTCCGATTCTTCCCGGGGCCGGGATACGTAGAGCAGCTGGGATGGACGGCCATCTTGGTCCGAGTCAAGTCCTGCATTAGAGTTTTAGGATTTGTCTTGTCCAGTCATGTATAGAGTTGATTTGTGTTTTGTGTTTTGCTGTGTTTTCTTACTTTCTTGTACTGATCCTATACCTTTAGCTGTAGCTTGCATGTGTATGTCTACTAGAACTTAGACACCAGTTAGGCATGTCACTCACAACCTAGTTGTCATTAGGTGACACATCTTTTATCTTACTTTATGTATGCTTATTATTTCATCCCCGAGTCATGGATGATTAGGTTCACTCGGGTATATTTGTTCCCATTTCATATGATTTTACCCAAAATTCTTTGGATCTAATAATAAATGGCATAAGAGACCAAGTGCTTGCACTCGGACGAATTGGAGGTGCTCTTCAGACCTTCTCCATTCGTAATCAGGCACGAACCTATTCATTTCTGGTTATCCATGGTATACAGAGCATATTTTTTTAGGATCCATGGCCGTATACCATGGATGGCGACTCTGAGTTTTGTTTTGTTTCGAGAGTTCCTTGGTAGAGCTCTCCTTCACTTGTGGATGATCCAAGAGGCCGCTGGGGGCTCGTTTTCTCACCGTCTCCTTCGGATCGGGGTCCACACTACCCTTCCTCCCATTCCACATAGTTAGGAGATTGACGCGTGGTATCCGGACCCGACCCCACCTCTTTCTCGCCAAAGTCAGTAACTACTCAGGGCGGCCCTTAAAGACCACCAGACCTAAAACAGTAAAATACGGACTGAATTTTCAACAATACCGAATATACCGCACCAAAATCTAGCCTAAAATGCCCCCCTATGTTTATGAGAGAAACTAATTAGATAGCATAAATTGAGTCTTAAAATTAGGCACTTCCAACCATGCCCATAGTTTGAAAATATTTTGGAATATATTGATATGTAGACATCGAAACTCTTCTGATCTGTTGATATATTTGAAATATTAATTTTTTTTTGGAATATTACTGATAATTTGGTGATACATCGATATTAAAGGGGGATTTGATAATTTGGTGATACATCGATGTAGCATCCGGAGGAGGCATTTCACGGATGGCCTGTTGCATGTGAGAGCAGCTACACAGGCACACTTTTCAGCAGATTTTGTTTGCATGTAATCAACACTTTCAAACCCCTATAAAAGGAGGTCTGACATGACCAATATATAAAGGGATTTGCTAGGCAATTTCGTGGAAAGCCATTTCGTGTCTTGCTTTTGCATGATAGAATAGCCACTCAGATGAATTAAATGAATAAGACAAATTCTGCCAAAAAGTCAACCAGTGTGGCTGTGAGACATGCAAAAGCTAGCCGCGAAATGGCTTCCCGCGAAATTGCCTAGCAAGTCCCATAGATGAATCCCTTCAAGTTCAAACCTTGATTATCATACCTGTATTTTTTATGTCTGGTGAAAATGCCTAAAGTTGCTTAGAAATCTCAAAGAAATCTTGAATCGTGATAAATCTATAATGCTATTTGGAGCTTTATATATATATATACTAGTGGGACACCCCGTGCGATGCACGGGGAGTGGGAAAACATTATATTTAGCTTCTCATGATAGACAATAGAGAAACTGCATATTACGGGAACCTTATAGATCGGAGGGTTGCGATCATCCCATCGAAATGATTTTGGGGGCACAACCTATTTGCGTCGCGGCCCATCAAATGGACGACTTGGATCATCCTATGGCGTTGACCGCAAACTTAATTTGAAAAATCTGGGTGGGGCCTACAATTTGGCCTTAATGTTAATGCACGACCCACATCATATGATGATCGAAACCATTCATTTGATGGGCCACAATGTAAATAGGTCATGCCCCAAAAATCATTTCCATTGGATGATCACAACTCTCCAATCTATAGAGGTTTCCGTAATATGAAATTTTTCTTTAGATCGGAGGACTATGATTATCAAATGGAGGGTTTGGATCATGAGGTGGTGCGTACAATTCATTTTGAAAAATACAGGTGGGGCCTACCTCGTTCAAAGATTTGAAGAAATTAATATTTGGGCCCACCAACTGTGGCGGATAGACCAGTTCAAAGATTTGAAGAGATTAATTTTTGGGCCCATCAAAAAGATTTTGAAAAATATGGGAGGGTTTGACTGACCCGTAAGGGTCCGGGTGACACGGGCCAATTCAAAATGACCAGGGAAAATTTACGGGTCATGAATCTTGGACCCGTACCCTGCCCAAGAACTGTACGGACCACATCATAGGTTGATCCAAACCGTCCATGTGATGGAACACAACATCAACAGTTTGTGCCCCAGAAATCATTTCCATACGTTGATCCTAGCCGTCCAATCTGTAGAGGTTTCCATAATATGGTGTTCCTCTTACATCGGATGGTTAAGATCTGTGGACCCCGATCCGAGAGGGGTGGGGGGACGTGCCCCCACGCGAGTCTCAGGATCATCCACGTGAAGGAGAGCTCCGCCAAGGAACTCTCGAAAGAGTGCCCCTCACAGCATGAGCGGCGATGTGAAGTGAGATACCTCTCGATTCGGGGACTAGCCCGGATTCGAGACGCACCTTAAACAAAGAAAGAGTCGCCATCCAAGGAAGTGGGCCCTGGATCCCATGCTGTGCTCTGTCGCAACAGATAACCAGAGATCTAAAAGGTCCGTGCCTGATGACGAATGGGGAAGGGATTAGGCGCCCCCGATTCGCCCAAGTGCGAGCACCTGGTCTCTTATGCCATTTATTATTAACCTTGAAGAGTTTTGGGTAAAAATCATGTGAAATGGGAACGAATATCTCCGAGATAACGTCTAGCTAATCATGCATATCTCGGAGATGAATAAGAAGCACATACAAAAAGAAATGAAAGATATGACACCTAAGAATAGCTAGGTTATGAGTGTCATGCCTAATTGGTGTCTATGTTCTGGTGGGCAAACACATGCATGCTACAACTAAAAGTATAGGATCTGTACATGAAAGTAAGAAAACACAGCAAAACATACAATATGACAAACCCTAGACTCTAATGCGATAATTGACTCGGACCAAGATGGCCATCCACCTTAGCTGCACTACGTATCCCGGCCTCGGGAAGAATCAGAGCCAACGTAGTTCGGCGACCTATGCTAAACTACAATGCCTAACCTTCTAGGACCGCTATCCTAGACTCGATCAACTAGACCTGACTAGTTTTTAAAGCTTCTTGCGCCATTACTTAAGTTCAAGTGAATGGTAATTTTTAGGACTCCCTATATGCCCTAACTAATGCAAGTGGATCCTACACCCTATGTGCGACTAGGCTGTGCGTCCTAAGGAAAACCATGGGCTATCTAAGCGCATTCTAATCTAGTCATCGGCTCGACTAAGTGTCTAACCGACCACGACCTGAGGCCTCCTAACTCTAGGGACACTCACACGACCAGGCATGACAAATCCACAAGATCAGGACAGACTCCTAACTCTAAGACACCCCAAACGCCTAGGACAAACTCCTAACTCTATGGGAAGATCTTTTGAAAATTGTTTGCAAGGTTATCTTGAAGAATTTTTGTAGTTTTGGAAGGTTTTGAAGTTGTGAAAATTGTGAAAGTTGTGAGAAATATTTACAAAAAAGGTGATGTAAAAAATGATGTAAAAAGATGGTGTAAAAAGATGGTGAAAATAGTGTAAAAAAAGAAATGGTGAAAATAGTGTAAAAAAAGAAATGGTGAATGCACTCAGGATGCCAGCAGCACGCCTGAGATGCCTACGTACCCCTCAGCTAGGGATCAAGCCATCCGTAGTTCGGAAGGAAAGGTGAGAAATATTTACAAAAATGGTGTGTGAAAATAGTGTAAAAAGAAAGGGTGACTGGACTCAGGATGCCAGCAGCACGCCTGAGCTGCCTACGTACCCCTCAGCTAAGGATCAAGCCATCCGTAGTTCGGACGGAAAGGTGAGAAATATTTACAAAAATGGTGACTGCACTCAGGATGCCAGCAACACGCCTGAGCTGCCTACGTACCCCTCAGCTAGGGATCAAGCCATCCGTAGTTCGGACGGAAAGGTGAGAAATGTGGGTAAAAATGGTGAGAAAAAAAAAAGAAAAAAAAAGAAAAGAAATGGTGACTGCACTCAGGATGCCAGCAGCACGCCTGAGCTGCCTACGTACCCCTCAGCTAGGGATCAAGCCATCCGTAGTTCGGACAGAATTCCTAACTACTCTGCACATGACTCAAGATTTTTTAGATTTTCGATTTTTCAGATGTTTTTGAATTTTCAAGTGTTTTTGAAATGTTTTTGTTGTTTTCAAGTATTTTTGAAATGTTTTTGTTGTTTTTTTGACACCAGAGAATAAAATCCTATCATCATACGGGTAGGGAGACTTCTGGAATCCCGCAAAGGTTGGACCGCATCCTATGCTTTGCGGGGGAACGAACAGGAAAATAACTCGGCAAGGGTTGGACAGCATCCTATACCTTGCAGGAGCGGGTAAAGATCACGACTTGATGAGAGGATGGACAGAATCCTAACCCCTATGATGATAGAAAAAATTCCTGGACTGACTGAAGGACTGACTCTCAAACTGGAAATTCTAAAAAAAGATATGCTAATGAGACAAGGCATGTCTCTTAAAGAGATGGAGGACAATTATGACCAATGAAACAAAGTTGTCTCCAAACGGGTTGAATTTTATCACATGAGACATAGCCTGTCTCCCTGAGGATAAGCTTTTCTACGAAACAAAGCATGTCTCTCTAAAAGAATGTGACTTTGCTTACCTGAGACATAGCTTGTCTCCCTAAATTGGGGCTCTAAATGACAACGTTTAAGGGTTTCCAAAAGACTGGGCAAGTCTTGAAACAAATGAGGGGAGGTCTACTCGGACTAAGAGAGTCCCCTAAGGATGGGCTTGGGCTAACGCCTTCATCGCCCTTGCAAGGATAAAAAGATTAGGCAACTGACAGACCAAGTTGGTCTTCAACTGTAAAAAGGATTTTATAAAATGAGGCTCAATGGAATTTAAAAAGTCTAGACATGATTTAGAAGTGATTCTAGAAGTTTAGATGTCTAGGTTGACATATAAAACGGGTTCCACTCATTTAGGATAAAAATATATATATATGTATATATATTGAAAGCACTATGCACAACATGCAATTTTCGCAAATAAGGCTCTAAAATATAAAGTGAATGATGAAAATTGATCAATATATGATTTGTGACTTGATAGCATGCTCATCATATCCCAATACAAGCATTAGAATCAATATAGGCTCAAACAATCTAAAAAAAAAAGAAAAGGTGAAATTTTCACCCAACATGTAATTTTCACCACAAATGGTCAAAAATACCAAACAAATCATGGGAATGATTCAATATATGATTTAAAACTTGCTACCAGGCTCTAAACATCCAAAACAATCATTAAAATTGAATTGAGCTCAAGTTATTCATGATTTTCAAGAAATAGCACAATTATGACATATAGTGTGAAAAATGCAACTTTGCACTGACTTTTAGACCCCCCAAACATCAAAACCATCAAAAACTCTACTGATCAAAATTGTAGATCTCAGCATAAGAAACATTCTCTCAGTTGACCATTTCGCTTGGATCTGGCCAGAAGCGGCCGGAAAATGGCCTCTTCCGATCCATCGCCATTAAAAGACATATTAGCACTTTTACTGAAAGTTCGGGCTCAGTTTTGACACTTAAAACATCGTTTCTGGAAACATTCACTCATTGACAAAGTATTAGAAAATCTTGTGAAGAACACTTTTTCTTTGTATGATTTCGGACGAAACAGACCTGGAATAGCCTAAAAATGGCCCACAAGCTGATGTTGCAGAAATGACAGTTTTTTCAGAAAGTCCGAAGCTTGTAAGTATTTTTTGACATATTAAAAAGCCTTTATGGAAACATTTGCTCAAGAAGACAGTTTTAGGAAATATTATAGCGAACACTTTTCCAGCTGACAATTTCGAACAATTCTGAGCAAAAGCAGCCCAAAAATTACTCGACATGATAATTTCTAAAAAACTTGGACCGAAAACATCATTATGAACTGAAAACTTTAAACGAGCATAACTCTCTCGTCTTTTGGCGAAATTTGGGCCGCCATATGTCGAACTGACCGGCTCGCCGAGATCTACAAGATTGAAATGTATATTTTTGAAAGTTTTGAGCATTTGAGGTCAAAAACTGAAAAATTCGGAACTGGACAGTGTAAGGATCACCATACCTAGGAGAATACACACATACACTCACTCACACTCACATACACACACGCACACGCACACACACACACACACATGTATACGCATAGACCTATGTTCACAGACATACACAACTCACTCACACACACAGACATACATACATCAGCCACTGAGAAAAACGAATTGCTAAATGCATGCAAAACCATTCCACAATTCTCAATTAAAGGCAAAGCATGAGACCCGAAACTCATTTGACAACACCGTGGAAATCACAAAGTGAATCACTCAAGGACAAGCACAATATAATTTTCTAGATGGACCAACCTTGATTTTGATTTTCAGTTCAAGCACAATGGAAAGGAGATACAATACTTGTCAGTTTAAGATAATGAAGATGAAGCATAATGAAGACGAGCCATAACATGTTAAGACAGGGGCTGAAATGTGCTTAAAAATGTGACTGAAATGTGCTTAGGAATGTGCATAAAACCGAGGCTGAACTATGGGACAGATTCGTGCCAAAACTGGGATTGAAACATGGAATGAATTTATGCCAAAACAGGGGCAGCAACATGGACTGAACTGGGGACAGAATTTGTGCTAAAACAGGGGTGAATTATGAACAGATTTTTGTGCTAAACATGGCTGAATATAGGGACAGATTTGTGCTAAAACTGGGGCAGCAACAAGGACTGGACCATGGACAGAAACATACCTGAAACAGGGGCAGCAATGAGGAGTGGACCATGGACAGAAACATACCTGAAACCGGGGCAGCAATGGGGCTGAAATGGGGACAGAATCGGTGTTGAAACAGGGGCAGCAGTGGGGCTGACATGGGGGTTTCTGAAAAATGGAGGTGGGTTTGGGAGTGGCTGTCGGAGATGGGGGTGGTGATGGGGGTTTGGATGGTGGAAGATAGAGGGGATAGAATGGGGGGAGATGGTGGCTTGGATTTCGGTGGGTTGGTGGCCGGGAGTGGGTTTGGCCTCGCCGGATTCCGGCTGGCCGTGGTGGTGGAGAGGGTGAAGATGGGGGTGGCAGCTCGGTGGAGGAGGATGGACGGCTGTGGAGGTGGATGATGGTGGAGGTGGAATTGCAGAGGTGTTGGCGAAATGGGTTTGGAGAGGGTGGTGGTTCGGTGGTGGTTTTTTTGTTTTTTTTTTATGGGTTTTGATGTGGTGGCTGTGGAGGAGGGTGGTTTGGGTTTTGGGTTTGGAGGGAGGTGAGGGTGGAGATGGAGGAGGATTTTCGAAGTGGTGGGTGGTGGTGGCTGGAGGTGGTGGTGGCTGGTGGAGAGAAAAAAATAAATAAGACGAAGGAGGTGGTCGGTGGTGGTGGAAAAAAAATGGGTTTTGATGTGGTGGTTGTGGAGGATGGTGGTTTGGGTTTTGGGTTTGGAGGGAGGTGAGGGTGGAGATGGAGGAGGATTTTCGAAGTGGTGGGTGGTGGTGGCTGGAGGTGGTGGTGGCTGGTGGAGAGAAATAAAAATAAGACGACGGAGGTGGTCGGTGGTGGTGGAAAAAAAAATGGGTTTCGGCAGAGGGTTTTGTAGGGAGGGAGATGGAGGTAGGGATTGTGGGTGAAAGGGGAAGGTGGAGGTGGAGATTGAAAACGAGTTGGGGGGGTGGCAGAAGGTGGCCGGTGGTGGTGGCTCAAGATAGGCTTGCCGGATTCCGGCAAGCTCACCGGAGAAGATGGTGGTGACTTTTTTTTTTTTTTTTTTTTAATGGTTGTTTGTTGGCTGAGGTTGGTGGTGATGGTGGTAGAAAGGAACGGAGGAGGAAGATGGAGGTGGTGGTGGGTTTTGCCGGATTTCGGCCGGAGGAAGAGGGAGGTGGTGGTGGGTTTTGCCGGATTTCGGCCGGAGGAAGAGGGAGGAAGGTGGTGGTGGCAGCAGCTCCTCCTCTCTTTCTTTTTTTTTTTCTTTGTTTTTTTCTTTTGAAAATGGATGAGTTCTCCCTCCCCCCTCATGCAAGAACTCCCCTTTGTTTTATACTTAGGGTTAACCTAAGTCTAATCCTAGCCATCTATGTGGCATCCTCTTTTTTTTTTTTTGTTGAGATGATCTCCACCCTTGATCTCCTCCATTGCCTTTACAAACCCTAGAAAATCTCTTTCTCCCCTCATCCTACCCACACATTTTCTTTGTTGATCCTATGGCTTATAATCATTGCTTCTCAAGCAAGCAATGCGAATATCCAAAAATACCCTTAAGGATGGGTTGATTTCCTCTTTGCCCAAACCCTTATTTTGAAGAATGATATGATTGACCCCCCCCCCTTTTATATTTCTTTAAGCTACGCCCGGCTCGAGCTCGAGACACGGGTTGGGATGCGACCTGGGTTGATTCATGAAGTTCGGGTTGAGATTTTCAACTGCCAATCGGGTTAGGCTCAGATTAATTCCATTTATTTTACGCCTGACCCCGGGATTTCATTCAGATACACGGGTTTAGGGCCCTGTCAAAATGGGGTGTCTACAGATGCCCCTCTTTGGCAGAGGGCGCTGGTCGCGCGAATGCCAAAGCCGAACAGACAACACATTTTGACTGGCCCAAGATTTCCAATGGAAGGGATGCAAGGGGGTGACGAGATGGATCGACGAGACAGATTCTCACCGAGAGGGGATGATAAGATGAATTGACGAGACAGATTCTCGAAAAGACTACTGAGATGGACTCTCAAGGGATAGTGAGACAGACTCTCACAAATTGCAGAATGGAATAATTAGACAGCCTCTAATTAAGCTACTCAGGGATTTGGAGATTATAAAGCGGAATGATTAGACAGCATCATGATCAAACCTGATTTAGGATTTGAGAAGACAGCATCTTGACAGATGAACAAGGCGGAATGATTAGACAGCATCATGATCAAACCTGAATTGGGATCTGAGAAGACAGCATCTTGACAGATGAACAAGGCGGAATGATTAGACAGCATCATGATCAAACCTGAATTGGGATCTGAGAAGACAGCATCTTAACAGATCGACAAGGCGGAATGATTAGACAGTTATCATGATCAAACCTAAATTGGGATCTGGGAAGACAGCATCTTGACAGATCAACACGGCGGAATGATTAGACAGTTATCATGATCAAACCTGAATTGAGATCTGAGAAGACAGCATCTTAACAGATGAACACAACGGAATGATTAGACAGCATCATGATCAAACCTGAATTGGGATCTGAGAAGACAGCATCTTGACAGATGAACGGAGCGGAATGATTAGACAGTTATCATGATCAAACCTAAATTGGGATCTGGGAAGATAGCATCTTGACAGATCAACACGGCGGAATGATTAGACAGTTATCATGATCAAACCTGAATTGGGATCTGAGAAGACAGCATCTTAACAGATGAACGAAGCGGAATGATTAGACAGTTATCATGATCAAACCTGGGATCTGAGAAGACAGCATCTTGACAGATGAACGAAGCGGAATGATTAGACAGTTATCATGATCAAACCGGGATTGAGATCTGAGAAGACAGCATCTTGACAGACGAACGTTGCGGAATGATTAGACAGTTATCATGATCAAACCTGAATTGGGATCTGAGAAGACAGCATCTTGACAGATGAACACAGCAGAATGATTAGACAGTTATCATGATCAAACCGGGATTGGGATCTGAGAAGACAGCATCTTGACAGATGAACGAAGCGGAATGATTAGACAGTTATCATGATCAAACCTGGGATCTGAGAAGACAGCATCTTGACAGATGAACGAAGCGGAATGATTAGACAGTTATCATGATCAAACCGGGATTGAGATCTGAGAAGACAGCATCTTGACAGACGAACGTTGCGGAATGATTAGACAGTTATCATGATCAAACCTGAATTGGGATCTGAGAAGACAGCATCTTGACAGATGAACACAGCAGAATGATTAGACAGTTATCATTATCAAACCGGGATTGGGATCTGAGAAGACAGCATCTTGACAGATGAACACAGCAGAATGATTAGACAGTTATCATGATCAAACCGGGATTGAGATCTGAGAAGACAGCATCTTGACAGACGAACGTTGCGGAATGATTAGACAGTTATCATGATCAAACCTGAATTGGGATCTGAGAAGACAGCATCTTGACAGATGAACACAGCAGAATGATTAGACAGCATCATGATCAAACCTGAATCGGGATCTGAGAAGACAGCATCTTGACAGATGAACACAGCGGAATGATTAGACAGCATCATGATCAAACCTGAATCGGGATCTGAAAAGACAGCATCTTGACAGATTGACAACAGCGGAATGGGTGCTCTAAGGGAGACTTTAGTGAGGTGCTCTCAGGGAGACTTTGGTTGGGTGCTCTCAGGGAGACTTTGGTGAGGTGCTCTCAGGGAGACTTTAGTGAGGTGCTCTCAGGGAGACTTTAGTTGGATGCTCTCAGGGAGACTTTGGTGGGTGCTCTCAGGGAGACTTTAGTGAGGTGCTCTCAGGGAGACTTTGGTTGGGTGCTCTCAGGGAGACTTTGGTGGGTGCTCTCAGGGAGACTTTAGTGAGGTGCTCTCAGGGAGACTTTGGTTGGATGCTCTCAGGGAGACTTTAGTGCGGTGCTCTCAGGGAGACTTTAGTTGGGTGCTCTCAGGAAGACTTTGGTTGGGTGCTCTCAGGGAGACTTTGGTGGGTGCTCTCAGGGAGACTTTAGTGAGGTGCTCTCAGGGAGACTTTGGTTGGATGCTCTCAGGGAGACTTTAGTGCGGTGCTCTCAGGGAGACTTTAGTTGGGTGCTCTCAGGGAGACTTTGGTTGGGTGCTCTCAGGGAGACTTTAGTTGGGTGCTCTCAGGGAGACTTTGGTTGGATGCTCTCAGGGAGACTTTAGTGAGGTGCTCTCAGGAAGACTTTGGTTGGGTGCTCTCAGGGAGACTTTGGTGGGTGCTCTCAGGGAGACTTTAGTGAGGTGCTCTCAGGGAGACTTTGGTTGGATGCTCTCAGGGAGACTTTAGTGCGGTGCTCTCAGGGAGACTTTAGTTGGGTGCTCTCAGGGAGACTTTGGTTGGGTGCTCTCAGGGAGACTTTAGTTGGGTGCTCTCAGGGAGACTTTGGTTGGATGCTCTCAGGGAGACTTTAGTGAGGTGCTCTCAGGGAGACTTTGGTTGGATGCTCTCAGGGAGACTTACACGGATGATGCCTCAGGGGTCTTACACAGATGGGATGCCTCAGGGGTCTTACACGGATAGGATGCCTCAGGGGTCTTACACAGATGATGCCTCAGGGGTCTTACACGGATGATGCCTCAGGGGTCTTACACAGATGGGATGCCTCAGGGGTCTTACACGGATGGGATGCCTCAGGGGTCTTACACGGATGGAATGCCTCAGGGGTCTTACACGTATGGGATGCCTCAGGGGACTTTGGAAGGGATGGATATTTCTTTTGATTTTGATTGATTGATTTATTGATTCAGATTGATTCCTTTGAAAATTATTTTGTCTCTTGCCGAGAAAATGGGAGTGCGAGTTCTTTACTGAGGACCAGGCTCACATGATCTGCTGAGGTTCTGAGTATTGACCACTTCTTCTGAGAGAACTGAATTCTGCTGGAGATTGAAGGCTGCGTGAGCACATTCTAGACTTCGCTAGGGAAACTGATTTTCTTGGAGAATTGACTCTTCTGAAGAGTGGAATCAACTGAGGAGTTTAGAGGTTTGGCTTGAGATGTGCTCGTACCCCTCTTATCTTAACTTGCTGGAGGCCTTATTACTGATTGCCTTTGTGTGCTTGACATCTTTTATGACGCGAGTCATAAAAGATGCCCCTAGTATATTGTGTTTCCATGACAGGAGTTTTAAGGAGGCAGGACAATGATGGTTGAAGAAAAGATGTTTCATTTCATGAAGGCTTGAGGTTGCACAGTTTTTTTTTTTGTATGGAGAGAGTAGGACAATCACCATGATGGCCGAGTCTGAGAATCCCTTCTTTCGTATTGCTAACTTTTGGAGGCTTAAGGTCTCTGGTAGGTTTGAATAAGATGTCTCTCGCCCCTTCTGATACCTAAACCAGGATTTACTCTGAATTTTCTTTGCATTTTGGAAGACACGCTCCCATTCTTCCAGCACCCGACAGTTTGGACTTTGCAAGGAAAGGGAACACAAATATGAAGGAGGAACTGATTTCCAAGGACTCAATCAAAGAAGACTCTTTTTGCTTTAAGGACTCGACTCGCTTTCGACTCACTCTTGGATCTGATGTGTTATTTTTCAAGGGTATGGCTTAGCCACTCTTAGAGTATTTCGAAGACCATGTCAAGAGGCACTACTCTCCTCTTTCGGTGTTTCCGTCATGGTTATTATCCCTTTCGGATTGCTCGGTTTCAATGCCCCTAGTTTAGAGGAATGTTAAAGTAATCTTGCTGGCACTACTTGGACTCCGAGATTTTGCCCTGGTTGAAGACTGTTTCTCCATCTTGATGATTCGCTTTTTCGTTGGAAGTCATTGCCATTGACCAGATTGCCTTTTCAGGTTTTCAATCTGACGGACCGCTTGCCCTAACTTTTGCCTGGTTCGCCCTTTCGGGTTTTCAATCCAGCGGGCTTGATACCCTAATTTTTGCCTAAGCCGACTTTTCAGTTGTCAACTTAGCGGGTGAATGACCCTAAATTTTGCCTAGACCGCCCTCTCGGGTTTTCAGCCTAGCGGGTCTTCAGACTCCATCGTTTTTTTTTTTTTTTGACTTTGAACCTCTGCTTGTTCACCAGAAGGACTTTCTAGGCGGGATTGGGTTCAAAAGGGTTGGATATTTCCTTTGGATTTCAAAGTTTCAACCGAACCTGGATTGGTCAGGTTGCCTAAGTACCCCAAAAATGGAGGATCAGGTCCGCGTAGTTTGCTGGGGTTTGCAACACAATGATTTGGCTTTAAGCTCAAAAGTTGAAAGGGAATAATTTGATTTTTATTCCAAAGGTTGAAAGGGAATAATTTGACTTTTATTCCAAAGGTTGAAAGGGAATAATTTGACTTTTATTCCAAAGGTTGACCGAACCTGAATTGATCAGGTTGCCTACGTACCCTATAGAAAGGGATCAGGTCAGACGTAGTTCGAAACGAACTACCCCTGGTTTGTGGGTGTTTGAAAAGAATGTTTGATTTTGTTGAGGCTCAAAGGTGTTTGTAAAAGGATTTTTCTTTTAAAAACTTGGGATTTTGGCATTTAAGGCTCAGGCGTCCAAGGATGGCCTTCTGGTGTTTTGGCATACAAGCTTCTTGAATGGCTAAGGTTCAATGGCTTTGAACTTTTTTCTCTTTCCTCTTTTTTTTTTTTTTTTTTTGAGGAGTCTGGCGGCATTTCCTGGCAAGACTTCATCTGCACTGTGCGAGCTAGACTGATTGAATTCCCACTTTGTCTTTGAGATCTCGCACTGATATTCGGGATTCTACGACTCTGGGTCTTCTCTAAATGCTGAAGATTTTGAAATCTTTCAATCTATTTATCAGCTCTGCTTTTTGAGATTCTGACGTTCTTGAGGAGTTGACGTGGGGCATGCTCCCTTCTTCTTTCTTCTCGGGATTCTATCTTTTTTTTATTGGATGTCGGGGAGGCCCCTACTCCTTGAATGTTCTAACTTGAAATTCCATCGGAATGTATAGCCCAAGTATTCTTTTTGGGGTTCATGTTCTATGCTCATGACTTTGTTGTCCGAAAGTCTTCTCTCAATTTTTCATTAACTTCACTTGATGTCTGGTATTCTTCGTTTGAAATTTTCACTTTTTCGACCCGATGTCTGAAGCTGAGGGTGACTTACGTCGAACAGTGCCAAGGCATGCTTCTGGTTTATCCTCATAGGACCAAGCAACACTTATTTGAACCCTCTAAATAGGTTTATCGATTCTTTGCGCTCTTCGGGAGATTTTGCCAATCCTTATTTCCCGAGTTTCGGATTTGGATACCACTATCCACGGTATCGATTTCATCTTCGAGTGGCTTTGCTCGACGCTCTTCCCCTCGTTTGATCAGCTTTCAAATCTCGAGGAGAATTTCATCGGCATCCTCGTCTGAGGAGGGTGTCTTAATTTGTTTATTAACATTAGATCCAAGAGTGAACATATACAAGAATAATGACGACACTGGAATCAAATGTTCGTTGCATTGAATGTTTGAAGTACATACATTGATTTTTGACGCGCCACGATAGGCTCTCCATCAAATTCAACAAAAGATTGGACATTGGTTCACAATGAGAGAGACCAATAAACACAACGTACGTAGAATTGATATTGACATGGTTAGGCTTACCAACTTTGACAGGAGGGTTGGTATACATTCTTCCAAACAAATTTCAAAGATGAGACACTTCATCGGAGGCAACGGATTGGCGCTGAAAGTTCAAGGACAACGTGCCTTCATTGATAATGATTGGAGAGAGCAATCCTGGAGTTAGAATCTCAGAAGAGAGGGCCTCTTTGGTTTCTGTTGATCCAGCTCAAATTGTCCTTGAGCACCTGACAATGGCAAGGCTTTCTCTGGTATAATGTTTTCAAGGAGTTCAAGCTCTGACATTTTTCTTTTCCCTTCCTAATCATTTTCCAGCCCAGAATGGTACAGGTAAAGGTGGTGAGATCTATGAAGGGTTGAAAGGGTAGAGTGGTTCCCATGGTGGGTGTAGGAGGTGCAACACGGTTATGTGCAGGGTTCTCAGAAGCATTTGAGTTCAAGAAGAATGAGGGAATCCCTGTCTACCAGGTAGCGGGCTAGACCAAGCGAGTTTAGAGATGAAAGCTTTTTTGGGGTTGATGGTAGACGAGTGACTAAGACTCCTGTCATGGACATCATAAACACTAGGCTCAATGAGAATTAATCGCATGACAATGTAATGTGCAAGTTGAAGCAAAAGGTAGCACAAACACATCCTCCCCTTGGATAAAAATCCGACAGCATAACAACTGTACATGAAGATGTGGTACGGCAAGTACATGGTTCGTCAACAAGCCTAAAAGGATGATGACCACACTCAAGGTATTTGGAGAAAATTTGGCAGCATAACGGCTATACCAGGAGATGTGGTAAGGTAAGCACATGGTTTGTCAATGAACCCAAAAGGATAATGATTACGCTCAAGGGTTCTAAAAAAAAATTGACAGCATGACGGCTATACTAGGAGGGTCTCAGCAACTAAACATGAAGAGTATGCCGTCATGGTCAAGATAAAGCAGGGTTCTCAGCAAGAACACACACTCCGATAATGATAATGGCAAGATAGACTCACAATCGACATGTGGAACACGGTCTGATCAGGATCAATCAAAGGATCAGACTCATGGGAGATAGATCATGGCTAAGAGAGCCAAGCATCTGATGATAATCCACAGAATGGATAGAGAAGAATAATTGATTAGATTATGAAGGAAAACTTAACTAGGAAGTAAACCCTAATCTAATAACAAACATGTACATATATACATATATATATATATATATATACATCCTAACCAGGGGCACCAACCCTAGTCTAATCTAGCGGAGCCAAGGAGGTCTCGACTCGTGACAGACTGATGAGTGTACTAGGACCGCGCTGTAGCCACGCAAGGTGAGCTACCCTAGTCTACAAATTGGACAAGGCTCCTAACTCTAGGCTCCACACGTGTGAGCAACACATGTTCGACCCTATATGAATGCAATATACTTATATAGACATAGGTACTTCCTAGTTGGGTTTCACTAAGTCAGTAAGTATATACATAATATATAAAACAAAGTAGGGCTCCGGACTCAATCTATCGGGTACTATGCGTATGAAACATACTTAACATGTATAACAAAAGTACGCCCAATGTTATACATAGTACGCTTCATTGCCCATCGGCTGCTGTAGACAAAAGTACGCCCAATGTCTACGGCTGCAGCACCGGCGCATAGCTTGGAAATATATTCAACAGTACCATCAGGATGTAATGACATCCCAGTCGGGCACGCATCGAATCTATCCCGTGGAGCCAATAATAATGAAAAACAATGAAAGAAATAAAGAATATGACGATGCATGATGTGCAGTGTGTGAATCCATTGTTTTATTTACGCCCCTACTTGGTGCCCCTGGATTTCTAACGATAAAGTTCCCATTTAACTTGGTTTTGACCCAAATTTCTTCAAAATTAATTAAAATGGCATTTTTACAGAGTTAGGCAATGTTTCAAAAATTCCCCAGCAGAGTCGCCAGTCTGTGGACCGCGATCCGAGACGGGGCGGCGTGGGGACGTGCCCCCGCGCGCTAGTCTCTAGACCGTCCACGTGAAGGAGAGCCCCACCAAGGAACCCTCGAAAGAGTGCCCCTCACAGCATGAGCGGCGATGTGAAGTGAGATACCTCTCGATTCGGGGACTAGCCCGGATTCGAGACGCACCTTAAACAAAGAAAGAGTCGCCATCCAAGGAAGTGGGCCCTGGATCCCATGCTGTGCTCTGTCGCAACAGATAACCAGAGATCTAAAAGGTCCGTGCCTGATGACGAATGGGGAAGGGATTAGGCGCCCCCGATTCGCCCAAGTGCGAGCACCTGGTCTCTTATGCCATTTATTATTAACCTTGAAGAGTTTTGGGTAAAAATCATGTGAAATGGGAACGAATATCTCCGAGATAACGTCTAGCTAATCATGCATATCTCGGAGATGAATAAGAAGCACATACAAAAAGAAATGAAAGATATGACACCTAAGAATAGCTAGGTTATGAGTGTCATGCCTAATTGGTGTCTATGTTCTGGTGGGCAAACACATGCATGCTACAACTAAAAGTATAGGATCTGTACATGAAAGTAAGAAAACACAGCAAAACATACAATATGACAAACCCTAGACTCTAATGCGATAATTGACTCGGACCAAGATGGCCATCCACCTTAGCTGCACTACGTATCCCGGCCTCGGGAAGAATCAGAGCCAACGTAGTTCGGCGACCTATGCTAAACTACAATGCCTAACCTTCTAGGACCGCTATCCTAGACTCGATCAACTAGACCTGACTAGTTTTTAAAGCTTCTTGCGCCATTACTTAAGTTCAAGTGAATGGTAATTTTTAGGACTCCCTATATGCCCTAACTAATGCAAGTGGATCCTACACCCTATGTGCGACTAGGCTGTGCGTCCTAAGGAAAACCATGGGCTATCTAAGCGCATTCTAATCTAGTCATCGGCTCGACTAAGTGTCTAACCGACCACGACCTGAGGCCTCCTAACTCTAGGGACACTCACACGACCAGGCATGACAAATCCACAAGATCAGGACAGACTCCTAACTCTAAGACACCCCAAACGCCTAGGACAAACTCCTAACTCTATGGGAAGATCTTTTGAAAATTGTTTGCAAGGTTATCTTGAAGAATTTTTGTAGTTTTGGAAGGTTTTGAAGTTGTGAAAATTGTGAAAGTTGTGAGAAATATTTACAAAAAAGGTGATGTAAAAAATGATGTAAAAAGATGGTGTAAAAAGATGGTGAAAATAGTGTAAAAAAAGAAATGGTGAAAATAGTGTAAAAAAAGAAATGGTGAATGCACTCAGGATGCCAGCAGCACGCCTGAGATGCCTACGTACCCCTCAGCTAGGGATCAAGCCATCCGTAGTTCGGAAGGAAAGGTGAGAAATATTTACAAAAATGGTGTGTGAAAATAGTGTAAAAAGAAAGGGTGACTGGACTCAGGATGCCAGCAGCACGCCTGAGCTGCCTACGTACCCCTCAGCTAAGGATCAAGCCATCCGTAGTTCGGACGGAAAGGTGAGAAATATTTACAAAAATGGTGACTGCACTCAGGATGCCAGCAGCACGCCTGAGCTGCCTACGTACCCCTCAGCTAGGGATCAAGCCATCCGTAGTTCGGACGGAAAGGTGAGAAATGTGGGTAAAAATGGTGAGAAAAAAAAAAGAAAAAAAAAGAAAAGAAATGGTGACTGCACTCAGGATGCCAGCAGCACGCCTGAGCTGCCTACGTACCCCTCAGCTAGGGATCAAGCCATCCGTAGTTCGGACAGAATTCCTAACTACTCTGCACATGACTCAAGATTTTTTAGATTTTCGATTTTTCAGATGTTTTTGAATTTTCAAGTGTTTTTGAAATGTTTTTGTTGTTTTCAAGTATTTTTGAAATGTTTTTGTTGTTTTTTGACACCAGAGAATAAAATCCTATCATCATACGGGTAGGGAGACTTCTGGAATCCCGCAAAGGTTGGACCGCATCCTATGCTTTGCGGGGGAACGAACAGGAAAATAACTCGGCAAGGGTTGGACAGCATCCTATACCTTGCAGGAGCGGGTAAAGATCACGACTTGATGAGAGGATGGACAGAATCCTAACCCCTATGATGATAGAAAAAATTCCTGGACTGACTGAAGGACTGACTCTCAAACTGGAAATTCTAAAAAAAGATATGCTAATGAGACAAGGCATGTCTCTTAAAGAGATGGAGGACAATTATGACCAATGAAACAAAGTTGTCTCCAAACGGGTTGAATTTTATCACATGAGACATAGCCTGTCTCCCTGAGGATAAGCTTTTCTACGAAACAAAGCATGTCTCTCTAAAAGAATGTGACTTTGCTTACCTGAGACATAGCTTGTCTCCCTAAATTGGGGCTCTAAATGACAACGTTTAAGGGTTTCCAAAAGACTGGGCAAGTCTTGAAACAAATGAGGGGAGGTCTACTCGGACTAAGAGAGTCCCCTAAGGATGGGCTTGGGCTAACGCCTTCATCGCCCTTGCAAGGATAAAAAGATTAGGCAACTGACAGACCAAGTTGGTCTTCAACTGTAAAAAGGATTTTATAAAATGAGGCTCAATGGAATTTAAAAAGTCTAGACATGATTTAGAAGTGATTCTAGAAGTTTAGATGTCTAGGTTGACATATAAAACGGGTTCCACTCATTTAGGATAAAAATATATATATATGTATATATATTGAAAGCACTATGCACAACATGCAATTTTCGCAAATAAGGCTCTAAAATATAAAGTGAATGATGAAAATTGATCAATATATGATTTGTGACTTGATAGCATGCTCATCATATCCCAATACAAGCATTAGAATCAATATAGGCTCAAACAATCTAAAAAAAAAAGAAAAGGTGAAATTTTCACCCAACATGTAATTTTCACCACAAATGGTCAAAAATACCAAACAAATCATGGGAATGATTCAATATATGATTTAAAACTTGCTACCAGGCTCTAAACATCCAAAACAATCATTAAAATTGAATTGAGCTCAAGTTATTCATGATTTTCAAGAAATAGCACAATTATGACATATAGTGTGAAAAATGCAACTTTGCACTGACTTTTAGACCCCCCAAACATCAAAACCATCAAAAACTCTACTGATCAAAATTGTAGATCTCAGCATAAGAAACATTCTCTCAGTTGACCATTTCGCTTGGATCTGGCCAGAAGCGGCCGGAAAATGGCCTCTTCCGATCCATCGCCATTAAAAGACATATTAGCACTTTTACTGAAAGTTCGGGCTCAGTTTTGACACTTAAAACATCGTTTCTGGAAACATTCACTCATTGACAAAGTATTAGAAAATCTTGTGAAGAACACTTTTTCTTTGTATGATTTCGGACGAAACAGACCTGGAATAGCCTAAAAATGGCCCACAAGCTGATGTTGCAGAAATGACAGTTTTTTCAGAAAGTCCGAAGCTTGTAAGTATTTTTTGACATATTAAAAAGCCTTTATGGAAACATTTGCTCAAGAAGACAGTTTTAGGAAATATTATAGCGAACACTTTTCCAGCTGACAATTTCGAACAATTCTGAGCAAAAGCAGCCCAAAAATTACTCGACATGATAATTTCTAAAAAACTTGGACCGAAAACATCATTATGAACTGAAAACTTTAAACGAGCATAACTCTCTCGTCTTTTGGCGAAATTTGGGCCGCCATATGTCGAACTGACCGGCTCGCCGAGATCTACAAGATTGAAATGTATATTTTTGAAAGTTTTGAGCATTTGAGGTCAAAAACTGAAAAATTCGGAACTGGACAGTGTAAGGATCACCATACCTAGGAGAATACACACATACACTCACTCACACTCACATACACACACGCACACGCACACACACACACACACATGTATACGCATAGACCTATGTTCACAGACATACACAACTCACTCACACACACAGACATACATACATCAGCCACTGAGAAAAACGAATTGCTAAATGCATGCAAAACCATTCCACAATTCTCAATTAAAGGCAAAGCATGAGACCCGAAACTCATTTGACAACACCGTGGAAATCACAAAGTGAATCACTCAAGGACAAGCACAATATAATTTTCTAGATGGACCAACCTTGATTTTGATTTTCAGTTCAAGCACAATGGAAAGGAGATACAATACTTGTCAGTTTAAGATAATGAAGATGAAGCATAATGAAGACGAGCCATAACATGTTAAGACAGGGGCTGAAATGTGCTTAAAAATGTGACTGAAATGTGCTTAGGAATGTGCATAAAACCGAGGCTGAACTATGGGACAGATTCGTGCCAAAACTGGGATTGAAACATGGAATGAATTTATGCCAAAACAGGGGCAGCAACATGGACTGAACTGGGGACAGAATTTGTGCTAAAACAGGGGTGAATTATGAACAGATTTTTGTGCTAAACATGGCTGAATATAGGGACAGATTTGTGCTAAAACTGGGGCAGCAACAAGGACTGGACCATGGACAGAAACATACCTGAAACAGGGGCAGCAATGAGGAGTGGACCATGGACAGAAACATACCTGAAACCGGGGCAGCAATGGGGCTGAAATGGGGACAGAATCGGTGTTGAAACAGGGGCAGCAGTGGGGCTGACATGGGGGTTTCTGAAAAATGGAGGTGGGTTTGGGAGTGGCTGTCGGAGATGGGGGTGGTGATGGGGGTTTGGATGGTGGAAGATAGAGGGGATAGAATGGGGGGAGATGGTGGCTTGGATTTCGGTGGGTTGGTGGCCGGGAGTGGGTTTGGCCTCGCCGGATTCCGGCTGGCCGTGGTGGTGGAGAGGGTGAAGATGGGGGTGGCAGCTCGGTGGAGGAGGATGGACGGCTGTGGAGGTGGATGATGGTGGAGGTGGAATTGCAGAGGTGTTGGCGAAATGGGTTTGGAGAGGGTGGTGGTTCGGTGGTGGTTTTTTTGTTTTTTTTTTATGGGTTTTGATGTGGTGGCTGTGGAGGAGGGTGGTTTGGGTTTTGGGTTTGGAGGGAGGTGAGGGTGGAGATGGAGGAGGATTTTCGAAGTGGTGGGTGGTGGTGGCTGGAGGTGGTGGTGGCTGGTGGAGAGAAAAAAATAAATAAGACGAAGGAGGTGGTCGGTGGTGGTGGAAAAAAAATGGGTTTTGATGTGGTGGTTGTGGAGGATGGTGGTTTGGGTTTTGGGTTTGGAGGGAGGTGAGGGTGGAGATGGAGGAGGATTTTCGAAGTGGTGGGTGGTGGTGGCTGGAGGTGGTGGTGGCTGGTGGAGAGAAATAAAAATAAGACGACGGAGGTGGTCGGTGGTGGTGGAAAAAAAAATGGGTTTCGGCAGAGGGTTTTGTAGGGAGGGAGATGGAGGTAGGGATTGTGGGTGAAAGGGGAAGGTGGAGGTGGAGATTGAAAACGAGTTGGGGGGGTGGCAGAAGGTGGCCGGTGGTGGTGGCTCAAGATAGGCTTGCCGGATTCCGGCAAGCTCACCGGAGAAGATGGTGGTGACTTTTTTTTTTTTTTTTTTTTAATGGTTGTTTGTTGGCTGAGGTTGGTGGTGATGGTGGTAGAAAGGAACGGAGGAGGAAGATGGAGGTGGTGGTGGGTTTTGCCGGATTTCGGCCGGAGGAAGAGGGAGGTGGTGGTGGGTTTTGCCGGATTTCGGCCGGAGGAAGAGGGAGGAAGGTGGTGGTGGCAGCAGCTCCTCCTCTCTTTCTTTTTTTTTTTCTTTGTTTTTTTCTTTTGAAAATGGATGAGTTCTCCCTCCCCCCTCATGCAAGAACTCCCCTTTGTTTTATACTTAGGGTTAACCTAAGTCTAATCCTAGCCATCTATGTGGCATCCTCTTTTTTTTTTTTTGTTGAGATGATCTCCACCCTTGATCTCCTCCATTGCCTTTACAAACCCTAGAAAATCTCTTTCTCCCCTCATCCTACCCACACATTTTCTTTGTTGATCCTATGGCTTATAATCATTGCTTCTCAAGCAAGCAATGCGAATATCCAAAAATACCCTTAAGGATGGGTTGATTTCCTCTTTGCCCAAACCCTTATTTTGAAGAATGATATGATTGACCCCCCCCCCCCTTTTATATTTCTTTAAGCTACGCCCGGCTCGAGCTCGAGACACGGGTTGGGATGCGACCTGGGTTGATTCATGAAGTTCGGGTTGAGATTTTCAACTGCCAATCGGGTTAGGCTCAGATTAATTCCATTTATTTTACGCCTGACCCCGGGATTTCATTCAGATACACGGGTTTAGGGCCCTGTCAAAATGGGGTGTCTACAAGATCACCCTATAGATTTTTTATCACAAAAGCATGAAGGAGGGGAGTAAGATTGAAATTATGTGGCTTTCATGGGTGCCTTTGTTAAAAAGCATAAAGGAGGGGGTAGGATTGAAATTAAGTGGCTTTAATGGGTGCCTTTGTTAGAAAGCATAAAGGAGGTGGTAGGATTGTAAGTATGTGGGTTGAATGGGTGCATTTGTTAAAAAAAGTCAAAAAAGTGATGTGTAATTCACAGATTTTTGGGAGAAATTGAAATAATTCCCTTAGTTTCCATTCCTCTATATTGGTTGGTACTATGTACGCTCTGCTTTATCTGCATGGATTCGTTCTTTTGATGATTTTCTTCTTGGATTTTGATATTTTGGTGAATGGGTTTGATTGAACAAATCAGCAGACTAAGTATCTCATTCTAACATGCACAAATTGCACATTGAGGTTCTTCTCTAGAGTCTGGGGTTCTTCATGATGTTGGGAGTTGTATATTTTACCATGGCAAGTATGAAATCCAATAGCATGAAGATTTGTAGCTTGGTTGGTACAGTGATAGAATCATGATTACACTATATTCATCTTTAAGAATGAGCTAAAACTCATTGTAGATGATTTCATAACTTCTATTTGTAGGCCAAGTTACAATTACTCTGGTTTGTAATTTATATGTAGTTTTGGGAAAATGCCTAGGGAGTTTTCACACATTTTATTTGTTCAAGTTCAAATATTGAACCATGGGTGAGAATATTTCGGTCATCACTAGCTTTGAGGGAAAATTTCTGACACACTTGTGTCTTCGTAGATTGACTCTTTTTTCCTTTTTCCTTTCATTTCTCAGGGTTAACAATCAAAGTGAAAGGAATTGGATTTTTACTTTCACTTTAATAAGGCAAGACCTGATGCATAGTAAGTCATAACTTCAAATATCAATTTGAAAGGGTGTAGATGGGTAAAAGCATATGAGAGAGGATGCAGGAGATAAATCGGGAGAAAAAAAAATCCATTTTCCCAGTTCCTGTATTGTAGTATATATATATATATATATATATATATATATATATATATATATATATACATACTAGTGGGACACTCCGTGCGATGCACGGGGAGTGGGAAAACATTATATTTAGCTTCTCATGATAGACAATAGAGAAACTGCATATTACGGGAACCTTATAGATCGGAGGGTTGTGATCATCCCATCGAAATGATTTTGGGGGCACAACCTATTTGCGTCGCGGCCCATCAAATGGACGGCTTGGATCATCCTATGGCGTTGACCGCAAACTTAATTTGAAAAATCTGGGTGGGGCCTACAATTTGGCCTTAATGTTAATGCAGGACCCACACCATAGGATGATCGAAACCATTCATTTGATGAGCCACAATGTAAATAGGTCGTGCCCCAAAAATCATTTCCATTGGATGATCACAACTCTCCAATCTATAGAGGTTTTCGTAATATGCAGTTTTTCTTTAGATCGGAGGGCTATGATTATCAAATGGAGGGTTTGGATCATGGGGTGGTGCGTACAATTCATTTTGAAAAATACAGGTGGGGCCTACCTCGTTCAAAGATTTGAAGAAATTAATATTTGGGCCCACCAACTGTGAGGAATAGACCAGTTCAAAGATTTGAAGAGATTATTTTTGGGCCCATAAAAAAGATTGAAAAATATGGGAGGGTATGACTGACCCGTAAGGGTTCGGGTGACACGGGCCAGGTCAAAATGACTTGGGGAAATTTACGGGTCACGAATCTTGGGCCCGTACCCGGCCCAAGAACTGTTCGGACCACATCACAGGTTGATCCAAACCGTCCATGTGATGGAACACAAGATCAACAGGTTGTGCCCCAGAAATCATTTCCATACGCTGATCCTAGCCGTCCAATCTATAGAGGTTTCTATAATATGTTGTTCCTCTTACATCGGATGGTTAAGATCACCCTATAGATTTTTTATTACAAAAGCATAAAGGAGGGGGGTAAGATTGAAATTATGTGGCTTTCATGGGTGCCTTTGTTAAAAAGCATAAAGGAGGGGGTAAGATTGAAATTATGTGGCTTTAACAGGTGCCTTTGTTAGAAAGCATAAAGGAGGGCGTAGGATTGTAAATATGTGGGTTGAATGGGTGCCTTTGTTAAAAAAAGTCAAAAAAAGTGATGTGTAATTCCCACAGATTTTTGGGAGAATGAAATAATTCCCTTAGTTTCCATTCCTCTATATATATATATATATAGTAGAAGAGAAAAGAAGAGAATTTTTTGAATTTTTTGAAAATTCTATGAGAATTACACATCACTTTTTTTGACTTTTTTTTAACAAATGCACCCATTCAACCCAACCCATTCAACCCACATATTTTCAATCCTACCCCCTCCTTTATGCTTTTTAACAAAGGCACCCATTAAAGCCACATAATTTCAATCTTACCCCCTCCTTTATGCTTTTTTAATAAAAAATCTATAGGGTGATCTTAACCATCCGATTGAAGAGAAATTATGGAAACCTCTATAGATTGGAGGGCTAGGATCAGCCTATGGAAATGATTTTTGGGGCACAACCTATTTATGTTGTGTTCCATCACATGGACGGTTTAGATCAACTTATGATGTGGTCTATACAATTCTTTGATGGCCCGTGCATCGCACGGGGTTTTTTGTATATATATATATATATATATATATATATATATATATATATATATATATATACTAGTGGGACCAATCATGCAATGCACGGTTTGGAAGTTAATTAAGATTGGAACGAAATTAGAAGTTTATTAAAGAACAAAACTGATCGTGGAAAGAAATAGTGAAAGAACAAAACAGATTTATACCATCTAAGTAGGTTACATTAAGAGCTACAAAGGATAGGAAGAGAACAATTACCTCTTGAACCTGTAAGCATTAATCCGAATGAACATAAAATACGGTATATCCAAGATATAATCCCTATAATTTAATGTAAGAAGAAAACATTAGGGGTCCAACTCGGGTTAGGTTGGATCGGGTTGAGGCCAACCGTAACCCAACCCAAGATAGCATTCCCTCAACCTGAGCCAACCCGACTCAATCCGACCCAATGACCCCAACAGGAAAATACTATAACGCAAAGAAAATCAAGAGAAAATTAGAGAACGAAGGTTGGGATCGGGTTGGGTCGCCACGGCCTCCACCGTAACCCACCCGAAATTAAATCGGGTTGGCTTTTCCCAACCCCAACCCAACCAGAGGAAATGCCAACCCAACCTGAGCCAAAATCGGGTTGAACTTGTTGGGTTCGGGTTGAGCCCGACCCAAGTTGCACCCCTAGAAAACATGTGAAATTATTATTGGTGACAAAGATGACTTCTATTGGCATCGTGGTGTTTACATAGGAGTGGATCGAGATGGAGGGATGCTCAATGGTAGCTTGACAGTGGGATATGGAGTGGATAGCTATGCCCATATGAGTTTTGTGAGCTCCCAAACTTTTCCAGAAATTCCTTCAACCCAATCAGCAGAGCCTTCTATACACAGTAGCAGACACACAAAAGATTAAAACATGGTTAATCAATAGATGAAGCTAAATAGAAAATTTAGATTATAATGGGTTAATATGCTATAATCAGTGGTTCTTAAAATTTTCTTACTATTTGCTCTGTTCTAATCAATAGATGAAGATCGTCCTCTGGTGATTCCTTTTAAGGTATGACTTATGGAGATTAGGTCCACCAAATAAAATAATAATAACACCTTGTAAATGTTGAAATTTAGTAAGAATTATTCAGGCCACAAAAAAAGGGCGACGATATTTTCACCCCCTGCTTTACGCATGCACCCCCTTATAACCTGATTAGACATCAAAAAGTGTTAAAGTTGCCCACTGTTAACGTCAAATCAGGTTATAAGAAGAGAGAAGAAGAGGGGGGGGTGGTGTTGAAAATATCATCTCCCCAAAAAGAATCTCTAGAAATCTGCTCAAACATGGCCATGCAAATATTAGTAGTCTGTATTGTATAGAAAGGGTTAAGTTGAAAACAAAACGACCTACTGAATCTAACCAATCAAAAGAATTTAAAACAAAGAGAGAGAAAAATGCATCATTCAAACTCCAAATAAAAAGATACTCATCCCTTTCAAAAAAACATGACCAAATTCAACCTCAAGTACAACAAATTATAACTTAAAAAACGCATAGGCACACTAACCAACCATCCTGTAAATGGAAAGAAAGCCACATCCATTCCAATGGAGGCGGGGAGAGGGGGGGGGGGGGGGGTGGGTGAATGCATACATCAGTTAAATCTTATCACATCTGCAAAAGAAGAAATAATTGAATCAATGCACCTTTTTTTGGGTAGGTAAGGTTAAATCGAATTTGTGACCTCGAGGTTGAGAATCAATACACCTTGGCAAATAAATATTACTCAACAAATGTAAATTTTGAACCATACATATAAGTCTAAAAACCGCCATTCGAAAAATATATATAAATCTCAAAAGTGAATACGTAATTTACCTTTCGACACTAAATTGTTTGCAATGCAGAAACCATGGCCCTAATCATATCCTTCACAAATGTCCTCCCCACAATCATCTGTGTAAAATATTATTCCAGATTCTTCCACTTACCGACCCTGAAAAAAACTTCCACCATCAATTGAAGAAAATCTATGAAGACCATGCAATACTCATAGAGTTTAATCCTATGCTTAAATGAAATTTAAAGAAAATCTTATTGACAACCATTGACTAATCAAATATTCAATGAAAAAAAATTAATGGTTGCCAAACATGACCTAAGGGTTTATCAAAGGCATAAATCAATAAACTGGGTATAACAAACATTATGGAAAAATTTATAGAACTGGAGAAAAAAAAAGTCCAATTATTTTTCATGTAATAAAAAAAAAATCAACACCAAGTCAACTTTTACATGAAGTCAAAATCCTCAATCAAAACCATCAATTATTCAACAAAGAAAAAAAAACAACATCTATGAGAAAGAAAACAAACCTACAATTAAATTGCATACAAAGCTAGAAACATAAATTTTGGCAGGGATAGGAATTTGTATGTCACCGATAAGTTTCTCTTTGATTTTGCACTTCTCTTAGAAACCCTTATTCTCGATGCTGCAATAGATGCTCACTTTAGGCCCGATCATCTTCGAGTGCTATGAATGGAGGAGAGATTTGGAGACGTTGCTTAATGGGTTGGGTAGTCTTCAACAATATGTAAACATTGATTAATGCCATTTAAAGGAGCTATTATTATTATTGAAAATGTTGGGTTTTATAAAAACTATAAAAATCAAGTGGGTGTGGGAATATCATAATCCAACCCATAAAATTCTTGAGGCACAACCTATTTACAATGTGGCCCATCAAATGGACGTTTTGGATAAACATATGCCCCTAAATGCAAGCTTACACACCGTATAAAAACTCTACAAATTATTGAACTATGCAAGCTTACACACCGTATAAAAACTCTAAAAAGTTGCCAAAATTCCTCAAGAGAGAATTAGATAGATGTGCTAATTTTAACTGATTTAGAAATGTTGTTTATTACGAAGAGTGAAATATGGAAACGTTCTATGTATATAGAGAGAAATTTAATAGCAACAAAATATAGGTAAAGGAGATTTCGTTTCTATTATAACTCTTCTAATCGTGAAGGTATAAAAAAAAAACTTCAACAAAAAAGATAAGCTTAAAATAGAGAGTGATTGTGATGTGATGACGCCCGAATTAATAACACTCCAATTAATTTTTATAAAGGGCAGATTTTTAGGAAACAATCCGATAATATCAATTTGATAAACTACAGACTTTTAGGAGGTTTGTAGGAAAAATTCTGATAATAGCAATTTGATTTTAATTCTCTAAAAATATGCTCTCTATACCACCTAAAATTTTGAAAAATCTGCTAAAAATATGTCCTCTTGATTTCACATACACCCACGTATGTGAGTAAAAAAGGGAAATGATATCTTAGAATCCGAATTTTATGAGGTTTTCGGTAATAGCAATCTGACTTTAATTATTTTTTTTCTGTCAAAAGAGGATGCCACCTAAGATATTAGCCGGATGGGGGAGCTGTCCACGTGGGCGTGAACAGTGAAACCCCCATCCAGCTATATTATAATATATATCTAATCTAATCTACTACTATATAGCTAGAGAAAAAAGGAATTTCTTTTCTTTTTACCTGAGATTTACACCTCAGCATTACTCTTTTACCATTAACCCTTTTGCTGATATCTAACATCTATCTCTATGAGAAATTATTTGAGGGTAAAATCGTAATCTACATACAAAAAGTACCGACACAGGGTACCTGTCTATGACAATGACGAAAGAACTACTTTATAATACTCATGCAGGACACTTGCAAAATATTGACGGATTCCGGGCACCTGAAGAGGAAAAACAATTATTGAAACCTCTATCGATTGGAGGGCTAGGATCAACCTATGGAAATGATTTTACGGGCACAACCGATTGATGTTGTGTTCCATCACATGGACGGTTTGGATCATCCTATGGTACGGGCCATACCTTACATTTTAATAAAGTGAGGAGTGCGATCATCAAAATACGGTGAGTAGTGCTATTATAAAATATCGTAGTGAGGACATTAGCACTATATATAATTTGAAACTATTGTTGTTACTTGGATGTTCCCACGCGGATCGGGTTCAACCTGAGTTTGGGTTGGGTCGGGTTAAGCTTTTTTCGCAATCGGGTTGGGTTGGGTTCGGAAAAATCAACCCAAGTTGGAAATCGGGTCGGGTCGGGTTGGGTTGGGCTGTCGGGCAACCCGACCTGACCCGAAACCCGAATTTGGGTTCCATCTGAAGAAGTTCTGTATGTGTTTTTCTTTTCCAACATTGAAATAGTCTCCACAGTCCACAATGGACGGTTTGGATAATCCTATGGTGCGGGCCATACCGTACTTTAATAAAGTGAGGAGTGTGAGCATCAAAATATAGTAGTGCGGATAACATTTCCCTTTGTTAATTGTTAGTCCCTGTTTGGTTTGGATTTTGAGAATCGATTGTGAGTTAAAAACTGATTATTTGTGACTCACTATTGGTTCTCAAAATCCAAAACAACCCGGCTTGAGTTGAGGTGGTCAACAATTGCTACCATATCAAATCGGGTCAACCCGACCCAACCCAACCCGAATTGGAAATCGGGTTGGGTCGGGTTGAGGAAATTGCAAATCGGGCTTGGTCGGGTTGAACCCAGTCGGGTTGGAAATCGGGTTGGGTTGGAAAATATGGGTTCCTCGGGTTGGGTTGGAAAATATGGGTTCCTCGGGTTGGGTCGGGTTGAAACCCAAGTTGCACCCCTAACGATGACGAAAAAAAAAAACTTTTCCTTATTCACTATGTGTGGGTCAAATTACAGAAAGTTTGATATTACGAATGCAGGACAACTGTAAAAATATTGACGAATTCTGGGCATCTTAAGAGGAACAACAATTATGGAAACCTCTATAGATTGGAGGGCTAGGATCAGCCTATGGAAATTATTTGAGGGTAAAATCGTAATCTACATACGAAAAGTACCGACCCAGGGTACCTGTCTATGACAATTACGAAAAAAACTACCAAGAAGAGTTAAAGACATATGACAATGACTAAAGAACTACTTTATATTACTCATGCAGGACACTTGCAAAATATTGACGGATTCCGGACACCGGAAGAGGAACAACAATTATGGAAACCTCTACCGATTAGAGGGCTAGGATCAGCCTATATCGATTGGAAGGCTAGGATCAACCTATGGAAATGATTTTACGGGCACAACCGATTGATGTTGTGTTCCATAACATGGACGGATTGAATCAACATATAACCCGCTATAGATCGTTTGGATCATCCTATGGTACGGGCCATACCGTACATTTTAATAAAGTGAGGAGTACGATCATCAAAATACGGTGAGTAGTGCCATTATAAAATATGGTAGTGAGGACATTGTCACTATATATAATTTGAAACTATCGTTGTTACTTGGATGTTCCCACGCAGATCGGGTCGGGTTCAACCCAAATTTGGGTTGGGTCGGGTTAAGCTTTTTCGCAAATCGGGTTGGGTTGGGTTGGGAAAAATCAACCCGAATTGGAAATCGGGTCGGGTCAGGTTGGGCTGTCGAGCAACCCGACCCGACCGGAACCCGAATTTCGGTTCCATCTGAAGAAGTTCTGTATATGTGTTTTTCTTTTTCAACACTGAAATAGTAGTCTCCACAGTCCACAATGGACGGTTTGGATAATCCTATGGTGCGGGCCGTACCGTACTTTAATAAAGTGAGGAGGGTGATCATCAAAATATAGTAGTGCGGATAACATTTCCCTTTGGTAATTGTTAGTCCCTGTTTGGTTTTGATTTTGAGAACCGATTGTGAGTTAAAAACTGATTATTGGTGACTCACTATTGGTTCTCAAAATCCAAAACAACCCGGCTTGAGTTGAGGTGGTCAACAATTGGTACCATATCAAATCGGGTCAACCCGACCCAACCCTACCCAACCCAACCTGAATTGGAAATCAGGTTGGGTCGGGTTGAGAAAATTGCAAATCGGGTTGGGTCGGGTTGAACCCAGTCGGGATGGAAATCGGGAACTACTTTTCCTTATTCACTATGTGCGGGTCAAATTACGGAAAGTTTGATATTACGAATGCAGGACACCTGTTAAAATATTGACGAATTCTGGGCACCTTAAGAGGAACAACAATTATCGAAACCTCTATAGATTGGAGGGCTAGGATCAACCTATGGAAATTATTTTACGGGCACAACCTATTTATGTTGTGTTCCATCACATGGACGGTTTAGATCAACCTATGATGTGGTACGTACAATTCTTTGTCGGCCCGTGCATAACACGAGATTTTTTACTAGTGTACTACTATATAGCTAGAGAAAGAAGGGATTTCTTTTCTTTTTCTGTGAGATTTACACCTCAGCATTACTCTTTTACCATTAACCCCTTTGTTGATATCTAACATCTATCTCTATGAGAAATTATTTGAGGGTAAAATCGTAATCTACATACGAAAAGTACCGACCCAGGGTACCTGTCTATGGCAATTACGAAAAAAAACTATCAAGAAGAGGCAAAGACATATGACAATGACGAAAGAACTACTTTATATTACTCATGCAAGACACTTGCAAAATATTGACGGATTCCGGGCACCTAAAGAGGAACAACAATTATGGAAACCTCTATCGATTGGACGCCTAGGATCAACCTACGGAAATAATTTTACGGGCAGAACCGATTGATGTTGTGTTCCATCACATGGACGGTTTGGATCAACCTATAACCCGCTATAGATTGGAGGGTTCGGATCAACCTATGAAAATTATTTTTGGGACACAACCTATGTAGGCAGTGGCCCATCTAATGGACGGTTTGGATCATCCTATGGTAGGGGCCATACCGTACATTTTAATAAAGTGAGGAGTGCCATCATCAAAATACGATGAGTAGTGCCATTATAAAATATGGTAGTGAGGACATTAGCACTATATATAATTTGAAACCATTGTTGTTACTTTGATGTTCCCACGCGGGTCGGGTTCAACCCGAATTTGGGTTGGGTCGGGTTAAGCTTTTTCGCAAATCGGGTTGGGTTGGGAAAAATCAACTCGAATTGGAAATCGGGTCAGGTCGGGTTGGGCTGTCGGGCAACCCGTTCCGACCTGACCCAAAACCCGAATTTGGGTTCCATCTAAAGAACTTATGTATATGTGTTTTTCTTTTTCAACATTGAAATAGTCTCCACACTCCACAATGGACGGTTTGGATAATCCTACGGTGCGGGCCATACCGTACTTTAATAAAGTGAGGAGTGTGATCATCAAAATATAGTAGTGCAGATAACATTTCCCTTTGTTAATTGTTAGTCCCTGTTTGGTTTGGATTTTGAGAACCGATTGTGAGCTAAAACTGATTATTGGTGACTCACTATTGGTTCTCAAAATCCAAAACAACCCGGCTTCAGTTAAGGTGGTAAACAAATGGTACTATATCAAATCGGGTCAACCCGACCCAACCCAACCCGAATTGGAAATCAGGTTGGGTCGGGATGAGGAAATTGCAAATCACGTTGGGTCGGGTTGAACCCAATCGGGTTGGAAATCGGGAACTACTTTTCCTTATTCACTATGTGCGGGTCAAATTACGGAAAGTTTGATATTACAAATGTAGGACACCTGTACAAATATTGACGAATTCTGGGCACCTTAAGAGGAACAACAATTATCGAAATCTCTATAGATTGGAGGGCTAGGATCAGCCTATGGAAACTATTTTACGGGCACAACCTATTTATGTTGTGTTCCATCACATGGACAGTTTAGATCAACCTATGATGTGGTCTGTACAATTCTTTCTCGGCTCGTGCATCGCAGAGGGTTTTTTGCTAGTACTATATAGCAGAAGAGAAAAGGGACAATTATTGTCCATTTAACACGTCAATGGGGATGATTTTTACCGTTTTTGCCCTCCCCACATATCTGTCATACTATCTATGTGAGCGTAAAATCGTAATCTACATACGAAAAGTACTGACCTGGGTACCCGTCTATGACAATTATAGAAAAAAACTACCAAGAAGAGGTAAAGACATATGACAATGACGAAAGAACTACTTTATATTACTCAGGACACTTGCAAAATATTGACGGATTCCGGGCACCTGAAGAGGAACAACAATTATGGAAACCTCTATCGATTGGAGGGCTAGGATCAGCCTATATCGATTGGAGGGCTAGGATCAACCTATGGAAATGATTTTACGGGCATAACCAATTGATGTTGTGTTCCATCACATGGACGGTTTGGATCAACCTATAAAGCCACATAATTTCAATCTTACCCCCCTCCTTTATGCTTTTTTAATAAAAAATCTTTAGGGTGATCTTAACCATCCGATTTAAGAGGAACAACATATTATGGAAACCTCTATAGATTGGAGGGCTAGGATCAGCCTATGGAAATGATTTTTGGGGCACAACCTATTTATGTTGCGTTCCATCACATGGATGGTTTGGATCAACCTATGATGTGGTCCGTACAGTTCTTTGTCGGTTCGTGCATCGCACTGGGGTTTTTACTATATAACAGAAGAGAAAAAGGAGAATTATTGTCCATTTAACATGTTAATGTGCATGATTTTTACTATTTTTTGCCCTCCCCACATATCTGTACATACTATCTATGTGAGGGTAAAATCATAATCTACATATGAAAAGTACCGACACGGGTACCTATCTATGACAATTACGAAAAAAAACTACCGAGAAGAGGTAAAGACATATGACAATGACGAAAGAACTACTTTATATTACTCATGCATGACACTTGCAAAATATTGACGGATTCCGGGCACCTGAAGAGGAACAACAATTATGGAAACCTCTATCGATTGGAGGGCTAGGATCAGCCTATATCGATTGGAGGGCTAGGATCAACCTATGGAAATGATTTTACGGGCACAACCAATTGATTTTGTGGTCCATCACATGGACGGTTTGGATCAACCTATAAAGCCACATAATTTCAATCTTACCCCCCCTCCTTTATGCTTTTTTAATAAAAAATCTATAGGGTGATCTTAACCATCCGATTTAAGAGGAACAATATATTATGGAAACCTCTATAGATTGGAGGGCTAGGATCAGCCTATGGAAATGATTTTTGGGGCACAACCTATTTATGTTGTGTTCCATCACATGGACGGTTTGGATCAAACTATGATTTGGTCCGTATAGTTCTTTGTCGGCCCGTGCATTGCATGGGGTTTTTACTAGTACACACACACGCTAGTAAAAAACCTCGTGCGATGTACGGGCCGTCAGAGAACTGTACGAACCACATCATAGGTTGATCCAAACCGTACATGTGATGGAACACAACATCTAGGTTGTGCCCGTAAAATCATTTCCATAGGCTGATCATAGCCCTCCAATCTATAGAGGTTTTCATAATTAAAAACCATAAAGGAGGGGGGTAGGACTGAAATTATGTGGCTTTAATAGGTGCCTTTGTTAAAAAGCATAAAGGAGGGGTAGGATTGAAAATATGTGGGTTGAATGAGTGCCTTTGTTAAAAAAAGTAAAAAAAAAGTGATGTGTAATTCTCATAGAATTTTGGGAGAAATTCAAATAATTCTCTAATTTTCTCTTCCCATGTGATGGAACACAACAGAAATAAGTTGTGCCCGTAAAATCATTTCCATAGGCTGATCCTAGCCCTCCAATCTATAGAGGTTTCCATAATATGTTGTTCCTCTTAAGGTGCTCGGAATTCATCAATATTTTGAAAGGCTTCATGAATCCGTAGTATTATGTAATATGTTAAGAAAAATCCGTAGTATTATGCAATATATGTACCCAATCCGTAATTTTACAAAGAAAAAACGTCACTATGTTGACTTTGTCGACTTTTTTTATTACAAAAGCATAAAGGAGGGGGGTAGGATTGAAATTATGTGGCTTTAATGGGTGCCTTTGTTAAAAAGCATAAAGGACGGGGTATGATTGAAAATATGTCGATTGAATGGGTGCCTTTGTTAAAAAAAGTCAAAAAAGTGATGTGTAATTCTATTAGAATTTTGGGAGAAATTCAAATAATTCTTTCATTTTCTCTTCTGCTATATAGTATACTAGTAAAAAAACCCGTGCGATGCACGGGCCTACAAAGAATTGTACGGACCACATCATAGGTTGATCCAAACCATCCATGTGATGGAACACAACATCGATAGGTTGTGCCCGTAAAATCATTTCCATAGGCTGATCCTAGCCCTCCAATCTATAGAGGTTTCCATAATCTGTTGTTCATCTGAAGGTGCCCGGAATTTGTAAATATTTTTATAGGTGTGCGGAATTCGTAATATCCTCAAAAAATTAATAAGGAAAAGTAGTTTTTCATAATTGTCATATTTTGATACCTCTTCTTTGTAGTTTTTTTTGTAACTGTCATATCCAGGTACCCGTTGTCCGTAATTTCCCTCCCAAACTTTTCTACGTAATGATTATTATTGCTAGCTTCTTTCTTTACGTATTACTGCTAGCAACCTTTCAAAAAATAGTATTTCCGTGCAGTTTTTCATCACATCTAATAAGACAAATCTCTGAATACATACAACTGCAAACGATAGGCGAGACATAGCGTTGGAGAAGGTGGCTAGCAAATCAAGATTCGAAATTACCAGCGAGGTGTTAATGCCATAGATTTTGCAAATAATTCCGAACATTCATACCTTTTTTTACCCTCACATAGATAGTATGTACAGATATGTGGGGGGGGGGGGGGCAAAAAAGGTAAAAATCATCAACATTGACGTGTTAAATGGACAAAATTCTCTCATTTTCTCTTATGCTATATATATATATATATATATATATATATATATATATATATATAGCGTCCATCGCAAACGGGTTTTCACGGCTGGTTTGTCACACATCAGACCAACCACCTCGTTAATGAGGACAAAAGCTGTTCTCTCCATTCAAAAGGTGGCTGGTTTGATGTGCGACAGACCAGCCGCGAAAAGCCTTTTGTGATGGAGCTTAGCAAATGCCTATATATATATAGTTCGTGAGCTTATGAGCTATAGTGCCACAAACACATGGGTCCCACATTTTTGTGGTGATCCGAACCATTCATTTGGAAGGCCTTTATATAGATAGGGTGTGTACCAAAAATCAGGTCTATACGATCATTCTAACCCATTCAAAAGGGGAGGGAAAAATGGACAGACACTGTTTCTCGACAAATCTGCCCATTTTTGGCCTCCACTTTTGGAGGGGTTAGGATGATCCAATGGACCTGATTTTTGGTAGACACCCTATTTATGATGGGGCCTTGTAAATGAATGGTTCGGCTCACTACAAAAAATGTGGGACCCATGTGTTTGAGCACTCTAGCTCATATAAGCTTATATGAGCTAATGCTCACGAACAATGTCCCCACACACACACACACACACATATATATATATATATATATATATATATATATATATATATATATATATATATATGAGAAAATGGTTCTTACACATATGTGTAGATAAGTTATCTACACACTAGCTTAAAATACAATGGGGGCCACATTATTTGGGTGATCCAAACCATTCATTTTTAAGGCCCTCACATAGATAGGGTGTTCACAAAAAATCAGATCTATAGGATCATCCTAACGATTCGAACTGTGGAGCCAAAAAATGGACTAATTTGTGAAGGTTTAAAGACATCCATTTTACCTCCACAAAAAATGTGGGACCCATGTGTTTGAGCACTCTAGCTCATATAAGCTTATATGAGCTAATGCTCACGAACAATGTCCCCACACACACACATATATATATATATATATATATATATATATATATATATATATATATATATATATATATATATATATATATATGAGAAAATGGTTCTTACACATATGTGTAGGGAGTTCTCTACACACTAGCTTAAAATATAGTGGAGGCCCACATTGTTTGGGTGATCCAAGCCATCCATTTTAAAGGCCCTCACATAGATAGGGTGTCTACAAAAAATCAGATCCATAGGATCATCCCAACCTTACGATTTGTGGAGGTAAAATTGATGTCTTTAAACCTTCACAAATTAGTCAATTTTTTGCCTCCACAGTTCGAATGGTTAGGATGATCCTATGGATCTGATTTTTTGTGGACACCCAATCTATGTGAGGGCCTTAAAAATGAATGGTTTGGATCACCCAAATAATGTGGCCCCCACTGTATTTTAAGCTAGTGTGTAGATAAGTTATCTACACATATGTGTAGGAACCGTTTTTTCTCTCTCTCTCTCTCTCTCTCTCTATATATATATATATATATATATATATATATATATATATATATATATATATATATAGAGAGAGAGAGAGAGAGAGAGAGAGAGAGAGAGAGAAGAATTTCTACACATTAGAAACATATTTTTCAAATTTTGTCTACCTCTTTCCAGACACGTCTAAAAAATCTCAAACACTTGCCTAGTCAAATTATTCTCGTATCTGAACTTTTTAATTACAGGAATAATGCAATAATGCCTATAAATAATAGAGATAAACATGGTTATGATTAGAGAAAACTTTTGACAACACATATTATATACTTTGTATTCAGAAATCAGTGAACACTTTTTTTGGTGGGTAAGCTGGGATGGAACCTCCTGCCTCTCTGGTTGAAGGATAAAGCCTTGACCACTGAGCAAGAGGCTCAATCTCGAAATCAATGAAACACTAGTGTAAGACAACTGACAAGGCGAGTTGCGGCGAACAAGGTATTTTTGCTAGGGTAATCGATGCCCATTGGATCAATCTCTACATGAGGCTGAGATCATCTTACCCAAATTAATCATTGGATCAGGCTGTAGGCCTTACACAATATTTCGGTCGATATAAACTGAAAACTACTTTTTGACATGCTTGTATGCAAATTTATCCTTTTAGAATGCATCCAGGGCCTAGTAATAAATTCCAGTTCATTTTGCTCGAAACAGACAAAATATTTCGGCCGGGACCGAAAACGGGAACGGGTAAATTTACTGTTTCATTCCGGATTTTGTTTTGTTTTTGACGAAATCCGGACAAAACACTGAATTTCGGACAAAACGGGACGAAGGTGTACACCTTTTTATGTTTTTCTTCTCTTCTTCCTGCCTCTTCTTAGTTATCTTATCTTCTTCTTTCCTCTTCTTGGTATTTACATGTAAACTCATTTAAGTAAGATTTACATGTAAACATGGTTCTAAACTTCGACCGAAATCTGAAATTTTAGACCAAAATTTCAAATTTCGGTGAGGACCGGAACCAAAACGTATCGAAACCGAAATTCTCTAAATTTGTATTAAAATAATAATATTTTATTCTGTTAAAGATTTCAAACGAAATTACTGAAATTCGGGCGAAATTTTGGTAATTTCGGTCGAAACTTCATCCCAAAAACACGCGTTTCGAGAGCTAATACCAAAATTTGCCCAAAATTTCGGTTTCGGATAAGTCCAAAATTTTAGCCGATACCGAAATTTATAACCATGCATGTAAATAAGAGAACACCCCTCATTTGGATTTATTAGAAATAGTTACAAGACCAAAATCCAAAAGGATAAAAAAGCAACTTTCCAGTTCTAGTACAAAATTCGAAAAAATCGAGTTGAGTCAAAATCTCAACCTCCAAACAATGACGCATTTTTTCAATTTTAAAAATTCATAATTTCTATCATGCCCAAACATTATTAAATTCCAAAAGTCCAGTAAAAAAAATATCGTAATCTAGTCTCTTAATTTTTTTCATATTGTGAGGCACTGGTCAATACACGGGTCAATATAGGCATTTCAACTGATAGTGATTTTCCTTTAAGTAAATGTTGGATCTTTTACGTATTTAGTTTATTTAATCATTTTTTAATATTTTTTAACAATTTTTATTTTATTGGATTTTTTCATGTTTTTAACTATTAAAAAAATTCCGGCCATTGTAGTGGAACGAAAAGTTTCGAACAAAAGACCATCCGAAACGACCAAAATACCGGAATGTTCCATTCCAGCAGCGGAAATGACGAATGAAACAAAATTCATAAGTAAGATGAAGAGTCATTTCCATCCGTGTTTATGGCCAAGGAGTTGATGTACTGATATGCACATGCTCAAGGGGATGAAAGGTTTAAGAAAGGTTAATGATATATTCGCCCCCTTTTTCTTCCCCGCCCCCCTTCTTGTAGTGTAAACCCATTAGTCATACATAAATACATTAGAGGGGGTGACCTGAGAAGAAAAGGGGGCGAATATATCAATTCCGTATTGGTTATTCCCTAATGAAAGTTTGTTCAAAGATATAATAGGGGCATGTGAAAGTATACATGGCATTAAGAGTTTCTATGAGTTTGACTTTATTTTCTCTTTGTTCTTATAAGCTTTACGTTTTTAGGATCCTTTTGTTGGAAGTTGAAAGTGCTATTAACATATTTGTTGGCTTCTGGGGGCGGTGATGCCCCTGTGCTCGAAGGGCCTCTACCGCACCAGGGTGTGATTAAACCGGCCCATCTCGCAAGGGTGCTACTCAATAAAGATAATGGCTGTGCTTTTCCCATCACCAATTGATTTTGGGATAGTTTGCAGCGCTTTGAGCGTACAATATCTAATGTAGAGTGTTTATAAAAGCGTTTCCAAATTTATGACGGATAAGAATTTGAGAATAAGGCCATGTTTGGCAACCATGGAAAATTATCTATGGAATAATCGTGGGCCCAAGTATGTGAGAATAGAGGACGGAGAGGGAGTGACTTGAGTTGGTGGGAGTAGAGAGAGCATTAGCAATCCCTAAAAATATTGAAAAAATATTACCTGTTTAAAATTGGTATTTTGTTTTCCTGATTTTTCACGTGGCCCACGTGTACAGTGTATAGTGATCGTGATGGTTGATGTCGCGAGCCTGTTAGAATTAGATAAAAAACATTATAAACCTTTATTAATGATCTAGTAACGTATAGTCTTAGATATAACTATAACAAGTAATCTAATTAGCATAGATCTAAGCTATATTCGATTACTCTAAAACCATATAAATTCTAGGATAGAAACAAAAAAATCAGAATATATACACTTATCTCTCTCTACCATTGATTAAAGAGTCTTCATCGAGTATCTCGACTGTCTGGGTCTTCAATCCCTCTCCCTAGTCCACCATATTGCTCTAACATGTAAGCTACTCTGATCTTATCAAATCAGATTTAACTTAATCAATTAACTACTTTAACTAGATGTGGTTGGCCTAAACTAATCTATCCATATCCGTTAATTTAATTAAGATGCACCAATTACCAAATTAACCTTATAATCACTCATTATAAGTATTTTTGGACATTTTACTTCTATTTTCTCCTTCAATCTAGACCGTTAATTAGCCCATAATCAATGGTAGCCTAATTAGGTCTTACAGAGCCATTACCTAATGACTTTGTTTAGAGACTTCAACCCTTATTTAGCGGGGGTTGGGCATGTAGCTCAATGATTGAGGCTTTGTATCTCAACCTTGAGGTCTCAGGTTCAATCCCAGCTTACCTACGGAAAAAACTCTTATCTAGAGAGTAAAAATACAACTAAGCCAAAGATACTGATTTATGAGAAATCTCGAGATAATGCCATGGATTTGGAATATAGAGAATGGTTTAGATTGAGAAAAGCCTTACCTCGATCCTCCACAATGAATTTCGGAGGCTAGTGAGGAGGATGTGAGAAAAATGAAAAATGAAAATGTTGCCTTCAAAACCCCAACCCCAACTATAATATTCCTTCTCTCTCACTTTCTACTTTGGAACTCATACCTCGGAATGTAATGTTCTTATAGAGAGAAATGCGCTTTCACATCTTAACCTGAAGTATGGAGTGCAACCAAATTGACAAATATAGAGATTGCCCCTTTGATTTCAAGGCCTAATGAAGATATTATCCTCCAAATGAAGTTGGGGGCACTATCAATATCAGAATGCAGGTTAGGATCCATCAATGCTATAGAGACTAATCATTTGAAAGAGAAAACATAAAGAGGAAAGCAACCCCCCAAAATTTAATGGGTCCAAATCATGATTTTGGTGCTCAACTATTAGCACAATAGTGAAAGATGTGCAATTCCTCTCCTCTTGCAGGCAAGTGATTGCCTGTCTCCATAGGCCCTTTTGAGTAATTGGACTGGAAATATTTGCACTTATCGATTTGAAGATAAAAAACTTTGAAAATTCGATTGTTGAAGGAAGAAGGAAGGAGGCCGAGAACCCATACGGGTGTGGCTCTTTGGCTTAAAGTCATGGGTATGCTCCCCATTGCCGCGAGTTCAAATCCCCCCAAGCTTACCCGATGCGCATGGTTTACAGGTGATTGTGCACATCCGTAGGGAATAGTTCTGCCCTAAAAATTGGGGTGGGGATACCATATGTCATCAGAAAGAAGAAGAAGACGAAGGAAGGAGGCAAGTGTGCCACTTGGTCCTATCTCGAACTGAGATGTCATCTGGAGGATAAACATCTACAAAAATCAATGGCTTAGTATATCTTGGTGGAATACTAATTGAGGCTAGATGGATCATGGGCCGTGCGTACGAACTTGCATTGATACTCCGATTAAGGTGCTCTCAATGGCCGGACTTATGGTTATTATTTGGATCAATTGATCTAATCAGGTGTAAGGGTCCGTTAGGAAGGATCATGGAAGTAACTTTTTTATTATTTTCCATTTTTTGCAGTGTATCTATCATAGTATTAAAACTCGGTGTGTCAACTCGAAACTCGATGGAGATTACTCATATCACCAGCAAAATGACTTGACTTACAAGAGAAAAGGTGTGTAAAATGCCAACCATAAGAAATATATGTATTCATATGAAAAATACATGTGTCGGAAGAGAAAAATGCTTGAGTAATACTCAATTCGAATCACCATCAAGTCGGACTTGAGTTTTGAGTTTTTGAAGTTTGGTAAATATGTTTTGAAACCCTAAGCTCTAAAGAAAAGTGGATCTCAAAGCTGGCTTTACGCCAGAATTGGGTCTAAAATCGAGTATATATAGATTGTCGTTGGGCCGTGTAGGTTCAGCCCACTTGGGCCCATTTCAGGCTGAACATCTAAAAGCCCACTAGACTCTAGCAGGCTTCGGCCTGGCCTACACCAAGTGCTCTCTCTCTCTCTCTCTCTCTCTCTCTCTCTCTCCCTCACACACACACACACACACACACACACATAATAGTCACAAATATCTGTGATTTTTTTTGAAAATATTGCCATTCTTTTCGAGTTTTTGATAAAAGATAAAATATTGATTTTTTTCAGATATTATGAAAACTATGAAAGGAAGTCTAAACTGAAGGGAGCCCTTGCAAAAAAGAGGTGAAAGGGCTCCAATTGGCTGCACATCACCATCATGTTTGACTTTTCAATGTGATTTTTTTTGAAAATATTGCCATTCTTTTCGAGTTTTTGATAAAAGATAAAATATTGATTTTTTTCAGATATTATGAAAACTATGAAAGGAAGTCTAAACTGAAGGGAGCCCTTGCAAAAAAGAGGTGAAAGGGCTCCAATTGGCTGCACATCACCATCATGTTTGACTTTTCAACTGTTATTAATGCATGATGGTGATGTGTAGCCAATAGGAGAGCCCTTTCACCTTTTTTTTGCAAGGGCTCCCTTCAGTCTAGAAGTCCTCAAATTATGAAGACATCTTCATATTTTTTTACCGTGAAAATATCACAATAAATTCACATAATTATTTGTTATCCAGGATAACTTTTTTTTTATATATTTTAAACTTTTATTTTTCTAAATATTTTCTGATATAAATTAAAAAATAGTAAAAAATTTAAAATATCCCGAGATACACCTTCTCTAGAAATTCCCAAAACAAATATTTGTGACTATGACACACACCCACACTCCTATCCACACTCACATGTAGGGGTGCAACTCGGGTTGGGCAAGTCGGGTTTTCCAAAACCCTACCCTACGCGAGAATTACCTTGGATCGGGTCTAATTTTTTACAAGAAAACCCAACCCTACCCAAGAAAGTTTCTCGGGTTGGGTCGGGTTTTCACTTTTTAGCGTAGGATAGTGACTAATTTTAAAGATTGTAGAAGAAAAAAAAAATCTTCACACCAAAAATTCCTAAATTTATGTCATCAAGTATATAACTTTAACAAGGATAATATTTTCACATAACAGACATGATCACCTCAATCAAATCAATTTTATCAATATATTGGAAAATAATTTTCTATGTTATTCAAGAGATATTTAAGAAAGTCATAGTGCACCCATATGAGTTGGGTTGGGTTTCAAGTTTTTTTTTTCTTTAAACCCGGCCCTACCCAAGATTGAGTCGGATTTTCCAATTTAAAACCCGACCCTACCCAAGACCCATGATTTCTAAACCAGACCCATGTTATTTTCAGGTCGGGTCGATGCGGGTCGGGTAAAACCCGACCCAAGTTGCAACCCTACTCACATGTTCACATATACGTCTATTCCTATATTTGAACTTATCAATTAGATAAGACTGAATCATTATCATTCTACTTTTTGTCACAACCACATATAAACTTATATGATTAGATATTCAAAAAGTGTCTTAGGCCATCTCATTTATGCATAATCATACATTTCTATATTACCAACCTCCTAATCATTTGGCTCCACCTAAAAATTGATAATATATGACTACTCTTTTAACACTATAAAGGGGTGACCCGGGGAAGAAAAGGGTACGAATATATCATTTCCCTACATTAATTAAGGGGACTATTTTAGTGCCCAAGGCTACTAATACAAATGTCATGCAATTATGTATGATTTTATCTTAGCACGCATGCACATCCGTGATGAACATACCTGTCTGTGTTCCCACTATAACTTAGGTCCTGTTTGTTTTGGATTTTGAGAACTGATTTTGAGTCAAAAACTGATTATTGGACTCAAAATTTTGTTTAATTTTGAGTCCAATAGTCTGTTCACTTTGGATTTTGAGTCTAGTTATATTTCCGTTTTCGATTTTGAGTCCAAAATTAAATTTGCATTTAACTTTGAGTCCAATTATCAATTTTGAACTCAAAATCAATTATCAAAATCCAAAACAAACAAGCCCTTAGCTTGGTGTCTAATATTCAGACTCAAAATCAATTATATATAAAAAAAAGAACAGGGTCTTTGTTGGATTTATATGTCGTTTATCACATCGCAACAGTGATCAAATCCATAAATTATGGGAAACAAAGAATCTTTGGAGTGAAGATCTAGCAACTAGGTCATCTTTGGAAGCCTCCAAAATCAGTCTTTATCTTCAAATAAAATTATTATAAGACATTAAGGCCCTGTTCGTTTTGGATTTTGAGATTTGATTTCGAGTCTAAAACTGATTAACGGACTCAAAATTGCACTTAATTTTAATTCCAATAATTAGTTTTGGACTCAAAATCAATTCTCAAAATCCAAAGCGAACCAGGCCTAGACTTCTTAGGAAGCCATTAACTAACATCCTTTTTTCTACTATTAAAACCTGTATTTGCAAATAATTATAGCTTACTTTAAAACTATTTGCATATACGATTATATCAAATATTTTTTAGAGGTATCCAAAGAAGTCCTTAAGTAGTCGATAATCATGCTATGTTTTTCACACCGATGGCATGGATCTTTGGCACATGTTACATTTCATCGTGTATGAGCATGGCCCACTCGTGCATGATTAAAGGTTTTTAATTCCAATCTATCATTGTTATGAGCACGACACGCTTGAGCATGATTTAGGTTTAGAAAATGTTGTCCGCATGGGTCTCTAATCATATTAGAATTTACTAGAGGGTCACTAATCATGGCAGAAACCAACCATTCTTAGTGGTTGACAGTTGACTGATGATGCAACTTTGCTCATGGTTTTGTTGTGGGGTACAACCCATAACATGAGCCCCACACATACCCACATACACACAAGACAAGTAAGAGAGAGAGAGAGTCTTGCTTGGGAAAGGGAAAAGGAAAAGGAAAAGGAGAGAAAGGAAGATAGAGAATAGGGAGAACAAAGTGTGTTTTTCTAGGGTGTTCTCAGTAGAGTTTGAAAATCGTCTCAAAGCTAAATCAGCTTTGAAGCCACTCGAAGAAGAAGAAAAGCAGATTACAACAGGGCAATTCTCAAAGGGTAATGTCATCATCTCCAACTCGTTGGAAGATATAATTTAGAGTTTCTTAGTGGAGCAAAGTGATTTGTGTGTGAAACAACCAATTAGTCCAAAAGCTTGAGCCACTGGAGAAGGCATTATTTAATCTTTTGTACTTTAACACTCTCCTCAAGTGTGACCCTCTTTTTAAGGTTGGCCTGATAGTGTTCTATATAATATGAACACCGGCAACGGATCTTAGCGATTCAACATTGAGAAAATCACCGATAACAATATGAAATCAATTGAAATGAGAAAAAGACATACTGAAAGCCATGAATGTTGTTTTTCTTTCTCTTAAGGTTTCTCTTTGCTACACAATAGTCGGTGATGGGGACCGGTTTCCTGTCTCTTCAAGCGTGGATTCTCAAAGTTTGGAAACAAATTCGTTGCGTGCAAATAGGACCCAAGAGTACCTTTTTATAAGCGTTTGTGGGAAGAGATGCGACTCCTCATCGCGCCGATCCCTCTCCTCAAACGTCTCTTTACGTTTATACCTTTTCACATAAAGTCTTTTCATTAATGGCTTTTCACAAAACTAATTAACTAACCAAATGATCTTGACCGTCGATCTTGCAAAAGCCACATCCACCGTTAGGATTATTTCCTAACATTCTCCCACTTGGCTAGCAAGATCTTTGAGCCAAACATAAGGATCATAACTTTAAATTAGTTAGATAAGAAACCCAACATTCCGTTTAGCAAAAACTACCAACAATAAACCATGTAACCATTGGGTCACCAACTCTACCCAATAGCCTACCCCATGATTATATTATTAGTAATTCTTACTAACATGAATGTAAAAGTATACATGCATAAGATGTAAACATGGTCCAAAACAGTCATACAGACACATTCTACCTCTTATTAATAATCCATTTACAAAATGTACACGAAATGGAGCGGTAGAAAATAATCATAATATATATCAGAATCATAAAATATAATGTGATCACTACAGTGTATCTCAATACCAAATGCAGACTCCCACTATCATAGGCTATCAAAAGTGTCAACCAACCTCATGCGCGCTACATGCTCTCTAAAGAGCTTTGGTGACAAGCCTTTAGTCAAGGGATCCGCCAACATAAGTGCGGTGCTTATGTATTCCACAGATACATGCTGATTCTGAACTCTTTCCCTCAGAACAAGATACTTTAGATCTATATGCTTCGAGCCGTCTCCAGACTTGTTGTTCTTGGAAAAGAAAACCGCAGCAGAATTATCACAGAGAAGTTTCAGCGGCCTCTCAATAGAATCAATCAAATGAAGCCCTGAAATAAAATTTCGCAGCCATAAGGCGTGAGCCGAAGCCTCCGAACATGAAATAAACTCTGCCTCCATAGTGGATGAAGCCGTCATTCTCTGTTTGACGCTTCTTCAAGAAATAGGTCATCCTGAAAGCATAAAAATATAATCAGAAGTGGACCGATGGGTGTCCCGACAACCAGCAAAGTCGGAATCAGAATAGCCAATCACCTCAAGGTTATCTGATCTCCTAAATGTGAGCATGTAATCTGAAGTCCCTCGCAGGTAACGCATAACCTTTTTGGCTGCCTTCTAGTGATCCAAACCTGGGTCACTCTGGTACCTCCCAAGCATGCCAACTGCAAATGCAATATCTGGACGGGTACAAACTTGAGCATACATGAGACTACCAACAGCGGAAGCATAAGGAATCTGTCTCATCTCATCCCGTTCCAGTGCGTTCCTGGGACATTGTAACTGACTGAATATATCACCCTTAACTATAGGAGCAGGACTAGGGGAGCATTTATCCATGCTGAATCTCTTAAGGACTTTCTCTATATTGGTCTTCTGAGATAATCTCAGTAATCCTCGAGTCCTATCTCAATGAATCTCAATTCCTATGACATAGGAAGCTTGACCAAGATCTTTCATATCAAAATTCCTTGAGAGAAATTGTTTTGTTTCTTTCAGCATGCCCAGGTTACTACTGGCAAGTAGTATATCATCAACATATAACACTAGGATAATGAATCGACTCCCACTAACCTTAAGATATATGCATTGATCTACAACATTTTTCTTGAACCCAAAACTAGACACTACCTCATGAAATTTCAGATACCACTGCCTAGAAGCCTACTTAAGTCCGTAAATTGACTTTTTAAGCCTACAGACTAGGTGCTCTTCACTCTCAGCCTTAAAACCTTCAGGCTGAATCATATAGACATCCTCATGAAGGTCACCATTTAAAAATGCAGTCTTCACATCCATCTGGTGTAACTCTAAGTCATAATGAGTCACCAAAGCAATAACTATCCTTAAAGAGTCTTTCCTTGATACTGGAGAGAAAGTCTCTTTGTAGTCTATTCTCTCTTTCTGAGTGAACCCCTTAACGACTAGTCTGGCCTTATATCTTTCAATCCCGCCCTTAAAGTCTCTTTTGGTCTTAAAGATCCATTTATAGCCTACAGGCTTCACCCCTTTAGGTAACTCGGTGAGTTCCCAGACACTGTTCTTTTCCATTGAGAGCAACTCATCCTTCATGGCTTCAAACCACTGAGCTGATCGGTCACTATTTATGGCCTGACCAAATGAAAGTGGATCATTATCCATTTCACCGTCGTAGTCACACTCGTTTAAATAGACAATATAGTCATCTGAGATGGCTGACCTCCTCTCTCTCTGTGATCTACGCACAGGTTGCTCAGCGACAATCGTCATTGGAGCATCAGGAATGTGGGGCGAAACCTCCAATGTGCCATATGGTGCATCAATATCCTCAGGTGGAGGAATCGACACTACTCTTTCTTGGATTACCGGTATTGGAACAATACCCGGTTCTCCTCAAAAGTAAGTGACCTAGGCACATAACTTCCACTGAGATCACCATCCTCTAAGAATACAGCGTATCTAGTCTCTACAATCCGGGTGCTATGAGTAGAACTATAGAACCTATAACCCTTAGACCGTTCAGGGTAACTTATGAAGTAACAAGAGATAGTCCTAGCGTCTAACTTTCTCAACTGTGGGTTATATATTTTGGCTTCAGCCATACAGCCCCAAACATGCAAATATCCTAGCTTAGGTTTTTTACCGCCCCATAACTCATAAGGGGTCTTAGCCACAGCTTTACTCGGTACACGGTTTAGGATATGAACGGCTCTTTTCAATGCTTCTCCCCACAAGGACTCAGGCAATGGTGAATTGCAAATCATGCTCCTCACCATATCTATAAGAGTACGGTTTCGTCTCTCAGCAACACCATTTTGCTCAGGTGTACCTGGCATCGTGTACTGAGCGACAATACCGTTCTCCTGTAGGCAAAGTGCGAACGCCCCTGGACTGCGGCCCGTATCGGAATATCTGCCATAGTACTCCCCACCTCTATCGGACCTCACAACCTTAATCTTCCGGTCAAGTTGTAACTCAATCTCAGCCTTATAGATCTTAAAGGTATCCAGTGCTTCCGACTTTTCTTTGATGAGATAGACGTAGCTAAAATGTGAAAAGTCATCGATAAAGGTAATGAAATATCTCTCGCCACTTAGGACAGGAGTAGGAAATAGTCCACAGATATCAGTGTGAATAACTTCTAACAGGCTGGTACTCTTAGTGGCGCCCTTCTTACTAGTTTTAGTTTGTTTACCCTTAAGACACTGCATACAAATCCCGAAATCAGAAAAGTCAAGAGGAGGAAGAACTCCATCCTTCACCAGTCTTTCCATACGACTAATGGAAATGTGGCCTAAACGCTTATGCCACAAACTGGAAGAGTTTTCATCAACTCGACCCCGTTTATTGCCACGGTAACTGATTTCCTAATTCACATGCATGGATAACAGAGAATGTGCAAACGAGCTATGTAAATTAATCATATATAGATTGCCCACAAGAGGACCAGAACCAACAACATTGGAATCATGGAGTAATGTAAAACCTTTATTCCCAAACTTAAATTCAAATCCAAAGGAATCAAGTTTGGATATAGATATAAGGTTTCTGCTCATGGCAGGTACATAAAATGTGTCTTCCAAATACATAATGAAGCCACTATCTAATACAAGACGAAAAGTGCCAATAGCCTTGACGTTTGCTTCTACTCCATTTCCCATCTTAATGGTTCGCTCCCCCTTCCTGAGTCTCCGTCTCTCTTGAAATCTCTGCAAGGAATTCGAGATGTGAATAGTTGAACCTGTATCTATCCACCAGGTATTTCTAGGAGCATCTACAAGGAAAGATTCATGACAAACAAAAACTGAATTATTACCTTTCTTATGCAGCCACTCTTCATACTTGGAGCACTCTTTCTTTATGTGACCAAGTTTCTTACAGAAATGGCACCTAATGCGACTTTTCATCCCACCGGTCAAGCCCTGCTGAGCCGAACCATTTGCTACCTTCTTCTTGCCTTTCCCAAAGCCCCTTCCTTTGGTTCTCTTCTTGAAGTGACCCTTCAATGTTCCCTCTGTGGTGTAATGAGCACTTTCAGGTTGCTCGGTCTTCAACCTCTCTTCTTCTTGAACACACATGGCTATGAGTTCACTCATTTCCCACTTCTCTTTCTGCGTATTGTAATTAATTTTAAATGGAGTAAACTGCGCAGGAAGAGATGTCATGATGAAATGAACAAGGAAACCCTCAGAGATCTCCATGTTCATTTTCTTTACCTGGGAGGCAATGTCATTCATTTGCATAATGTGCTCTCTCACACCACTACTACCATTGTACTTCATAGTGATCATCTTCATCATCAGTGTACTGGCAAGGGCCTTAGACGATCCCTTAAACTGACCCTCTACTGCCTGTAGGTACTCTCTAGCAGTAAATTTCTCATTTTTCTCTGAGTCGGGAATGCCTCCTCGGATAGAGGTAGAGATCGTGCTTTTCATAATCATAAGGCTCATGCGGTTTGACCGTTCCCATTTTTCATAGGTAGCCAAATCCGCAGCAGTACTTTCATTAGAAGGCACTTCAGGTTTGTCATTCCTAAGTGCATAATCTAGGTCCAAACACCCTAAGACTATGTGAATATGATCCTTCCATTTTTCGAAATTAGTCCCACTCAAAACCTCGATCCCAGACAAATAACTAGAGATAGAACTAGGGTTCAATGCTGTAGACGAAAAAGACAGACAGTTACAATTTTGCTCACTATCTAAGACACCATTTAAATCCACAAAAGGAGTTTATTCAGTAAAATCCACGATTTAATGTAATCCAACTTTAAAATAAATGACTAAAGTAAACAGAAACACAAAATACATAAGTGTGTTCTTGATGGAATACCCGGTGTGTCACCATGGGATGTCCGTTGGGCCATGCCACGATACACAATTGGTTCCATTTTTAAGTCAATTTATCTTTAGGGAAGTCAGTTGGATTGCCTAGAATCACAGAAACACATAAATGTGATTCTAGGGAGACACCAGCGTATCATCATGGGTCGTCCGTTGGGCCATGCCACGACACACATTTGGCTCTCATCCATGAGACTAACTAGGGCCAAATAACTCTATACTTAAGGTACACATCACCGTTCGGCAGAAGCGCAACCCCAAACCAAGTTATCCAGGCCTAGCCCTCTCACACCGCCTATTTGTGCAAAACAACAGTCATCCGTTGGGCTAAGTGTTGCTCTTGGACAAATAGTCGCAATTGAAAGTGGTTCATAGTCCATAAATGTTGCATTGTATGCGACACGGTTAAATTAACCACTAACCCTTAAGCAATTCCATTTCCCAGTCGGAATCACAATTCTTTGTTCATTTATTTAGTGACTAATCATAACAAGATATAGTGCAACTTCAACTAAAATAATGAACAAAGTGTACAAACATGTGTACATAAAACCCGTTTTCAAGTTCCATGAAAAACCAGAATTCAATGCCAAAACAGACATCAAATTTGGGTTCAAAGGGGTGGAAATCCCCTAAATCCGGATTTACCCGGTGCAAAACCCAAAAATTTTTGAGTCAAAATCAAACAAATAAAACTAAATTTTGTTGAATTTACACTGCAACCATATAATACAGTGCTCAAATGTAAAAAATGACTCCAAAAATGGGTTCATGAGGGTTCCAAACCCCTAGAACTAACATTACCCAGACCCAAAACCTCAAAAAATGGCAGAAATGGCCCAAAAATGGTCCCTGGGCCGGTTTGGGTTGGTCTGAGCCCGTCTGGACCGACCTGTTCTGGTCTGGTGGGCCTTTCGGGCCCACGCGGGTCGGGTGGGCCTTATTTTATTAAATAATGGATCGCGGACCCTTAATGGGCTTGATGGGCCAGCGCGGCGCATTACTGTTCATCTTCCCGGAATAAAATAATATTATTTTGTAAAAATTTCCAGAAAAATCCGAAAAAAACAACAAATTTCGATTTCATTTTCTAGGTTCGTTTGACATTGGATTTAGGCACCGTTTGTTGCATTGGACTCATCTTTCGACGAACTTCACATCCATGCCGGAAAATCACCGGTCGGAGCAACCGTTTTCCGGTGATGTCAAAAAATCCCAAAAAAATAAAATTTTCATCTTTAAATCACCACCAAACGCAATCCATCGGATCAATGAACCGTTTGTTGCGTTGGATTCGTGAGAACACGAACAACATTTCTATGTTATTTAATCATCGATCCGACTTGTAAATTGATGGCGGCACTCAAAATAAAATTTTCACAAACTTTATTTCAATCGTATTTTCTCGCCGTTTTCTCGCTAGAACCGTGGCTCTGATACCACATGTAAGTGTTCGATACAATATGAACACCGGCAACGGATCATAGCGATTCAACATTGAGAAAATCACCGATAACAATATGGAATCAATTGAAATGAGAAAAAGACACACCGGAAGCCATGAATGTTGTTTTTCTTTCTCTTAAGGTTTCTCTTTGCTACACAATAGTCGGTGAGGGGACCGGTTTCCTGTCTCTTCAAGCGTGGATTCTCAAAGTTTGGAAACAAATTCGTTGTGTGCAAATAGGACCCAAGAGTACTTTTTTATAAGCGTTTGTGGGAAGAGATGCGACTCCTCATCGCGCCGATCCCTCTCCCCAAACGTCTCTTTACGTTTATACCTTTTCACATAAAGTCTTTTCATTAATGACTTTTCACAAAACTAATTAACTAACCAAATGATATTGACCGTCGATCTTGCAAAAGCCACATCCACCGTTAGGATTATTTCCTAACATGGCCTACACGTGACACATGTTGCCCCTCTTTTGGTTTGTCCGTTAGATGTGGATTTTTAATATTAAGGAGTATTGAACCCAGAGCAACTGCTTTGATACCATGTGAAACAACCAATTACTCCAAAAGATTAAGCCTTTGGAGATGGCATTATTTAATCTTTATACTTTAACATTGTGAGATACTATTGCATCATTCTATTATTTGGTGTTCCCTCCATGGTAAACCTCAAGTTTTTTGGGCAAAGAACTTGAGAAGAAAAACATTGTAATATTCTGGAATTTAGTAGACCTCTCTCGGATTTGTCCCATAGTTTTCCTTTCACATAGACAGGTTTATCACGTAAATAAGGAAAAAAAATGTATTTTGGGCAAACATTACGTTTAATCATGTCATTGTGTATGAGCATGGCCTGCTTGTAAATGATTAAAGGTTTTTAATTCCAATCTATGGTTGATTTTGTACAGAACCTCAGATTAGAAAATGTTTTCCACATGGGGTTCTCTAATCAAATTAGAATTGACTAGAGGGTCATTTATCATGGCAAAAACCAACCATTCTCATCTAGTGGTTGACTGAGGATGTAACTTTGCCATGGTTTCCTATCCAAACATTCAACAATCACATTTCCATCCAAAAGAGTAAAGTAACAAGAAAAGAAAAACAGTAAGAAGAAACATTTCACATTATACACAAAAAAGAAGAACAGTAAGAACTTTAAAAAAGAATGGAAAAGTGATACTGTAACACAGTCTACACAACCCACACACCCCATTTTTTTTTTCTTAATTTCCCTTCTTACAATATTATCTAACATTCACATAAACCAGTCTTCAAAGACAAGGAAAATGTAACAAAAGAAAAATCATATGTCAGTAGATACCATGGACAATGGGTGATGCTCTTTTAATGCTCTCCATATGGGTGCTCTCATAAACAGGCAGACCATTTGAGTAAACACTCAGATCATAATTCTGCAACTCAAACAGATCAGAACTTGAATCACTCTCTCCACCATCATCCAGCTCTTCATCTCTCTTGATACTCTTCTCCTCTGATGAAAATTCATTAACCCATTTCCTATCTTTCTGCAAAACCCATTTTTTCTCCATAAATTCATTGTTGTACCTTCCATCTTTCTCCAAAAACCCATTACTAAAAAAATTATTCTTGTCCAAAAACCCATCTTTAAATTTGAGCTTCTCATCCAACCAAGCAAAATTCATTTGTTTCTTCTCATCAAAAACAGCATTTTGTGGGTACAGAGTCACTGACGTTGGCTGCTCATTGCATTTTGATAAAGACATAATTGGCTTTTGATCTGAATTGGAATTCACACTTACCTTCATAGGATTGTTAGAATAAGGAGGAGGTGTTCTAAAACCAGAGATTGAAGAATGAATAGATTTGGCATCTTGGTCGGCGCCTCCAATTCCTCGAAAATGGCTAATACTGCTCCTCCTCTTCCTCCGCCCACTCGGGCTCTCCTCTTCATCCTTCATTGACTGAGTGCTTGACTTAGACTTTTTCTTTGAATTTGTTTGACTAAAGAGGGAGTTCAAAAAACTAGCCAATCTACCCCCTGGAGAGCTTGGTTTCTTGCTTTTCTTCTCTTTGATGTGTTTTTCAAGCCTATGAGATTGTGACCTAAGTGAGCTTCTCATAGACATGTCTACACTCTTCCTTGCTCCTACCCACATGGGTCCCTCTTCTTTCATGCTCTTGTGACAAACAGTTCCACTGCTAAAACCACCAGCGGCCTCGGCTATGCCGGAGAAATATCGCGAAGCTTCGAAGACATCGAGCTCGCCGGAGTCGTTTCGCCTGTGGGATGGTTTTTTGGAGTGTTCATAGTGTGTAATTCCCATGGTGGACATGGTTGAAGAGAGTTGCTATGGATGTGGAGATGTGAATGAATGAATATGTTGCATAGGTGGTTTGGTACTTATGGGGATTGAGATTGAGGGAAATAAAAAGGAGGGATTTGAGTAGTATTGAAATGATTGAGAGTAGTGGGAAGATAACTTTTTGTAATCGATGGATCCACTATAATAATATAGATATGTGGCGGTGTTTTGCTTCTTTTTTTGTAGAGTCCCACTTACTGTAGTTTCTTTCTTAGACAAGGGTGATAAGAGGAAACAAGCTGTTATATTTTCACTCTCAAGACATGGCTAGTGTTGTGGTTGGTGAGGATGAAAGCTTTGTTTGCTTGGATTCTCAGCTCATTTAGAGCTGTTTTGGGTACAAGGCATACCATTCATTCATTATACTTTGAAATAGACTAGGTTTTTTTTTTTTTACTTTTTTTTAACCACAGAATAGAGAACAAGAAAAAAGACAAAATAATTATTTAGATTAATGGACAATGAATTAAATTTTTGGTGTTTAAAATAACTTAGCCTGATATAAGTTTTGGGCTCTAAGCTTTTGTAAATGGGCCTCAGGTTTTTTAAAGAAAAATCCAATCACATGTGTGGTGTGCCATTCATCAGTTATATTATTAGTGGGAATTTGGAGAATTAGGGACTCTCTGGACGCCATAAAAAATTAATCTTGTTTGGAAAATAAGATTAACTATATAACCATTATCTGCAAAGGTTGATGAAGCGTCCAAAGGCAACCTAGGAAAGTCCCCGGGGGAATCAGAGATGATAAAGCAGAGATGTGTGTGGCATTCTCCCACTTCTATTTCGAAAGATCCAAAATGCAAGCGAAATGCAGGGCCCCTCTAGATGCCTTAAGACTTGGTAAGTCTCCGAATATAAAATTCCTTCAGATTGAATATGATAGCAAAGTGCAAGTAGACATATTCCTAAATAAAACCAGGCCTTCTTGGATCATCCAATAGTACTGGTCAGAAATTTCCTATCTTATGCAAGAGCTCGCTCTCACAATTTCTCATGTATATCGTGAGGGCAATCACGTTGCAGAAGGTTTGGCAAATGAAGCTTGTTAGAGCCAGACTAATCAGCAATTCTTCTCTGTGAGAGATCTCCCTAAAGAGACAAAATAAGCAATGACAAGTGATAGCTTAGGGATCCCTAGTCTGCGTCTTAAAAGTTGATTATGTTTCTTATTTTAATGTAGACTTTCTTATTTTAATGTAGGCTTTACATTGTAAGTGTCCTCTTTGTCATGTAAGCCTGTTTGGGCCCTTGTCTTTTGGATTTCTCTAATAAAATCATTGGGCCTCGATATAAAATTCCTATGTAAAAATATTATAATTAACAATAATACCATTTGTTTATGCACTATGGAAGTCATATATATGGGGTTGCTAAGACTGATAGAAATCAAATAAATGGGAAAACTTGGGTTTGTGCCCAAACCCTATGAATGTGGGTATACATATTAAATAGGGAAAATCCCTTTCAAGTGTATTGCAGAGGCACATATAGCCTGGGGTAGCCACACCCCCCATCCACATCCACAATGACTTGCAAAATCCCATTTAAGTGAATTGCAAAATCCCTTTTATTACAGAAACTTAGTAAGCGGGCCCCCAATGACCAATGCAGGCAAAGTGTAAATCAGTCCCCCCCCACCCCCCAAGTGTAAAATCCTGGCTCTGCCCCTGCAGATAATGTTATATGCTCATCGGCTAGAAACACAGTGGACACAAATTGTTTGGAGGATCCAAAGCATCATTTGATAGGCCCTGGCATAGATAGGGTGTGCCCAAAAAATCAGCTCCGTAGGATCATCCTAACCCTTCAATTGGTGGAAGTTAAACATGGACAGATTTATGGTGGTTTATACCGGTCCATTTTAACCATTCCAAATCAAAGGATTGGGTTGATCCTATTGAGCTGATTTTTAGGGCACACCTTATCTATGTCAGGGCCCATCAAATGAATGGTTTGCATCACCCAAACAATATGGGCCCTTACTGTATTTTTTGCCAACTGAGCAGATAGCTATTTGCTCGACCGAGCATAATCACTTTTCCCAATTGTATGTACAACAAAAAGAGGTTATTTAGAATTTTTTAAACATAAATTTTATATAAATATCAAATACCTTGCAAACAAAACAAAAAAAATCAAATTCCTTGCGTAACAATCACTGTCTTTTAGCATTTTATTATAAATGATTACTGTTTTAATTATTTTTGGATTACTATGGACTATTACTCTTTTTAATTGCTGTTCGGTTATAGATTTTGGTACGAGTTTTGGATGAGAATAGGGTCTATTCTCCCCATAAACAGGAAACATATGCAATCAGACATCAGAAACAGTTCTAAATCATCTTTCCCTCTGTTTACAAAGTTTTTATATGATGGCCGACCGGGTAGTGTTTTGACCAGATCAAAAATCAAGGCCCTTGCTATTTTGACGGTCGGGCATCATATATATTCTCTTGTTTACAATTGCTTTATATTATTTTGTTTGTTCAAGTACAAACAAGAAAAAAAGGCAGACTGTGGCCATATTTGGATTGTAGGAATTTTATGGAAAAGTTAGGAAAATAAAAACTTTTTGAGAGTTTCTTACTTTACCTTGTTTGATTACAGATGAAAAGAATAACTTAAAGCACTGCAGTTCAATTTTTGTATAGATAAATCTCCAATATTTTATATTGATATTCCCCTTCGCAAGCCATAACCATATCATTTCCCTCTAAAGTGTATTATTGTGAAAAGGAAAAAATATCCCGGGGATAAAAAATTTGTGACAAATATTTTTCATGCAATCCAAAAAGGGCAAAATGCGAACATGATTATTTAAACAATCATTATTAAGATATAATCTTATTGATCAACCTTGGGTCCCATATGTTTGATCAAGACCATTGATTTGGTGGATCCTCACAAGGCAACCATTAGGATTTTGGTCTTACTTTACATGCTAGCCCGATCTTTAATGTCAACAACAACTAAATCTATCGTTAAATTAGGGCATGTTTGGCAACCATGAAAAAGGAGGTCACCGAGTTTTCTTCTTGACATACAATTAAACATGAATAAAACTCGACGCACTAGAAAGGTGAGCAGGCCAAAGACAAATGAGTCGGATAATTAATACACTCTACTACCTTATTTAAAATGCGGCCGCCAATAATACTAATTATCAGAGCCCAACTGTAATAACCTATATATTTTGTAAATAAAGTTATTTATTATGTAAGGTATTTAGTAGCTATAAAAAATTTAGTTTTATAATATGTTTTTAGTTTTATATTTATAAGTTCTGAAACAGGTAAAGGCAAAATCACAGTTATAGGTTTTAAACAACGTCAGGCAACCCATGTGAGAAAAATGCATTTTTTGGAGATTGGAGTGAGTTTGTTGTATGCCAAGCCATGTTTACCCATTGCATAACCACATAAAATCTATTAATCATATGATTGGTGGTCGATGCTATGGGAGATAATTTTTAGACCACGGTATCAACTTTCAGGATGGATTTTTTGAGTAAGCTCACCCTCGCGGGATCGTGACCCACTGTCCTAGCCATTGTAGCATGTGTTGCCTATGGCACAAAGGGCACGATGACTTTCATTCTCACCTTCACCCGTCTTATCATCAGATGGGAAAAATTAAGAAAGAAAAGAAGACTGGCAAAAATATCTTCTTTTTCTTTATGCATAGACACCTAATTTGTCTTTTATTTCTTACTTAGGGAAAAGACATCTTCTCCATTTCCATAAGTGACATTGTGGTAGCATTAATTATTAATGACCTTTTTTTGACTTGGGACTTGGGAGTGAGGGAGGTGCAACATCTCATAGGTATGGAAGGGGAAGTGTATTCCTTTGTTATTCCATTCTTACATGCTGTAAATTAAAGGCAAAAGAAGGAATTCTCATTGGGGAATAAGACAAAAAGTTTGTCACCCCTTTCAAACTTCTTCTATTTGGTAGCGGGTGCGACAAGTTTAGCGTCTTGATCTGACATTTCAGTTGGGTATTGAATGAAAGTTTGTTTTAGCAACAATTGATAAGTAATTGTTAAAAATCTAAGAGTTGTTTTTCTCTTGATGGTGCCATCCTCTAGCTTGATTATGTTTTACAAGAGAAGATCTTTGTACTCCCATTATTATCATACTTGAAGTTTTTCCTGAATTGCACTTTGAAAGGTTTTCCACTTAAAAAAATATCAGTGCGTGTCTTCTTGTTTGATTCATTTTTGTTGTTCCATTCTTGTTATATTTCGTATATTTTTTCTACGGGTTTCGATTCTCTAACTCATGGTGCAGTACACTCCGAAAGACTTTTTTTGCCTTCAAGTGCATATAAAGCATGGCAACTTGGGGTCGTCGCACTAAAACTTGAGGCTGTCTCTCTGAAACTTACCCCAAGTTTTAGTGAGACCACCGCATATTTTCCTAGACGATCCTAAGTTTTAGAAAGATGACCACAAGTTTTCCTACACGATCCCAACTTTCCATTCTTCTTCTACCTCTTCTTTTCCATTTTTTCGCGGTGTCTTCCAAGATTAAAGTTATGGCTTACTTAGAATGATATCATTATAAATTGAAGGTCCCTCTAATAAAAACTTGAACAGTTCTTGTTCAAGTTTGTAATTAAACAAATGACAAATAAGAAGTTTTAGAAAAACTTTTATTTCCCGAATTTTTTCAAAAAATTACTTAGATTATATGAAAAATGATTTTTGGAGGTATCCAAAGAGTCTCTAAATCACCCTGCACTTGAGCCTAGCTATCAAGCCAAGCCAAACAAGGAAGCATTGAAACAAGATATGGGACGTTCTAATCCAAGATCCATGAAGGGTCTCACATAGTAGAAAAAATGTAGGACAGATTCCGTGGTGGACAAAGGGAAACGGGTGGTTGGGTGTCACTTGGCTTACACGTGGACGGTCCAAACTCACTCTCTCTCACTAACTCGCACACATATATCTTAACTTATATCCCTTCCTATATCCTAAACTTCTGATACATGTATCTTTGCTTTCTTTTACTAGGCACCATGCATTCTAAAGCTACATTGCACGGTCTTCTTTCCCCTATGAGTCCCATCTATTTCTTTGTTCTCATCTCTACCCAATTGGTGAACTTTTACATGAATGAAAAGTGGGCGTATACTTATCATATTGAAGATGTGAACCAAATGAAGAGAACCCAATTGATATTTTTTCATGCTTCCCTATGAGTCCCATCTATGTCTTTGTTCTCATCTCTACCCAATTGGTGAACTTTTACATGAATGAAAAGTGGGCGTATACTTATCATATTGAAGATGTGAACCAAATGAAGAGAACCCAATTGAGATTTTTTCATGCTTCCCTTGATAGTGACTAGCCATTGCTTAGAGGAACTCTCCAGTGATGTATGTCTTGGGATGTAGCTTACAAGAAGCTGGTTTTGGGCCATAAGGATCTTGTATTAGGTTGACAAAGGGATGCATGTGGACCCTTTTTGTCAGTGGGTGGTCTAACACTACAAGAAATAAGGTTTTTACTGGCATACTTTTACCGGCGGACCTTTAGTGCATCCCTTTGTGGCATAGAGCCTATCTCTCTCATGAAGGTCTTGTATCAGGTTTACAAAGGGCCTGAGGGTGGGATCCTTTATGGCACTGGGTGGTCTAAACTTGGTGCCTTTGGTGCATCCCTTTGTGGCATAGGCCTCTCTCTCTCTCTCTCTCTCTTCAAAGCAGAGAAGCTACATGAGGTTAGGCATGGTCACATCCTGGGGACAAGGGAAACGAAAACCAAGATTTGCTTTATCAGGTATCAAACGTGATCTACGGGCAAATATAACACCTTTCAGCAGTATCAATATAGTCACATGGATCGTAAATGCCCCAAGACGTTGGTCTCTAACTAGACAAGTAAATGCTTGACCTGTAAAACTCACTAGGACCATGATCTGTCATTACGTGCGAAAGAAGGACAGAAAGATCAAACCTGCTAGCAAATACTAGAAACAAAATAGGCTTTCTACATAGTCATGAGGTGCTTAACGGACCCTTTTAATCTTGTCAAAACTCTTCCCGGCGTGATGTAAAAACAATTTTTTGGGTTGCCATGGCCCCCCAATGACCAATGCAGGCAAGTGTAAATTAGTCCCCCGTGTAAATTCCTGGCTCTGCCCCTGTTCACATCCCTCCATTAAAAGACTTGACAAGGGTCTGCATTGTGTGGTATAGGCAGGTGCATGGTTTTGGACTTTGTGGCCCGACATGAGGTGCCCATTAGTGTGCAATTGTGCCCCCATGCATATCTCCCTCTTGCATTGTTGTCATGCACTCTCATGTGAGTGCTCCTCCTCCTCTAGGGTTCACTAAAAGGTGCTTTTTTATATTATATATTTATTTTGAGGAGATGATTAGTGGATTTGAAATGTGGGTTCCTAGGGATCGTATAGATGTCATCCACCCAAATAAATGCTTGTTTATTGAGAAAAGCTTTATTACTTTTATGGTACGTTTGGCTACCATGAATTGTTGTTCTTGATAAATCGTACCTTTATCAAGAACAACAATTCATGGTAGCCAAACGTGCCCTTAGATGAATTACAATGACTTGAAAATGTCCTTGTGATCATGATACATAAAACCTTTAAGTACTGTTTTGGTTTGGTAATTAGGGATAGTAGAGATTCTGGGATCGCTCTTTGTTCAGCGATCACAGGAGAATGTATCAAACTAATGCACATAACTATTTCATATGATCATATCTATGGCCGTTGAAAGTTAATTCATGTGATCAACACTGTAGGATCCGTTAATCATGTGGTTTTCGGGCCCACATATGCATCAGACATATTTCCTTGTGATGTTCATTCCTCTCGAATGAAAAAATGGCCTTCCTAAATGCACAGATATTGTGATCCCTAACCCAAGTCTTTAGGAAAGTGATTTCCTAGGGAATACATTTGTTTACCATTGGTGGCTTCTAAGGCTGAGTTTGGAATCAGGGATTGCGATTCTCCCTTAAACAGTACGAGAAAAAAAAATAAAAATAAAAATAAAAATTCCATTATGACCGGGGTGGAATCAGAATACTCCCTCTTGGGTTGGGAAACAGATTCCGGCATTTTCAATTGTGTCAATTTCGCTCCCTTGATACTTTTCTTTTCTTCAAATCAAATGCTGGAATTGGGCATATTTGAATCGGATCCCGATTCCAGCACTGGCTTCCAGCAATCCAAACACACCCTAAGAGATGGGATTGGGAATCATCATATGTGCTACTATTTCCCCCTCAATGCTCTCACCCATTATCCAAAAAGCACATTTCTACAAAAGCAGAAAAGTTTTCCGTTACTGTTTTGCCTTTCTCTTTCGTTTACAGTGGAGATGGAAGCTAAAGATCACTTTCATAAAAGCTCACCACCAAGATATTTCAATGTGGAGAGAGAAATGGGACCAAGCCTTTGCCCCAAAAAAACAAAATGCATATGATTTGAATGACGTGGGCTAATAGTATTTGCGTCGATGACAAAATCGAAAATATCTTTGATTATTTCTTTTTTGGTAGTTAATATGGGATAGAACTTCACTCTATACTTTTTGTATGAAACTAATAATATCTTTTAGAGAAAAGTGTTCCTGCGCAGCTGCGCAGAGAGCTCCCTGAGCTTAAGTGGCTTAGGCTTAAGCGCAGGGACCCGCTGTACGAACCAATCGGTGGCTTTTTAAGCCACTTAAGCTCCCTGTGCAACTGCGCAGGAACACTTTCATCTATCTATTAATGTTTTTAGCAATATTTTAAGGGAGGTTCTGCAAAATAAACTTCTACTTTGCTTTATTTGAAAAAAGAGTCTTCAGTTTGACAATTTGCGAATCGAGTCATCACATTTGAGTGAATTTTGCAAATCCGGTGTTGTCATAATTTTGTGAGCAAAATACCCATGGTGGATCTTAGTGCAGTGTGGGCACAAATCAAGGTCCATTCCTAGTAGCATCATAGGTGTGTATGCGGGTCCAGATAGAAGTACTATAGAGTAGTACAAATGGCGTCTTCAGAACGTATGATTTGCATGAAAGATTATGTTGCATGTGTGCATCTGATGTAGAACCAATTTTAGTACTATCCAAGAGCTCTAATGGAGTTAGAATCCCACGTGTATAGTTAGAGAAGTTAAGAGTCATGCTTCAATTTGAAGTCCTAGTAGATGTTACAATGGAGTACTAGTCGGAATTTTCTTCACTGGGTTTTAGTGTCCCGTTAGATTATAACTCACTTAATGATTTTTGTTGAGTTTAGGTATATTCAAATTTTACTATTTTTGAAGAGGGAAGTGATATTTACGCCCCTTTTGATCACCAGGGACACCCAGCGTCGTCAGTGTATCAATGACAAAAGGTAGGCTATTGTACTTGATGTCAGAAAAATGCAGTGGGTTTGATTTCAACGTACACTGGCAATGGGTGTCCCTGGTCATCAAAAGGGGCGTAAATATCATTTCCCTTATGAAAAGGTTGAATTTTACTATTTTAGGAAACTTACCATTTTATTAAGTACGCAAACTTACCATTTTAGTGTGTACACAGACCTAATATCTTTTGGAAGTATTAGAACTTACTATTTTTAGTAGGTCTACAAATGTGGATTGAAGAGAACCCCTAGTCTTTTTTCTTTTTCTGTCTATTTTCATTTCTTCTTTGGGTATATAGTATAACCCTATGTATGTTCTAATATAAGCCCAATAAGATAATGGGCCGGTGTAGTGGGCCTACATGGGCTAGAGTCTATTAACCAGTTAATAACCCTAGTGTATCTCTATATATGTCACAGAAAGAATTCCAGAAACTTCTAATTATATCTAGAATAACGTAGAAGATTTTGGAATGTCCTAGAATGTTCTAAGCATCTCTAGAATTATGTAGAGTGCTCTAGAATCTTCTAGACCCTCTAGAATTATGTAGCTTATTCTAGAACCTTCTAGAACTTAGTAGAAGGGTAGAAGGCTCTAGAAGTGGGAATGTGTGAATATTCTAGAAGAGGGTTAGACATTTTGTAAAAGAATATATTTGAAATATTCCTAGAATAATCTAGAGAAAGAAGTATGTAGAAAGGGATCTAGAATGATCCCTTATGGCCTATAAAAGGGGAAAAAACCCCTCATTTGTGAACAACCTCAGAAAGTTGTAAGCATTCTTCAACTAATAGAAGCTCTCTTTCTATACTCTTAAGTGTTCTTCTAGCATTCTCCTAGTTGGGTAGAAGGCTGACTTGTGCTAAGCAATGAAGTGCTAAGTGCAAGTGCCGCACAGTTTTAGCTAACGAAATTGCTAAGCCCGTGACAAGTGGTATTAGAGCCAAGTTCACGTGGGGACATGATGGAAGGCAAGATGGAAGCCATGGCGAGCCACGAGATTGTTGAAGTGCCGGTTGAGGGGCAACCTAATGTTGCTGCCCTGACCAAGTCCAAGAAGGGTGGCCGGTCGAAGGAGGTTTCGAAGGACCCTATGGCATCGGTGGAGGCACAATTGGCTAAGGTAGAGCTTACCGTGGCTGATGGGAAAGATCAGCTCGAGGATTTGGACCGACGCTTTGAAGAGCTCGAGGAGGGGAACAAAGAGCTTCGTGGAGAGTTGCTCGGTACCTTGAACTCCATCTCTGACATGCTGAGGAAAGAGATCCAAGCCTTCCAAGACCGAGTTCTCGGTGAGCTTGAGACCATGCATGGGGAAATAGAGGATGTGAAGGCGGATTGGGCGCTATGCAAAAGGGCAGTGACTAGTGGTGTGGTCACTACCCACTCAACCCCCAAGATTGATGTACCCAAGCCTAAGGGCTACCATGGGTCAAGGAATGCAAGGGAGCTTGATAACTTTCTTTGGAGCCTGGAGCAATATTTCGAAGCCATGACCATTGATGATGAAGCTACCAAGGTAAAGACGGCTCCTCTTTACCTCCACGATACTGCGGCTTTGTGGTGGCGACAATGACATGCCGATATCGAGAGAGGTACGTGCTCTATCGAATGTCGGGATGATTTCAAGAAGGAAATTAAGAAGCAATTTTACCCTGAGAATGTTGAGTATGAGGACCGTGGTAAACTTAGACGTCTATCCCATAAGGGGACTATCCGGGACTATGTGAAGGAGTTTTCGGAGCTCTTGCTTGAGATCCCGGATATGTCTGAAAAGGATTCCCTCTTTACCTTCATGGATGGACTCCAACCATGGGCCAAGCAAGAGTTACAACGTCGTGGTGTGCAAGACCTTGCGTCGGCTATGGCAATGGCAGAATCCTTAATTGAATTTTTTAGGAGGGGGGATTCCTCTAAACCTAAGCGACCAACCCACAAGGGCAAAGATGGGGGAGGAGACAAGGGCAACTACGACCATAAAGAAGGTCAGTCGAGGCCACCAAAGAGCAGGGAAAGTACCACCAGGACAGCAAGGGTGGTGGTGACAAGCATAAGGCCCCATTGGCATGCTTCTTGTGTAGTGGGCCACATCGAGCAATAGATTGTCCAAAGAGGGGGAGACTCACTGCCATCATTCAGGCGGAGGAGGAGAAGCCAACCCACGAGGAGAAGGGCATGGGTTCCCTCCAAATCCTCACTGCAATCAAGGGCAAGGTGGAAGTCCTAAAGACTATTTCTAAGGGACTTATGTATGTAGAAGCTCACGTAGGAGAAAAGTCCAGCCATGCTTTGGTGGACACTGGGGCAAGCCATAACTTTGTTGCTAAAGGTGAAGCAGAGAGATTAGGTCTCAAGGTCTTAAAGGAAAATGGTTGGATCAAGGCGGTTAACTCGGAGGCCAAGCCTATGTTTGGTGTAGCACGCGGAGTGAAGCTGCGCATCGACGAGTGGCAAGGTGATGTTAACTTCTCTGTGGTTCCTATGGATGATCACTCTACGGTGTTGGGCATGGAGTTCATGGAGAGTGTCAAGGCATTCCCTATCCCCTTCGCTAATTCTATGTGCATCATGGAGGAGGGAGCAACATGCATGATTCCTGCAACCAAGGGGTCTATCAAAGGCCCTAAGATTCTATCAGCAATACAATTCTCCAAAGGTGTAAGAAAGAAAGAAGCCAGTTACCTTGCTACTCTGCGAGAGGTGACAACCCAGACACTGCCTTGCATGGAAGGTATACCAAGGGAGATACAAGTTGTCCTTGATAAAAACAAGGACATGATGCCCAAGGAGCTTCCTAAGAGACTACCACCTAGGCGGGAGGTAGATCACAAGATAGAGTTGGAACCGGGTGCCAAACCCACTGCTATGGTACCTTACCGCATGGCACCCCCGGAGCTAGAGGAGCTTCGGAAGCAATTGAGGGAGTTACTTGATGCGGGATACATCCAACCCTCCAAGGCTCCTTATGGGGCACTGGTGTTGTTCCAAAAGAAGCATGATGGGTAGCTGCGGTTATGCATAGACTACCGAGCGCTCAACAAGGTGACAGTGAAGAACAAGTACCCCATCCCTCTCATTGCCGATTTGTTCGATCAGCTTGGCGGAGCACGATATTTCACTAAGCTAGACTTGAGATCGGGGTATTACCAAGTGAGGATAGCCGAAGGAGATGAGCCTAAGACCACGTGTGTAACAAGGTATGGCTCTTACGAGTTCCTGGTTATCCCTTTTGGCCTCACAAATGCACCAACCACATTCTGCACTCTCATGAACAATGTCTTCCATACTTTCCTGGATCGATTCGTTGTTGTCTACTTAGATGACATAGTGGTGTATAGCACCACATTAGATGAGCATGTTGAGCATTTGAAGCAAGTCTTCCAAGTATTACGAGAAAACCAACTCTATGTGAAAAAAGGAGAAATGCTCATTTGTCCAAGAGGAGGTGACTTTCTTGGGGCACAAGATTGGCGGTGGTAAGCTAAGGATGGATGAAGGCAAAGTGCAAGCCATATAAGAGTGGATGCCTCCCACTAAGGTCACAGAGTTACGCTCATTCCTTGGCTTGGTTAACTACTATAGGCGCTTCATCAAGAGCTACTCGGCAAATGCAGCTCCATTGACAGATCTCTCGAAGAAAAACCGCCCTCGGGAGTGGACGGCCGCATGCCAACGAGCCTTTGAAACAATGAAAAAGACAGTCATGGAGGAACCTGTCCTGGCTCTTCCTGACCACACCAAGCCTTATGAAGTACACGCAGATGTGTTAGACTTTGCAATAGGAGGAGTTCTAATGCAAGATGGCTATCCCATTGCGTATGAGAGCCGAAAGCTCAACGACGCAGAACGACGGTACACAGTGCAAGAGAAAGAGATGACCGTTGTTGTACATTGCTTGAGAACATGGCGACATTACTTATTGAGCTCCAAGTTCGCGGTGAAGACGGACAATGTTGCCACAAGTTACTTTCAGTCCCAGAAGAAGCTAAGTCCCAAGCAAGAACGGTGGCAGGACTTCTTAGCAGAATTTGACTACACCCTGGAATACAAGCCAGGGAAAGTGAACTTAGTAGCAGATGCTCTGAGTCGTAGGGCTGAGCTTACTACATTGAGTCGTCCCAATTGTCAACTACTAGATCGGGTTAAGGAAGGGTTGCAGCATGATCCGACGGCCAAGACTATCATTGATTATGTGAAAGAAGGGAAGACGCGATGGTTTTGGCTAAAGGGTGATTTGCTCTACACGAAGGGGGACAGGCTCTATGTTCCTAAATGGGGGAATCTCAGGCGAGACATTCTCAAAGAATGTCATGATACCAAGTGGGCTGGACATCCCGGATTGCACCGGACTCTAGCCCTTGTAGATGACATATGCTATTGGCCTCGAATGCGTGATGATGTGGAGGCCTATGTGAAGACTTGTCATGTGTGCCAAAAAGACAAAGTGGAGCACCACTCTCCAGCAGGCTTACTTGAACCACTACCAATACCAGAGCATCCATGGGAAAGCATCTCTATGGACTTCATCACTAAACTGCCAAAGTCAAAGGGTTGTAGTAGCATCATGGTAGTGGTTGACAGATTCTCCAAGTATGGTGTGTTCATACCAGCTCTAACAGAATGCACAGCAGAAAAAGCGGCTAGGCTATTCCTAAAGCACGTGGTGAAGTATTGGGGAGTTCCTAAATCCATCGTCAGTGACCGAGACTCACGCTTCACTGGCCGATTCTGGACAAAACTCTTCAAACTCATGGGAACGGATCTTAAATTCTCTACTAGCTACCACCCCCAAACAGATGGGCAAACCGAGCGGGTGAATGCATTGCTGGAGATGTATTTAAGGCACTATGTGAGAGAAAACCAACGAGATTGGGCCAAGTTGCTGGATGTTGCCCAATTCTCCTATAACTTGCAACAAAGCGAATCAACAGGCCATAGTCCGTTCGAGCTTGCCACAGGACAACAACCTCTAACGCCACAAGCAGTTGCTACGGGTTACGCGGGAAGGAGCCCAACTGCTTATAAAATGGCCAAGGGGTGGCATGAACAAGCAGACATCTCACAGTCCTACTTAGAGAAGGCATCTAAGAAAATGAAGAAGTGGGCTGACAAGAAAAGGCGTGCGGTGGAATACCAAGTGGGTGACCATGTCTTAGTAAAGCTTTTAGCACACCAAAGGTCACAACAAGACCGGCACAAGGGGTTGGCAAGGAGATACGAAGGTCCTTATGAGATAATTAAGAGCAAAAGCAAAGCCGCTTACCAACTCCAATTGCCGCCTGAGCTAAAGATTCACCCGGTCTTTCATGTTAGTCTTTTAAAACCCTATCATGTCGATGGGGAAGATCCAAGCCGGGGTGAGTCTAGGAGATTCCCAACAACTATAGTGGCCTCATATGACAAAGAGGTAGACTACATCCTTGCTGATCGAGAGGTACGAAGATCTGGCATTCCAAAATACAAAGAGTACTTGGTGAAGTGGAAGAACTTACCAGACAGCGAGGCAAGTTAGGAACCTGAGAACGTGCTACAACAATTCAAGGATGCGATCGAGAGGTTCAAGGAAGAACAGACGACGAGGGCGTCGCCAGATTAAGTGGGGGAGGATTGTCACAGGAAGAATTTCAGAAACTTCTAATTATATCTAGAATAACGTAGAAGATTCTGGAATGTCCTAGAATGTTCTAAGCATCTCTAGAATTATGTAGAGTGCTCTAGAATCTTCTAGACCCTCTAGAATTATGTAGCTTATTCTAGAACCTTCTAGAACTTAGTAGAAGGGTAGAAGGCTCTAGAAGTGGGAATGTATGAATATTCTAGAAGAGGGTTAGATATTTTGTAAAAGAATATACTTGAAATATTCTTAGAATAATCTAGAGAAAGAAGTATGTAGAAAGGGATCTAGAATGATCCCTTATGGCCTATAAAAGGGGAAGAGCCCCTCATTTGTGAACAACCTCAGAAAGTTGTAAGCATTTTTCAACTAATAGAAACTTTCTTTCTATACTCTTAAGTGTTCTTCTAGCATTCTCCTAGTTGGGTAGAAGGCTGACTTGTGCTAAGCATTGGAGTGCCAAGTGCAAGTGCCGCACGGTTTTAGCTAACGAAATTGCTAAGCCCGTGACAATATATAGGGGCTGGAGGCAACAAACTTGGTATTCCAAACTAGATACCTTGGGTGTAATGCTTCAAGCAACCTCTTGCTTGACTTAATTTCTCTAACAGTAGATTCTTCATGTTCTCTGCCTACATTTTTATGAGTAGACGAAGTGGGTTTATTTCTTTTTTTGCCTTTCTTGGTTTGAAAGTTAGTTTTATATTTTTGTCATTTTTATCCTTCTAACGAGTAAATAGATTAGTTTTAGAGAAGGGTATACTTTCTTTTCCATTAGATTAGTCATAATTATGTTCTTAGTCAACTTTAAAATTGTATGCACATTCTTCATGAAGATCACGATTTTTTAGAATGTCAAGCTCAATCACAACTAGTTTGGGCCTAAATTAGAACACCAATAAATCACAACTAGTTTGTGTTGTCACAATATTTTAACTTCATGTAAATTTTCTAAAGGATTCATTAGCCCACCCCAACTACTTTGGGACAAAGGCTTAGTTGAGTTGAGTTGAGTTGCAGTAAGATCCAAGCCCAATCACAGGTTCTTAAGAAAAACTAGGAGATTATGTTTTGTCATCCCAATAGACAAAATCCTGGTGCTCCAAAGTGGTATCAATGCCTCATCAGTCTCAATTATATCATCCTTTCTAATTCCGCAAAAAACAATATGATTTTCGTTGCAAAATAAATTTAGACCTTATAAATCCAATACACATTGTTTGGATCCAATTGTTCGGTTCCCTTGGAGACATTGGACCACCTGGATCCATTGACAACCCTAATGCCCAAATTTATGGGTGTCAATATCAATTCCAAATTTATAATTTGAACTGTCACAATGGCGTGAAGTTATAGATCTGAGATGGGGCCTACTAAACAGATGGCCAGGATCAATCGGCATTGAACAAACACTTGCTCTCTCTCTCTCTCTCTCTCTCTCTCTCTGTGCAATGCAAGCAACCCTTTTCTCTGAAAGGAGGGTTTTTTACTCGATCTTCAAATCTCTCACCAAATCTTCCTCATCCAAACGCATGTTTTCCCCTATCATTACCCAAAAATCTGACCTTTCCTTGAAAGAAACCCAAATTCAAGAGGAACCCAACTCTTTATCTTCAACATTAGAGAATCCCTCGAAAGAAAAATCGGTTTTTTCTCCTTTCACGTTTTCATCTATCAACAGCCAAAAATCAGACCTTTCCTTGATACAAACCCCCATTCAAGAGGAACCCAAATCTTTATCTTGGAGAATAGAGAAGCTCCCCAAGGGCAATTCGGTCATTTCCGCTTTCCAGAGCTGGATGGGTGAGGGTTTCCCAGTCCATAGGGGTGAAATCTTCCACGCCATTAATCGATTAAGGAAGTTGAAGATGAACAAACGAGCCCTCGAGGTAAATTTTAATCGATTCTTGTAAATAAAAATCTTTAGCTTTATAGTGCCCGAATACTAGTTTTTATGGGTTTTTTGTGCTCTTAATTTATGTAAACGTTTTTGGGTTTCTCTTTGCTAGGCAGGGCTTTCTTTTTTCTTTTTTCTTTTTTACTTCAATATTTTTCACTCTATTTTTTTTTTCTCTCTTTTTGGGTATTTGGGTATGATGGAGGGTAATGTGCATATCTGCTGGTTTTATAGAATCTGAAATTATATAGTTGTTTTCTATGAAGTTTGTTGTTTATATACTTGTTGAATTTCTAACAATAGACCTTGGGTGTGTCTGTAATGTTCTGAATGCTCCATATTAGATTTACAATCAGTTCTACAATTTTATTCAATATGGTTTTCTTACAAACTGATTAGATATTAGAACAACAATGTTATAGTCTTATTACAAACTGATTTGATATTAGAACAGCAAAGTAAACGATGGTGTTGAAACTATGGTATTGGTATATAGACACCTTCCAAAATGCATACTTGAATGCACTTATAGGTAAGCTGGGATTGAACCTCCATCCTCTAGTTGAAGTCTTGAAGAACAAAGCCTTGACCATTGAGCTAGAGGCTCATATATATACTACTTAGATATATATGCTCTATACTATAAACAAACATTTGCAGTTTGAACAGTACTATTGATCCATTATGCTGCTTCAAGTATCAGCAGTTCAATGGATCTATGCCCGTGTTTTTTGGATCTTGGTTTACTACCTCTTTTTTCATTAACATCTTAATTTTCTGCCTTAGCAGGTGGAATCTCTAGCCAAAGATGTTGCACTCTAGAGCCCCAACTCCCTTAAATTATGAAAAATTGCAATATCCAATCTGTCTTTGCCTCTCTAGCCTTGTGTCAGTTGTAATTTCATACATTCTCTACAATGCTTTGTCTAATACCTAACTTTTGATTAGAACACTAGCCGCTGAAAATTAAGGGAGCTTATACTTGCACAGTCGCACATTGTATTGATTGATTATTGATACACCCACTATGTATTTTAAACTTCATTCAATGGTTATTAAAACTAGTTCGGAGTTGAACAACCAAAGAGAAAATTGAAAACAATGGGAGGATCTTCTTAGAAAAAGGTGGTGTAAATATTAGTTTCTAGATTGATTTCCATCTTTGTTGTCATCAAAATATCGATATAAAACATTGGCCTAGCTTATATTTGCACCTTGTATTGATAGACACACCTGCTATGTATTTTGAACTTCATTCCATGGTTATTAAAACTTGTTGGGAGTTGAAAAGCCAAAGAAAAAATTTGGTTATGTATTAAAACAAGGTGGCGTAAATATCAGTTTCACAATTTTGTTGTCATCAAAATATAGATATTAAAAATTTGCTTCTAAAACATATCTTTGTATATGCTTAGTTGGTGCTATATGTTTACTTGGCGCTCCCAGCAGGGGCAAGGCCAGAAATTTTGCACAAGGGGGGCAAAAATTATACTAATTTTTTTCTCCAAACAAATGAAAGCAATATTATAGTAAAGGGGGGCATATTTTAGAAGGAAGGGATATAAAAATGGTACAATTAAAATTTTAAACTTATTTTCTATCTTAGGGATGATTGGAAAGGGGGGCATATATTTAAAAAAAGGGGGTAAGTATAAAAAACAATTAAAAAATAAAGGTTTTTTTTTTCCCCAAAAAATTAAGGGGGGCAATTGTCCCCCTTCCCTTTCAAGTGCCATCGCCCCTGGTTCCCAGTTTGCATGGATTTCTAAAATTAAGATGTCTTTGCTTCTGCTTCTTATCATACACTTTGTGCAACCAAGCACCACATTTCTACCTACATGGTTGCGCCTATCAAGATGTTTTTCTTTTCTAAAATAATGGAAATGCTCTCTTAATATTGGGATACGGCTCAATCGCTTAGAGAACGAGCCAATTGTGAAATGGATGGAAGATATCTGATCAAACTATTGCTCTTGATTAAAACCAATATTATTGTTTCGATTAATAACAGACTGATTTTGTAAAATAAGAAAAGAATCCTATCATATATCTGCACTATAAAATGCCACCCAATGATTAAACAACACAGGGCAAGGCTCCTAAATGAATCCAATAGCCAAGAGATATGATATTATTCTTCACCCAGTGCATGTTTGCAACTTATTTTCAGGGTAAATAGGTCCCAGATCCATAAAAAGTCAGTTGGGCCCACAGATTTTGTTAGACGATTTGCTATGATCTACAACTTTGTACTCTAGAACCATAAAAAGTCAACTGGTCCAGCAGATTTTGATAGACATTTTGCTATGTTCTACAACATTGTAAAGGGATGGATCTGGGGAACTTTAGATTCTTCAATATCTCAAGAATTTAATTGTGCTTATTTTTTCGCCTCTTAACTTATTAGAGCCAACTTTTATTTGCACTCTAACCATTTTGTTATAAACTAATTTGCATATTCATGTCCATTTTCTGGAAGCAACAATTGGTTGAAGAGAGACATAATGAAACCCAATGAGACTGAACTTCTTCTTGCATATTACAGGTAATGGAGTGGGTGATCAGAGAGAGGCCTTATAAGCTGACAGAACTAGACTACTCTTATCTGCTGGAGTTCACAACTAAAATTCATGGTATTTCGCAAGGAGAGAGCCTCTTCACTCATATTCCTCTCTTGTTCCAAAACGAGTTACTTTACAACAATCTTGTATTGGCCTGTCTGGATAAGGGCTTGATCAGACTATCATTGGCATACATGAAGAAAATGAGGGAATTGACATTTCCCATCTCATACTTAGCATTCAACCGCCTTATAATTCTCCATTCCTCACCAGGCCGCAGGAAAGCTATCCCAAGAATCCTTACACAAATGAAGGCTGATGGCGTGATCCCACACCCATCCACATATAACATTCTCTTGAAAATCGAAGCGGATGACCATAATATTGAAGGATTGATGAAAGTGTTCAATGAAATGAAAAGATCAAATGTTGAGCCAAATGAGGTTACTTACTGCATTCTTGCTACTGCACACGCCGTGGGAAGGTTATATGCCGTCTCTGAGGCATACATAGAGGCTGTGGAGACATCCAAAACAGGTAAGAACTGGTCAACACTGGATGTTCTACTTATCTTATATGGATATTTGGCAAAGGAGAAAAAACTCGAGCGCACGTGGGAGGCTATTCAAAATCTTCCCAATGTCAAATATAAAAGCTATGTGTTGGCAATCGAAGCATTTGGGAGGATTGGAAATATGAACAGAGCCGAGGAAATATGGTTTGAAATGAAGTCAAAGAAACGAATGAAGTTGACTGAGCAGTTTAATTCTATTATATCAGTTTACTGTAGACACGGGTTTATTGATAAAGCATCAGAGATTTTCAAAGAAATTGAGCTGAATGGCTGTAAACCAAATGCCATAACTTATCGTCATCTTGCATTGGGTTGTTTGAAATCGGGTTTGGTAGATGAAGCGTTGAAGACACTTGAGGTGGGGATGGATCAGACTATGAGCAAATGGGTTAGGAGATCAACACCATGGTCGGAGACTACACTTTCTATTCTTGAAATTTTTGCTAACATGGGTGACGTTGAAAATGCGAATAAGTTGTTCGCGGAGTTGAAGGAATCAAGGTTTAGCAGGTATACTTTTGTGCATAACACTCTGTTACGGGCTTATGTGAAGGCTAAGGTTTATACCCCGGACTTTTTGAGGAGGATGATCCTTGGAGGTTCAAGGCCTGATGCTGAGACTTATGGTCTCGTTAGGCTTGTAGAGCAGTTTAGGACCTGAATTTGCCAGGTAACCTTTGAATCAGTAAAGAGGAGAATTCTTCCAGTGGTACTAAAACAGAGTAAAATACCAATCTAATGTGCAAAAGGGAGGAAACTAAATGCTCCATGGGTTTCAAGAGAAAAAAAATTGAAGGTGCAGGGTTTAGTTTGCACCATATTTATGGTTAACAGTTCAGTTTGCACATTGAAGTTCGCTAAGTTCAGAGATAACGCAAGAGAGAGCCAAACACCCATGGAATTTGCTAAATTGTAACTGAAATTGCTCTACTTTGGATCCATTTTTACAGGACTCTTCAAATCATCATCCATTTTATATGTTTGGGGTTGAGCCCTTAGGATGACGCTTTTGGTAAAGATTTTTTTTTAATGATAACACATGGAGATATGAAAGAGGAGAAATAGATAGGTCTCAATTCAGTTCCTTTTCCATTAATTTCAAAAATAGGGATTGCAATGCTATTTATACAAGATAGTGTCAAATGGCGGTATGGCGGGGATCGGAGGCATAATCCGAGATCATCTTGGTAATTCTCTCTTTTCCTACTCCGGACTGGCGGGCATTTGTGATGCCAACGAAGCGGAGGTATCTGCACTTCTTTATGTTCTTAAATGGTTTATGGATCACAATCTCGGCCCATTAATTGTCGAAGGCGATTCGGCAAATACTGTGGCTTGGGCAACAAATCGGAAGTGAGGGCCTTGGCGAATGGCAAACAAGATTGACGAACTAAGGGATCTGGTGAGAATATTGCGCCCCCTTGTGGTGCATAGGAGGAGATCTACGAATTCTTCTGCGGATGCGCTCGCAAAAGCTGGAGTTAACCAGCATAGCATCTATTGCGAATCATTTTTACTGTCTCAGTTATGATTATAATTTGATTGTAATCTTGGGGTTTCATTTTTACTGTCCCTGCCGGGTTGTACTCTTAATTTTGAAATAAAATTTTGTTACCTTTAAAAAAAAAAAAAAAATAGGGTCAAATGAACAAAAGACCATTAGTCAATAATTCGGCCATTTTTACTACTCCCTTGCAAACTAGATGATGTGCTCTATAGAAAATGTAGAGCATGTCAATGAAATAGGGGTGATGATCAACTATAAAACCTCTTGCAAATGCATCAACAAATTATTATTTACTTGAGAAATAGCTAGAACAAATTTCACAATCTTCTATCTTATGACATATCAAGTGGTTCTCCATCTCAATATGTTTTGTTTTGTTCTATCACGAAAGACTGTCATGAGATTGTTTGATGGTGCTTTGATTGTAGTAGAAAATTAATAATTAACAAACCTGATTCATCGCATTGGTCATGTCTACTCTAGTAAGAGTCAAGTATTAAACTACTTGCATATCATACTATTTTAAGTTTGTGAAAAATTGATTTTCTGCCCTTTTCTTCCACTAATTTTCTTATTTTATCCCGTAGGATATGAGGGTTATTTCTTGGGAATTACATTATAGTTAGGTGGTATTTATGTCTTTTCCATGCATTGTAGGGTTTTATCGTTAACATACAATAATAACCCCATAGTGAGAAGTGAACTATTCCATTCATTATTACATCTCATCTCTCTTTCATTTCCCTCTACTACTCTAACCTCCAACAAGTCTAACTTGGTATCGGAGCAAGGGATTTTTTACATTTTTTTCAAGAGAATCAACGCTCTTGATCATATGACACATTGTTGACATCATTGGGCCGTACACTTGACATCCCTAGCTAGTTGTCGGCCATGGGCTAGGCTTGAAACCAACATGGCTTAGTTGCACAAATCATTCTCATATTGATAGTAATTTTTTGGAAATTGTCAAGGAGTTATTTGATATTTTTCTATTCTTCTAGGAAAAATCCATAAATACCAATTTGGGGGTGTGTGTGTGTGTTGTTTTCTCTTAGCTCAAGGCCTGCTTCGAAGGGGATTGCTTCCTTTTGGGCCTTTTTTTTGGCATAGGAACACAATAGGGGTATCGTTTTTCCGATCGGAGCTCTTGTGAGGGAATTCTACTGGCCTTTGTGGCTGCATCCAGAAATTTTATGTTTTAGGTTGATGGTAGTTTTATCTCAATTCAAGACATATTTTTTAGGAGGATTAATCTATTTCGGGTCATTTTATGTATTAGAATACAATGGTGGTGTCCTTTTTCATATTGGAGCTCGTGTGAGTGAGTTACATTGACTTTTTGTGGATGCATTACTTAAGCATTCTCCATTTTGGTGTTGTTTCTACTGAAATATGTGTGTTTTTCACATTATTTAGAGTTAGGGTTGAGAATCTTCCTTTTTGGTTGGTTTTAGTTATCTCACACAAAAAATAGCCTCTCTGATAGATCTGAAGTGAACTCCTTGAGTGCAGAGACTCCGATTTCGAGTTTTGTCGTATTCATTTAATTCATCTTAGGTGGTTGTTCTCCCATGCAAAAGTCAGCTGCGAAATGGCTTTCCGTGAAATTGCCTAGCATATTAAAAGACGCCTTTATCACCATTATAGATCATAGTTTTAGATTCATACATGATAGTAGGACCGAGGCAATATGCCATAATTGTGATGCCAATAATATTCATATACCAAATCATTTTAAACATGGCACTGGATCATGTAAAACAATGATTTTTTCAAATTGTCGGGTACGGGTTGTTTCCAATTCAATTTTTGGCAAAATCTTAGCCTGACCGAACCCAAGTTGGACTCCTATTTTGTCCCTCGTCCCCCCTTTTCTTTTGAACTCAACTCAACTCAACTCAACTCAACTAAGCCTTTGTCCCGAACTAGTTGGGGTCGGCTAATAAATTCTTCAGAAAATTTTCTTTTGAAGTAAAATCGTCGTAAAATTTGTTCTGCGCCAATTTTAAGAGCATCAATGATAACAATACTCCTTTTAAAGAACTTTCCAATAGCTAATAATGGGGATGTAGAATGATCATAACTGGCAATTGTCTTATCCAAATAAAAAAAATTAAAAATAGACAACAAAGGTAGTTCACAGGGCTTCTAAACGTGAAAGATGAAAAGAAGACAATTCCAAGAGTTGAATTCAAATGAGCATCACTTTTAATCTGTCTTATCTCAATTTTTTGATTTATTTTACTATGTTTAATAAGGGATTTGGTAGGGACCATTGCAGAAGGCATTTAGCTGATGATTTGTCGCATGTCAGACCATACACCTCATGAATAACAACAAAATCTGCTGAAAGGTGAGCCTCTCTGTCTGGTCTAACATGCGACAGACCATCTGCGAATGCCTTCTACAATGGTCCCTAGCAAATCCCATTTAATAAAATCTATTCTTAGCTTATTTAGAAAGTTTTGAGTCGGTTCTTTTTTTTTAAAGGGATTCGCTAGGGACCATTGTTGATGGCATTTCGTGGAACGGCTGTTGCATGAGAGAGCAGTGAGTATGTGTGGCTGCTCTCTCATGCGACATCCGTTCTGCGAAATGCCTTCTGCGAGGGTCCCTAGCCAATCCCTAAAAATCTTGTTTTAATATTTAGATTCAAGCAAAGTATTTTAATACGTGATGTTAATTTTTTAGTTTCTTTGTGATTATCGCTACATTAAAAGGCCTATTTAGATTCAACTAAAATTAGTCTTTATTTGCAAATGAAATTATTTTGAGTTAAATTTATTTACAAAGGTGACATTAAGGTCTCTTGGGAAGGATCGAGCCTTTGCTTTAGCATTAAAAAAAGAAAAGACTTTGCTTTACAACCTAGAGGTCGGAGTTTCAATCCTAGCTTACCTACCAAAATAAAAAGGCCTCATTGGGAGCCATATTAACTATATTATTCTTTGAACTATTAAACAATTATTTGCAAATAATTATATTTAACTTCAGAATAACCATATAAGTATGAGATTATATATAAATAATTTTTAAAGGTATCCAAAGAGGCCCTCCTCACTCACGAACTCTCAAAAGCTACTGATGTTGGCACTACCATATTTGATAATTGAATTAACTTATCTTGTCTTTTATTATTTAAAGACACGCCGAGTTTATGCAATTATTAAAACATGTTAGTGCAAATATCAGTGCCAGTAAATATTGGGAAATGTTATATTTGCCCGCTTTTCTTCCCTGGGACAGCCCCTTCTAGTGTAAAAAGAGTCGGCATAGTTTCACTAGAGAGGTCCATTATATCACTTCCCTAAATATTCTATGTTTTTTTTTACAGTGGAGCCATACATGCCATGCGTCATGTGTAGGGGGTGCAACTCGGGTCGGGTTGGATTCGAGTTCATATACATATACGGCCAAACAGAAAATTACAAGAAAAAAACATAATCCTAAGAAAATCATGATAAAATTAGAGGACGGAGGTTGGGTTCGAGTCAGATTGCCATGTCCGAGATTAAACTGGGTTCCTGACCCAAACCCAACCCAACCCAACCCAACCCAAGAAAATGCCAACCCAACCAGAGCGAAAATGGGGTTGGAGGGTTGAGCCCGACCCAAGTTGCACCCTGGTCATGAGTGACATATGCTCCTTAATCAAGAGCAATTTCGTGATTATATCATTTTGGGCATTTCATATCTCTCGTACAACAGGTGTCAGTCAAGAAGGGACGAAGACGTGGGCACCCACATTCCCCGCTCCTATTCCTGACACGTGTACAGTTGGTCACCTTTACCTTTGCGTACGATCATCGCCGTTGACTGTGCGTACTGAACTACCAAGACTCATTTTTGACTGTACGTACTATTTCTCTCCAATAGGAAATCGACACGTCAAACATATCCGTGCAATTTCACCGTGACTGGAATCTACGACCCTGTTATTATTTTTCAAATACCTATCATACCCTCGCATTCCAAACTACTAAGTGCCGATATCATTTTATTGACCTGTACTAAGTGCCGATATCATTAACGGAGAAAAAACTAGGCTACTGATGTTTGCACTACCATGTTTTAATAATTGCACAAACTCAGCTTGTCTTTCTCTAAACAGCTGTAGGAAAAGGGTCTCTAAAGCCGAGAAAAGAAAAATACAAGTTGAATTGGTGCAATTATTAAAACATGGTAGTGCCAATATCAGTAATCAAGAGGGTACATATGTTGGCACTACCTCACTACAGTGTTTTAATAGTTGCACTTTCACATTTTTCATCTTTTATTATTGAAACAAAGTGTCAAGGTTGTTACGGTTCCCCAAAAATCTCAGGCATCAATTAAAACAGAAAAGACAAAAAATATTTCTGCAATAATCAAAATATGGTATTGCCAATATCAGCAGCGAAGCTATTTTTCTCCTTTTTTACAGTTAACACCAGAACAAAGGGCATTCTTGTCATTTAGAAAATATATTAGGCGCTACGGACGAGGTAATTCCGGGGGAAACAGTTGGACGGCCGCTGTAAATCCGACACGTAGCTTTCTTAAAGTGAATGTTTTAAGGTTTGAAAAACAAATATATTCTCCCCAATTTTTTCCCCAGGGACACACCCTTTTAGTGTATTTATGATTATGACTACTTTTTTACACTACAGTAGTACAGTGGGGTGAGGGTGACCTTTTATAAAATGAAAAACCCTAGCAACCGCACGCACAACTGCCCGCATTTGTTTATTCCGGTTCGGAAATCCTTGTTAAGTCTTCCGAAGAGAAAGGAAACGAAGAAGAGAAGAAAGGAACATAGTTGAAAAAGGGATTTGTTTGTTAGTCAATTTCATGTAAAGCCATTTCGCAACTGGCTTTTGCAGTAGAGAACAGCCAGCTCAAATGAATTAAATGAATAAGGCAAAATCTGCTGAAAAGTGAGCCTTCCTCGCCGTTCTCTCCTGCAAAAGTCAGCCACGAAATGGCCTAGCAAATCCCATTAAAAAACCAAAAAAAAAAAGAAAAGGAAAAAGGGAGGGGAGTGGGGTGATGATAAATTCGCACACCGTGTAGGATAATTCGCATCCCTTATAATAATATAATTATATAAAAAAGCGTTGCAGTCTGCCATTCAGGTTAACAGGGGAGCGAATTATCCAACAACGGGAGCGAATTTATCATCCCCCCTAAAAAGACTTTATATTACTTTTCTCTCTACTAGCGTTTCTTCTCAGAAACTAAGCTGGTTCGAGAGAGAGAGAGAGAGAGAGAGAGAGAGATGGGGAGAGGGAGAGTAGAGCTAAAGAGGATCGAGAACAAAATAAATAGGCAGGTAACGTTTGCAAAGAGGAGGGTTGGGATTTTGAAGAAAGCTTTTGAGCTTTCTGTGCTCTGTGAAGTAGAGGTTGCCCTAATTATTTTCTCCAGCAGAGGCAAGCTCTACGAGTTCTGTAGTAGCTCAAGGTACGTTTTCTTGATTTTCACAAAGTAGAAAGTAAATCTCTCTTCTTTTTTTCTCAATATCTCTTTTCATCAGTTATATTTCAATCGATCAAGTAACTAATCGTTATTACTTAGGATTTCTATGAAAATCTCTCTCTCTCTCTCTCTCTCTCTCTCTCTCTATATCGAAACTAGAACGCAAATCTGGAGAAAAAAAAAAATCCTTTTTTCTTAGTAGATCTTGACATGTGTTCTCTCTGAATGGATCTAGCAAGATCAAGAAACTTAAGGTTATTAGTTAGCATTTCTATGCAAACCTCTCTCTCTTTCTCGAAACTAGAATGCAAATCTGGAGAAATTAAAAAAGTTTCCTTTTTTCTTAGTAGATCTTGACATGTGTTCTCTCTCAATGGATCTAGCAAGATTAAGAAACTTAAGGTTATTAGTTAGCATTTCTATGCAAATCTCTCTCTCTTTCTCGAAACTAGAACGCAAATCTGGAGGAATTTTTTTTAAAAAAATTCCCTTTTTCTTAGTAGATCTTGACATGTGTTCTCTCTCAATGGATCTAACAAGATCAAGAAACTTAAGGTTATTAGTTAGCATTTCTATGCAAATCTCTCTCTCTCTCTCTTTTTTTTATCGAAACTAGAACGCAAATCTGGAGAAATTAAAAAAATAAAAAATTCCTTTTTTCTTAGTTCTCTCTCAATGGATCTAGCAAGATTAAGAAACTTATGGTTATTAGTTAGGATTTCTATGCAAATCTCTCTTTTTCTCGTACGTAGAACGCAAAATCTGGAGAAAGGAAAAAGAAATTTCATTCTTTTTCAGTATTGTTAAATTTTGAAGATTTTCTATTAATCTCGGATGAGATCAGATAAACAATATAAGAAGGATGAGATCAGAAAAAAACATTATCTTAATCTGCTAATTCTAACTAACTAGATACTCATCTAATCTAGTACATAAAAGATGCTTCTTATTGGGTTTTGCTAGGTGCATTGGGAATGTCAAAAATCCCAAAACATTCTCAAAACGTGTGTAAAAAACACCACTCGTTAGCTAAACCCTTTCTTATTTGAGGTTGGTATCAGCATGAAATTGCGGGTGTGTTTCCCGCTTGATGGATTTGAGATCTATTGAATGCCTTTCATTCTTTTGAAAATTGAAACTTGGATTGATTTGTTTTGTTTTACTTTGTTTTTTATTTATTTATTAGATCTGATTTGTTATGGTTTCCTTCGTGGATGCTAACAAGGTTACATTAATAACAGGAGTTTATTATTAATTAATATCATAATAAGTGCTATCTATTAATTCCTTGTAATTTTTAAGTATAATGAAGGATTAGGTATGAATTTAATTTTTCTTGTGTCTCGGCCAGAGATACCTTCTCTCTTGACCTTGTTTGGGGTTAGAATTACGGTAATGTTAGTAAGTTAATTATGACTGTTTAATGCCTGGTCGACGTGTTTGTGGATCATTTCATGGGTGATCACCAATCGCTTTAGTCTTGATAAGTTATTTTATGAACTATCCTGACTATTAATGGCCTATTTGATCAGGACTTGTGTGAGTTACTCTTTCTATGCCTGTAGAGTTCATCGTTGGCCAACAGGTCATTATTTTTTTGTTGGAAAATAATGAAATTGAACTGATCTTTGGCAAACTCGAACCAAATTTTAGTTCTATCCGAACCCAAATTTGATAACTCGAACCAAACTTTGGTGCCATTCGAACCCAAATCTGTAACTGTTGTAAAATTAGAATAAGAATAAAATTGAAGGCAGTTGCACTTATCGATTTGAAGATAAAACCCTTTGCAAAATCTGATTACCGAAGAGGAAGGAAGAACGACTGAGTTGTGCCACTTGGTCACTCTCCTTAAACATCGTATCCGCCCCCTAATGGTGCAATCGGGATTCGCAAATCGTCGCTTCAAGATACAATAGCCCTAACAGGCTCCAGTAGACGTATACTGTTTTTTGATTACCAATCGGGTTTTATTTTAGTTTTAGTTCTTTTTGGGTTAAAATACTGTTTTTTTATTTTCTTCATAGGTGGTCTGGTGGGATAGTAATCTTCTTTTTAAGTAATGGAGGTACAAGGTATTTGGAAATTAAGCACCACTTTAGAGTTTGGGAGACTACCTTGGGTGCTGGGCACTGGTAGATTGCAATCCCGTTGGTCATCATGGAATTTTGAGGGTTTTTTCGTAGTTCATTCCATTTGTTAGCTAAGATGATTTAGAGGGTGGGGTTCTGATGGTTAGACTCAGCATGATACTGAATTAGGAGAATGCAAAAGATACATCCGAGTGTGCTTGAGGAACTTTATTCCTTGCAGCCTAGGGAACGCTTCCCTGGATATTTTCTCATATGTCTGAGTCTGTAAAAGTGAAAGGTGTATGAATGATACGATGACGATATCTGACTTTGCTTGGGACATTTATATCCATTCTCCACTGAATGGTGCAGTCTAGAGTGTTGGAATAATTTGCTCTTCAAAAACAGTGGGACGGATAGCCTCTGGAGTCCGGAGGGCTGTCATCTGGAAAATGAATCATTGAAGTTGGTCTGGTGTTCAAACTGTTCTCAAGATCTCAATGGGAGATCTCAAAAGTTTAGAAATTATCATTGACTTTGAAAGTTGGTAGGTTGGTTTTGCAGTAGAAGCTTTTCAGGTTGATATACGGAACTACTTGGTTCAGGATCCTGTTGGAACTTTTGGGGTGTTGGCCACTTTATACTGTTGGACCAGGAGTCCCACTTTTGAAATTAGCTAGTAGTCGCTCTGTGGATACTTTACTTTTTTAATCTTTTGGTCTAGGGGACACCCTGACCTTTCATACTATGTAAATGCAGGTTGGGACTCCTGGTCCCCAATATATTTTTTCTGTTACGAATGCATTGTCAATCTTCAAAATAAAAAGGTTATTTGTAAAAGTATCCAAATGCAAGTTTGGATGGAAAAACATTGTCATATTATTTCTAAGAATGGAGTAGCTACAGACCTCGCCAAGACTTCCTACATGATGAACTGTCCAATGCCGCGCGAAACCAACACCCCCCCCCCCAACCCACCCACACACACTCACACACCAGAAAAAAAAAAATCGTTTCCCGATGTGTATTTTTGCAGTTAACTAGGTAGTATATATCTTTAGTCGTGGTATAACACGCACCCACTCCTACATAGTAATGACTCAGTTTGAAACTGTTTATTGTGTTGCACCACCACGACTCATGCAGTGGCGGAGCCAGGAATTTACACTTGCGGGGCTGGACTAATTTACACTTTGCCGGCATTGGTCATTAGGGGCCCGTGGGCACAAAATTTCTTTGCCTGCATTGGTCATTGGGCTAGGGAGTATGGTTGACAAAGTGATTTTGCCAGTCATTGGGGGGCTGTGGTCCCCCCCACGCTATATGTGCCTCCGCCCCTGGACTCATGCAATATGTAGTTAGCGCTACCAATATGTAGTTAGCGCTACTTAAGTACAAGTTGTGGAAGGTGTGCTCAAAAGTAGGGACCAAATCAATATCTTAAAGGAGCATTTCGCTGCAGCTCGAGAGAATGAAGCGTCTAGCTGACCTTCACCAAACTGACGAAAAATTTCTGTAGGTGATTGAGTCTACATAGAGTTGTAGCCATACTGATAACACTCAATGACCCCAAGGAATAACAAAAACCTAATTCCCAAATGCTTTGGACCCTACCAAGTTAGAAAGCTAACCCCCAGATGCTTTGGACCCTACCAAGTTAGAGAAAGGGTGGGCCCAGTTGCATACAAACTGCAACTTCCAGGCAAATCTTGCATCCATCTTGTATTTCACATGTCAAATTTGAAAAAGTGAGTAAGTAATGAAGTTCCAATTCAGACTTAGCTTCCTCCTAGCTCAACTAAGGGAGTACTACAACCACAACTAGAGAAGATCTTGGTCAGTCGCATGGTCGAACCAAAAACTGAGCAATTACTAAAGTTCTGATGAAGTGGCATGAATGTGAAGATGAGGTGCAACATGGAAGTATACTATATGCTCAAGGAATAATTTCCAAATATCAACCTTGAGGATAAGGTTTTTGAAGAGAAAGGATATGTAAAGAACATATCTTGCATGGGAACATGTGTGCACTAGTAAATTGTTAACAAGAGAAACAATAGGGTTTATAAGAGTAAGTAGGTTGGGTTATTTAGGATACCCTTCATCTTAGAGTAAGATATATTACAAAGTTGATAAGAACAGAAATAATAGCATTTTTTTAATGGTAACAGAAATAATAGCATTGTCGAGAGTTAATAGGCCGACTTAAGAAGTATTCCTATTAGCCTAGGATAAGAGTTAGCTGGTTAACAGGCTGAGTTGCTTAGGGTTGTTGTGATTTGTTTGAGATAGGTAAGGGACGTTGGGAAGTGAAGCCTCTATATTTTATAACTAGCCAAAAGAAGAGATGAATGAAAATACTATTTACGGATGTTCTTCTTTTAAGAGCGACCTCCTCAAAGTAGTTCTTCTCAATTTCTTTTTGTTGCGGTCAAAATCGGTGATAGGCTGAGTTGGCCTCAAAAGAGATGAAGATCTTCCAAATTTGTTGGGGTAAAAATCGGTGATAGGCTGGCCTCGAAAGAGATGAAGATCTGCCTACAACCATGAGAAAACGGTGAGAAGACCCACCCGGAGTTTGTTCTTTGATGGAAAATGAGAAGACTGTAGAATGCGTATCTCTGAGCCTTACGACTGTTTATATAGATGAAGAGCATGGAGAAGAGAGGAAAGATGCCTCTTAGAGGGCTCTCCCTTGATTGGTTGAGATTCCTGGAGGGAAAGCTGCCTCTCTGGGGCTCTCACCTCATTGGCCGGGCTTCCTAGTTTCCTTTTTTGAGTATGATTAGATTCCTACGTTCCAGTGTTTCATCAATATCCCTTTATTGCCAGCTTTTCTGGGATAAAGATTTCCGAGATTACGCTAAGACTGTCAAGTTTCCTGGAGTGACAGTCCTTTAGAATTGCCTGGTAGCTGCCTTCTCGAGTCATCCCATAAGGGTTTTAGGGCTTCCACATTTAAGGTGGAATTACACTTTTACCCTGTACCGTGTGTGCCACATGCTCATCTTAGATTGGGTGCTTATTTTTTCCCTATCAGATGCCCCCACTTTTTTAGGCCAGTTTGGTCTAAGAAAGTAATCCCCAACCTTATTTCTTTAGATCGGACTTTGATGGACCGTAGTCATAAAATCCGCTCGAATTCTTAATACTGTTTAGAATGTGCTTCCTTGCAAAGAGTATATAATCTGGACGGTTCTGATGTGATTCCTATATGTGGGTCATGGCCCATGAATCGAAGCCATTATATGGCGAAGCATACACCGTGATTTGGTGTATTATTTGGCAAGTCCAACGAAAAGAAAACCATTAAATGGTGGATCATACACCATGCCTTGGTGTAATATTCAGCATTCTCAATGAATGAAAGCCGTTTAATGGTGGGGCATACACAATGATTTGGTGTAATACTTGGCAGTTGGCACACTCCGCGCTTGGCTTCACTTTTCGCCCATGCAATCTGAGCTCCACTAGTTGATGTAACGAAAGATGGATGAAGATGACCATGGTGCTCTCTTGCCACATAAAAAGTTAAAAGATGGATGAAGATGGCCATTCCAAGATGAGCATGTGGCACACACGGCCCAGGGTAAAAGTGTAATTCCACATTAAATGCGGAAGCTCTAAAACTCTAATGGGATGACTCGGGAAGGCAGCCACCAGGCAATTCCAAATGACTGCCATTCCAGGAAACTTTACAGCCTAGCGTAATCTCGGAAATCTTTATCGTAGAAAAGTTGGCCTAAGGCGAGGCAAGAGGCCCTTAGGGGTATTCTCGTCTTCACCTCGGGTTCTTTATTAGAACTTATGCTAGCAACAATGACACGATGCCTGGGAGAAACAAATATGTATGAAACAAAGTCAACTATTCTTGCAGGCAGCCTATCAGATCATGTATTCTATGATATGTGAGCTCCATTCTTTAACCAAGGTAACAAAGGATATCCAAAAGAGAGGGGGGGGGGGGGGGGGGGGGGGGTACCTCTTACTATTTTCATCAGTGGGAAGAGTTTGGTTTAAAGTGCAAAGCATTCGAGAAGACAAAAAACTTTACTGAACTATGGTGACCTGATTCTCTCATACTGAGTCCTTGCTTCAATAATATCTTTTATCGCGTGAGAGGTACGTAGGCAGCCCACGAAGTCACTTTGGTCCGGCCTAAGAATGTGAAGAAGCATTGCAAATTAGGGAAGTACAATGATATTGAATTACTATAGGAAAGAAAGCAATCGAAAAGAGAAGGCTCTAGCTCACTGGAGCACGGTACGCTAGGAAAGATGAGCGAGCAGAGCCCAGGAAACAGGGAAGCCCGTCATATAGCAGTCGACTAGAAGTAGAAGACGGCTGGCTTGAGAGAAGGCGGCCTCTCTCGGGAAACATGGCCCAATTTCTCTTCTTTCTTTTTTTAGAGTTGGGGTCTTAGTGCGGCTCTACGAGTCATGTCTGCTACAGGGATTGGCAGAACTACGGATCGAGGGATTTGCCTGTGCTTTTTGATAGAGTGCTTCTGAATTCCCTGGTAAGAGTCGAGCTTACACAAGTCTTCTGTCTAGTGCAAGTGACTGAGTAGCTGACTGCTCTGCCATTGAGCTACGGGGATTTGACTTCTTCTATTAGAGTTGTTGCTCCCTTCGCTCTGTACTGCGCTAGACTAGATGTTAATGGTCTTTTATGCATCCACTTCAAGGTCAGGATGAAATCCTACAAATGTGGGAAACTAATCCTACTCAGAAGGAAACCAGGAAGCCTGGCCAATGAGGGGCTGGAGAGTGCCAACGAGGCAGCTTTTCCTCAGGAATCTCAGGCAATCGAGGCAACTTTCCTCTCTTCTCCACGACCCTTTATCTATATAAACAGTCATAAGGCTCAGAGGAACACATTCTGCAGCCTTCTCAGTTTCCATTACTAATATTTTGTTGGTCACTGACTTAGGCGGCCTCTTGGGAGAACAAACTTTGGGTGGGTCTTCTGACCATTTTCTCGTGGTTTCAGGCAGATCTTCATCTCTTTCGAGGCCAGCTCAGCCTATCACCGATTTTGACCATAACAGATTGGGCAGATCTTCATCTCTTTCGAGGCCAGCTCAGCCTATCACCGATTTTGACCGCAACATTTTTTATCCTACAAAGCTCACGTGTCATTTGGTATCAGAGCCATCCGTTCCTACTATAACAGAGGGTACTATAATTTCTCAGCTAACTGACTCGAATCAAGACATGGAGGCTCAAGAGTCCCTATAAAGAACTATTGATGAGGTCATCAACCAATTGGGTGTCTTGGCTATCAGGGGCGGAGCCCCGCCGGGAAAGAGGGGGGGGGGGGGGGGGGTGGTTGGCCACAAGGGATTTATGAAAGGGGACTAATGCACACAATGTATTTTGCAAGTCATTTGTGGGGTGGGGGGGCACCCCCACACTGTATGTGGCCACCCCCACGCTGTATGTGGCTCCGCCCCTATTGGCTACCAGCTATGATCTTCTCATCCGTAATCAATAGCGAGAAACCGGAGATCACTCACCTTGTAGAAGTCTATAATCTCATTGGCCAAACTTTTCAAGAAATTTTGTAGCTCTTCCTGATCTCTATTCAATATGCTTGTGAGAATTTTTTTTTAAGTTGGTAGTATCTCTAAAGTTTGCATCATGAGTAACTGATTTTGGCTTCATTTGAGTACTGGAATGCATAAGATTAATTATAGAATTTTGGGCTTCAATATTCTTCGAAAGTTGAGGATCATCCTCAGCATCAATTAGAAAATTTTCCAAACAATGATGGGTTGTAAACCTAGCTTTCTTATTGTGGCTTTCTTCAGTTGTCTACTGATGGCAAAAATATACTTGTAAATAAAATAGATAGTAAACAATGAAAGAAACTAAAAAATGACCTTGGGTATGTACAATTTTATGGACTTCTAGGTATTTTTATTCATCCCAGAAACTATCATTGATTAGTGTGATTTATACTACACGAGCTCCACTTTACCCGTGACTTGATGCATCACATTGGTTGTTGTTTCCTATACTTTTAAACTTAGTGTTAATAATAGTATAATCTCAAAGCATATATCAGGTTAAACGTTTTCCATGCATAGCTTCCTCTGAAATTCATGCTTTTCTAGTGATGTAGTCCCTTAAAACATCTGAACTAACAATTTTGTTCTATTTTCTGCCTTTACCGTAGCATGCCCAGGACACTTGAGAGGTATAAAAGATCTAGTTACGCTGAGTTGGAAGATAGCGAACAGACAAGGGAGGCACAGGTTGGCAAATGAATTATGCTCTGTATCTGGTTCCATGTTTTTATTTCAAATATATGTTTCATTCTCGCTCTCTTTATTGTTATTTTTCCCACTTACTATGTTAATGCTTTGGGATTTTTGCAAAAGAAGTCTTCCTACTTTGCTTTATTTGCAAAAGAAGTCTTCCTACTTTGCTTTATTTGCAAAAAGAGCCTTCTTGACAATTTGCAAATTGAGTGATCACATTGGAGTGAATTTTGCAAAACAGGTCATGCCATCAATTTGTGACCAAAATACCCACGTGGATTATTTTTTACTTCGTAAAAAGACCAAAATGTCCTTATATGTAAAAAGTCAATTATAACCTTATAAAAAGACCAAATACCCATGCGATAAATAGTATGTTTTTAATGACGAGAGTGAGAATATCATTTCTATATATACTTAGCATTCTTGGCTCATGCTATGTATGGGTGTAAAAAAGGGCCTACCCATCAAAAGATGAGGTGGACCCTGGCCAATGCATTGGTTCAAGTGGGTGGGACCCACCCTATCAAAACATATTATTGAGCATCACTGATATTTTTGTCTTTTTATTAGGTAATAGTCTTTTGTGAGTGAAAGACATTCCACCGTGGGTATTCTGGTCACAAATTGCTGGCAGCTAGATCTGATTTGCGAAATTCACTCAATTGATGACTCTAATTGCAAGTTGTCAAACTAGAATACTCTTTTTTGCAAATAAAGCAAAGTAAAAGACTTTTGCAAAATCCCCTAGCTAATGCTTTTATATGATAAGTATATGTGTTTTATTGTTAAGAGAAAAGTGTTCCCGCGCTTTAGTGCCTTATAAAGCCTCCCATTCGTCACTTTTTGTGGACCCGCAAAGGTGGACCCGCTATACGAACCAATGGGAGGCTTTATAAGCCACTAAAGAGCAAGGAAGCTCCCTGTGCTGCAGCGCAGGAACGCTTTTCACAATTGTTAATTAAAAAATATTCAAAATGTTTAGATTGGAAACAACATATTAGTTGCCTCTTCCTTTATAATTAATAAATCATGTACCATAAATGTATCAATGGATAGAATAGGTACATACTTCATATATGTAGGAGGTTTTTTGTGCCCGTTTTGCTCGAGTCCTTTTATCATTTATGTATTTTTTGACATGCAAATAATTTATAATTTAGGAACTTAAGAATTATTGCAACCAGGGCGATGGAATGTTCTCTAGACATCATTAAACTTTCATGGGCAAAGATCCGACTCGCATTTAACTCCTCTTTTAAAGCATTGAAAGGTGGTGGGTAATAAACGATAGCCCAACAAACCCTCTATTCATGTATCCTCATTCAAACCCAATTGTTCATATGGATTATTGATTTTAATAGCAGAAACCTACAACTATATCTCTCCTCTCTAAAGATGGGATGTTTCCTCCTGTGTTTAGGTAACATTCCCACAATGTAATGTATACAGAACTGTAAATCGAAAGTTTTTAGTAGGAACCCCCCTCTCAAGATCATATATGGGCATATAGCTTACCTTCATCATTATTATTCCCATGAAAGACCAGTCTAGTGATATTTCTGAATTTTGACCTATTAATCTCTGCAACTTTAGCAATAAAATCATATAAAAAGTTACAACTAATAGATTGGAAGAGGTTTTTTTTTTTTTTTTTTTTGTCAAAAAAGAATGCTTTGGTTAAAGTTAGAAATCGTATTGACAATATCTCTATTTTTCAAGAGATGGCTGAAAACATAGATAGAAATGTTTATGGTGGAAAAATAATACTTAAGCTTGACATGGAAAAGTCATGATTGAGTAAGATGGGGCTTCTTCCTAGTTGTCCTCACAAAATTTGGATTTGGAAATGCTTTTATTGACATGATAAGCATATCTATGTCAAATTGTTCCTTATCTATTTGCATAAATGAGAAACAAATGATTTTTTCATGTCCACAAGGGGTCTTTGTCAAGGGGATCCTCTATCACCTTACTTATCAATTGCAGAGTAGACGTTAAGCAGGAGTATAAAAAAGTGTTCCCATACAAGATGGCATACTACTTTTTTATGTTCTAGAAGTATTCTTATCTCTCATTTTCTGTTTGCCGATGATACAATAACCATCCCCAATGGGAAGAAGTGATCTTTAAACAATATAATGAAGTTCCTTTCTTTATTTGAATCAGCTTCAGGGCAGCTCATAAATAAGGATAAAGCTGCTTTACGCAATCTGAGAAAATCCCCTTAAGTAGAAGAGGGAGTGTAAGCACGGCTATGGAATTTTCTTACAAAGGTCTTCCTATGAAATGCTTGTGTGCTCCTTTGTATAAGGGGTGATTGAAGATTATTCACTTTGAAAAGTTTATAGAGAAGATCAGATCAAGGGTAGAAGAATAGGGTAGAAGTTGGATTTTTGGTATTAGTTGGATTTTTCCTTTTTCTATTCCGGAATTGATGCTTCATTGGTCCTTTGTGCCGTGGAAGAAGAAAAGGCAAAGTATTGTGGAATTTGTGTCTTCTCGCAACTTGGTGGGTGATATGGAAAGAGAGGAACTCTCGTGTCTTTGAAGGGGTTGCAAAATCTCCTTATTTGGCTATATATGAAAATCATAGCACTCACTATTTCATGGGCGAAAAGTTTACTAGCTTTCTGTTTTGCATCTGCTTTTGACTTATGGGAGGGTTGGAGAGTTATTTGCTTTAGTAGGGAGATCCGGCCTCGATCTGTTGGGAGATGGGAGGCTTTGCCAAGTGACATGTTCAAAATTAATTTTGATGGGTCGAGCTTCGGGAACCCGGGTCCGGCCGGTGTTGGGGGAGTGTGTCGGGACGATCGTGGTGAAGTTGTATGGGCTTACTCTGGCCCTCTTGGAGTTTGTGATGCCTCGGAGGCCGAGGTGTTGGCGGCTTATCATGGCATAAAAAGGCTTGCTAGAGATTGTATGGATAGCACTATTGCAGAGGGAGATTCCTGAAATGTGATTAGATGGTTCAAGGGGTTGGTGGTACCTTCTTGGAGATTTTCTTCTATTTTTGATGAAATAGATGATTTAATTGTGGGCACATCTATTGTTTTCAATCATGTTCGGAGGTCCACAAATGGGGAGGCGAACTCTTTGGCTAGGAGTGGGGTTAGGAGGTTGGAGTTAGAGTGGTTTGACTTCCATCCTCTTTGAGAATTGTATTTTTGGTTGAGGTCCATCTCGGCCATCTTCCTTTCTTAATGAAATCATCCTGCCATTTCAAAAGGAAGAAGAAGAAGAATAGGGTAGAAGAATGGAAAGGTAAGTCTTTGTTGGCAGAGGTAAGCTAATCCTTCTAAACCATGTAATCTCCTCCCTTCCGATGCATACTGTATCTACTCTAATGCTCCCTATTATTGTCCTCAAAATAATTGAGAGTATGTTTGCAAATTTCTGGCAGGGAGCGACCAACAAGGGAAAAAACATCGTTGGATGGCTTGGTAATCTCTTTGCTACTCCAAGGATGAAGGGGCCCTTGGACTAATTCTCTTCTTGAATTTTGTAATGCGTTCAGACTTAAAAGTAGTCATAGTATGCATGAAAAGTCTGGCTTTTGGGGACCGCGTTTATGAAATCAAAATATTTGAAGGGCGAAAGTTTCCTTTTGAAGGAAGTCAAATCAAGTGACTCCAAACAGTCAAAGGACATGGGGAGTCTGAAAGAGGAGTGGCTAAATAGTACCAGATGGATCATTGGAAAAGAGGGTATTAATTTTTGGATTCATATAGTTTGGATGTACCCCCATTATAAACCAAGCTCTAAATAGTGATGAGGTGAATTTGAAACTTCAAGTCAAAGAGGTGCTAAACATTTTTTGGCGAATGAAATTCCTCATAGATCGAAAGTAATATTCCTTTAAGCCTTATTAATACTACCAAGAATTCAAAGGCCAAACTTATTGATAAAGAGAATGAATTAGTTTGGATCTATGATTTGGCTGACACTTCGAATTTATTGCCGACTCACATGTCCTGCCGTATCCGACACGACATGCGTGTCCACACGTGTCGACACTCCTTTGGACACTTTTACTTCTATTGCGGGAAGTGTTAGACTTAATGTGGGTGTCTGGACATGCTTTTGTATCTTGTCAAGTGTGACATTCTATTTTTTTATTGAATATTGTGTTTACCTCATCTAGACAACTCGTATGCATGTCGAAACTGATACACGAATCCATATCCACAAATCATGATTACATATACTTTCTATTTTAGCTGTGTCCCCATTTCTAAAGTTTGGGGGTTTGCCGTGTCTGACACTCCGTGTCTGTGTTGACACGCGACACTCGTGTCCGTGTCCATAAATTAACTATTCGGGACACTTTTCTACCACGTCTTTTGGAACAAAGTGAGATTAAAAGCTGAAGAAGATATGGCAATTATATTTAATAGAAACTGCCTACAAAAGTGGGTTGCTTTACTTGGAAAAAATTTCCAATGCATTCCCAATTGATGGCTGGCTCAAAGGTATTTTTATCCCTTTTCCACCCATGTGCACGTTTTGCTCATCACCAAAGGAAGAGGATTTGAATCTTTTATTTGTTGATAGTGAGTTTGTTAGAGCTTTGTAGAGCTATTTTGCCTCTCAACTTGATGTTCTGATGATTCAAAGCCGACCCATAACTCCTATACTCTTGCAGTGGTTTGAATTAGCTAAAAGAAAAGAAAATATCTATGACTGATTTTGCTTTGAAGATCATTCCTTCCTTCATAAGATATGGAGGAAAAGGTGCAGAATGTGAATGGAAGGTCTAAGGAAGATGACAAATGTGGTCATAATAGACATCAAATCTTGGGGAAAGATGCTAGCCAAGTCTTTCTCACCTTCAAATGATTGCTCTGACTTCGAAGCTTGGGTGCTTAAGAAAGTGTCTATTCTCTCTAAACTGGTTAATTATCTTAAGGTATGGAAAGTAGCTTGGGCAAAATCAAGAGAAGGTGAGATCAATCTAAATATGGATGAGGCTTCCAAAGGCAACCCTGGTGTGCTTGCTTGTGTGGGGAGTTATGCGAAACTATCGTGGTGAAGTAGTCTTCGCATTTTCTCATTATTAAGATACTGCAACTAACATGCAATTAAGTATGTTAGGCAGCCTAAGATATTGCAAAGCATTGAGAATTGATAAGATTTGGTTGGGTCTGATAGCAAGGTGTCAGTAGATTTACTTAAGGACAAAAAGGACCCTTCCTGAACCATAAATTTTTACTGAAATGATCTTATAAGTTTAAACATCGGATAAGTTGAAACATCGCTTGTATATAAGTTGAAACATCGGATATCATATGTCTATAGAAAGGGAAATCAAGTTGCCCATTCTTTAGGCAATCGTTCTTGTGATAGTCTTTAGATTTTGGAGAGATCTTCCTAATGGAACAAGAAGTGCAGCTAAATGTGATGCTTAGGGTATACCAAATATTTGATGTAAATTGATATTTTTTTTAATTCAGAGGTAAGGTGGTATGTTCCCCCTCTTGTAACTTTTTTCTTATATTAATAAAATTTAAGTTGCCAGCCGGATTCCTAGACAAATTCCGGGCTAAGAAAAGCTATAAATAGAAAAGCCTAAAGATGCATATACTACAAGAAAAAAAAGGTTTTACCAACGGTCACGAGTGCCACTAAAAGAAGTAATATCCGCAGTAAAACTTTTACCGGGGGATTTCTAGCGGTTCAACATCCGTCGGTAAATGCGTCATCGGTAAAGCCTTTACCAACATATATATTATCCACCGATAAAGGTAAGATTTTACCAGTGGTCACAACCGCCGCTGCATCTTTTTTTTTTTAAAAGGCGTCTTTATCGGTGATTGTAACCATTGGTAAGACCCTTTTTAAAAAATATAGGTCGTTAGTGGGGTCATAACCGCCTGTAAAGACCTTTTAAAAGAATAATTTAATTACGAAAAACCTAAAAAAAGGAATTATTATCTTGCAAAACTGAAAAATCTTTTAAAAGGAATTTTAATCTTGTAAAACTGAAAACAAACAATTAGGTAATGAAAAACCTAAAAATAGGAAGTCTAATCTTGAAAAACCTAATTATGATTAAGACGTACCATTCGCTTTTGGCTATGACCAATTCATTTGGGGGCTCAATGTATTAACAATATCAATAATCAACTATGACAATCATAACCCCACACTAGGGCTGCAACTCGGGTCGGGCGTGTCGGGTTTTGGAGAACCCAACCCTACCCGAGAAATATCTCGGGTCGGGTTTTTTTTCGGAAAACCCACGATTCCCAAACCCGGCCCTACCCATGATAAATCTCGGGTCGGTTCGGGTCGGGTCGGGGTTTTTAACGTTGACGCAATTTTTTAAGGAAAATTCTTGTTTGGCAAGGCAACTCAACTCATAGAAGCAGAAATTACACTCACATTACACTTGAATCAAACAATGATGTAATTAGACTCACATTACACTTGAATCAAACAATGCTGTAATCAAACAATGTTGTAATTACAATCAAACAATGCTGAATCAAACACTTGAATCAACTCAACTCATAGAAGCAGAAATTACACTCACATACAGTAACAGTGGGTGCATGGGTTTTCACTTTTAACTTTTAACTAACAATAGAAAAAAATGTACATACTATAACTTATATAACTCGGGTCGGGTCGGGTCGGGCTCCTTCAAACCCGGCTCGACCCAAGATTCATGCGGGCTTTTGAATGCTAAACCCGGCTCGACCCGAAACCCATGAAACCTAAACCCAACCCAGGGTATATTCGGGTCGGGTCGGGTCGATGCGGGTCGGGTAAAACCCGGCTCGAGTTGCAGCCCTACCCCACACCATGATTGAGGCATGATTTAAGCATCATAGCGTTCACTTATGCTTGCACATCTAAAAGGAAGTCCTGAACTCATCCATCCTATAATTTCCTTAATTATTCAAGAGCTCAACTACTCCAACAGTTATAGCAGCAAACCGAATACAACTTACGGTGCATAGAATCCATAAGGGTGAATACCAAATGTAAATTACGTAAGGGTGAATACCAAGGGTTTACTAAGCAAAAAAAAAAAGAATCCATAAGGGTGAATATAAATGTTGACATACCAAACGTAAATTACGTACAAAACATCTAGTGCTTGCATCAGACAAATCACATTTGGAATCTTCTAAGTAAGCCTATGCCCTGACCTACTTAAAAACCCTTACACAATAGATATGGTCGATACAAGCCTATATATATATATATATATATATGAGGAAAATGATTGTGAGCTTGAACCTCATATAGCTTATATGAGCTTGAGGGCCCAAACACATGTGGGCCCACATTGTTAGGATGATCCAAAGCATTCATTTGAAAGGCCCTTACATTGGTGTGTACAAAAAATCAGCTTCATAGGATCATCCTAACCCATCCAAAAGTGGAGGGTAAAATGGACAGACACCGTTTGCCACAAATCTGCCCATTTTTGCCCTCCGCTTTTGGAGGGGTTAGGATGATCCAACGGAGCTGATTTTGGTACACACCCTATCTATGATGGGGCCTTGCAAATGAATGGTTTGGATCACCACAAAAAATGCGGGACCCATGTGTTTGAGCCCTCAAGCTCATATAAGCTATATGAGCTTCAAGCTCACAATCATTTTCCTCATATATATATATATATATATATATATATATATATATATATATATATATATATATATATATACACTAGTAAAAAACCTCGTGCGATGCACGGGCTGACAAAGAACTGTACGGACCACATCACGGGTTGATCCAAACCGTCCATGTGATGGAATACAACATAAATAGGCTGTGCCTCAAAAATCATTTCCATAGGCTGATCCTAGCCCTCTAATCTATAGAGGTTTCCATAATATGTTGTTCCTCTTAAATCGATGGTTAAGATCACCCTATAGATTTTTTATTAAAAAAGCATAAAGGAGAGGGGTAGGATTGAAATTATTTGGCTTTAATAGGTGCCTTTGTTAAAAAGCATAAATGAGGGGGTAGGATTGAAAAAATGTGTGTTGAATTGGTGCCTTTGTTAAAAAAAGTTAAAACGAGTGATGTGTAATTCTACAAAAAATTCTCTTATTTTCTCTTCTACTATATATACTAGTAAAAAACCCGTGCGATGCACGGGCCAACAAAGAACTATACGGACCACGTCATAGGTTGATCCAAACCGTCCATGTGATGGAACACAACATAAATAGGTTGTGCCCCAAAAATCATTTCCATAGGCCGATCCTAGCCCTCCAATCTATAGATGTTTCCATAATTCCTCTTATCTTAAATCGGATGGTCAAGATCACCCTATAGTTTTTTTATTAAAAAACCATAAAGGAGGGGGGTAAGATTGAAATTATATGGCTTTAATGGGTGCCTTTGTTAAAAGCATAAAGGAGGGGGTAGGATTGAAATTATATGATTTAATGGGTGCCTTTGTTAAAAGCATAAAGGGGGGGAGGGATTGAAATTATACGAGTTGAATGGGTGCATTTGTTCAAAAAAGTCAAAAAATGTGACGTGTAATTCTCATGTGATTTTCAAAAAAATGGAAAAAACTCTCTTCTTTTCATCCTAGCTTATTGTATTAGATACTAGTAAAAAACCCGTGTGATGCACGGGCCGACAAAGAACTGTACAGACCACGTCATAGGTTGATCCAAACCGTCCATGTGATGGAACACTACATAAATAGGTTGTGCCCCAAAAATCATTTCCATAGGCTGATCCTAGCCCTCCAATCTATAGATGTTTCCATAATTCCTCTTAAATCGGATGGTTAAGATCACCCTATAGATTTTTTATTAAAAAACCATAAAGGAGGGGGGCACGATTGAAATTATATGCTTTAATGGGTGCCTTTGTTAAAACCATAAAGGAGGGGGTAGGATTGAAAATATGTGAGTTGAATGGGTGCATTTGTTAAGAAAAGTCAAAAAAAGTGATGTGTAATTCTCATATAATTTTCAAAAAAATGGAAAAAATTCACCTCTTTTCCTCCCAGCTTATAGTAGTAGATAAAAAAAATAAAATAAATATATATATATATATATATATATATATATATATATAATGTGGGCCCCCACTGTATTTTAAGCTAGTGTGTAGAGAACTCTCTACACATATGTGTAGGAACCGTTCTCTCATATGAGGAAACGGTTCCTACACATATGTGTAGAGAGTTCTCTATACACTAGCTTAAAATACAGTGGGGGCCCATATTATTTGGGTGATCCAAGCCATCCATTTTAAAGGCCCTCACATAGATAGGGTGTCTACAAAAAATCAAATCCATAGGATCATCTCAACCCTACGATTTGTGGAGGTAAAATGGATGTCTTTAAACCTTTACAAATTAGTCCATTTTTTGCATCCACAGTTCGAATGGTTAGGATGATCTTATGGATCTGATTTTTTGTGCACACCCTATCTATGTAAGGGCCTTAAAAATGAATGGTTTGGATCACCCAAATAATGTGGGCCCCCACTGTATTTTAAGCTAGTGTGTAGAGAACTCTCTACACATATGTGTAGGAACCGTTCTCTCATATATATATATATATATATATATATATATATATATATATATATATATATATAGAGAGAGAGAGAGAGAGAGAGAGAGAGATAGAGAGAGAGAGAGAGAGAGAAGGGTTGCGGCTTAGCTGCGCTCGAGCGCAAAAATAGCAGGGTGGGGCCATTGTGGGGGTGATCCTAAGCATTCATTTGGAAGGCCCCATCATGGATGGGAGGCCTACCAAAAATCAGCTCCATTGGATCACCAATGGGTGTCCATTTGTGGGGCCAAAATGGACAGATACTGTTTGTCCACAAATATGTCCATTTTTGGCCCCACAAATGGAAACCCTTAAGGTGATCCAATGGAGCTGATTTTTGGCAGACACCCTACCGATGAAAGGGCCCATCAAATGAATGCTTTGGATCCCACCCAAAAATGTGGCCCCATCCTGTTTCTGTGCTCGAGCACAGCAAATGCATGCTCATATATATATACTAGTAAAAAACCACGTGCGATACACGGGCCGACAAAGAACTGTATGGACCACATCATAGGTTGATCCAAACCGTCCATGTGATGGAACACAATATCAATAGGTTGTGCCCGTAAAATCATTTCCATAGGCTGATCCCAGCCTTCCAATCTATAGAGGTTTCCATAATTAAAAAAGCATAAAGGAGGGGGGTAGGATTGAAATTATGTGGCTTAAATGGGTGCCTTTGTTAAAAAGCATAAAGGAGGGGGTAGGATTGAAAATATGTGGGTTGAATGGGTGCCTTTGTTAAAAAATGTCGAAAAAGTGGTGTAATTCTCATAGAATTTTGGGAGAAATTCAAATAATTCTCTCATTTTCTCTTCTGCTATATATATTACTTAGCAAAAAACCCCGTGTGATGCACGGGCCGACACAGAATTGTACAGACCACATCATAGGTTGATCTAAGCCGTCCATGTGATGGAACATAACATAAAGAGGTTGTGCCCGTAAAATAATTTCCATAGGCTGATCTTAGCTCTCCAATCTATAGAGGTTTCCATAATTGTTGTTTCTCTTAAGGTGCCCACAATTCATCAATATTTTTACAGGTGTCCTGCATTCGTAATATTAAACTTTCCGTAATTTGACCCGCACATAGTGAATAAGGAAAAGTAGTTTTTTCGTCATCGTTAGGGGTGCAACTTGGGTCTCAACCCGACCCAACCCTAGGAATCCATATTTTCCAACCCAACCCGATTTCCAACCTGACTAGGTTCAACCCGACCCAACCCGATTTGCAATTTCATCAACCCGACCCAACTCGATTTCCAATTCGGGTTGGTTGGGTAGGGTTGGGTCGGGTTGATATGGATCCAATTGTTGACCACCTCAACTCAAGCCGGGTTGTTTTGGATTTTGAGAACCAATAGTGAGTCACCAATAATCAGTTTCTAACTCACAATCAGTTCTCAAAATCCAAACCTAACAGGGACTAACAATTAACAAAGGGAAATGTTATCCGCACTACTATATTTTGATGATCACACTCATCACTTTATTAAAGTACGGTATGGCCCGCACCATATGATTATCCAAACCGTCCATTGTGGACTGCGGAGACTATTTCAATGTTGAAAAAGAAAAACACATATACAGAACTTCTTTAGATGGAACTCAAATTCGGGTTTCGGGTCGGGTCGGTTGCTCGACAGCCCAACCCGACCCGACCCGACCCGACTTCCAATTCGGGTTGAGTTTTCCTAACCCAACCCAACCCGATTTGCGAAAAAGCTTTACCCGACCTAACCCAAATCCGGGATGAACCCGTCGGGTTCGGGTTGAACTTGACCCGCGTGGGAACATCCAAGTAACAACGATGGTTTCAAAATAGATCTAGTGCTAATGTCCCCACTACCATATTTTATAATGGCACTACTCACCGTATTTTGATGATCGCACTCCTCACTTTATTAAAATGTACGGTATGCCCCGTATCATAGGATGATCCAAACCGTCCATTAGATGGGCCACTGCCTACATAGGTTTTGCCCCAAAAATAATTTTCATAGGTTGATCCGAACCCTCTAATCTATAGAGGGTTATAGGTTGATCCAAACCGTCCATGCGATGGAACACAACAACAATTGTTTGTGTCCGTCAAATCATTTCCATAGGTTGATCCTAGCCCTCCAATCGATATAGGCTATTCCTAGCCCTCCAATTGATAGAGGTTTCCATAATTGTTGTTCCTCTTCGGGTGCCCGGATTCGTCAATATTTTGCAAGTGTCCGGCATGAGTAATATAAAGTAGTTCTTTCGTCATTGTCATATGTCTTTACCTCTTATTGGTATTTTTTTTCCGTAATTGTCATAGACAGGTATCCTATGTCGGTACTTTTCGTATGTAGATTACGATTTTACCCTCAAATAATTTCTCATAGAGATAGATGTTAGATATCAGCAAAGGGGTTAGTGGTAAAAGAGTAATGCTGACATGTAAATCCCAGATAAAAAGAAAAGAAATCTCTTTTTCCTCTTCCTATATAGTAGTATATATATATATATATATAGAGAGAGAGAGAGAGAGAGAGAGAGAGAGAGAGAATAGTGTTCCTGTGCAGCTCCTTTGATAGCTTATCTGAGCAGTTGCTTCAAAAACTCATGTGGCCCACATTTTTGGGGTGATCCAAAGCATTCATTTGAAAGGCCCTTCCATGGATAGGGTGTGTACCAAAAATCTGCCCTATAGGATCATCCTAATCCAATCAAAGGTAGAGGGGAAAATGGACAGACACTGTTTCTGACCATTTTTCCCTCCACAAATGGCAGGGTTAGGATGATCCTAAAGAGCTCATTTTTGGTACACACCCTATCCATGGAAGGGCCTTCCAAATGAATGTTTTGGATCACCCAAAAACATGTGCGGCGACATGAGTTTTTTTGAAGCATTTCTTATATATATATATATATATATATATATATATATAAACCCACCGAGGCGTTGGCTCTTCGGCATAAAGTCACGGGTTTGCTCCCTGTTGACGAGTGTTCGAATCCCACCCCCGACTTACCTGATACACGTGGTGAGTGGGTTATTTTACCTCCACAAATCGTAGGGTTGGGATGATCCTATAGAGGAAAGTGTTGGTGAGCTTAAGCTCACCAAACTTATGGTGAGAGTTTGGTGAGCTTAAGCGCCCAATCACATTGGGGCCTACTTTGTTAGGATGATCCAAAGCATTCATTTGAAAGGTCCTATCATAGATGGGGTGTGTACCAAAAATCAGCTCAATAGGATCATCCTAACCCATCCATTTGTGGAGGTCAAAATGGATAGACATTATTTGTCCGCAAATCTGCCCATTTTTGTCCTCCACAAATGGAGGGGTTAGGATGATCCTATGGAGCTGATTTTTGGTACACACCCTATCTATGATAGGGCCTTGCAAATGAATGGTTTGGATCACCACAGAAAATGTGGAACCCATGTGATTGGGGCGCTTAAGCTCACCAACACTTTCCTCATATATATATATATATATAGAAAACGGTTTCTACACACATGTGTAGATAAGTTATCTACACACTAGCTTAAAATACAGTGGAGGCCCACATTGTCTGGGTGATCCAAGCCATCCATTTTAAAGGCCCTCACATAGATAGGGTGTCTACAAAAAATCAGATCCATAGGATCATCCCAACCCTACGATTTGTGGAGGTGAAATGGATGTCTTTAAACCTTCACAAATTAGTCCAATTTTTGCCTCCACAGTTCGAATGGTTAGGATGATCCTATGGATCTGATTTTTTGTGGACACCCTATCTATGTGAGGGCCTGAAAAATGAATGGTTTGGATCACCCAAATAATGTGGCCCCCACTGTATTTTAAGCTAGTGTGTAGATAACTTATCTACACGTGTGTTGGAACCGTTTTCTCATATATATATATATGAGGAAACTGTTGGTGAGCTTAAGCTCACCAAACTTATGGTGAGCTAGCTTGCCCAATCACATGGGTCCCACATTTTGGGGAGTGATCCAAGCCATTCATTTGCAAGGCCTTATCATAGATAGGGGGTGTACCAAAAATCAGCTCCATAGGATCATCCTAACCCCTCCATTTGTGGAGAACAAAAATGGGGCAGATTTGTGTCTGTCCATTTTTGTCCTCCACAAATGGAGGGGTTAGGATGATCCTATGGACCTGATTTTTCGTACACCCCCCATCTATGTAAGGGACTTTCAAATGAATGGTTTGGATTATCCTAACAAAGTGGGCCCCCATGTGATTGGGCAAGCTAGCTTACCAACAGTTTCCTCTCTCTCTCTCTCTCTCTCTATATATATATATATATATATATATATATATATATATATATATATATGAGGAAAATGATTGTGAGCTTGAAGCTCATATAGCTTATATGAGCTTGAGGGCCCAAACACATGGGTCCCACATTTTTTGTGGTGATCCAAACCATTCATATGCAAGGCCCCATCATAGATAGGGTGTGTACCAAAAATCAGCTCCATTTGATCATCCTAACCCTTACAAAAGCGGAGGGCAAAAATGGGCAGATTTGTGGCAAACGGTGTCTGTCCATTTGGCCCTCCACTTTTGGATGGGTTAGGATGATCCTATGGAGCTGATTTTTTGTACACACCCTATCTATGTAAGGGTCTTTCAAATGAATGCTTTGGATCCTCCTAACAATATGGGCCCACATGTGTTTGGGCCCTCAAGCTCATATATGCTATATGAGCTTCAAGCTCACAATCAATTTTCTCTATATATATATATATATGGGTAGAGCCAGGAATTTACACTTGGGGGGCCGGATTAATGTGCACTTGGCTGCATTGGTCATTGGGGGGGTGCATGGCCACTAAACTAACTAAAGTATGCATGTACAACCATGTAGTATAGAAGGAATTTTGCAAGTCAGGAGAGCCATCGCCCGTCACCCCCCTCATGCTATATGTGCCTCCGCCTATATATATATATATATATATATATATATGAAGGGATTTGCTAGACATGACCTCCATTCACGAGGAGGGTGGACTGACATACGACAGACCAGCCATGAAATGCCTTTTGCGATGGATGCTAGCAATAGTAGGAAAATATGTGAGAATTTCAGTTCTAGGTACTTACGCAATAGAAATCATATGTATCTTCTATTATATAGATATGGTTCCTCACTTTTCCTTCACAACTTTTGCAGTGTAAAGACATTTTGAAAACCACAACCTGCAAAAATAATAAAATAATCACAGAGGAGAGTCATGATTAGAGAAAAACCATTTCGTGCAACACCTATCGGCTATCGTGGATAGATTGGTTATCAAATTACAGTGGAATCGAAGGCAATGGATCACCCATCTATATACTTGCCAAATTATATAGATGGTTGTGTCATTCGAGTTCCCAAAATGTATATGTGACTGGTTCATACAAAATGCACGATGTCTTTTTCAATCGCGGATAGTTTATTTAGACAGTTATCCGCTTGTAGAAAGATTCTACCCTTTAAAACATGTTAGAATGATGATAGCATGCACTTTTTTGTTTAAAAAGTTGTGTTAGAATATGGGGGATCTCACCGTTGGATTGGGTTGAGATTTACAGTTGGATAAACTTGGCGGTGATTAGGTAAGTGGGCTAAATGGGGTGACTCAACTAGATCAAGCAATTAGATTAAATTAGTAATTAGGTTAGATTAGAATATTCTAGTGTTATCTCTTTCCATAGTTGTCTTGATTTATTTCTATGTTTATCATGTAAGTGCTCTATAAAAGCACCAGTTGGATCAACTTGGTGGTGATTAGGCAAGTGGGCTAAATAAGGTAACCCAGCTAAATTAAGCAATTAGATTAAATTAGTAATTAGGTTAGACTAGAATATTCTAGTATTATCTCTTTCCATAGTTGTCTTGATTTATTTCTATATAAGTGCTCTATAAAAGCACCAATAGATTCTCTTTGTAATCATTCAAGTTAAGTGAAAAACCTAAATTTGTTATTTCCAAAATGGCTACTATATAAGGAAGGACGCACAGAAAATGCATAATAATTAAATAGTAGGAATTAGAAAGATATTGAAAGCAGGTTGAGCATAGATTACATAATGGCAACATGATTTAACTGGAACCCAAGAAAAATTACTCAATTCTCTGTTTTCTTGTATCTAGACATTTAGCTGTTCATTTTTTTCTTCTTGTATCCATAGATTTAGCTGTTCATATGCCCTACAAAAGTTTTGTAGAGACTTTATGATGATTTTCTCCTTATATTTCTCACAATAGTATTGTAAAAAATCTCATGTGGCATGTCTTTCATGCAAATGGGGAGGATCTATCTGAGACTACATGTTGCATATCTCCTAAGATCAAAATTCCTTCAATCCACCATTGGGAAAAACTCTGTTGTAGCGATAAATAGTAGTGTTGCTAGTTCATACGGGAGAAGCCTTGCTAAAAACATAGGCTTTGAGATCTTGTGAGATCTCAAAATTATAATGATTTTCTCAAAACTAAGAACTATTGGTGGTGGTGCCTAGTTTGTGAGATCCTGTGAATTCAATCTGTTGACATTCGAGGAGAGAGAAACATAGAAAGAGAGAAAGAGTGAGTGATGGAGTATGATGGTTGAGAAAAATGAGAGAGCCTAAATCAGGCCTCTCATAAACATGATATATATTAAGGTTGTACAAGGAGAAAACCAAAATACCCTTAACTGGGCCCATAATTACTTAACCCTTGTAAGACTCCCCCTCGTGATGGAGTGTATATGTTATACAACCCCAGCTTGTTATAAATATCATCCAACTTAGACTTTCCCAATGATTTGGTAAACATATCAGCCAGTTCATCTATAGATTGGGTAAACACATTATATATTTCTCCATTTGGACCTTCTCAAGAATGAAATGACAATCCACTTCAATATGCTTAGTCTTCTCATGAAAGACTAGATTTGAGGCGAAATGAATAGTTACTCTATATCACTGTACAATGACACTAAACATAAGGAAGAATACCAATCTCATACAAAAGAGATCTCAACAAAGTCAACTCCCCACAAGTATGAGTCATAGCTCGATATTCTGCCTCCACAGTAAATCTAGCCACCGCATCTTGTTTTTTACTCAGTCATAATACTAAATTTCCTCCAACAAAGGTATCTATGCTGCAGTTGAGCTATCTACTGGATAACCTACCTAGTTTGCGTCAATGAATCCTTCTAACTTCACACGGGAAGTTCGTGGAGAACTCATAAACTGGCTAACCACTCCTATCGGGAAGAAGATATTGGGATGAGTCACAGTCATGCAGATCAACTTGCCAACCAATTTTCTATACATGGCTGGATCTTCCAACAACCCCCTGATCTGGATAGAGTTTCACATTAGGATCCATGGATACGTCAATAGGTTTTGTTCCCAAGGATCCTGTCTCTTCTAAGATATCCAACACGACAAGGAAAGGTCATCACGAGTGTACACCACATCAACTCCCCAAAAGTTTCTGAGACGACCCAGATCCTTGGTGCATAACTCTATATGAAGTTAATAGCAGGCACATATGAGAACACCTAAAATATGGAGTTACCCACTCACCCTGGACAAATTTCTTCTAAACCTAAACATAGCTCTAATGACGTTTGAAAAAGAGATTACAACAGGAACATATGAGAATGTCTAAGTTAAGCTTATGAAAATATTTGCCTCTTTGCATACTATTGGAACATAATAATGTTCCATGGCAGTTGAGATAAATGGTATCCATACCATATGAATAAATGCAAATGATAAAATATTATCAATTGAGACACAAACGTGGGTTAACTGGAAACTATCCATATACTCAAATAGTCAATACAAATATTTAAGAAAAAAAAAGGTCAATACACATATTTGCCGCTTTGCATACTGTAGAGTATATACTAAGCCCAATGCTCAAAATCTAACCTCTTTACATCTATCCAAAATTTATGCTGGCTGCCTACAACATTTACCATGTTGAATATGTCTTATGTTAAGTAGAATCCTTCACAGCTTTAATATTTTTCTGAAAAAAAAAGATCTTTTCAAACAGAGAAGCTATCAGGAATATTTGAAGTTGAAAGCAAGAGCTGAGGTTTTACAACGTTCTCAGAGGTAATCTTCTTAGATGACTCATGAACTCGTGTTTTTATTGCATTTGCTTAGGCATATCAGAATAGTAATTGATACTCATTTATTTTTGTGAAGCAACGCTTTTATGGATTCTTTTAACTGTAAAAACCGCAGAAATCTTCTCGGTGAAGACTTGGTCCCACTGAGTACAAACGAGCTCGGGCAACTTGAGAATCAACTTGAAGCGTCCTTGAAACAAATCAGATCGACAAAGGTAATAAAACTTTTAAAAGGACTTTCCATTGCTTTTACTTCCATTGATGATTTAGCTATTTAAAAAGAGAGAAATTATATGGTGGCCGACCGTGAGGTTCAGTGAAGGTTGAAGGTGGTACGTCAAACATACCACGCTTGATATTTGATCCAACAGCCGCCTCTTAAAAAGTGCAATGTTGTTGGATCAAATATAAGACAGCTACAATTATTTGGATAAATTGGGGCGTGGGTTATGTTGATTTTTGTTGAAGCTTCAAGTAATTTACTTTGGGAATTGCCAATTGTTCACGTTATGTTAGATTATAGGGTTTCAGATCATACCCGAAATTAAATAAGAAGAACTAAAAGAATCAAATCAAAATGATAAAAGTTAAAATATGACTTGTCCGTTAAGACGAATCACTTGTCCAAATATGTTTTTTTTTTTTTTTTTGAAAATTTACAGTAATTTTGTTGAATGTAAAATTGGGACAAGATGTCCCGGTACATAGGATACAGAGATACTATGCCTGTGGAGAGGCAAGGGATTCAGTACAGTTTACATTGATCCCCACCATGTGTACACCATCTTTTGCCAAAGTGTCGGCCAAAGAATTTGTAGCTCTTCTCCGATGTATCAATTGTGGGTGAATACTCCTTGCAAGATCCCTGATTTCATCAATAATGTTGTGTAGCCTCCATGGCCCTCCGTCTTGATTGGCAGCCCAGGCTATCACATTAGTAGAGTCTTGATTGGCAGCCCAGGCTATCACACTTATCCAAATATGTTGATCTCAAGGCAAACATTGCTCCCAGATATGATGAATCAATGATGCAGTTGAGTTCTCTAACGTTTGTGTTAGGGACCACAAGTGACATGGGTACCAGGAGGGCACTTGAACGAATGACCATTACGTGGGATGAAAGAAATGGATCTTCGGTAGGCCCCAGGTCCTCAGCCAGTACGGAACCTCCAGCCCACATTGCATCCAGAAGCCATGAGCCACCTCACCAGTCAATTTGCTGTCTCCCAGGATTTCATAGGATAATGCAACGCCAGAGCTAATCATGCCCTTCGCATGCGACAACTGAGCAACCCATGCAGCACCAATACAAGCACCAATGCCAACAATAGCAATGGTGGTCATTCCATCTCAATCCCATGAAATTCATTACTCCCACATATAAAAGGAAAACCCTGACACCATTAAAGCAGACGGAGGTCCATTCAATTGGACTAGGTTCATTGATTGAACGCATGTATGAGGGACCGAACACTCTGAACTCTTAGCAATTTATGCCGCTTAACTCCATCTATTTCTTCTACTAACTTGAGTGTTGAAAGGTTTTCCCGGAGTCTGAGCCGGATTTGAACCGCAACAGATTGGCGCCTACCGTGGGGCCCGACTGAGTCCTTACAAACAAGGAGTTAAGCGCCATGGCTGCATGGAGAAGCACCCAAAATGTTCAAACTACTGATGTTGCCCAAAACACTCCCTAGAGGATGCCCTCAGAGACAAGCCCAGAGCCTCAGCTTGATGAATAATCCCACTCCCAACCTACCGACGTATAAGGGAGTTCAGCGTTCTGATCATCAGACAGGTAGCTGACCTCACCAGCCTGGTCAAAGGGCTCGTAGTGTGGCGGGATGTAGTCACCCCTCCATTGGAGCACCCTGCCCGCCAGCAGCGACGCCTTCTACACAATAGGGCGCACAGCAATCAATTCGGCTGATGGCCGAAACACCAGCCACCCTCATCGGAAGGAGTCTCTCTGCATCCTCATCCAGTCCACCACAACAGGTTCGCCCCAAAGAACGGAACCCAACACACCCCGGCCTCTGCCTAGAAATCCGAGAGATGATCGATGAGATGATGGGAGGAAGGTACCTAGCAGATGGCGCCGATGGTGATGAAAAGCACCACTTCACTTGGGAGATCCTGGAGAACTTAATATTCATGCAGCTCGACTCATACGATGGAACCACTAGTCGAGCATCTCCGACCCTTCAAAATAGCCATGCTCTTTCACAACGTTTCGGATACAATATTGTGCCAAGTCTTGCCATCCACCTTGAGAAAGACCGCGCGCACCTAGTACTCCAAGCTCAGACCGGGCTCCATCGACACATTTCAGGCACTTGGGAACGAGTTCATGACTCGCTTTGTCAACAGTCGTCCTCGCGCCAAGATGGCCCATGTCCTGTTGGCGGTAAAGCAAAAGAAGGGCGAGACGCTGAGGGAGTATATATCTCACTTCAATGGCGGAGTAGCGGAGGTACAAGAACTCTACACATTTGTCGCCTTCACCGCTGTTAAAAGTATAAAAGATAAATAACGCCTTTCTTCAACAGCTTAAGCTTTTGGAAAAGTTGGTTAGTTAACATGGTATCAGAGCCAAAGGTCTCAAGTTCAAACCTCCCGGATAGCAAAAATGCACATGCGATGGTCGGCCCAAAGTGGGACCACATGTGCCACGTGTTTGCCAAGTGGGCCACATGTGCGGGGGAGTGTTAAAAGTATAAAAGATAAATAACGCCTTTCTCCAACAGCTTAAGCTTTTGGAGAAGTTGGTTAGTTAACAACAGCCATGAGGACTGGCATCACAAACACCGGATTCATACTCTCTCCCAACAAAAAGCCCACCAAAACCTTCTGCGACCTGTTAATTCGAACGAAAAATTATATAAATGCTGAAGAGATAATCGCGGCCAAGGGAGAGGCAGAAGTAAGCCGGCCCGGAGACTGACGAAGAGACCTTGCCAAAAACTGTCGTCAAAGTAACCACCCCCCCCCCTCTCTCCCCCCTCTCTCTCAGATTTGAGAGGTATACCCCTGTGCACAAGTCAAGCCATCGCTCGGAGAGAGCCGAGGAGATCCCAGCAACATTGAAGTTTACCACCATGACAAACTCCGGAACAAAGAGACAATCGCCAACAACATGCAACAGGCCATCCGTGAAACAAAGAGACAATCGCCAACAACATGCAACAGGCCATCCGTGAAATGTTTTTTGGGATGGATGCTAGCAAATAGATACCGAAATCTTACCTCTCTCTCTCACTGGAATGAGCAAATGCATGTCAATAAATATCTTATATTACTTCTTCAAAATTGCCATAACAAGCTTTAACATTGAAATGTGAGAAATCGTATAGGGGGCCTACCTATTTGGATGATCTACACCATTTATTTGTTAATCCTCGTCATGGATAGGCCATGCCCTCCACATGATAATGTTAAACCCATCCATTTCTGGTGGTTTCTCTATCTTTATTTTTTAACTTTTTTAGCAGTCCATTTCCCCTCAAATATATTAGAGATTAGGATCATCATATGGAGATTATTTTTTTGGTCCACGACCTATCTACAGCCAGACCCACAAATCAAAGGCTTATTTCATTAAATTTGGTGTGTCCTGTAATTTTTTTTCTACCTGTGTAGGGCGATGTCCCCGGGCAGCTCTCCATGTAGGAAACTGTAGCACATTTCTATGATGGTTTTCATAGCAACAACATTATTAGGAAGACCCTGAACTATAATATTCTCAGAGCGAATGTGTACATGTTTCTGAGTTTGCTGTATTAAATTGTTTTGCAGACCCAGATTATGATCGATCAGCTTTCTGATCTTAAAAGGAAGGTAATGAAAGACTGTTTGAAAGTTTAATGCTTTCCTTTCCATTTTCAATGTTTCTGATGAACTGGTCACAATTTTATTACAGGAACAAATGCTAATAGAGGACAACCATAAGTTAAAAAGGAAGGTACTACCAAGAAACAACTTAATGCTTATCAATGGCACCGATCATACTAAAATACTCCTGCTTTTTTTGTTGTTAATGTGTATTTTGGAATTAGAGAAAATTACTGAAACCTTTGCTCTGATAAAACCACTCTGAAACTTGAAACCGAGCCACAGTGAAAATTGCCCAAGGATTTAGGAAGTCTATTTATGCCCTAAAGATGAGCAAAGGTGAAAATACCCAAAAACTAGGAAGGTTTCTGAATCCTTTTTTTTTTTTTGTTAATGTGAAATTTTACAAAGCTGAGTTTAAGTGCATTTGATCTTGAGATCGTGGCGTATGATGTTCTTTCTTTTTTCGATGTGGAAATCTCTGTGGTATAAAAATATTGTTTCTTTGATCGATGTGTTGAGTCGAATAGTTTCTGATGCCCACCACACAATGGAGTGTTTCTATTCTAAAATGTAGTCCCAAACATAACCTATTGGAGAAATTGTTTCTGCTTGTGGTTCACAACTAACAATTATTGTCAGGAGGGGCAAAGTCCTCATTACACACACAGTACAATGAAACACTAAAGCCTCTCTTATTCGGAGACAAAAACCTCATTGGGTCTTTATCCAGATTAACAGTCCCTAAACTCTGCAAATAGAGGAGCAAAGCCTCCTTGTTGTCTGGATTTTTATCCACCATAGTCTATACTCCTATGCAAGACTCTTGATGCTCTACTTTGGTTCTCAGTCTAGTGAAGATTCAAAGGAAAGCCTTTTTTTTTGGTTGTTAAGCTGCAAATAAACCTTTGGCCTCATGGTCGAAGAACAAAGCCTTGACCATTGAGCTAGAGGCTCAATCCCAATTCGAAGGAAAACCTATGGAAGAGGTTAGGGAGAGGTTGCAACAACAAGCAAAAAAGCATCAACAAGAGATGAAGGATCAGATCACACAATTCAATATCACACTTGCTCAAGTTCTTTGCAACCAAGAGAACTGTCAAGGTCGGAGTGCTTTAGGATAAGAAGAACCAAATGTGGGTGAAGTTAACACAAGGAATCAAGTGTAGCCCCACAGACAGCCTCCTAGACATCAAATCCAACCCATAAATCGAGCACTACAAGACAACAATAGATTGAAAATAATAGATGGGAAGCTGGAATTAGATTGAGATTCCAAATTCTCAAGGGGATTAGAAGCAAAATAATACCTCGATTTCGTGACTATGGTGGAAGATGTGCTTGAATGCGAGGAATCAACTCAAAATGAGTTTCTTTGGTTGCCTTGTCTTAGAGGTTGTGCATCAGCTTGGTGGCAGTATGTGAAGATTCAAATAGCGCAATTATTGCTGCTTAAAATCAAATTTGTAGGACATGATAAGAATGATTGGAGTAGAATTTCCGCTCTTCAATTAAACTTTCTATCAGCGGATCCACTTGAAAGAATATTATCCTCTTCTGGCAAGATCGTTATTCGCAGCGGAATAAAAATCCCCTTCTGGCAAGATTGTTATCCCCTTCTGGCAAGATCGTTATTAATTATGTTAATAAAACATAAAGAAATATTTCTTTGAAGAAGAAATCAAGGAACCACGCTGCTTGATCTACTCCTCGAACGGTTGTGATCGTTCTGAAGGTCGAGAACCCCGCAAGTTGAACCGATGGATTCTTTTTCTTTGCTCGGACTATTGTGGATGTGAATAACTCTTATTCACCTCTTTAAGGTCAGATCTAATCAGTACCTTTGTTGTAGAGAATAGCGAAATTGATTGGAAGCCTTTCTCCTATGAAGCACGGGTACGGGTACGGGGTGCGGGTACGACACGACACGGGTACGTGGGTACGTGATTTTTCAAAAAAATCGGGTGCGGGTACGTTCGGGTACGCCGAATATAATAATATATTTTAATATTTTATTATATATTTATAAAAATTAAAAAAAATAAAATAATTGGAGAGCAATCAAATAACAATAACATCACAAAAATGGAAAATTCTAATATTACTCTTCATTTCATAAGTGATTAAGTTTCATATTTCATAACATGAGGCATCAATACATCATTCATTCGAAAAAAAGTCTGTCGCCAGTGTGTTGACCAGTGCCTGACAAGATAAATAATTTTTAGAGACCAAATTATGAGATTTTTTTTACCGGACTTTTGGGATTTAATAATGTTTGGACATGATAGATTTTATGAATTTTTAAAATTTGAAAAATACCCCACCGTTTGGAAGTTAAGAATGTTAAAATTTTGACCCGACCCTTATTCTGCGAATTTTGTACTAGAACAGGAGAGTTGACTTTTTTTCCTTTTAGATTTGGGTCTTGAAACTATTTTTAATAAATCCAAATGGGGGGTATTCCGTTATTTACATGTAAATCTTAAGTAAATGGACAATAAAATAGTAAAGACATTTACTTTACTATGGGGGTTTTTATTTTTCTAATTATGGGGGTACGTACCCGGTACGTACCCAGGGCGTACCCGAACGTACCCGCACCCAATACGTGTCGGGTACGGGTACGGGAGGCCCGGGAGAGTACCCGTGCTTTCTAGCCTTTCTCTTTGAAACTAATTCATTTGGAAGAGAGATAGAGAGAGATAGATAAGTTTGAGTGCAACTCAAAGTCTTTGAGCAATTGAGACAATTTTTTCAAGCTCTCCAATTGATTTGGGAGTGTTGTGGGCCCCACAAACCTTATCCAAATGTATAGTCCAATCCCAATTCCCAATTTTCAATTTCGTTCCAATTCCACAACTTTTACAAAACCGGTTTGGGAATAACTATCCTCATTTGGATTACACATTATTATGCTTATTATTAATCAAATTATTAATATATAATAATGTATAATAATTAAATAATTAATGAACAATTTAATTAATTAATAACTCAAATCGGCTCCAATTTGTCTTCAAAAAATTCTTACTGTCTCTTGTTACTTACTCAATAAAGAAATGTATATATACATATATCAACATATATATACTTAATTAATATCCACATTAATCTAACGGATCATATCCGTCCGTGCAATTACATAAAATGCGAAACCATGATCCATTTGGATGTTATCGGGTCATTCGAGTTATGAGTTGGATCGTCGCAGGGATTTGATAGTCAATCCTGCAGAACCCTATGATGGGCCCCACTGCGATCTCGCTCTGTATCTCATTAGGTCAATGGCCTCCATCAAGACGTACCCTGAAGATGACCGTCAGATCATCATCATCTTACCCCTAATCACATCATGTATGTGCAAGTCCTTTCTTCGTAACTACATCTACTGAGTTGAGTCATACGGGAGGTGGACACCATTTACCCCCTTGGTGCACTCTTGGTATATCATTTTGGTCAAGCGGTGTTCGGCCTCCAAATGCATTTGTAAAATTCTTTGAAAACAATTCAATGTTTCATAAAACTTTCCGATAAACATTTTATCAAATCTGCTTGGCCAGGCTATTTAATAGGCCTACCGCTCTAACAAAATTGTAGATGTCAATCGCTAAATTTTAAGGCGAAGAATTCCCTGTTGAGTATCACTATTGGTCTTAAGGGTTTGCTCTAGGATATCACTCTATCTGAATGTGGCTCTAAAATATAATCACTATAAGATAGACTAAGACCCTAGAACGGGCCGACAGACCAATAAGATCCCTCAGGTCTAAGGACATGTGAAAGGTCATGTCTAGAAAAACAACTTTATACTTTCTTGTCCATAAGTTGTTCTTTATTTGATCCGGTTCGGTTACGCGATCCAATCGTCACACTCACTTTTCTTGCTTAGGGTCCACTACCCAGATGACCGAGATAAGTCACCTCACGACACGTGCATGTAGGCAAGACTGCTGCTATTTTATGCAGTAAGAGATGTCCAGTCTCTTTCTCAACTAGGAACTATTAAGGCTTGCATAGAACCGAGATGCCATATCTCCTTGCTCCCTTGGATCTGTGAATCCTTTGAGCATGAGATTTCTACTATGCTACCTAAGGACGAACGTGTGTCAATAAACAAGCACATCACACACATTCATTAATATAATTACCTATTCATATCATGAAATAAACCTTTATTAATTAATAAATGTCATTCTACTGGCTTTTCAGGGCATATACTCTAACACCACCTACTCACCCAAGGTACGAAGATTGTATCTCAAGCTAGAGGAGGATTCTATAAATTGCTTCCTATAAATAGATTGGGAAACACTCAAGAACAACTGATAGCGAGATACCTTAGCGGATTAAGGCTGTCAATTCATTCTGCTTTGCCAGTACATACGTTTGGTGTATTCTCTAGAGCCCAAGTTAAAGCTCCAGCCATGGAAGAAATTCAAAAGAGGGTTCGTTATAGGTCTGCTTTATATTTGAAGAGAAATAGACTATCTCTTTGCCCAAACCTGAAGAGGGGCTACTAGTCAAGCCAAGGAAGTTTTCAAGCCAATAAACACTACACCAACACTACCATGGTTTCACAAACTTCACCATCCAAACCATGCTGTATTGCTTTCAGTGTGAGAAAATTTGGAAATATTTCCTCCTGATGTCCTCAATTTCGAAAATATATCTTGGCACAAGAAGATATGGGTGTTGATATGGATAGAAAATTCCCTAATGAAGAATTTGATGATAACTATGAAGTTATGTTGAAAGATACCTTATAGCATTCTTTATGTTGACTCTTATGGTCCTTGTTGATGAGTCCGAAACTATTTTATACTCAGAAAGATGGAAGGTCATTGGTTGAGGCACAACATCTTTCTTTTATGTTTTCTGTTGGGGATCATCAGACTCATCCGACCAAGCTTAAAATTGATTCGAGTGGGTGTGATAATCTAATTTCTCAAGAGGCAGTGACCAAACACTATATGAAGATGGAAGCACACCGTCAACCCTACTAGCTAGCATAGTTTAATTAATTCCATTGAGGTGAGAGTCTCTAAACGGTATTTGGTTTCCTTCTTTACTGGGAATAAATCTAAGGATAACTTATGGTGTGATTAAGTACTTGAGACTTTATACTCCCATGGTGCATCTGAACTACTAATCTTGGAATTTACAAACTATTTCCTCCTATCAAATGGTCCGGAGTCAACAAACATCCCGTAGTGTGACCACTTCACTTTTCTACTACAAAATTGAGAGCTTAAAAGACTCCACTACCTACACGGTTCATCGTCCACTACCTGGAGTCCACTTTTTCAAAGTCTTAAGCGTCCAACCCTAAATCCAATGAGTGCTCAAACATATGGCCTTAGCACTTCTTCAGTGGGTTAATTGCTGGACCTCAATGGGGTAGACTGTCTGATGCTTGGGTTTTAGTATTATCTTATACGTAAGAGTTAGAATGGAGACGAATGAAGATGGAAAAAAGATATTTGAGTGCTTTAAAATTCGAAAAGGGAAAAAATATGATGAAAATGCCATTAAAAAAATGCTATTCAAAAGAAAGTTTGGATTTGAGGAATAGGATCTCCTCAACTCAACTCAAGTCAACTCAACTAAGCCTTTGTCCCAAACCAGTTGGGGTCGGCTGAAATGCTGAATCCTTTAGAAAATTTTCATGATGAAGGTGAAAGAATCTGCTCCAATTTGATCAATTGGAAAGATGGAACTCGGATGTGCTTCCTTGTCACAACTCATATTTCTTGAATATAAATAGCACGCCCTAATTAGCTCTAAGTCTCCAATATATGTGTGATCGACTAGTTGAAAAGATGACAACCAGTTGAACTCCCTTTTCCTTTTTGGAAACTTCTTGAACATCATACAGAGCTTCCTAAATAGTTCCAGGCCTCCAAATCCTCAAAAGTAACTTATAGCATAATTTGGAAGACAATTAGTGCCTTTCACAAAGAATGCAAATGGTCTAATTCAATTGGTTGATTTGTTGAACTTCGCAACACACATCCTTTTTGTTCTTGGTGCATGATCAAGCTTAGGCACATTACAAATCAAATTCCTAAACAGGAGGTTTTATTGGATAAATTGCGGTTTTCTGTCAAGGATGTAAAATATAGCATTTGTTTCTAGCTACTGGAAGTGAAAGTCCCTACTGACGTAGTAAACACCCTCAGCAAGGCAGAAATTTTCTAAGACTCTTTTTATTCAATAAAATGAACTTCCACCCCTACACCTTTAGTTTACATTTTTATTTTACTTTTTCCTTCAGTTCTAAGTGCTATTAAGTGTTTAACAATTTTTCTTTGACATTTTTTGATATATAAACTTGCATGTGCTGCACTTCCATGAGGTCTTCTTTATCAACATTTTATCTCTTTTTCCAAGTTATTTCTTTATCCTTTTCAGTACTCTTGACCATATATTGCAGGGGTTGCTTTAGTGGTTTTAGTCATTGATAACCTTTGCCATGTCTTCCATTTGTGACAGTTGGACGAAAGTGATACAGCAAACCCCCTTCATCTGTCGTGGGAAACTGAAGGACAGAACAACCACAACCACCAAGCTCCTCATTCAAAGGAATTATTTCAACCCTTGGAATACAATTGCACATTGCAAATTGGGTAAAATTTTCTTAAGAAAGGTCAAGCAATTGTCTTCAAAATGTTGGTTATACAGTTTAGCAATGTTCAGTTTGTTTTTTTACAGATACCATCCAGTTAGTCGAGACGCGATAACCACTGCAGCCCCAGCACAAAATGCCAGTGGTTTCATTCCTGGATGGTTGATATGAATTTGAATTTATGAAGCAATCTTTCGGTGTGTGTAAAAATTCTATCCTGAAGAGGACTTTTTCTTGTTTATTTTATTCCAGTTTTCACAATTGTACCTATCAATTTAAATAAAAAGCAAAAAAAGTAATGATATTAGTTCTTGTAAGTTAAACTGACAAGAAAAGGTCAAAGTAAGAGTTGAACTGAGAGAGAAACCGAGCTGGTAGCTGTAGATTCATGGCATGTAATAATACTTAATCAAAATATAATTCATGTTTAGAACTTTACTTACCTATAACATTTCTATATAAAGATTGTTTTGATCATTCGTATCCAAAAATGTCCACCTCGTATGTGCTTTATCCAAATTTTAGTAGCTCTATGTAATTTATTAGATTGACCAAAGAACCAAGAACACATTTCATTTTATGTTTCTTTATGCTTCTGTGGATGACCAAAGCTTCTTCCTGTCAACTAATTTATTTTTTGAAAGGAACTTTGAAGGGTGGTAAAGATATTCCTAGTGAACTTTTCAGAGGGACGGCTACTCTAATGTTATAATAGAAGCAGTGTTTCAAAACCTGGATGTGGGTCAAAATGCAGTCAAAGCAACTCCTAGTCAACTCAGCACAATGTGGTTTAGTACTCTGTTGACGTGGCTGAGTACTTAGTTGATGCAGTCGTAACTCGGGAGGGTAAAAGGAGTTTGGGTTGACTTTGTAGGTCAAAACACAGACTTGGACAAGAACACGACTAAGGTAAAAGGGAGTCGACTAGGGGGAATCCACGATGATGCAGGGGAGTTTTGAAACTATGCATAGAAGAGATTAGTCATGTATAGTGATAGTGATTATGGTACTCCAATAGTTTTCCATGGTTCAGCAAATGGATATGCTTGGGGCAAGAATTGATCATGCCTGCCATGACTGTGGGTAGTGTCATGGGTCTTTTTCTTTCTCCTTGACGACAAATACATCCGGCACCCCATCATTCCGTCTCCTAAGGCCAACTACTCCAGTGCAAGGCCATGAAGGTCCTGCGCGCCTAACACCTCGTCTTTTCTCAAAAGCTCAGTAAGTACAAGCCATTTGAGCCCACCCGTGCTCCTAGTTTACCCTCTTCCTGCACTACTTTAACCCCACTTCTCGTGATCTGCCTGCATAATGAGCCCATTGGATACAAGGCCCTCTAGCCCTGTGTAAATCTTCCCAACTGCGTATCTCCATGCGACTCATAAATCTGTCAAGTCTTACGACCAGAATGTCCAAGGCATTGATACAACCAATCTGCCAAGTCTGAGTGGACAGAGCTTTATATTGTGGAAGAGTCATAAGAGAACTTTCCAGGAAGGAAGCAATGAAATGGTCTCATTGTATTGCTAACAACTTTGAAATTAGCTTTCCCGATCCATTGAGACAGCACCTTTTGAATTCTGTTCTCTTCCGTTGTTCTCCATGCTTGTTCAAAGCTATCTAGATCTGTGACACCCATATACTTTTGGAGTCTCAATGTAATGTGTTCAACATGATAATGTACCAGTGCCATTGTTGGATATTTGACAGATATTTCTGTGGCCCGAATAACTATCATCTTTCAAGCATGCCACTTTTCAAATTATCATGTTGTTTGCTTGTTAGTGTTGCATTTTTGCAACATAGTCTTGGGTGTGTATCTTGTCGACCCAATTTTAGATTTGCTATTAATTACATCTTCTAAGTTCATTCTTGTTAAGTTCTATGACATTTTTTTTATACATGTCTTGTGACATATCTCATGTCATGTAATACCCGTATATGTTTCCCACAGGCTAGAAATGCCGTGTCATATCTCCGTTTCAATGTATGCCCATATCTGTGAATCGGTATCTGTATCTTGGTATCATAGCTCTAGACAGTCCATCTATAGCCAAGGAGAGCTTCAGATGTGAAAAGTTAATTGTTTCTCATCCTCGCTTAGAGTTTTGGAAGAGGTTCATGTTTCCCATTCAAGTATGGTAAAGAGGATTTGGAACTAGGAATCCCCCAAAGTTGCATTTAGTCCTTTCCTCTTCTCTTTTGACAGATGAAGTTCTATAGTCTTTCCTCTTCATTGCTTAGGATTATCAGTTCTCACTTGAGCTTGAGACCTTTTGTTGAATGGCCATGGTGGGCAAACTGAATGAGTATGTGTTTTGTTAGAAAAAGGGGAAGTTTTAACTTTCTAGTACGAATATCATGTGCAAGGAAGATACTTGACAGATAATTATGTGTTCCAAATAACTATCATCTTTCAAACATGTCTCTTTTCAAATTATCATGTTTGCTTCTTAGTTTTGCATATTTGCATTTCGTCTTGAGTACGTATCTTATCGATCTAATTTTAGATTTGCTATTAATTACATCTAAGTTCAATATAGTTAAGTTTTATGATATTCTGTATATACATGTCTTGTGTCTTATCTCATGGCATGTGATACCTGTATCCATCAAGACACTAGGAAATGATAGGGCAACTGATTTGAACCAAATTGAAAGATTTCCATGCTCATCCAAAAATGAAGGCCATCTTAAGAAGTTTGATCATCCCAAAAGATACAAGTCCCAAAAATATTCACCCAGTTGCAACCCCATTGAGACAACACAGAAGAGAATTCATTCATACCCTTCAAACTAGGGTCATCAGCTCCGAACTACACATGACCTGATCCGAACATCAAGGGGGTACATAGGCAACACTGCATTCTCAGGTGCGTCATCTCACAGTACAAACTTTGGGCCTTGAAAGCCTTTTCTTGCGGTGACAAACCCACAGAATCCTCACCTATGAAGTCCTTTCTTGTGTGCTCATTAAGGTTCATCGGTATATGTCCAATATCTCTTTGAACGAAGAAAGAAAAAGAAAAAAGGAGAGAGAGAGAGTTTGTTCAAAATCATTTCTCACCTTCCAAACCAGGGATATTGCCCATCTTAGTGAGCCAAAAGTCTTTTCCATGGCCCAAACTAGGTTCATCACCAATTCCTAGACAGACATCCCAAACCTTAAGCATTTCCCATTGTAAGAGAATCATTTGAAACCAGGGGCATTGCCCATTCACATGAGTCAAAGTATTTTCAACCTAGGAGAAACTTCAAATGTATAGAGTTTTAAGTGTTTCTCATCCTTAGAGTTTTGGAAGTGGTTATTGTTTCCCATTGAAGTATGGTAAAGAAGATTTAGACTAGGGATCCCCCAAAGTTGCTTTAGTAAAGTCCTTTTACTCTTCTCTTTTGGCATATGAAATTCTACTCTTTCCTCTTTATTGCTTATGCATCTCAGTTCTCCCTTGAGTCCTTTTGTTGAATGGCCATCATGGGCATACTGAATGAGTCTGTATATTGTGGGAACAAAGGGAAGTTTTGGCTGGCTAATAGGAATATCAAATGCAATGAAGCATAGGAATCTTCTAACGACCTATTTTTGTCTTTTGAAGTGGCTGCTTTGATTTGATAGGCTACTCTTGAGTCTTGAATGCTTTCATATGTCTGTGTTGCTATGCGTGCGGACACCATATAAAAACCCCCAGTTGAGTTGAGTTTTTATACGATGTACGCCCGTATAGTCTAGTATTTTTCAACAGGTAGTGTACGGCTTTCACCATAGGATGATCTAAGCCGTCCATTTGATGGCCCACAACGTAAATAGGTTGTGCCCAAAAAATCAGATCCATCGGATGATCCTCTAATCTATAGAGGTTTCCATAATAGGCAGTTTATCTATAAGAGGATTGGGATCGTCCGATAGAAATGGTTTTTTGGGCACAACCTACTTACGTTGTGGACTATTAAGGGTGTGTTTGGCGTACCGTTTGAAATAGCGTTTAAAACGCCGTTTTGCAAAACAGCGTTTTGGTTCAAAACGAAGTTTTGCCAAACGGTGTTTTCATGTTTGGTTGGCCAGATCAGAACGGTGTTTTAAACGGCAAACGGAGGTATTGTGTGTTTGGTTGCAAATGCCCCAAAACGAAGTTTTGGTGGTAAAATGACCAAAAAGGGCATTGTTTGGTCGGCCTCAATGTAACTCAACTACTCTCTCATTAGGCCCAATATTAAAAGGTCATTAGGATCTTATTCAAACACTATTAAAATTAAACATCATTGCAAAAAAAAAATGGCTATACCTTTGGGGTTCTTCTCCTTCTTCTTAACGGCCGGATTTGCCGGATTTGACGGACGAGTGGAGGCGCTGAGGCAGTGAGGCGTGAGAGGGTTTGCAACTTTGCAAAGTAGATGAAGAAAGTAAGAAACTAGGGTTTCTTTTAATTCTTTTGTCTTTAAAAAATCAAAATTAAGATATCATATAATGATATCAGCATCCCCTTGTTTTGAATTAAATACTAACAATGTAACAAATTTGTGTCCTCAAGAATGATATTAACACCCCTACTTTTTTGATATTTGACGTAATGCATAAAATCGCACGCATATACGTAAATATGGGTTTTGGTGAGGGCAAACACGTAAAACCCACAGCCCAAAAACTCCGTTCAAAATGGCGTTTTGCAAACGAACCTCCCCCCTCCGTTTGCAAAACGCCGTTTTGAGGGTTCAAAACGGTGTTTCAAACAGCGTTTCAAACGGTGGTTGCGCACCCAAACACTCCCAAACGGCCGTTTGGCCCCCAAAACGGTGTTTCAAACGCCAAACAGTGTTTTATGTTGTGGCCCAACAAATGAACGGTTTGGATCATCCTATGAAGTAGGCCCTACTATAGATTTTGAAAAATACTAGACTTGGCGAACTCACAATATGTTACACTTCTTGATTGGATCGTAATAGCTTTTTGTGAACTCTAGTCTAAGCTCGGTTGCAATATAAATTAGCCACACTATTTCTTTCCTTATTTTTCAGGCACTTCTCACCCTATTTTAAATCATGTACTCTATATTCTCTACACATCGCACCCTTTTTGCCCCTATCCCACAAATTTATAGCTTACATTCCGTGGAAAAAAATTTCATGGCAGCCAAACATCGCCTTACTTCAAATTTGAGTCCAACATTCAATTTTGGACTCACAGTCCGTTCTCAAAATCCAGAACAAACAGGGCCTTAGGACTATGCATAGATTCTCCTTTTGTTTGCGTCATAGCATTGGGCAAGACCAGATGGCCAAGATGAATTCAATTCTTTTCTATTGAACACATATCTTCTTCCTATGTTCATATGTTCCATTTCTTTTTTCTTTTTTTTTGAATGGTTATATTCAATGCTTTTATCTATGGAAGAGATGAACTTTCTCTTTAGGCCATGTATGGCAGCTAGGATTTTTTTTTTCATGATAAATTAGTGTCTCCAACAAGGGAGAGATGGGTAAGGGGGTGGGAGGAGAGAGATTTGAGAGGCACGACTGAGATGAGGTTGGGGAGTGGCTAAAAATCCGGAAAAAAATAGATTATATTTTTTTGAATCTACGTCAGCTAGTAGAAACAGACATGCATATATAGTTAAATAATTTACTTTTGCACAAAACACTTGCACAAAACAATTTCAACTACATAGTTTTGCAATATTCCACTTTGGAAAAATAATGAAAATGAGCACTTCAAACCACACGGTTTTGCAATATTCCACTTTGAAAAAATAATGATACAGAGCACTTCAAACCACACGGTTTTGTAATATTCCACTTTGGGAAAGTAATGATAAAGAGTACATCAACCACACGGTTTTGCAATATTCCACTTTGAAAAAATAAAATGATAAAGGGTACTAATCAGTCTTCTCTGTGGCCAATTTCTAACCTTATTGGCAAGTAGCGTACCCCAAGGCGAACACTCGTTCGCAGGACTCCCAGATCCTAAAGCGCGTAATATGGTAATATCAATGGCCAGAGAACTCCCTACTGGCAGCCCGAGATCAACCTTACGGACAGATAAACTCGACCGGTCTACGTGATCACCACCAGTGTACCCACCGACTGGTAGGTTGGGTACTAGGTCCCCACTAGAAATCAGCCTTATTAGTGGAATCCAGTCCATACCAAGACCGTAGGTAAAAACAATTCAATTCTTTTTCTAATATCATGCAAATGATATTTTACCATGTTTCTAACCATTTGAACTCCCCAATGCTAAATCCATTTAAATGTACAATCTCATTGCAATATATTTTATAAAATCAAGTTTGCAATAAGGTGCCAAATTAAAGCGATTATACTGAGTTCACAAATCCTGCCAACATCAAGTATTCAAAGCATAAACAAAGATTAATACTTCAAATCTAAAGCACCTTCCAATATTTTAAAGAGAATACTAATCTTTATATCTAAGTTGTAAAGTAGGAAACATAGATGGCATGCATATAGAATATGGATATACGGCAGAAAAATCGTAATACACTGACATAGGGTAGGATCACCTGCCTCTTACGCAAAATTCCAATGTCAAGATCTTATGAAAATGACCAACTCGCTAGTGTCTAAAGGTACAAGTTTTGCCTGCAAAGTTGCGGTTGCGAGCTTTTGTTAATTGTCCATAATAAATGTAAAACCAAGCAGACAGTTGGTTGCGAGCTTTTGTTAATTGTCCATAATAAATGTAAAACCAAGCAGACAGTTGCGCATCGGAATAACGGTTCGGCAATGCCCATGAGTGCAACCAAGAAGAGTATGGTTTCTTCAACACATATCCTAACTAATGATGTCGTGGTCAGTTTTGGTGTAAGGCAATGTATGTGTGAAACAACCAGTTAACTCCAAAAGCTCAAGCTGTTGGAGAACGCGAAATTTATTCTCTTATACTTTAACAGTATGTGAACTAGGCAGCAAAAGTGGGGCTACTTGAGGAAACAAGTAAGGTAACATGGTGGCTGATTGGATAAAAGGAAAATCTCATTTTCTTCTACTTACATGAGTGTGTCGGTATAGTTGGTATCAGATACTAACCTAAGATGTTATAGAGGACAGCCCCAACAAACAATTACGTTCTCTCAATTGTTAGTAAGCTATGGAATTTGAGGTTTGGATATGAACTCTAAGGTGGAATAATTTGCTTCTTAAAACATTTAGAATGGACGGTGCCTTTCTCCCTTCCTTTGCTGTTATTTAATCACAATAGTACTCTCATTTATGGATAAGTTGGAGGAAGGGAATTGATGGAAAGATAAAAATTTGCTAGGTATTGTTTGTTTCAGAGTCGGAAAAATGGGTTAGGAGGTCTTAGAAACTTGTACTTGGAATACTGTGGGCATAATTTCTCTGGTTCAATCAACTGCCTAAACATTCAGTTTCACCTTTGAATTGAAGAGAGTCTATGATTGCTACATACTCCAAGAGAGTCTTGGCAAAGTAGAAGTTAAGCAATTGGATGAAATGCCCTTGGTGATGGGCTTAAGTAATGGGTTGTGGTAGTAGATTTAAAAGCCATGAACATGATACCCCATCAAAACTATGTCAAACAAATTGTCAATTCCTATTGTTTTTCATGGATGATTCATAAGAGAAGCTCCACTTACCTCGAAAATTTGATGTAGAAGAAACGGGCAGCAGCAACCTTGATTACGTCCAAAGGAAAAGTTATTCCTGGCGGTGGAAACAAGGTCACCAAGGATTGATTTTGATCTTGGAGAAATGGATTATGGTAGGAAAATGAAGGAGAGGTAGATGGAGAGTGGTTTGTTTCCTGGGCAGCAATAACAGTTTGCAAGGGTTTTTAGGACTGATTGCAGTCTTCTAAAGTGCTGTAGAAACTGATCTAGAAGGTGGCTTGCAAATGTACCAAAGGCCCCCAATGGCAATTTATGTTTCTTCTTCCTAGAGTCTCACTAAGCAAGCAAACCCTCATGCAACAAAAGGAAGAGAATTAAGAGAAAGATTGAAACCCAAGGATGTTCCAACATCAATAGACAACAGTTCATTCTCATTCTTTTATTTATGATGGAGATGTTGGATAGGAAGATGGTAATGGAAATGGGATGTAATGGGCTGTTCTACTACGGGAGAAGGAATTGAATGAAGAGTGGGTGGGCTGCTTGGTTGTGATTTATGGGAGAGGGATGTGATAGGATTTAATGTAGGGCAATAAATGAGCATGGTTGGGGGTTGGCTTTGGGAAGGGGTAGAGGGATAAGGGTGTAGTGAGTGTTATGAGGGATGGTCTTTTATTAAAGACAAGGATGGAGGTGTATAGGGTCTACAATTCTCTCTTTCTTTCATTCATGTATCAAATTGCCCAACCATAATTTCACCATTAACTCTAAAGATCCATCCCATTTGATAATGACACCCACTTAAGATTCATAGTTGATTCAATTGATAAGGGCACCCCTTGCCCAAAAGACCATTTGACACCCACTTGTAGAAATGATAAGGACACTCCATCTCAAGAATACCCATAGACCAATTTTGTTAACGACACTCCATTTCCCAAGATAAAATTTACCAAACTAAATTGATAATAATACCCCATTCTAAAAATTAACCATAAACTAATATTGGTAAGGACACTTCATGATCAAATTGGTAATGACACTCAAGGTAAGAGAAAAAAAATATCATGGGTGTGTGCATGGGTGGGTGGCCCGGGTATTACAGCAAGTATGATATATTAATGTTTTTTCAAGGAACAATACTATCAGACAGAAGTAGAAGTTGTTATAACTTCTTAAACGATCCAAGCCATTTATCTGTGAAGCCTTGTTCTGGATGGATGATGCCCCAAAATCCATCCCCATCAGGCCATTCTTAGACCTCTAATTTGTGGGGGCTCTCCAGATGAATGTAGACCAACTGTCCATTAAAGGTCATAAATTGGATGCTTAGAATTGTTAAATGAGAATGGATTTTCATACAGGGGCCCATCCAAAGCAAAGCCCTAACTGATAAATGCTTTGGATCATTGAACAAGTAGGCCCCAATTGTACTTTTTCCTGCCTTCATTTTTCCTTGAAAATCCATGCACACCCATCATAGGACAACTCCATCTGAAATAGTCAAGTTTGCAAAGGAGTCTCCCATTTGGAATAGGACATTACTTGTCTTGTAAGCATACTATAGATAGCTCTTGGATGTATGTATATAGCTTTACAATTGTTTTGGTAGATATTCTCATTCCTTTAACAAGAAATAGTTTTCTTCTAGGCTCAGTGGCTCACAACATCCTTTCCTGATTAAAGAAATGTTATTTCTATCCTACTTGTGAATGATATAAAGCAACATAAAGTCATAAACCCATAAGAGGAAGTCTAAACTGAAGGGAGCCCTTACAAAAAAGAGGTGAAAGGGCTCCCCCATTGGCTGCACATCACCATCATTTTTGACTTTTAAGCCGATATTAATGCATGATGGTGATGTGTAGCCAACAGGAGAGCCCTTTCACCTCTTTTTTTTGCAAGGGCTCCCATCAGTCTAGAATTCCTCTAATAAAAAACATAAGCATCCAAAGTATTTAAACTCTCATAAGAATTGGGGTCTGCTTTCTAACCCTAATTGACAATGATAATGACTCTCTTTTTCTTTGTTTCTATAAAACGTTACATATGAATGACTTTGAAAAGGAAGGTGATGACAAGAACAGCTATATGAATAGGAAGTCCTTGTCAATTGCATATGGAAATTTTTGAGCTACACTAATGTCGTGATAAAGGAAAAACAATAGCTTCCATATTTAGATAGCCTTCCTTTTCTTTGTCATGCCAAGATTAGGCAATAAAGGCCACAATGGAAAAAGGTTTTGGAATTCATTACAACTTTTTGATAAAGGAAAAACACCAGTAATCTTGGAACCATGGACTTTAAAAAAGTAGAAGTCCAGATAATGATATATTAGCTCCTTTTTCTTCCTTGGGAAATAAAAAGATTGTCATAAATACACTAGAGGGGACTGACCCAAAAAAGAAAAGAGGGAGAATTTATTATTTTTCTTTTTTTTTGTGGGGTAAAACTAAAAGTAGAGTGAGAACATAAAAATATAATGTATTTATTTGCTGCAAGAAATTTATATCTATTAAGTATTTAATAGCAATAGAGAAATATACATATATAAGATATGGGAATTGCTGGCGTCCCGTCCATCGCCAAAGGCATTTTGCGGCTGGCCTGTCGCACGTCAGACCATCCACCTCGTGAATGGAGACAAAAGATGTTGTTTCCATTCATGAGGTGGCTGGTCTGACATGCGATAGACCAGCCGCGAAATGCCTTTTGCGATGGACCCTATCAAATCCCATAAGATATTTACTAGCTATACAAGAATATAAATATATACTGTATTTTTTACATTTATAAGGTTTTAACTAATAGATATAAATTTCTTTTAGCAATGGCGGGAGCCTCATGCACTCGGCCACCCTTTTTTTTTATAAGGTTTTAACTAACCTTGGGGGTACCCGATTTTTCCCATTATATGTTTGGTAAGTAATACACCCATGGCCATTTCTTCCCGGCCCACCCCCTCAAGTGTATTTATGACTAATCTTTTTACTCGAAAGTGGGTAGCACAAGGGAAGATAGGTGTGAGTATATCGTTTCCGTATATGTTTATATATGAGGAAATGATATTTCCACCCATGATTATATAATTGCACTCCTTACTTGATTAAACATTTTTAATTGATTATAGCTTTTTGGGAAGTTGATATGATTTCATTAAGAAGCGATGCAGCAGGCATGTGACACTTGTCCATGAGGAAGTGACAAATAAGGTCACCGAAAGTCGTTCGTATAAAATTATTAAAATGCACCTAATTCAACCATAGATTTTCAAGGGAATGACAAATATCTTTTTTATATATGGAATTTATTAGGCAATTTCGCGGAAAGCCATTTCACGGCTCCCCTTTGCAAGAGCAAAAAGCCACCTCAGATGAATTAAATGAATAAGACAAAATCTGCCTCTAGGTGGCCTCCCCTCAGTAGAAATGGAAGTGAAAAAATGCACATTGTGGTTTCAACAATAATTAAAACAAAATTCCATATAAACGAAATCCGATGAAATTTTTATAAAAAAAAATTAGATAAAAATGAAAAAAGAGGTGGAATTGTGAAAAAAAGAAGAAGAAGATGCAAAATCTCTCTTTTTCCAAATTTCTTTCCATCTAGGCCTATTTCGATTGCAAGAATCTCCTGAAAAAGTTTGGAAAAGAAAAGCTTTTTCAAAATTTCTTGCTTTTCCATTGTTTGATTACATATGAAAAATAAGTAACTTGAACCATTGCAGTTCAAGTTCGATCTAGAGCAATTTATAATGATATTTTTTCTAAATAAGTCATAATCATATCACTTTCCTCTAAATTATGAAAATAAAAAGTTTTTCAAAGAAAAATTTCTGCGAGAAAAAGTTTCAATGATTCGCTTGAAGTACGTAGGAGGAGTGAGTTGTATTTATTAAGTACATGCAGATATAGCCATTTAGCTATTTGTATATCCCATTATCCCAATTCCACTTGGGGCAACACGGGTCGTGCTATAGCATAATTTCTATGAACCATTGCAGTTCAAGTTCGATCTATAATGATATCTCTCTAAATAAGTTATAATCATATCACTTCATTCTAAATTATGGAAATAAAAAAAATTTCAAAGAAAAAATTCTGCGAGAAAATTTTCAATGAAATTTGTTTTTGTTTCCACCATTCAGAGGGAACTGATAAATTAATGGGTTATCATTATAATAAGTATCTGAGAATAAAACTTGAACTGTGGTGGTTCAACTCTACTTTTTCATGTGTAATCAAACAATGGCACAGCATTGAAATTTCAGAAAAGTTTTTCTTTTCCAAAAAACTCCTGCAATCCAAACAAGGCCAAACTAAAACTAAAAGAGAAATGATGGAATTGCCCCAAAGCTATCAACAGCCGATCAAAAAATTACCATTAAACTTAGGAGTGGCATTATCAAAACAAGAAATTTTTATATAATTTTTTAGAGGAAGGCCCAGCCTAATACAAATCTACTTCAATTTAATATTTAAAAAGAAATATATAAAAGATGTTGTTATCTAAAACCCTCCCTCCTCAGTTATGTATAACTATTATCCCTAAAAATAATCCAAACTTGCAAAACAACTCATTTCTAAAAGACACACTTTCCTAAACCTCGGTAATAAACTAACTCTTCAATCTTATAAAACAAAATTTAAGAAAAAATAATATTTCTTTAAGCCTAGAGTAGTATAACATCTAAACAAGATAACTTTTCATAATCACCCTAAAGTTTCAAGATACTTACATTTCCTAAAACAAATACTAAAAACAAATTATTATTTAAAAAAAAAAAAACCTTAACATCAGGCATTTTTCGGGTGTCATGTCCATTGTGGTTTCAAATTTCGGTTTTGGAATGCGTTTGACCGAAACCTAAATTTCGGCCGAAATTTCCAAATTTCTATCGAAATCTCACCAAACCAATAAAATATTATTTTACTCCATACGAAATTTCAGAAAATTCCATACCGTAATTTCGGTCCAAATTTTAGTTAAATATTAAATAATTAATAAAAAATCAAGATATTTGGTGAATTTCCTAAAATTTCGGAAAAGCAAATTTCGGTTGAAATGTCGAAATTTCGGTCGAAATAATGTAACGTTTCTGGTATCACTAATTTCGGTTTCAGGGTTGACCGAAACCCAAAATTTTAGTCCGAAATATGAAACTATTGTCCATCAAGTTCTCGTGGACCCGCCACCATCATCACATAAGAACGTTAACGGATTCGACATTGCCGAAGCTAGAATTTTTTATAACCATCTATATTGTAGAGATTTTATATGGTGTGTGCGTGCGAAGCCCAATATTTTTCAAAAAGTAATGTGGGGCCCATTTTATAAGATGATCCAAACCGTTCATTTGTTGGGCCAAAATGTAACTAGGATGTGCACCGAAAATCATTTTCATAGGATGATTTTAACCCTTCAATCTATAGAGGGACTGCACACTATAGAAACCTCTATAGATCCGAGGGATCGGATCATCCTATGGAAATGATTTATGGGGTACTGCCTATTTACTTTTGTGGGAATGGTTTGGATCATCCTATGAAGTGGGTCCATTAAATTATTTTGAAAAATATAGGACTCCATGCACATACATTATAAAATATCATATAAAGCGAAGCCCCTTCATCCTTTTTTAAGGGGATTATCAAAATATATTTCATTATCTGAGGGTGGACCGACCCAACTTTTCACCCTAATAGCATTTTACATTTATCGTCATGCACCTTTGTTGCTTGTTTCCTTTAAGTACTTAAGTTTAAGCCCTGTTTGGATTGCTGGAAAAATATTTCTCCAGGAAAAAATTTCCTATCATTTTTTTTAGGGAAAATTCTCAAAAAAATATGATTTCTATATGAAATTCTCAAAAAGGGGTGAAACGCATTCCAAGGAGTGTTTTTGGACAAAAATGCCCTTGTGTTGGTTTTCCCTCTAAGAAAGTAAGCAACAAATCCCAATGCATTTCACTTAACATTTTGACATTTTTACCTTCTTCTTCCCCATGCCAAAATCAAACTCCACTGTCTTTGTAAAAAACCCAAACGAAATTCCATTGCAAAGGGGTGAAACTCCCATCTCCTAAAATGTATATTTTATTGGATCTTTTATTTTACTTTAGCTATCAACCCTAAGCTTCTCAAGTAGGTCCATTGTGATACATTGCATAGGTTTAACATGTTCCTTACATTGCTATGGTGTATTTTCATCATCTTGTTTATTTGTTATGGATTTGTTATGGTTTTGTTAGGCATTTGTTATTGTCATCATCCTTTTTACAATGCTATGGTGTATTGTTTAGATGGCCTAATACTTGGATGTATTGTGTATTGTTACTCAGATGTTATGGTGGTTCATAGCTTATATGGTATAATACTTGTGAGAATGACTGTATTCATAGGGTTTTAAACACTCAGAAGCACTCATTATACCAAGGAACCACTAATTATACATAGGAACCACTAATTATACCTAGGAACCACTATTTACCATTATGTAGTGATTCCAAGCTATAAATAGTGGTTCCATAGTAGAAATATTGCTTCACACAATCTAATAGTACTTGATTGGGTTTCAATGTTGCAATGAATTTATGAACAATGGGTCAAACAGTTTTCTAAACACTCGGATGTTATTGTGGTTCATAGTTTAGATGGCCTAATACTTGTGAGAATGACTGTATTTATAGGGTTTTAAACACTCAAAATCACTCATTATACCTAGGAACCACTAATTATACTTAGGAACCACTAATTATACCTAGGAACCACTATTTACCATTATGTAGTAGTTCGAAGCTATAAATAGTGGTTCCAAGGTATAAATAGTGGTTCCAGAGTAGAAATATTGCTCCATACAATTTAATAGTACTTCATTTGGGTGTCAATGTTGCAATGAATTTATGAACACCTGTATGACGGAATGGTGGAAAGGTCGACCTTTTCACATGTTTTACACCTGTCTGATGGAATGGTAGAAAAGGTCAACCTGTAATTGGTCTTCTTACCTGTTTGGTCAAATGGTGAAAAGGTCGACCTGTAGGTCGACCTATCAAGGCAAATTCCCACATGTTTGTACATATGCTATAAAGGTTGACCTGCAGGTCGACCTATTATGGTAAATTCGCACCTGTTTGCAAAGAATGTAAAAAGGTCGGCCTTCAGGTGTGACCCGTACAATACTATTTGCATTGTATTTCATTAGATCACCCCGTGGAAATGATTTTTTAGGCACAACCTATTTGCATTGTGGCTCATCTAATGGAATGTTTGGATCATGCTATGGTGTGACCCGTATAATACTTTTTTGAAAAATGCTGGAGTATATGGGTTTACACCATATAAAAACTCTTTCTCATGAAGAAACAATATAGGTCTTCCCTACCACTAAGTCAAAAGCCAAAAGTACTTATGTAATTGAACACAATTTGTAGAAGGGCAGTGAAAAATTCACCTCGTATTTTTCAAAATGGACTATACAGCCCACACCATAGGATGATCCAAACCGCCCAATTGATGGGCCACAACATAAATAGGTTCTGCCCCAAAATTATTTCCATAGATGATCCTAACCGTCCAATCTATAGAAGTTTCCATAATCTAAGTCCCTCTTTAGATCGGATGGTTAGAATCATCCTATGGAAATGAATTTTTCGGCACAACCTATTTACGTTGTGGCCCATCAATTGGGCGGTTTGGGTCATCCTATGATATGGGCTGTATAGTCTATTTTGAAAAATATGGGCTGAATTCATCCTAGAAGGGAGTTGTACAATGGAGTTTTACTAAAGGCAAGACTTTCAACACTTGGCATGGGGAAGAAGAATCTAAAAAAGGTGAATAGGGTTTGTGAAATGCATTGGGATCCGTTTTTAAAAAAGGTGGAGGGAAAAGCAACTCAAGGGCATTCTTGTCTTTAAACATGCATGGGATGCGTTTCACCCATTTTTGAAATTTTAACCAACTCAACCCTTTTTTGAGATTTTCAGTTAAAAATCACATTTTTTTTAGAATTTTCCCTTTTTTTATTTACACAATTTCGAGTTAAATGATAAAATTTAGAGATTTTATTACATTATTATTATTAGGGAAAAATACACTTAGACCCCCTGTTGTTTTTGACACAGTCAACTTAACCCCTAGTGTTTAAAAAGTTACAAGTAGACCCCCTATGGTTTCAATTTGTATAAGGTATGCCCCCTCTTTTGAAACCCTATCAACGCTAACGAAGACCCCATACACCCTCGAAACCTCATACCCGACTCCAAACACTACCAAAAACACAGTAGGCCCGCATTGTTTGGATGATCCAATGCGTTCATTTGATGGACCTTGACATAGATAGGGTGTGCCCAAAAAATCAACTGCATAGGATCATCTAACCCTTCAATCTGTGGACGAACCATCAACTGAGAGGGTCTACCTTACACAAATTGAAACCACAAGAGGTCTACTTGTAAATTTTAAAACATTAGGGCTTAAGTTGAATGTGTCAAAAACCACAAGGCGGTCTAAGTGTATTTTTCCTTTATTATTATTATTATTATTATTATTACAAAGTAAAGGGCGTCTGATTGAAGCTTGAATTGGGGTGATTGATGTTACGTTTTTTCATGTGTAATAATTGGGAACAAGGAATTTTGGGGCAAACAAAGCCTGGGGGTGTGATCCGTGGAGATACTAATCATGGGGGTTCTTTTGCAAAATTAAAGAAACTTGTTGTCCTCTTTCACAAATTCTTGCAAATACCCCAAACTAGAAGACTTATTTTATAAAAAGCTAAATAGGGATTATCTAGGCAAGTTTGCAAAAGCAAATTTGCAGCACCTCTTTTGAAAGGTAAAAGTGACACCTCGTACGGATCAAATGAATAAGACAAATTCAGGTACGAGGCGGCTCTTTGCTCTTAAAAAAAGGCAGAGAAATGGTTTCATGGAAAATTAACTAGACCTAAAGCTATAACATCCAATAAAAAAATGTGAGGAGGTGTGCCATTATCAAAATAAAGGAGTAGGGAAATCATCTTACAGCTTCTAAATTACAACGTTCCTTTTCACCTTAAAAAAAATTTGAAAAAAAAGTATGAAATGCATACAAATGAAGTAGGAAAAAATAGGAAAATTTCCTCGAAAATTATGTTATCTCAGAGACTTCGGAGTTGCACCATTTTGACATTTCACGTCATTTTAAAATTTCGTGGCGTAGTAAAATAAAAAGGACTAAAATGCCCTTTCTTCTTTAGTTTTTGTTGTCCACCGCGACAATTACTTCGCTGCAACTCAAAAGAGGAGGAAGGAAAAAAAGAGGAAGAGGAAGAAAAAAAGTAAGAAAAAGGGGAAAAAAGAATAGACCCAAGAAAAAATAGAAAAGAAGAGTAAGCAGGAAAAAATAGATGTTGGAAAAAAGAGATTTGGGTTTGATTGGGTGCGATTTGGGTTTGACTCGATAAGATTTAGATTCCACTAGGTCAATTTTAAAATTAACCTAGTCGAATCCAAATTCATCCAATAGTCGAACCCAAATTCACCCAATGGAACTTCAAGTTCGTAGAACCCAACTTGGCCAAGTTGAACCAATCTAACTCAAATCTCACCGAGTCGAGCCCAAATCTCCCTTCTTCCTTTTTTTCAACGTCTTCATTTTTTTCCGGCATCTATTCTTCTCTTCTTTCTTCTTCCTCTTCTTTTCTATTTTCCGGCGTCTTCCATTTTTTCTGGCCTAGATGTTTTTTATTCCGTTCTTCCTCTTTTTTTCCTTCCTCCTCTTCCTCCATTTCTTCCTCCTCTTTCGAGTTGTAGCAACGAGGTTGTTAGTGGTGGTGGAGATGAAAACACAATAAAAATTAGAGAAAAATACAGATATACCCCTCAACTATGGCTAAATTCTACTTCCAACCCCGTGGTTTCGAAGTTACCAAAGACACCCGCTAAACTATCCGTGGATTTTTTAACGTGACGCAGTGGACGGAGAGGAGGAAATGACTATAATGCCCTCGTCTTCCCCAACTAAAAATTAGGGTTTTCATTCATGAAAACTGAAAATTACGGTTTGATTCAAACCCTTGTTTATTTATCAACACAAACTCTCGATGTAGGGGTTTTATTTGTCTTCATTCACATCATTATCATGCTTTGCAAAGAAACCCTAATATTTTATATCTTTTTTTTTATTCTTATCAATGTTTTTTTCTTGAAATGTGGGGTTTGATACTTAGATGTAGCCATGGAGTGGAGTTTCATTGTCTGTGGTGGAGGTGACGGCGGTGACCGGAGATGGCAACGGCGGCAGTGGGGAAGGGTGTAATCCTAATCCCTCTACAAATAGCTTAAAACCAGTGACGAGGGTATTCCTGTCCTCAAAACATTAACCATGGTTAGCTTTAGTCATTCTGTCAGGTTAAACTAACGGACCGTCAACGGAGGGGTCTACTAAAAATATCAGAAAGTTGAGGGGGTATCGTTGGTACCTTCGATACCACGGGGTTAGAAGTGGAATTTGGCCATAGTTGAAGGGGTGTATCTGTTTTTTCCCCTAAAATTTAAGAAGGAAAGGGTATTTTGGTACTTTTCACCGTATGGCGCCATTTTGACTAGAAATATGAAAATGATGCCATTCCAAAGTCGTAATTCCAAGAAGATTGGTAGAATGAAAACAAAGAAGACAAAGAAAAAGAAAAAATTGGCAGAGATATTGAAAAAATCTAAAAGGAAGGCTTTACACAGCAATTTACCGGGAGACGTTGTTCGAAAGTAAAACAATCTCACGAGTCACGAGGGGATACGCTTTTGACACTAGATATATAAATGTAACATTGGGGTTAATAGGCGTGAAAATATTGAAAAGAAATGATATCAATTGAGTCCCCAATTTTGGAAATAAATGGGACACTGTCGATAGGGAGATCAGGACCTTGGAATCTGTGGGCCCCATTCGTAGGCACACAATTGATTGGAAGGCTAGGATATCCCAATCATGGCAAGTTTCAACAATACCTATCTGATGCGTGCGTTACAACGTAAATAGGTTGTGCCCCCAAAAAATCATGTCCATAAGATGATCCTAGCCCTCCGATCTATAGAGGTTTCCATAATATGCAGTTCCCTTAGAGATTAGAAGGCTAGGATCATCCTATTGACATGATTTTGTTTAGCACAACCTATTTATGTTTGTGGCCCAACAAATGGACGGTTTGGATCATCGTATGGTGTGAGTCAAGTAGCTCTATGAGATTTTATATTCACTGTGCACGTGAATTCCAGTGTTTTACAAATAGTATAGTGGGCCCACTTCTTAGGATGATGGGTGTACGTTGGAACATTTACTTGGACCTATTTACAATGGTGCCCACATTATTTGGTTGATCCAAACCATTCATTTGTTGGGCCTTGACGTAGATAGGGTGTGCCCAGAAAATCTTTTCCACGGGGCCCTGATGATTGGAGAAGATATTCTGGGCACACCCTATCTATGTCAGGCCCCACAAACGAATGGCTTGGATCACCCAAATAATGTGGACCCCACTCCACCATTTACTCTCTCTAAAATCTGGTACCTCTTGTTTCACCCTCTTGTTTCACAAATAGAACAATCTTTCACATGTAATCTTTGGAATCAGGTAAGATATTTCTGTATTGAGAAAATGAAAACACATTGATGTGGAAAGCTCTCGTCTTGTTAAAGAAAAAGGTTTGCAAAAATTTCTGTCTATTAATGGCCGAAAGGGACCTACATTCGTAGCCAACTATGGAACCCAGGCAAGAATTGACTCATCTAAGTTAGGACCCGACAAATGAACGGTTTGGATCATTTAATAATATGGGCCCCACTAGTTTTTCCTGCAATTACACGCACATGCCGACACCGTGTAAAACAAATTCAAGGAAAACACTTTGAAACCGAGACTCTGTTCAGAAATAAAGATGTTGGATAATAACCAGGAGATTTTATTCGGTGTTAACCCTTATAGTCCCGTATTTTTCAAAAAGCACTGTACGGACCACACAATCAGATGATCCAAACCGTCCATATGATGGGCCATAACGAAAATTGGATGTGCCCAAAAATCATTTCCAAAAGATGATCCCAACCCTCAAGTCTATAGATGAACTGCACATTATGGAAACCTCTATAGATCGATGGGCTAGGATCATCCTTATTGGACGGATCAGATTCAGAGTGTTATTCGAATCCCACTACCCATGTTTAGGTCACGATTCATTTCAAATCAGGCCGTCATTGGAGTTGACAAATTCTCACGTGGAGTTGGCACAAAAACCAACTTCACGTCTCGATATTCTCTTTCTCAACAATAGCGTACGCGAACGGAACTATCCCATTGTTTCCATCCATCCCGCATGCAATCAACAATACACCGGGATACTTCCCCCGTAGGTGAGTACCAGCCACGGTGATAACGGGTCTGAATGATTTATTCCAAGCACGAATACAAGAACCGAGTGCCCAAACTAGTCGGCCGAATGAATCATCCCCGCCAGATAACTTGGATAACCTGTAAGCTTCCATGAAACTGCCATGGTTTGCACGACGAAACTCTGTTGCATATGCCGGTAGTAGGCGGTAAAACTCCTCATGACTTCCAAGGAAATGTTAAGCAATCAATTCCTTTGCAACATGTGCATTTCGGTAACTCAGCGTGATACCTCATTCGCTCTTCAAGTAGTCAATAATAATATTGGCTTCTATCGGTCGAACAAATTTACCTATACAAGTCTTAGCTGCCCAATCTGATGTGGCTTTAGGATGATCATGCCCGGGTAGTTGAGGAGTACAAGTATGTTCTAAATATTTTTACCTTCGCATTACCGTTGCACATGATTGCTCTTATTCTCCAAGGGCACTCTTTTGTTTTGCACACAACTGCATACTTCTTCGTGTTGCTATCAACAGCATGGAATGAGAAGCGTGGCGTAGTGCATATAAGGCGACTGCTTTTTTGAATGTCGCGAGACTTTCAAAGATGGTTCCAACCTTCAGTTCATGTTCCTCACTTCCAAATGCATCACCAAGCTCGTAGTTGACCATCTCATTGTCATCATATGCGTTCAGATTGGAACCATCATCATTGGGAAGAGGTGAGTAACATAACTGAGCATTTTTCCCGGCCGCGTTCCCAGTCCCATTGTCGTTTCCATCAGTGGCCTCACCATGGCCACCTCAAAACCCATATCATACAAGTAGTTCACGTCGTCATTACCGAGGTCAATTGCATCCCCCGTTAGATTATAATTAATATCGGAAACCATAGGAGGAACCTCCTCCTCCACATCTTCATTCAAATCAAACCTATAGTAAGAGCATATAAAACATCATGATGAGAGAGATTCCATTTCTAAGATGATACCTGCAAAAATAGAAATTACGATGAATCATAATATTTCTCCTTGCATCATCATCACATGCATACGAAATTAGGAGATCCAGATTGCTTGAATTGGGGAGGGATGCATCAGGCAGCGCATTAGTATCCTCCGGAAGATTAGGGCTTCGTTTCAAATAGCTGTAGCGTACATTACAGACTGGAGGAGAAGTATCCTCTTGGACATTGGGGCAGTTGCAACACACATGATAGACATTGGTACAGTGTACAGTATAAGTATCTTCTTCCACAGGATAATCTGGCCGGTAAGTCTTCTCTTGCACATTATTGCAGCGTACAATATAAGTATCCTCTTCTACAGGATAACCTAGCCAATAAGTCTCCTCTTGCACATTATTGCTGCGTACATGGTACACTGGCTTATAAGTCTTCTCTGTCACATTATTGCTGCGTACATGATACGCTGGCTGATGAGTCTCATCCTTCACATTGTTGCTCCGTATATGGGACATTGCATCGCTTGCAGCCACTCCAGTTTTCGATATATATATATATATATAATGACAACGTTCAACCCTTGCATGTCAAACATTCTCATAACCGCAGAGAGGTATAGATCGTCACGGATATCGTAAAGAATGTACTTAACCGGGTCCACAATGTATCGAGAACGGATATGCATTGAAACATCATTTTTCCTCATTCGAATGATATTACAGATTGCAGATAAAAATCCAGAGTATCGAATTCTGCAGTCTAAGACTACCGCCTTCACAGTACCTCCAATGTAATCAAACGTTCCATCCTCCCTCAAACATCCATCATAGTATATAATAAAAGTAACTGTACCCCCCTCCATCTTCTTAACCCAGATTGTCAAGATTCAGTAGAACAGAAGCAAGAGAAAACACAGCAATAACTCACAACAACAAATATGCCAGTGATGTGTAAAGAACTATGTGACTTAAACCCTTAATGTTAATGTTGAAAAATAAAAGAGAGCCTCAAAGAGAGCTTCAACAAAGCTTCAAAGAGAACTTCAAATACCTTCTAACTCTCTGGGATGGAGATCATCTTTGATAGCTGTGGACCCCGATCCCGAGGACGGTGAGCGAGGGATACGAGATCCCACGTCAATCCTCTAAGATCTCCACAATGTGAAGGAGAGCTCTACCAAGGAACTCTCGAAATGATGCAACTCATAGCATGGGTGGCGATATAAATGAGATACTTCTTGATTCAGGGAGTAGCCCGGAACCAAGACGTACCTATAACGAAGAAGAGTCGCCATCCAAGGAAATGGGCCCTGGATCCCATACAATACTCTGTCGCAACGGATAACCAGAGATACAAAAGTCCGTGCCTGGTGACAAATGAGGAAGATCCGAAGAGCACCCCCAATTCGCCCAAGTGCGAGCACCTGGTCTCTTATGCCATTTATTATTAAGTTTGAAGAGTTTTGGGCGAAAATCAGATGAAATGGGAACGAGTATCCCCGAGAAAATGTCTATCTAAGCATGCACAACCCGAGGATGGGCAAAAGAAAATAAACATCCAAATCCTAACTCACCGCATCTACTCCTAACCCATCACATCTAGGAAAGCAGTAACATCCGCATGCACAGCTACAGCTAAGCAAGTAATATAGCAGATATGATAAGCAGGAAAATAGTAAATATCTACAGCTAAGCATATGATCATGATAAGTAAGCAGATAAATGTTACAGGTAAGAATGCAAATAAGCATGTGAAACTAAACACACATGGAATAAGCAAGCTGAAAGTAAACACACAATGAATCAAAGACAAACGCACGATAAGCTAAAAGATGCGAGGAAAGAAAGGAATCAGAAAATCGACGGTATGCGTCAACCCAAAATGCCAGGGAAAAGAAAGGGAACATACGATAGACTCAAGGAGCGATTCTAAAGGAATCGAGCTCAGTGATCCTGATCCGCTAAAGATCGGACAAGTCTCGCGGTTGTCATAGCTTATCGTTGGGCTCAGCGAGGGCAATCCCTGTGAAGAGGCCACGCTACGCCGTCGCCCGTCCCAAAATCCGAGAAAACGTCGGAAAACCGATAAAACCGAAAAACTGTGATCCAAATCGGAAATAGAATGAAAAGAGACCTGGCAATCACCCCCATTTTTTGTTTTCGTTTTGAAAGGTTTGAAAGATTTTTTTTTATGTTTAAATGATTTTTTTGAAGGGTTTAAATGATTTTATTGAAAAGCTTGACTGAACTTGGGATACCGGTCCCAAGCTGCCTACGTACCCTGTGGAAAGGGATCAAGCCAACGTAGTTCGAAACAGCTTTTCGAAATACGCTTTGAGTGTTTTTTTTAATGTTTTTTGTTGTTTTTGAATTTTTGTTATTTTGGATTTTTATCCCTATAGATTGAAAATGGGGTTTTGGCTCAGGAGGTCGCCGTCCGTCGTCGCCTTAACCCAACGAAATGTTTCCATGATCAATAGAATCCCAAAGTTCAAAGAGGACCCCGAGGAACGTGAAGAGTGAACCCGAAAGAGAAGAAAAGGAATCCTAGCTCTTGTGGAAAATGATCATCTCGGAGAGGATGGAACTCCCAAACCCTATAAGAAAAAAAGAAAACCCCTATGTCCCATGAGAGGTGAATATAGAAAAGAGACATGAAAGGGAAAGGGGTGGCTTAAGAAACATTCAGTCATCGCCAGAACTCGAGAGGGAAGTTCCCTAGAATGAACGAACGAATTGAACACAGGTGCTAATCCTAAATCTCAATGAAGGTTTTCAACTAGGAAGTAAGCCCGAAGATTAGAGAGCGGGGCTTAATCATTAGCCTGGAATCATGAAAGCAACGAAGGAGAAGAAACAATATGGGGCTCCGAGTAGCCTCATCATAGCCCTTCTTCTCCACTTAGGCGCCACAATCGAAGCCACCTTCCCAAGGAATCAAATTTGGAGGCCAAATCTTAGGTCATATTGGTTCAAATACACATATCCAAAGTCAAAGAGTACCGAGAGAAATTTGAAGAGCAATTATCCATCTTCAAGCACATACTCACACTAGCAATTAAAGCTGTTTGAATGAAAGCTGTGAGCAAGGAATAAATTCTGCCCTCAAATCATAAGAATGTGTGTAGGGAATTTCAGAATCTAAATAAAATGAAACCAGAAATGAGGTCTCGAGCTTTGCAATTCTTATGATCATAGTAGTCCAGCATTGAACAAACCCAAGTGTTTGAACCACCATTTTACACACGAATACAGGGAGAAGTAGGCCTACATATAAATTTCAGTCTTAGAAATCGCTAGCTGACATGAGAAATCGAATCTCTGATCAAGTGAAAAGTAATATGGGTACCATGGATCGAGGTTATCACTTCTAAGACATTTTTTTTACAGCAAATATTGAACTATCAAGTGATCAAGAACCAACCTCGAACTATGATTGTCAAAAGGCAGATTATCATTGAGGCAGTAACTCAATCAAAGGGCCAAATTCCTTTTTTGCTAAATTATCAATGTATACTTATAGGAGAAAAGAACCTACTGAAAATATTATTATCAATATTGATTTAACGCACATCAGAGAGCAATCAGGGACATGTGTAAGGGTTGAAATACAAAGCAATGATAGACTCCAAGATTGAGAACTCAAGATATTCAAATTGAAATAAAAGTATCAAGACATGTCCTCTTCTAAACCCCATAAATTGTGATGACAGGTCTACAACTCATGCTATCAGAGCAAGCATAACATCTCAAGAACAAGTAAATACACACAGCAGCACCATAAACACTAGGAATTAAAAGGGAATAAAATGCAGAAGCTTGAGGGAATGGATCATACCTACAAAATGCAGGGAATTACGCTTGCAATGAAACAGAGTGTCGGTGTTTGCGAGATTGCCGAAAATGACGAAAATGCAGGTAGCAAAAATGAAAAAAATGGGTTTTACATTGAAGAAGGTGAGATGAGTTTGAGTAGGTAGCAAAGGTAGGAGGGAAGAAGGAAAAAGATTGAAGGTGGGCGGCAATGGCGGAGGTGGGGATCCGGCACCGGCGAGATTGCCGGAGAAGAGAACCTGCAAAACCCCTCCCTCTCTTAGCTATCTTCCTCTTAGCTCTCTCTCTCTCTCTCTCTCTCTCTCTCTCTGTCTCTCTCTCTCTGTCTCTCTCTTTTCTCTCTATTGCTCTGTTTTTCATAAAAAAAAATCAAGGAGAAGAAGTTGGAGGTGAGGTGGAGGAGATAGTGGCTTGGTCGGGTTTTGGAGGTGGGTTTTGAGGAGATTGGAGTTGGGAAGAAAAATTATGTGGCGAGAATGAGGTTTTGAGGGAGGCCGATGGTGGTGGTGGCAAGCGAAAGAGGCAGGAATCAATGGCCAGATATAAGGTCAAGTCAAAGCGAAAGGGGTTTTAGGGAAGAGATGAGGTGGGTTTGGTGGTAGTGGAGGAGGCATGGCCGGATGGTGGGTCGTCGGATTCGGATGGGGTTGGGTGTGGAAATGGGTTAGAGGTGGTAGTGAAGAAGGCCGGCTGTGATGGTGGGTGGGGGTATGTTTGGTGGTGGAGTTAGGGTTGCTATTGGGAAGTGGTGGCTGAGATGGAGGTGGGCTTGTAGAAGGGGATAACGAAGAGGGTTTTGATGGTGGGAAGCGGTGGAGGAGATGGCAATGGCCGGAGAAGACGAGAAACAAATATGGTGTAGAGGTGGTGGTGGTGGATGATGGTGGCCGGAAGGTGCAATCACCGGAAGAGGAGCTCTACTCTCCCTCTGCAATTTTCTCCTCTCTCAAACCCTCTCTCTGTAAATTCTCTCCTCCCCTCTATTTCTATTGCAGCTGCAAAGATGGGGCTCCCCTCTTTCTTTTATGCCCTAATTTGGTTGCTTGAAGAACGGGCAAAATGATAAAATTAGCCTCCCTCCTTGTTCCCTGGACAACCCCCATATGGCATATTTATGACTACTATATTTTTTCTACAGGGTTGGCTGGAGATGGAAAAGGGCCCTATCAAAAAGACTAAATATAGCTTCCATTTCTTCCCTTGGACAGCCCTTTTCCTAGTGCAATTCATCTCATTTTCCATCGCCAAAGGGATGGTCTTGATTAGCAAAAGACTCCTAAAACTGAGTGTATATATGCTCACTCCCTCTTCCTTTTTAGATTGATACGGGTACACCTTGTCCCGATATTTCACACCCTTTTTTATTGGTTTTGAGATAATAAAGGGGTGGGGTGCAACTCGGGTTAAATTTATTAGGATTCGGGTTTCAGGATTGCATTCGGTCTCGGGACATTTATTCGATTCTGGGGTTTTAGGGTCCGGTCAAAATGGGGTGTCTACAATAGCAGACAAACTTCAAGGAGTGCTTCTTCAAGTACCCCTCTTATATAGTTTTCTCCATCACCACATTGCAAATATCTTGTTGTGGAAGACTTGTAAGTCTAAGGAGATCTGCTTTTGTGTGACATGCTTCACGTCAGTGTAAAATAATTCAAATTGTGCGCTCTGTACCCTTTCTGGACATGTTTTTCGTCATAATACCGTCGGCGTACCTACAAAGACGCCGGCGTATTCAAAGAAACGCCGGCGTCTACGTTGGAAACGCCACTGTTTTAAATAATAACGCCAGCTCTTAGATATAGACGACGGCGTTTACTTAAGTACACCGGCGTCTACCTTAGTACGCCAACGTTTTCCCTACTATTTTCTACAACGTGGATTGTGCACCACGTCTGGGCGTAATGCATTAATGAGGACAAGATGTGCATCAAATGCAGCGCCATTTTTTCCCCAAGAAGTGTATTTTTTTACTGAAAAGGCTACTTTCGAAGTGAATGATTGAGGTGTACCACCGGGCGCTAAATACGAGGACTTCTCTTGGTGTCAGAAGGGTATTGGGGTCTTTTTCCACCCGATTTTGAAGATTAGCCCGTGTTTCATTCTTGTTTTAAAAGGTGCCCATAATCCGTAATTTGTCCAAGCATCAGCCCACATTCCGTACTTTTCTCTTTTACAAGTCGGAGTCAATTATGGGTGTGTGATAGGTGGAGATACTAATCATGGGGCTTCTTCTCCTTTGCAAAATTCAAGAAACTTGTTGTCTCTTTTACAAATTCTTGAACTATTAGGCTTTTTTGCAAATATCCCAAACTAGAAGATTTATTTTATAAAAAGCCAAATAGGTATTGTCTAGGCAAGTTTGTAAAAGCAATTTTGGAGCACTTCTTTACAGGGTAAAAGTGACACCTCGTACGGATCAAATGAATACGTCAAATTCAGGTACGAAGTGGCTATTCGCTCTTAAAAAAGGCAGAGAAATGGTTTCATGGAAAATTAACTAGACCTAAAGCTATAACATCCAATAAAAAATGTGTGAGGAGGTGTGCCATTATCAAAATAAAGGAGTAAGGAAATCATCTTACAGCGTCTAAATTACAACGTTCCTTTTCACCTTAAAAAAATTGGAAAAAAAAGTATGAAATGCATACAAATGTAGGAGGAAAAAATAGGAAACTTTCCTCGAAAATTATGTTATCTTGGCTCTGTTCACTTGCGTTCCTTGGAAAGCAAATCCCTGGAAAACAGCCTCTTTTTTCCTTAACAAGACAGAATTCTGGTGTTCACTTGCTTTCGATTGAAAATCGAATTACACATGTGGAATTTCTGCAATAAGTCAAAAAATGACATGGAAAAGCCCATTCCCCCCCCATAGGGATTCCATTTCCGACCAAAAACACACGGATTTCGTTTCCCTGGGAAACTAGTGCAAAAAGAAGGGCAAGCAGTTTTCCTGGAAACCTTTTCCTGCGCAAGTGAACAGACCAGAAACAGTCCAGGGAAACCTTTTCCTACACAGATTCCCTGGATTTCTTTTCCTAATGCCACGTCAGATTCCCGGTAAACATTTTCTTTTCCTTTCCCTGGAAAACAAGTGAACAGAGCCTGTGGACCCCGATCCGAGATTGGTGCGAGGGAACGGGTCCCTAACACCATCCTCTGGATCATCCACGTGAATGGAGAGCTCTACCAAGGAACTCTCAAAACGGATGCCACCCTCATAGCATAGCACGAGTGGCGATACAAAACGAATGAGATACATCCTGATCAGGAGCCAAGGCTCGAAACCGAGATGTACCTAAAAATAAACTCAGAGTCGCCATCCATGGATATGCCATGGAACCCTAAAATCAAATCCTCTGTGCAATGGATAACCAGAAATATATATGGGTTCGTGCCTGGTTACGAATGGGGAAGGTCTGAGAGCACTCCCGATTCGTCTGAGTGCAAGCACTTGGTCTCTTATGCCATTTATTATTAACTCCAAAGAAGTTTGGGTAAAAATCATGTGAAATGGGAACAATTCTCAGGAGTCGTCTATCTAAGCATGCATTTCCTGAGGATAAAATAATAAGCACACATAAAATAAAATGAAAGATGTATCACCTAAGCATAGCTAGGTTATGAGTGACAAGCCTAATGGGTGTCTAAGTTCTGATGTGCAAACACATGCAAGCTATAGCTAAAGGTATAGGATCAATACAAGAAAGTAAGAAAACACATCAAAACATAAAACACAAATCAATCATATATATGACAGGACAAAACAAGTCCTAACTCTAATGCGACTTGACTCGGACCAAGATGGCTGTCCATCCCAGCTGCTCTACGTATCCCGGCCTCGGGAAGAATCGGAGTCAACGTAGTTCGATGACCTATTCTAACTACGATGCCTAACCATCTAGAACCACTAACCTAGACTCAATCCACTAGACTCGACTGATTTTTAAAGCTTTTTGTATAACTGCTTAAATTCATGTGAATTGTAATTTTTAGGACTCTCTATATGTCCTAACTAATGCAAGTTGATTAGCCTTAAGCTAATGCAGGTGAGTCCTATAACCTATGTGTATCTAGGCTGTGCAACCTAATGAAAACCATGGGCTGACTATATGCTTCCTAGTCTAGCCATCGGTTCGACTAAATGTTTAACCGATCGACTCGAGGCCTCCTAACTCTAGGGACACTCATACGACAGGACACATCATATCAAACAAATCAGGACAGACTCCTAACTCTAAAACAAACCAAACGGCTAGGACAGACTCCTAACTCTAGGGGAAGATCTCTTTGAAAAAAAGGTTTTGAAGAAGTTTTTGCATTTTTGGAAGGTTTGACAAATTTATTTTTAAAGGTTTGGCTGGACTTGGGATAAAGATCCCAAGCTGCACTACGTACCTCGTGAAAGAGGATCAAGCCAACGTAGTTCGAAACGAACTCTCCTAATTGCTAATTCTAAAGCATTCAACATTTTAGGCTTTTGATATTTTTTTAATGCTTTTGATGTTTTAAATTTCTAATGTTTTTGAGTTTTAAAATATTCAATGTTTTTGGATTTTAAAACTTTTTCCAATGTTTTTGGAAGTTTAAAGAGTTTTCACCCTTTTGGTCAAAGACCTAAGGGAAAAAACAAAGCAAAACCCTAGGGCCGAACCCTAGGGCTAACAGGGGAAATCCCTAAACCAAGCAAACTAACGCCAAAGACGAGGGAATGATCTAAGATCACAAACGAGCAAAGCTCTAATAAGACTGAGTTAGTCTCTAATAAAAGAGAAAAGACACCAAAACTAAAGAGAAACTCCTACTTAAAATACTAAAGATGAGTCAAAGACTCTCTAATACTGCTAGCAAAGGACGAATGAGTCGAAGACTCTCTAATAAAGACCAAATGAGTCAAAGACTCTCTAACAAGAACAAATGAATCCAAGACTCTCTAATAAAACTACTAAAAAAAATAAATGAGGCAAAGACTCTATAACACTCTATAAAGGGTGACAAATGAGACATAACATGTCTTAGCTCAAAAGAGAGACAAACCGGGGAGGTTCTATAAATGAGGCACTGTATGCTTCTAATGGGAAAAGGCAGGCTCTAAGCAACGAGGCTTGATCTCAGAGGAGAGCTGCCTAACGAGACAAAGCGTGTCTCCTAGAAAGGAACTCACTAATGAGACCACAATGGTCTTCTAAATGAGGGAAAAGATCTATCTAAAGGTGTCTAAAGGACTTGGAAAGTCCACTAAGTAAAAAGGGGGAAACTCTACTAGGACTGAGCAAGTCCCCTAAGAAGATAGCATTACCATACCAATGATAAAAACCTAAAACTCCACTTCTGCTAAATACAACAATGAAATGACATTACCCCCCAGACATAACCATATCATCATCTGGATATCAAGGCATACATGCGATCATACCCTATCCATAAGATAAACCTAAAAATAAACTTTTGTCTATCCGCCCTCAACATGACCCTAAATTTGAGAATTTACAGGAACCTATACAACTAACGCCCATACAAACAATCTATGTCTAATATGATCATCATTATCGCATATGAAATAGTAAAAAAAAAAAAAAAAACAACATGAGGTGAATCAATATCAATCACACACCTTTAAGAGAATGTAACAACTGCAAAGTGGACTAATATTTAGGTTCTCACATTCAAATATTAAAAACTAATAGGCCAGGATGAAAACATAACAAATTAGAACAATATGTCTTCATATTTTAAAATCTCATAGTACAATTGGAACAAGAATTTCAAACCGACAACCAATTTCAGTATTATTGTCTAATTAACAATAATTAACTAATTTCCCTTCTACACCTACTAGACAGTACTTGGAAAAAGATGTGGAAATATCATTGATATCACTATGAAAACGATGCAAGCAGATCCTGTTCAAAGATGAATTTCCAACTTAAGAATATGCATGACTGTCCTGCTTTAAAACCAAAGGAGCAGTGCAAATAACTGATAATGACCAGATTAATATAACACACAACTGCTTCCATTTAAAGCATGGGCTGAAATATGCTTAGAAATGTGCATAAAACAAGGGGGCATAACCAATCACAGAAATGTGCTAAAACAGAGGCAGCGATGTACTAAAACTGGGGCTGAAATGTGCTTAATCATGGGCTGAAATGTGCTTAGAAATGTGCATAAAACAGGGGGCATAACCAATCACAGAACTGTGCCAAAACAGGGGCAGCAATGTACTAAAACTGGGGCTGAAATGTGCTTAATCATGGGCTGAGATGTGCTTAGAAATGTGCATAAAACAGGGGGCATAACCAATCACAGAACTGTGCCAAAACAGGGGCAGCAATGTACTAAAACTGGGTAGATTTGAGGATTAAATCTGTACAGTACAGGGCTAAACATATGGACAGAATTTCATGATAAACAGGGGCTGGAAATATGGACCCCCTATAAAATTTTAATAGGGTTATGCAAGCATGGAAGAAACCATTTGACTTAAATCCATCACACAGTGCATTGTGCACGCATAATCTTATCAGACCCAACCAAAGTGCTGCACATGAAACTCCCACTGGACTCCACCAATGTACAGCTCATAAGTCACTTCAACCATATTAAATCCATAGGCTTTATGTGCAAAACTGGGCTGAAACAGGGGCTAAACCAGAGACTTGATTGTGCTAGTAAGGGCTGAACCAGGAACTGAAGAAGAAGAATCAAAGACTTGATCCCATATTTATATTACCAGGCTACTTACATAGCAGACGTTTAGAGACTGCATAATTTAGAAATGCAAGTCAAGAAAGAAATGAAACCTTAATGATAAAGAATGAAACACACACACACACACACACACACACACACACACACACACACACACACACACACAAGTCTATAAATAACCAACAGGGAAGATGAACCTCAATTCAATGCCTATGTAATGCGGGCTTTGCTTACCAATAAATGAGATCAAGTCAAAGTACATATATGATTCCTGCACAGACTTCTCCTTTGTTAACCATCTAGATGGGTCAAGATTTATCATAGTGACCATCTGTCCAACTTAAACAATTAAGCCCAAGACATCACAGACAGTAGACTAATAGCTTGAAGGTGAATTGCCCCCCTAAAATAACAACCTCAACAGGTTCAAATTTGCACAGACTCACCTTACATTAGAACTAGAATTCCAGATTTATCACATGTAATTCCAAATATTAACAGACCCAATGCAAAATAACACAGAGGATATGAATTATTCATAAGATGCATAGATCTATGAACCTACTCATTCTCATCACTTCATTTTATTGACAATTGTTATATAGAATTTTTTTAGGTCATTAACACAGAAACTTTCACCCAGAAAATCAAATCCAGATCCAAATCTAAAAGAAGAAGAAAAAAAAATTAGATAAAAAATAAATGAAAATCTTCTCAACTCAACAGATTATTGAAAAAATAACTTACCTTATTTAAGCTTTTAATGCTATCCCCAGAGGACTTTTCTTTTAATCAAAGCAAGAAATACATACGATCCGAAGCTTTCTTCGATTTTCCAACTTTAATCGCCACAATCGCTTTTACACAAATACAAGATCCGAAGCTTACAAGGTAAGAGAAGGCTCGAACTAAGGCTTTTAAAATCAGATCTGGAGTTTCTAAGATAAAACGAGGAAAATCTAGGTTTTCTAAAGGGTTAGCTGAAAGAAAAAGGGGTCAGATCTAAATGGATAGCAAGGAACACTAATTTGCAAGTGAAAAGATCGACCGAAATTGGCCGGAGGATGATCGGAATCTGGCAGATCCGTTTGGAGAAGAAGATATGAATGGGGAAAAAAGAAAAACGTTATTTCTAGCACAACTTACAGAGGTTCAAGATGATAGGATGATCGAGCATGGCCAGAGGATGATCGGAATCTGTTAAATCTGATCGGAGAAGACGATCGGAGGAAAAATAAAAACAAAATCTCTCGCTCTTTCTCTCTCTGTTTTTCTCTCTTCTCTGATTTCCTTTTTTTTTTATTCTCAGATCCAAAATCTCAGATCTGAGATTTCCTCTCCTTCTAGAATTCCTTGTGAGAATCCACCAGAAAACGATCGGAACTTTGGAGGGAAGATGATAGGATTTGACCGAGGGAGAAGAACAAGGTTTCTACGGTTTGAAGGAGATGAAGGAATTCTGGAATATCGCCGGAGAAGGGAAGAGTCGATCGGAGAAAAGAACAGAAAGAAAATGGGTTATGATTTAGGAAATTTGGGTTTTCTCTCAACTCTCTCTCTCTCTCTCTCTCTCTTTTTTCTCTGCAATCTGCGAGAATGAGAGATTCCCCTTTCTTTTTGATTTTTTTCGATTTTTTATATGAAAATAAGAGCCGCTGATATTAACACTACCATATTGATGAGCGCACCACATTTGATAGGCGCAGGAATCGGCTCCGTCCCAGACGGGCTAATTCACTCCCCTTTTTGTATAAAAATGATATATTTGCCTTCTTTTCTCCCATTGACAACCCCCTTTTCAGATGACTCACCCTCTTTTAGTCTGCATTGCACCCACTATCTTGACCTGTTTACTAAGCAAATAAGCTCGGATTTCAACGAAATTTTATGGGGGTCTACGGGGGACCTTAAGCTATGCTGGGGTTAAATTTGGGGCACCAGCTCACTTATTTAACCAGGCTTCGCCCAAACAACGCGAACTCGGGTCCGGTCAAAATGGGGTGTCTACAGAGCCTTAGAGACTTCGGAGTTGCACCATTTTGACATTTCCCGTCATTTTGATATTTCGTGGCGTAGTACAATGAAAAGTACTAAAATTTCTTCTCTAGTTTTTGTTGTTTTTAGTCTCCTCCACCACAATTACTTTGCCGCAACTCAAAAGAAGAGGAAGAAAAAGAGGAGGAAGAAAAATAAGAGGAAGATGAAGAAAAAAAGTAAGAAAAAGGGGAAAAAGGAATCGACTAAAGAAAAAAGGGAAAATTCTCAAAAAAATGTGTTTTCTATCTGAAATTCTCAAAAAAGGGTGGAGTTGGCTAATTTCTCAAAAAGTGGTCAAACGCATCCCAAGGAGTGTTTGAGGACAAAAATGCCCTTGTAATCACAATTTAAACTCTCCAAACAAGTATTAGGCCATCTAAACTATGAACCACCATAAGATCTGACTGTTTAGACACCTATTTAACCCATTGTTCATAAATTCATTGCAACATTGACACCCAATGAAGTACTATTAGATTGTGTGAAGTAGTATTTCTACTTTGGAAGCACTATTTACCATTATGTAGTGGTTCCTAGGTATAATTAGTGGTTCCTAGGAACCACCACATAATTCATTGCAAGATTGACACCCAATGAAGTATTATTAGATTGTGTGAAGCAATATTTCTCCTCTAGAACCACTATTTATACCTTGGAACCACTACATAATGGTAAATAGTGGTTCCTAGGTATAACTAGTGGTTCCTAGGAACCACTACATAATTCATTGCGAGATTGACACCCAATGAAGTACTATTAGATTGTGTGAAGCAATATTTCTACTCTGGAACCATTATTTATACCTTGGAACCACTATTTATACCTCAGAACCACTACATAGTAGTAAATAGTGGTTCCTATGTATAATGAGTGCTTCCGAGTGTTTAAAACCCTATAAATACAGTCATTCTCACTTTTTATAGTGTTTTGACTGCATAACTTTTCAATCTCACAATTTAAATACTCGGAACAAGTATTAGGCTATCTAAACTATGAACCACAGTAAGATCTGACTGTTTAGACAACTATTTAACCCATTGTTCATTCATTGCAACTTTGACATCCTCTGAAATACTATTATATTGTGTGAAGCAATATTTCTCCTCTGGAACCACTAATTATACCTTGGAACCCCTACTTATACCTCGGAACCACTATACAGTGGTAAATAGTGGTTCCTAGGTATAATTGGTGCTTCTGAGTGTTTAAATATTGGTTCCCAGATATCAATAGTGGTTTCGAGAACAAAATATTGCTTCTACACATTTAAATAGTGGTTGTAATTGTATAGACATGATTTTCATCCAGGTTTACTCTAAATAGAAACATAGAGGGCACTAGAGAGATAGAGAGATTATGACAATACACCATAGCATTGTAAAGAGGATGATGACAATAACAAATGCCTAACAAAACCATAACAAATCCCTAACAAATACACAAGATGATGAGAATACACCATATCATTGTAAGGACCATGTTAAAACTATGCAAATGTATCACAATAGACCTAGAAGAGAAGCTTAGGTTTCATAGCCAAAGAAAAATAAAGAGATCCTATAAAATCTTGATTTTAGGAAAGGGGACTTTCACCTCTCTGCAATGGAATTTAAATGGATTTTTACAACATTTCCTAGACAATGGAGTTTCATTTTGGCGTGGGGAAGAATATGGTAAAAAGGTCAAAATGTTAGAGGTGAAATGCATTGGGATCCGTTGCTTATTTTCTTGGGGGAAAAACCAACACAAGGGCATTTTGGTCCTAAAACAATCTTTGGGACGCGTTTCACCCCTTTTTGAGAAATTAGCCAACTTCACCCTATTTTGAGATTTTCAGATAAAAATCACATTTTTTTTAGAATTTTCCCAAGAAAAAATAGAAAAGAAGAGTAAGAAGGAAAAAAGAGATTTGGGTTTGATTAGGTGCGATTTGGGTTTGACTCGATAAGATTTAGATTCCACTAGGCCAATTTTAAAATTAACCTAGTCGAACCCAAATTCATCCAATGGAACTTCAAATTATTAGAACCCAAATTGGCCAAGTCGAACCAATCTAACTCAAATCTCCCTTCTTCCTTCTTCTTTTTTCATATTTTTCTACTTCTTCATTTTTTTTCAGCATTTATTCTTCTCTTCTTTCTTCTTCTTCTTCTTCCTCTTCTTTTCCAATTTCCTGCGTCTTCAATTTTTTCCGGCCTAGATGTTTTTTATTCCATTCTTCCTCCTTTTTTTCTTCCTCCCCCTTTTCTTCCTCCTCTTCCTCCATTTCTTCCTCCTTTTTCGAGTTGCAGCAGCGAGGTTGTTGGCGGTGGTGGAGATGAAAACACAATAAAAATTAGGGAAAAATACAGATACACACCCTCAACTATGGCCAAATTCCACTTCCAACCCCATGGTTTCGAAGTTACGAAAGACACCCCCTAAACTGTCCGTGGGTTTTTTAACAGACAAAGTGGACGGAGAGGAGGAAATGACTATATTGCCCTCATCTTCCCCAACTAAAAATTAGGGTTTTCATAGCTGAAAAACTGAAAATTAGGGTTTGATTCAAACCCTTGTTTATTTATCAGTACAAACCCTCGATGTAGGGGTTTTATTTGTCTTCATTCACGTTATTATCATGCTTTGCACAGAAACCCTAATATGTTAGATTTATTTTTAATTTTATCAATATTTTTTTCTTGAAATGTGGGGTTTGATATAGGGCTGCTTATTCGGTTATAACCGAACCAAATTGCCCTTATGTTACTAACTGAAATAATTTTGTTTAGTCAAAATCACTAATCGAAACCGAAACCGAATTTTCCCAAGACCAAACTAACTGAACTGAAATAAACTTTCGGTTAATTGGTTAGGTCGGTTATAACCGAATTAGGCACAGTTGCACACAATGTCAAGAGCTTATATGGTCTCACTAATGTACCTAAAATATACACAATATATATACACAAGCCTTCAAACAACAGCTCCTCAAATATATACAATTTGAAGAGTTTTTATATGAGGAAGGGCCGTAGGAACACTTGAACCCCATCCTCAAAAAGTGAGCTGCTGTTGGAGGCCCTCCATATTTTGATCCAACAGTAGTTCCTCAAACCCTAGACTCATTTGATTCTCGATGACTCGATTTTACATTTTTACATTTAAAATTTCACTCTTTTTTTCCTCGGCACAACCCCATACTCGAGTCAGTGAATGAGTATTTTGTGTGGGGGCTGTCCCAGGTAAAAAAAAGGGGTCATCATTTCTCTTTAAAAACTAACAAAGTTAATGACTTGAGTGATAATTAGGTTAGTTAGGTTAAACCGTATTAATTCCCTTACTAACCGTAACCGAAACCGAAAACCGAATTATATTATTTTCCAAAACCGTAACGAAACCGAAATGGGAAGAAACCGAACCAAATCGATCAAAATAATTCGGCTGAGTACAGTTATTCAGTTATAACCGAATAATGCACACCCCTAGTTCGATGCAGCAATGGAGTGGGGTTTCATTGCATGTGGTGGAGGTGACGACGGTGGGCGGAGATGGCAACGGTGGCGGTGGGAAATGGCGTAACCCTAATCCCTTTACAAATGGCTTAAAACCAGTGACGAGGGTATTCCTGGCCTCAAAATATTAACCATGGTTAGTTTTAGTCATTCCGTCAGGTTAAACTAACGGACCGTCAACTGAGGAGGTCTACTTAAAAAGGTCAAAAAGTTGAGGGGATGTCTTTGGTACCTTCGATACTACGGGATTAGAAGTGGAATTTCGTCATAGTTGAGGGGGTTTATCTGTATTTTTCCCTAGAAATTAAGAAGAAGAAAAGGGCATTTTGGTACTTTTCACTGTATGGCGCCATTTTGACTAGAAATATGAAAATGGAGCCGTTCCAAAGTCGTATCTCCAAGAAGATTGGTAGAAGGAAAACAAAAAAGAACAAGAAAAAATGGCAGAGATATTGAAAAAATCTAAAAGGTAGGTTGTACACAGCAATTTATTTTCGCAACCGGGGGACGTTGTTCGAAAGTAAAACAATCTCACGAGGGGATACGCTTTTGACACGATAGTCGATAGATATAAATGTATCATTGGGGTTAAGGGTGTCAATTTTGGCTCGGGCTCGGAAGCTCGCTCGAGCTCGGCTCGAATCCTTAATGAGCCGAGCCGAGCCGGCTCGCCAGGCTTGTTAAGCTTAACGAGCCGAGCCCGATTTAGGCCAGGCTCGGCTCGGCTCGTTAAGGCTCGTTAAGAATTTAATATATTTAAATATATATATTATATATTAATATATACACTAAAAGGGTTGTCCAGGGAGTGAAAGGGGGAGGCAAAATATGTCACTTCATTTTTGGAACCCCATTTGTTACTTGGACCACCCCTCATAGTGTAAAAAAAGTAGTCAAATTACACTAGATAGGGCTGTCCAGGGAAGATGAGGGGTGTGAACTTAATATAACCCGAGCTCGGTAAGGCTCGCGAGCCTGGCAGAGCCTGACCGAGCCGAGCCGAGCTTTTGAGCTTAGCGAGCCGAGCCGAGCCTGGCCAAGCTCGGCTCGGCTCGGCTCGGCTCGTTTACACCCCTAATTGGGGTTAATAGGGCTGAAAATAGTGAATAGAAATTATATCAATTAAGTCCCCAATTTTGGAAATAAATGGGCCATGTGGATAGGGTAATCAGGACCGTGGAATCTGTGGGCCCCATTCGCAGCTAGGCACACAATTGATTGGACGGCTAGGATATCCCAATCATGGCAAGTTTCAACAATATCCATTTGATGCGTTACGACGTAAATAGGTTGTGCCCAAAAAATCATGTACATAAGATGATGCTAGCTCTCCGATCTATAGAGGTTTCTATAATATGCAGTTCCCTATAGATTAGATGCCTAGGATCATCCTATTGACATGATTGTGTTTACCACAACCTATTAATGTTTGCGGCCCAACAAATGGGCGGTTTGGATCATCCTATGGTGTAAGCCGTGTAGCTCTATGAGTTTTTATATGCTCTGTGCACGTGAATTCCAGTATTTTACAAATAGTATAGTGGGCCCACTTCTTAGGGTGATGGTTGTACGTTGGATCATTTACTTGGACCTATTTACAATGGGGCGCACATTATTCGGGTGATCCAAACCATTCATTTGTTGGGCCATGACGTAGATAGGGTGTGCCCAGAAAATCTTCTCCACAGGCAGGGGCAATGGCACTTGAAAGGGAAGGGGGACAATTGCCCCCCTTAATTTTTTGGAAAAAAAATTTACCTTTATTTTTTAATATCTTTTTATACTTACCCCTTTTTTAAAAAAATATGCCCCCCCTTTCCAATCATCCCTAAGATAGAAAATAAGTTTAAAATTTTAATGTTACCATTTTTATATCCCTTTCTTGTGCAAAATTTACTATAATTTTTGCCCCCTTGTGCAAAATTTCATATAAAATTTTTTTCCTATCTTAATTTCAAGATAGAAAAAAAAATTACTATAATTTTTGCCCCGTTGTGCAAAATTTCTGGCATCGCCCCTGTCCACAGGGCCTATCAGCGTCTGAGCCCAACAAATGAATAGGTTGGATCACCCAAATAATGTGGACCCTACTCCAGCATTTAATATCTCTAAAATCTGGTATGTCTCGTTTCACAAATAGTACAATCTTTGGCATGTACAAACAATCTTTGGAATCAGGTAAGATATTTCTATACTGAGAAAATGAAAAAACAATGATGTGGAATGCTGTCATCTTTTTAAAGAACAAAACTTGCGAAAATTTCAGTCTAGTAATGGCCGAAACTCGAAAGGGACCTAAGTTAGGACCCGACAAATGAACGGTTGGGATCATTTAATAATATGGGCCCCATTAGTTTTTCCTGTAATTACATGCACATGACGTCACCGTGTAAAAAAATTCAAGGAAAACACTTTGAAGCCGAGACTCCGTTCACATATAAAGATGATGTTGGATAATAACCAGGAGATTTTATTTGGTGTAAACCCTTAAGAAGATCCCATATTTTTCAAAAAGCAATGTACGGACCACATCATAGGATGATCCAAACCGTCCATATGATGGGCCATAACGTAAATAGGTTGTACCCAAGAAATCATTTCCATAAGATGATCCCAACCCTCCGATCTATAGATGAACTGCACATTATGGAAACCTCTATAGATCGGTGGGCTAGGATCATCCTTAATTATTGGACGGATCGGATTCAGAGTGTTATTCAAATCCCACTACTCATGTTTAGGTCACGATCCATTTCAAATCAGACTGTCCATCGGAGTGTCCTAGTTCTCAAAAGAGGGAGAAGAGGGCGACAAAGGCTTGAGCAGGAATGACAAAATAATAAAAATAGAAATCGCTCCAAAAATGGAAATGGCTTTTTTTTTTACTAAAATACCCTTAAAATAATACTTAATGTTAAAATTTTTGAGAGTATTTTTATAAAATAATATAAAAAATTGGATTTACGACGGTCCGCACACTTATACTAGTTGTCTGGATCTTATTAGTAATTTTTTCAAATCCTATGACCGAGTTCTGAAATATGTCCATGGATCCTGGTAGTTTGTCTTGTCCATTTAACTTTGGATTCAGATAGTTTAATCAACTTCCATCGGACTGTGTGGGTCCATTGTGAGTCCTACGCAAGTTTTTAAATTTCAGTTTAGGTACCTTTCAGACCCCACCGAAATCGAACTTTCGACCGAAATTTCAAATTTTCAGCAGAAATTATCAAAATTTCTGTAATTCCGGTCGAAATTTATGTAAAATATTAATTTAATTAAAAAAAAAACAGGTTTTTGGGTGAAATTTATGAGGAAAACGAAATTTCGGACGAAATAAAATACCATTATGTATTAGTGATTTCGGTGTCGGTCAATTTCGGTCTGAAATTTTGGATTTTGGTCGAAATTTAAAACCATGCTCCTACCTACATTAAAAGTTTAAGCCTATAATAACACTCCCACTATATTACATAAACAAATTCACGGAAAATCTTTTCTTTTCAAAAAGGGAAAGGGAAAATCCAAAACACAAAACCCAGTACAGAACCCTAAATACAAAATTACACCATCCAAACCCGACCGTTGAGTTGCGTATTTTTCATAAAGATGCCATGTCAGTCTCCCGTCAATTCATATTCCTTGCAAAAAACAGAAAAACTCCACCGCCCCATACGAGAAAAAAACATTGAGTGGTAATATCGTTATTAACCCCCAACACAAGTGCAATTTCCCACCCTCTCCTTCACGCTCCCACACTAATACACTATTTATTTCTCCCGCCGTCAACAAATTAGAAGACAGAGAAAAAGCATGGACGATGATTGTTTCGCCCCTTTGTAAGATAATGCACTCCACTTATCACATTCCAATGAGGGCGCATTATCCCACAGTAGGGCGAAAGAAATTTAGAAAATCAGCTAAAAGTCAGCCCACAATTCACGTTACAACGAGGGCGCATTATCCTATAGTGGGGCGAAAAAATATCCTCCAAAAAACATTTTCAAAAAGTAACAAAAGCAGAAGAAAAAAAAAGGGTGAAAAATCTTTTGCTCGTCCGTACACAAATACCTCTCAACATCATCGTACGGAATTTCTCGCCCAAACGAGACAATAACGACTGGACAGTCCTAAACCAATCAAAAATCGACAACGCATTTACCAAAACCGCTTATCTCTCATCTAAACAACTCTCGGTTTTCAGACCGGTTTTCTCACCCCTATAAATTGAAAACTAGATCACACCATTCTTCTCAGTAATATATTTTCCCTCTCTCTCTCTCTCTCTCTCGCCTAAAATCTCACAAAACAAGAAAATTCAAACCTTCTTCTGATTTTGCTGTTTTTGATTTCAATGGGAAGAGGAAGAGTTCAGCTTAAGCGAATCGAGAACAAAATCAATAGGCAAGTAACGTTTTCAAAGAGGAGAATGGGATTATTAAAGAAAGCACATGAGCTCTCTGTTCTTTGTGATGCAGAGGTGGCTTTAATCGTGTTTTCTACTAGAGGAAAGCTCTATGAATACTCTACTGATTCTAGGTATTCTTCCTCTTTAATTTTCTTCAGATTTGGATTCTCTAGCGATTTTTTTTTTTTTTTCTGAATTGCAAACAAACAGATAGATGAATGAATCTATGAAAAAATAATAATAATAATCGATTTCTTCGTTTTGTTTTGAGATTTTTGTCGATCTATGTAGATAATTCCTGAATTGCAAACAAACAAATGGATTCTCTAGCTTTAACTGCTTTATGAATGAATCTATGAAAAAAATAATCGATTTTCTTCGTTTTGTTTTGAGATTTTTGTCGATCTATGTAGATAATTCTAGGTTGTTGTAGTTCTACACATGATTACAGATTAAATTATCTTCGTCTGTGAATGAATTTCTGAAAAATTATCGGTTTTTTCTTCCTTTTTGTTTTGAGATTGTTGCCGATCTATTTTGATTCTAGCTTGTTGTAGTTCGATCTGCACGTGATTCTTTTGCTTTAACTTCTTTATAAATGAATCTGTGAGAAATTATCTATTTTTTCTTCGTGTTGTTTTGAGATTGTTGTCGATCTATGTAGATTCTAGGTTGTTTTAGCTAGTTTTAGACGTGATTGCAGATTAAGTTATATAAATAATAGCTTTCTTCATTTTCCTTTCTAATGGAATTTTCATTTGTTCTTGTGATAGAAATAAATTTTGTTCAAATTTTTTTTTGGTATACATGTCGATCTATGTATTTTGTAACGGATCGTAGCTTGTTATAGTTATAAATGTGATTTCAGATTAGATTAAGGCCATGTTTGGATACCCACAAGATTTAGATTTGGATTTAGTTGATATTTTAAACTGGATCAGATCCTTAGATTTCCAAATTAGCTATAACAGTGCAAAAATTCTGATTTTCAAATCGGTTCTGCGAGACAAGATATCCCTCCCTCCCTCCAACCCTATCTCTCTCTCTCTCTCTCTCTCTCTTAAAACATGATCACTGAGATGATTGATGTATTTTGTATCCTAGACTCAAACCCAAATCAATATACAAATGGGCCCTTAATTTGGCCTTTAGCTCAACTTGTTGAGGTTTTGTACCTCACAGCCTGTCCCACATTCCTACCAAAAATAGGAAAAAAAAACAAAAAAAGATATCTGGAATCTAGGAGTGCTTGCATAAAATAACAATTTTTATCTTATTTCTATTAGTTAAATGATATTTTGACTGTTCTCAATAGTTGAATATTATATGATGAAATAACATAAAGTTTCTAAAGTTAGAAGAAATGAATTTTGTCTGAAAATCGTGCATTTATCAATTACTATAGTTTGTTTTTTATTAGCTGTGTTTTTCATCATTTTCTTGCTTTTCTCTTTTTCCTTCATTTGCGTTCCACTTTTCGACGGTGAGTGCGTAGGATAAGCATGTGGTTCATTGTGTGTAGTCTAGTTTTGAAGTTTCGGGGAGGGATGGTACATGTTGTTCACGTTCCGCGTTTAAGTTCTGGTACAGTGTTGTGAACAGTGATATCGCTTTATTTTATTATTTTCTTTATCTCTCTCCTTCATTTGTTTATTTTTTGAAAGAAAAGAAATATATGTGGTGTGCGTATGGTAACACCGCTGGGCAGCGTGCGTAGGATTAGAAAGTAACGCTCCTATCTATCTATCTATCTCTCTCTCTCTCTCTCTCTCTCTCTCTCTCTCTCTCTCTCTCTCTCTCTCTTATCTAGTGCTAGTATTGCATGGAGTTGTCTATTCAATACCGTATTGAACAGTTAATGAGGATTTCACCAACAGTAATCACCAACAGTTAATGAGGATTTCACCACCCATTACGGGAGAATTTATATGATGAGTGGCCGTGAAACACGTGAAGTCTTAAAAAAGTAGGTACGGCCCACTTTTTTTGATAATCCAAACCGTTCATCTGTTTGGGCACAACGTAAATAGGTTGTTCCCCAAAAATCATTTCCATAGGATAATCCTAACCCTCCGATCTGTAGAAGATTCCATAAATGATTTTTGGAAATCTCCATTTCCAGATCAGTTCAGATCGGAGGGTTAGGATCATCATATGGAAATGATTTTTGGGACACACCCTATTTACGTTGTGCCCAAACAAATGAACGGTTTGGATCATAAAAAAAAGTGGGCAGTACCTACTTTTTTAGACTTCATGTGTTTTCACGGCCACCCATCATATAAATTCTCCTCATAACATATAACAAGAGAGAACTAGAAATGTAATCACATAACATATAACACGAGGAACAGTAATTCATGCCAATATATATATATTTAATGAATGGTATGGATCACCCAAATAATGTGGCCCCCACTGGCCATCATATAAATTCTCCTCATAACATATAACAAGAGAGAAATGTAATCACATAACATATAACACGAGGAACAGTAATTCATGCCAAAATATATATATATATATATATATATAAAATGAATGGTTTAGATCACCCAAATAATGTGGCCCCACTGTATTTTAAGCTAGTGTGTAGATAACTTATTTACACATATGTGTAGGAACTGTATATATATATATATATATACTTTTATACTCACGTCTCACAAAACAGTATATGTGTGGTCTCACTGAGTCTAGGTATGTAGTCTTGGTTCCTAATGCGACTCCGACGCCCCATCCATATCATCATTGAATGCAAAAGTGAGGGGTTTAAATGTTCTTGGTATAGCCCTCAAAGCTGGCTTAGTGATGAAGGTTCTAGAGTCATCCAGTCATGGTGTGAACAACTTCAACGGGTTAGATATAGGGGTTCAACTTGGGCGGGCTCAGCGACCGGAACCCCGGGTTGGATTAGGGCTGGGAAAAGCCAATCGGATTTAATTTTGGGTTGGGTTAGAGGTGAGGCCATGGGCATCATGATCCGTCCAGAACCCGACCTATGTCCTTTAATATTAATGTGATTTTAAAAATCTTAGGGTTGAGTGGTTTTTTTTCTCGTTTTTGCATTTTTGCCCTTTTGCTCTAGGATAACCCAAACTCCACCCGACATGATTTGGAAAAAATGGGTTAGACCGGTCAAATTAGAATTGAGAGATTTAGAGACATGTTGGATTAGGGTTGACCATCCTCGACTCAAGACCCAGGTTGGGTCAGGTTAGGATTGAGGGAATGCTATCTTGGGCTGGGCTAGGGTTGTCCACAACCCAACCTAACCTGGCCAGACTTGCACCCCTAGTTAGACATATGTATAATCAACACCATTAGAAAGGGACATTACTTATGAACAAAGGGCGTAAGAATTTATCGTGTCCCATATGTATATACGATACAGACTCATATGTGTTGGGAGTCGGGTAGAACTTACCCTTAAAAGCTTGCCATTAAGGGGAGGGAGCCCAAGTCCTTATAAGCCCATCCATATCATTTTGTGGGATCTTTTTGGTTTTGCGTGGTACCCCGAACAATCTCCCCCTCCACGTTGAAGCAGTGTGGATCATCTCGCCGATACATGTGGCGGCAACGTGGGAACTGCAAGATCTTCTCCGAGGGAATTTAACAGTCCTCGGAGGTACAATGAGGCTACCGAGATCTTCTCGAAGGGAATTTCACCGTCCTCGAGGGTACACCGGATTTACCACGTCCCTACTCTGATACCACTTGTGAACCTCTTTGGTAATCTTTAGAAGAAGAATAGTATTGGATTTTATGAGTGAGAAAGAAGGATTGCATACAAGAAACTGTGAAAATTTTGCTAAACCTTGGGCACAAAAATTGTGGAAGCTCACAAAATTGAAAATCGTGAATGCACTCTTTCGGAAACCATTGAAACTCTGATCGAGGAAAAGGTTGACGATCTACTTTTGCAAACTGATATCTAGCACAAGCCGTATCTCCCTGTTCTCAAGAAGTGGTAAACCTCTAAAAATATTTTGCCTCGACATGATTTTCAGCTTGTCATACACGAGCAAGGCGCGCATATCACAATTCTAGAGTTTCGTTATGGCGAGCTTTATCAGCATAAGTCGTTCTTACTAATAGTAAGTGCATCGTCTCCATCTGCATCTCGCGCATGATTGGATTGCCGAAGACAGCCACTTTCTCTAACACTTTCACATTATCTGGTCCAAATTGCACATATTGGCCTGTAGATGTGATTTATGCTACCAAAACGTGATAGACATCTGTGAGGATGCTATTCTTCTCACCACATCATGAGGTAACCATCACATCACTCACACCTTTTACAACATGGACGGAATTATCAGCCATGACAAATGCATGATTTCCATCATATTTTCGCAACCTCATGAACTTGTTTCAATCTCCAGTCATGTGGTACGAACATCCAGAGTTAATCAACCAATCATTTTCGCAGTCAATAATCTTCTTTCCGAAAGTACTTGTTGCACACACTTGATTCTTCACAATAGGGGATTCTACAATATTAAATGCAAAAGAAACCTCCCCCTCAGAGTCATATTCTGTAGCAGTCTTTTGTCCTACCACCTTCACAAGTAAAAGAAACTTGCATGTCCCATTCACCACCATCATCATCCTCATTGTCTTTGGATTCGATCATTGGTCTTGATCTTAACCCGATAATTTCTTTTAATATGACCTGGTTTATCACAACGATAACAATAAAAATTATGTTTTTCATGTGATTTATAGTTATCCTGTGCCTGATTATCACCTTTCCTATAAGAATCATTTGTCTTCTTATTATTCTTCCACTTCCGCTTGCTAGTGACCGCAAGTGCTTCCTCACTCTTTTTCACTGACAATCTGGCCATCTGTTGTGCCAACATCTCTTGATTAATAAAGAGATTCTCCAATTCTAGGAGAGATGGCTGCATTGACCATCCATGTATAGCGGTGATAAATTTGCTAAACTCGGACCTCAAGCTGCGGATAATCAACCTCTGCATCTAGCATTCAATAATCTTAGGCTCCTCATCTAGTTGAGAGAACTCATTATAGAAGTTCTTTATTTTTATAAAATAAGCTAAGATAGATAAAGTACCTTGTGTTAATGAACCGATCTCGTTCTCTAACATCTACAACCGTGCATCATTTGCCTTTGCAAAGAGAGATGAGAGTGCCTCCCACGCTTCTTTCAGAGTTTTCGCATCTCTAATATGGTCAATCAACTCCTTATGCTTTGACGCTTTCAATACATACAACGCTTTTCCGGCACGGATCTTCCACTTCCGCAGTACATTCACTACCACTCCTGATGCCTCGACATTGCTATCGTTCACTATCTTCCATAGATCCTGACCATAAAGGTACAACTTCAAGCACGATTTCCAATAGATGTAGTTGATATTGTTGAGCTTTTCGATCACTGCCATCATACCAACGTTTTCCGCCATCTCCTTCTTGTTCCAACCTCGATATCACCTCGAAGCAAACCAAAGAACAACCTCGATATCAACTCGTAACAAACCGGTATTTCGATCGACCACCTTATTCTATACCACTTGTTGGAAACTCGGGTAGAACTCACCCTTAAAAGCTAGCTGTTGAAGGCAGGATGCCCACATCCTTATAAACCCATCCACATCCTTTCACCTTTCTGATGTGGAATCTTTTTGCTTCTGCATGGAACCCCAACAATATGTACAGTGCTACTATGAAGCATGGTCATACAATGCATCTACCCGTTCGTTAAAATAGTAATCATACCTGTTTTGGAAAAACGTACTTACCCATTTCCCAAATGAATAAAAACACTACTTTATTTATCATTCTACACTTTTGGGTACAACATGATGTATTCAGCTTTACTGAATATGTTTAATTTAGAAAGAGTGGGGGAGGGTGGGGTGGGGTTGCCGTTTAGGTAGATACACTATTTACACCTCCAACTCAAGTTTTGGTAGATACACCCTCTTCTTTACTTCCGAACTGCTTTGGCATCATCTTGGGAACATAAAATTTGACAATAAAAAATGTGAAGAGGGTGAGTGTACCAAAACAATAGATTCTATGAATTACTTCACATTTTAGTTAGGGAGATGATAAATTCAAACCCCGTGGAGGATAATTCGCTCCCGTTTAAAGGAAGGTATGGGGCAGCCATTAACGTCAATTCACGTTAAAGGAGGTGCGAATGATCCTACAGGGGTGCGAATTTATCATTGCCCTTTATTTAGGGCACTGATATCCGCATGCAACCATGTATTGATAATGGGGCGGACTCACTTTCTTTTTACATATATATATATATATATATATATATATATATATATATATATATATATATATTGTTAGAGTAATTAGGTCAAGCAAGAGGTTGCTTGAAGCATTACACCCAAGGTATCTAATTTGGAATCCAAGTTTGTTGCCTCCAGCCCCTATATATATTAGATACTCTAGGGTTTTAATAGGTTAGTGGGCTCTAGCCCAAATACGCCCACTACACCGGTCCATTATCTTATTGGGCTTATATTAGAACATACATGGGTTATATTATATACCCAACAATCTCCTCCTATATTCTACATATAGCACAATCCAATAGATAGATAGTGTAATGTTCAAAACAAAATATTGAATCACCCACATCACCATGTGGTCTATATCATAAAAGATCTGTAATCCAATTGAAAACATGAATCCTTTTATGACAAACCAAGAGTTTTAGATATACAACAAGCTAAACTCAACCAAAAGGTAGTTTCACATACAAGTGAACCCCACTGATCTAATATGAATTCATTCATGGGGTATGATTCTCATCGAGATCCAAAATAAAGTTCCACAAAAAAGTGAACTCTATGCATACTGAAAGGCAAGCATAGTCTTTATGACTTTAGAAGATTTACTCATCAAGTAAGTCATCTTCATCAAAGTCCAAATCAAGACAAGCTCCTCCTTTTTCGCCAATCCCTGTGAATTATCAAATATGGATTTCATGAAAATGAATCCAATCATTTGTGTAAAACACTAAAGTATCTAGTTCTACCTGAAGAAGAACTTAGTACAATTCCATAATTCATGAAAGTATCTAGTTCTACCTAAAGAAGAACTTAGTACAATTCAAAATGGCTGAAAAAGTATCAGTATCACTCTCACCATAAGCATCATTGTCAAGTTTCAATAAAGAACAATAACTAAACAGCTGCTTTTGCAAATAATCATTCCTAATTGTCAAGTTTCATTAAAGAACAAGACCAAATAGTTTCTTTTTGCAAAGAATCATTTCATGTTTCTTTTTGAAATGTTACAGTCATCTTATCCATATTTGAGTTAAGCTGTATCATCAAGTTTGGAATGTACAACCTTTCCCAAAAAGGACATGTCATCAAATGTGGAATGACACACAACAACTGTAAACATCATCGAAACATATCAAGTGCCTATCTTGACCAAAAGAGAGATTCGAATATTCAAAATAACATGGATGTAGGTTAAGTCCTGTCTATACAGACTTTAACCCCATCTCCCCCACAATTTTGAATATTCGATCGTTGGTCAATCCCTTTTGTGAGAGCTTCGGCCTATTATCCTTCGATTTTGTATCAATCAAAGTGATAATCTCGTGTTCTGGAGATAATTCAGCATGGCATTTTTCAGCCTAAGATATCTCCTCTTACCATTAAAGAGTGAGTTCTTCACAACCATAGTTGTTGCTTGATTATCCATAGAACACACTGAAGGAACTAATCGTCAACCGGGTCAGTGGAATATCCATAACCATAATTAGATTCTTTATCTTTTTTACTTCATTTGCAACTGAAGTTAGAGCATAAAGTTCAAATTCGACTTCCACACAACAGCAGTAGATTTGCTGTCCCATAATTCTGATCCCCATGATTCATCAGAATATCCTTCCACAATAAGTGGATGGCCACCATAGTTTTGAGCATACTCTTGAGTATACGAAAGGTATCTCATCAACCTCATAAGGGCATCTCTATGCTCATGGCCAGGATTGCTAGTAAAACAACTCAGCATGCCAACTATAAAGGCTATGTCTGGCCTAGTGCAACACAAATCATACATGAGACTACCAATCAGTTAGAATAATCTAACTAACACACACTGTCTCTTCCTTAGAGATCAGTTGCTTGGTATAATCAAAATGGTGTCTCAATCGGTTTGCACTCATTGCATCCTCAAAAAGAAAGTAGGTTTTCATATAATGAGCTAGGCCAAGGGTGATTCCTTGCCTTTCAAAAACTTCCTTTCATACCAAGAATGATGTTAACAACACCAAGGTCTTTTCGTGTCGAATTCTTTACCCAAGGTTAGTTTCACATTACTCATCACACAGAGAGATTGGAAACAAGAATCAACATCTACATACAACCAAATAATTATGACTTTATTCGACACAAAACGATAGTAAAGGCATTTATCCGAGTAATTTGTCAGAAACCCAAAGCTCTTTACTACTTTGTCAAATTTCTGATGTCGCAATTTAAGTGCTTGATTAAGACCAAAACAAACTTTGTATAATCACATACAAATATCTACTTACAGCCCATAGTCTTAGCCCCTTTTGGCAAATCGACTAGCTGTCAAGTTAGATTTTCTAACAGATAACTCATTTCATCATGAATGGCTTCTGCCCACAACATAGAGTACCTAGATCTCATCACGTCCTGATCGGATGATGGATCATTCTCCAATTGGTAGGTCACAAAGTCCTCACCAAATTCTTGGGTACTCTATCACATGGAGGAGCATATATAGATTTAGGATGTGATTTGCTGTCAAAGCTGCCTCTCCCCAAATGCAACTAGGCATGCCAGCTAACATTAACATAGAGTTTAACATTGAAGTTAACGTCATGTTCTTACACTCAGCTATGCCAATTGATTGAGGCGAGAGAGGAGCAGTAGTTTCAAGGATTACGCCCTGAGAGGCACAGAATTCCTTGAACCCTGTCAATGTGTATCTTCTCCTTCTCTATCACCCCTAACTCTCACACTTGTCAAATGTAATTGACATATATAATGGTATCTTATGAGTATTAGCAAGTTAGACCATTTTCTGATAGTGCACATGTCCCAATCGGTTGTGTAACAACTTAGGAGCAATTAGCGGTGAACAAGCCTAACTAACAGTCTCATTATCTAAACTCAAATCAAACATACCATCTATCAAATATGCACAATCAAAATAGTATGAGTTAACAATCAAAAGTTACTCTACCACACAGAAAGGAAATACATATGCCAGCATAGTCTAAAAGACTAATAGAAATTAAATTCTTTTGAAGAACAAGAACTACTTTAACATTTTTTAAAGTTAGTATTTGTCTTGAAGAAAGGACCAAGTTCTCAGTACTAGCGTGAGTCACCTCTACGTTTGCTCCACTGGCCACTGTAACGGTCTCTTTCGCGGCAACAACATCAACTAGTAGTTTCTTGGAGTTGCAAACATGACAAGTGGCTTATGTATCTAACCACCAATCTGAAGAAGTACTGGCCTTACCGTTGCCTAACATAGCAACAAAACTCTTAGGCTCAGTCTTACCCACCATCATATGAGCTTCTTTCTGTAGTATGTCAGATTTAGACTTGTTAGGTAGCCTACAATCTGCCGCAAAGTGATCACATTTCCCACAGTTGTGGCACTTGCCCTTCTTTTCTGGAAGACATGCTTTTTGGCCTCCAACTTGGGATTGTCACTTTTAGGTGACTTGGATTTTTTAAGGAAATTTCTTGGGATTTGTTACCACGTTAGTAGCAAACTGTTGCTGTCTAACCATCTCCAAGTTATACCTGGCTCGATTCTCATCTTCGATTCGAATGAATCGTTTGAGATCATCCAGTCCCGCATGCACCTTTTTCCTATACATTTTATTTTTAAAAGAATGCCATTGAGATTCATCAACTTCTTCATCCATGTCAGCAAAGGTACTCAAAACGGTGTAAAAATAATTCATATATTTTAGACCGAATTGAGGCTTTCACTTCCAAGAATTAAACTCAGATCCACTAAAGGATTGAAGTTTGACTATCTCAAAGGGAATAGTAGTCTTTTCCATTTTAGACTAACTACAAAAGTAAATATGGAAAGGGTGCACCTGATTTGTGTATCGCGAAAGCCGAAGCCAAATGGGTGAACCAAATTGCGTACCAAATCCAAATCCAACAACCAAGGTGAAACCCTTCAGCAACAGATAACCACCAAGGTAATAACCCAAACCCAACTGACAACTATTGGGATTTACAGGGGGTGAACCAAGAACAAAGGCGAAACCCGAGGCGAGGGTTGTTCAGACTATCCAACTGTCGGCAAAAGTAGTTGGCGAGAACTGGTCTAAAACCAATTGCACGGCCCAAAACATATTGGCCTTCTGTATAATCAACGATTTACAAATCTGTTTTCTCGCAAATCCTATCCAGATTTCTAGCCAGAAATAGCCCTGTAGCTAAAAACACCAACTGGCGGGCGGCGCCAAATTGAAGACACAGAACCGAATCCAAGAGCCAAGTACAATAGGAGCAACAATCCGAGCTCCAATAACCGAATTTAAAGTTGTCCTCCAAGAGAGTTTCAACTTTGGGATTTCTACAAACAGAACTTGCATATGGGTTTTGTACCCAACAAATTGAATTCGGCAATGAGTTTCATCCACCACGAGAGAGCCACAAGCTCTCGGACAACATAGTTTTGGGTTTAAAGGAGAGAGAATGGACGAGGGTTTAATTCAAGGTAGTAGTGTTTGGCCCTTCTTGAATCTTGTCTTGAGTGAGAGAAATTCAAATAATTCAGGGACAATTATATGGCAGAGCTTTGAAGCATCCAACTAATACCCTTTACCAGGTATGAAAAACGGCATGGACTTCTTCAAATTGCACCGACCAAGACATGTCCAAGACAGAAAAACTTCCACCAATGAAGAATTCGTTTCCACCAAACCCATGCCCAAACAATATGTTGTATTTGGGAGAAAAACCCACGGCCAAAAACAAAGTTCTGTGGGAGAAACAATCCACGCCCAAAACAAAATTCATGGGAGTAGAAACCCACTCCAACCGGGAGAGTTTCAAATACAGAGGTCGGGGGAATAAACGACCACCAAGAATTGTTCAGCCACTTGGCACCAAAACCATCAACAAAAATATGCAGCCGATAGAACTAAAGTGATATGTGCCAAAATCCAAGGCACAATCCTCAACTGGATAGATGAGAGGAAGGAAAAACAAGAAAGAGAGCATGTCGTTGATCAATATGCCCCAATCGATGATGTATTCAACAGAGTGTCTTCTTCTTTATTAGAGCGACACAGAGTGGGTTACAAGAAAACAAAAATTCCTTCACTGGTCCGCTTGCTTGAACCCACGCCCAAACGAATTCAATCCAACGGCCCTGTATTGCTTGTTGGGTTTCAGACGCGACCACTGCCGTTAGAAAGAGGAGAGGGATTCAATCGAATGGAAAAAAAAACGAGTAAAACTCGTTCCGAAGTAGAGAATTCCGATTGAGAAGAAGTGGAACGAATCTGAAAAACCCCAAACGTGAGATCCAATGCAGAGAAAGGATACAGACCAAGGGTTTTTTTTTTTTTTTTTTCAATAATACTAATGCTTCAAGATTGTTAGAGTAATTAGGTCAAGCAAGAGGTTGCTTGAAGCATTACACCCAAGGTATCTAATTTGGAATCCAAGTTTGTTGCCTCCAGCCCCTATATATATTAGATACTCTAGGGTTTTAATAGGTTAGTGAGCTCTAACCCAAATAGGCCCACTACACCGGTCCATTATCTTATTGGGCTTATATTAGAACATACATGGGTTATATTATATACCCAACACACACACACACACACACACATATATATATATATATATATATATATATATATATATATATATATATATAGGGCAAAGGTTTTCTGTGGTATCGCGCAGGGTGAGCAACCCTCTATAAAACACCACCTACATGTTGTTTGACTCATCCTACCCATTCATTCTATAGGATCTCACATAGATAGGGTGTCTCTAAGAAACCACCTCCATACCGTAATCCTAACCATTTGATTTATAGGAGTTTAATTTGCAGCCATTCATTTGAAAACCTCCACTAATCATAACCATAACCCATAACCCATAACCCTAATCCTACCTATAGCCTATAGAACCAATGGGTTGGATGACTCAACCAACTATGGGAAATGGGATATCTAGAGGGCTGCTCAAGGTGAGCGATACCTCATAAACCTTTTCCTGATTTTTTTTTTTTAAGTTTCTTTTTCCATATTTGACCAGCCGTCAAAGGCTATTATAATTGTCAAAAGGCTCTCACCAGCCAAATTAAACGGATAAAATAAGTTGAGTTCTCCCCATTATCGAAACATAGTGCGGAGGGTATCAATAGTCTTTATTTACGGAAGTGATTGTAGAAACTAAAGAACAAAAAACAATATAGAAGAAGGGATTTTTTTTTAAAGAACCCTCACTAGTCTTTTATTATTTCACTCACTAAACAAATAACACGAACAAAACTTCGCTCCAGCATGGTTAGGAGGAAGTTCCTTCAGTACCTTCAGATATACTCGTGTGCCTGTATTTACTAAAATACCCTTAACTCCTATTTCTTAGGATAGCAACACATTCCACAATTTTACTTGGCCATGTATTTGTGCTGAAGGAACTTCCTCCTAACTGTACTGGAGCGAAGTTTTGTTCAAATAACATAACACCCTTTAAATAGAATTGTGGTTGTATGTGCAACACCACACACCCAAAAGCTCACGTTTCACTCTTGAATCCTTATACCACATGACTCAATTAGATAAAGCAAACTTCCTACTAAATAGCTATTAAACTTTATCTCTCAACCAATCAAGACTAAACAAAACAAGGACTCTCTCAACCGACTTCTACGCAAACTCTAACTCTCACGTTTTATATGGGTGGCCTTCGGTGGGCCCACAAGGTAATTCCACTATTTGAATTTGAATTAATTCCAACACGCCCCCTTAATTCAAACTTTGTGGGGTGTAGCTCGTTGTCAACTGTCTTTTGATTCCACTTTTATTGCAGAAATTCTGAATTCTTTAAAAATAAATTCACCACCACGGTCAGTACGAAGAGTAATAATAGAATAACTACTTTGATTTTCAACAAGTGCCTTGAACTGTTTGAAGATGGAGAAAGCCTCATCTTTTTGTTTCAGAAAATAAACACGTCATCCTTGTGTAATCATTAACAAATAGAATGAAATATTTATTCCCACTCAAAGATAAAGTTTGCACGGGGCCAAAATATCGGCATGTACAAAAGCATCAAAGGCTTATATGCCCTCCAAAACTTACCTCTTGGAAATTGCTCACGGTGGTGTTTTCGCAAAACGCAAGCTTCACACACTTTTCCATCATATTTCAAAAAATGAATACCAACAATCATATTCAATTTTTTCAATAAAGACAGTCTACCAAAATTCAAATGTTCATATCTTCTATGCCATAACATAGAGTCATCATTAGCTGCACTAAAAGCATTGAATACTAGTTTTAAAAATACTAGTGGAAACATCTTGTTTTCTGTCATCTTAATAGACAAAACTAGTTTCATACTTTTCTTATCATAAAGTTTACATTCTCCTTCATCAAAGATAGAACGATACCACTTTTTTATCAATTGACCCAAACTTAGCAAATTTTGAGCCAACCCAGGAATATACATAACATCTTGAATTTTTTTCTTGCCAACCAGTGTAGAAACTACAATGGGACCAATTCCATGGGCATTAACATGATTGTTATCACCCATCCTTACTCGTGGTTTGATAGTTTCATCTATTTCAAGAAATAATCATTGTTCCCGGTCATGTGGTTACTACAACCACTATCGAAATACCATATTTCATCATTCGTTTTCAACTTTTGCATCACTTTTCTCTTCATGATAATTTGCTTGTTTCGTAGCCTTTTGGTGACAATTTTTTTTAATATGACCATACGTTTTGCAATAAAAATATTGTAGTAAATTTCTATTTTGATTTCCGGTATCCGTATACCAGCAATCATTATTAGCATGGTTTGATTTCTTGCAAAAAGAATAAAATAATGAAGTAGATTTATGTTTACCTCCACTTTGATTTCTTTGATAACTACTAAATTGACCTCTACCTCTACCTCTACCGCGGAATCCACCACGTCCACGGCCTCTTCCTCATTGGAAACCTTCATTTGAATCAGATCTTTTCTTCGAATCCACTTTTGATTGAAACGCTTGTTCTAGTGGATTTTCTGTAGTCCTATTCAATCTCTGCTCATGTGCTTGCAAAGAACCCATTAATTCATTCGTAGAATATTTAGTTAAATCTTTAGACTCTTCTATGGCAGCAACTACATGATCAAATTTATTTGGAAGACTCCTCAATACTTTTTCAACAATTTTTTAATTATCTAATTTTTCCGCATAAGTTCTTATTTGATTTACAATAAAACTAACTCTAGAGAAAAACACTTGAATTGATTCAGAATTTTTCATAATCAAATTCTCAAAATAATGATGAAGGGTTTGTAACTAGGGGTGGCAAAATTGGTTGAACTGAACCGGAACCGAGCCGAAACCGAACCAAAAATTCGAACCAAACCGATTCAAATTTCGGTTTAATTCGGTTTGGGGATCAAACCAAACCGAAACTGAATATTTCCAATGATTATGAGTCACGGGTGCCAAAATTGGCGGAACCGAACCGAAAATTCGGTTTCGGTTTGGTAAAACCAAACCAATTCAAATTTTGGTTTGGTTCGGTTTGGGGGTCAAACCGAACCCAAACCGAACCATTGCCACCCCTATTTGTAACTTAACAGAGATTACTTTCGTAGAACTTTGATATTCTTCTTGAAGCAAATACCTTGCTTCTTTTAATGTAGTTGCAGCCATGATACTTGAAAATATTGGTTCATCCATGACTTGTTGGATGAGGAAAAGAGCCCATGCATCTTTCTTTTTACTCTCCTTCAATTCGTTCTTTTGTGCCGTGGTCAATCTTTCCAGTTCTGCAAAAAATTTCCACCAATTCCCATAATTCGTAAGCAATAAATAACGTCTTCATCTTAATAGACTAAAATTAAAAATTATCACCTTTAAATAAAGCAACACTTTGCTGAAAATTTGAAGAATTAGTGTTACCTGCCATGTTGCGAACTTACCGAATCCTTGCCGGTGTTTTCTTGAATTCGCGCTGGCTTTTCTGGTTTCTAGTTGATTGAGAAATCCCAAGACCTTCTGGTCTGAAACCACTTTGTAGAAACTAAAGAACAAAAAACAATATAGAAGAAGGAATTTTTTTGATAGAAACCTCACTAATCTTTTATTATTTCCAACTCACTAAACAAATAACACAACACCCTTTAAATAGAATTGTGGCTGTAAGTGCAACACCACACCCAAAAATTCACGTTTCATTCTTGAATCCTAATACCACATGACTTAATTAGATATAGCAAACTTCCTACTAAATAGCTAATAAACTTTATCTCTCAACCAATCAAGACTAAACAAATTAAGGACTCTCTCAACAGACTTCTACCCAAACTCTAACTCTCAAGTTCTATATAGGTGGCCTTGGGTGGGCCCCACAAGATAATTCCACCTTTTGAATTTGAATTAATTCCAACAGTGATACATTCGCCTCCTTTTCTACTCAAGCCACCCCTCTAGTGTATTTATGGCTACTCTTTTTACGCTACAAGACGGTGGCCGGGGAAGGAGACAAATATATCATTTCAATTTATTTATCTTCGATTCAATATGCATTTTTATGTTATACTAATAAATTAGTATTATAAATTTATAACACAACAATAACAATGTACCCTTTGACCATATATGATCCTAATTCGATAAAATGATGAACTTATAGTCTTACCGATTCTATCACTTAAAATTGCTGTGTTATTTTTTCCGCTCTCTCATGATATATTATTGGCTACGTATCATTTTGTCGTGAAACCTCACTATAGGCGTTTCCACATTGAATGTATCATTCCTTTTATTGGGTAAGCAATGATCATTCCTTTTTTTTTTGGTGGGTAAGCTGGGATCGAACACCTGACCTCGGGGGTGAAAGAACAAAGTCTTTTCCAGCTGAGCTAGATGCCCAGCAAGGATCATTCTTATTACTATACAGAAATACTTTAATGTAAAAATTATCAACTAAACCAGGAGTGTGAATAATATCTATTGTCCATTGTCTCCCCTTGAAGCCGGGATGATCAAACGGCAACATAAGTAGAGATCTCGGATGGAGTTTTTAAACAACTCGTGGGGGTTTGAAAGGCCTACATGGATGAGTAGAGAGAACCCACATAGGACGTGAGCAAGCTCAATCACTTTCATGAAGAATCAAAGCGTTTTATACCAAAGAAGTGATCTATCACTTCACCCATTACATTATCTTTTATAAAAAATGCCACTACAAGATATAATGTGAAATATTCTAAATAAGAAATGCAAGAAGAAAAAAAAACATGCATCAAAAGACCAAACATCTAATCTAAAAAGAAATTTTGGCAATGTCATGTTGTTATTTAAACAATCACATAGGAAGCTTCCATACATTTTATCAAAAGTGTCATGAAGTTGAATAATCGTGTATTGATATTTCATCATTATTGTAGAATCTTTAGGAAAACTAAACAAGAAAGAAAAAAGAAAACTTTTTATTGATTGCAGAGAACACGCGATAGTGGACACTTTTTTTTTGTTTTTAAACCTTTCTTTCTTATTCACAAATAACCAACACAGCCCTTTTAATAGTTGGTGCCCAGCCGTTCCAAACTGTAAAATTCCATACTTTTCACACTATAACTATCCTAGTCAAGCTCTACTAGCACTTGTTTTGATAAGCTCAACCATCTATAAAATAAGTAATTGATAAGAATAAATTAACCAAGATAAGACTAACTAGGAGACCTTCACAATCTAGAATTAGACTTGTATTCGTCCAATACTAGAAAACCACCGACTTTCAAACTCCAAAACGAAGTTAGCTTGGGTGGGTCCCACAATCTACATGTAGTTTGGATTATGTTTCCAACACGCTCTTGTAATACAAACTATGTGGGGTGTTTGTACTCCCATCACATATGACGAAATTTCTTAAACTTCTTTTCCAGCAATGCTTTGGTGAAAATATTTGTCACTTGATCTTCAGTGTTGCAATGCTTTAGTTCCACTTCTTCTTTGGCTGTGACTTCTCTAATGAAATGGTGACGAATCTCATATGACGAAATTTCTTGAACTTCTTTTCCAGCAATGCTTTGGTGAAAATATTTGTCACTTGATATTCAGTGTTGCAATGCTTTAGTTCCACTTCTTCTTTGGCTGTGACTTCTCTAATGAAATGGTGACGAATCTCATATGACGAAATTTCTTGGACTTCTTTTCCAGCAATGCTTTGGTGAAAATATTTGTCACTTGATCTTCAGTGTTGCAATGCTTTAGTTCCACTTCTTCTTTGGCTGTGACTTCTCTAATGAAATTGTGACGAATCTCAATGTATTTCATCCTTCCTTGATGAACTGGATTCTTTGTCAAGGCAATTGTGGATTTGTTGTCACAAAAGGCCCGCCTTGTTCCTCCTTCAAGTCACGCAAAATCCTCCGTAGCCAAGTTGCTTGACAAGCTGTTGTTGTAGTAGCGATATACTCGGCTTCCATGCTTGAGAGCGTTGAAGTAAGTTGTTTCTTAGATGCCCATGCTACGACACCCGATCCAAGGCTAAAACAATAGCTAGTTGTACTTTTCCAATCATCAATGAAATCTGCCCAATCATTATCAGAAAAACAAATCAATTTGTAGTTAATGGATTTTGAGTACACAATACCAAAATTGATTGTGCCTTGGATGTATCGCATAATCCTCTTTGCTGTCCCAAAATGATGTTTGCTTGGACTGTGCATAAACCTGCAAATAAAGTTAACTGCAAACATAATAATTGGCCTTGTATGAGTCAGATAAATCAAACTACCAACCATACTTCTAAAATTCTTCTCATCTGCTTTTTCATCTTCATCTTGCAAAGTAAGTTTCTCATTAGTATTCATAGGTGTTATTGCAGGTGCATAATTTTTCATACCAAACTTTTTCAATAAATCCAAAGCATACTTTTTCTGACATAAGAAAATCATATTAGATCCTTGAATGTCTTCAATTCGAAGGAAATAATGCAATAGACCTAAATCTGACATTTAAAAATTTTTCAACATGCTCTCTTTAAATTTCTTAATCATATCAAGAGAACTTCCAGTATATATCATATCATCTACATATAAACAAATAACTAGGATATCGTCACCATGAATTTTAACATAAAAAGTTGGTTCACTAGTAATCTTTTGAAATGAGATTTCAAGAAAATACGTGTCAACTTTACTATACCATGCTCTTCGCACTTGTGTAAGCATCTATTCAATCAAATAGGAAGCTTCCTTACCTATCATGTAATAGACCCTTGTTAGATGAGTTATGTAGTTTGTATATCAGACTGAGGGTATATTGGTCATTTCACTGTATATTGTATAACCCTAGCAAATTGTACACCTATATATAAATCGTATTGGTGAGAGGGCCTGATTAACTCTCGAACTTTTCTCCTTCTCTATTTTCTGTATTCTCTTCTCCTCTTTTTCTTCTTCCGATCTTACATCCAACATGGTATCAAAACCCTCGGGTTCTTTCGTTCTAATCATTTTTTCTTCTTTTCTCTCACTTTTCTTTCCTTTCTTTCAAATTTAAAAGAGGTTATGGTTCATGTGAACACCACGTGAACAATGTCATGTGAATAGTACCACATAAACAGTGACGCATGAACAGTGTCGAAGTACTGTTCACACAAACAGTAATCCTATTTTCTCGTGCTCTCCGTCTTCTCCACGACCCAGTAAGTCTTTAGAGTACTGATTGGTTGGGTTGTTGGTGTTCCAATGCTGCTGAACAGTAACCCTATTTTCTCGTGCGCTCCGTCTTCTCCACGCCTAGTAAGTCTTCAGAGTGCTGATTGGTTGTGATGTTGGCGTTCCTATGCTTCTGATAAGTAGTACGTTGTTTGAATATTGATGGTTGTCCTGAGTTACCTTCGTCGGTTGGAGTGAGGTGCTCATGTCTTCATGTTCTCTCCGGTTGTCTGAATATTTATTAGTAATTTTGTTAGATCTGCCCCTCTGTGTCTTACCCCTCTATTTCGCCTACTATGGAAATTCAAAACGTTCAGATAACATCCATTAAATTGAATGGCTCCAATTATCCACCATGGAGAATGGCGGTTGAAACCTTTCTTCTTGCTCGGGGAAAAGTTGAATATATTGAAAGGGATCCCCTGATAATGAAGATAAGTCCTATAGTAAGTGGAGACAGGAAGACGTCGTGATCAAGATCCTGCTTTGGAATAGAATGAACCCAAGGTCTTAGAACGTATGATGTACCTTAAATCATCAAAAAACATCTGGAAGCGAGTCGAAACTTTGTATTCAAGAATGAATAACTTGATGCGAATATGTGATGTATATTCAGAGATGTTGCATCTGAATTGTGGAGATCGATCCGTCTCAGAGTAGCTTGACATGTATTTACCCTTTACCACGAATAAGTCTATCCTCGCCAAGAGTCAACAAGTTTTAAGGGTAGTCCAACTCCTTGATGCCTTGGGCCAGGTTCGAGTTTCTTCCTATAATAGTCAGTCATTGTTTTCAATTTATTATTATTTTTTGTTTGTTTATTTTCATTTTGGCATACTCAACATGTCACACTCTAGATCATTATGTTGTGATAGATGTCTTGTATTCTATTGGTGAGTGATAACCAGGATAGTCCTGTACATTTTACCCTAACTAGGAAGATTTAGTTAAAGGATCTCAAGAAAAGGTTGATGGAGGATGAGTATGGAAAGATCATTATATCTGTAACCCTAATAACAAGCTGATGCAAGATGGCCACAAAAGTAGGGTTTAGCGAGTATATGATGGGGAGAAGGTGATTGGGGATGGGAGATAGGGGGGGTCATGGAGAAATTGTGTGGTTCGGGGCGCTTGAAGGGAAAAGTGAGACGAAAAGGTGTTGGTGGAGAGATGGAAGGGGTTTTGGTGAGGGAAGAATTAGTAGAGGGCAGGGCTTGTGCAGTTAGGAGAGGAAAGGAAAGGTGTAGGTAGAGAGAAGGGTGTGGTGGTTGTGGGTTGAGGAAAAGGGGTTGGAGGTGGTATGGTTGTAGGGTTAGGAGGGAAGGAGAAAAGGAGAGGTGTTAGTAAAAAAGTGGATGAGAGGTTACGTTCAGGGGTTTTGGGTTGTAGAGAGTTGCAGTCAGGATAAGGAAGTGGGGGGTTTGCGGCAATCTTGTCGTGGACGTGGTTTGTGGTAAAAAGGGGAAAACACAAAAGAGAGAGAGGGAGGGCGGTCATCCAAGCTTGGGAGAAAATTGCAATTTTTTCTCAAAGTATGCTTACATAAGAATGTTTGATAGGTAATGAGAAATTTACACGTCCAAGACAGGCCCGCTTTTGATGCTCAAAAATTATTTACATATAAGTCTATGCAAATGATTTAAGTTCAGAATTATTTGCAAAATAATGACAATAATTGTCTTAGAAATGATATAGTTAATGACGTATAATTAACTTAATCAGTTTAATTTGTAAATAAGGGCCGATACTTTTATTTGTCAAGACCCATAAGTTTATTCATAAGAAACAGATTACCTGGTCCTTCATTTGTAAACAATAATATGATGTTGCAAGGAAAGTGCTTGTTATTTTCGTATTCCTTTGTAAACAATAATCTGATGTTGCAAGGAAAGTGCTTGTGTTTTCTACATAATTGTGCAGTAAAAACTTCTAATTTCTTGTCCAACAGTATGGGGAAGATTCTTGAACAATACGAGAGGTACTCCCATGCTGAGAGAGAGCTTGTTTTGAATAGTCCAGAATTGGAGGTATGTTTGATTTTATATTAGGCTTTTACAAAAGACTCCCTAACATTTTTCATATTCTTAAAGATCGATACTTATTTTTAAATCCAAAAGAGCACATATAGTTTGCTGATTTATGTCAAAAGACCATTTTGAT